>NC_140594.1:297840720-299040720 GCF_964204655.1 Triturus cristatus
AAAACCCATCGCAACTAAACGAGGACCCGTCACATACACACGGTGAAGAATTTTAAGCTGGACAAGACGGAGACGGGCAGGAATGGCGACCTCTTTCGGGGAAGACACTGCAGACTGCCAGTCCTCGTCATCCAACTCCAACCCGTCTCCGGTCCAGGCCTCCCGAAGATGCCCCAGGAGGTCCGCCCTACTGTTGATTAACTTCTTATAAATCAAAGAAATCGTACTATCGGGCAGATGACCATCAAGTATACGGTCCTCGAGCGGTGAAGCTACGGGGATCGTGGTACCGGCCTTGAAAACCGACAGCAAAGCGTGGCGAACCTGTGCGTACCTGAAGAACTCCCTCTCACTCAGCTCATACTCACTCTGAAGCGCCGAAAAGGACTTGACAGAACCTTTCACCCAGAGATCACCCACTCTGCTGATACCAATCATATCCCAATTCTCAAAACCTTTCGTCGTCCAGAGGCAACCCAATACGTCCGACGCAAACAGAGGGGTCGCTCGCGTCAGGCGATCATTCCAACGCATGGCCACATTAGCATCCCTCCACGCACGCACTGCAATCTTAGTGGGTCCCGTTAGGTTCCTCCCCGCCGTCCGAGAATAGAGCGCTCTATTGAAGTTGCCACCGGGCAACTGATATTTATCCATCTCGAAAGCCGGATTTGGGCCGGGGGCATACGTAGCATGGTTGACAGCGGACAGCTGGGAGGCCCAATAGTACCTCCTGATGTCCGGGAGCGCGATGTCCCCGTCATACCAGGGGAGAGTCAATATTTTGCAAGAGCGACACGAGCGCGACCGTCCCAAATAAGTCTCCTCTGTAGACCCTCAATCCTCCCAGAAGTAGGCCGCCGGAATAACATCAAAGGAGTTCTGGAGTGCATAAAGAAATCGGGGCAGGGACATCATTTTAAGAAGTGCCGCTCGACCGAGTGGCGACAACGGCAACTTACGCCAACGAGCCACATCCAACTTTAGTCGCCGGAGAGGAGGAAGGAGATTATGCTCATGGCGGACCGCCGGGTCCAACGATATGTAGATCCCCAAGTACTTGAAACCGGACTGCGAAATTTGAATGGGAAACCTATTCGGCAAGGGGGGAAGGTCACCGGAAATAACATACACACAGGATTTGGACCAGTTGATGATCAGCCCAGAGTTTTTCCCGAAAGAAGTGAGGACGTCAAAAAGGACATTAAGTGATTCACGCGGGGAGGTGAGGTACAAAAGAATATCGTCGGCGTACAACGAGACTCGGTCCTCAAATCCAGGGGCCCATTGAATGCCCTTCATCGACGGTTCCCATCGAAGCCAAGCCGCGAGTGGTTCTAAAGCAAGAGCAAAGAGCAGGGGGGACAACGGACACCCCTGCCTAGTACCCCTCCCAAGAGCGAAGGGCCGGGACACCCTCCCATTGACAACAACCTGAGCCAGCGGATCCGTATATAAAAGTCTGACCCAACTAATAAATCCCGGCCCGAAACCGAACTTCGCCAGAGTGGCCCAAAGGTACGACCATTCTATCGTATCAAAGGCCATTGTGGCGTCCAAGGAAGCCAAGATGGCCGGCTCGGAAAGAAACTCCGCCCTGGCGAGAACGCCATGCAAACGCCGCAGGTTGAGCGCGGTGTTCCGGTGCGGGATGAAACCAGACTGATCCGGATGAATCAGGTCACAGATAACAGCGAGTAGGCGATTAGCGAGGACCTTGGCGAGGATCTTTGGTTCAGCATTCAGGAGGGAAATGGGCCTGTATGAGGCACAATGATCACGAGGCTTGCCCTCCTTGGGAATCACAACTATGGTGGCAAGCCGCTGGTCCCTAGGGAGGGAACCAAGCTCACGCGACTCCAAAAACATATCGCGAAGAAAAGGCGCGACCCTAAATAACATTTTTAATAGATATTTCTATTATTCGGTTCATGTCTATTTTATCCACCCCAAGTTTATTTTGCCATTTATCCTCCCAGGCCAGTAAGTCATCTTCATAATTTTCAATAATTAATTGATAAATAGGGCCAATTCTCAGTCTTTTTCGAGTTGCTTCAATGATTTTGACCTTTTTAAACATAATTTGATTTTTTCTACTTTTCATTTCAAGAAAACTACGTATCTTTAGATATTAAAAAAATTATGTACGAGCTACGCTATATTTTTCTTGCAAAAAAAGAAAAGAGACTGATGTCCATCAAATAAATCTCCCAATTGACAGATACCCGCCCGATACCATCTAGCCATAATAGAATCTCTGAAAATATCTGGTAACAAAAAACAATTATTCAACGGAATATAAAAATTTTGATTTAAATTAAGGCCAATTCTCTTTTTGACTTTTCTCCAAATCTCAAAAGCTGTCATAAAGATTTTACATTTAGTTTTTTTGTAATAACTGGGTTCAATTATACGGACTAAACATTGTCGGGTTTCCTCACCCAATACCATCTCATATATTGACGGGCTTGCTGACTCTTCAATTCATACATCGTGGGCAAATAAAACACCCATATTCTGCATAAGAACTGACCAATAATATAGCCAAAAATTAGGTATTCCCCATCCCCCTCTATCTCTTGGTAATATGCACCTTTTAAAAGCTCTTCTGGACCTATGATAGCTCCAAAGAAACCTAGAACACATTCTATCAATTCGATCAAAAAACAGAGTAGGAAAGAGTAGGGGACTCATGCGAAATAAATACAAAAATTTAGGAAAGATAACCATTTTTATTACATTACTACGACCATATAAAGATAGGTGAAGATTATCCAATCTTTCTAAAGTCTTATTGGCTGACACTATTATCGGATCAATATTTAAGCATACGATCTTATCTATTTCTGCAGATATTTTAATTCCCAGATATGTAGCTTCTGACTCAAGTCATATCATTTGGACGCCCTTCATCCGAATGTAGCAGCTAGGTCTTAGAAACATTTAATTTATACCCAGAATGCCTTCCAAATTTTTCCGCTGCTTCCACTAGCTTGGGTAAAGCAGTCTTAATATCTGTTGTAACTATAGCGATGTCGTCTGCATATGCAAACACCTTATAGGTTATATTATGTATTCGAACTGGTTCAATTCCAGCATTATTTTCCAGACTATTTAAAAAAGGCTCGATGTACAAAGCAAATAGCAAGGGCGAACTGGGACAACCTTGTCTTGTCCCCCTTGTAATCATTATATTACCTGAAAGTCTACCCGAAATACGAATTGCTGCTTTTGGACGAATATATAAAGCCTGTATAGCTTTAATAAATTCGGCAGGGAGCCCCTTACAAATTACGGTTGACCATAAAAACTTCCAGGAGACCCGGTCAAACGCTTTTTCAGCGTCCAACAGGGCTACTGCAACAGGAGAATTAGAGGCCTGTGCCCAGTCTAGTAAAGATATAATTCTTTTAACATGATCTGTCGTATCACGCTGCTTAATAAATCCATGTTGTCTTTTACATACCAGCATAGGCATGAGATTGTTTAGCCTATTTGCTATAACCTTTGAGTAGATCTTACTATCTACATTAAGAAGATATATCGGTCTATAAGACCCCATATCAGTATCTATCTTCCCTTTTTAAAAAAAAATTACTATAATTGCTTCAGACCACGAGTCCGGAGGGTTACCCAAAAAAGCTTGTTGACCTACTTCTAATAATTCTTTTTTAAGTAACTTTCTAAACGTACGATAAAATTCCAAAGGGATATTATCAGGACCCATCGCTTTACCCAAAGCTAGTTCTAGTAAAGCATTTTCCACTTCCTCCCATACTATAGGAGCAGATAACACTGCTTTTTGTGCCTCTGAGAGTCCTGAAGACTCTAAAGACTCTAGATCTTTCAAATAACCTCCTTCCTCGTAGTCTAATATCTCATTTGACGGGTGCACTATATAAAGATTGATAGAATGTTTGAAAGGCTTCTAAAACACCCTCTTTGGTTTCTTGAAGAGCCCCGTTTACGTCAATAATCTTAACAATATCGTTGTAGATGGCTTTTTGCCTTAACCTTTTAGCCAAAATTTTGCCAGTTTTTTTGCCAAATTCATATGCTTGTTCTTTATATTGTTTATATTTTAAGGCAATTTGGTTAGCAATATTAGAATATACTATAGCTCTTTTAATAGTAAGTTCTCTCTGAGCCGGGCCTATATCCTGACCCAATCTGATCGCGTCAGCTAGTTTATGTTCCGCTAATGTAACCATCATGAAATCGTTCCTATATCTAGCCATCAATTTTTTACGTATAGATTTTGAAAAACTTAGAGTTTCCCCCCCTAACTATCGCTTTAAAAGCATCCCAAACTATCCTATTAGATGCAGTTCCTTTATTAAATTTAAAAAACTCCTGTATCACCTTGACCATAAATTGACAATACTCTTCATCCAATAGCAAATTCCTTTCAAAAGACCACAAATAAGTTCCTTCTCCCGGATACGGAATAACCATTAGATCAAGTAATACGGGATTATGGTCAGAAATAAGTTTAGGGAGAATCTCTAAATTGGTTTTTCCTATATATTGCAGTGAAATAAAAAAATAGTCTAACCGAACGAATTTACTATGTGGGGCCGAAAAAAAAAAAAAAGGTATAGCCTGGGTCATCTGCATGAGTTGCATTCCAAACATCATACAGACCATGATCTATGATTAACTCCCGTAAAGCTGTAAAAGTTTGTGGCTTTCTACCAGTATACGACGGGGTCGCCCTTATATCCAGATTAGCTTCCAGATGAATATTCATATCGCCACACATAACTAATGGTTGAGGCCATTGGGCTAATTCTATGTTTAAAAAATTCATAAGTTTCATATCATCCAAATTTGGACCATATACAGTACATAATGTAAATCTAAACCGCCCAACCTTTAGTAGACTGATAGCCCATCGACCCCATTTGTCTTCCAAAGACTTAATACATATGCCTAAACCTCTTTTCATAAGAATGGCTACTCCTCTCTTCACCCCAGTTTGTTTAGAACAGGCAACCAATTCTAACCCTAACTTATTCAAACAACCCCTTTTAGCCAATGCTATATGAGTTTCTTGTAAGCATAATATATCAATATGTGTTATCTGAATGAGTTTGGCTAATACATCTCTTTTTTTCACATCGTTAAGCCCACAAATGTTAAGAGTGCATATATTTAATTTTCTAGCCATACTACAGAAAAATTTAGAAAATATCTCCCAGCTTGAGACAAAATAACTATTATGACATATAACTTTTGCATTTGCATTTGTACAATCCTTACATAATACTTTCTACATAGAGAATCAACCAAAATATATATCAAGGCTGCCGCTGACTTTTCACCCTCCCAACACCCCTGTCCCTCCACCTTTCCCTCACCCCATTTCCCAGTGCCCCGTATCGTCCACCCTCCCCACCCACCCCTCCCAACCCACCATATGTGACATAAGGACAATCAGTCCCTAAAGGTATGGAGTGCCGCCCTCCCCCTTTTTAACTGAGTGGGAAGGAGAATAACTTTATTATCCACACATTTATACTAAATTCCCCTTAACTTTAATAGCAAAAAAAAATCCTTAGATAGTTAAATCACAAACTATAATGACTGTAAAAATTCCTTAGCTTCAATCTCTGACAAAAAAAACCTGGTCTGGCCCTTAATTATAATCTTAAGCTTGGCTGGATTCTGTAGATAAACTGTTGCACCTTTTTCTTTGAATCCTGATATAAGTTGACGTAAATGCCAACGTTTTGATACCGTTTCCTTACAAAAATCAGGTCTTACAAAAAAGTTACAACCTTTCGCCATCCTTTTTTTTTATCCGGCCTAGCTAATCCAAAAACAGCCTCTCTCGCCAGAAAATCATTAAATCGTACAAGAATGGCTCTTGGTCTGTCTTCCTCTCCTTGCCTCACTCTTCTCATAGTAAAAGGAATCCTATGAGCTCTTTGTATCTCCGTTGACCAATCCCAGAGAGTCAATTCCGGAAAAGCCTCTGTAAACAGTTCACAAATAAATTTCCGGACGTCCGAATCTTCTTTTTTTTCCGGAATACCTAAAACACGCAAATTCTTTCTGCGAGCTTGATTTTCCAATTCTGTCAATTTGATACTAATATCATCCCGATGTGTTTCTGTACGGCCAGATCGCCTTCTAATGTGGAAATCCTAGACTCTGCTTCAGTCACTCTAAGAGCCATATCAGAACGTATTTTCATTACTCTCCGAACAGAATTTTGTACTTTACGACAAGTAGCTTGCATGCGGGCATTATCTGATTTTATTTCTGCTCTATTTTCCATCATAGTGTTATAAATCATAGACCGAGTTATCTCTGGAGCCGGTGTTTGTACAATGGGTTCAATTTCTGGATATGCTCGATCTAATCCTGCCATTATACTCTCTGGAAGTATCGAGTCGGAAAGTGCACCCGCCTTTAAAGATTGCTTATCACTATTTGTCTGTCGGCTTCTTCCTGTTTTAGCTTTTTTAACGGTGATTACAGCAATGCCGGGAGAGTCCATACTAGATCTAACTCCATCATCCATGCTGCTGTACTCTTCATTGTCAGTCCAATCTTTACTTAAATTGACACTTTCATCTGACGAATGATCTGATGGGGAATAAAAATTATCAACAATTTCCTGGGATCCTAATGGATCCTGTAACGACATCCCCTTATTTAGCCCTGCCAAATATAATTCCGATATCGAATTATCCAGATTACCAGTTGGCTCTTCCAATAGAGGGCATTCAGAAACTTCAACTCCCAGTTGGCTCTTCCAATAGAGGGCATTCAGAAACTTCAACTCCCAGAATGCATCTGTCTGAACTAACATTATGCTGGGTTTCTTTTCCTTGCTCCTTTACTTGCTTTGCGCCTAATATAATTGGGTTTGTTGTAGATGTAGATAGGGGGGTCGATACAACACTATCTCGAGGGGGGGAGAGCTACTGGAAACATTATTATCAGTATCGGTTGTATCCAAAGCTGTCTCCTTTCCTTGTTCAGATTGCAACACTGTATTTTTTACTGCCTGCTTTTCGAACCAGTCTGGGAGAGTTCGCGCACCATGTTTTGCCATGTGTGTCTTTTCCTTAACCACTCGTTCAACCCCCCCCCCCCCCCCCCCCTCTTCTGAGTTGCATTAGTGAAACTCTGAGCAATTCCAGGCCCCCCCCATTTCACCCATTGCTGCCGCCTCACCAGTTACTCCGTATTGAGAGTCCTCCACTGTAGCTGCCTGCGTTTTAGCTCTTTGAGTTGCTGCTTTCGGTGGCATTCTTCGGCGAGCGGTTCTTCCGTATCCACTGACCACCCTTTGAAAGACACCAAAGCAGAAAGCAGGAGGTCGCCAGTCCGGAGCTTTAATCAAACGCAGGAATCCAGATACCATCCGACCGTTAGGGGCTGCAGCATCAACCAAAGATAAGAAAACTCCTCCCCACACCCGGCGAACTCGGCAAGTCTCAGCGTTTCAAAAAAAATGTATTCCAGATACTTAGTCCAAGCTGAAGCACATTGTTTGCGATTAGAAACACGATAAAGCACTGTTCCTCCTCAATGATTTCAACGGTTCACAGGGAAAAAGATGACATAATTCCTCCTTCCACACCTAGATCGAGGGATTGAGCTGTTTACACAGCCCGTGCCGCGGCCGCCATCTTGCCCCGAAAAATATAGAAATCCAATCAAAATCATTAAACATGATATCTTCAGAGATAAGTTATAGATAGGAATTAGCATTTAAAAAAACCTTTGAAATTCACTGAAAAAAACATAGGTTTCAGGCCTGATATAGCTAGGAATTAGCATTTAAAAAACCTTTGAAATTCACTGAAAAAACCATAGGTTTCATGCACGTTATAGTTAGGAATGGCATTTAAAAAACCTTAGAAATTCACTGAAAAAAACAAAGGTTTCGGGGCGTTATAGTTAGCTGGACATTTCCCTCGTACAAAACCCTAGAAATTCCCCTGTTATAGTTAGTTCAGCTAGCTATAACTCGCGCCCCCGCAATGCACTGCTGATGACGTCACATATTACATCACTCATGACATGGTCAGTGACATCACTGATGACATCACTGATGACATCTCAAATGACATCACTGATGACTCATCCATGTGATAAATTAGTGCATCTTCTCACACCCTAATATAACCATTGATACACCGTCTCAAAATTTCAGACTTCCATTCTCAATACCATAGATACTCCAATACCAATAACTACATACACACTCATTGACTCTTAGGTCTACACACACCTCCACTCACTCACCTGTAGAGTCACTCATACTTGCAGTCACTCAGTACAGGACTATCATATGCATTTATATACCTATATAGAAACTCAGACACCGCTAATCATCCATAGACATACTCACACACCTAGTCAGTCATGCAAATAATTAATCACACTCCCATTTACTCACCTATGCAGTTATACACACACAAGTTCACTTACTCATAAAAATAGTACCACATTCTTACGCTCTTATACAATCACTGATACAAGCACACACTCATCCATACAGCCACTCTCACAATCACACACTCACATATACCCACTTATATACTCTTACACACATATATACTGCCTTTCACATATGTAGTTACTCACACATGTACCACTGAGATATACATTCAATCACTAACACACCTATACATACACTCACCCAACCATACAGTCCATCACAGATACACTCTTTAAAAACATGCCCCCACTGAATCACCCACTCACACATCTAGTCACAGTCACACACACCCTACCCACACAAACACTCAGGCACCCATACAGATACTCAGACAACCAATCAATAACCCATATAGACACTCATATAGCTATTCAAAAAAACATGCAGCCACTTATACACCAACACACAGACACCTACAGACATTCACACAGTTTAGTCACTAGTCTGCAGTAAGATACATTTAATGACTCCCTTATAGAGTCAGTTACGCACCTAGAAAATCATCCATTCACACACTTGTACACCCACTTATTTTTCAACAGGCCTTTCCCTATATATATTAAACATAATAAAACTGTTCAGAAACACATACTCAATGGATGATGTAATGAGTGATGTCATCAGTGATGTCACTGACCATGTCATGAGTGATGTAATATGTGACGTCATCAGCAGTGCATTGCGGGGGCGCGAGGTATAGTTAGCTGAACTAACTATAAAAGGGGAATTTCTAGGGTTTTGTACGAGGGAAATGTCCAGCTAACTAGAACGCCCCTGAAACCTATGTTTTTTTCAGTGAATTTCTAAGGTTTTTTAAATGCCAATTCCTAACTATAACGCCCCTGAAACCTTTGGTTTTTTCAGTGAATATATATATCAAAGAGTTACCCCCTCGGTGGAAATGGCACTCACAGTTAGGTAAAAGCTCATTGAAAGAAAACTGCTGTCACTGACATACTTTTCCAATGTTCCTCACTTAACCGACGCGTTTTGGGCTAGATAGAGCAATTGTTACATGATTATTTACACACTCAGGGTAATTAATTTTATCCAACAAAATTTATCAAAATTGCTTTGGACATTCGTAACGTTGTTGCTAAACTGAGGTAAGTACTTTAAATTCAATTCAGTACTAGCTGTGAATAGATCAAAGTCATGCAATGCTCGCCGCTTAGTCATTTCGAATCTCATCCATACTCCATTTAAACGCACTATTGTTCCTCTGAAATTAGTTCGTTCGATAAAGTCATAATACTGACCAGAAATCTTGCAAATCACACCTTTAAAATTCAGCCTTGAGTAACAAAAGCAAGAACATTATATTCCCATGTACATGTCAATTGAAAAGATTACAACACACTCTGGATCTCTCGATGTTGCAATGTTTCAAATAGTGCAATGTTGCATAATGAAAATTCAAGTATCAAACTCGGCACATTCCCAGTCTTAAAGTGTGCAATAAAATGTAACCCTGAGAGTAAAAAATGTAAGAAATTAACAAAAAACAGTTGCTGTTGTGGGAACCCAATGTCTAGAAAAATACACACAAAACTGCTTTTAACAGCATTTAGAAGTGCAGCTTACTCATGCGGCTGAAACAGGTCTCCAAAATCCTCTTCTATTCAGCAGGTCTTTCCAATCAGGGTAAGTATGTATATGTATGCATGTGTGTATATGTATGTATGTATATTATGTGTATGTATATTTGTGTATATATGGATGTATATGTATGTGTGTATATGTATGTGTGTGTATGTGTATATGCGTGTGTGTGTGTGAGTAATATGTATATAAGTGTGTATGTATATATGTATGTGTGTATATGTATGTGTGTATATGTATGTATATATGTATTTATATATTTTCATTCTGCCACCACTCTTGTTACTGTTTTGCTTACATGAAGGGAGCATATTTGGAGTTGATGCTTAACTTGTGTCCTGGAGACCTGGGTTTAATCCCAGCTTCAACATGTGACCAAAAATAAGTCATTTGATTCTCAGCTAACCAACTTCTTCTCTCTCTACCGCAAGTTAGAAGTGCATTGTTATGTCTAAACTGTAAATATATGTGTGATGTAAAAAACAATTCACAACTATCTCCGTATCACATCTGAATTTCTGTCTCCTTGTTTCCAGCCCCCTCTTCCTCAAGCTGTTGTAGTTCTAAAACAAAACAGGACTTGCAACGTTCTTCTTGGCATAGGGCATTTTAGATTCACCCCTAAAAAATATCCAGTCCTCTGAGTAAATTAGGTTTGTCTTCTTTCTCTTAGCCGACTTTCTCTTCTGCTTTTTCAGATTCAGTCTGGCATTTCCTACAAGCAGTTTGAAGGACTCATGCGTTACTACAAGCCTCGAATGTCTGCTAAGGAGCGCTACCTCACTTTCAAAGCATTAAACCAAAGCAATAATCCCTTACTAAGGTAAGCTTACGGTCACCACAAATGGCTCAAATAGTGCAAGTTGTAGGGATGCTTGTGCAGTATTAGTGTGGCAGGCCTCGCCTTGTGCCAAAAAAGGGATCCAATAGCTGTGCTAGTGAATAATTCCTTTAGTCTGTGGCAGAGGACAAAAGAGTGGACAAACAAACTGTGCCTGAAGGCAGCGAGGGGAGATTTTCTACCTTTAATGCTGTGGAAATCTTTGCATTCCAGTATCCATAGTAGGAGGCACAGGGAAGAGAGTGAGGCGTCCTCTTTCCCGCCCTCTTTCCTGTCATGTGAAAGGAATAATGAGTGAATGTCTGGCTTTTAATGACCCATTTTATTTTATAGAGGTGCCTCGCACACTTTACTCTCCATGCCCTATCACCACAATATCATTGGAAAAGTCTATTTTAGAAATTTACAACAACAAAAAAATTGAACTATGAAAGTGTTGAAAAGAATTCATGGAACATTGGTTTAGCACCAGCTCCTCTGACCGTATTTGTATATGTATTGTGATTCAGGCTTATTCCAGTATACCAGCATGGTTTGTTGTCTGAGCTACCAACATAGCTTTATCATTTATGTTTAGCTATATATCACATGCTATGCATACTCCTGCCATCTATTTTTTTGGGTGCTTACATTGCAGGTTGTTTTTTTGCCAGTTGTTGTTCTTCGAAGTATAAGTTTGAGTTTCAGTTTAACTCATGATACCTCTCAGAAACCCACTATGCATCAGGGCAAAGACTTTAGTGACCAGAATTGCCTTCTCCAGCATCTGAAAAACCAGCACTACTGACAACAACTATACTCTCACCATACTGGAGGATTTCTCTCTGCACTGTGTCATATGCAAATGACTCTTGGGAGCGGTGGGGTGGTGGTTATGAAGAACATTCCCTTTGAGTTCTGTCTGAAGTGTAACAGCAAGTTCCCATCGGGGACACTGAGTTTGCAACAAGTACTTGCCAAGAGACCATGAAGAATTGCACTGTTTGTTCTGCAATGTCTTCAAAAACAAAAAGACTTCTCAAATACCAAAAAGAGCAGGATGCAGTGTGAGGATACTACAAGACTAGCACTGATCTTCACACCCAAGGACATAGAGGAATCTTACTTGAAAGGGGAAGGCCAGTCTGGTGCCCTTGGTGGATTAAAGTCCTGAGGAAGAGTCCTCTGAAATCCCAGGTAGTATCCACAGAGTGACCATCCAGGGTCTGACTTTGACAAGATTCTGGAACCCAGGGCAAGCATTGCTCTTGAGGGAGAGAAGCTTCAAGGCTCTGCTGAACAGGCCTCGATAGCCTGCTCTGGCCACTATTCCTGAGCCTATTTTTCACAGAGGGCCTACTTTGACTCTGGCCAGTCCTTGAGATATGGGAAACGCATCTTGACACCTGCTTCTACAGTGTGACACAACAGGAGTCCTCAAACTCCCATAACAGCCTGATGTCAAACAGAGGAAAAATCATTCTCAATCAGGAAAGATCTTAGCTAGCCCTTAACCACAGGAGCAAGACTCTGCGCCTCTTAAGAAGAGGAAGCTGATGTTTAAAGAGGCACTCTCTGAGGAATTGCATACTTCCCGCTTTCGAAAAGGACACCATCCCTGTTCCTCAGTTACCACCCAGCCCTGCTCCTTCTCCACCACATTTGCACATCATTCACCTCCCTCACTACAGTACGGTGTCAGCTCAAGATAATAAGTTTGATCTACAGGAAACCTACCATGACCCTGTAACACCAGATGAGGGAGAAGATCATTGGCAGGACTATAATGTGGATCCTCAGGATGACCCCAACCTTGAGGCATATCCGGTTAAGGCTTCACCTTCAGGTGACACAACAGCAGATCATGCTGTGATCCAAATGGCCTCAGACCACCACAAGGTTAAACTGCACATCATAGAGGAGGATAATTACTTTTTGGAGCCTATGGAGGCCAGGGTGGTTACACCTTAGATCAAAAAGAAGTACAAGCCTGTGCCTGATCACCTGCTTTACTTCAGGGGCCATGTACAACAGACTCTCTGATAGTATACACCACTTAGAAAGTGGACATCTGCCTAGGGAACAAGAGATGTACCAACTCCAGATAGAGAAAGTCACAAATAGACACTGTTGGTAAGCGTATAGCAGTGGGAGACGCCACACAGTGGCACATAGCCAAGTCTTTGAGCCTCCTCTCAAGCTATGAGCATTACCATTGGGAGGAGATTAAATAAATAGTTGGAAACCTCCTCGAAACGTGCCATAAATGCAGCAAGGAGTTAGTCAACAGAGGTAAGATCATCTCAAATGCCAACATCTGATGTTCATTGCATCTGGCGAATATAGCTTCCAGGGAGGTGATTACTGGTGTCTTTCTCAGAAAATATTCCTGGCGACATGTCTCTGATTTCCATCCCATAGTCCAAAAGTACATCATTGGTGCTCTTTTTGATGTTAAGCTTCTTTCTGGGTTCCAAGTGGACACCATGATGGGAAAAAAAAAAAACGACAGCCAAAGCCCTGAGTGCAGACTAGATGCAAACCAGTAAGACTGGTTTCCGGTGCGTACAGGCAAAATGGGTGCCTAAACTGCAACTCTGGAGCAGCCTGCCTTCTATCAGCAGCCGACCATTAGGGAGGGACAAGGCCAAAAGTCCTTGGCCAAAGGAGATTTATTTCAGAGGAGAAAGTAAAAGAAGCCATGGGAAGCGCCCATCCACTTCTAATTAGTAACTTACCACCATTCCCCGTTATACAATACCTGTTGGTGTTAAACTCCGGTTATTTTATCACAGTAGTAGGAAATAACCTCAGACAAGTGGCTACTGTCCATCATCCAGCAAGAATAGAGCTTGGAGTTTCACACCACTGTTGGACTTACCATCTGGGAGTGCAGCTAGGCTGGGTTGGGGAGGAAGGGCCTTGGCGGAATGGCGACGGCCAAGTCAGGCCTTCGCTGGCTGATTATAGCTCGAATAGCCCATGCCCAAAATCTTTCCAGCTGCAGGAGGCTTGGCTGGTTGACCTCAACGTTCTGATCTACTCCTGGCACTCTAGCCATCTTCGGAGTGGTAGTTCGGCAACAACGTGGGACAACAGCACAGCAGTTAATCTCAAGAAAATGCTGGATGATTTTATTTTTTTTTGAAAACGCTCCAGTTTTCCCAGAACGATCGGGTAATTGCATTTTGAGCCTAAATCATTTGTTTCAATTTAATACTTCCTAAACTCACATGGCTCCTGGCTTCCTGTTCACAGCATTACTGTTCCTGTTTCACAGTATGAGAGAACAAAATATGGTCATTCACTGCGTCACAATGCAGTTGAAAAAATATTTTTCATTAGGTGAATTGCCTCTTTCTCGTCTGGATTTGTATCCCCGAATTTTGTTCCTGTTAGTTGCAAATTGGAGGTATGCTCAGTCTTGTAATCCTTTGAGTCTGTCTGTGCCTTTTTGTCTGGGCTTATTTTGACCATCTTTACCTCGTCTCCACTTCTGTCTCTGAGTATAGATTCTGGCAGTCGTCGTAATTGGGATTTTTTAAGTCTTTGAAGCTTTTTCCTTCAGTTTTGTGATTCATTCCTGCAGGCACCAGCTCTTTATTGTGTACCACTACTACGTAGCAAAGGGTGCTGCACTTATCATTGAGCGAGGAGCCAAAAGAATGTCCTCATGTACTGCCCTCGACAACCATTAAATATCCTACACCATTAGTCAGGAACATGAGAGACTATTGCAAGAGGAAGTGCAAAAGCACCAAAGTATCTTTTTTTTTTTTAACTGATGAGCTAAGGGGTGTCATTTCAAAGAAGGACTTCACCCTATGTCCTTTCCTAGACCTTGGGCCACTAAACTGATACCTACTGTTGGAGCACTTCAGTATGACCACCCTGCAGGATGTCATTCCTCTTCTTCGCACAAGAGATCAAATGGTAACCCTCAGTCTAAAGGACGTCTACTTTCACATGCTTATTCATCTGGCACACAATTTCCATCTTTGATTTTTGGTAAGTGACCAACACTACCAACAACACATCCAGGAAATCTGATAGTTCAAGGCACCAGATTGCAGCCGTAGCAGAAAATGCATACTAATTTCTTAAAGCTAACTATAATTTAATTGGCACCCAAAGCATTTTACACACATTTGCAGCAAAACAGTCCTGTTAAAAATTGACAACATGACCGCAATGTTTTACTTTCTGGACCTGCTAAGCTGGATGCAGCAACAAGAACATGAGTGGTAGATGAATCCTGAAGTATTTCAAAAGCTCTTTGGGCAATCTGTGATGCCTGAACTGTATCTGTTTGCCACAGGAGAGAACGCCAAAAGTCCAAGCTTCGCTTACAGGTACCCACATCCAAAGTCCATTAGCAAAATGCACTATTAACTAACTGGTTAGGAATATTTGCCTATATTATGTTATATTTTACCCGGGAGGGTACCCTGGTGCTGAGCCGGTGTGAGTCTAGCCACACTTTGGGCCTAGTGTGACTACTCAAAAAGCTAGGTGTTCAGCTTCTTACGGAATTCAAGAGGTGAGGAGGAGGCTTTTGTGTAGCAGTAGGTCGTTCCATGTTTTAGGAGCGATGTAGGAGAAGGCTCAACCGCCAGATCTGATTTTCTGTATGTGTGGGATTTATGCAAGTACGAGTCTGGACGAGTCAATGTGTCTGGAAGGTTTGTGAAAGCAGTTGCAATTGTTGAGGTATGCGGGGCCAGTGTTATGTAGTGCCTTGTAAGTTTGGGTGAGGAGTTTGAATTGTGCTAGTTTGTGAATGAAGAGCCAATGGAACTACATGAGGTATGGTATGGTGTGATGTGAGTGCAGCGTGGAAGGCTGAGAGTGATTCTGACCTCCGAGTTCTGAATGGTCACCAGCCTTACTAACAGCACAGCTAGAGATGCACCGCAAATAATATTTTCATAAGAAAAGAGTCCAATTCAATTTTCTGAATGTTCCAGTTCTTTTTATATTTTCTTGTATAAAAACTCCAAGGGTTACAACAAAGACGGGTATCCCGTTAGAATGCAATTTTTGCATTCTACGTAATTTGTGGGGAGAATAGTGTGCAGCTGTTTTGTGTGTATCAAGGCACCAATTTCCGGGGCGAAATACTTAAAGTTCCGACCTGGATATTATCTCATCCACTGATGCATAAGATTCTGCATGGTGGTGTGTAGATGCTGAATGGCCAATGGTATTCTCATGATTATGAAAATACGAATGAGCACGACCTGAAGAAGTACATTTTTTTGGACGAAATGCGTTGGCTCCTCCCATACGTCCAGCAGTGGGGGCTCCCCAGCAAAGACCTCTATGCCACTGCAAAATGTCCAAGCTTAGACTCCAGGAATCCACCCCCACAGTCCATTGGCAATGCACTACGGATTAATTGGTCAGGGATTTTTGCCTATGCTTTTCCGCCTCCCACTTCTTCCATTCGTAGTCCGGAGACTTCAAAAACATCCCTCACAGTCATCCTAGTGACACCAACTAGGACCAGAGAGCCCTAGTTCACCACTTGTCTCGACCTCTCCCTGATACCACAGGAGAAGCTGCATAACTGTCTGGACCTTCTCGCGCAGAGCCTGGGCACACTCCAGCACCCGAAACGCAAGCACCTGAATCTTGTCATCTGATTCCTGAGGTATTTGAATTTGGCTATTACAAAATTCAATCATAGGGCTAGTGTTCCTTGGTAAAAATAGAGAGTAAGGGAGGCACGCATTCCCAAAGTGTAGAGGGTGCCTCTGTTGGGGTATTGGGAGTGGACTGTCAATGAGACTGTTTGTTGCCCTCAGTCATCCCCTAGAGGAAGTCATGCTTCATCATTGGGCGATGATCCTCGCTGGGCCGGCGCTGCAATGGCCAACGGGTCTACCGAAGGGGCGCTTTGGCGGAGATATTTTAAGAGGCTGCCATATAGATGACTGCAAGTAAGGGGGATTGTGACGTGGGGGGTAGTGTGCAAGGTTAAAACTGGTAAGGGAGTTTCCTAACGCAAAGCTTTATTGACAGGAATACCCTTTCAGGAATAAAAAACCTATGGTAGGTTGGAGCTACCTTTTGGGTTTCAAAGGAAACTGGGTAGTCAACAAGTGTGCAGACAGATACGAGAACTACACTTACTGTCTCAAGAGTGGGACCTAGTGGTGGTTACCCCTCAATAAATATGTCGACATGTTTCGCACCTGTGTTGGTCATAAGGATCCAAGGCACTTCATCACGACAAAAAACATATAGTGGATAAACTACCCCACACTGAGCGGTGCTTGTTCGTGCTACCTACTGTGTGTGTGTTGTGGTGTTCCAGGTCCGAACTGTAGGGAGAAGGAAAACATAGTAGTCGAATTATTAAAGGCACTTCTAGAGTGGTTGTTGTTCCAACAGTAAAATCCCATGGTCGAAAAACTCTCCCATGGTACCCCAATCGTGTGTAGTATTGACTATGGTGGAAGTATAAAAACACACTTCTGTACGAGTGAATTAAAACCTGATTAACAGTAAGACTCAGAATGATGGTCATTGTATGAAACCCACTGGAGTGAGTAGGCATAGTGCAGTCCATAGAAGACACTGATGCTCTGATCTGGAGCTTGCAGTCTATATGGGTCTTGTTGGAATGATATCAGGGTCTAAGATATATGTTCGAGGCATATGAGCTGCAGATTACACACTATGCATAGATCGCCATCTGGTGTTGGGCCCCGATGTTTACACTTGTTTTTGTCCTGGAAAGTCTTTGGAAGTCACGAGGTAGGTGACGCCTCCTTAGGATCATAGTGCGCATGGGCGTCTGCTCCATCCTCCGGTTGTTTTTTTCCGGCATCGGGCTCGGATGTGTTTCTCGCGCTCCAGTTCGGAACCGTTACCGATTCCTGTTTTGACACACAATCCTTCACCCTTTCGACGGTATTGTCTCGATCGCGAATCCTAATCGGCGCGCATCTCTACAAGTCTAAGATTCCGGTCGTCGAAGAAGGCCTTCGGGCCGACCTGAGCCTTGGCATGTGGCTCATGGAAAGGACACCTTTCAAAAAGTGTCCTCGATGTGGGTTGAAGTTTCCCCACACCGATCTGCATGAGGTGTGTAACCTCTGCCAGAGGAGCGGGTTGAAGAAGGCCTCATCAGCGCCTCCAAAGCCGATGACTCAGACGTCGAAGAAGTGACTCCAGCTCAATGGGTTGTAAGTAGAGACGTCGACCCCGACCCACTCCCTACAACAGCAAAGGCTTCGGTCACACCTTCACCTTCGGGCTCAGGTGCACAACGACACACTGCTTCCCATGCCCCTCCCTCGGGCCCGGCAAAGAAGCCTACCAAGCCTTCCGACGTCTCGGGCTCGTGTCTGCCTGCCACCGGCGCCAAAACCCAATCATCTGCACCAAAAAAGAAGCCGCACCCATTCTCCGGGCCGACTGTTACTTCCATCCCGAAGCCCTCGGCACCGAAGACACCAAGCAGTGACTCCCCGGCACCAAAAAAACACTCGGAGCCGATGAAGAAGCCACACCCCAAAAGTTCGGAGTCACACTCTTTGGAGCCGAAAAAACCATCGACACCGAAGAAGCACACAGACTGGTAAACCACACGGCTCGAAGCCCAAAACCGCTCCGGAGCCGGCGCCGAAAAAGCCCTCGATGCTAACACACTCGGCGCCGAACACCCAACCGTCTTCAGAAGAGCTTTTTCGACCAGACCCTCAACAAAAAACTCTAACTAAAGACCCTAAAACTGGTCAATTGACTCTCCGTTCCAGTAAATGACCACTGGACATGCATGCACCAGCTCCACCACCTAAAAAGAGGAACATAGCCACATCACCTCTTAGGGTCCGTTCTCCACCTCCTCCACCACCTCGTTCTCCTACGCCATCCCCTACACCAGTAGACGATGACGACACATATGATGACACAGGGGACTGTGACAATGACCTGCCACTACAGACCCAGCTTCCCTTAAGGGCCCTGTTCCATTAGACTCCATGAGGGTCTCAAATGCTAGTAAAACGGCTAATTCGCAGACATCAGGTGATGCAGCTCCGCCCGACAAAGAATCTAAACTCCTCGACGCCTCTGGCAAAAGAACAGCGTCTCAGGCAGCTAACATTTGGCGCATCGCAAACACTCAGGCCCTGTTAGCCAGATACAATAGGGCTCACTATGATGAGTTGGAGTCCCTACTCCAACACACCCTGGACATTACAAACATAAGGCCAACGACCTCATACAGGAGGGTAAAATTATCACCAACACCTCCATCCGGTGCGCTCCCGATGTGGCAGATACGGCATCCAGAGCAGTAAACACAAGCGTCCTTCTCCGCAGGCACGCGTGACTACGCATTTCCGGTTTTAAACCTGCGGTGCAAAGCTCTATCCTCAACCAACCATTCGACCAATTACACCTTTTTGGCCCTAATGTTGATGCATCCCTTGAGAAGAGGAGAGGACACCGACACAGCCAAATTAATGGAAGCCTTGCAATTGCAAACTCCCAGACGTTCTTTTCGTCGCTCATCCTACAAGGGCAACTCCAAGGGATACTTGTCTGATACCCAATCCACCTCTTACAAGGCACACGCCCAATCCACCTTCACCAGAGGTTATCGGAGAGGAGGATACAGAGGCAACAATAACAAGGGCAGAGGCAAGACTAACAACACCCGCTCTGCCTCCACCCCTGCCCAATGACTTCCCTCCGCTTTCCCCGGACCATTCCACTCCTGTCGGGGGAAGACTACAACAGTTCCTTCCTGTCTGGACCAACATCACCACAGACAGGTGGGTGCGACAAATAGTGCAATCAGGTTACTGTCTTGAACTTACCTCTACCCCCCAAACATTCCACCCAAACAGCGTCCACTGTCAGCAGAAGATTTGTCACTCCTGAAACAAGAGGTAATTTCCTTACTACAAAAAAGTGCAATAGAACTAGTTCCCCCTGCACCAACAAAACACGGGAGTTTACTCCCTGTATTTTCTCATACCAAAGAAAGACTGCTCTCTGAGACCTATTCTAGACCTCAGGCCACTAAACCTATACATACAATCAGACCACTTCCACATGGTCGCACTTCAGCAAGTCCTCCCTCTACTTTCACAGAGCGACTTCCTAGCTACCTTAGATCTCAAGGACACCTATTTCCATATTCCCATTCATGCAGCTCACAGAAAATATCTCAGGTTTGTAGTGGACGGTCAGCACTATCAATTCACAAAGTGCCTATCCGTAGTCGCAGCCCATCTAAGGAGACAACACATTCACGTCTTCCCATACCTCGACGACTGGCTCATAAAAGCCAGCTCGTACAACCAGTGTGTTCATCACACTCGTGCAACTATCCAATTACTCCACGACATGGGGTTCACAATAAACCACACCAAGTCTCATCTGCAACCCTCTCACGCGCAACAGTACCTCGACGCCACAATAGACTCCTCAAAAGCGCTAGCCTATCCCAGTCCAGCCAGGATAGCAAGCATTCTTGCTCTCCTACCCAAATTTCAGCCGCATCACTCTCTTCCAGCTCGAGTGTTCATGCAGCTCATAGGGATGATGGCCTCTTGCATATTCATAGTGCCTCACGCAAGACTCCAGATGCGTCCCATACAAGAGTGCTTAGCACGCCAATTGAACCAGGCTCAAGGTCAGCTACCGATCTGATGTTGGTAGACGGTCGCACTCATTGCTCTCTGCAGTGGTGGAACACCAAAAGCCTTTCCAAAGAGCGACCGTTCCTAGAGCCAGTTCCTCAAATTGTCATGACAGCGGACGCATCGCTCTCTGGCTGGGGAGCTCACCTATTACATCACACCATGCAGGGCAGGTGGACACCACAACAAAAGTTATTCCACATCAATCACCTGAAATTACTGGCCATATTCCTAGCCTTAAAAGCAATTCAAAAACAAATATCAGGCAAGACTGTCCTAGTCCGCACAGACAACATGACAGCCATGTACTACATCCAGAAACAAGGCGGCTCTCTCAGCTAGCACAGAACATATGGAGATGGGCTATACCTCAGAAAATGTTTCTCCTAGCCCAACATGTCCCAGGAGTCCAAAACACCATAGCCGATCTGTTAAGTCATCAAACGCAACAGATTGACGAGTGGGAACTCCATCAACAAGTTCTTCAACCATTCTTTCAAATGTGGGGGCAACCACAGATAGACCTCTTCGCCACCCACGAAAACGTCAAATGCCCAAGGTTCGCCGCCAGATACCCACACCTATTGTCCAAAGGCAATGCGATATGGATGAACTGGTCAGGCAGATTTGCGTACGCCTTTCCGCCTCTCCCACTCATACCACTGGTGGTGCGCAAACTACGGCAACACTCACTGACTCATTCTAGTTGCTCCAACTTGGGCCAGACAGCCGTGGTACACCACATTGCTGGAACAGTCAGTAGTTCCGCACCAAAGATTACACCTCTCACCATGCCTCTTAACCCAGAACCGTGGAGAGATCAGACGCCCGGACCCAGCTCAGCTCAACCTTGCGATCTGGCTCCTGAAATCTTAGAATTCAGTTACCTTAACCTCCCTCCTGACTGTATGAACGTCATTAAGGAAGCTAGACACCCTACCACTAGAGCCTGCTACTCAGCCAAGTGGAAACGATTTGTGATATATTGTCATAACAGTAACATCAATCCCCTAGATGTGTCTATCCAACACATCATATGCTATCTACTACACCTACAAAGGTGTAACTTAGCCTATATGTCTATTAGGCTACACCTTGCTGCCATAGCAGCATATCTACAAAATAGACAACATTTATCACTATTCAGGATACCTGCCATCAAAGCCTTTATGGAAGGACTCAAAAGGATAATTCCTCCCAGAGTTCCACCCTCACCTGTGTGGAATTTAAATATCATTCTCACAAGACTAATGGGACCTCCCTTTGAACCTCTACATAAATGTGAGCTACAATTCTTAACATGGAAGGTTGCTTTCCTAGTGGCCATAATTTCTCTAAGAAGAGTTAGTGAGCTACAAGTACTAACTATTCAGGAACCATTCTTACAAACCCATCAGAATAAGGTTATTCTCCGAACTAATCCTAAATTCCTCCCTAAAGTCATTTCTCCCTTCCACCTTAAATAATCTGTGGCGTTTCCCGTATTCTTCTCGCAACCACACAGTCGCAGAAAGAGTTCTTCATACTTTAGATGTTAAAAGAGCATTGCTCTAATATATTGAGAGAACACAACCTTTTAAAAAAACTAAACAACTTTTCGTTTCTTTCTCACCACCACACAAAGGCAATCCCATATCAAAGTCCGGGATAGCCAGATGGATTGTTAAATGCATACAAATTTGCTACCACAAAGCAAAACGTACTTTAACTGTTCCTCCTAGAGCCCACTCTACAAGAAAAATAGGGGCTTCTATGGCATTTTTAGGGAACATTCCATTAGATGACATCTGCAAAGCAGCTACATGGTCTACACCGCACACGTTCTCAAAACACTATTGTGTAGATGTGCAATCAAAACAACAAGCTAGTGTGGGCCAAGCTGTACTCAAACCCCAGTCCAGACTACTGCAACAGATACTGGTGGCTGCCGCTAAGGAATGGGACTGCTATACAATCTATGCATAATGTGTAATCTGCAGCTCATATGCCTCAAACGGAATATGCTACTTACCAGTATGCATCTGTTCTTGGCATGTAGAGCTGCAGATCTACACACGCCCACCCGCCTCCCCGGCTTCCTTTATCTGTTGCAGTATTATCTTATTTAGATACAGCATACAAGGGCATCTTCCTGTCTCTTGCAAAGCTCTGTCATTTCCCTGCTGGTGAAAAACAATCAGAGGATGGAGCCGATGCCCATGCGCACTATGTTCCTAAGGAGGAGTCACCTACCCCGTGACTTCCAAAGACTTTCCAGGACAAAAACAAGTGCAAACATCCGGGCCCAACACCAGATGGCGATCTATGCATAGTGTGTAGATCTGAAGCTCTACATGCCAAGAACAGATGCATTCTGGTAAGTAGCATATTCCATATCGATGCTGACTCAAGTGTTACCATCTGTATAGTTTTTGTAGAGTCTAGCTTAGTGGGATGTATCATATATAGACTTCAGACACGAGCTCCAAACAATGTTTCAAGATGGTGTATGTTACTTCTATTTAGCATTAAATCCTGGTTTTTATACATATCCATGGCCAATGCCATATCGTATCTTACCCCATGTGGGGATTCACGATGGAATGATATGATGGTATTGCTGTTGCATGAGACATACATCGTAATCGTACAGTGCAACGTTGCAGTGTGGGCAAACATGAACAAATATACATGGACATACAAACACAGAACTAACGCTCCCTCAAAATATGCATGATAATAGCTGTGGAGGCTGATGGTTAATGATATAGCTGTGTCAAGTTATCACCATGGTAGTGACCCCAGGTGTAGGAAAGCAGCCTCTAAGGCTTTCTTGGGCCACATCCTGATAGCTGACATCTGCAAAGCAGGTACTTTGCCTGCTCCACACTTCCACCAATCACTACTGTATGGACGTCTTAGCATACGTAGCGGGAGCCAAGCCTTTCTCTATACACTTTTTCTGTCCTCAGCAATGTCCTCTGCCTAGCCACTTCTTAGAAGATGACTGCTTTACTGTCTAGGGACAGCATTTGTGTCTACAGCTACACATGCCACAAATGGAAATTGTTATTTACCATGTGATTTTCCGTTCATGACCTGTAGTGCTGCAGATCCATATGCGTCCATCCTCCTCCCCGGAAGCCTTTGGTCTTTGCAGTAGCTCTTTTTTCGGTATTTTCTTGCATGGTCATCTCATTCTGTAGCTCTACGCTCCATTCCTATCCTTGCCCTCAGTGCGGAGAAACGATCTAACAGTGGTGCCAATGCCCATGCTCATTACCAGCAATAGGTGGAGTCATACCTCGTGACTCGAAGACTTCTTCAAAGAAAATAAAAGTTGCACACGTCTGAGCCTAACACTAGATGGCAGGAGTATGCAGAGCAGGTTAATCTACATCGCTATATGCCACGAACAGATACTTACATGGTTAGTTAAACATTTCTTATATGGCCTCTGTTTCAGCCTTTACATTCTTGTGAAATACAGCATTTTACATGGAAAGTTGCATTTCTAATAGACATTAGACAAAAAGAGGATTCTAATCTATTAAATTGACCGTATCAAAACTATTTGCAGAACAAAACTGTTTGTTGCTTTTGCAAAACCCTCATTTGGGAAATCCAGTTTCCAAATCTGGCCTTGCTAGATGGGTTGTAAAATGTATCAATGTTTGTTATGCTAAAGCTAAATTTACTCTGCATACAGTGCTTAGAGCACAAATGGATCCACAATGACCTTCCTAAGAAACATATTATTTTCAGGCATCTGCAAAGCTGCTACGTGGTCCACTTCCACGAAACATTATTGTGTGGACATTCATGCCTGGCTGAGAATTTGGGCAGACACTTCTGAAAACTGTATTCCGCATCTGCCTCCTGCTTGCAAGCCAGAACTTTAGTGGGAAGCACTGCTTTGAAGCGTAAGCAAAGCATGTGATCTACAGCCACACTTGCTACAAAAGGAAAATTACTTTCCCTGAAGCTCTCTTTTGGTAGCGTGTAGTTTTGTGCATTCACATATGTGCCCTTCCATCTTCCCAGAAGCAGCAGACTATATGTATGCTTTACACTGATCATGTTATATTTTCCTTCATAGTGCAGCTGTACTCGGTTATTCTCTTGCTTCACTGCACTCTTATCTTCACTCACTCATTGGGAGAAAAGAAAAAGTGGAGTCTTTGTCCTGGTCCATTGTGGGTTTCTGGGAGGGATCACAAATTATCTCAAAACGGAATATTATACTTTGAAGAAAAACAGCTTAACATGTACACAACCAACGCCAGATGACAGGATTGTGCAAAGCATATGAATTTGTAGCACTGCAACCTGCTTACAGATATTTAAAAGTTAAATAACATGTTCCCTCTCTAGCCACTGTGCCCAGAAGTATTTGATTGGAGAAGGTTTTTCTGTAGGGGGCGAGAGGCTGCTTGGTAGCTGGCATATATTGTTGGGTTTTTGAGGTATGGAGTAGATGTTCATCTCGAATAGTACTTCATGGGTGAGCCAATGTCCTTATCAATTCAAAGAGTGTTAGGGGTATGCAAGAGTTTTACTCCTGCCCAGGTACACTATTAGGCATATCGCTGTGTGATCAGTATGTTGTTTGGGTTTGTCTAAGGGGTAGAATTACAGTACATTAATGTTGGCTTATCAAAAGACTCCGAAACCAAAGTCCAAAGTTTGGCTGAGGGCATCTTGATTGTGCAGTTCTAGGGTTCTCTACTTTTCATTAAGTGCCCTCTGGCCGCATCTCTTTGTCGCCAGATTCCCCAGACTAAGCAGCAGCTCAGTTCCACAATTTCTTTGTTCCAACAGGTTGAAAGATCTTTACAATATCTATGAAGTTGTTGGACTAAAGTGGAAGGTACGTCCTTATGCAACACCAGTAACTAGTAGAGATAAAATTATAGTCTCTAAACAAAAATTGTGTTTTAATATTTACTCATTGGGCAATTTGTTAAAATGGATTTGAAAGAACTGACTTCTCCCTTTCTATGTGCTGTGCATTTCTTGAAGGTTCGTAAGTACTTGTATTCTTTCTATTAATGTAAAAGTATGAATTTCAATGAGAGGGGACAGAGAGAACACAAAAGTGATACAATGCACACGTGACAGGGAGGCGATCTACCGAGAGGAAGCTATAGGAGTTAGGATACTAATGTTGCCAGTTTGGGATGCCATTTTGTTGGCCTGTCTGCGTGTGGAACGTTGGAGACTGATAATCCTGACTGAGACTTCTCCTGGCGACTCCATGTCGAACTCAGGTGATGGTGTATCAGCCCTGACACCTACTGGCTCCAGGCAGTGGCACTGCTCTCTCCCTGATACCCCGGTTCTACCCTCACCCTGGTTGTGAGCGTGGATCACGGAGGTGGGGCTGTAATTGATGTCTGTAGGTGCTTCTCTTGTGAGATCCCCTACCTCTTCTGTTCAGGGAGGGTCTTTCATGCTGGCAATGTAGCCATTAGTATTCCTACCTACTGTGCCTTTCTTGCAATTTATCATGCAATCTGATACTAGCTGGTATGCCCCTGAGTTTAGCTGGCCGGCGATAGTGTGTGTATTTTTTATACACATTGGATAGATTGTGCTCAGTTATAAAATGTAATAAAAATATTTACAAAAAAATAAGTGATTACAAAAAACATTTTTTTAAAAACACCCTAGAAACACCATGACAGAATGCACAATATGGTCTGAAACCGAGATGGATGAGCAGTTCCAGGGACCAGGCCAATGGAGTGTGCGGGGAGGCAGACTAGGAAAAACTAAAATTAGATAAATCAGAGGCTCTGGGTTGAGGAAGCTAAACAAATAGAGCAAGTTGGACTCGGAAATATCAGAAGCACTTGCAGAAAAAGATAATACCCATAAGTGACGGAGATATGTGACTAATGGTAAAAAATTAATCCGGGAAAGAAAAAAAGGGGTACCTATAGGGACATAAGAAACAAAAAAGAAACAAGTGCGTTTTCTGTCTAGTGCCAAAAAAGGAAAGTGAGGACATAGTCAGAAGAAGGAAACCAGCTAGAGAAAGAGACCAGCATAAAAAAAGTCCATGGCTAGCAGAAGCGGAGATTTATAGAAAAGGTGAGACAGAAAAGCAGAGAAATGTAAATAATTGCCTTAATATTGCTTTTAATATCTTGGTTGTTTTTCTTCCTGCTTCACAATTAGTTAGTAATTGACTGCACTTCAAACAAAACTTGCAAAAGCCTATAAAACGGATGCTGTCATATTAAAGTTCTGTGACGGATTGAAGTATACGCCTTGCAGCCACCTGCATAGGTTATGCCCCTTACTTGTACAGCACCAACCATCATAACCTAGACTCTGATGAGATTGTTGGATGTCTGGGAGTTGTAAACGATGGAAAGCAATGTCTTCGAGTACCAGAATAAACACGGGAGTATTATTCCTCACTGTGGAGTTCCAAAGTCTCACCTACCCAACTGCTTTCTGATTTATGAAGTGCAGGGATTTATTGACTGCATTTGCTTGACCGAGCTTCCAAACAAAAAGATTGACTTTTCGGGCTAATAGTAGCCTTTTTACAAAAAGATCCCTGCCTAGAGTAATGCTTTCAGAAGACATGAGGCCTGGTCAAAGTCACCAACCTAAAACTACTTGAGATGATCGATGTCTTTTGAAAAGGCATCTTTGCTCACTCTGTTATGATGACTTGAACATATCCTCTAATTTGATACTGCTGTGCTAACTTAGAGCGTAGACATGCAAGTGTGTATGCACCAGGCAAAAGCATGAGCAAATAATGCTGCTTTAGTGCCAGAGGCAAGTTCACCATAATTGAAGAATAAATATTCAGAATTTCAGAAATTCCAGTATGTTCGTTGTAGGTAAGATTTTAGATGTCTTGCTTTAGCCAGCTTGTCCTTAGCCAAGAAATCATGACAACGTGGCTGGAAATCCAGTAAAACAATTTATTGGTTCAAATAAAATTTAATTAGGAAAATGGTTATAAACGAAAGCACTTTTTGCAATGAACAACCTTGTCTCCGTGGATACAATACAACCATCTTTGGCAGGAGGAGCCAGAAGCTCTCCACTTCTTCTGAAAGAGCTTGACTGTTGGTTGCGAAGGAACCTTATTACTTGTAAATTCAACACAGTTATTTGGTGAAAATGCATTTTCTGGTCCTTTCAGAGGCTGCTAAATCAGACTGGTAGTATTTACTGGAATTGGATAGATTTCCTGAATTGGTCAGACGAATCCTAAAGGGGAGAACCCAGTATCAAAATATTAGCATTGTGTTCTTATATTATTTTCTGTGATTCTTTTCTGGTAGGACGCACAACAGCATTCTTTATATGAAATGGCACATGAATTGCACAGCAGATGAAGTCTTCTGGGGACCATTCATGGTGTAATCCGAAAAGATGAAGATGTCAAGCCACTACCGTTAGCCTTCTGGTTGAGCACTCGTGGAGCAGAGTATAGTTTAGTGGAGGGACACCTGTATTGTTAATATTGACCTCCACTTGTGAACTCTAGGTATTGTCAACGCGCCTTCCTGATGACACTGCATGTTTATGCACCTTGGAAAGCTTCTCATCCACTTAGGACCAATGACATATCTGGAGTAAAATCCCAGACATCTTTAGTTTTCAGTAAACTCTGATACTTGTACGCTTTTCGATCTCTTGCTATTACTGTGCCTGTTTCTTCAGAAGTGTTGATTAATAACCTGGCTGGTTTAGATGAAGATCGAAAGAGACACTGCCGGGGCTGGACTTTCGCCACCTTTCATTATTGTGGAAACTTGCATTCTTGAGTAATATGAGGCCGCTGGCGGAAAGAAAAGAGTCTGCCTTCCCCACGGTTCTTCACCCAGGGGGTGTGCTTTTTTATGTAAATAGGAGAGCCAGTGGTACTCCCTCAAAGGAAGACAGGCTGACCTTTTGGTGAATGCTATGTACAAGGTTGGAAGGTTGTGTTTGCTACAGTTGGATTAGATTTGGGTTGAGATCAATCTTTTTTTTTTATTTAGACAAACACTTTTGCAGTTGTGTGGCTTGGAAGCTTTGAGATATGCAAACGTTTTTAAGTGATGACATTGCTTAGGGATAACAACCGGGCATTCAAAGACTTAGCTGTCGTAACCAATTGCGTATTTCAAAAATGTTTGGTGAATGTTGAACATATTTTTTTCCATTACAGTGTGAGCCCTTTACCTTGTCCTAAGTGGCTGAAGTCAGGGAAGAGGTTTCTAGCCCAGCATGCTGGTACATACTTAATGAATCTGTAGCTGGCTCCAGTGGTGCCCATCATTGGGTTGTCTGCAGCTGCTAGCTAGCAGCTTCCCTATCCCTAAGCCATAGCAGGGATTCTTCCTGGGTGGAACGTTTTCACATAGTTCCCCAATCTTGTAGGTTAAAGCAGTGCATAACCTTGCAGCGTTTATTCACCTCAATGTAAGGAGACCATACAAGTGTGATTTCTTTCCTTTTTTCACCCATGAGATAGGATATGCTAAGATTAATGTAGGTTGCGGAACTGGATCCACAACTATAGGTGATTTTGCTGACAGGTTTCCCATGATAGCATCAAACGTCTCTGTATAATGTTAGAGTTTCGGAACAAGGCCCATTCCAGGCTGTCAGGAATTATCCTATAACGAGCATTTCCATGACTAAAGCAGGCTTGGATTAAGGGGAAGAAGTCTGCAGAAATGGTATGTAGCAACAGGCTCACACAAGTATATTGATTGGTTTGTTGCTGACATCCATGTCATCTTTGCATTTTAGAAGGAGAAGGCTGGGGCACAGGTTATGGATAAGCTTAAAGGGTCTGAGTAATGAGAACATCCACAGACTTTGGTAGAACAATAGAAAACCGTATCCGATCAACAGTTTGACGCTGCAGTTTATTTCTATAATGTCTGAATGGCCTTCCTAAAAAGCCTCAGTAAAAAACACATTTTTGCTGTTACAGCTCCTGTATGCCCTATTCAGATGGATATTGTTAGACCGTGGCCAAGAAGCAGACTATAAAGATTTAGGCAAGTTCTATAATGATCAAGACTACCAAAACAGGATCACCATTCACACACTTGTGGTCAACGTTACAAGCCACTGTCTGTTGATTGTACATGTTGGTACAATATTCTGGATGCAGCTGCCTTCCCAAACTAACAGGGGTGTGCAGTGCAGGCAGAACCTAACCAGCTTGAAAGGATGGACTGAATGACAACTCGATAAGAAACCTAATGGCAAAGGGAATAATAAACAAGGGGCGAGAATAACCTAAGCAAATAGTGGGTAGGGTGGTGTAAAAATAAATGAGTAGTTTGAATGACAAAGAAACATCTAAAATGGGGCATGCGCTTCAGAGAAATAAAGTTAGAAACGTAGAGTTATAAAGACATATTGAAGAGTCATGTATATGCATAAAGAAACTAACGGAGACCTAGCATGGCTAAATTAAGTACAGACCGAAGAAAGAGTTACAGGCTGACATGCGAGGATAATATATGTGCAAAAAAGGTTAACCGACAGGAGAGGGTATAGGTAAAAGAGAAAGGAGGAGTCGTTGACAGAAATACTAAGGAGAACGAACACGGGTAATAATGTAAATATATAAGCAGAACTTGGAGCATCCTTGGATTGGCAAGGTGGGCAATCGGGTATCGACCGATGGGCCTCTGGCTGAGGCCGGTGTCAGACCTTTTTCTTCTGTCTCCTAAGGGCTCCAGCCCTGGTGCACAGTGTGAAAGGCTGTTTTTAAAGCCTTAACAAACATGACCCCATGCTCATGAAGTCTGGCCAGCTGACTGTCAGGGGCAGCTTGACATTGGCCTGCTCTGCTCCGACTGTCACAGCATGAGGTGTGACTGCCTCCCTCCAGGTGTGAGGAAGTCTGCAAAGAGCTGCTGATGGGAAGCCATTAGCACTTGCTTTTCAGGGGACTGCAGCAGTGGAGAGGACTAGAGCATTGGGTGGTGGGTTTTGACGAGGGAGCTCCTCGGTTTATTTTTGTCCTCCTCCATTCCATGCAAGCAGCGGAGGTAAATCCTTCTTTGCTCTTCTCCTTTGTCTGCCAGATATGAGTTACGGCCGTCAATAGGTACAGGTTGTGGCTTTAGTTGACTTTAAAACTGTGAGAACAGGTTCCAGTCCCAGCGCCAGTTAGACATCCTGTGATTCTGGGCAAATCACTTAATCTACATGAACCTAAAAAAATAATATGACCCTCTTTAATGTTACCTGGTGCTCACGTAAAGTGCTCCATTGCTTCTGGGCCTACTTCATGCTATATAAAAGTGCAAGTAAGGAAAGTGACACTATTTTTTTTTTTTTTTTTGCACGTACACTCTAGCATCATTCCCTTTCTCGGAACGTACACGTGATGCTAGCCGCAAGTAAATAAAAATAAAAAAACAGCTGCACCCTTACCAGTCTCTGAGCATTTGAGGGCCTCTCTTATGTACTGCAAAAAACAAAATGCATATCATAAAAAAGTGAGTGTAAAAGGCAGGTTAGGTCTGTACCATATCAGGTTTACCAGTAAACATTAATCAAAACATCAACAGCAAATGTATGGATAAAAAACACAATTAAAAATGAGTTCCTAGTATATTTGATAAATCTGTGCTTCTATAGTTTTAGTGAATGTTAATTTCCTATTGAAGTACTGGCCCTATAAGCTTTCAAATACTTTTATTTCTGCAAATGTTTGTTATCATTTAGATCCATTATCCTAACTAAGTAGTGTACTGCTAAAGGTTGCGATCTGCAAACCTGGACCACTTTTTTTTTTGCCGAATTGTGGCCCCAATCCAACCCTGCCTGAAGACCTAGTGCAGTAGCACAAACACCACAAAAGTAAAATCGAAATGGTGGCATAGATATAAATATAATCCTAACAAAAGAGCGAGAGCACCTGAAAGTGAACTAAAGGCAGAGAAATTGCTGAGAACAAGGTAGATTAAGATTCCGTTCTACTATACGTATTTGTGTGTTATTTATTTCACTGGACTGGGCTCATGGATGTAATATTTGCTTCTTATTTTTAGGCCAAACAGAATCGTGAGCACTGGTTTGATGAACTCCCTCGAACAGCTTTTGTGATATTTAAAGGTAAACATGGACAACTACATTTTTCTGCACCAAGGGTACCTTTTAGAGTTGCCACAGTCCAGTACCCATATACACAACTGAAAATACAGGGACTGGTGCTTGTATGCAGATAGCTTTATCTTGTACAAGATTTATTTTTATACAGTTAATAGAGCACACTTGGCCATTCTGACTGAATCATTTGAATACCAATTTGTAAGTATGCAGATGATAGTCAAATAGCCTTGAAGATTAATACAGAGATTGATTCTGCTATTGCCAATTTTCAAAACCGTATGCTGACCATAAACACTACAATGTCCAAAGAAAAAGGACCTCAAACTCAGCAGTAAAAAACTTAAATCTTACAGACTTCCATTAAGACAGTCTTAATAGAAGACTTTGGGAAAGTACCATTACTCTTACAATGTGTGAAACATTGTGGTTTCAAGTGGATGTGGAGTTCAGTGACTACACAAATAAAAGCAGCTTTTTCTCCACCTTCGCATTATAAAAAAGATTATTTTTCCCTCGCAAGGTTGTCATTTTTAATGCAATTGTTTAATGGAGAGTTGGTTATTGCAATGCTATATATCTCCGACTGCCCACTAAATTTGTTTAGAAAGTGAAGCATGTACAGTATACTGCTGCCAGAGAGCTTTAACTGCAGAGATCTCATTATCCCATGCTGAAGTTTTTGTTCTGCTCCCCATCTCAGAATGCATTAAATTCAAAGCCTTAGAAGGTCTGAGCCATTCATGCTCAAATATCTTTCCTCTTTACAAGAAATTCCATATTTAAAAATAAAATAAAATGCAAAATGTGTGTGTGTGTGTGTGTGTATATATATATATATATATATATATATATATATATTCATTCCGCAACCTTGCCATGTTTGTGCCAAACAAATGGCACTCCCGGCAATTTTCTCTTGCTTTTGTGTTTAATCAGTTACATCAGAGTGGGTTTTTTAGACACAGACATTTTTGTACACAATGATACATTGCAGACAACTCTACACAGGAAAGAAACTTCAACACATGCTATCTTACACGCTGAGAGTTTTCACCAAACCAGGTTAAAATGGAGCATCCCATATAAGGAGTTTTTGAGAATTTGCAGGAACCCGTTCTTAGATGAAGAATTTGCAAAACATAGAGGAGTAGCACAAAAAAGATTAATTAGCAGAAAATACCCCCAAAAAGTCCTCACTAAAGGGCTTTAAAGAGCAACATCAAGGAATAGAACACAAATCCTACCTTGATCAAAAACAACTGAAAAGGATCCAAAACCTGTTATTAGTTTGATAACGATAGTCTCAGCAAAAAGCAAGAAACTATCTAACATTTTAAGAAAACATGGGGGAATATTGAAATCGTATTCCACAGTAGCAGAAATAGTTGTAGATCACCCTAATGTTACATGTAGAAGGGTATCAAATTTGAGGGACAAGTTCACATATAGCCATTTCAAGATGACTAACAAAGAACATGGCTAGAAACTGAAGGGTTTTGGGGCCAGATGTACAACCCGCCAATTAGCGAGTCGCAAATTGCGTCGCGTTTGAGACTTGCTAATTGCGATGTATAACAGTGTCTGAGACACTTTGCGATTCCCAATGGGGTCACAAATTGCATTCCTCATGCATATTAATGAGGCTGTCGCAATTTGCAACCCGATTGGGAATGGCTGGCACTCTAAGGGATGGTGGCCTTCTGGGGTCAGCAGACCTCCTTGTCTGGGACTGCTTTTAAATAAAGCTGGGTTTTTTTGTTGTTTTTTTTAAAATGCAGCTCGTTTTCCTTAAAGGAAAACGGGATGGGTTAAAAAATAAAAATTAAACTTTTTAGTTTTATTTTTTAAGGGCAGGCAGTGACCCCTGCCTGTCCTTAAAACATATTTGCTCATGCATTCACAAAGGGGAAGGGGTCTCTTGGAAAGTGCTTTACCAACCTTCTGAGAAGGGTTGGAAACTGCAAGTGTTTTTCGACCGCAATTGCTTTTGGACTCGTTATTAGGAAGAGACGCCCTTGGAACGCCCCTTCGTAATAGCGAGTTGCTAATCCTATTTTGCGAGTCGCAAAATAGGATTAGAACATGAGCCACAGGTTTTTTGCGTGTGCAAACTGGTCTAAAATCCATTATCTGAAAGAGACATGTTAGTGATAGATTCCTTACCTTAGAATATCCCCAGGCGTCAGACTGGATCCGGAAAGCTTTTGTCAGCAGTACCCCTGCGCGCCGTTAGGCGTCATCGTATGGCTCCGCGTGCGTCGCTGGCGTCGTATTCACCGAGATGTCGTCACTGGATCCAGTTCTGTCCTTTTTCCACGCCAGCAAGCGCAGATCCTGAGAGAGCAGTACCCTGTCACTTGTTGACTAAGTATTTGTTTGTTATAATTTGTAAGTAAACTTACCCCTGGTGCATAGGGATGCCCGGTTTCAAGCTTTGCCGGGCCTGTCCTTGCACGATGTCGCTGACGGACCCATGCCGTGAGTATCTCTTCTGCCTGGGGCGTGGCCACGACACTGAGTCGTGCCCCCACTGCCGGGCCATGGCTCCGAAAACTCTGTGGGCGCGGTCCCGAAAGTGGCTGGAGACCCGGGAGTCGGCCCCACGTCGTTCCAGGTCCCGTGGGAGGTCGATGGCCCGGTCGCAGAGCAAGCACCATCATTCAAAGTCTTCGCACTTGCAGTCAGGCAAGGCGAAGCACAAGAAGTCGAAGAAGCGTTGCCGCTTTTCGTCCCCCCTCACAGGACGCGGCTGAGGGGGCAGGTGGCACTGCCCCTGCGGCTCCAACGGAGCCTGAGCAGTTACCGTTGGCTTGCCCACCTTTCCCGGGTCCATCGGCAACTCCGGCCAATTTGCAAGAGTTTGTGTCTGCAATGGCACATTTTTTCGGCCCGTGCGGCCCCGTCTGCACGCCTTCAGGCCCCGCGGGCCCCACTGTTCCGCATTCCTCGACGTCACTGGCTCTGGCCCCGATGTCGTCGCCGCCCAGAAGCCTTCATGTCTCCGGCCGTGGCTCCCCTTTCTTGCCGGTGGACCACGTACGGCCCCCCCGCCGACATCGATGTCTTCGACGGCCGACGCTGGCATCGACTTCTTTTCCGACGTCGGCACAATGCCGGAGGGATGTCTCCCGATGCCGAGCCTGACGCAGATGGGGAACTTTTACCCTTTTATTCACCCACGTCCTCGTCCACTTGTGGAGGAAGGGGAGGACTGGGAGGGGTTTGAAGACCCTCTCACAGCACAGTGCGAGTCTGTCTGTGACTGGGATGAGAAGGCGGAGGCCGGTGCCCCTGATTACACTCCGGCGCCTGATTCACCATCCCCTTCAGCTACTATGGGGGAAAGTGGTACCTTTTCCACGGTGCTACATACGGCGGCCGAGGCTCTTGGCCTCCAGCTCCCTACTGTGGCTGTGAGGACCAACCTACTGACTGAAGTGATTCGGACAGCCTCTTCTTCTACAGAACCGCTGTTGCCGTTTAATGATGCACTTACTGAAGTGCTTCTGGGCACCTGGTCCTGGCCCAACACAGGGGCCCCTTTGGACAAGGGTGTAGGCCGGCACCATCGCCCGGCCGACCCTGCCTTCCTCACCCAACACCCTACAAATGAGAGTTTGGTGGTTCAGGCCTCGACATCTCCGAGTGCGTTTCTTTCTGCTCCACCAGACAAGGAATCCAATACGTTGGAGCAGTTTGGCAAAAAGATTTATGCTTCCACATGTTCTGGCGTGCGGTCTGTGAACACTGCCTGCCTCTTGGGCCGCTATTCCCATTTTGTAAGGGATGCGGTTGAACAAGTGCTACCTCAGTGTCCGGGGGTGGCCTGGACAGTTCTCTCCCAGGCTCTTATGGAGGGGAGAGACGCGGCCAAATTCACTATACGTTGTGGTCTTGATACCGCAGATTCGCTGGGTAGGGCGATTTCTACAACGGTGGCATTCCGTCGTCATGCCTGGTTGAGGACGACTGGTTTTTCGGCAGATGTCCAGAATACTTTGATGGACATGCCCTTCAATGGCACTCGCCTCTTTGGTGATAAGGCGGATTCCACATTGGAGCGTTTCAAGGACTCTCAGGCCGCGGCCAAGTCCTTAGGCCTTTCGGCTACACGCGCTCCTTCCACTTCTAACTTTCGTTCCTTTCGAAGCTCCGGAAGGGGCGTACAAACACGTTCATTTCAGAACACGCCTGCGCAGCAACAGTCCCAGCGCAGCCGCGGACGTTGGGCTCGCAGAGGCGAGTCACGGGGCCAGCGTGCGGGTCAGTCCACCAACACCCTCGCTGCCAGTGCCTCCACACCTTCCTAGTCCGGTGTTTCAGGCCCACCAGATGCCAGTGGGGGGCAGGATTTGTCATCACCTCCCCCACTGGCGCACCATTACATCAGACAGGTGGGTTCTGGAGATTGTTCGACGGGGCTACCCCCTCCCCTTTGAGTCTACCCCTCCCCAGCCATGCCACCGCAGTTCCACTGCATGTCTTGGGATCATTTGGCACTTCTCCAGCAGGAAGTTATGGCCCTCTCGGCCAAGGGGGCCATCGAGTGCGTTCCGATGCCAGAAGTAGGTTGTGGTTGTTACTCCCACTACTTCTTGGTTCCAAAGAAGGACAAGGGTCTATGTCCCATCTTAGACCTTCGGAGCGTAAATCGCTTCCTCCGGAAGGAGAAGTTCCAAATGCTCACTCTGGCTCAAGTTATGTCTGCTCTCGACCCACAAGACTGAATGGTGGTACTGGACCTGCAGGATGCTTATTTTCATATTCCTGTCCTGCCGGCCCATCGGTGTTATCTGTGATTCACGGTGTGCCAGGAGCATTTTTAGTTCACCGTGCTCCCCTTTGGCCTTACCAGCGCCCCTCGGGTGTTCACAAAAGTGATGGCGGTGGTCGCAGCTCATCTGCGCAGATCAGGGGTTTCAGTCTTCCCCCTATCTCAATGACTGGTTGTTTAACGCGGGCTCCCCCACACAGTCATCTCCCACCTCCAGACCACGGCCGACCTCCTGCATTTGCTGGGGTTTTCCATCAACGTGCCGAAGTAGCACCCGATTCCCTCCCAGAAGCTTCTCTTCATTAGAGTGGTCTGGACACGGCGCAGTTTAAGGTTTATCCTCCCGAACAGCGAGTCCAGGACATTCGGGCTATGATTCCGATCTTTCAGCCCTTGTCCTGGGTTTCGGTCAAGACGACCTTGAGGCTACTGGGACTCATGGCCTCCTGCATCCTGCTGACCAACCATGCAAGGTGGCACATGCGGGCTCTGCAGTGTGACCTGAAGTTCCAGTGGGCGCAGCATCAGGGAAACCTGTCAGACTACGTCCAGATCTCGGAGGGCACTGCACAACAATTGCAGTGGTGGCCCACGAATCAGCATTGGGTCAGCGGCAGATCCCTCTCCCTTCCCCAACCGGAGCACACAGTGGTGACTGATGCGTCCCTCCTGGGATGGGTCGGCCACATGGGAGAGGTGGAGATCAGAGGCCTCTGGTCTCCGGCGGAGTCCCGGCTCCATATCAACTTTCTGGAGTTTCGGGCGATCCTTCTTGCACTGAAGGCATTCCTTCCCTCTGTCAGGGGGAAGGTAGTGCAGGTGTTCACGGACCACACCACCGCCATGTGGTATTGCAACAAACAGGGCAGGGTGGGGTCGTGGACCCTATGTCAGGAGGCTCTGCGCCTCTGGACATGGCTGGAACGTCACGGCATTCCCTTGACGGTTCAACACCTGGCGGGTTCTTTGAACGCCAGGGCGGACAAACTCATCCACCGGTGTCTGATGGATCACGAATGACGTCTTCACTCGGAGGTGGCGCAAGGTCTCTTTCAACAGTGGGGAGAGCCTTGGTTAGATCTATTCGCCACAGAAGAGAACGCGCAATGTCCGCAGTTCTGCGCGTTGGAATTTCCTAGGCGGCACTCGCTTGGCGACGCTTTTCGTCGCGAGTGGAGCTGCATCTGTTGTTCGCCTTTCCGCCTATACCTCTTCTCCCCAAGTGCTGAAGAAAATCAGGCATGACCGTGCCCAAGTCATCCTTGTGGCTGCGGACTGGGCTCGAAGAGTTTGGTATCCCGAGCTACTCAGTATGAGCCTGGATCCCCCGATCCGACTGCCTCTGCGGGAGGATCTTCTGTCGCAGCAGCAGGGGACGGTTCTCCACCTGAACCTGTCCAGCCTCCACCTACATGCGTGGAGATTGAGCGGTGACAGCTGATTCCGTTTGACTTGCCTCCCGAAGTCTGTGATGTCATTCTGGCAGCCAGGCGTCCCTCCACTACATCGGTATACGCCTGCAGGTGGAACAAATTTGTGGCATGGTGCACTGCCAAGACTGTGGACCCCCTTTCTGTCCCTCTTTCTGAGGTCCTTTTGTTCCTTCTTTCTCTGGCCCGGCAGGGTTCTGCTCTGGGCACTATCAAGGGCTACCTTTCGGCCATTTCAGCCTTTCTGAGGCTTCCAGATCAGCCTTCTTTTCTCAAGTCCCCTGTTGTACAGAGATTCTTAAAAGGCATTATGCATATGTTCCCTCTTGTTCCTTTCATAATGCCTCAGTGGGACTTTAATCTTGTTTTGACTTATCTCATGTGCCCTCCCTTTGAGCCGCTTCACAATTGTGCTTTACGTCTTTTGACTTTGAAAACTGCCTTCCTGGTGGCTATCACCTCTGCCAGGAGAGTGAGTGAGCTTCAGGCTCTTTCTTGTAAGCCTCCTTTTCTGTCGGTTCATCTGGACACGGTTGTGCTTCGTACTCGTCCTTCCTTCTTGCCAAAGGTTGTCACTGCCTTCCACACCGGGCAGACTATCACCTTGCCCACTTTCTTTCCGCCTCCGCACCCTTCCAGAGAGGAAGAGAGACTCCACCGTCTGGACCGAAAACGTGCGCTCTCCTTTTACCTGAATCGCACACAAGCATTCTGGATGGATGACCAGCTCTTTGTAGGCTATGCAGGCGCCAAGGAAGGCCGGGCTGTTCACAAGAGGACTATCTCCTGCCAAGTCGTCTTGTGTATCAAGGCCTGTTATTCTATGGCTAAAAAGGAACCTCCGGTGGGGCTGCATGCCCATTCTACCAGGGCGACAGCAGCTACTACTGCATTGGGACGCGGTGTCCTCCTGCAGGACATCTGTCAGGCTGCTACGTGGGCTTCGCTGCATTATTTGCTTCAAAGCATTATTGCCTTGACAGTCCGGTCCGGAGAGATGGTTTCTTTGGCCGTTCTGTTCTCCGTTACCTTCTGGTATAATCTTGTTCGTAGACCCACCACCGGGGTTGGTATTGCTGGGGTATCTGTTCTAAGGTAAGGAATCTATCACTAACGTGTCTCTTTCAGATGCACAAGTTACTACTTGTGTAACAATATATCTGTAAGAGACATTAGTTAGTGATAGATTCCTTACTGCCCCACTCATCCTCCCTGTTCTGCGAACTGATTTCTAGGGCTAAGGTCATTCTTTCGGGCCCTAGTTTCTATGCACCAGTGGTCAGTATCTTACATGGCTCTGCTTTCCTGTCGTGGAAAGTTGTGTACAGAACTGACGTCAGCGCGCGTGGGCGCGTCTAAGTAGCTCCAGTGACGTCATCTAGGCGAATACGACGCCAGCGACGCACGCGGAGCCATACAACGACGCATATCGACGCGCAGGGGTACTGCTGACGAAAGCTTTCCGGTTCCAGTGTGACGCCTGGGAGATCCAATATTAGAGGAAACCAATCGGGTTATGTGCTGCTCTTTCAGTATGTAAAATGTAACGCAAATGACTCGAATACTTAAAATATACACAAAAAAATCCACTGTTGGGTGTGACAATTGATTAGTACAGAGAGAAATCATCAAATCGGAAAGACCAATCATTCAGCATCTTTTGCGTAGAAATATCGCAATGTCAGCCAAACATGGCCCAATGGAGGGCATGAATTGTCCTGTAAGAGTGCAACACTCAATGGTATATAAAACCACTAGAGGAGTCATAATAATAAACTCTAAATAAATTGAATATATAAATCCAATTATCAGGACTATTGACTTGCGATATTTGAAATATAATGGAGGATACAAAATCAATATAAACGTTGTGATTTTGTGCAATATCTAATTATATCTTTGTTTTCAGAAGTATAAAATAGAGGAAGTCAGCATGGGATAGATCAAGAGCAAGAACTTCACACATGTCTTGAAATATTTCGATAATTAATTATCCCTTTTAAACTTTTGTACAAAACAATGTTTGTAACTTTTAATAATGTTTGCACATTGACACTTTTGTAGCATATTTGCACAAAAAGCACTTTGTCACTTTTAATGGTAATGTTTCCCTTTGACTATGAAAAGACTGCACGAATTATCATGCATTGCAAAACAGGAAATGATGTGGCAGGGAAAAGGAAATATAGGTTGCACTGATTGTCGGGAAGTTACTCGTGATCAAGGTCTGTGTGAAGACCTTAGCGCGTTGGGTTTATATTTTCTATTTTTTTTTTTTTTTTTTTTTTTTAAACTGGGTTTGTATTTTCAAATAAAAACAAAAGCAAGAGAAAATTGCAAGGGGCACGGTCCCATTTGTTTGGCACAAACGTGCCACGGTTGTGGGAAATTATCGGTGTGGTCTGGGCCAGGGGATTTTGCACTGCTGATCTGATGAGTGTCAATCTGTCCTAATCCGATCAGCACACTGGGTGGGGGAGGGGAGAGAGAGAGAGATATTAATATATCAGGACCAACACGCTGGATATATATATATAATGTATATACCTATACATTCATTCATTTAGGGATTGGCCGAAGACAATTTCCCCCCTCCCCATTTTTGTGTTTTAAATAGCATTTCCCCACTTCTATTTATTTATATTTATTAAACTATTCCGTAATTATCAGTAGACCCTTTTGCAAAGGCCCCCCCATCTCACCCCTGAAATATTTTGGGCCAACTTCGTTATGTGACCTCTTGTCTGATATTAAGTATGTTTATCTCTAATATGGTTATACATCATTTGTGTCTTTCTGTTCTTAATAGGCATTTACATCTTGGTGAAATCACGCGTCTTCCAGTACATCATTTGTAAGTGCTGTGCATTTTACTACTTCCTTAAATTCAGCAAAGGCTGGCATCTCGTAAAGACACTTGTATCAGCCCATTATCCAAGGAATACAATTGTACAGTTGCGTAGCCCTGGCTGTGACCTGTTCTTCTATTTAGTGATGATAGTGTGTCACTTTCATGCCTTGAAATGACAATGTCTTGTATAATATAGCAAAATGTTTTGGCTGCTGAGTGCTATACAGGTTGTTAAAGTCCCTGAGCGAGAGTCAATAGGCCCAAGCTTCAGGCAAGAGCCTATAATGAGGTGAAGGGATTTTAACAACTGGTACTGCCTTTGGCACAAAGGCTTTTAGACTATTCCACCCACTGTGTGTATAATGTTTTAAATTAAAAAGGGAATAAAAGGACAAACATTGGACTGTTAAAACAGAAGGCCTATACTGGCCATTATTTGCTTAAGCCGTTCCCTTGTCTTTACTTGACCTCTCAACATTCCTTTGTTCTAAAATGTGATGAAGTGCACTGTGGAGCAATTCCCAGGAAATATTATATTAATCTCATGCACTTGAGAGACTATGCTTCAATTTATAGAGGGTGATAAGAGAAGCTCCTTCTAGGAATGATCTGCAGTTTCATTCCAATATCTCTGGCTTCTCACTCATAGGCAGACTAATCTCTGTCTTGTAATGGGAATATTAAGGTTGAATTCCTCTGGATTGTCATATGACATCCCACGCTAGAGCGGCCACAGCTCCATCGTTATAGCTTGATATGCTTTTTATTTACCTGAAGATTGTGATACCTGTGCTTTGATCTATATTAGAGTTGCAGGGTGCATTCCCAGAAGCACTGCAATGTCCCTCCTTGAATGAAAGCCACCTCTAGATTTTCGATGAGTTGCATGTCTGGTACTAAATAGTCATAACCTATATCTATCTGTACCGAGTTTCATTGATGGTGCCTTTGTCTGCCAATAAAACATCTCTTTGGTTTGTGTCTCTGATTTGATACTGGCTCAATGGCATAAATATCCTTTCAGATATAGTGGTGGCAGTGAATGGATTCTGGATTCTGGTGCAGACATTCATGCTGTCAGGTATGTAACTAATATTGTTTTTTAATCTATCAGATTTATCAGAAAGCATTACATCACTCTGTGGTACAAATGCCATGGGACACAGAATACTAAAAATCAGTAGAGCTGCTTCAGAATAGAATTATGAAATGTATCCTCTGTTGCTCTCTAGCACCACTCTCTAGTCATGGAGTGTGTGTATGTGTGTCAAGCAAATGCTATATCAGTTCACATGCATTGCTTGAAGGCACCGTCTCAAAGGGTCTCTAGTTATCATAGGGCAAAGCTTCATGTCTTTATCAAATATGTGTGACTTTCTCATTCTCATTGTTAATTATGTGACGGACTACAACCAGAAAACCTCTTTCTTGGCTCCTCTCTCTCTCAAACTTTACTTTTTTCTCTTTCTCTCTCTCTTATTCTTTTATTAAAATGTGTGCAGGGTTTTAACATGTGTATATATTAGATAAATACTCAAAATGAAGCATGATAGACTGTAGATGAAGACTGAACATAGTACTCAAAAAAACTATGAATGTTTTTGGGAGACAGGTGGAAGATGCAACGCTTTTATGCCAATTGAAAAAGTAAAAGAGTAGGTGCAAGACAAATACCCAGAGGAAGGGTAAAACAAGTGGAAGAGCTCAAGAATTTCAAGGGGATAAAAACATGCACTTGCACATGGAGGGAGTTTAGAGGACTGCATAAACAGATGGGTGAATGTGGCAGATGACGAGAAGGATAGCTAATTGTGAGACTTGTCAGTGGAGTTTAAGATACTAAGATTGAGGTAGGGAGTCAGTTCAGAATCTAAGGCTGAGGGAAGCTAGACAAGTGGAAACACTGAAATAAAACAAGCATTGGTAAAGCCAGTAGGTCTAGCCTTGGTCCTATTTGTATTTCCTTTTTATTTTATTCACCAATCCTTGATGGATTGTTGGAAACAAAATGACAAAGAAATAGTGCAAAATACTTTTTTATGGTGGAGGGAAGCACAGGGGAGTAGGCTGGGAGGAGAAAAGCATCACATGAGGGAGAGCAACACAGAGTGCAAAAAAGAGGCACATGAGCAAGTAAGCAACACAGACAATGGGGAAGAAGCCATCCAGTCACTGAGATGTTATAGAGGCTATGCTCCGTGGGATGGACAAACACAAGCTGGGACAAGGAAAGCCATTGAGTAAGAAGCAAGCAAATCAGTGACAATAAAGCCAAGCAATGGGCGGGCTGTAAACTCCTGTACGTTCCTGGTAAGCCCACAATGTCTTTTGCAACCAAAAGATTGGGCAGTTTACTGGTCAGCAGAGCTATGGCAAACCTGGAGATGTCTGATAGATTAGACAGGAAGCGGAACACATATAATTGCAATAATCAAAATACGCAACAAATTGAAAACTTCACCAATTTAGGCAATGCTCAATAGTGACAGAACATTAGAAAAAGACAGGAAGTAGCAGTGATAATACATGCTTGGAAAAAATAGAGCAATTATAAAAGATCCCTGTCCGAGTGGCAAAAGTGTAAAAAGGAAGAAATTGATATGGAAGTATTTAACTCTTTTTCATTACTTTATTGTGTTTAAAAATACGCTTCACAAAATAAACGGCATTGCAGACTATATTAAGAAATCTGTGTTCTACTCCTCCAGCCTCGCATCCCTCGTCGCTTTCGGAGAAAGCACACTGCTGTGAAACACCAGTATGTTTATACTCGAGTGTAGGTGCTCTTTCTTGGCTCCACCTTGCAATGAAAATGTGTGTCTAGACCCCTTTGCCTCTGGGAGGCTGCTGCTTAAGATGAGCCAAGTGGGAGCTTCTGGCTGCTTCTTTTGTCTCAAACTCTCCGTTCCTGCTTTAGTTCAAGGGTGGGCACAGGCATAGCTTGCATAGCAGAACATGGAGTCTTATTATTGGGCCAGTGGCACTATGTGAACTATCACCGTTTTATTTTTAAGATCTGGTGAATTAGTTTAATAGCTCGATTTTTGTGTAGCAGAACCAGCTCTGTCCATACAATGCAAGCACATTCCTCGTGAGCTGAAGGTAAATGGACATCCATGTCCCCTGTTTGCCTATATTGTCACACCTCTGATGTGAAGTTTTGGTCGAGAGTAACCTAGCCTAGTACTACCCCAGGATAGGGTTGTCTTGCAAATATACCTTGTTTTCGTAGTGCCTTGCAACGAAAAAGGAAACTGTTGTCTCAGTTAAGTGTTAGATCCCTTCTGTCTATTGAGAGGTAAGTCTCTATGCTAGAGTTATTTGTTAAGCTGTATCCCATTCATTGTTGTTGGCCAAGCAACCTGAACGAAGGTCAATTAATGTGGTTCTAGCTCAAAGTTAAGAATGGCGATCACTGACCCACCTCTTAAGGAATAAACATACTTTGACCATTCTCAACCCACCTCTTATTGTGTCCGAATTAATACACCAATGTTTACATAAGCATGTTGCCTATATCTGTGAATTCCTCCTTTAAATGTACCCTGCAAGCCACACATTGTATCCTACTGCGGAATGCTTGTTTTATTGTGTTGGTGTAGCCTTCTTCCTGCCTCTAATGCAACATGATACAAGCAGCAAAATAACCGCTTTTAGGGTTTATGGAAAAGGAGTGGAATTGGGTTAACTGGAGAAGACTGGACTCGCATGCAGCCACCTTCTTATTGTTCTTACTGCAGTTGCTGTCTCGTCAAGTCTTACACTATCAGTAATTGCTGTAATTTGTCTTCCAGGTGGGAATTTCTTTCCGCAAAATGTCCCGTGGAGTTACGTTGTGTTCCTTACAAGTAAGTCCCATGGTGTACAGTATTGTGCTTTGTTTCTTAAAATTTACTCTGTCAGCCACATCTGAAGAATTCATCCATTCTGTGTGTGTATGTATATCTAGAAGCTTGTGTAAATTGTGTGTTTTTGGGGTGGGAGCTTCAGGGAGGACATATATAGCTTGTTGGCTGAAACTGTACTGTAACCTCCTCAGCCAACTAAAGGACACCTATTTGTCTAAGCTCCACAGATCCCACTCTTCTTAGCCCCTATCCGATCAGGTCCTCACTCTTCTTAGCCTTGGCCTGTTCTCTTTCTTGCTTCTCAACAACTGGCAGTGCCTGCTTACCCTCATCCTTTGACAGATACTTTCTCCTACCATCCTCTGGACCTGTATGCCCTGGGATTCATGTAGGCTTATTTGTCTTCATTTACTAAGCCCCCTCATCACCTGCAGACCGATTCCTGTCTCCTCTCAGCTTTTGATTTATCCTACTCTTCTTTGCTTCTGACACATAATTATTTAGCCATTTGCCCTTCACTCATGCAGTTTGTTTGCTTTCTTTTTTTAGTCTATGGTGTGGAATTGCTCCTGAAGGTCACCGGCTTGGGGCCGCTTGAATATTTCACCTCTGGTTGGAACCTGTGAGTATGTGAAGTGCTTTTCAGAAGCTTACAGCTGGTGGATGCAGTAGGTGTAGTAGAGGAAAGCAACATTAGGCAATAGGATTTGCATCACAGGGAGTGGGCTGGTTGTGGACGAGAGCTAAAATGGTGGGCATGGGCAGGATGTGAAGTGCTGTGAATGGAGTAGAAAAAAGAATGGAGGAGTACAGAAGATCAGTGGGACAGAGCAGGGGTGAGCAAGGAACGACTAGAGAGAAGTTAAAAAAGAGGGGAGGGGTATTCCTGCAATGGAATATACAGTGTGAAATTATGACATTGAACAGGGACAGATAGAGAGCAACCAAGAAGAAGAGGAACAGGGATATAGAAAGAAAACAGACGGTGGTGGTCTTAAGAGAGTAAGCAGAGCTGCAGATAGGACAGAGAAAATGGAACGGGATGGCAGAACCTATTAATTGGGATACTGTGGGCAGCACTTGGGGCCTGGGGAGATGCATACATTTTGAAGAGAATATGCAATGATGAGGGGGAATAAAGAGAAGAAGAATTGCCTAGACAGTGTAAGTTTGCTGTCAATAGTACAGTTATATGTTGATCCACAAACTATCTGTGAGTTATAGGGGCATCTCCTCTCTTTCCCACCCACCTATCTCTGTGTTACTAGGGGAAACCCTCCCTCGACCCATGCACTGATCACTGTAGCACCTCAACATCCTATACACGTATACAGACTGATAATGCTGCTCCTTGACAATCTATAGACACATTGTAAATAGTGATGTAGCTGCCCATGAACAGTATAGACAGATAAAACAATTCCTGGACAATCATGGGGGTAAGAGGTGTATTGATTGAGAGAGTTGCCTTTAGACAATCTATAGATTGTATGTATAGATTGGTGGATCTGCCTTCTGTAGTTTCTTCAGACTGTAAAATTCTGTTTTTCTTTAGTGATGCTTTCTTTTCTTTTTCAGGTTTGACTTCTCAGTCACTGTCTTTGCCTTCTTTGGCCTTATGGCCCTGGCCTTCAACATGGAGCCATTCTACTTCATTGTGGTCCTGAGACCGCTGCAGCTGCTTAGGTGAGCACGGGAGCTGACTGTAGGAAAGAGTTTCAGGTCAAGGAGTTAGGGAGCAACATTGTGATTGAAGAGCTTTAGAGAAGGATACAAAGAGCAATTGAAGGCAACACAGGTCAGATAACATGGGATGAAGACCATGTTGGGACATCATGGGAAGGAGATCTAGTTGAGAAAGATAAATGTCAGAGATAAGATGAGGGAGAGTCTGAGCATATGGGAGGGAGATCCAGGTCTAGAATCTAGAGGCAGATCAAAGGGGGAAGGAGACTAAGAGCAGAGATTGTAGGAGGGGAGGGAGAGCCATGTGAGAAACTACAGGAGGGAGAGTGGGTCAATGATAATCTGTTAATCCCATGTGTTACAGTTGTATATTCTGTAAATGGTGCTTAGATTCTCCTCTAACTTGAGGGAAGGACGAGTGAGTCTTTTTAAAAAAAATCATTTCAACAATGCAAATTGACCCTAGGCAATATAATATTAAAGCTTTATATCAGGAGCCACCAGGAAATACCAACGTAAACCAATTCATTCTGGGTTGTTTCCCTGAACGTGCAAGCCTGATAATCAGTTGTGCAAGAAAGCACGTCAAGGCAATTGGTAGGTTTAGGAAATAATAAAGCAGCTGGGACAAGACTGCCATTTTCATGATAATAGTTAAACCAGCAAGGGACAATTTGTCTTGTCCATCTGTCGGTGTTGTCTGATAACACATCTATAGACACTCCATAATTACTATTAATGATGACTGTAGGGTATCTGTGTATCTCTATGCTCAGGTAGTGGACCAGGTCTAGTGTCCATTTTAAACGATGTTATAGAGGACATTGCTGAGTTTTTATGCAGTCAATAGAAAGACAAGATATGTATCCTAATTAATGTGCAGGCCTAATAGGCATTGAAAATATTTGGCATGTGTACCATGCAACAAACATCCAGTTGGGCAGTGATAACGTGTCTTCAATTTTTTTTTTAAAGTGTTTTTCTTTAACAGGCAGAAGCTTTTCACCTTCATTATATCACTGTATTGAGAAGTATTTTCTAAACGTGAGAGCTTTTAAGCAAGCCCTGAGAAACATTACTGCCCCTCTCCTGATGACAATGCTATTAGTGAACTAAAATGCTAGTCCTTTTTCTTCTGTACCCCGTATGTGGACTAGATTATTAAATATAGATGAAGCAACATTATAGACTATAGAATCAAACACAGATAGCTTGTATGAGGTGCAAAAAATGAACGTACGTATTTGATGGTGCTCTGATATGTAATAACGAACCGAAAAAGACTTGATACAAATTCAGTATTCGCTTAGCATCTCACAATTTGGTCAGACATTTTTTCCCAGATTTTTCAATTTCATACTGCACAATTCAGCCACTAGATGGGCATCTCATTCTGACATTAAAGGGTAACTCCTTGTCCATAATGTTCGGAGGGAAAGATTAGATCGCAGAATCCACATTTAATTTTTGGTAGTTTCACACAGCACAAACCTTGAGGAAGGATATATTAGAGCTTCACAACAGACCTGAAGAACCGGGTTTTTATAACCCAGCGGCGCCAGGGGCACGCCCAAAGTCTTCGGGTTCACCTGTCTTAGAATACAGACACACAGGATACTTCTTGGTGGCGTCAGAGATCGAATTTATTGGCTGCAGCCAGTAACAGAAGTCCTAGAAGTCATCACGGTATGAGTTCTCAGGAGACTGCTCAAATTTACATAGCAAGTCATCCCTTTTTATGCCAGAAACATCACATTCCAGACAAACACCCATTATTTTACAAATTGTCCAATCGCATGTAACCACACCAAAAGTATCGCATGACGGTAAAACCCACTTTTCAGTTGTCCGGCCCATGATCAATCATCGAACAATCCCAACATTCTTCTTTAGACAAGCCGGACAGACCCATAATAAAGAGACCACAACCCATATCGTAAATGGACCATAAAAGAAGAAACAGAAACAGATAGAAGTAGGAGGGGGCATGTTTGTGTGCAATAAAACTTTACGAGACCCGTGCTCTGACCCTTAATCAAGATCAGCTAGCGGGCGGGAACGGGTTTGGCAGGGTCGGCCTCAGGCAACGAGGTCAGTTCACTCGAGTCATGTAGGAGTCAGCACAAACTCGAGTTAAGGTGAGCCTGACCAAAGAGCTTGTTTAACCACAGTCATCGGCCTATGTGAGGGCAACCACAGAATGGCTACCATGTGCAAAATGGAACCCAGGGTTCGGAACGAAAACCCTAAATACGCAGTGAATCCATTGGTGTAATGTGACGAAAACACACGTACTAGCTGAACTCACTAGTTACGGTTCGCTGTTTCAAAAATCGTAACGGAACCATGATATTTATTACGCAGGTTCAGATTTCACGGAACCTCAGACCCTCATTTTGCCCTTACATAGGCAATATCAGTCTGCATCTGAATTGATGTCGATATTCATCAAATCATCAAGGTGCTGTTGAAGCATCATCTTATCTCTCTGTACCTTTCTCAAGACAGGCGGTCTCCTAACACAGGTAGTAGCACAAAGGCCACACATGGCAGGACCACACTGTACACAGAGACAACACAAGAAAAGAATCGCTAAAACCACACCAATGATCGACAGAATCCTCCATCCCCAAGCGGATAACAGTTCCCAAAACCATCCAGTTAACGACCAATCTCCTCCGTCCGTATGTATTGACTCGGAGATCTTATGTAGCCTGGAGATGGCCTCGTATACTGTCGGAGCATTATCTGGAATGAAAACGCAGCAACTCGATTGGATCACTTTACATACTCCACCTCGATCTGCAAGTGTGACATCTAAAACCATACGATTCTGCAATGTCATAAGGCGATCCGCTTGAAGCTCAGCTGTCAAATTACTAAGGGCACCGGCAGTTTAGTTTATGGTTGATTCAACCACTCTCGTCAATTGCCGCAAGCTCCTACTGTTAACCATAGGTCCCCAAAACGGTAGGAAACCCTTAAAGAAGTCTCCCACTTCTTGTCCAGCAGTATCTTCCTGATCGAAGACACCCCTGACAACTCTCGTCTTGTGGTAATCTGCGGCAGCAGTATACGTAGGAGGCAACAAATATCCAACATAACACGTTCCCGAAAAATCAGGGGGCAACCATGTATATGCTCTGTTGTAGCAAACAAAATACGTACCCTTGGCTGCCAAAAACGGCGGGGAAGACTGAGACGCAGAAACGTACGTCTGAGTACAAACACTCTTCCCTAACTGAGCTTTCGGATTCCTACCAATACCTTGCAGACAAAAATGACCTCGGTGGGGTACGATCCAAATCGGGGGTGACCTCTTTCGTCTCTGCTTTTCACTCAGGCTAACACTGTATCCAGTCGCGTTCCAGCCAACATAAGCTAGTAACTCATCTTTGGGAATAGTCCTATACGTATCGATATCCCTACTCATATTCGCAATTCCCTTCACTAAGGCTTTATTACTTGAGTTATCTCTCATGGAACGGAGGGGATAGACTTCGATAGCATAGATGAACATCGTCTGGAAAGCCCATAAAGACCCATTCTGACTAAACGGCAGTACCAGATAGGGAATGCCTCTATCCGTAGTGTGTGGCATAAGACCACACACCCAACAATTAGTGACGTTCACCACCAACTGATGTTGATGCAGAAGCTGTATAAATGAGTTATTTACAAATTCTGACCTTCTAATCTGCTCGTGTTCGGGTAAGATATGAAAGGAATGCAAAGAAGTAGTAATAGGAAAAGACGTAGGTTGGGAAGTGGGTGCAGAAGTCAATTGGGTAGAAGAAACAATCCAACCCACCAAAGCTAACGTCATGTTAAGAAACATCATAATACATGTAATCGGAAAACATTTGAGATGCATTATCCTGCATAGTTTCATCTTAAAGTTCGTTTTCTCAACAGCTCTCTTGACCTCAAAAAATTCCATCCTCTCACCGTGCTGTTCGCGGCGGTTGGTTTTCTTCTGCTAAGGAGTGCGTCTGTCTGTCCAGCGAACGCCCTAGGACCAACCAGAACCATTGACCTTGTGTCTACACGGCTGCAATCCCAAGTCTTTACACCGCGACCTTACAGCTGAACCCGGATGGTGGTTCGAAAAAAAGATCAAAACAGTTTCTTGGCTGAGAGAGTGCTGTTCTCAAAATTAAAGGAATTATTTGTTCTTTATTAGTCCATTGTCTCTAGACCGCAGGTTATAACGACTTTTTCCAGGCTCTGTCTGACTTTGAAACAACAGTTCAGGTTCAGTGATGTCCAATCTGCTGCTTGCAAGACATCGTCATCTCCTTTCTCAGACCTTGTCCATACCAATTCAGCGTCGCTAAACGGTGTGAATTTCGGTAATCTCTCAGTTTCGGTTTCTGCGATGCCTCCGCTGATCCACTGGTCGTACGGCAGTGGTAAAGGTACCCTCTTACAGTGTACGCCGTGGATCCAATTTCTTTTTCCGAAGACTTTTACAGATGTCCTTGTAGACAACAACACCTGGTGAGGGCCCGTCCAACGGGGCTGATCGTTCTTAGTCCTCTGAAAATTCTTCACCAGGATCCAATCACCAGGATTGATAGTATGACCTGGGTCCACAGATGCTGGTGGCAAGCTATCATGAACCTGTTGATGCAAGACACACAATTTAGCCGTCAGGTCATACAAATAGTCCACCAACACAGGATAATCGATGTCACTGAATTTCGTTGGTCTCGGCACTCCCCACACATTTGCCAGTCGACCAAAAACAATTTCATACGGACTAAGTCCAATTCGGGAAGGCACTGTAGTTCTAGTTGACAAAAGTGCCAATGGCAAGGCATCGGGCCATTGGAGACCAGAACTCGCCTGAATCTTGGCTAACTTCAGCTTCAGAGTGCCATTATAGCACTCCACTAAACCAGCTGATTGGGGGATGATTCGCAGCGTGGAATTTCTGTTTTATGCCCAAACCCTCACATACTCTCTTCATGATCCTGCCCACAAACTCACTTCCATTATCACTCCACACCATCCTTGGCAACCCGAACCTAGGGAAATATTCTTTGAGCAAGACTTTAGCTGTGGACAAGGCAGTATTATCTTTTAGGGGGTATGCCTCTACCCATCTAGAAAAGGCACAAACAACTACAAGGACGTATTTCAAATTGTTGCATCTTTCCATGTGGATAAAATCCAATTGCAAAACCTCGAACGGATACGTCGGAGGCGCAAAGTGACCAGCTGGAGTTGGAGTTCCTTTACCAGGATTATACATCAGACACACCATACAGTGTTTGACCACATTCTCTGCACACTTGGGAATTCCTCCATTCTCCCACACTGGAGCCAACAGTTTACAAATCCCTTTCGCACTGATGTGAGACATTCCATGTGCCATCGTAACCACCGCAAGCACATACGCATCGGGTAACATCCGTCTTTGGTGTTCCGACAACTCAACTCAACAACCAGTCGAATCCAATCTACCCGTAGTTTCTCTCCACGCGTTTTTTTCACTCTCCGTAGCTTCGTCCTGAATCGATTTCCCACTCTCAATCGTATCCTCACACATTCCAGCCGCGCCAATCCATCTCGCAGGGCCTGCAACATACATTCGACTCATCATATTTTTCGCTGTTTCTTTCGCGACTTCGTCCGCAAATGCGTTACCACGGCCAACATTGTCCGTAACCTTTCGGTGAGCACTACACTTCACAATCGCAACTTGCTTCGGCAGAGTAAGTGACTCAAGAAGCTCATTCACCAACTGTCCATGTTGGATTTTAGTCCCATGCGACGTAAGGAATCCTCTCTCTCTCCACAAGCGTCCAAAACTGTGTGCTACACCAAACGCATACTGACTATCGGTATATACATTCACTCTCTTTCCTTTAGACAAGACACACGCTCTCGTTAATGCGATCAATTCCGCTGCTTGTGCTGAATTATAGCTCACTCGTGCAGTTTCAACAATCGTACACAATGTCGTCACGGCATATGCCGCAGTCGTATCGCCATTCGGGAGCTTGTAGCATGACCCATCAACCCATAGCGTACCATTTGGATTTGAAAGAGGAGTATCTTTTAGATCAACTATACCCTTCGTTTCCTCTTCTGTCCTAAGAAAGCAATCATGCTGTTCCTGACCATCCCTATCCACAGAAATCGGCAACAATGTCGCTGGATTCAATACGTTCCACCGTTTAATGTGCACGTGACTGGTCAAAAGCCTCAACTCCTAACCCGACAACCTTGCACTAGTAAGATGCTGAGTCTTTGTTCTGTTCAATAAAGTATCCACTGCATGTGGAACCATCACCACCAACGTATTATCCATCACCAACCCAGCAGACTGTCGGATGGAAACAGCCGCTGCTGCTGTAGCTCTCAAGCAACTCGGCAATGGTCTAGCTACCGGATCGAAAGTCGACGAGAAATACGCACATGGACGCTGCTTCTCACCAAACTGCTGCGTCAAAACTGACAATGCACATCCCTCTCTCTCATGAACGTAGAGTGTAAAAGGCTTACTGTAGTCAGGAGTACCCAACACCGGAGCAGAACACAACACGTCACGCAATTCAGAAAAACTTTTATGACAATCGTCAGACCAGGGAAGAGGACTCGGTGTATCCTTACAAGTCAAAGCCAACAAAGGTTTTGCCAACAACGAGAAATTCGGGATCCACTGTCTACAGTACGACGTGATACCCAAGAAAGCGCGTACCTCTCTCTGCGTACTAGGCACAGTCATTTGAGCAATCGCTTGGATTCGTTCTGGGGTCAACCTTCTTCCCTCCTTCGACAAGAGATGACCTAAGTAGGTCACTTCTTGGCGACAGTACTGTAACTTTGAAGGTGACACTTTATGATGCAAATCAGACAAATGTTGTAACAACGAAAGAGTAGTTTCTTTACAAGTTTCCTCATCATCAGCAGCCACTAACAGATCGTCAACATACTGAATAAGAGCAGCACCCGCAGGCAACACAAAAGTATCAAGCTGAGTTTTCAAAGCCTGACTATAGATGGACGGACTTTCGCAATAGCCTTGAGGAGCGCGCTTAAACCGGAAGCTTCGTCCTCCCAAAGAGAAGCCAAAAATATCTCTACTTTCTTCGGCGATTGGAATACTAAAGAAAGCATTCTTCAAGTCTATGACGGAGAACCAGGCAGCTGAAGCTGGAATCAAAGTCAACAAAGCAGTAATGTCCGGAACAACAGGAAACTGGGGCACCACAATCTTATTAACCTCTCGAAGGTCAATCACAAACCGATACTCAGGCTGCTGAGAAGAATCAGTACGCTTTAAGACAGGCAGAACATCACTGTTACACACGTTATCTCTCGTCTCTTCGATCACATCTTTCTCAATTAAATCATAGATGATCGCTAAAAGCGCTCTTTCACCATCACTCGAAATCCGATATTGGGGAATACGTGGCAATCTAACATTCGATTTGAGCGTCACAACATATGGTGGAATCCCCAAAAGACCCACATCATTAGGACCAGTAGCCCAAAGAGTATCAGGGAGACAACGCATTTCCAGTGGAAGCTGATCTCTAGACAGATACATCGGATAGGTCACTCTCTTACCCAATGTAGGTTGTACTCCCGAAGGAGAACAATACAATGTCGCGTGCAATAACAAATCCAGACCCAACAAATTCTCACCACAACCTGTCGTTAAAATAAGGGGTGCTTCCAATTCACAAGGCCCAATGGAAAGAGACAAGGGACTAGAAACTGGATTACGAACCGGGGCGCCAGAAAATCCCACTGAAATATTCGTTAAGCCAGACAAAGGTGCGCCTGGGAGTTTAGAGTGCATGATAAAACTCTTTGCTGCGCCAGTATCCAAAAGAAAAGGCTCTACCACACCCGATGTAACCACTGCAACATAAGGTCCATCCTGGTCTACTGGAACTGACACTACTCCCTCTCTTTGTCCTTGGCTGTCCTAGCAATCATTATAGCCAGTACTCTCACTCTCAACGTAGCGATCATCAACATAATATTGCGGAGATCTGCCAGTCTGTACGTTCTGCTGATCAAAATAATTCATAGACGTCTGTGGGGGAAAAGAACATTCGTTCTGAGGAAACTCGCCACGTCCTCTACCCCTAGACACCTGCTGGAAACTACCACGACCTCTTGGATCCAACATACCGCTCGCACGTTGTCGTAAAACAGGGCACTCATTCTTGTAATGACCTTCCTCTCTACAATATGCGCACTGATTCAGACCCAAAGGTGGTCTTGGTGGAAAATACTCGGGTTTCTGTGACAGTCTCTGAAACGATGGAGGTTGCTGAAACTGTAGACGTTGCTGTGATTCCTACTGATTCGAGCGAGGCGGATACGCCTGCTGCAGAAGAACCTTTGTTTTTAAGTCTTTTGTCTTTTTCTCTAATCTATCTTTCTCATCCTTATCCCTATTCTCGTAGTACTGTGCAGTCGCCAATATCTGGGCCGACGAAGAGACAGCCCAAGAACTCTCAGAATCTTTCAACTTATTACGCAGTTCGGGAAGTAAATTAAAGACAAACTTATCTACAAACAGTCTCTGGCCACCTTCCGTACTCATATCTTGACCGCTATGATCTATAAAAGTCTCTTCAAACCTGGTGAAGAAGTCAGACACACTTTCGTCCTTCTTCTGCTTACATGCTGTCAACTTGTCCCAATTCACTCGTAACGCTGGCATCATCGTTTTCATCATATTAATAATTCTACCGGGTAAATCCGCTATTAGAGGCTCAGGTTTAGCTCCTCCTACCTGTCTAGCATCTGCAGCCGCAATATTCACCTATGTATCACCTAATTCCACCGTATGATCCTCATGGCGAATCTTCGCCCACAACGGTTGAGGGACTACATTACCCAATAACATATCCACATCAGCTAGATTCATAATGCATGCGTCGACTGTCTGGGACAACTCCTTATGATACCCCGCGGGATTCATACGGGGGTCGGGTAAGGTTTGCTTAAGAGCCAAAACCTCAGCTCTCTTCCAAGGGACATGTATCCAAACTCGTTGGAAATGAGCCAAAATAGGTGGATTAGCGTTTGCGTCTCCCTCTCTCCAAACTGGAGGAACCTCTCTCATTGGATATTGTCGTACCTTCTTTCTAACTGAGGCATCAGGCTCAAACAATGGCTGGGGAGGAAGTGCAGACCTATATGTAAGAAGTGTCACTACCGCATCCTTGACACCAACTCCCACTATCGTCCCTTTGGCGAACTCACTCTGAATATCAAGCAATCCAACAGGAGCCAACTCCAATTCATCATCTTCCCATTGTTCCCGAAGCAAAGTACACATCATATCAAAAACATACCGCTGCGTCGGCTCTTTCCACTGTAGGAATGTATTCAGAACCACTCCCGGATCATACCTAGAAACATTCATAACCCACTTACGAGCCAACGAATCCAACACTCCACGCTCCACAGAACCAGGGAGCTGACTACGTCTCTGTCTGTCATCAGAAACGGGGGTCGTGACTAGCGACCCAAATAGAGGAGTTAAGAAATTAGCAACAGTGTCAGCCACTCGCCGACGAACAGAAGGGGAGCAAGCAGTCATAAGAACAGGAGAAAAGGTACCTTGCGATGGTAAAGGAAAAGACGCAGAAGTGGAGGAAGTCGAAGGAACAGGAGCAAGAGGCACAGCAGTCTGAGTCAAGGCAGGCAAAGGTAAAGTAGGCAACCCAGGAAGAGGGGATGCCGGAGGAACCTGAACCAACTGTGTAACAGGAAAAGGGGGTTGCGGAGGGACTAAAGGCTGACCAGCAACCTGTTGTACAACAAGCGGTAATATCGGTGCAGTAGCACCTTGCACGTAAGGGGGAGGTGACTTTAACAAATAAGACATTAATGGATCCTTTTCGGGATCCTTAACAAGATTCACAGGAGGGGGTGACAAAACTGGATAACATTTGTCAATAGCCATATGATGTTGCCTATTTGACACCTCAATCGCTTTATCTTCTTCATCTTCTTTAAACTGCCTAGCAGCTTGCATTATCGATGCACCCTTTTCTCTCTTATCTCTTTTAGCTTGTTTTATCTCTCGTTGTCTGGCTTCTTTGCGCCAAAGGCGGAAGGAGTCGAACATTGCCGGCCGGGCTTTCTTCCTAAATAATTTAGCTTCCAAATTGTCTAAAATCTCTGTATCAAAACTACCATGTTTGGGCCATCGTAAGATGCCATCTTTCCTAGTGTAGCGGACCCATACTTCATTGAATGTAATGGGGCCCATGCCGTGTTTAGAATAGAGCTCATAAGTCGGAGTTCCAACTGGAGGTCTCGGACACGAGTCCTCCAATCGGAACTTCCTGTTATAACCACAACAAAACCAAGTACCAAATTTGCTACGATTAGGCATCTTCGCTCACTAATCGAGCTTCAAACTTCAAGGGGCTATCTCTACTGATACACTCGTAAATATACAAGACCTTCGGCTTTGGAAATTGCAATTTTCAAATCAAAACTAAGGACCAAACAAACTAAGAACCAAACTAAGAACCAAGCAAAACCAAGAACTGCTCAAACTAAGGACCAAGTAAAACTAAGAACCAAACAAATTAGTGGGAGCGACCCACTTATACTTAACCAAGTCGTCTGCTGCGCCACCCAGAAGATCCGTCGATCGTCTCGCCTTACGAAGTTTCACAAAAAAAGGGGGGGGGGGGGGTGTCCAAGGCAGGGCGACAGTCAGGGCGGCGGTCCTTACGTAGCCGTTAGAAGGGGGAAATCTCGTGGAAAAGACCTTCGGTCCACGTTTTCGACATGCAGGGGTCGCTGAAGTGGGGGGCCTCCTCCAGAGTTTCCTCACGAAGTTCCTCCCGATCCTCGGGCTTGGACCGGTACCGCTTGATGTCGCCCAATGTTGGGCGCCAACTGAAGAACTGTTTTTAGAACCCAGCGGCGCCAGGGGCACGCCCAAAGTCTTCGGGTCTTAGAATACAGAGACACAGGATACTTCTTGGTGGCGTCAGAGATCGAATTTATTGGCTGCAGCCAGTAACAGAAGTCCTAGAAGTCATCACGGTATGAGTTCTCAGGAGACTGCTCAAATTTACAAAGCAAGTCATCCCTTTTTATGCCAGAAACATCACATTCCAGACAAACACCCATTATTTTACAAATTGTCCAATCGCATGTAACCACACCAAAAGTATCGCATGACGGTAAAACACACTTTTCAGTTGTCCGGCCCATGATCAATCATCGAACAATCCCAACATTCTTCTTTAGACAAGCCGGACAGACCCATAATAAAGAGACCACAACCCATATCGTAAATGGCCCTTAAAAGAAGAAACAGAAACAGATAGAAGTAGGAGGGGGCATGTTTGTGTGCAATAAAACTTTACGAGACCCGTGCTCTGACCCTTAATCAAGATCAGCTAGCGGGCGGGAACGGGTTTGGCAGGGTCGGCCTCAGGCAACGAGGTCAGTTCACTCGAGTCATGTAGGAGTCAGCACAAACTCGAGCTAAGGTGAGCCTGACCAAAGAGTTCGTTTAACCACAGTCATCGGCCTATGTGAGGGCAACCACAAAATGGCTACCATGCGCAAAATGGAACCCAGGGTTCGGAACGAAAACCCTAAATACGCAGTGAATCCATTGGTGTAATGTGACGAAAACACACGTACTAGCTGAACTCACTAGTTACGGTTCGCTGTTACAAAAATCGTAACGGAACCATGATATTTATTACGCAGGTTCAGATTTCACGGAACCTCAGACCATATCCAACTTGGACAGAAAATAGCCCTGTGCACCAAAATAAAAAAGGTCCCCATAAGTAAACCAGATGGCTAGAAAAAATTGACCCACATTTACAAATCGGAGCAATTTCGAATTTGTAATGACAAGCTGTCTAATTGTTTTGTGAGGTATTAGAGACTGCATACAGCAAGCTCAAAAGCAAACTATGTTTATGGCAATATCAGGGAAATCAACTGTAAAAACTGTTCCACCAGACTATAATATTGGCCCACAAACTGTCAAGCAAGCATTGGCAATGCCAATAGATCTAGCTTTAAAGGAATGTTTTATTGCAATGTGAAGCATTAAAAGTAAATACCATGGGAATGGATATTTATATGTGTGTAAGCAAAGAGCTGTAGAATAATTTTGGTGTCGGTTAAAATGTCAGGGACAGTTACACTGTCAAGCCAGACTTAATAATCTCTGTAGGGTAATTACTGCCTTCTTCCCATCTGCGCTTATGACAGAGAAAAACAATGTAAATTATCTAAAACACTTTAATAGCATTGCAATTATCTAGTTATATTTGCAATGCCATCTGTGTGACACTGAAAGTTCAAGCTCAGGCAGCTGGATAAATAAGGAAAATGATCAAAATATGAGGAGGGTAAGCACTTTTTTTTATGGAAGCGCACAACTTCTGCCCGATCACATGTACACCTGGCCCCCAACATATGGGTGGAGCCAAAGCCCATCTCCTGGTAATCATCAATTGTCTGACAACTGCCCTGTCAAGCCTGACCATAAGAACCAGCCAGCACTGTCGCATCATAGCTTTTTTTTTTCTTATGGTGAGTTAGGGTGTGAGAGGGAGGGAAGAGGCAACAGGGATAACGATAGGGCGGGGTTGGGAGGGAAGAGGCAACACCGACAACTGAAGGGAAGCAGGTGGGAGGGACGAAGCAACATGGACAAAGGGAGAGTGAAAGGGAAGAAGCAACACCGACGAGTGGTAACGAGTATGCAAGCTAAAAAAAAACGAGTACCTTAATTGCAATGCCAGCAGCAGAAGAGCCCTTATCAAGATGAAGTAATAAGTATTTGGTCCATGCTCCAGACGAAAGAAGAGGAAGTGAATCCAGTATGCACTGCCAAATTAGGAGAACGCCAACACGTGTGACAATGAAACCCATGAATGATGGAAGCAATGGGTAGGCTCTCAAGTCTCTTCTAGTAATCAAAATCACTTGCAAGCTAGAGCACATGCACTAACAGTGCAAGCGCTGTCACAGGTGAGTCCACTTAGAAGGGTTTGCATGCCCTTGTGGCTTTTCCTGGTGTTTTATGTCACTGTTTGTTAGTGGATATCTTTTGGTAATCTGTGTTTTTGTCAGGACATATAGGGTTGCTTTTAGAAAGCTTTGCCTTTTCTTCAGGTAGGTGAAGAATCAACACCTATGTCCCAGCTCTTGCTGTGGGTATATAATGCCCACATGCCTTCCTGTTATGGTACAATCTCTTTCAGCCGGACATTCACACCAAAAACGTAGTATTTATTTGGCAAGCTTGTTTCTAAACCTTTTTTTTGTAAAGTTTTACTTAAAAAAATAGAACAGTTGTCTCGATATTTGCATTTCCTGAACAGTGAGAATAGAGATAATCATATGATAATTGTCCTTTGCGAAAACCCCAGAGTACGTCACAAACTTAGACTTTACTCAGAAGGAGTTTGAATAGAACATACTTTCTAACACCAAGGCCTGCACTCCGCCCCTCTCGCTTGTACTTCTCACTATAAAGGACCTGGTTGAGCTACAGTAAGATTGTCAGAGGAGCTGTTACCAAAAGGTTAAGACTGTTGCCATTTTGGAATTACAAAGAAACTACACATGAGATTTTTTGGGTGATCAGAAACTCTCACTAGATTTTGGGGATGTCACTTTTGTGTGAAAGTGAGTTTAGTTTAGATTTTGAACATTTTACAAGTGATGTATTTTAGATTTAGAAAGTACAGCTATAATATCCTGTAATACCGCTCTGCAGAGGACATGTGAATTAGGAGTGCCCTCCCCCCAAGAATACCCCTTCATCCAATTCATAATCATATACTGTTTTTCTTCTCTTTTGATAGTATGTTTTCGGTTATCTCTACGAATTTGTTTTTGCACGTCACACTCATTATTTCTTAACTGTATTGGTGTTAGTGAGAGTAAGCCTTCTGCATTTCCTCTCACGATGAAAGGGTAAGACAAGCATGCTTTGCATACTTAGGTTGTTTTTTTACTTGCCTATGGAGCTTCCAGACTTGATTGATATGGATGTTTGCATAGCACACATACGGTCTTTGCACACTCTTCCCATTTAGCTTGCTTGTTTTTTTCCTTACAAATTTGTTTTATAGTTTTTAATCTCATAATGAGCAATCTTGACATTCCATACCTACATACCTACATACCTACTGTTGCGTGTTCAATGAATGACAAATGGACAGACCATTTTTCTCCACCATGTTGAATCAGTACCGGTTTGTCTGAGTTATTTGTTTCCAAACAAGTCTTTCTCTTTCTTCAAACGTCATATTGGTACATCAGATGCTTCTTGAGTAGTCCCTATGGGCAGAATTCTTTTGAATGTGAACGAGAACCTTTTTTTCTGTCCACTAAATTATAAGGATTGAACCTACAAAGTCTCCAGCTTTTCCACATTTCAGAAGTATTTCGGCACATTATCATTTTTGTACTGGGTGTCCTCGAGAGTTTGCAGGAGGGTTGCTGAACTGTATTTGAGGACAATGCCTCCCTTCTTCCAAATTGATACATCAACACAAGAATACTTGTTTAGCCGGTGCTCTTTTATGGCCCTGGTGCAGAATCCAGTAGACGTTTTCCCCCTGACTCATCCCTGTCTATATATGGGAGGAGAGGTAAGGCAGGTGCCTCCTGCAAAGCAGTTCATAAAAGGGATGCATTAAAAACCAGTTTGCATTCTGTATTTTACTGCACTTTATGAAGTCCTAAACAAAGGCGGAATGCCCTCCAGACATTAGTCACCAGCAAATCAAGCCATCCTGCACTACAAGGTCCCCATTAAGTACACCTGAAGAGTCTGACGGTATTTGCGTGGTTCACGCCAGTGACTGAAGCAAGCGGCACATTTACAGTGTTAACTTGAACCAAATGAGATATCTCCTACCTGCTAAAGAGATAGAAATTATTACTTAACATTCATTCATTATGCTCTACAGGTATGTGGAATGGGTATGTGACTCTGTACAGACGTTTACTCTGTTTGGTTAACAAGAGTGTCTGTTTGACTGGTTATATATATTTTTTTTTAACTATCTTGGAACATGCACAGGTGTGTCTGCCCGTCATTTCAGATTAGGTTTGCCACCTGGCAGGTTTTCTTCTGGCATTCCTGGTATTTTAAGGTCTTAGCCAGTACAAAAAACAGTAAAATAAATTAAAGCCGGCATTTCCCTACCCCCCCCCCCCCCACCTCCCCCTTTGAACAATACAAACTTCAAGCGACAAATTCAACAAAATCGCACATCCAAATATGTTCTAGAGCTGTGTTAATGATCCCCTACTAATAATTAAAGGAAACAAAGACAGAGAAGTCCTGTTACAAATGATCAGACTTCCTATTTATCGCCTTCTGTGACCTTATGGAGTGTCTTTCAGAGCCTTAATATTCTGCCTTCTGGACACCTCCGAGAAAACAGCAAAAACAATTTGTGAAAGAAAAAATATGAGGTTGGACAAGTTGAAAACACCAGGATTGTTACTTTAGTAAGCAACACAAGGCCTAATACCTACTAAAAATATGCTGTTCATGATGAGCTCTAGCCTCCAGCAATGATTTATGGCCAACCTTGGTCACCACCTAACCAGTTCCAGGAGGTACCAAGTAGGAGCCTCATTTACGAGGTCCTAGCAGCACTTTTGTGCTGGCAGAACATCATTTTTTTTACGCTCTGGTGGCGCAATGTGCTGCAGTATTTTCACAAGGCCATGCAAAGCCACTTTACGTGGCTTTTCATGGCCTTGTAAATATGTGGGCGTTTCACGCAGATCACTGCATGAAAGGGGCGTTCCATGGGTGTTGCTCTGGGTGTTCCCATGCAACACCCATGGAATCTGAAGCATTCCCAGATTTACGAGGAATTGCAAACCTGGGAATGCGTCAGATTCCTATGCCTCCCCAAGGGAGACGTAGGAGTGGCGCAACAAAGACAAATACTTTTTATTTCTCCTCGTTTTTTCCTCTTTTAATGAGTGCTGCATTCTGCAGCACACATAGAAAGAGGAAAATTCCATCAATTATTGTTTTTGTGCAGGAAGGTGTTCCTTCCTGTACAAAAACAATCATCCCTGTATCACAGGCACCCTTGCAACATGATGCAAGGGTCTCTGCTTTGGCGCACAGCTGCTGTTAACTCGCAGGCGCAGGGGAGGAAGACAGGAATATACCATGTCCTGTAGATACAAATGCAAAAATAATTCAAAAGTGTTGTAGATACGGCTCATTCCTGCCCTTTTCGTTTGACGCACAGCAAAGCAGCAGGAAGGCCTGCTGCACTGCTGTGCATCAAAAGTTTGTAAATGATGCCCTAGGTTTTCATTTCTTTGCAGTAAACGGTCGGTTTTCTTTTTCTCTCTTGTAGGCTCTTCAAGTTGAAGAAACGCTACAGAAATGTCTTGGACACTATGTTTGAGCTGCTTCCTAGAATGGCCAGGTAACTGATTCCGATTATGGGTAAAATAAGGTTGTCTGAGAAGGGGAGTTCGGGTTGGTAACCCTTCGCTCACACATCACTGCCTCCAGTAGGCTTTCCTGCATGTCATATCATTTAGCTTTTTTTCTAAAGCGCGCAATTGCTGAGGCGTCTTGGCGGTAAGCTCTCCTACTCGATAGAACAGAAGTAGACCTACTAATAATGAACTGAGAACAGCCAGGTCTTTAACATTTTTCTGAACAAAGAAATATTGGATTGCAAGCTCAGTGCAGTAGGTAAAGACTTCCACAACCTGCAGGTCAGGAACGAAAAACTTCTTCCTCCCCATTTAGAGCTCTTGATTTTGGAATCTGATTTGGTACATGCCAGGAAATGTACTGCTGAAAATATGCAGGACCTCCAGTATGCAAGGCTTTATGAGCAATGCAAAGGGCTTTGAAATCAACCCTCTCGGTTACTGGTAACCAATGAAGGTCATGAATGCCCTTTGAGATCCAACTACAATTAGTGATTTTTTTAAATCAGACGAGCAGCTGCGTTCTGATGTGATTTAAGTTTCACCTGATATTTTTTTAGAATGCCTAAATAAAGAGTGTTGCAATAGTCTATCCTAGACGGATCCAATGCAATGATGACCATCTTCTCCAAGTCTACTGGAATGAAAGTAAACACCTTCGTCAGAATCCTGAGGCGATGGAAACAAGAAAATGTGATCTTAGTTATGTGACCTGAAAGGCAAAGTTGTTCATCAAACCACACTCTGAGGTTTTTTGCTTTCTGGACTGGAAAAAGAAGGTTGCCAAGAGATGAGGTATTCCAGAAAGACAGAACGGAACCAAAAAGAATAACCTCCGTTTTTGCCCATACTGTGAATTTTTATGCTGCTACATTGACATCGAAAGTTATGGAATTTGAGTGTCATCTTTATATGACACTAAAGCAAAGCCAAAAGATCTGATAAGTTCAGCCAGTGGTGCAACATAAATATTAAAAAGAGTGGGTGATAATGAGGATCCCTGTGGTACCCCGCAAGGCAAGACAAACAAATCTGAGGTAGAATCTCCTAGAGCCCTAATTTTTTCCCTGTCTGAAAGAAAATAACTCAAATGGCGAGGGCCGCACCTTTAACCCCGATCCTCTCAAGCCTATTTATGAACACTGAGTGGTTCACCGTATCTGAAAGAAACACGTTGGTTATATTCCTCACCTTAGAATATCCCCAGGCGTCAGACTGGATCCGGAAGATTTTTCGTCAGCAATACCCCTTGCGCGTCGCTAGGCGTCGTCTGCGGCTCCGCGTCCGTCGTCGACGTCGTGCGCCGGAGTGACGTCGTCGGAGTACTTAGACGCCGCCCTCGCGCGCTGACGTCAGTTCTTCTTTTTTCCGCGCCAGTAAGCGCAGATCCGGGAGAGCTACCCCTTTAGTCATTTTTTGACTAACTTTTTCGATCCTTTTTGATCTTGTCTCGACTCCGGTGCCGGTAGGATGCCTGGTTTTAAAGCCTCTGCTGACTGTAGCCGCTTGATGTCGGTTACGGACCATCACCGCCGGTGCCTTTACTGCTTGGGCCTCGACCGCGACGCGGAGTCGTGTTCGGACTGCAAGGCCCTGACCTCGAAGGCTAGACGGGAGCGGTCCCGTAAGCTTCTCGAGATTCGCCACAGGAGGTCCAAGGATCGGTCGCGGAGCCGCAGCCGACGTCATCATCGGTCGTCGGGATCCAAGTCTTCGGGTAAGTCGAAGCACTCCAAGAAGTCCAAGAGGCGACACCGCTCTTCGGACTCCCCTCGCCGGTCGCGCGACTCGGCCGAGGGTCGGGGTGGTTCCACCCCCGCGGCTCCGGCGGAGCTGCAGGCGCCGCGCAAGTCCCCATACCCACCGGTCCCTGGGACTGACGCGACGCCGGCGGAAGTCAGTGCCTTCCTCTCGGCCATGAGGAGCCTGGCTCCGCCGTCGACGCCCGCTGGTGCGCCTTCGGGCCCCGCGGACCCGACTGGGCAACCTTGCCTGCCGGCGGCTCCGGCCCCGGCGCCGTTGACGGCACCGGCCTCGACGCCGCAAGCGCCCGAGGGACCCGTTCCCGAGTCCCTGCCGACGCCGGTCGACCTAGTCACGCCTCCTCCGCCGGCGTCGACACCGGTACCACCGCCGACTCCGCTCGGCGTCGAGCCCCGGTTCAGCCCCGGTCCGGGCCCGGCGCCGATACGGCGTCGATGGATGCCGCGTTCGGCGCCGCTGGAGACACATTTTGTCTATCGCCCGGCTCCGATCCTTCCTCCTGCATACCAGGAATCGGATGATGGGGACAACTGGGAGGGATCCGAGGATCCTATGGCCGCTCAGGCTCAACTGTCACAGGACTGGGCAGATGAACTGGGGGAGGCCAGTGGTCTGGTTACCTCTCCGGACACTGGATTCATCTCTCCTCCGACTGTGGCTTCGGAGGAGGGTGCTGCTTTCTCTGTGGTGCTGCGCAAGGCGGCCGCAGCTCTTGGGCTCGAGCTACCTGCCGTGGCTGTGAGGACTAACATCCTCAATGAGGTGCTTCAGTCTGCAGCAAGCTCCACTGAGCCTCTGCTGCCATTCAATGAGGCCCTCACTGACGTTCTGCAGGGCACCTGGTCCAAGCCCTCCACAGTTCCTCCTGTGGATAGGAACGTCGCCAGGCGCCACCGCCCTGCTCCGGGCGACCCCAGTTTCCTGTCCCAACACCCTACCCCCGAGAGCCTGGTTATCCAGGCCTCTACCTCCCAATCCTCCTTCCCGACCGCTCCGCTGGACCGGGATTCCAAGAGGCTGGAACAGTTCGGCAAGAAGCTGTTCTCCTCCCTTAGCTTGGGTCTGCGGTCTTTGAACACCGCCTGCCTCTTGGACCGTTATTCCCACTCTCTGTGGGATACGGTGGAGGACGTGCTGCCCCTGTGTCCGGAGGAGGTCCAGACACGACTTACCCAGGCTCTGGCCGATGGGAGGGATGCAGCACGACATGCTATCCGATGTGGGCTTGACACTACGGACTCGCTGGGTAGGGCGATTTCTACCTCAGTGGCGCTTAGACGTCACGCCTGGCTGCGGTCCACGTCCTTTTCGGGCGATGTCCAGAGCACCCTCATGGTCATGCCCTTTGATGGCACTCGCCTTTTCGGTGAGAAAGCGGACAGTGCGCTGAATCGCTTTAAGGACTCCCGGGCTACGGCCAAGTCCTTGGGCCTCTCGGCCCCGCGGTCGCAAACTTCCGCCTTTCGCCCCTTTCGTGGCCAAGCAAGGGGTGCCGCCTAGCCACCAGCCGCAGAACCAACCTGCGCGCGGTCGCGGACATGGTTTCTGCCGAGGCGGTTCTGGAGGACGACGCGGTCAGCCCACCTCCACCCCGGCAGCATCCGCCTCAAAGCCTTCCTAGTCCGAGCTTTCAGGCCCATTCCACGCCAGTGGGCGGCAGAGTTCGCCATCACCTGCTCCACTGGCGGTCCATCACATCGGACAGGTGGGTGCTGCAAATCGTCCGAAGGGGCTACTCTCTCCCCTTCGAGACTACCCCTCCAGCCATGCCACCGCAGCACCACCGTATCTCGGGGGATCATTTGAATCTTCTCCACGAGGAAGTTTCGGCCCTCTTGGCCAAGGGGGCCGTCGAGCGTGTTCCGAGCCCAGAAGTAGGTCGTGGTTGTTATTCCCACTACTTTCTGGTTCCCAAGAAGGGCAAAGGAGGCCTACGACCTATCTTGGACCTCCGGAACGTCAATGCCTTCCTCCGGAAGGAAAGGTTCAAGATGTTAACTTTGGCTCAGGTTCTAGCTGCCCTAGACCCTGGAGACTGGATGGTAGCGTTGGACTTGCAGGACGCATACTTCCACATCCCCGTCCTGCCGGCCCACCGGCGTTACCTGCGGTTCACGGTGGGCCAAGAGCACTTTCAGTTTACCGTGCTCCCCTTCGGCCTCACCAGTGCCCCTCGGGTGTTAACGAAAGTGATGGCGGTGGTCGCAGCTCATCTGCGCAGATCAGGGGTTCCAGTCTTCCCCTATCTCGACGACTGGTTGTTGAAGGCGGGCTCGCCCCAGACAGTCGTCTCCCACCTCCAGACTACGGCGGATCTCCTGCATTTGCTGGGATTTTCCATCAACGTGCCGAAGTCACACTTGAGTCCCTCTCAGAAGCTCCTCTTCATCGGAGCGGTTCTCGATTCGGCGCAGTTCCGGGTCTCTCCGCCGGAACAGCGGGTCCGGGATATTCAGGCCCTGATTCCCATCTTTCGGCCTCTATCCTGGGTTTCGGTCAGGCTAGTGTTGCGGCTTCTGGGGCTGATGGCCTCCTGCATCCTACTAGTGCATCACGCCAGGCGGCGCATGCGGGCTCTGCAGTGGGACCTGAAGTTTCAGTGGGCCCAGCATCACGGCAACCTGTCCGACCATGTCTTGATCTCGGAGGGCACTGCTCGGCAGTTGCAGTGGTGGCTCACGGACCGCGATTGGGTCAAGGGCAAGAGCCTCTCCCTTCCCCAACCGGAGCATGTCGTAGTGACGGATGCGTCCCTCCTGGGATGGGGTGGCCATATGGGAGAGGCGGAGATCAGAGGCCTCTGGTCTCCGGCGGAGTCTCGTCTCCACATCAACCTGTTGGAGTTGAGAGCGATCCGACTTGCACTGAAAGCCTTCCTTCCCTCTGTCAGGGGAAGTGTCGTGCAGGTGTTCACGGACAACACCACCGCCATGTGGTATTGCAACAAACAGGGCGGGGTGGGGTCGTGGACCCTTTGTCAGGAGGCTCTGCGCCTCTGGACGTGGCTGGAACACCAGGGCGTCACCCTAGTGGTTCAACATCTGGCGGGCTCTCTGAACGCCAGAGCTGACGAACTCAGCCGCCGGTGCATGATGGATCACGAATGGCGTCTGAACTCCGAAGTGGCGCAAGGTCTCTTTCAGCAGTGGGAAGAGCCTTGCTTAGATCTATTCGCCACCGAAGAGAACGCGCAATGTCAGCAGTTCTGCGCGTTGGAATTTCCAAGGCGGCACTCGCTCGGCGACGCTTTTCGTCACGAGTGGGGTTGCGGTCTGTTGTACGCCTTTCCGCCTATACCACTTCTGCCCAGAGTGCTGAAGAAGATCAGGCACGACCGGGCCCAAGTCATCTTGGTGGCTCCGGATTGGGCACGAAGGTACTGGTATCCCGAGCTACTCAGTATGTTGACCGATCCTCCGATACGTCTGCCCCTTCGGGAGGATCTTCTGTCGCAGCAGCAGGGGACGGTCCTCCACCCGAACCTGTCCAGCCTCCACCTCCATGCGTGGAGATTGAGCGGCGGCAGTTGATGCCATTTGACTTGCCTCCTGAAGTCTGTGATATCATTCTGGCAGCCAGGCGTCCCTCCACAAAGACGGTATACGCCTGCCGGTGGAACAAATTTGTGGCATGGTGCACAGCAAAGGCTGTGGATCCCCTTTCCGCCCCTCTTTCTGAGGTTCTCCTCTTTCTTCTTTCTTTGGCCCGGCAGGGTTCTGCCCTGGGCACCTTGAAAGGTTATCTTTCTGCCATCTCTGCCTTCTTGCGGCTTCCTGATCAGCCTTCTCTTTTCAAGTCCCCTGTCGTTACACGCTTTCTAAAAGGCATTACTCACACGTTCCCTCCTGTCCCTTTTGTAATGCCTCAGTGGGACTTGAATCTTGTTCTCACATTTCTAATGTGCGCTCCCTTTGAGCCTCTTCATAATTGTCCTCTTCGTCTGCTGACGCTTAAGACTGCTTTTCTGGTAGCCATCACCTCGGCTAGACGGGTGAGTGAGCTACAGGCTTTATCTTCAAAGCCTCCTTTTCTCTCTGTTCATCTGGACAAGGTTGTCCTTCGGCCTCGTCCCTCCTTTCTTCCGAAAGTGGTGACCCCCTTTCATCTTGGGCAGTCTGTCACCTTGCCCACCTTCTTTCCGCCTCCGCATCCTTCCAAAGAGGAAGAGAGGCTCCACCGTCTGGACCCAAAACGTGCGCTCTCCTTTTATCTGGACCGCACAAAGCAGTTCCGGGTGGACGACCAACTTTTCGTTGGATACGTGGGTGCTAAGAAGGGGAAAGCTGTGCACAAACGGACCATCTCTCGGTGGGTCGTTTTGTGCATCAAAATTTGTTACTCCTTGGCAAAAAAGGACCCTCCTGTTGGGCTGCGCGCCCATTCTACTCGGGCCACGGCGGCTACTACTGCTTTGGGACGGGGTGTCCCTTTGCAGGACATCTGTCAGGCGGCAACGTGGGCTTCGCTACACACGTTTGCCAGGCATTATTGCCTTGACAGCCAAGTCCGGAGGGATGGCTTCTTTGGCCGTTCTGTCCTCCAGGACTTTCTGGTGTGATCTTGGTTCGCAGACCCACCACCGGGGATGGTATTGCTTGGGTATCTATTCTAAGGTGAGGAATCTAACTAACGTGTTTCTTTCAGATGAACAAGTTACTTACCTTCGGTAACGATGTATCTGTAAGAAACATTAGTTAGTTAGATTCCTCACCGACCCACCCATCCTCCCCGTTCTGCGAACTGACATCTAGGGTTAAGGTTATCCTTTTCAGGCCCCTAGATTTTCTTTTTGGCACCAGTGTCGGTCTTTGCATGGCTCTGCGTTCCTGACGCGGAAAGCTATGTACAAGAACTGACGTCAGCGCGCGAGGGCGGCGTCTAAGTACTCCGACGTCATTCCGGCGCACGACGCCGACGACGGACGCGGAGCCGCAGACGACTCCTAGCGACGCGCAAGGGGTATTGCTGACGAAAAATCTTCTGGATCCAGTCTGACGCCTGGGGATATTCTAAGGTGAGGAATCTAACTAACTAATGTTTCTTACAGATACATCGTTACCGAAGGTAAGTAACTTGTTCATCAAGTGCAGCTGAGAGGTCGAGGAGAATCAGCGCAGCCCGTCCGCCCAAGTCCACTTGTCTACGACTCTCCTCCGTAGCAATTAGCAAGGCAGATTCAGTGCTATGAGATGGCCCGAAACAATGATGAGTAGGATCGAATATATTTTGGGTATCAACAAAGGTAATTAATTCAGAGTTAAGCACCTTTTCTAAGATGTTTGCAGGCAAAGGTAATCTGGTTATCGGTGGATATCTTTTAGTATCATTGGGGTCCAGGATGTTTTTCTTTTCTTATTAGTGGGCAAATAGATGCCCACTTCCACTTTGTAGGAAAAACACCCAATGTTAACACTTGATTAAGTAGGAAGGTGAGCTGCTCAGCCACTGTTCCTGATACTAGATGCAAGATTGAAGGAGAATAGGGATCAAACGGAAACCGTAATTTAATCGTTTCAAGGAGACCCCATGTCCTTTCCTGAGAAAAGGGGTAAAATGCTCCAGCAATGAGTGGCTGGAATGACTACCTTGAGAAGATGGATGGGGAACAACTGCCTTCTCTAGACAAGACCTCTTAGAGTTGTTAGAGAATTCATCGTAAATTCTTGATACCTTGGATTGAAAATATTCTGTTAACGTATTGCAAAGCTCCTGCAAGGGAGTAATAGGTTGAGAATTATTGTTGTTTGCTAAAGTCGTGAACGTTTTAAACAGTTCTTTGGTAGAGTCCTTTGCCATGCATATTCTCTCCCTAAAATATTTAGATTGCTCCACCATTATCAATTCTTTATGCTCAACTAGTGCTGCTTTGTATTGTGCGTTGTTTTCCGTCTTCAAAGCCAATTCTCCATTTTCTTTCCAGGGCACTACATTTTTGTTCGAGTTTTTTCAACTCTTTGGAGTACCATGGAGCGGTAGGGGTTTTCCAAAAACATCTAATGATTTTAGTTGGGGCCATCTCAGTGGCTGCTGAGTCTAACCAGGTGTTGAAATTCTCAGTAGCAACTTCAATATTACCGTTAAGTTCAGATTTTTGTTAATTCAGTATCTGATAAAAAGCTATGCCATCCAATTTCCGCCTGAGAAGTTTATTAGTAATCTTCGGGGAATTAGAAAAGCCAATGTCTTTATTGGTGATATTCACGTTAAAACAGACTGCATAGTGATCTGTCCAGGCCAGGGGCATTAATTTTTCAAAACATAGCTCTGGATTATTCATAGAAATACCATCCTAAGTGTGGTTGGCTATGGACTGATTCACCAGTTGAACCAAATCAAAGCTCCTGAAACAATCATGCTAATAAACTGTATCTGGGCACTCATGTTTTTCTAAGTGAAAGTTAAAATCTCCTAATAAGGTGAAATTTGTAAACTCAATGCAAGACTCCATAAAATTCTGCACAGCTGAGATCAAACACCCACGAGGGTTAGGTGGGCGATAAACTATTGCCTCACTAAAGGTGGAGGCCTCATTGAAACTAAAAGTAAATAGAAAGACTTTGTTGCACAAGTAAGGGGCTGGACTAAAGGAGAATTTAAAGTGATTACGGTAAACTACTGCAATTCCCCCACCCCATCTGTCTTGTCTATCTATTTGTTAGATTGTTCTAAATGTAAAATCTAAATGTTGGATTTTTAAACCAGTGTTGGGAGGGACTTCTTGATTCCCATTAACAGGCTCTTGGTCGTTTTCTTTTTCTTCTAGCTTAGGTCTCACACTCTTGATCTTCTACTACTCCTTCTCAATTGTCGGGATGGAATTCTTCTCTGGAGTGCTCTACCCCAACTGCTGCAAGTAAGAGGCACCTATTCTTGTCTTGCATTGTGCCCCTTGTACAGGGCTATGTAAGGACAATGGACGTACAGCAGTATTGTTTTGTTTGTTTGGTGATGAATATGTACGAGAGCTACTCTGCAAACAAACTGTCTGTAAGAACAGGTTCTCCCTAGAAAGCCTTCCTCAAACATTTACTACAGTCAACCTGCTGCAACAGCAATGTAGATCTGTGAGTCTTACCTTTATTGGCCCATCCACATCAACTGCATTTAAAGGTTCATATCTCCTGAGGCGGAAAGCCGGGAGACGCTCATTTGAGACTGTGTGTTGTGTGCTTTTAACTCACCTGCTGCTATTTGTTTTGATGCACTTCGAGGGCTCCGTGTAGCGGATCAAGCGCTCACGTGACGCCCTTCCTGCCGGCTGGCCACGCCCACCTTTCAGGCCACGCCCCCTTTCCGCCCTTTTTAAGCGCCAGCGCTCGAGCGCCCACTGGGTTCATATCTCCTGAGGCGGAAAGCCGGGAGACGCTCATTTGAGACTGTGTGTTGTGTGCTTTTAACTCACCTGCTGCTATTTGTTTTGATGCACTTCGAGGGCTCCGTGTAGCGGATCAAGCGCTCACGTGACGCCCTTCCTGCCGGCTGGCCACGCCCACCTTTCAGGCCACGCCCCCTTTCCGCCCTTTTTAAGCGCCAGCGCTCGAGCGCCCACTGGGTTCATATCTCCTGAGGCGGAAAGCCGGGAGACGCTCATTTGTGACTGTGTGTTGTGTGCTTTTAACTCACCTGCTGCTATTTGTTTTGATGCACTTCGAGGGCTCCGTGTAGCGGATCAAGCGCTCACGTGACGCCCTTCCTGCCGGCTGGCCACGCCCACCTTTCAGGCCACGCCCCCTTTCCGCCCTTTTTAAGCGCCAGCGCTCGAGCGCCCACTGGGTTCATATCTCCTGAGGCGGAAAGCCGGGAGACGCTCATTTGTGACTGTGTGTTGTGTGCTTTTAACTCACCTGCTGCTATTTGTTTTGATGCACTTCGAGGGCTCCGTGTAGCGGATCAAGCGCTCACGTGACGCCCTTCCTGCCGGCTGGCCACGCCCACCTTTCAGGCCACGCCCCCTTTCCGCCCTTTTTAAGCGCCAGCGCTCGAGCGCCCACTGGGTTCATATCTCCTGAGGCGGAAAGCCGGGAGACGCTCATTTGAGACTGTGTGTTGTGTGCTTTTAACTCACCTGCTGCTATTTGTTTTGATGCACTTCGAGGGCTCCGTGTAGCGGACCAAGCGCTCACGTGACGCCCTTCCTGCCGGCTGGCCACGCCCACCTTTCAGGCCACGCCCCCTTTCCGCCCTTACGGCCACCTATAACAATGTGCCATTTCAGATCGCGCAGCGGACGAGCGCAGCGGGAGCGCCGACTTCGCGCCGAAGTCGCGCATAAGTCAAGCCCGTATGCGCCCGTCCGCGGCCGATCGGGGCCAGGGGCACGGCACCATGCCAAAATCCTGTCCTACTCATCTAAGGACCTTATCGCCCTTCAAGGCCTGTGGCCACTCCCGGATTCTGTCCATAGTCTTGTCTCTTCACTAGGCCTTGCTCCTACCCTCCCCATACTTCCGCTACCCCCGCTACGCACCCCCCTGTCACCGTGCCCCCCCCTGGCTGATTCTTGTCCCACGACCCCAGCACTGTCTGTCATCTTACTCAATACCAGGTCAGCGGTCAAGCACCACCACGAGTTGTACGTCCTACTCGATACCGAGAAACCGGACTTACTGCTCCTGACCGAAACCTGGTACTGTGATTCTTCCCTCCCCGCCCTCCTGGCTACCCTTCCGCCTTCCTACGTGGCCCTGCGTGCCGATCGTCCGGCGAACAGGGCTGGCGGTGGGGTCGCCTTAATCGCCAGGTCAGATTTGCATTTTTTATCACTTCCTTTTCCCCCTATGTTTCCTGCTGATTTCTTAGTAGTCCGCTCCCTCTTATCCTCTCCTCCCATCACTTGCCTTCTTGTGTACCGTCCTCCTCAGTCCTCACCTTCATTTTTACCTGCTTTTCAAGACCTACTGGCCAATCTGGTGGTCAATTATGCCTCGGTTCTGGTGCTGGGGGATTTTAATTACTGGCCCTCGGACCAACACGAGTGCCTTGCTTCAAAGGAATTCACAGAATCCCTACTATCTTTTAACTTCGTGTCACATATAGTTGTCCCCACTCATTCTCACGGGCACACACTCGACCAGGTCTGGTCTCTCAACCTTCCATTGGCCTCGGTGGCTGTCTCTCCTTGCCCCTGGTCTGATCATGCCCTTATCTCTTTTTCAATCCCCTATAACCCACTTTCCAAAACCCCGCGTGCAAAAAACACCTGGGCGCGGAACTGGAACAGGCTGGATCTCCCCTCTTTGACCTCCCTGCTCCGCAATTCCTTTCCCTCCTTCTCTGGCCTATCATCTGCCTCTCAAGCCAAGGCCATTAACATCTGGCTGGCTGGAGGTTGCGACTCAGTGGCTCCTCTACGTCGCATTTCCATTCGTCGACTCAAGGACTCCAATAGATGGTTTAATGACCACCTAAAAGAACTCAAACTGAGTGCCCGACGGGCGGAGAGGCAGTGGAGGAAAGATTACAGCCTTTCATCTAAAACTCATTTCCTGGCACTACTGGCTAAATATAAATCAGCAATCCTGGCTGCAAAAACTGATTACTTCTCCATGAAAATTACGTCCGCTGACAACAAACCCAGGGTAATCTTTGGCATTGTGAATGACCTGGCATTCTCTGACCGATCCTCGTCCCAAATCCCACCCTCCCAGCCCCTCTGCGATCAACTCAATCACTATTTCATGGACAAAATCACAACTATCAAGGCCAATATCCCATTACCTTCGCCTGCTTTCGCTGATCCCTCCCCCCCCACTGTCCAGAATCTTCTCACTCTGTTCCCTCCCCTCACTCAGGAATCCTTTCTAGCAATACTCCCTAAAGTAAAGTCGGGGTCTCCGGCGGATGTCTGTCCCGCACGCATCCTACAGCAAATCTACTCTAGCTGCCCTGACCCCCCAATTGCTTTCCTTAACAGCTCCTTGGCTCAGGGTGTTGTGACCCCTGTACTTAAGGCCGCTACCATAGTGCCTCTGCTTAAGAAACCCGGCGCGGACCCTTCCATCTCGGCTAATTTTCGCCCCATCTCCCTGCTGCCCTTCCTGGGCAAGGTGATGGAACGCCATGTCACCGCGGTACTGAGCGCTCACATTGAGGCAAATGGGGGGCTGGCCTCTCGCCAGGCAGGATTCCGCCCCAGGCATTCGACCGAATCGGTCGTAGTCTCAGTCCTTGATAACCTCAGAAAGGGTATGGATGACAACAACTACCAGGCACTGGTCCTCCTTGATCTTTCCGCCGCCTTTGACACAGTGGACCATACCATCTTACTTGCCCGTGTCAAGGCGGCCGGCATCGGGGGATCAGCTTTGGTCTGGCTCTCCTCCTTTCTGAGGGACCGCACTCAGGCGGTCCGACTAGGCGATTTCACTTCCACCCCTCTCTCTGTCACTTGTGGTGTCCCCCAGGGCTCCTCTCTCTCTCCCTTACTCTTTAATCTTTATATCTTTCCTCTTATCTATGCACTCCAGCAGCTGGAGGTCACTGTTTACAACTATGCGGATGACCTCCAGCTCATCTTTGATCTGTCCCCCTCTCTCCTTTCGGTCTCGAATTTCCAGTCAACTATGACATTCATCAGGGACTGGATGAATCACAACCATCTCAAACTGAACCCTGATAAGACCGAGTTGGTTCTCACTGGTGGTTCATCCAGCCCCTGGAACTCCCTTTTCTGGCCCCCCTCTCTTGGCCCGGCACCATCCCCCTCCACTGTGGTCAAAACTTTGGGTGTTAAAATGAATAATCAGCTCACTCTTCACTCACAAATTAGTTCCGTGGTTTCCTCCTGTTTCCTCACTCTCCGTACTATCCGTTCCGTTTCCCGCTTCTTCTCCCCCCAGGCACTTAAGATCATCATAGCCGCCCTGGTAATTTCACGATTGGACTACGCCAACGCCCTTTATCATGGCATTCCAGCATACAGCCTGCGTAGACTCCAAGTTATCCAGAACCAGGCGGCCAGGCTGATATACAGCCTTCCACGCTACCATCATTCCACTCCCCTTTTAAAAAAGCTTCACTGGCTCCCCGTGAAACAACGCTCCCTTTTTAAGATTGGATGCATGGTTTTTCAGGCCCGCCTGGGCACTGCCCCCGCTTTCATCGCCTCACTAATTAAACCCTATGTCCCTGCCAGAAATCTCCGGTCTTCCTCCAAGTCCCTTCTTCAGACCCCCCGCTTCTCACGCAAAAAGTGGGGCGGTTCTAACTTCTCAACTTTGGCCCCCATTTTCTGGAACTCACTTCCAGATAATCTCCGTTCTGCCACTCAGTACCTCTCCTTCCGTAGAGACCTGAAAACTTTTCTTTTTAGCCAGGCTTTCCCCGTCTAAAAATTTACTCCACTCTTCCACGGTCTTTCCTCCTCAGTTACTGAACCTCCAGCGCCAAGAAACCGCAAGGTGTACGCCGCGCTCTATAAGTGTTTTAAATTAGAAATTAGGTTGTGTCTTGCCTTCTACAACTCAGATATGCACATCTAGAACCACACATAGTCTATGACACTTGACTAGTTTCAGATGAGCATTCTTCTCCTCTCCATTCCGTACAACTCATTCATGATGACCAGAACTGTCTTAATGTGTAGTGTGTAGGTGTGCCTCAGGGATCCTTAAAATGATTTGAGTGATAAATCTGATTTCCTTTGGTTTGTTCTCACCAAATACATTTACTCTTTCACTTTATCTCTTCTTTCTTCTCTTCCCTGAATGTTGTGCTATTTATTTGCTTCCCAACTCTCGCTACTCTTCTGTTTCTCATTCCTCTGTCTCTTCATCCAATCTTATCCTGTTTTCTCTGTCCCACACTCTGCCCTTTCACTCCTTTGTGTTATCATTGTCATGCTTATTATCCACTCCTTTCCCTTCCCTCAATTATTTCCCCTTCTATTCTGTTTCTCTTCCCTTCTCATCTTCTTTGCTATTTTATCCATTTCTGCCTGTTTTATTTTCTCCCACCTTAAACTCTCTCCATCTCTATTATCTGTCATTTTCTCCCCTTTCTTGTCTCCTTCTGCCTCATTATCTTTACATCCCCTCTCCATCTGTAACTCTCTCCGTTCTCACTTTCTCCAACTTTATTTCATGAGTAGCACAAGCACAGTAGCAGATTCCTATCGCTGGATCAACCACACTGTTGGTAACAAGAGCACGGTGGAAGAGGGCTACTACTACCTCAACAACTTCGACAATATTCTCAACAGTTTTGGTAAGACCTCCGTCATCTTACTTTACAATAGTGGTTTTACAACAGCGCTTTTAATGTGGCTCTGAATTAAGAATTTCTAATGAAACAGTAATGCATTTGGAAGTTAAACAGAGCCCAGTGTCCTTTACCCAGAACTTGAACACTGCTTGAAAAAATTGTGACACTTTCTATGCCAAACAAGTGTGTTATTATGTTGTTGTGTTGTTGTGTTAACTGGATTCTCTAAAAATGTTGACTTGAAGATAGGATGAAAATATGGTCAGCCTTCAATTGGGTTTACTGTTTATTAGAGGTTATTCCATCTATTGAGATATTACATCTTTAAGGTTGACTCTGGACTTACAGGGAAGGATAAATATACTGATTATCAGAGTGGAAAGTATGAAGGGGTCATGACTTACTGTGATCAATTGACCTGATCTAAGAGTACTGGAAGGACCGAAGGTAAAGCATCCAATGAGCAATTATGTTATCCGTTTGGGCGCCAAAGAAAAAAGTTCTAATGAGGAAAGCAAGAGCACACCAAATCAGTGATTGGGAGTAGGAGTGGTTACATTATCTCAGCAAAAGCTATCGGGTAGAGTAGGAGGGCAAAATGTTTTCTGCAAAGGATACATATGAAGAGAGCCTATGGTTAAATAAGGAAAGCAAGGCCCCTGAGAGGCAAAGGTATATCCTGCCAAGAAGAACCCAATCCAAAGAGATGAAAGATGCTAGGCTACTCTGGGAGAGAGGAATTCTTTTTTGGGAATCTTGGTGTATAATTTCAATCATTAAGTTAGATGTGCATAAACTGAACAACATTTAGCTCACAATTGTCATTTGTCTGTATATATTACATTTAGTTTAAAGTTCGAAAAACATTGAGAAATAACAGCAAACAGTTTTTTCCTTTTTTTCTAAATGCCACCTGGCCAGAATGTTGAACGGGACAAATGCCTTCTCTTGACATTCAATCAACCGGGAAATTGTACTATACAAACTCACTTCATAGCCACTTTAGATTCTATCTGGACTGTCCCTTACTAGGAGACATCCACCACACTGCCAGATTTGAGAGAAAACATTTGAAACTTCTGACATTAGCACTGCTCAGATGCTCCTGCAGCTCAGAAAGAGGTTGTGGAGTCATACCTTCAAGGAGTTCAAATTCCTTGAATGATGGAACCATTTGTTGTCTGTGCCTGTTTAAACAATCCTGAATCCTACCGCAGAGCATACACTCTTGTTCAGTGCTCTGCTTGTGCTACACAAGCAGTACATACATACATACTAAATGTGTCCATGGTAAGTTGTGGTTATAGTTGAAGTTTAAATTTCAAACTACCCCCCCCCCCCTCCACCCAAGGCTAAAGGCTTTCAGAATAAATATATTTTTCTCTAATAGTTCCAAACTGTGTATTTCAAACTTATTTCTCAAACTGCTGCTTTGTACAGTGTCTGTTGATAAATACAGAGGTCACAGCATTGCACAGAAAGACGGCTGATGCCAGCCCTTGTATTATAAAATTGCTGACAGTTTGGTACTCATTGGCACAACTTAAAATTGATATCATTTTTCTTCCTCTTTTCTGATTTTAGTGACTCTGTTTGAGTTGACAGTGGTGAATAACTGGTATATAATCATGGTGAGTGATACAGTGTGCATGTTCTGTGCCAGTTGTCCCAAGAAAGTGGATTGAATGATAGTCGTGCTAATATATGTTAAAAACATAAGGTAAATGAAGGAACGTCTAAGCATTTTAAATCTTTATAGGAGCTACCAATTGTCAAAACAAAAACTCCTGTTTAGGGTACATGGCATAACCGGTTGCGGGTGGAGATGTAATGTGGATACCTAATCAAAGGAGAAAGATATTTTGATAAGCTTAAACTATGTTGATAACGGTTATTTAATTCCTGCATTCCAGGTCTTAAAAAGGTTCTCTTTCTCTGTTGTAGGAAGGCGTGACATCACAAACCTCTCACTGGGCTCGCCTCTATTTCATGACTTTCTACATTGTAACTATGGTAAGTGTTGATTTCTCAATTCTGTTTTTATGTCCAGAGGAGCTACTGTTGCAGTCCTTTAGCATTAATCAGCTTTCTTTCACGTATTCAGTATCATGGGTAGTATGATGGACATCCACTGCACCCAACCACAGCACTTTCAGTGTGCTTTTTAAGTCTAACTATAGTAAGACAATGGGATACAGTTCTCGGGCGAGGTAGTGTGGCCAGGAACGTTGTTTAGATTAATGATCTGGAAATTTGAGTGTCTGTTTCTCCCCACTGCCTCACACCCATTGGGTGAGCAATGAAATATTCTTTACTTTTGCAACAGTCCCATTCTATTACACTCTGTAGAAGCTGCTGAACTTTGATAGTGGTGAAACATAAACAGTTGGCCAGGAATTCACCAAGTGATCTCCAGGAGGGTTTGAGGGTTGTTTTTTTCCAAAGAAAACGTTGAACAAAATAGGAATAATTGATAGATTTTAAAATGGATTTTTCAAATAAATTTGTCTAAGCCCAAAACTTTACATGGTAGTTGTGATGGGGTACTCATGAAATATTTCGTAACGTTCTTGGTGTATAAAGCAGTCCAATGCTCCATATGAGTGTTCGAGAGTGAGGGGGAAGGAGAGGGTCACTCAAAAATACTCTGAAAACATGGAGGCTGGACAGACATTTTAAGTGTGATACACTTACAGATTGTTTGAAGAGCCATTTGTTTCTAAGGCATTTCTATCTGGATAAACAATTTGGCATGGCCTCCTAACAGCTTAAAACCTGTAAAGAGCACATTTCTTCACTTCATTCTTCTATTACCTTTAATTTCATCATCCTGCACTTTCTAGGTAGGTTCTCAGTGCTATATTATAAGTATTGATTTGTTTGTGGCAACAAGATTTAAAGTTAGACTGATCTTGCAGACCTATCATTTAATTTAGAAGATCTCACTGGCTTAGACACTAAAGCAAATTTTCATGTTCTAGAGACCTTGCGAGTTTTGAGGTCAAGAATGTTTCTTACAGGTTCAGGCCGTGCACAGCAATAGAGATGAGGAATAATGTCATAAAAAGCTAAATCAATGTAGTTGATTAAATGCTTCTATGAGATTCAGCAAATAACCGGCATAGCCTTCGGGGACCTTTGCATTCATCAAGGAAATTGCACCTGCAAAACGCCTTTCAATTCGAGCATTCATAATGTATCTCTCAAATCCTATAATCTCTTGCATTTGTCAACCAGGGTTTGGTAAAGAGAAATACTTACCCCATATAAATGAAACAAACCATGAGCATTTCAACTTTGCTGTGATACATTCCAATTATGACGGTGTCATAATTCTGTTCTGGTTTAAGGCAATATTTATCCCCGCTTCATCTATTTGTAACCACTACCTAACTGAAATTACTTTTTGCTTGCGTTTCGATTTTCCAATACTCCTTTCTATAGTAATCTATATAACAATGACGTAAATATGATGCATGCGCTATAGGTATTATGCATGTAACTCAATGATGAGTGTTATAAGGCATCACTTCACAGATCATCAGTTCCTCATTTTGCTGAGGCTGGTGTATGGTCTATCTCCATCACATTGCTCTGAGTGCCATCCATATTACAACTGTACTGACAGAAGGATATTCTCTACAACTTCTTAGGGCAAAATATGCAGCTTTTTCTTCACATATTTTGCCTCCAAACTGAGAGTATTCTCTCTGTTAATACAGCACAGCACGTCAATCCTTGCTTGCACCAACTGCTGCCATTGCACCTTATATGTGACCTGTAGCAGCACCATCAGCCATTGCAGTACTGAGACTAGCATCTGTCTTGACCAACAGAATCTTGTGCTTATCTTGTACAGGATTCACACACATGCTGTTCTAAAGTACCTCAGTCCACAACCGGCTTTTTTGCAGGGTCTTCTGTTACCCACAAATTGACGCATGGCTAAAGGAAGGATCCAACGCTCTTCTTAAGCACTTGGTGTTTGATCAGAAACTCCCTGAGTATTGTAGCAGTGAGACCGATTGGCACAAAAACACACATCCCTTGCCCCCCTCAGCCAGTGCGCTTAAATCCTGCCATGTGTCACCTCCTTCTATTGCAGTACTGAGAGCCATTCAAACATTTCGTAATATGCACCAAAAGTCACAGATGCAGAATTCTTGTTTTTCCAGTACTGGATAACAACAATAATTATTACACTTCCATAGTACAATGCACTAATGTTCTTGTTTCTTGGCGCTACCAATAGGTGTTAAATTATTACCCAAATCAATGTTGGTATTTTATCACCCTTGGAAGGATGTAATGCTGAGTTAATATGCTAGAATTCACACTTGTGATCTCAAGATTACAAATAGATCTCTACAATGGGATGCATTAATCCACTTATCGATCTTTCCAGGACAACATCCACAGTTATGTTGAAGTAGTTCAGTCCATTTACTATAAAGTGCATTTCACTCTTACCCACTGCCATATCTTGTTCTCAATGCCTAAAACACCCTCCTGCTCAACTGTTCAAGTACTGAGATCTACATCCTGCTCAGCTGAATCATTTAATTCATGCACAATAGTTGTTAACCTCACTTTCTCATGCAGTACTTCTCTCTGGGCTCCTTTCTGCAGTGCGGACCAACCACCTCTACTTTGCAGGGGAGTAGCTCCTCTACTCCATGGGAGTTTCTTTGGCAATTGGTGAAGCACTGGCAGACCTCCACGTTTCTTGGAGTCTGCACAGCGGAAGGAAGGGTCTGTTGCTCCAAGAGGGTTGGGTGCAGCAGGCTGGCTGGCAGGGTTGGCGCCAAGTCAGTCATGCGCCTTGGGTCAGTAGTCTTCTTTGTCCACTCCATCTTTTGTGTCTGTCGATATCTCAAGTCCTGGTATCAGGGGCTCCTCAAAATTCTCAATATAGTGGCATTAAGGTGAGTGAGGGGTTGTAGCCAATGGACTGTGTACCCCTGGGGTCACTACACCCCCTAGATGACCATATCCTTTGTGTAGTGGGTATCACCCTGTCCAAGAATTCCTAATTCCACCACACACAAGATGGTGGAATTTCTAAATTTGTGTTTACTTCAGGTGTGTCCAGCCAGGCAGTGCAAAACGCCTCCCTCATAGCTGATTTTCCGGTCTGTCCTGGTGCCAGAGGAAGCCTTGGGTCGCATATCAAAGGCGGCAGAGGCCTTTGAAGCCTCGTGCCTTGATATACGGATATACCAGTCTTCCTGGAGGAGGAGGCGATAACACCTCTCCCCAGAGCAGGCATGGTTTCTGTCCTCTGAGAGCAGGGCGCTCACCTCCTAGGGGGTCAGAAACTAGCCTGTGGTGACAGGCTGGACTGGACCAGTCAGCCAGCGCACTAGAAGGCTAGGCTGGTTCCGGGGGTACCTCCAAGTTACTCCCTGGGTGCATGTATTAAGAAATCCATCACTGGAATCAGTGTAGTTTTTTTAATATGAGGTGTTTGATACCTGACGCCATTTGTTTGAGTAAAGTCATTATGTAGCTGGGTAATTTGTTTTGACCAGTGCCCAGTACATACCTTAAGATGGCTTCCCTGCTCACTCGCAATAGCGAGTAATTGGACTAGACATCACAGGGGCATATCTGCTCATGCAGATATGTCCTCATATAAAATAGGGCTCAAAGGCCTGCTGTAGGGGTGACTTACATATATTAGATACAGTGACTTTGGCATGACACACAGGAGCATGTCGTGTCATGTTGTTGATTTGCACCATGTCATGCAGCCTGTAATGGCAGTCTGTGTGGAATTTGTATGTGGGTCCCTTAGGGGAGCATAAGATATGCTGCAGCCCTTAGGGACCCTCTTTAACACCCATGCCTTAAGTACCTGGGGTACCATTTACTAGGAGCTTTCGGGATGCTAAACTCATTAGCACAATTAGACTTCACCTTGTTTTAGAGTAGGAGCACTGGAAATCATGTCTGGTTAGTAGGCCTCAGTGCACTGCCGGAGTAGTAAATCAGCATCTAGTAGCTAAAAAAGGGGCCAACAGTGGTGTACAACTGCAACAAAAATCCAGTTTCTTACAGATACCAAAAGGACTATTGTTTCTTTCGATGAAAAACAGTCTGTGTAGCTACTTTAGGTTGGCTGTGCGCCTAGGGACTATTATCAGTATTTTGTTTAGAATAGCTATACCTCACTTCCTGCAGTTCATCCAGGTTAATAAGTGGTCTAGTACATAGCTTGGATAAGATTGCCAAGTGGTGAGCTGTGTTCGCTTGTCTAGGATAGCGGCATCTTGTGATGGGCAGAAATTGGTGACTTGCCACACTTTTGCAGTGCACCGCCCCCTTTCCAAGGTCTTTGGTCACTGTTGACATTCTACTAACTTCAGCCTTGAAAGAGCACTGTCGTCCAGTCTAAAAGAGGAACCATGTGGAGCAGGTCCCACACTGCTGCTTCCTTACATGAGAAAAATATGCTGTCCTTGATGCATTTTATAAATCTGGAAGAATATCCAAATCTCTGTTAAATCAAACAGAGGTAACAGAGCCATTTAATCAAAGTGCTCCAAGGCTAAATTCTATATTTTGTACATGGTGCAATTCAGTATGTTTGTGTATGTTCCATGCTTTGAAGATCTGGCTTTTTAATAATACATCATTTTTTTTGAAAAGTGTCATTGTTTGTATCTGCAGTTCAGCTGTCACTTTAGAGTGGAAACCACTACTATGCTGTTTGAGTGGCATGCTTTAAAAACCTGGAAAAGGTGGTGGCCAGTTAATCATACAACCTTTTTACAGACTATAAGCAGAGGAAATTAAGAGCATTCGAAGGACACCTCAAGCATTGCATGCCTTCTTCATAGAGTTGCATCTTGACAGGGAAGTCACTCTAAATGGCAGGAGAGGAGCCCTAAAAAATATTATGCTTGAGGTCTGAATCCCACACTTAACTTCTCGGCCAGCTATAATTATACCTTACCCCTTCTATTTCCCCTCTGAATCCCATATCTCACCCTCCCAATAGATTTGCTCATCCTCTTTTTTTTCTTCTCTCAAAGGTCGTGATGACAATCATTGTTGCTTTTATCTTGGACGCCTTTGTATTTCGGATGAACTACAACAGGAAGAACCAAGATGCAGAAGGTAGGTGCGGTGATGGGAAAAATCTCTGGTTTCTCCTTGAGAAGTCATGCTCTTGAGAAGACCTTCAGCTCGTGATCTGTATAAACAAGAGTATAGTGGAGTTTCCATTGTGAATGAACAGCTGTATGGGATGAAGGGTTCCCATAGAACTTATTGAATAACTAAACCTTGATTAACAAATTTGAGTGATCTCAGAAGAGTAGAAATAAGCCCATTTCTTGTAGATTTACTCATTCTGTGTTATCCACAAAATACATAGTGGTTTGCAGATTTCCAAATACACTCCTTCAAGGATGTACAAAAATCCCAGAGCTTCATTTGGAGAGCAATGAAAATGATAAATTTCAATGGCTTTTGCCTACTCCTTATCAAACAGATTTTCCGAAAGTCAAACCTCTGCCTATTTGAGGTAATTTTTAAGATGAAAATGCTCCTTTGTTATTCATTCATTTATTTATTTTGTGTATTCATATGACACTACCCAGGTTCAGATCTGAAGACCTGATTTAAAGGTGGCGAGAAGACTACACCTTGGGTCTCTCTTGTCTCCACACCATAAGCTGATGCAGAATATACAGTTCATAGCATGTGTTGGCTGCAGATACTCATGCAATGCATGCTCCTGCCATTTATTGTTGGGCCCGGACTCTGCAAGTTGTTTTTCCTCAAGGACGTTTTATGATCGGCTTTGTGTGTTTTCTCCTCCCCCTTGAGGTATTGCGCATGTTCAATGGTTCCTTTGTTAGAAAGTTTTTTTTCCGCCCTCGGGTTCTGACAGACTGCATCAGAGCTCTGCAACATTCGACGCCCACGCGGCGTAAGGTCAAGATGGATACAACCAGAGATCCAGTAGACATCACCCACGGATTCTAGGAGCTGGGGACTGATTACCCGGCGCACATTTTACACACACCTGTTGAGAAAGACAGTCCCCGGGTGATGGAGATGAAAAAGGACCTCTTCTATACTGTTCCCTCTGTGCGGGTCCAAATACACACTCTGATACATACAAAGTGTGTAATTTATGCCTCTCTCTGGGTCATAGAGAGGATGAGTGCGCGGCTTGTGCATTATTCAAAAAGACTCTTTGGACCCATGGAGATAGACGCCTGGCGCACACCATGAAACTGGCAGCGGACGAAGAGTTCTCGCATGACAGCGGCAGGGAAAGCTAAGGAGGTGGGGTGGTCCTCACCATCCTCCAGTACTTTCTTTCTGCTTCAACCTCTGTGGAAGAACACACTCTGGTGCATGAAGAAGGACCCACATCGCCAAGGCTGAGCCCTGAATCTGAGCAGAGGGCCAAGACAACACCATGTACCGGGAGTACAGTTGACCCCAGTGTAAAGATAATCTTGCACTCACCTCCACTACCCCTGCCACACCACGTTTGCCATGGCTCTCGGGCTCAGGCCGACACTCTGAGGACGGCTCAGAGCCAAGAAGGGACGAGAACGTTCTCAACCCTTGGGGAGAGGTGTTGGCCTAACAGCTAGGGCAGTGGACCTCAAATCTGGGGAACTGGGTTTGAGTCTCAGCAAGGAGGCCTAACATCCTGTGATTTTGGGCAAATCACTTAATCTCCCGTCCCTAACAAAAATGAATGTGTCCTCATGTAACGCAACTGGTGCTTGTGTAAAGCACTCTGATACCGGATAGCTTCAGGTCAAGTTCACACTGTATAAAACTCCGTTAAAAAAAAAAAAAAAAAAAAACAGGCTAAAAGGCCACAGCAAGAGGCTGGTTCTGGTACTTTGTCGATGTCAACTGAACCACCAGCACCAAAGCATAAGTCTGCACCAACTGAGACACCGGCACCGAAGCAGAAGTCTGCACCGGCAGACACATCGGCACCAAAGAGTGCCAAGCAGGCTGTGACCCCAAGAAAATCATCGTATCAGAGGAAATGCACAAGCGCATCTGTATCGAAACAGACCTCGGTTCTGAGGACTGAGAAGCTACAAGGACAATATTCTGACCAGATGAAGTCTTATTCATGGGGTTCCCAAGCTACTCAAAGTTACTGAGGACACACCACCGGCTCCAAAGAAACAAAAGACTTGTACACAGAGAGTAAGTGATGAACAAGGCATTGTCTTTGAGGGACTGCAACAATTTGTGCAGGAAAAGTTTAAAGAAAATGCTGAGAGGCAGGCTCGGGAACAATCCTTGCCACAGCGTCCACCAATGAAAGTGTCACAAGAACACCGGGCCACAAGTCCGATGTCTTTCAGCTTCCCAGAGTCACCACAAACATAAGTACCCTCTTCATAAGAGGGGGAAATACAGAACACAGGATACCAAACATACCCCTGACCCATGGGATGATTATGATGTGGTTCTGCCTGACCTAGATATGGAGCCACCAATACCTACTAAAGAGTCACCTCCAGATGACACATCCTTATACCACAATGTCATCCAAAGAACGGCAGAGTACCACAAGCTCCCCACGAACACTACAGGGAAACCAACTGACTTCCTAGTGGAACACGTTTGCGCAAAGAGCGCACAATTCAATATCTCCCATTAATTGCCTCTGTCCTCAACATATCCAAAAGACATCTTCAAAGACCCAGGCAAATCCAGGGTCCTAAATCCTTTCATAGAAAAGAAATACAGGCCATCTCCAACTGACCCTATTTACATACAAGAACATCCCCCAGCAGATTCCCTTGTTGTCACTATAGCCAGGAAAGGGCTGCAGAACAAGATACTGGAGAGGCGCCCTCATCCAGATAAAGAAAGCAGAAGAATTGAGGCAGCCGGCAAAGGAGTATCAGCTGGACTTGCAAATCACTGGAAGATTGCCAATTAAGTTGGCCTACTCTCCTGATACAATACGGCAACCTAGGATGAGATTTAAGATCTAATACATCAACTCCTAGAAGAATGCATCTCATAAATGAGGGGAGGCAAATATCAAATGCAACAATCAAATGTGCACTCGATGGAGCTGATACTGTTGCAAGAGACAACAATCATGCTCCCTGACTATGCATATCCTGGTTCAAACCAGAGTTGCAGCAGCATGTTCTTAATGTCCCATTTGATGTGGGAAAATCTCTTTGGGTCTGCTGTAGACACACAATTAGAAGAAGATAAAGAAAGACACTGATACAGCTTAGGTGCCTTGCAAACAACACCTAAAAAAAACAGCCCTTTTGGCGTTACCAGGGGCGAGGGGCAGCAAAAGCCTCTACCCCAGAAAACACCACATATCGGCAACAGTAGTTTTACCAACAAGGGCATGTATACTGTTGTTGAGGATACAAAAATAAGGGCCGAGGTAGAGGTACCTCCAACAGGGGCACCTCTACACCACTAGCTAAATGACTTGTTAACACTGTCGGGGGACACACCAGTTGTGGCCAAATATCACATCAGATCAATGCATACTACAAATAGGCAGGGATATTGCCTAGAATTTTCTCAACAACCACCAAATATCCTGCCAGAATGAGAGATGGTAAATCCACAACATCTACATCTGTTAAAAGAAGTAAAGGCGTTACTACAAAACGGGCCATAGAACCAGGCCAAACATTGAAACAAAGGAGTCTACTCTCTTTATTTCCTCATACCAAAGAAAGCTGGTCCATTCTGGAACTGCAACCACTTAATCGCTACATACCATGTGAACACTTCCATATGGTCACATTGCAAGATGTAATATCACTCCTTCAAGAAGGCGACTTCATGACTGCATTAGACATGAAGGGCGCTTACTTCCACATTCCAATCCACCCAGCACTCCCAAATACCTATGGTTTGTGGTAAGTGGACGTCCTTATCAATTCAAGTGCTACCTTTTGGGGTGACATCAGCCCCAAGGGTGTTCAGAAAATGCTTAGCTGTAGTAGCAGCAAATTATGGAGAGAAAACATACATGTCTTTCCATATCTCGACGACTGGCTGATCAGGAGTGCAACCAAAGCCAAATGTCTAATAGACACTCAACACACACTAAACCTACTTCACCAATTAAGTTTCTCTATCAGTGCAACAAAATTGCATCTCCACCCACTCCAGGTATAACCATACCTAGGAGTGATATTTAATTCAGTATCAGGAACAGTTTACCCCAATCCACAAAGGGTTCTCAATCTCCAGAACCAACTGGGTCTTTTTCAGCCACATCGTTACCTACCAGTCAAAACAGTGATGCACCTAGTGGGGATGATGGGATCATGGATAGCGATAGTGCCACATGCAAGACTATACATGAGACCTCTCCAAGAGTGTTTAGCATTGCAGTGGTCACACGTGGGGGTGGACATGGAAGATCTAGTGTTGGTTTCACCCAAGGTCCATCAAACACTAAAGTAGTAAAACACCTCAAACATAGTGAAGGAAAGGGCCTTCAAGGACCTACCCCAAATGTGATGGTCACAACTGATGCATCACTCTTTGGGTGGGGTGCTCATATGAAGAACATTCTGATTCAGGGACACTGGACCTCACAAAGCAAACAATGCACATCAACATACTGGAGCTTCTAACCATCTACATGGCTCTCAAAGCATTACTAACAATTATCCCAGACAAAACTTTGCTTCTCCGAGAAGACAGTACGACTGCAATGCAGAAACAAGGGGGGAGGGGGTCCCATTCCATACAACTGTCACTTGCACAGACCCTATGGAAATAAGCAGACAAACACAAATGTCTCCTGGCACAATACATACCGGGGCAGAAAACTCCATTGCGGACCTGCTCAGCAGGACATCAACAAGTTCATGAGTGGGAAATACACACTCCATTACTGCAACAATACTTCCACCAGTGGGAAACCCCTGTAATAGACCTGTTCGCCACCGCCGAAACTCAAAATGCCAAAGCTTCTCATCTGGATATCCACACCCACTATTCACCGAGAACGCTCTGTGGATGAACTGGTCAGGGACATTTGCTTACGCTTTTCCTCTTCTCCCACTCATTCCATACGTGATCAGGAAACTCTGACAGTCTTTGATGACCCTAATACTAATTGCTCCCACATGGGCTCGACAGCCATGGTACATAACACTACATGAGTTATCCCTAGTACCTCACGAGAAACTACCCAACTATCTAAACTTTCTCACTGACAGCAGGAGCAGGGAGAGCCATTCCAATGCACAACAACTCCATCTTGGGATCTGGCTCCTGAAGTCATCGAGTGCGGATACTTAAATCTCCCTCCAGAATGTATGTCTATTTTAAAGGAGACCAGAAGACCAATCAGCAGGGCACGCAGCAAAATAAAAACATTTTGTTCTCGACTGTGTAGCCTTAAACATCAACCCATCTTCAGCAAAAGAACAACTACTTGTCTGTTACTTGTTACACTTAAAAAAGGCACATTTGGTATATACCTCAATACGCTTGTGTTTAGCAGCTATTTCAGCAAACCTACAAAACCGGAAGCACCAATCGATTTTCCTTATTCCAGTCATCGGAGCCTTCTTTGAAGAATTAGAGTCATTCCACCACGCTTACCTCCAGTACCTGCGTGGAACCTAAACATTGTGTTAACCATGTGAACCATTTCATAATTGTCAAATACAATTTTTAACATAGAAGGTGGCCATCCTTGTAGCAAAAACCTCTCTACGAAGGGTTAGTGAAATACATGCGCTCACTGTGGAAGAACCAAACGTTGAAGTGGTCCCAGACAAGGTGCGTTTCCCCACAAACCCAAAGTTCTTACCTAAAGTTTTATCTCCTTTCCATTTAAATCAAATTCTAGAGTTACCGGTTTTCTTTCCAAAACCAGAGACAGTCGCTAAATGTGCCTTAAATACACTTGAAGTTAAAAACTGCACTTCTGTACTACTTGGAATGTAAAAAAGCCTTCAGCAAAACAACATTTTGTTTCATTTTCAAATCCACTTAAAGGCAGGAATAGCAAGATGGATTGTCAAATGTATCCAAATTTGTTATGCTAAAGCAAACCGAACATTAACAACTATGCCAAGGGCTCATTCAACAAGGAGGAAAGGAGCAACCTTGGATTTTTGGGGAAACATCTCTCTTAGTGACATTTGCAAAGCAGCAACATGGATGAACCCACATACATTTACAAAACATTATTGTGTGGATGTTCAAGCAAGACAACAAGCTCTAGTTGGGCAAACAGTCCTCCAAACTTTATTTCAAAGAAACTCATCATCTCATGCCTAAAGCCACAGTACAGTCTGTGCATACCATGTGTATCTGCAGCCAACACATGCTACATATGTAGTATGTTACTTGCTCTGTAAGCATCTATTAGTAGCGTGTAATGGTGCAGATTCACAGGCACCCTCCCACCTGCCCGGCAGGTATAAAATGGTGAGAAGAATACACACAAATAGAGCATGTTCAACAGCAATTGCTAACTTAGCAGGATATATATTCACTCCGTATATGGCAGGGAGAAAAAATATATATAACAAAGGAGCTGTTGAACTTGCGCAATACCTCGAGGGGTAGGAAAAACGCATGACTCCGATCATAAAACTTCCTCAAGGAAAAACGACTTGCAGAGTCCAGGCCCAACATTAGATGGTAGGAGTATGCATGGCATGTGAATCTGCAGCACTACACATATGAAAGAGACACGTTAGTAATAGATTCCTTACCTTAGATTCCTCACCTTAGAATATCCCCAGGCGTCAGACTGGATCCGGAAAGTTTTGCTAGCAGTACCCCTGCATGTCAGTAGGTGGCGTCGTGTGGCTCCGCGTCTGTCGCTGGCGTTGTAAGCGCCGAGATGACGTTACGGAAACTACTTAGGCGCCACCCATGCAAGCTGACGTCAGTTCTTTCTGTAGTAGGGGATCTCTGTGTATAGTCATAATCTAGTGAATCGTCCCGCCCATGTGCGTGGACCCCGGAGCAATAAAAAATAATCTCTAAAGGTGACAAATCATGCAGACCTGCATACACCTTTAAGAGAGAATTTATTTAAAGACAGATAATGCAGCCTATCCCACAGGCCACACTGTCCAGTACTTCAACTAGAATTCCACCAACATCCACAAACAGCACTGCCGGTCCAGCTTTTCTCCACATAGGAAAAAACCCTGCCTCTACCAGCAAAAGCCTCTGGAATGATAGAGAGGAAGGAGTGGACAGACAAGCCCCATAGGCTGCCATTATGTGGCTTAAAACAGGATACTGTGCCTTTAAGAAAACTTTCCAGATTTCCAGAACTTTCCCCAGTATCCCAGAATGCCCAGCAGGTCCCATTTACTTTCAGTTCTTTTTTCCGGCTCCTGCTAGCAGGACCCTGGAGCATTGAGCTCTCCCCTTTTCAAGGGTTTATTGTAGTTTTTTGTCAATTTTTGTCACTTTTTCAAGTGCTTAGTGGCTGGTGCTGTCAACATGCCTGGCTTGTTCGACAAGTGCCCGGAATGTGGTCGAAAGAAGGCTAAAACTGATCCACACGAGGTGTGTATAGGTTGCCTTCCCCAGTCCCACGTGCCTGAAGGCTGTGATATCTGCCACTCGTTCTCTGCCAGGACCCTGAGGGACAGAATGAAAATCAGGCTTCAAATCCTGGAAGAGAGAAGGCTGAAGGCACCTGGTGGGGCTGATTTGGCCCATACTGAGGCCTCTGGGGGGCTCCCCAGGGGCAGGAAGACCAGTAAACGTTCCCACTCCCCGTCGACTTCTAGGGCATCGACGGCGGCGTCGAGGAGGATGACCACCATCTGTTCGCCGTCTCCCCAGGGCTCTGGGGAGAAGCGGCGTCGGCGGTCGACGTCGAGGGACCTGAATAGGCCGCCGTCGACTACATTGGCGTCTTCGGCGACGCCGCCGTCTACGGCGCCTTCCAGCAGTCGGCGTCGAGATCGGACCCGGCGTCGGCGCTCGCCGTCGGGGGGAGATCGCCGTTGATGAAGAGGAGACGGTCGACGTCGAAGAGAAGATCGACGTCGAGACGCTCGAGGTCAAGAAGATCGCCGTCGAGTCGCAGATCGCCGTCGAGTCGCAGATCGCCGTCGAGGCGCAGATCGCCGTCTAGGCGCAGATCGCCGTCGAGGCACGGATCGCCGTCGAGGCTCAGATCGCCGTCGAGGCACAGATCGCCGTCGAGGCGAAGGTCGCTGTCGAGGAAGAGAGAGTCATTGGGATCGGTGTACTCTGTGGTGTATACGCCTCCTCGGATGCCTACGCCACCGCCTCCTCCGACTCCGCCTCCACCACCTCCGCCAACACCACCGCCGCCACCACCACCACCACCTCCACCACCACCACCGCCTCCTCATCCGCGGCCACTGCCTCCGCCGCCCCCACCTCGGTCGTTGCCACGCACTCCATTGGGACTGCCGGCGGTTCCCCCGCGGTCGGTTTCCCTTCCGAGGTACCCGACTCCGCCGCAGGGGACTCCGAAGCCACGACGCCCGCGGTCGCCGGGACCGGCTAGACCGGCGGGCAGACCAAAGCCGAAGAGGTCGCGCTCCCGCTCTCTCAGGAGGAGAAGATCACGGAGCCATGGATGGTCATCGTCGGACTCAGGACGACGCCGTAGGAGGCACAGGTCCAGGTCGCACACGCGATCCTCGACCAGAGATTTTTCCCCGACGCTGTCGGACTCGCCGGGGACTAGGGTGTCTCCGGTGGACGATTTGGTCTCTTTCCAAGAGGTGCTGTTGAGAGGGGCAGCAAAGTTGGGTATCACGGTGACGGTTCCAACACCCACGACGTCCGTGATATTCAAGACACTTCATAAGAAACATCTGTCTCGCCCTCTACTGCCCCTTGTACCAGGACTGGTGGAACCCGCGTTGGAGCTGTTCCTTACTCCCGCGGTGACGAAGGCCGCCCCCTCCAGGCTCATGAAAAAGTATAGGGCCCCGGAGTCGGACCCTACCTTTTTGAGGGTGGACCCGAAGCCGGATTCGGTCATCGTGACGGCGGCGAGGAAACAACATGCGACCCCCCCCTTCATCGACGGTTCCGCCTGACAACGAGAGCCGCTGGCTGGATTCTGCGGGCAGGAAGGTGTGTGGGACCGCCGCCACCACCATGAAGGCGGCGAGTGCAGGGGCTTTGTTGGGCGGTTACGACCGGGCCCTGTGGGAGTCCCTGCAGCAGTATGCGGACCTGCTGCCCCGGGACAGGAAGGAGGACTTCTTGGAAACAGTGCGCGAAGGCATGCTGGTTTCTAATCAGGTGATCGGCGCGGCGGCGGATGTATCCTTGTTGGCCGCCCACGCCTACTGTCATGGCGTCCACCAACGGCGGCATTCGTGGCTGCGCCTGACGTCCCTCAAACCAGAGGCGCAGCACAGAGTGGCCAACCTGCCCTTTTCGGGGGAAACCCTGTTCGGGAAACATGCGGATGATGAGATGGCCCGCATGAAGGCGGAGGCGGAAACCCTGACGGCGTCGGGTTGGAGAAGGCCGAGAAGAAGAAGCGCCCGTTCCAGCGGCGGTTCGGGTCTTCGGGCAGAGGGCATGGGCAGGGTTCGGGACAGCAGCAGCACCAACAGCAGCAGTTCCGGAAGCCCTTCCAGAAGCGCCAGAGGGGTAGAGGAGGCCAGCAGGCGGCTACCACTACCAAGGGCCCGGCCGGGTCTCGGCCCTGAGCGGCTACTTCCCCCTCATCCGTTACCCACTCCAGTGGGGGCAAGCATTCAACTTTTTCCGGCAGAGTGGAGAAAAATTACTCAGGACAAGTGGGTGCTGAATATTGTTTGCAATGGATACAGTCTTCGGTTTATCAGCCCGCCTCCAGCGATTCCGCCGGTCAGCTCTCGGTTCCAGCTGAGAGAGCTCCAGGCGGAGGCAGACCTCTTGTTGAGAAAAAAGGCGGTAGAAGAGGTACCTCTGTCTCAAAGGGGAAGAGGTCTGTACTCTCGGTTCTTCCTCGTTCGCAAGAAGGACAAGAACGAGTTCAGGCCCATTCTGGATTTGCGACAGGCAAACAAATGGATTCGCAGAGAGAAGTTTCGCATGCTATCGTTGCACCAGATTTACCCTCAGCTGCAACGGGGAGACTGGCTCTGTGCCATAGATCTACAGGATGCGTACTTCCATGTGCCCATAGCACGGAAGCACAGGAAGTTCCTGCGATTCCAAGTCGGCGCCAATCACTATCAATACACAGTGCTGCCATTCGGGCTAAAGTCTGCGCCCAGGACCTTCTCGAAGTGCATGGCGGTGGTGGCGGCACATCTGCGAAGGAACAAGGTGTTTGTCTACCCGTATCTGGACGATTGGCTGATCAAGGCTTCATCCTTCTCGGAATCGCAAGATCACTTCCGATGGACGTGCGCTCTCTTGCACAAGCTGGGGTTACACGTCAACATGTCCAAATCGGTCCCGACTCCGGTCCAGTGCATACAGTACCTGGGAGCCTCCATCGATACGCGGTCAGCAAGCGTGTCTCCTTCGGAGGAGAGACGGTTATCACTCCTTCGGAAGGCTCAGGACCTCAGGACTGCTCCATCGACGACAGTGAGGAAGGTGTCTTCTCTACTGGGATCGATGGCCTCCTGTATCTTCCTCACGCCTCACGCACGGCTACACATGAGACCACTGCAGGAGTGCTTGGAGGATCAGTGGGATCAGAGGACAGGCTCTTGGGACGACAAGATACGAGTGTCGCTGCATGCTCTTCAGTCTCTGAAGTGGTGGTGTTCGGCGGAAAACCTCCTCAAGGGGGTTCCCTTCCACAAGGACATTCCCACGACGAGTGTCGTGACGGATGCGTCTCTCCAGGGCTCGGGAGCGCATTCCGGGGACTTGCAGATTCAAGGAAAGTGGTCTGCTTTGGAATCGACGTACCACATCAATTACCTGGAACTCAGATCTGTCTTCCTGGCACTGAAGGCCTTCCTTCCGTCCTTCCAGACCAACTCGCTGCTGATACAGACGGACAATACAACCACGATGTATTACCTCAACAAGCAGGGGGGGTCGAGATCGCGCACTCTGTCGCAGGAGGCGCAGGCGATCTGGCGCTGGCTGTTGGCCCGAGGACTGACGATTACGCCCACGCATCTGCCAGGGGTGCAGAATGCTCAGGCGGACGCCTTGAGCAGGCTGATTCAGGAAAACCACGAATGGGTCATAAACGATGAGGTACTAGGAGAAGTCTTCGCAAGGTGGGGGACTCCAGACGTAGATCTGTTCGCCACCGCCGAAAACAGCAAATGCCGAGACTTCGCATCCAGGTACTACCAGCGGGGGACGCTGGGGAATGCGCTATGGATCGATTGGTCGAACAGCTTTCTGTACGCTTTTCCACCCATTCCCCTGATTCCGGCAGTGCTCATCAAGCTGTCCCAGTCCAGGGTGCGGATGATCCTGATCACCCCGGAGTGGCCCAGGCAGTGGTGGTTCACGGACCTACTTCACCGGTCTCTCCTTCCTCACATGCGGTTGCCTTGCAGGCCGGACCTTCTCACGAAGTTCGGGGGGCGGATGGTGCACCCCAACCTCTCGTCTTTGAGTTTGGCGGCATGGCTCCTGAAATAGTGCAATATGGCCATCTGAATCTACCAGACGATTGTATGGACATACTGAAGGAGTCTAAACGACCTTCCACTAGGACATCCTATGCTTACAAGTGGAAGAGGTTCTGTATCTGGTGTAAGTCCAAGAACTTTGATCCGACGACATGTAAGGAAGATGTCATCCTTCCGTACCTTTTACATCTGGCGCAGTCTGGCCTTAATTTCCATTCCATTAAGGTTCATCTGGCTGCTTTGACTGCTTACAGGAAATGCCCTTCACAGACTTCCTTCTTTCAGATCCCTGTGGTCAAGGATTTTTTGGAAGGCTTGAAGAAAGTGTTTCCTCCCGTCAGACTTTCCTCGCCTTCCTGGGACTTGAATGTGGTGCTGTCCAGACTGATGAAGGAGCCTTTTGAACCCATTCACAAGGCTTTATTGCAGCACCTATCCTGGAAGGCGGCATTCCTAGTGGCCATTACATCGGCCCGCAGGGTGAGTGAGCTTCAGGCATTATGTTGTCAAGAACCTTATACTGTATTTCATGCTGCTAAGGTTGTGATGCGTACTCACCCTAAATTTCTTCCTAAGGTTATCTCTGACTTTCATGTCAACCAGACTATAACTTTACCTACGTTCTTTCAGAATCCCTCTTCGCCAGCGGAAAGGTCTCTCCATTCCCTGGATGTTCGGAGGGTGTTGAAATTTTATCTGGATAAGACCAAGGATATTCGTAGGTCTGACCAATTGTTTGTTAATTATGGCTCAGTCAGGACTGGTCTTGCGACCTCTAAGCAGTCCATTTCTCGGTGGATTGTGTCCTGCATACAATTGTGTTATCAAAAGGCTAATAAGACCTTAGGGCTTAGGGGGTAAACCTAAGGCTCATTCCACCAGGGGCAAAGCTGCCACGACGGCTTTGCTGCGTAATGTTCCGATTGCGGAAATCTGCAAGACGGCCACTTGGAAGTCGGTCCATACCTTTGCTGCGCATTACTGTCTGGACACGGATGCCAGGGCAGATGCTCAGGTTGGGCAGGCTTCGCTGCGAAATTTGTTCGCACAGTAGTGGTAGTGTCTTGTGTGTTCTCCACCGCTTTTGTTGTGTAGGGATGGGCTTGCCATTCTATTCACTAGATTATGACTATACACAGAGATCCCCTACTACAGAAGGAGTAGTTTCTTTTCTGTAACTCCAGTTCTGTAGTAGGGGTATCTCTGTTATAGTCATAAGCGCCTGCCCTCCTCCCCGGTGGAGAGATACTTATTCATATGTAGAATGCTACAGGTCTGGCGTGCTACGCCTTCAAAAAGAACAAAGTAAATGGGACATGCTGGGCATTCTGGGATACTGGGGAAAGTTCTGGAAATCTGGAAAGTTTTCTTAAAGGCACAGTATCCTGTTTTAAGCCACATAATGGCAGCCTATGGGGCTTGACTGTCCACTCCTTCCTCTCTATCATTCCAGAGGCTTTTGCTGGTAGAGGCAGGGTTTTTTCCTATGTGGAGAAAAGCTGGACCGGCAGTGCTGTTTGTGGATGTTGGTGGAATTCTAGTTGAAGTACTGGACAGTGTGGCCTGTGGGATAGGCTGCATTATCTGTCTTTAAATTAAATTCTCTCTTAAAGGTGTATGCAGGTCTGCATGATTTGTCACCTTTAGAGATTATTTTTTATTGCTCCGGGGTCCACGCACATGGGCGGGACTATTCACTAGATTATGACTATAACAGAGATACCCCTACTACAGAACTGGAGTTACAGAAAAGAAACTACTCCTTCTTTTTCCTGCGCCAGCAAGCGCAGATCCGGTTAGAGCACGTACCTTAGTCACTTTTTGACTACCCTTTTTGAGACTTTTTGTCTCCTTTTCTCCTTGGTGCACGTAGGGATGTCTGGATTTAAGTCTTGCGGGGCCTGCTGTCACAATATGTCGGTGGCAGACCCCTACGATGTTTGCCTCTACCGCCTGAAGACTGACCGCGACTCCCGGTCCTGCCATGGCCCGGAAGCTGCTGGAGGTCCGGCACTCGTCCCAGTGCCGTTCCAGGTCCAGAGACCATTCCCGGGAACGCTCGCGTGGCCGCAGTCGTCGCTCCTCGGGCTCCAAGTCTTCGCCCTCGGATTCGGGTAAGAGTCGACACAAAAAGAAGTCGAAGAAGCGAGTTCGCTCTCCGACATCCCCCCCGTCGGTCCTCGGATGCGGCCGAGGGGGACAGGGGTTCTGCCACTGCAGCTCCTTTGGAGCCTGGGAGTCCCTCGGCCTACCCGCCTTACCTGGGTCCGTCGGCGACTCCCGAACAGGTGCAAGAATTTCTTGCTACCGTGGACCGCCTTTTTAGGCCTCGGGCTCTCGTCGGCGTGCCATTGGGCTCCACGGTCCTGTGTCCGGATCCTGTTGGCTCCGGCCCCGGCGCCACTAGGTCCAGCACTGCCGGCTCAGGCCCCAGCGCCACCCTTGGCTCCGCTCCCGGCGCCCCTGTGGGTGCCCTTTGTCCCTCCCTTGCTCAGGTTCCAGGACCATTTTGTTCTGGCCTGGGATCCGCACTGGGATGCGTCGCCAGCTCGGACCCAGCCGGCGCCATTGCCGGCGCCTTTTCCGATGCCGTTTGCTCCTTTTCCGGCCCCGGCTCTGCCGCCGGAGTTTGTTCCCCATGTGACAGAGGTGGAGGACGACTGGGAGGGGTCCGAGGACCCTCGTGCCCGTCAGTGTGACTCCGAGCAGGACTGGGTGGACAACTTGGAGGACGCCAGCGACCTCGACATCTCCTCTGACCCGGGGTTTGCCTCTCCCCCACCTACCATGGAAGAGGGTGCCTCCTGTACGATGGTGCTCCGTCGGGCAGCTGAGGTTCTAAACCTTGATCTCCCTACAGTGGCCCTTAAAACGAATCTTCTCACTGAGGTGCTCCAGACGGCGTCCACTTCTTCGGAGCCCCTGCTCCCATTTAATGACTCCCTCACTGATGTCTGGTTGGGCACTTGGTTGCGACCAGCCACAGGGGCCCCTGTAGATAAGAATGTCGCCAGGCGTCACCGCCCGGCGCCTGGTGACACCGCTTTTCTGACCAATCATCCTACGCCTGAGAGCCTAGTTATCCAAGCCTCGTCGTCGCAGAGTTCCTTTCCCATGGCTCTGCCGGATAAGGACTCTAAGAAGCTGGAACAGTTCGGTAAGCGGTTGTTCTCTTCGGCCAGTTTGGGGCTGCGGTCAGTGAACACTGCCTGCTTATTGGGCCGCTATTCCCACGCGGTGTGGGATACGGTTGCACAGGTGTTGTCTCAGTGTCCTGAGGAGATCCCCGCTGTGCTGTTCCAAGCAGTTGCTGAGGGTAAGGATGCGGCTAAGTTCGCCATTCAGTGTGGTTTGGACACCGCGGACTCACTGGGTAGGGCGATTTCTACGACTGTGGCGCTTTGTCGCCACGCCTGGTTGAGGTCTACCGGGTTCTCGCCAGATGTCCAAAGCTCGCTTATGGACATGCCCTTTGATGGCACTCGCCTGTTTGGCGATAAGGCAGACAGTGCACTGGAGCCTTTTAAGGACTCGCGGGCCACGGCCAAGTCCTTGGGTCTTTCCGCAAAGAGCCCGGACACTCCTGGTTTTCGTTCCTTTTGTGGCCACGGCAGAGGCGCCCAGGCACGTTCCTTCAGCAAGCCTGTGCAGAACCAGCCTCAGCGTGGATGCGGCATCCGCAGGGGCGGGTCTGGGAATCAGTGTGGGGGTCAGTCCACCTCCGCTGCTTCTACCTCCAAACCTTCCTAAGCCGAGCTTTGTGGAGCACCCTACGCCCGGTGGGTGGCAGGATCCGCCACCACCTTCCCCACTGGCGCGATATCACTTCGGACAAGTGGGTGTTGCAGATCATACGCAGGGGTTACTCCCTTCCCTTTCAGTCCTCTCCTCCAGCCATGCCACCTCGGTGCCACCGCATGTCGGGGGATCACTTGGTACTTCTCCAGCAGGAAGTCATGGCCCTCTTGGCCAAGGGGGCCATCGAGTGCTTTCCTGGGCTGGAAGTAGGGAGTGGTTGTTATTCCCACTACTTTCTGGTCCCCAAGAAGGACAAAGGGGGCCTGCCCCCATCTTGGACCTCCGAAACGTCAAACGCTTCCTCCGGAAGGAGAAGTTCAAAATGATGACTCCGGCTCAGGTCCTGGCTGCCCTCGACCCTGGAGACTGGATGGTAGCGTTGGATTTGCAGGATGTATATTTTCACATCCCCGTCCTGCCGGCCCACCGGCGTTACCAGTGGTTCACGGTAGGTCAGGAGCATTTTCAGTTTGCCGTGATCCCCTTCGGCCTTACCAGCGCCCCCGGGTGTTCACGAAGGTGATGACTGTGGTCGCAGCTCACCTGCGCAGGCCGGTGGTGTCAGTCTTCCCTTACCTCGACGACTGGTTGTTGAAGGAGGGCTCACCCCAGGCAGTCGTCAACCACCTTCAGACTACGGCCGACCTCCTGCATTTGCTGGGGTTCTCCATCAACGTGCCGAAATCGCACCCGAGTCCCTCTCAGAAGCTCCCCTTGATCGGAGCGGTTCTGGATTCAATGCTGTTTCGGGTTTATCCTCCAGAGCAGCGAGTTCGGGATATTCAGGCTATGATTCCGATCTTTCAGCCTCTGTCCCGGGTTTCAGTCAGGATGACCCTCCAGCTTCTGGGCCTGATGGCCTCCTGCATTCTGCTGGTGACACATTCCAGATGGCATATGCGGACTCTGCAGTGGGACCTGAAGTTCCAGTGGGCACAGCATCAGGGCAACCTGTCCGATCATGTTCAGATCTCGGAGGGCACTGCACGGCAATTGCAGTGCTGGCTCACAAATCGCGATTGGGTCAATGGCAGATCCCTCTCCCTTCCCCAACTGGAGCACACAGTGGTGACGGATGCGTCCCTCCTGGGATGGGGAGATCAGAGGCCTCTGGTCGAGTCCCGGCTCCATATCAATCTGTTGGAGCTTTGGGCGATCCGACTTGCACTGTAGGCACTCCTTCCCTCTCTCCGGTGAAGTGTGGTGCAGGTGTTCTGGGACAACACCACCGCCATGTGGTATTGTAACAAACAGGGCGGGGTGGGGTCCTGGACCCAATGTCAGGAGGCTCTGCGCCTCTGGTCATGGCTGGAACATCAAGGCATCACCTTGATGGGTTAACACCTGGCAGGTTCAATGAACGCCAGGGCGGACGAACTCAGCCGCCGGTGCTTGATGGATCATGAATGCCGTCTGAGCTCGGACTTGGTGCAAGGTCTCTTTCAGCAGTGGGGAGAGCCTTGGGTAGAACTATTTGCCACCGAAGAGAACGCGCAATGTCTTCAGTTCTGCTCGTTGGAATTTCCAAGGCTGCACTCGCTAGGCGACGCTTTTCGTCGCGAGTGGAGTTGCTGTCTATTGTACGCCTTTCCGCCTATACCACTTCTGCACAGAGTGCTGAAGAAGATTCGGCGCGACCGGGCCCAAGTCATCCTTGTGGCTCCGGATTGGGCATGAAGATACTGGTATCCTGAGCTACTCAGTATGGTGATCGATCCCCCGATCCGACTACCTCTTCGGGAGGATCTTCTGCCGCAGCAGCAGGGGACGGTCCTCCACCCGAACCTGCCCAGCTTCCACCTCCATGCGTGGAGATTGAGCGGCGACAGTTGACAGCTTTTGATCTTCCTCCCGAAGTCTGTGATGTCCTTCTGGCAGCCAGGCGTCCCTCCACTAAGACTGTATACGCCTGCCGGTGGAACAAGTTTGTGGCATGGTGCGCAGGAAAGGCTGTGGATCCCCTTTCTGCCCCTCTTTCTGAGGTCCTTCTCTGCTCTGGGCACTATCAAAGGTTATCTTTCGGACATCTCCGCTTTTCTGAGGCTTCCAGATCAGCCTTCTCTCTTTAAGTCCCCAGTTGTTAACCGTTTCCTGAAATGCACACGTTTCCTCCTGTGCCGTTCATAATGCCTCAATGGGACTCGAATCTTGTCTTGACCTATCTGATGTGCGCTCCCTTCGAGCCCCTTCATACCTGTCCTTTGCGTCATCTCACTCTTAAGACGGCTTTCCAGGTAGCTATCACCTCTGCCAGAAGAGTGAGTGAGCTCCAGGCTCTTTCTTCCAAACCTCCCTTCCTTTCTGTTCATCCAGACAAGGTGGTTTTAAGGACCCGTTCTTCTTTTTTGCCAAAGGTTGTCACGCCCTTCCACATCGGGCATATCATCCCTTTGCCCACCTTCTTTCCGCCTCCGCATCCTTCAAAAGAGGAAGAGAGGCTCCACCGTCTGGACCCAAAACGCGTGCTCTCGTTCTACATGAAGCGCACACAGCAGTTCCGGGTGGATGACCAGCTCTTTGTTAGTTACGTGGGCGCCAAAAAAGGTCGGGCTGTGCACAAACTGACCATCTCTCGGTGGGTCGTTCTCTGCATCAAGGCCTGTTACTCGTTGGCTAAGAAGGAGCCTCCTGTGGGGCTGCGTGCCCATTCTACCAGGGCAACAGCGGCCACTACTGCCTTGGGATGCGGCGTCCCCTTGCAGGACATTTGTCAGGCAGCTACGTGGGCCTCGCTGCACACGTTTACCAAGCATTACTGCCTTGACAGTCCGGTCCAGAGAGACTGCTTCTTTGGCCGTTCTGTTCCCCGTGACTTTCTGGTGTGATCTATTCGCAGACCCACCGCCGGGGTTGGTATTGCTGGGGTATCTATTCTAAGGTAAGGAATCTATCACTAATCACTAGCGTGTCTCTTTCAGATGCACAAGTTACTACTTGTGTAACGATATATCTGTAAGAGACATTAGTTAGTGATAGATTCCTTACTGCCCCACCCATCCTCCCCGTTCTGCAAACTGATTTCTAGGGTTAAGGTCATCCCTTTCAGGGCCCTAGTTTCTTGGCACCAGTGGTCAGTTTCTTGCATGGCTCTGCATTCCTGGTGCGGAAAGTCGTGTACAGAACTGACGTCAGCGCGCATGGGTGGCACCTAAGTAGTCTCCGTGACGTCATCTCGGCGCTTACGATGCCAGCGACGGACGCGGAGCCGCACAACGCCACCTACTGACGCGCAGGGGTACTGCTAGCAAAACTTTCCTGATCCAGTCTGACGCCTGGGGATATTCTAAGGTAAGGAATATAAGGTAAGGAATCTATCACTAACTAATGTTTCTTACAGATATATCGTTACACAAGTAGTAACTTGTGCTTTACGAATAGATGCTTACAGGGTAACTAACATACTCCTTTCATAGCCAGCCTTCACTTTCGTGTTCCAGTGACTTATTTTTTATTTCTAACCCTTCCACATATACTTAAAGAGCTGTAGAGTTCTGTAAACTGTATGTGCAGAATTGTTACTTTATGTGATCTCCTGGCCAAGATTATGCTAATACCACTAAGCAACCAGCAATACAGTCTCTGTTATCTCCCACAATGGAACAGGTGCTTGGGGAAACAGCTTTCAAATATTTAACCTCCTGTCCAGAAGCCTGGCAGTATGATCGTGTTAGATAAACAAAAGACGATGAATGGAATGCTTGCAAAAGTGTCACCCAGTGGCAATTTCTAGGCCTGAATTGTGTTTTTGTCCACTGCAACTCTCCAGAAGGGGAGCAAGCATATCCAAATAAGTCATGGTTTTTCTCCAGTAAGAACAGTTTAGTTGAACCGCCAGGACATGTTTCAAGCTAGTTGGGCCTCACCAGTGAGATGTAGGCTGTATCTTTCATCGGAGAATCCATGTCTGGGCAAACCTGTTGCACCTATAGCGTCACATTAAATCAACAAAATTTTATTGTGGAATGCTTGCAAAAGTCTCCGCCACCGGCAATCACTTGGGCTATATTATGCGATAGTCATATTTGTCGCTGTCTCACCATTCAAATAAAGTACAATACAGAACAAGACCCATCGATCAGTGTTACATACTCTGGGTCTGGTAGGGAAATCTCCAATATAATAATGTCCTGGTGATTGTCCCAAGACTCAATAATGAACATGTTGAATCATTACAAGCTACTGTACAACTCAACTGTAATGCCTCCAGATTAGATTTTTTAAAAATTTATTTTTACTTTTATTGAGTTTTATTAGTAGAAAACTGTGAAGTACAGCTGAGGTTGGATTATGCTGGTGTACTGTACAAATGTATAACAACAAAGCAATGGATAGCACATTTCGGTTAGATTGACTATCACAGTGTGGTTAGTTGTGTAATATCATTGTTGACTGTAGTGGGATCAATGACAAACGACAGTTGCAAAGATAAAGTTTGTGAACAATTAACAGTCCTTCACCCCCCACTCTGACCCAACTGGTCTTCTGTCCTGTGTAATATGAAAGTGATCAAAGATTTCGGAGGATCTTGAGAGGGGAAGAGCAGGCAACGGACACACAATGCTTTCAAAGTTAATTAGAGGTACCTGTCCCTATGAATGATAGAAGCTGGTCTGTTCTCAGAAAGAGACAGCACGATGGTCAGCCAAAGGGAGTTGAGAGTTGTTGTGAAGAGGGGCTCTAGTGTCCGTATCATGTTTCTGCTCACCAGCGGTCTGGGATTAAAATGATTCTTGAAGAGTATCCCAAATCAGGGCGATGGGTCTCTTCCGGATCCTGCTATATTCCTCCCAGCGAAGTGCAAGGTTCTCTGGTGTATAACGTTCCTTCGCCAAATATGTGCCGATGGGGCTATGTGGAATTTCCAGCGCCTTGTTATGTTTCTTGGCCAGTTGAAGGGCAGCTCTATGAAGCTAGAAAGGGTTTTGGAGTAATTTGAACGTGGATATAGACCCAGTAAGCAGTGCTTTACTGTGTATCAGTGGGTGGCTCCAGCCAAGGTTGAATGAATTATGGCACAGTAGGCTGCTGGAGAGAGACATGACCAAAGCATATGTAGGAAATCTGCAGGGCCTGTATGGCATCTGGGACAGTCGGGAGATACTGTGGGAAATGTTGTATATAGTTTCTGTGGTGTAAAATAGGCTCTGAAGTAGGGAGAACTGAATGAATTTGAATCAGGAGTTGCGAGATATCTTATTGGGATATTCAATTAAGAAACGTGTTTCTTTATTATGCAGGGCACGGCCTTGATCTTTTTCCCAGCAAGTCCTGTGGGATGTTAGTGAAACCTATAGGTGCACCCACAGGCCCTTGTATAGCCATTTGACCAAAGGCCTGCTGCTACCTATTTCGTGGACTGCCTGAATGAGAGATTGTGTCTCCGATTCTATCCCCGTCGATGCCCAGTGCCTGCGAACATAACGAGAGACCCTAGCATGTATGAGAAAGAGGAACCCCGGCAACCCATGGGTTTGGGAAATGTCCTGGTAGGTCATAATCTCACAATTTGTGAACGGGTCCCCCCGTGTGTATACCTGCATCTTCCCATAGTCATATGCTAAAGAACGTGAAAGTGCCCGATCGCGTTGGTATCCCTCTCAGGGCTATGTTAGATGCATAGTGTAGGGGAATGGTTGTGGATTTTAGCTCCTGTCTACAGTATATGAGTGCATTTTTATAGAAGTAATGGTATACCGGAGAAGCGTTGCACTCCTGGTAGCAGCAGTGTACAGTGTTGTATGTTTCGTTGTGTAAAATGTATTTCTATTAAGTGGAAGCCTGCTTATCAATATGACAGCCATTGCAATTGTCCTACATAACAGTATTCTCTAAAGTCTGGCGCGCCCATTCTACCTTTGTGTTACAGGAGATGCAGTTTAGTGAGGCCCGTTCTGCGTCTGCCAGTACCCCCTGATTAGGTCAGTTAGTAGATTGTGGAGTTGCCAATAGTATCCTATGGGAACCACTACTGGTAAATTGATGAAGAAGTATAACAATCGGGGGGAGTATCACCATCTTTGAGTGCCAGCCGCCTCACCACGAATCGATGTAAGGTGATCAGGAACCGGATCTATGGGAGTGAAGAAATTGCTTTGCTCAAGTTGCCTTTCAGCAGATCATATGTAGATCTGTAGATTTGTATACCAAGTTAACGGAAAGTATGGGGGGCTATTGGGATAGTATTCGCTCCCATCAATGTGTTGTCTCCAAGCATGCGGTTTTGAAATGTAAATGTACACAATTTCTCCAGATTCGATTTTATCAATTACTTTCTCTTTAGCTTCCACACATGTAAGTTTATAGGTTTTATCTTTTGGATGGAGTTTCAGCTTGACTGTCCGTTAAGTGTATGCTTGGTCTTCCCAACCAACAAACTCCTTAAGTTTCTATATTCCCCTCTCTTTGATACAGCATGGAAATTTTCCTTTCATACCTCATCTACTTTTGTGTTTGCAGCTCATAGAATCTCTTATCTTGCACCTATCTGTTTTCAGATCACTAACACAGGTCCACACTATCCCGAGCTCTTCTCTCGGGTTAGTCTTATTGTGACCCAGAAGGCTACCTATGTTTGGTCTTTTCTGGAAGTGAGCATTTGAAGCAACTTGATGCTTGTGCTTACTTCTAAATCCAACCCTTTCTTACATTATGGGAAACCCAAGAACCTTCATTTTAGCACTTGTCTGCATTGTCCATTCTCTTAGTCATGCCCTCCAGCTACAGTGCATAGTGCTGGAAATTCAACAAACTTCTCCTGCACATTGTCAATAGTACTTTCTCTTATTGTTTGATATACTTTAGTGACTCACCAAAGGACTTTCTGACCTTATTGAGGTCAGACTTCTTAGGACCAATAATATGTAACCTTACCTTGCTATGATTACCTCATCAGCAAGGAAGCCTAAGGAAATACCCTTTGAGCATTAGCTTCCTTATGTGGGGAGTTTTGAATGATGATGATAAATTCTGTTGTCATTCCCATACTGAAGAGATCTCCTTACCTATCTCTTGCCTGCAGCTCTGTCAGATGTCTCCATCTGGGATCTTGCCACCTGAACACCCCTGGTGTACCCTACCGTCTTCTCGCCTCTTCCACCCCCACCCCTTCCACCGTGTGAGCATTAATCCTTCCACCATCACTTTGGGTTTCCCTAAATAGAAATGATGCTAATCTAGACACTTGTGGGCATTGGATGAGAATCTACCAACTGGCATAAAAAGTAACAGTTGTCAGGATATGCCTTCCCCTTCTCTGTTTGGGTGTGTCAGTCTATTTCTACAATGCCTGCTGAGCCTTCCTATCCTTTAGAGAGTTGGGCATTAAACACCATATGCACTAAGTTCTGTTGCCCATCTTAGAATTAATGTGCAGTTTCTGGAGTAGATATATTCTCCATGGTGCAGCTGCAGAATAGGATAACTCTTCCACACATCTGGATCTGAGGTAAAGCCATAATCTAAAGCTCCATCTTTGGTCTCGTTTGACTCTGCCCTCTCCTCTCATCTTTAAAGGTGTATTTGCACCATCTTAGTCAAAAAACCCTCACAATATGGAAAGTTCCTGTTTTAAGACAGTACATCTTTTCTGGTAATTCCTGAACTCCTCCATGGCCCTAGTAATTTTACTCTTGAAATTAAATAACATTAAATAATTTCCCAGAGGGTAACTGCTGGGTCCATGTATGCATAACCTATTTGGTTGGTACTTCGACAAATCACTCTTGGATACATTACCGTGCTCCTTCAAGAGGGGATTTAGTACTCTGATATGGTCCTAGTGCTCAGACAAATTTATAATGAAAATAGGGAATTGAGGTAGCAGAGTCGGTGACATGAGGTAATGTTGAGTGGTGTAGTCATGGGTATGAATGCACACTCAGTATGATGTAGAATCTACCACTTAGTAAATATTTGCTTTGTAGTTTTTATTTCCTCGTTCATTATTCCATGGCACCAGAAAATATTCATGATTTGTGCCTCTTGCCAATGTCCGGCTGTTGATCTTCAAGCAACACTAACATCTTTTCACAACATTCATATAGTGTACTATATTTTGCACAGCAATAGGTTTAAACGTTTTGAGCTCTTAAGTGATGTTACAAAAAATGATACAGTGTAATAAGTGCAGAATCTTTTCAGTAGTTATTTTTCTTCATCTTCAGAACCAGCACAACTTCCTTGATCCATGGTAAAACCTTCAAAACCTAATCAAATTAGAGGCTACTTATGTCCGTGCTCAACTTAGAACTGATCATAGAGAGCACATGATGAAAACGCCTCAGTAGTTAACCCACAAATCTCATTAACCACAGATCATCCAGGAGCCTCAATTAGCACAAATCTACTTTAATGCCAAACGTTTATGATTCTGATATCACTTATAACAATTATTTGAGTGCAGCCCTTAAAAAAATTAAACATCCCAAAATTTCATGTGATATGATTAGAATACTAAATAAGTTCAGCAAACTCTATTCTCAAAAATGGAGCAGACTAGTGGATGACTTGAGAGGCACTGGTACGTGCAGTTACGATTTTGAATGACTATCTTTTGTTTTGTATTAATGTCCTTTTTAATTTAATTTTATAACAGGAGAACAGGACCTGGGACCTTGACAAGCTCTGCCATAGTGCATCAGCACATTACATTTTTATTGGAGGCTGGCATTTGAGAAAGTTGAAGGCAGATGGGGCACGATAATAATGTATCACACTTATGAGGGACTGCAACAGTAGGAGAGTAAATTCAAAAGATGGCCAGTAATTTATCACATGAAAACCACACTACAAGAGTTCTGACAAAGGGTAGGGCAATCCATCGACGATGACTATACACGTTTACCATAGAAACACCCTTGTGTGTCTGACTCTCAGATGTTACCATTATTTTATACTGGGTATATCATTAACTTTCCATACCCAAAGCTGAGCTCACTGATCAACTCCTAAAGTTCAGTCATTTCCGTTGGAAATACATGTTTAAGAATTGACCACAGCTCTCGTTTAGTGACCAGATTCTTCATCGCCTGAGAATATGGTGGAGCAATAGGCATTAAAATATCATCTTAGAATAAAACATTGGATTGTGTACATTTGTTGTAGCATCAACAGCCTCTTCTCACAGGATGTATATTGGTGCTAGTAACTTTATGTGCTTACCAGGCGATAAAATATAATGGCCTCTAACACCCTACAGTTCATTTTCATATATAGGTGGTTATCCAAACAAACTATTTTAGTTTCAATTTAGTAGTAATATTGAAAAGGCGTTAATTGAGAGCAACTATAAAACTCCCTTTCAAATAACTGACGCTCAGTGTAGATTTTGTTGCTTTGTTATACGAGGCCTTGTTTCAGTTGAGGTGCACCTAATCTGTTGGACATGTCTCCTGCAACATAACAAGACCATATCAATTCAAGAAATCACTTGCTTCCCTGTAGCAAGGTTGGCTTACATTGGAGCACAATTACCCAACATTCCGTCACACTGGTTCCCAATGACACTGAGCTCAAAAGATTTGGTCCTGGTTAACATCCTGTCTGGCATTGTGTAAGGTAACCATGGCCCTAATTTAAACCTGAATTAAAATTAGACCCTTCTCTCCTACACTTGCATAGTCTTACTGTGGCCTCTCTTTCACCAAGGCGTGTCCTTGTGCCGGTAGAGACTCCCCTTATAATGGTCTATGAATTGCTACTGTATCTTTAAGCGCATTCACAATTCTATGACTTCTATCCCTAAATAGTCTGCAAACCTGTTAATACCCATTGTCTTACTGCTGCCTTTCTGTGTCAGTTCGAAATGAAATGAAATGTGGATTTATAAAGCGCGAATTGCTGCCCTGAGGCGTCCAAGCGCTACCCAAAGAGTATGATGAGTTATCAGAGGTGAATAGCCGGAGTTAGTTTGGAGAGGTAAAAAGAAAAGTCTTTAATTGTTTCCGGATGGACAACAAGTTGGGTTTGGATCTCAGCTGAAGGGGAAGGAGGTTCCACAACTTGGCGCTGTTGTAAGAGAACATCCTGCCTCCCGCTCTCCTGATTCTGGGCACTATTGCTAGGAAGGCCTGGCCGGAGCGAAGTTGTTTCCTAGGATGGTATTGTGAAATGAGATTGTGGCAAATTGCCGGTCCTTTGTCCCAAAAAGCTTGATGGGCAATACACATTGCCTTGAAGTTGATTCTTTGTCGGATCGGTAGCCAGTGCAGGCTCCTAAGCCCAGGTTTGGCTGATCATCTCCGTGGCAGCGGTAATAGAGTACGAACCGCGCAGTTTTGAACGATCTGCAACTTACGAACAGTATAGTCAGGAGCGCCGAGGTACAGGGAATTGCTAAAATCCAGTCGGGACTGGATCAAGCCTTGAACAGCAACTTGCTTGGCCTCCATGGGTAGAAGTGGGAGCACTTTCCTGAGTATCCTAAGGAGCCCAAAACTAGTCGCCGACAGCTTGGTAGCCCGGGTGTCAAAGGTTAAGGCTTTATCCAGCCATACCCCCAGGCTTTTTATGTTGTCCTTAGGTGCGGGCGGAGTGCCTAAGCAAGGGGGCCAGAGGGGGGCAAGGATCGTTGGAGTGACAGGGCTCAGGAGCATCAGCTCAGTTTTAACCCCATTGAGTTTGAGGGAGGATCTCGTCATCCAGCCTTTCACCTCCTCCAAGCATTGTCTTAGTCCCATTTGCGTGGATCGTCTATCCTCTTGTGTCCGGGAAACCACTAGCTGAGTGTCGTCCGCATAGGAGATGATCTTAATTCCAAATGGATGAACAACCTCAGCCAGTGGTTTCATATAGATGTTAAAAAGCGCAGGGCTTAGCGAGGAGCCCTGCGGAACCCCACAGCTCAGGGGTTTGCTAGTGGAGACAGTATCGCCCTCAAAGATCTGAAAGGATCTCTTGCTCAAAAAAGAATTCAGCCAGCACAATGCCCTGCCTGAAATTCCCACTTCCGAGAGGCGGCAAAGAAGCACATCATGGCTAACGGTGTCGAAAGCTGCACTCAGATCAAGGAGGATCACTGCCACTGATCCGCCCTGATCCAAGATCCTTCTAGTTTCTTCGGTGACCACTAATAAGGCAGTCACCGTGCCATGTTTTGGTCGGAAACCAGTTTGGGTGATATCCAACAGCTGATTGGTCTCCAAAAAAGACGTCAGATGTATATTAATGTGCTTCTCCAGAATCTTACTCACCCAGGGGAGCAAGGAAATGGGGCGGTAGTTGCTGAAGTCGCCTGGATCCAGGTTAGGTTTTTTGAGTAAAGCCCGGACCATAGCCTACTTCCAGGGAGGTGGGACTCTGGCGGAGGTGATAGAGGCATTAAGGAGGTTCTTGATGGTGGGGAGAACGACCTGGCTAACGGAGATCATAGCCTCTGGGGGAGCAGGATCGCAGGGTGACCCTGATTTCACTTGACGTGCTAGGATTTCCAGGGAGTCCTGTTCTATCAGAGGTAAGTGTTCCAAGATGGCCATGGATTGGTGGGGGGTTCCTGCCTGACAGGACCGTAACTGGGGAACTGGATGGGAATCCGTGTCAGAAAATGAGGAGTAAATTCGAAGAACTTTTTGGTGGAAAAAGGCAGCCAAGTTGTTGCAGTGAGCTAACGATTTACAAGGTAGTGTAGAGGGTGGTGGGGGTTTTGTTAGGCTATTTATGATTTGAAAGATTTCTTTAGGTTTTGATTTGGCGCGTAGAATTTGAGTGGAAAAATAGGTTTCTTGAGCAAGTTTGATCTCGTTTTTGTAAGCTCTGATCGCGTTTCTGTAAAGAGACTTATCCTCCGAGGAGAAATCTAGACGCCACCGTCTTTCCAATTTCCTGCAGTGTCTTTTTTTTCCCCTAAGTTCCTCGGAGAACCAGGGGGCGGTTTTTTGTAGACGCTTCGTGGTGATTTTGTAACGGGGGAGTGTGGCCTCAAGAGAGGGCAGAATCCACTCTTCGTAGTCTTGATTGGCAATATCGGGATCCGTGTTGGGGAGAGGACAGGAGCCAACAAGGCTGCTCGACCAGGATTCCACAGGGAGTTTAGCCCAGTTTCTAAAGTTTTTAGCGCTGGGGGTTAAGCAGGGCAGTCTACAGATAGACCATATGAGAGGGACAAGAAAATGGTCCGTCCATGGAAGACCAATGGGTCGCCCCGCCCTAAGCTCAGGGCAGTTACTGAACACGGTGTCCAAAAGATAGCCCTTGGTGTGAGTGGCAGAATCTACCAACTGCTCCAGTTGTAAAGCCGCTAAGTCATTTGTCAGTTCGGTGGCAATATGGTCACCGGATGCATCAAAATGAAGATTGAGGTCACCTAGCACTCTATAATTCGAGAGCGTTGTGACCGATTCGGCCAGGATCGGAGGGAGGGCCGCATATATAACTCACTCAGTTTTTCTCTTCCCCCATACACTGATTAATCTTGCGGCTGTTGGCACTCTCATTCCTCTGGTTGCTACCCCAAATTGTCTCTACACTCGTTGACACTCACAATTGTATAGTCAATCATTTTTCAGTTATTAATATTGTCTCTATTAGTGCCTTCTTTCTTGCTGTTTCTTCTTATCCTATGGACGCGATAAGCATTCAATACAAGGTCCACTGTGCACTACCTCTCCTGAGAGCTGACTTGCACAGATTCTAGTGACTCCCTTTTACCCTACTCTTCTATGGCTTTCTTGCACGTATTCCTGCTCTGTGCATTATTTTATTTGCAGATTGCATTGGGTAACCCTTATCTGTCCAGAAAAAGCCATCACAACTTGTTGAGCAATGTATTGCTGCCCCACAAAAAACGCTCGAGCAGAGATATAAAACCGGCTAAAATTTGGAATGATGACTTGGTCTGTATGACAAGCACTGTTGTGTGGTAAAACAAGACTAACAACAATTAATAATGATAATTTCATAGGCTAATGTACCCAAACAAATGGCAGTGTGCTAATATAAGCCCCACCCCCCAAGGCTGAGGTAAGAGGTTTGGTGCTTTGCAGATTATGTCTGAAAGGGACTGTTCAGGACAGAAGTTGAGGAGTGACAAATAATATGACAGCGGGGGGGGGTGGGGGGTGAAGTAATGTTTATTGGAGAGGCCTAAAGTAAAGCAATAGTGGTACCTCCCAGAAGCAGCAGGGAGCTCTACTAGCTGCGTACTGCAAGCAACTTGCATTGAGTGTTGCTGGTTGTAGAACATTGATACGCAAAATTACCAGTTCTTTGAAGCCTCAGTCTCCTAGCACAGACTACCAGTAGTCTTTACAGAAGAATGTAAATCTTTTTAAATTAATCAAAGGGGTTAATTTCAACATCAAGGCTGTAGTCACTTAGTGAGCATCCCACTTGTCCCTTTTACAAATCAGTGAGTTGACAGTTATGTAAATAATCATTCTCCTGCAAAAGTATTCAGTGTATGCTTACTGTGGGTTATAGGAGTGCAGAAAACTAGGGTGTGGGTGTGAAAACACCAACAAAGTCATGATCTGAAATAGATTTAAATTTATAGGTTTTTGATTTTGTACTGGTGGCAAGTACAGCTGTTGTAAACATTTCTCTTTTTATATTACCCTTTACAGAATAGTCATGCATGCAAAATTAACCATGCTTCTACAATTTCTATCATACTATTATCCAATGCAGTAATACCCCTCTTTATCCACACTTGGATACAAACTGAACTTGCAAGAGCACACATACCAAAGAGCTGTCACCGCTACGTGCTTACAGTGCCAGAGCTTGGGCAGCTTCTAGAGCACCGTACAGGTGTAGATGCAGAATCTTTTAACCTGGTGCTGGTATGGTACAGTTGAGTCCATGGTGCTGGTACAGCATTTATACATGAGCCTGTTGCTACCAGAGCGGCAGCCCTAGAACCTGGTGCAGGTATATCACCTGTGACCTCAGTCTGGTACAAGAGAATCGCAAAGCTGCAGAACATTTTCTCCTGGTACGGTATAGTTTGGGAACATGGTGGTGGTAGAATGGTTGTGTGTTAGCTTGTTGCTAAGAGAGTGGTAGCCCTACAAACTTGTGTTTGTGCCGGTATATAACCAGTTAGCTTGGTCTTTTAATAGATCACTGGAAAGGTGTAGAATATTTTTACCTGGTATTGGTATGGTATGGTTTGAGTGAGACCATGATAATCATAGATTGGTTGTACATAAACTTGTTGATAGCAGTGATTCACCCCTAGACACGTCTGATGGTGGTAAGCACCTGTGAGCTGGGTGTTGGTACACATATATTTCAAGGACACTATGCTATGCCAGTACACTTTCAGTGCTAGAATGTGATACTGTGCTAATTCACAGGTTTAGACCTGCAACGTTCTAATAAAGAACTAGTCTTCGATCTTCTCTGATAGATTGCAGTGCTTTTACTGAAGCCGTACTGGGACCTGTAGTGTGCTATGCATGATGCTCAGCCTCACCATTGCCACCGGTATTACCCTGAAGCACAGTTCTGGTTTGTATACTGTGCCAGCTTATACATTCTGCTAGTGTTCGTGCTGGTTGGTCTGGGTGCAAGTGCAAAAAATGTACTTTATCTATGAACTATTGTGCTTTGTGCTGGTACGTCAGAGGTAACACCACCTACAGTAATTGGCATCAAACCGGAACACCATTAGGTACTGGTGAAGTTATATCTATTTATTACTCATGTCTCTCACAGATCAGCTTGTAAAAAGTACAATCAAACTTAAAGTTCATGGTCTCCAGGGCTGCTTGCCTTGAAGTTCTGTCAAAATGGTGCTTTGGAGGTAGGTCTCAAGGTTTTGCAGCGCAAATCTTTTCAGGATTCACTATGCTGTGCATTATTCTGCCATCTAGTGGTTGGGTCTGGAATTGTAGTATTTCATCTCTCTTTTGTTTTTTTTGGTTTTTTTTGTTGTTGGTGGGCGTTGACATAGTACCATTTGGTGCCCTTCTGTGATGTTGACGGACTTCCTCCAGAAACTCCCAGCTTTGGTAGCCATCGTCAGTTCCTTTTTTACCGCCGTTGGGTCTGGATCGATACGGAGGAGCTCCCAAGGTTGGAGAGAAGTATCGAGGTAAAAATCAGTTTGACGGTGTCTTCCACTTTCAACTTTAAATCCAAGACGACCGCAGTTCGACGAAGGAAGAAAAACAAGATCTTCGACGATCGGAGAATGCGCATGCAGGGGGCTCCCTGTGCGCGGTAATGGACAAGATGCCATTCAAGTTTTGTAAGAACTTTCTCCACACTTACGCTCAAAAGGATTAGCACCCAGTCTGCAACCTTTGACTGCCGCTGGACCATCAGAGCGACAACTGTAACGCCTGCTCCGTCTTTACCCCAAAGACGTTGAGGGTGAGAGAAAGGCAGCGACAAGGCAATTACAACATGCAAGGCCAAGGACCACTGCCATCGCAGCGAGACCTGGGCCTCTCCAGTGAGGAGGAAGATAATGTCGCCGAAGGGCCAGAAGGCGACTAGGACAGAGAAATTTTGTTCGTGGAAGTCAAGAAGACTTCGAAGCAGGTAAGAGTCGTCGACCTCGAAAAAACTAGAAGAGTCTCGAAAATCAGATTCTAGACCTCCAAAGGGGATCCTCGGCGTCGAAGCATTCGTCCACCGCAGCTGCATCTAAACAAAAAACGACCGAAGGATCGGCGTCGACAGCCAAAAAACGGAAAGCAGAAAATATCGATGCTGAAGCAGATGCGGCTGCGATAGAGAAAAAGAGAAAGAGGCTCGAAGCCGAAATGGCTAATATCCTTCAACAGAAAAAAGACTTTGACGAAAGCTTGAAGCAATTCAAGATTCTGCCGAAAACAAAGAATACGGAAGGCGAAAAGTTTTGTCGAAGAACCAATTCCACCAAGAACCCCCGAACTGATCGAAGAAGAGGAAGAATCATTCTTCTTCGGGGTAGACGTCGAGGAAGACGAACAAACATGCAGAATCGGCGACCTCGGAGACCAAGGGCAAGATCTCGATGCCAAATCACCTGAGTAGGCTGTGGAATCATATCCTTCGAGGCCATCACCCCCAGATGACATTGGCATGTACAATCAAGTGATTAAAAAAGCTGCCGAATCTTGGGGGGTGCAGCTAGAGGAAGACAAACCTCCATGTTTTTTTTAGTAGAGGCACTGATGTCTACACAATCTAGAAATCAATTTCTCCCAATGCTGCCAAGTGTCTTAGACCAGGGAAAAGAGGCATTCAAAGAGCCTGCTACATGCAGGGCTATAATACCAAGGGCAGAAAAGAAGTATAAACACTCCTCTAAAGACCCTATATACATTAGGGGGATCAGTGCCAGCCGACAGCAAGAAAAAGAGCAAATGTACTAACTACAGTGGGACCACCTCCAGACAAGGAAAGCAAGAGGATGGACCTCGTAGGAAGAAGGTAGAAAGAAGCACAGTTAATCAATGGCCCATAGCTAATTTAAATGCCCTGTTGAACAGACATGCTTACCAACATTGGGAGGAGGTAGGAGAACTGTTACAAAATCTACCAGAACAATTCCAGAAAAGAGCGACCCACCTGGTAGAAGAGGGTAAAAACATTGCAAATACATATTTAAAATCAGCCCTTGATGCTGCCGAAACATCTAGCAGGCAAATGATCATTGGCATCACTAAAAGGAGGAACACATGACTTAGAATCTCAGGCTTCAAGCCAGAAGTGCAAAGCAACATCATTAACCTAACAGTTGTTTGGAAGTGTGGTTGAGGAAAAGCTAAATCAACTTAAAAAGGACAACAAAACTGCAAGATCCATGGGGGATCTGCAGTTCAGAGGCATGCGTAGAAGCACACCATCAAGGAGACCAGCGGGGAGAGGTACACACCAACCTGGTACCTACCTCACATCAAGGTTACCAACAAACATACCAAGCTGGAAACCAGGGCACACAACAGGGACCGCAACAAAGCTGGCAATACCAAGGAAGAGCATCCTTTCGAGGGCGTCCCCTTGGCATAGGTCAGCCACAAAGAGGTGGACAACAAACCTCTACGAAGTGACTGCACTCACAAAGAGGTACACTCACTAACAACAGTAGTGAGAGTACACACAAAAAAGAAGCCGGTACAAAAACAAAAGAAAACCAGTTTACAGTTCCTCCAACATGCCACCCCAGTAGGAGGCAGACTAAGGTTTTTCCTACAAAAATGGAGGGCGATAACCACAGAGAAATGGATTTTAAACATAATACAGTACGGTTACTGCATAGAGTTAACGAAACAGCCTCCACACAGGAGGCCAAAGCAAAGGACACATTCAAAAGAATTATTATCTCACCTAGTCAAAGAGGTGCAAGAGCTTCAGGAACAACATTCAATAGAGCACGTACCACACAGAGAAAAGAGCAACAGAGTATATTCAACATACTTCCTAATTCCGAAAGTGGATGGAACATTACGGCCAATATTAGACCTAAGGTTTCTAAACAAGTTTATAAAAACACAAAGATTCAAGAGGACTGCACTACAAGAGGTGTTAACTCAATTGCAAAAGGGAGATTACATGGCAACAATAGACTTAAAGGATGCGTATTTACACATCCAGATGAACAAAAAACACCAAGGAAATGGTAACATTTGTCGCGGACAAACAACACTAACAATTCAAAGTACTCACTTTCGGTCTAAAATCAGCACCAAGAGTGTTCACAAAGTGCCTGGCAGCAGTAGCAGCACATCTCAGAAGGCAAGGAATTCATGTTTACCCCTACTTAGACGACTGGTTGGTAAGAGCAAACTCTTACGCCTATGCAAACAGCATATACAACAAGTGATAGAGACACTAGTTCAGCTGGGTTTCTCCGTATACTGGGAAAAGTCATCAATAGAACCAGAACTCCTAAAGGTGTTCTTAGGCGCAGAGATGAACACTGTGTTAGGGAAAGCATTCCCGATCGAAAAAAGGAGATCAGCTCTATTAAAGGAGATTCATCTATACCAGAGAGGGCATCATCTAACAGTGAGGACAGTGGGTAAATTACTAGGAATGATGGCCTCGTGCATTCATCTAGTTCCCAACATTCGTCTACACATGAGACCATTTCAAAAATGGCTCCAAACACAATGGTCACAGGCTACAGGCAGTTGGGAGGATCTAGTGGTTGTCACAAACAGAGTTCATCAAGAGATGGCATGGTAGAACAAGGCAAACATAGCACAGGGGAGACTTTTCACACCACCAACTCCAACAGTGACCATACCAACAGATGCGTCCCTAATAGGATGGGGAGCACACATGAACCATCTCAAAGTAAGGGGATTGTGGGCACCACAGGATGCGGTGAAACACATCAATATCTTGGAACTAAAAACTGTGTTCTTAGGCTTAAAAGTCATTCAGAAAAAGCTTTTGCTTCCTGCTTCGGCATTTTAAGAATGCTGTGTAAAGTGTTGCCTCTGCTTCCCCCTCTAGCAAGGAAGCTCGTGGTCCAGGCACTTGTCTTATCCCGCCTAGACTATGGCAGCGCCCTTTATCTCCGTGCCCCCGGTGCGGTTTTTAAGAAACTTCAAACTATTCAAAATTGCGCCACACGGATTATTGAGGGTGTCCCTAGCTGCCAGTCAGCTAAACCCGCCCTCAGGTCTCTACATTGGCTTCCTATTCAGGAAAGGGTCCATTTTAAAGCCCTTTGTACCACCCATAAGATGCTAGGGGGTGAGGGACTGGATATCATTTCTTCTTTTGTCCAGCCCCATCAAGCCAACAGACAGTTACACTCAAATGACCTCCATTTGGCGTCTGTCCCCAGAATCGGGAGGTCCAGAAGTGTCAGCCGGCTCTTTTCCTATAATGCCGCCAAACTATGGAATTCAGACCATTCCGTCTTCCGTAAGAAGCGTAAGACCTGGCTTTTCCCAAATTGATTGCCAGTTAGTGCGGTTCTGCCTTAGAGCTGGGATGCCTTTGGGTAGCCATGCACTTTATAAATGCTATTACATTTTATTTACGGGAAAAGGGTGTTGATACAAACAGACAACATTACAACAATGTTTTATAGAAACAAACAAGGAGGGACTCGGTCTGTAGCACTCAACTCTAGCACAAGAGATTTGGAGATGGGCAATCCCAAGACAAAGACATTTTAGCAATACACCTTCCAGGGAAGGACAATATAGAAGCAGACAGACTGAGCAGGCAAACATCATCCCACGAGTTAAACAGAAGTGCAAAGAATTTTTCAAGAAATGGGGGACACCCCAAATAGACCTATTTGCAACACCCCACAATGCAAAATGCCAAAACGTAGCATGTAGGTGACCTTGCAACCAGTCTCTAGGGTATGCGCTATAGATGGACTAGTCAGGGGTATTTGCCTATGCTTTTCCCCCAATACCATTACTGAACAAAGGGATCAGAAAATGCAGAATCAGCAAAATGACAATGATTCTCATTGCATCACAGTGGGCCAGACAAACTTGGTTCTCGGAACTAATGGGCATTTCACAAGGAACAGTGCACAAACTTGCAAAAAGAAAAGATTTGCTAACAATGCAAAACGGTAAAGTGCTTCATCCAGAACCAGAGAGCTTAGGCCTATTGGCATGGCTCCAGAAGACTTCGAATTTGCACATCTCAAACTACCAGAAAGCACAATGGCTGTTCTAAGAGAAGCTAGGAAACGAACAACAAGAAAATGTTATACAGCGAAATGGAAAAAGATACACACAATGGTGTCTTAAAAGGCGTCTTTCCAAAAATATTACAAAAGAAAGAACAGTGCTAAAATACCTGACACATTTCCTACAAAGTAAATTATGTTTTACATCACTAAAAGTACACTTAGCAGCAATTGTCGCGTATACAAGAGGGGAAACAGGGAAGAGTTTCTTCACCTCACATGTGGTCAAACGGTTCCTAGAAGGAGCAAAAAGAATTGCACCACCAAAAATGGTACCAGCACCAACATGGAATCTGAACATAGTTGTAGCACAATTGATAAAAGCACCTTTCGAACCACTACACAAAGCAACGCTACAACTGCTTTCAATAAAAATGGTATTATTAGTGACAATAACATCCCTACGTAGAGTTAGCGAACTACAGGCACTAACACTACAGGAACCCTACTTAAATACATAGTAACAGGATTGTCATGAGAACAGATCCGCAATTCATACCACAAGTGGTATCAAGATTCCACATAAATCAGAGTATACAGATACAAAGTTTCTTTCAAATTCCAAATAACAAAGCAGAAAGAGCTTTGCACACACTTGACGTAAGAAGAGCAGTCATGTATTACGTGGAAAGAACTAAAGAATACATAAAAACAAAACCGTTATTTGTATCCTTTGCAAAAACTTTAATTGGAAGACCAGTAACCCAAATCACAATTGCAAGATGGATAGCACAAGCCATACAATTGTGCCACAAGCAAGCAGGACAAGCTTTACAAGGTGTGCCACGGGAGCACTCAACAAGGAAGAAAGGAGCAACTATTGCATTTCTTGCTAACACTACAATTCAAGACATCTGCATGACTGCAACTTGGTCTTCAGTACACACATTCACCAAACATTACTGTGTAGACATTCAAAAGAAGCACAAGTAGGACAAAAGGTTTTATAGCATCTATTTACACACCAAAGTTCATCTTCCACCCAGCCACCACAAGACTAGCAAACCGCTACAAAGTCTGTGCACAGCATAGTGAATCCAGAATAGATTAATGCTGCAAAACGAATAGTTTCTTACCTGTCGGTGTAGTTTTGCAGCTTGAAGAATTTTCTGGATTCACTAGCGAACCCACCCTCCTCTGCTAAGGAAGAGAACTATAAGGAGAAGCAAAAAAAAAAAAAAGAATCTGAAGATGGCTACCAAAGGTGGGAGCTTCTGGAGGAAGCCCGTTGACATCACCGAAGGGCACCAAATGGTACAACGTCGACGCCCACCAACAACAGCAGCAAAAAGAGAGAAGAAATACTACAATTCCGGACCCAACCTCTAGATGGCGGAATAATGCACAGCATAGTGAATCCAGAAAATTCTTCAAATTAAAAAAAAAAAGTAAAAACTGAAAATTCTTAAAGCTGCAAAACAGGTAAGAAACTATTTGTTCTTTTGCACATGGTTGGCCCGTTTCTGTAACAACACGTAGAGGGGAAATGATACAGTGGTTCAAAAGCATTGGCTGAAACATTTTTAATCTGCACTTTCTTGTCTTACCTAGGACTGTAGTGCATAAAGTCACCTGAAAGTGCCATCAGATTGTTACAGTGTTGCTTTTCTGTCTTCTGCGGTTTCCCAATTTCTTTCCAGAAGAGAAAGGCATTACTCTGGAGAAAGAGATTTCTAAGGAGGAGCTTGTGGCTCTTGTGGAGATGTACAAAGGAGTGAGCCTCCCACCCAGTGAAATCCTACAGCTTCAGAAGACGCTCGCGAACATGGAGAAGCATGGGGTAAACTCAAGAGGGTTTAAGCATGAGGGACATTGTGGCTGTGTGGAGGCAACACCAGACACTGTGTATAAAAACCTCCAATAAGTAATATGTGTGCGCATGTCTGCATGAACACGAGTGGATGTAAATTTGACTTTGTAAACAACTTATTTTATGCATGTACAAAAGGCAGCTTTTATGCTTGTGCTATAACATACAGTCTGTTGCTGTGAAGATATATCAAGGTTATATGGGACAGCGAGCTACAGCTGCACACTATCACATTTCCTTAGCAAACGGTACATCGTGTAGCTGGACGCTGCTAGGCTAGACCTGGTGAGTCATGCCCTGTGTTTTCTTCCCAGCCTTCTCTCCACTGGTATTTGGATTATTTGATACTTAATTTCCAGAATCGAGAGGCCTCCTGAAATGAGCATCAGATCACTTTCACATTAAAGAGATTCAAGACCTCAGTCTTCAGATATTTCATTTAACCCCTTGCATGCCCTTGACGGAACCACTCCGTCATGAGCCACGGGCGCCGTGTGCTAATGACGGAGTGGTTCCGTCATGCGGCGGCCGCTCCGCCCACGCGGCGCTAATTCCCCGCCTGTGCAGGCGATTAGCGCAAGTGGGTGGAGTCATGACGGAACCACACCGTCATGAGCACAGCTCGCCCGTGACTCATGACGGCGTGGTACCGTCATGAGCATAGAGGCGCTGCAAACCCCCCAAACCCCCCCCCAGCGCTGCGGCGGAATTCGCGCCGCAGCGAAGGGGTTAAATATAGTTCGCAAATGCTACATCAGACTGGATGTTTTTTAAACCTTTGGTCAGGGAGCAGTATTTTATTTTTGTAGCTCTAGTATCTCTGTCTTTGAATCTCCAGCCGGAAGGTACAGCAGTGGATCTATAGCAAGTAGAAAAATAAGTAACCATGTGCTCTCCAGTAGCCGCACATTTACCCATAGAGGAACAAGCTTTCCAAAAACCGCACAATTGCTCTCAATCACAATTCATCATTATCAACAAGTTAGACAATAGCAATACAATCTTTGGTAATTGTACAGTATACTCCTGGTTAGCAGCACACAGTTACTAGCTACACTTTAGCAATTTGCAGCCTAGTCATTCATTGTGGGTGACCTCTGCTGCTGTAGTGGCATGCTGAGTGGCAGGGATACTCTTGGTAGGAGGTCATTATCCAGTAGTTGCAGTTGTCTTTTCTGACAGATTTGTAATAACTGCATGCTTCCCAGTTACTCACTGCACTCACTCTTTGAGGGAACACTAGCAGCATGACAATCTGCTGCTCCTCCGTAATAGAGGAGGAGCATTGCCCCACTGCAGATGGCAAATAAAACGATAATAAAACAATGTTTTTATCGTTTTATTTTTTACTGACCGCCGATGCTGCCAAGTCTAGGGCGGGGCTGGCTGTCCTCTGTGGACAGACAGCCGCACTGTAAATGTGCATGTCGGTTTGGCCGGCTGACTTAGGACGGTCAAACCGACATGCGCACTTAGATTTCTCCAACACAACTGTATTGTATAGCCGGGTGGCGTAATGGCACAAACTCTCCTTAGTGAGGAGGCCACTCAGACCAATCGTGACACTGCTTTTATAGCATGAGAGCAGTGTCTAGATTGGTTGGGGAGTCTGGGAGCCTGTGCTGGCCCTTCTTCATGCATGCTCACAGTACAGCAGTAGCGATATGCTCACCCATAATGGCAACCTCACTTGTAAATATGTTCTTGCTAGCAACAGTATGCTTACTAGTAGCCCCACTTATGCATGCTAGATAATATGCAGAGGCTGCTAGCTTGACTAAGCCAGACTAAAGGAAATCGGGGTCATTACTGTTTTGCTCCAATCCCATTGTTGAGGCTTAAATCCTTCCATGTCTCTGCATTTCAGCAAACGTCTGTACTATTTCTGGGACGGAGGTCAAGGACCAAAAGTGATCTAACAATGAAAATGTATGAGGAGGAAATTCAGGTAAGGACACTGTGGTTATCACATTTGCAGTTTGTGTACTAAGGTATAAGTAATATTGTGGGGAGTACATGTAGTATAAGGCAGCGGTAGTGGATGTAGTGGAAAATGTGTGTTGGCATATCCAGAAGATAGTGTGTTGACTCACTAGGTAACTGGACCTGTTTGTGAATCCCTCGTGGGTGGGGACCACAAAATGTTTTACCAAATTAAGTCCACCGCTTCTTTTGAATGTACTCCCTTTTTAGGAAGGTTTGTGAACACACCGAACAATTCACAATGCTAACTATGTGAGAAATGCAATACAAACATTTGCCACACAAATAGTTTGCAATTCCACTGAATGCTGCTGGATTAGAAGAGGATCAGTGTTGCCTTTCGTCTTGGCCACCAAACACAAGTTTATCAGCAACATCTCTCTTCATTCACAAGAGTGGTCATGCACAATCCTAGATTTCTCCCCATCCTATAAAGTACTACATTAGCAGAATAGGGCTTGACCGGTTGGAAACTCGTTAATGAGATGGCTTTGATCCTTAGCACCCCTAAAGCTGAGGGGTCTTGTTGGTGTATAATGAATAAGGAACAGAAGGGAGGAGCATCCCTCCTTTGAAAATTCAAAGCCTCTGTTTATTTAATTTAAATTTATTGAAAGTTTTGACTTAATATGCATTGGGCCAAAAGAGCAAAACCATGCTTTACATAGTACATGTGGCAGAACTTGCCTGAGCATAACAGACATTAACAGTAACAAGAAAAATATCCGATACAGTATAAAAAAACAAAATGAAAAACGAAAATATACAAGTACAATAATTGTAAAAGTTTGCCAGGTATAGCCAGGTAACCTTGATGGTATATGTACATCATAAATCCTGAGACTATAGAGAATAATGCATGCTTCTATATATCGTATGTCCTGCTAAACTATCAATAAATAGTACTTCAGACTGAGCTGGGGCGAGGCAGTGTAGCTAAAGGGAGGAGGGAAGGGGTAGAAGCTGAGCTGAAATAGCTTAAGCGCTCTTTTCAACGAATGAAAAAGTATTGGTCTATATAGCAGGTGGAATTGAGTCAGCTAGAATATTATTGGTTGTGGGTTCCCTTTTTATTGAAGACTTGGCTTTTATGTAAGTGTCGGCACTGCAAACTTGACAAGAGCCTCAGACATCTTTTGCAGGAATAGTCAGAATTTATAAGCCTGTGAAGAAGTAATGCAAGTTTAAAACATGATCTGCCTTCAATAAGTAGCCAACTCTGGAGTGATATGATGAAAGGAGTCTGTCCATGACAAGAGACCAACATATGCTTACAGGATGACTGTAAGAGGTGAGCTGAATTTTTGAAATGCCAGAGAGGATGGCATCCCCATAGTTAAGTCTAGAACAAATCATGGCTTGCACCACATTTTGGAGTTCCTGTACTGGTAGAAAGGTTTTAATACCATGTATAGGTTGTAGCTGATGAAGGGCAGTGGTGTTATTGTGTTTTTACGGATTTAGGATGAAACACAAGGTCTTGAAGCTTTCGCTAGTAATGCGAGTGAAATCCAGGATATCGGTAAAAGAAAGAGTTCAAATAAATCAAACACTTTTTTGTCAGGCCTTAATTTGAGGTCATGTAGTCATCCGAGACCGAATGTTATCAAACGTTGTTGTCAAAAAAGAAGTTATGCTGAGGAGAGGAATATGGTGGGTAGAGCTGGGTATCATCAGCAGATTGGTGATGCAGGTGCAAGAACAGACTATTGTCGAATGTCTTGTGTTGGAGGCACCAAATTGAGAATGAGTTGTCAATCTTAATAATTTGTGAGCGAATAATGATATACGATGTAATCTACTTTATTACCTTACCATCTCTCCCCATGCATCCCTTAGTATCATCACATTGCATACAACTGTTCGCCTCTGAGATAATTGCTACCTAATCCAATGCATTTATATGGAGAAGAGGAAAGTTTGTTAAAGAAAAATATGACGACCTGCTTCCTTTTTGAGGGCATGTATCACTAAGTCCAGCGGCCTGGTTAGTTTGTGTGACTGTCATCCTTGAAAGATGATTTTGACTAGGGCAGTAAAGCATGTGCCATGGCTGTGACATTGATGTATTGGCTCGCAGAATGAGACGGTGATTGATGATTTGATGCTATTTGTGTGCCTGACAAAGGTGCCTTAAGCACCAAAGGTCGTGTGAATGAGAAGTACAAGTCACCTACATTTGGTAATGCGGATTCTGGTGAATACTCTTATCTGCACACAGATTCCTCACCTTGTATAATATTCGAGGCGCCAAACTGAATCTGAAAAATTCTTTGAGCAGTGACTCCTTTGCATTGGCAGGTTGGGCTGTGTGGCTTTGCAGCAGTGTTGTACCGCCTCGTAAACGACAAAGCAGGTCTCCATCTTGGTGCCACACCTGCACACTCACCTCAGTTTCATAATCTTTCTCCTTCTTTGCCCTCAGAGGCAGATCATTGTAAACAAACTGCAGGTGACAGTGTGCCGAAATCTAACTTGGTAACACACTAACTTGTTCAGATGTCCATTCCACAGAGGAAGGAGGAATCTGCAGTTAGATACAGTATCCATCAGAAAGAGCGCTACGGGAGGTAAGTAACATGTTCTTTTGATGCCTACTTCTAGCATCAGATTCCTCAACTTTAGAATACATACACAGCAGTACCTCCCAACTTGGAGGTTCTGAGGCGTGGCCTCAAACTAGGAAGTCTTGTAGGATGGACCGAACAAGACAGTAGTGCTTCATGTACGTATGCACTGTTGCTCAAGTTACAGCCTGGCAGATGGCCAGGACCTCATCTTGCCAGTGCAGCTGTTGCAGCTTTTGCCCTGGTGAAATGGGCCTGCAGGCCTTTCAGGGGCTTTTTTTGAGCCAGCGCATAGCTTGTCCTAATACAAAGGACTGTCCACTGTGGCAGCTTCCTCTTCTGCAGTGCTCTGCCTTTATTGTCCCATTAAAATCAACAAAGGGCTAGTCATCTTCATGGTGGTCCTTTGTGTGGCCAATATAAAAGTTCAAGGATCTTTTAGGGTCAATATGATGGAACCTCTCTTAAACTTTTTAGGAGTGTGACAGTGTGAAAAGGGTGTTTGGGTAGTTTACTGTCTGACATGAAAAGGCAGGCCCTTTCTGGCAGAAAGGCAGTCCGCGTCCTCAGCACCAGTTTGGAACGAAGGTTGTTTAGGGAAGTTGCGCCAATGACGCCTTAAGTTCACTCATGCAGAGTGCAGAAAGGACGGCGAAGAGGAAGACAGTGTTGATTGTTGTTAGAAACGGGGTCGCTTGGCGCGGAGCGGGTAGGATAAACTATGGAGCAATGTGTAAAGCATCTGCGCAGACCCACTCACAGGCGACACACTAGGCACACTACAAAAGAGACTCCAGGTTGCGTAAAAACAGCTTTTTGTATTATGAAAACAGGTTAGAATCATAATCACAGGCACATATAACACGGTGCCAACTGTCACCAGGTAGCAATTTATAGGGGGGATTATGTACAAGGCAGGGTCAATCGGGCCGCTGCCAGAACCATCACAGTGTACAAATAGTGAATGTAACTATCAGAGGTAAATGTGTAACAGCCAGTACCTACTGGCAAGATCATGAACTTCGCAATGTCCCTTTAGCATAAACCAAAGTAGGCATAAATCTGTGAACGTAGAGGCATCATCAGTAGCATAAAAGCATGAGCAACCCCTTGGGCATAAATCACATTTGCATGAGGCATAGGCCACCTTAGATCCGGTAGAAGTCCATTATGCATAAAACCATCAGTGTAACCTTAGGGGAAAAGCATTAGGCATAAATACATTATGCAGACATCATGGCATTACTGAGAGAGGCCTATCCTACACAAAACCATCTGTATAAATGCAGCATCCCAATAGGCCAGATCATAATCCCCTCATTAGGCATGAACCAGGAGCGTGGGGCATAAGACATAATCAGTAGAGCCCACGTGAAGCAATAACCCCTTCCTTAGTTGCACCTATCATCAAGCCGTGGTGAGCTAATTATACCGAACACCAATAATGTGCATAGGGGCCATCCAGGGACACATCAACACATCTGGGTATCCGCAGGAGCAAGCAGGTAGACATTATGCATAACATCAGCATAGTAGTGCACCCATTAGGCATAGAATGACATTAGCCCACAAACATGGGGCATAAATAACATTTGTCAGTGGGCACAACCACATGAACAGAAATCACATTATACATAAACCTGTGGGCATAACCCAGGAATGACACTGGGGAAGAGCATTGGGCCTAAACACACTAGCATGGAGGCATCATCATTCGCAGTGGCATAGCCCTAAACATCATGGCATGAACAGACAGTAGGCATAACCCGATGATGACATTAGGCCTCATCACAATAGGCATTCCCTTAGGCATAAACGCACCTTATGCATCATCACAGCAGCAGTCACATTGGTCATAACATATTAGCATGCGAAATGAACATGCCCCTCGAAGCAGCGGTATAAAAATACAACTCGGTAATCGCAAATGCCCCCACTGGAATCCTAACAGCACACACTCCTGCCCAATGTAGCAGCGGCCCGCACCCGCTGTGTGGCTCCAAAAGAGTCTGACACGTTGGAGTACCCCTCTGGGACTCTGGAGGTAAATAAAATGCCTCCAAAAGAGTACTGGCACTAGCAATACGCTGGTTGGAGCCCCACTCGGAGGAGGAACGAAGGGCAGCTGCCCACTGCCACCTGGGGCAGCTACCTGCAATTAAAGTGAATGTCGGCGCGGCCCCTTCCTGTGCCCTGGGGGCCTCAGGCACCGATAGTGTGGCTCTGCCTGCCCCCGACCGTCCGCACACGCAGCCCCACTCACCAGGATTCTTCTTTGGTTGCTCCCGCCTTCTTGGGGACATCAGCGCCAGGGCCGTCTCCTCTCCTGACTTCACCCGGGCCCCCTCCTGGGACCCGGGACTTTAATGGGGAGCCTGGGAGGCTCCGATCGGCTACTTGGCAGGCCCTGCCCACCGTCAGGTGCGGCCGCTCACCTTCCGTTTCCTTTCTTTCAGCGCTTCTTCTCCCCGGGCTGCAGCGGTGATCTTGGGGTGATTTTGAAAGGCAGGGTGGGCACCCGCCGCAAAGTAGTATTAAAGCGGGGTGGGCTCCCGCGTCTTCAGGAACCCCAAAGGCGGTGCAATTGCGGGGTGGACACCCGCCAACAGCGATAACGCGGGGTGGGCATCCGCAGTTTTTAAAGGCATAAATGCGGCGTGGGGCAGCCGCGAAAGAGCTGCATAAAGCGGGGTGGACCCCTGCAATATTTTTAAAGGAGCCGCTCTCCCTGTTCACACGCGGGGTGGGCACCCGCGGATCAGCAGGCGAAAAAGGCGGGATGGCACCTGGTCCTCCGGCGCTACAATGTGGGGTGGGCTCCCGCTTTCAGCAAGCAGGCAGGGAAAAATCTCAGACGCCGGGATTTCCTTGTAGCGCTTTGGCAGCACTGCGCTGCAGGCGCTAGCTCCTTTCTTCCTGCAAACAGGCTGGAAAACTCCTGGGTAAAATATAACGCTCCAGGGACAATAAGATAGCACCTCACTTCTCCTGGGGCACAGAGGTGCCAACAGCAGGCAAAATAGAATTGTAGCACTCACGAGGCACTAAGTCAAGGTCCAAAGGTGCAGAGGCAAGGCTGGGCAAGATCAGCAGGCAGTGGGCAGCTCATCAGAACAGGACAGCAGTTCCTTGGAACAGTCAACCCCCATAATGTGGCCCTCCTCCTGGCACAGCAGTCTTCACTCCAGCAAAGGTCTCTCACTGGCCCTGTGGACAGCAGAGGGGTACAGATGGGCTCAGGGGCCAGCACGCAGGCCCTTGCGGTGGTACCTCCTGGCAGAGCGTCCCCTCCAGATCAAAGTCTAAGCACTGCCCACCACATGGAGTCTCAGCTCCTCTATATATACACCCCTCACACCACCTACTGGAAAAGGCCAGAAGCTTCTGGAAGGCTTCCTAGGGAAACCGGTCCCAACTGGTTTGTGGGGGAGGTGTAGAGCACCCTGTCACTTCGAGAACTAGACCGGCAACCCACCTCAGGCAGGCAGGCACCAAGCACACCAAAATGGCGACTGTTAAGTGACATTTCTAAAAACGGTGTAAATAAACCTGCGTACACCATTGCGCAGCGTTTATTTCCTGTTCAACCACACCAAACATAACTCTTTTATCTTGTTTCGATTAGAGTCATTCATCGGGAGGGGGGGAAGAGTTCCCAACACTAGCCTATTGAGGGCAGAAAGGGGGGGGGGGGAGGAGTTCCCAACACTAGCCTATGGAGGGCAGAAAGCACACGCACTCTGCACTGCTAACCAGCGCTAAGTCCAACAACTGTCAGGAGGCATAGGCAAGATCTATCCATTGTTCAACTAAAGAATGTGAGAACCAGGTTAAGCATGTAGCATGACAAAAGGCTCCGGACGAAACATGCAAGTCACAAGTAAGTCCCTTGTAAAAGGTACCAAGGGCACTGTGACCAGGGAAGGCCTCTAAGGACTGCAGCACATATTGTGCCTCCCTTTGAGGACCTGTACCTCAACACACACACCCACACACTGCCATTGCAGGCTGTGTGTTTTGGTGCAAAGCACAGTGAAGAGTCAACGTGGCACACATGCCTGTGTACCATGCCTCCAGCCCACTGCCATGGCATAGGTAAGCCACCCCTCCAGCTGGGTGCACTATACCACTGGTGAGGGTACTGTGCCCCTACAGTGCCTAAATCCATTCAAAGACAACTGTAAGTGCAGGAAAGCCAAAAAGAGTATATGCACCAAAATGGCTTTACTGATATCTGGGAAGTTTGATCTCAACCTTCTCAGCAGATTAAACCCACACTGATGCCAGTGTGGGATTTAATGCCAAATGCACTCAGAGGGCATCGTAGAGATGCCCCCTGAAAAACGACCTAACTCTAGTGCCCTGACTGACTGGCTGCTTGCCAGCTGCCACCCCCAGACATGTTTTCTGGACCTTGGGTCAAGTCAAGAGCCTCTCGCTCTTGGGGTCCGGAAACAAAACACATCCTGGGCAGAGGTGCCAATCCTCCTCCCCCAGTATGGGCAGGGTCCACGAAGGGGAAGCTTCAAACGCTTGCCACCTATGTGAGCTGACCCAGCCAATTGCTGGTCCCAGTAACTGGCCCACACCGGTTCTGACCCCCTCTGTGAGCAGGAGAATCGGCAGAAAAACCAAGATAGGAGGAGAGGTGTGTCCACCTTTGTCAACCTCACCCCTCAGGTGGGGGAGGCGAGGCAAAGCACAACTCTCTTGAAGATGGGGGGACCCAGCCAACCAGAGTGAGGCTTATTCCCGCCTCCCACTGGAGGGTAGTAATAATCGGAGATGTCCCAAGGAAGGGGCCTATTGGGCCCAACCTGTACCTACCTGAAACAGTCCTAAATTTAGTATTTCAGGGCTACCACGAACCTTGCCTCCTCAGACAATAAAGAAGGACCAAAGAGCCTGTGCTGAAGGATGAAGAGGACACCAACTGACTTGGCCCCACCCCTACCGGCCTGTCCCGACCTCTGCCTGCTCTTGCGGAATTCCAGTGAGTCTTGCAGCCAGCAGCCCCCAAGATCCCGAGGACCTTCCCTGCCCTGCCTAAAAAGACTTTGTCGCCCGTGAGCCCCGTATTTGGTCACCAACACTCGGGCTCCAGCCAAATCCGCAAGTCTGCACCACTGTACACCTGACACCCACAGCCTGAGTTCGAGTGGCCCAACACCACGAGGAGGTCTCCCCATCCTGACCTGGGATCCAGTGATCCCTGAGCTGACTCAAGCCTCCCGACGATGCCTGCAGCCCCTATCTGGAGAATTCCACCGACTGGGACCGGAGCCGGTAAAAAACAATCCGACACCAAAAGACACTCCTGCACCCGACGCCCCACGGCCTTAGGTGGCCCAACCGATGGTGTCCCGGCATCCCTTGATATCCCAACTTACCTCTCCAGCTGGAGGTCGACTCCAGAAGATCATCGTGCCTGAGCCTACAGTGTTTGTTATGACCGGAGCTTCCCCATTGAAACCAACAGGGCTCCCGAAGTCAGTACAGCACCCTGCACCCAGCCGCCCCTGTGCCGCTGTGGGTGGACCTTGTGTGCTATCTTGGATCCCCCTTTGCCCTGAGCTAAACCCTGAGAGCTTTGCTCACACATCCAAGTGGCGTGCCCGTGAGCAGCCACCAGCTGGAGGCTCCCTATCCCCATTGTATAACACTGTGCCGCAGCACTCTGCACCCGGCCACCCTAGTGCCACTGAGGGTGCTCTTTGAGTGCATCCTTGACCCTGGGGAAACCCTGGTTCTAACTCCAGAAATTCAACTCCCAAGACCGATTACTTACCTTTAAACCGATAACCTGATTTTCTCCAATAAGACTGCATTGCCTTTTTTCTGTGGAAAAAGTTCAAAGTGTGGAGTTGAAAAGTGTATGAAAAACTGTTTTACTTACCTTTTATCCAGAAAATGTCCCAGTGTTCTATCTAAGCATATCACACTGAGTAGAAAAAGTGATCCTGAAAAAGTAATCCAAAAGTAATTACAACTGTATTTGCACATTTTTGCAAACCTGTAAGAAAAGTCATTATTCACCCAGCTTGCTTTTTAACAATCTGTCTTTAAAAGCACAGTCATATTTGCCTGTTCCAAGTCCTGCTTGGTTGCATAAATAAATACAACAAAGAAATATTTTTGATACAAACAATTGATCTGATTTCAGTCTGAGTGTGTAATATCCTTTCTTGTTTGAGTGTGTACAATGAATGCTTAGCACTACCCTTTGTTAAACCCTTACTGCTCGCCCACACTACCACAAATAGAGAGTAAGGTATTATCTACTTTTACCTCTGTAAGCCTTTGGGGATCAACTGGACTCTGTGCACATTATACCATACTTTGGTATAGTATATACAGAGCCAGCTTCCTACAGCTGACATTTAACAAACTGTTGCTGCTCAAAGCTGCATGCACTGAGGAGTAAGTTGTTAAGATTCAGGTGTAGGACCTTCCCCTGTTGCCAAGACCGAGCCAGATCAGAGGGCAAAAGTTTAAGCACAAGAAATCTGCATACCACACCCTCCTGGTCTAATCTGGGATTACCAAGATGACTTGGGTCTGGTCTGTCCTGATTTTCTTCAGAACTGAGTGGAGAAGAAGTAATGGTGGTAATGCATACAGGAGACCCTTGCCTTGTCACAGTTGGATGGCGAATAGATCTCCTCAGGATAGGTCCTACTGTTGGAAGATGCCCTGTGCCACCTCTGGATGGAGATACAATTCATGCTTCACCAGCTGATGCCTATTCTGCTCATCCGCTCTGGTGTTCCGGGACCATGCCAGGTGGTTGGCCACCAGAAAGATCTGCTGTTGGTCCAGCCATTTCCAAATGCACAAAGTCTCCTGGCAGAGGAACCAGAACCCTACTCCACTGTGCTTGTTGCAATACCACATGCCAGTCATGTTGTTAGTGAGGACATGCACTCACCCCTGCCCCACCTCCCCCTTTGGCAGGAAGGCGTTTGGGGCCAGCCATATTCCATAAATGATTGATATAGATCTGGTGCTCCACTGCAGAGTAGAGGCTTGTCTCCCAGATGGCAACCCTCCCCCAATCCAGCAGAGACCCGTCTGTCTGCGACATCTTGATTTACTCAGAGAGACATCCCTGGTGCTGGGCTCACTGAAAACTGAGGTTCCGTTGCAGGGCCCACATATGCCATCTGGCACACCGGACAAGGAGGATGCACAAGATCAAGCACCTTATAGACTGAAGTATCCTCCGCTAGAACCAGGACTTAGCCTAAAAAATCAGGATCCTATCCTGAATGTTCCAGAATCATGGCTACCTAGGGAAAGGCTATAACCACCACTGTATCCAGGCTAGCTCCTATGCAGAAAAGGCTTTTCTTTGGGCTAAGGTGGAATTTTCAGCTGACTAATGGAAGTCCCCAAGGAGGGCAAACGTTGAGCTGTAATCTGGAGATGGTCTACAACTAACTCTTTTGGCACAAAGCGGTAGCAAGACTAGCACTCCTCTCTAAGTCCTGCACTCGTTTAATGGCACCCTTGGCCAGCAGGAATTTGCCGTCCTGCATTAAGATTGAGGCACAGTCTGACAAAATTTATTCTGGCATGTGGGTAATATGAGGGAGAAAAGAAATTAAATTTAGGGCGTAGCACATTTGAACAGTTTGAAAAACCAATTGCTCTGATATGATGGATTTCCAGCCAGGCAGGAAATGTTATATCTGGCCCCTTATCGAATGACTGTGGGTCCAGGCGGGGGAAACAAAGCGGTTTGGAGGGGTGCTACAGCAGGGAATGAGGAAGTAGATGAACGCTGCCCCTTCCAGTGTGAAAGGGTTTGACTGGCACCATAACCTACACCTTGAAACGGCTGGGCCAGTTGTTGCACAGACTGAGATGGTTGACACTGCCGGTAAACTAGACCTTTAGAGTAACTCCCAAATTTCCTCTACTGCCTGTGGAATTTGTGGGCTTGCCACAATAACCCCAAGAATTGTATTGTGGCATGAATATGTTTACTCTGCTCAAGGGTAGAGTCATTGTTTTTCTCCAAAATGTCTAGATTCATCAAAGTGCATGTCCATAAGTGACTGCTGGAAAGCCATAGAAAATCCAGTTTCCTGCTTCCACAAATCTTGTTTAAGCATTACGGTGGTGCTGAGACCATGGCCTTTGTAATTCGTGATGGCCAGACCAGTTTGCAGTACATATTTCACAGTACCCTGTCCATCCTGAATTGTTTGGGCAAGAGACGCAGTGAAGTCTTCAGGACAGATGGCAAGAACTATTTTTTTATAAAAAATAAAATCTTTTTATTTAAACAATCGACAATCAGCATATCAATGCACATTCAGTATCATGTTGCAAAGCTAGCACCAAGCTGAAATGTTCATATTAGCAGACTCCTACAGTTTCAGGATATCAATTGTTACATCTTCAAACCCCATCCCTCCCCCCTCCCCCCTTTATTTAGGCAGTTTCTCTCTAATTTCTTTGACTTGATCGTGGTATTGGTGTACATATCAAACCTGGTATTCATTCCACCTCCCCCAAACCTTTGTCCACTTGTCTGGGCAGCCTCTGCTCTCATATGTGTTTTTTCTGCCATCATGCACCAATCCATGTCACTTTTCCATTCATTCAGCCTAGGAGCCGATGCAGCACCCCATAGTCTAGCTATGTTACGTTTTACTACTATAAATCCCAATGTCACCTAGAGATGTTCTTTGCTTGTAGGGGCAGATTCATGCCAAATATTCAGGAGACACCATTGTGCCGACTTCTGTGTAGGTATTAAATGAACCTCTCGCATGAAGGACATAACTCTCTCCCGATATGTCTGTATATTCCCATATTATGTGGAGGAAGGAGCTTTTCTGTCCACGTCCCTAGGTGCAATTTGGGGAGTCTAGTCTACCCATTTTTATCAGAGTTGTGCGGGCAATGTATGATATGTGGAGTATCTTTAATTGTGCTAGCCTGAATCGTGATCGGATGGTTACCTCTTTCGGTGAAACTAGGGCCTCCATCCAGTTCTTGTCTTCTATCTGTCCTAGGTCTTGCTCCCAGCGGGTACGAAGGGCTAGCGAGGGATCTGGAGAATTATTCACGAGTTTACGATAAATCAGAGATATCGCCTTCTTTTCAAGACAGTTGTCCAACAGTCTGTCTTCCAGTGGCGAGGAATCTGGAAGTTCCTCTCTTCACGCCAATACTGCCCTAATGCATGCCTAACTTGAAGGTACCTAAAGGTTTTTGATGGAGCTAGCTGATATTCTTTTTGTAGTGTTGCAAATGATTTGACATCTCCCTTAGGCCACAGATGTCCCAGTGTCAAGATGACTATCAAATCCCACCTCTTAAAACCACCTTGCTGTGCCAAGAGTCCCAAGCAAGCAGTATTCCACAATGGATTCATCTGTGTGAGTCTACCCTTCCACTCCAGAGCCGTGAGTGCCTCTTTCCACACCTGCAGTGTAGTGGCGGTTGGCTCCAGAAGGAACACTGTCCTGCCGCCCCTATAAAGAGCTCTCCGGTATCCTCCTGGTTACATTTTATAACGGTCCATTTTATATGCCGGGTCCTGCTGAGGGTAATGCACCTAGTGATTAACCACTGTTAACTGGGCTGCCCAATAGTACTTTCGTACAGGTGGGATTGCTGCACCCAGTCATACCACCCTCTTAACTTTTTCAGAGAAATTCTTGGGGAGCCACTGTCCCATAAAAGGAGTTGCACGGTTGTTTCAATTACTTGGAAGTATGACTGGGGGATGAAATAGGGTGTGTTGTGCAGTATGTACAGGAATCGCGGCAGTGCCATCATCTTGAATAGTGTGGCTCTATCCAGAAGCGACAATGTGAGAGATCTCCAGTGCTGCACATCACTATGTAGGTTACAAAGTGGGGGTTCCAAGTTGTGTTCGTAACACAACTTACGCGCTCTCCAGATATCTAGGAGTCCGAAGGCTAACAAGAAATCCTTTAGATTAGTACCCGCTTGTTCTTGTGGCCGTGCCGGCCAGCAGTCTATTTCAGATGAGAGAGCCGCATTGCAGTCCCCTACCACAATCAGGCTGCCCACAGGGAGTACTAGGAGTAATTGTGCCTATAGTCGTGATGGAGCATAGAGTGAGACTATATTGAATACCTGACCTTTCCAAGTTCCTGTAACTGCTATATACCTGCTGCTATCATCATGTACGGTCTTATGAGTTGTCATGGGGAAGGAGAAGCATAGTAGGATGCAGACTCCCCTGGAGCCTCTGGTGTATCCTGCGTGTGCTATTAGTTTGTATCCCTACCTATTGAGCGCTCCCTACTGTGTACCTTGAATGTGGGTCTCTTGCAGCAGGGCCACATCGGGGGCATATCTCTTTAAGTACTGTAAAACGACCCCTCTTTTTATTTTATCTCCTAGGCCATTAACGTTCCAGGAGAGAATTTTGAACCCTTTGGTTGATGCCATCTTATGTCTCTAACCTCTTATCGGGGGAGAAATCCAACCATCCATTTCTAGGTCGAGTTTAGGGGTGAGGGGAAGAAATCTATTTTCTTCTGCATATGCTTCCTTTCTCAACAAGAGTTGTGTCGCTGAGTGACTAAAAACAACAGTGTGGAACAATCCTGACAAAAACTTCACCCCTTCCCACCTCCCTGCATGACAGACCAGGAACTGACCGCCCCCCAAACTATGTAGAGTGCCTTTGTACGCAATAACTATCATTAACCTATTTAAGAGGGGGGATCAATCCAACCCTTATTGGTGCTGCCGCTACCTTCTATTCAACAATATTACATTGTCCCAATACAAAGTCTATAATAATTAAGCCGTAATTATCAGTGAGTCCCCATATGCAGGATATTTCCACCTGTATTCAGTTCAGTGGTCCGTCAGGTCTCTGTTGTGAATTCCAGGGGGTTTGTGATCATTCTTTCCCTTAGTCTTTCCCGCTTTGGACCTTCTGGGTCTGGGAGTTTTACACCCATCTAGCAAGTCCCATGCTTCCTCTGGTGTTGTGAAAAAAAACAGGTTTTCCCCTCTGCAGGCACTCGAGGTTTGGACGGGAATAGCATGGCGTATTTCAGTTCCTTTTCTCTTAAGGGCTTTTTTGACTTCCAAGGATGACCACCTTTGCTTCTGAACCTTTGTTGTGAAGTCCGTAGAAAAAGGAGATTGTATTGTTGTCCCAGCGCACTGGAGGTGACACACATGGGGATTGCAGAATTACATCACGGTCTCTGAAATTAAAGATGTGAGCTATGATGGGTCTAGGCAGGCCCTGGGCCCTGGAGGGGTTCCCGGGACTCAGTGCGCCCGCTATACTTAGAACGTTTTTGAGAGACCTCGAGCTTCAGGTGTTTGAGGATAAGATCCTCAACAAAAATATCTTCTGCTGGGCCTTCGGCCCTTTCTGGCACTCCTGTTATTCTTACATTGTTCCGGCGCGTCCGGCATTCTGCGTCTTCCATTCTAGCGTCTTGCACTTTAACTGATTTACGGATGTCACCAACTTGAGCTTGTAGTGTTTTTGTTTCAGTCCTAAGCGTAGTGATGGTTTCTTCCGCCTCTGACTCTGGCTCCGATGTTTCGGATATCTGCACGCATCGGTGTTACTTCAGAAGTTGGAGTCAATTTTGACCTCCAGCGAGGTTTTAATGTCTTTAATCACCGCCATGACATCTTGCAAGGTCGGAGGCTCCATCGTTGTCAGACCTTGAGCGAACTACTGAGACTGTTGCTGCACCACCTGGGGGGCAGGGGGTTCCGCTCTAGGATGAGCATATTTTTCCATATTGGTTTGCAATGTGGCTCTCGAACTTTTCAGTTCTGACATCGCGGCAGGCCCAGTGGTATGTGAAGACCTCTTGGGTCTACCGGTCCTGCAGATCTTTAAAGGGGGGTAGGGAGGGACTGTCCCCTCCGCCTACCTGTGGGGGCTAGAGGATCTCCCAGTGCCCTGTCGGTTAATGCCCCTCCTGTCCCAGTTGCCCCCCTCACAGCTGAGTACCACTTCGGGTGTCTGGTGTATTCCGGATGATCAGTTGGGTACCGTCTATCTCCCCCCTTGATCTTCAGCAAGCTGTGCTGGGTCTAGGCCTGTATAGAGACCCGCCTGATTTCTCCCGCAATTTCTGAGGCTCCCAGGGGTCCTGGCTTCACCACTTCTCCAGCCGAGGGGTGCGAGGGAGGGGGGAGACAGCCAACGCCACACCGTCCCCTCACAGCGATCTTGATCGTACCCCTCCCTGCACACATGAAAGTCAATGGGCACTGGACACTTCGGTCTGTGCCAGGGTACGCTATTCGTGTCATCAGCCCACCTGCCTGCTGGTAAGTTGGGCCTCACCGGGGCAGCGTTGCCACATGGTGGAGCGGTGTCAAGGGGGGGCGCTATCACTTCATATCAACCCCTTCCGCCCGATCCGCCTTTGATGTGTGTACTTACTGATTTTAAAGTCCTCTGCTTGATGGTGCTCAGCGTGGGGCCTCTTACACGGCTTCTCTGCCCCTCAGCTCCCGGCAACACCGGCTGGATGAAACCAGGCTCGATCTGTGTCGCGGGCGCTTACGATGGGTGTCATGTTGCTGTTGCGGTCTTGCTACTGCTCCGAGCCTAGAATTGGTACTCGAGCCTCGGGCGGGGTCTCATCACTCGTCAAGGGTCACAGTTACACCTTTCCATGGTCGCCCCCTCATTTTGCCTGGTGTTCATTACAATTTGGACCGGAAGTGCACTGGGTTCTCGCTGACCTGGTCCCCAGCGCCAGATCTCTTTCCCTTAACTGTGCAACTGTTTCCCCAATTGGCAATACCTTTAGCACCCTCTGTAATTTTCTACTAAATGAGGTGCTGAAGAGGGTGCCTAGGGGCTTCAGCATGAATTGTGCCATCCTAGGGGGCCCCCGCGCACAAAACCCATGCAGACCTCCAGTGCAGGTGCGTGACTTGGTGCAGACATAAGTGATAACACGGCATGGCACACAGCCCTGTGTGTCATGCCTACAGACGCTGCATGCAGTATAGGTAAGTCACCCCTATAGCAGGCCTTTCAGCCCTAAAGCAGGGTGCCCTATACTACATGTGTGGGCATAACTGCTGGAGCAGATATGCCCCTGTGCTGGCCAGTTCAATTACTGCCAGTGCAAGTGAACAGGGAAGTCGTTTTAAGTACATGTGCTGGACACTGGTCAAAAACGAGTTCCCCAGCTACATGATGGCTCCACTGAACCTGAAGATTTTTGGTATCAAAGCATCTTGTATTAATAAGCCCCACACTGATTCCAGTGATGGACTTGGTAATACATGCACCCGGAGGGCACCCCTGAAAACCTACCAACTACTAGTTTGTTGGCTGACTGCTCTCGACCAGTCCACCACCACAAATGAGGTTGACCACCAGGGTTTAGGGCCTACGCTCTCAGGAGGTCAGAAACAAAGGGTGTTTACATTCCCTCCCAGAGGATGACCTGTAAATTTGCATTCCATTGCAGGGCGCTTTAAAGAGCCCACCGCCTCTGGTATGCAAATCTGGATTCCCTTAGAGGGGGGCATGCCAGCCCCTGACCAAGGACACATTTGGTACCTGGATAGGTGGGAACATTAGTCAGAGAGACATGTCCACCCTCAGGTTAGTTCCTCCCCTAAGGTGGGCAACCTGATGTGCAGATGAAATTTGAAAGTCTGCCATCTTGGTGATGGCAGAATTAGAACTCTGGGAAAGGGTTATGCCCACTTCCCACAGGAAGTGGTCATATAGGAGGTGTAGTGATCCCAGGGGTAAGTAGCCTATTGACTACTACCCTACAATTCCCTAACACCCCTTAATCTAGTATTATGGGCAGGCCCTGGCTCCAGGAAATCCGATACTGTCGACCTGAAAGCAGAAGACGGATGCTGAAGAGTTGCAAAAGCAAGAACAGAAGACCAGCAGCTGACTTGGCACCAACCCTGCCGGCCTGCTTGCTTTCCTCAACAATTGCACCAAAGATGACTTGTCCTGCAGCTGCCTGTGCCTCCAAAAGCCTGGGAGGACTTCCACCCTTCACCCAGGACCTCCCTTGGAGCAGCAGAGTTACTTCACTGCTTTCTGCAGGCACCCCAGAAGAGCTGCGAGAACTCCGGACTGCCAAATACTCAACACCAGAAAACACCACTTCTCCCGTGCCACCTATCCTGAGTTGAAGTAGGCCTATGTGCCAGCGTGGTCCCCAGACCCTCCAGACTGGAAGCCACCTTGGGTTTCCCAGCTGTGGATTTCCCGCCACCGCCTGCAGCCTCTTTGTGCAGGCCCCGTTTACCGCAAGTATACCCGGTGCCGAAAACCTGATGCCTCCAAGCACCTCTGTACCCGGCTGCTCCGGCCGAGGAGAAGAGGACCAAAGGTTTCTCCACGTCCCTGACCATCGTGAGACCTGAGCCCACTTGCTGGTTCAGCCTGACTGGTTTTCCAGTCCAAACCTGCACCCTCTTTTCGACTGGAACGATCTCTATTGACTAACATTGGGCACCCAATGCTGTATTGCACCCGGCTGCCCCACTGACGCCCGAGGTGATCTATTGGTGCTGCCTTGGACCTTGCCCCATACGCACTTGAAGTACTGGAGGTTGGTCTAGTAAGTAGCTGTGAAGGACCTGTATGCAGTGTATGTCTTTCCTCCATAGGTAGGCTTTCCTGTTTTCAGTTTCTATTTTTGGTAAATTCTGGTGGGGTTTTTTCAGTGTTTTCCAGTGACTTCAATACCTTAAAAAAACAGTGGTTATCAGTGGTTACACATTTTCGTGCCATTAAAAACAACAGAAACAGTGTTTTCCCGGTGTTTATGGAACCCTTTGCTTTTATTATTGCTTGCTTTCTGCAATGATAGTGAATAGTATATAGGCAATGTACTTCAGTGTTTATGGGGTCCAAACTATTTTTTTACAAATCAAACTTATTGTAGTACAACATACAACACTTCTTCAGTGAGTCTTTGATCATGCGCACTCGCTCTTTCCTTCCAATGTAAACTGTCATCTGTGTAAAGGCCCTCTCAACATTGCCAATTGAGACGGCCAACGTCAAAACAGCCAGTACACAATTTGCTAACTCTGGCCACTGACAGCTTTCCATGCCAATACTGGTGCACCTGAAGATTGTGATTCTCTGGGACAGGTGCTACAACAAATGCATTGAACTGGGTGTATATGCCCTCAGATTTATTGAAGTAGTCAAAAATGAAGCTGCACTTATCAAAGTCTTGAGAAAACTCCCCCTTACGGAAGGGATCTGGAACTTGTGCATATTAGTAGAATGAGCTATGGGATGAGTCAGAGTAGTGGTAGAGAATATAATGAGTGGTATAGGGTAGTGTATTGGAGATGCTGAATTAGGAGTAAAGATAGAAATATAAAGATACATAGGTACATGGAAGGTATATGTGTAAGGAAGGTAATATATCTACTCTATAGTTTGTTCACTGGCCTCTATAGGGCAAAGAGAGACTGTGGCTACACGATTAAGTGTGCTATCTAGTTTAGAAATGAGTGTGGGTGCAGAACTGTCTGTGCAGATAATCAGTCAGCTACACTTTGAGCAGCAATGCCAACCCAGTAGCAAGTATGTAGGCAAAGACTCTGTAGTGCTGCAGATGTGCCAATGATTGACAGCCTGCATCTGCTAAAACAGGAGTGTGCACCACAGGCTGAGAAGGCCCAAATCACAGTTAGATCTTCAAGACCTCCTGCCAAGCTGATCTGACGAAATTGCATTGACACGGACCCAAAAATTAGGTTACTCCGGTTCTGAGCTTTTCTGCAACATCAAATCCAATTCAGCTGGACCTGGTGTAGAAGGTATTTCACCTTGCGGAGCGATCTAAGTCTACGGCCTTGCCCCACTGGAAGAATGCGAGGTCCATAAAAGTGACTATGTCCAGAGGTTGAAATCCTCACTAGCGAAGGTGCAAAAAGTATCCAACTGACAAGAGACCTTCTTTGGGTATGAAATTCAAATCAATCTCAGTTAGAGATTTTCAACCAAATGTCAATGACTTCACCCAGACCTCGCCCAGCAGCTATTAAACAACTAAGGCCCTCTTCGGCCACAGCCTGTTGCCTTGCCATCTGAGGATTTTTTACTTCCATTTTAACTCCATTGCCGTCTGCCATAGCTTGTGCCAAGGTACCAGTCAAATGCAACCAGATGATCATGCATGGCACTTAAAGCTTTTTAGTGCTATTTTCACACTTAACATAACTCCAAGATTCCCAGAAATGCAGAGCCCGATAGGGACCCGTCTCTGCAACTGCTTTGAAGAAGCGCCGGTGCTTAGCACCAGCAAGACCTGGCACAGTTAAAGCCCTGAAGCGGGTGCCACATTCAGCACTGTGTACTGGAAGATAATCGCAAACAGCTTGGAATTAACAACTATCTATGACAGACCAAAGCTCTGATGGTGGAGAGAGTGGGTTTGGGATCAGTGGTTTGACAGCTTGTCATGGGCCCTAGTCGAAGTAAGGAAACGCGCCATTGACTGATGTGTGAACTGGGAAACACAGCAATATTCCGAGTGCAATGAGCTACTCTGGCCTGTGTCCCGGTGTCACTGCTCCTGCTGCACCAGTGGAAATTATGCCCCTGTTTGGGGTAGCTGCTCTTCAGCACGCCATGTGCTGTACAAATATTCACCATACCGTGTGTCGGGGCCCTGCGCACGCTGTGCGGGGCCTGCCTGGCATGTGATGCCGCTTCCTACTGTACCGCCTGGAATGCGGGTTGCCATAGGAATGTAAGGTCCGTATCCAAACCGCCACCGAGACTCGGCCAGTTTTTCAGGGATGTGCACCACCCTGTGCCTCAACCCCTCCACCTCTGTGTGCACGTGCTTGCAGGGGCAGGCATGCAGCGCCACCCCCCCGCGCACACAGACACACAGACAGACACACACACACACACAGACACACACACACAGACACACAGACACAGACACAGACACACACACACAGACACACACACAGACACACACACAGACACACACACACAGACACACACACGCACACACACACACACGCGCGCACACACACGCACACGCACACGCACACGCACACACACACCCCCCACACCCCCCCCCCCCATCCCCCCCCCCCACCCCCCCGGGCCCGCGGCAGCCGCTCATCTGGTACGCATTTGCAGACTCTGAAGTAAACCTTCATTAAGTGGCAGGAGCACACTGCTTCCGATTCATTCACCAGCGCAGTAAAGCGCTCAGTTTTCTTTCACAGAATCCCCAGGGGGGCCTAAAAAGCACCACGTCCAGGGTGAAAAGTGATTCTGACGGCGCGTCGCTCTCCGGACTCCCAAATATAACTCCCCTGCACGTCTCTCACCCTCAGACACTCGCGCCCCTGACTCGGGTTCCGCTGAATTCTCCGACGTCTTTCATGAACTTGCCATATTTATTCAAGAGGTCATGAAAGGAACATTTTGTTTCCCCGCCCCCTGTTATTTTATAGACCTAAATTAAGCCTGCGCCCTCACCTCTGCTCTCAATTGACTGCATGGGAACACTGTAAAGAAAATGAAGGGGAAAAAAAAGTCACACCCAGCTGCTGATGAATGCGCGTGTTTGTTGGCTCTAGTCCAGCGCCTCCACACCGCGAGTGCAAAGGAACCTTCACTGCTCTGCAGAAGCCGTCTCCGCCGGCCCTCCCGCCTTAACCACCCCACGACTCCCCACCCCCTTTATTTTCAGAGAGGCATCGGGTGGCGAAAAAGAAAACAGGCCGCAGCGAACCTGATTCCAGAATAATTATATCTGGCTTCTGTCCGCCTGCGAGTAACTGCTTCCTCTCTCATCACAACGAGTGAGCCTCTGTAGTGCCGAATCGGCCTTTCCACCAAAGAGTCACGGGCCCCCAAAAATCGGGAGGGGCTTCTCCCAGCCTGCAATTGAACCATGATCCCGGAGCGCAAGCTGGATGCGAGCTTGGGGCTCTAAAAAGGGAAGACGGCGGAAAATCCAAGCCTCTGCTGCCTGCTCTCCACCTTCCTTGAGACTGCCGCGGCGAGCGAGGCCAGCAGCCAGTCTTCGAGCCGAGACCTAAAAATGGCGGATGGAAGCTTCGAAACTTTTTCGGATTCGGGGGCGTGTTCCTGTTCTAAAAGGGCGTGGCTAAAAAGTGGAAAGAACAGCACGGAACACGCCCCCGAATCTGAAAAAGACGGAGCCTATTTGGAGGGACGGCTCTCTCCTCCAATGGCTGGCCTCCGTTTAGGAAGCCAGCCAATGGAGGAGAGGCAAAAAGAGAGGCGGGCTAAAGAGCCACTCTCAAACATTAAATCTCTGACTTCCGGTTCTGCCTTCGGCAGACCGGACGGTCCTCGACCTAATAAACGGCACATGTTGCACACTTGGAAACTCTCGGGAGCTCTCAAGAGGCGGGCGCGCCCTCAGAAGACGCTGTGGAGCTTTTCCGCACTTCGCTGTCTATGCCAGACGGAGCTCTGTCATGAGGGTCACCAGTGCTTAAAATGGAAAAATTAAAGAGCAGGTACTCTGTGTCAGAGTACCTGATTGTTTCTGAGAAGTGCCGGTACTCTCCAATTAAAAGTATTACTTCTCTCTTGAGAAGTGCCGGTGCTTCCCCTCTCAAAATAAAAAAGTGCCGGTACTCAGTACCGGTCCATTTAAAGCACTGTAATGAGTGAGGAGTCTGGGGTCACAGCTTGCAGAAATAAAACCAAACAGGTCCTAATGCATGAGTGCCTGCTCTACTGGGCACTCAAGCGGCAGGTGCGTCCCTGCGGGGGGTCGAATACACACCTCTCACTCCCAACCGCAAGCGGCCTCGGTGTCACGTGATTCAATGACTGAGGAGAAAGTGGTCATCACAACACACAATAAACAAAAATACACACAGGGGCTGTTACATGCACGCCAACATAACAGACCACCCAAGAGACTGGTGAGCCTCGGAAGGGTGAGGGTGGAGGGTGGCGATGGGTCAGTTACACACCTCCTGACTGCCCAACTCCCAGCAGCCTCTGTGTCATGGGAGTCCAGCGAGTGCTCCCAGCAAACATACATCAAGGCAGACTGGGCCTGCTATGCACAGGTGAACCCCGCAGAAACAAACTAGGCTGGCGCAGGAGGAGCCCCTCCTCATTGAGCTCTTTCGCTGCTCCTACACACGGTGCACTCCGCCCTTCTCCCCAGTGCCCTTCGGCCCACCCCGCAACCCCTCAATGCCCCACTGCTCCGAATCGACCTTGGGCTGCGTCAAGTGATGCACGTTACTGACCCTGTGACACAACTCCGACTGACAATGGAATGGAGACAGAGACGGCTGCTTAAGAGAAAATATATTACACAGTTTAGAAAAAATATGATAAACTGTTTAGCACAGAATAGGGATGTGTTTCCTATAAGCATCATGGCCTAACAGTCTGAAGCAAGGCAACGTCGTGGAGCTGCAGTGCTGCCACCAAAATCCACTTGGGCTGGTCTGCATTATATGCCCCTCCCAACACGGACGGAGTGGGGTTCGGGGGGGGGGCTGCGCCTATAAAACATTAGCTCAGATAGGGTTCTGCTGCTATCCGATTAAGAGATCGACCCTCGCCATTACCCACAGCTCTAAGGGCGAATTCACGACCCCGCCAGACCAGCCGCTGAATGGGTGATATGTGGCCACTAATTCGCTAGATTTGCTTCCACCGCGCCTTAATTCATCCCGGCCGCACCTAGGCGCAGGTGGCAAACTTTACAGGGGCCGTAAAACAGTTATTTGGATAAGCAGAGACATACAATCTGAAATTAACCCTAGATTTTTTCTCAAACATTTAGAAAAAATCAAGAGTAAAATAAGCATCATAATTGCAGATAAATAATATAGACAAATGGAATGTCAAACATTTGCTCTCATCAGAATCCTGTCCAGAAGGCCAAGTTTAACAAACAGCGACAACAAGGCCACTGCAGTCAGCAGGAGAAGCAAATAAAAGTGTTGCTGCCACTATAATAATGTTAATAATAGATATTGAAAATAATGGCCAAATTATTTGTATTATGATTCTATGTGTATTATTTGTATTATGGTTATTAATATTATTACTACTATTACAATTATTGCCACCGACGGAATAATTATTCAGAAACGTAAAAATACTATAATTATAACTACTATTAATAAATGCTGATTGTAATTCTAACACTACTACTAATCTACTATAACGCACACTACTACTAAGAATAAATAGTGACCGAAATGATAAGGATTTGCTATATTAATTCACATTCCTTTAAAGCAATGCTATTAACTCTGATTAAAAAAGGAATATAGTGATTTACGTTATATTATATTATCAGCATTCTTTCTTCTTCTGCTTGTTACTCCTGTTGTTATTCGCTGCGAAGGGCCACCCGGGCCTCTAACACCGTGCCTGGGGCACCTGGAAGGATGGAGTGTGTCTGCGAGTGAGACGAACCAGTGGGCTCCACTAGTGAAACATTTGCTCCACGTCTTTGTAAATAAGTTACCCAGACACTGGCGGGAGTTTGACCCATTCTCCGCCCCGTAGGACCACCTCGCGCAGCCCACGCGCTGCCTCTCACCTCTCTGCAGCCGGGGCCACGCGCCACTGCACGACGCAGCTGATGGTTCATCTCCCACTAACGCGTGCGTGAGATAAACAATGCAAGGTGTGTCCGGGTCAGGGTTCACGAGCACACTCCAGGGCCCTTGACCTACTGCCCCTTCGCTGCAGCACGGTGGAGGTGCGACTGGATGCGGGTACAGCAAGGGGGTACCGGCAGAAGGTGGCCGTGAAGTGGGCACAGCCGCCCAGAACTGGCAGCGAAAACGTCTCAGCCTTTTCACGAGACGGAAATGGGACAAGAGGGACACGGATCTGAAAATGAGGCAGTCACTGTGTACAATGTAGCATTAACTGTGTATATCCTGTTTGGTGTACAATTCACTGCCGCTGCCCGCGTCCCAAGCAGTGGGACATCAGCAGGGCAGCATTCTAGTGGCCGCCCGTCGGAGCCTTCCCCCCCTTTGCTGCCTCGCGCGCGAGGCCTACGCCCACTTGGGTAAAACCCCTATCGCGTGGAGCTGGGGGCGGGCTGGGGGGGGCGGGGGGCGCGGCTTACCCCCTACTTAGTGGGCTCTCTCGCCCAGTTCCTCCTCTGTCTCCTGCGCGCAGCACCCAGCCTGGACACGCGTTCTCGCCGTTAGCCTTCCACCGAGCAGGTCGCTGCCCGATCGTCTCGCCGTCGCAAGTTGTCCGTCGTGCGCCCAGCTTTCAGCACTCCTGCTCGGTGAGTTTGCCGGTACCTTCCTCTCGCCCCGGCCCTGTCCCTGGGCATTTCCAGGCGACGGGGCCCTGTGGTCGGAATACCACGGGCGGGGGGGGGGCCGTGCTCGGAGCTAGGCTCAAGGCGTCGGCCTTACTTTTTCGTGTGTGGTGGGGGGCGCTAGTGTTTCGCCTCAGAGCGTGGGATCAGGGTGCGAGAGTCGGCTTGTTTGCTGTGGGACTGAGGCCCCGGGGTTCGATTCCGTCAGTATCTTCGCCTCGGAGCAGGGGACTAGGGTGCGAGAGTCGGCATTGTCTGGGGGACCAGGGTGCGAGAGTCGGCTTGGTTTGCTGTGGGGCAGAGGCCCCGGGGTTCTATTTCGTCAGTATCCTTGGAGCGGGGACCAGGGTGCGAGAGTCGAAATTGTTGAAGCTAGCGTAGCCCCCTGGGAATGCTGACCGCCACCCCACCCCCCCGTTCCCGGCAGCTGGTGCCTCCGCCGTTTTTAGCATCGACTCCTTACCGCTCACGATGCTGGTGATACTATCAGGTGGGTGGGGGGGCGAGTAGGTCACCGCTCTCCCTGCGTGCACCTGGTCTGCTAGTTCCGGCATGGCGACCTCGATGGGGGTGGGCGAAGTGCGGCACAGAGTCCGAATCATGCGGAAGGCCCCACACGATGGCGGGTGCCCGCCTCCCCGCGTGGCGCTGTCGTGTGAGTTAGTTTCTCCCGCTGCACCCGCGCTGCTCGGACCGTTCGCTCTGTATGGCGCCGTGTAACCTGGAGTCGGATGGGCGCTTCGCCCTGTTCGTGCGCGGGGCTGTGCTCGGTGGAGGCTCCATCGGTGGCTGGCGGATCCGTTTGTCGTGGTCGTTTCCCGGAACAGAGCCGGTAATTGTGTGCCAGGGGACCGGGTTGTGTCGGCTATGTATTGTGAATTTGCGGGACGAGGATGTTAATTTATGTGTGTAAGTACGGTTGTACATCACGGCGGGGAGGGTCTGTCGTCTGGAGCTGCGTTGTAGCACGTCTGACACCTATCGGGTACTCCGTGGGCCGTCGGGGCGCGTGTCTTACATTTATTTGGGTAAAATCGCTGGGTGTTCAGGGAGCGCCCCCCCCCCCCCCCTTTTTACTCCTGCGCGACCAATAGGTGTCCCGTAAAGTGTGGGATAAACTGGCATCCGCTGTATTTCACGCGCAGCAAGGTAAATCAAGCACCCTCGTGTGGCACGGCCACTGCTCCGCTTTTGCCCGGGCACTTCCGTCTAACTTTTAAGAGAAGGACAGCCTGGACGTCCGTCTTAATTATGAACCGTTTTCTATGTCGAGAGCCAGGGTGGCATGATGGTTCGGGGCTGAGGCTCGGGCTCTTCGGATTTTGCTTGGCAAGATCGTCATCAATAATTATGCACAATTTAAACATGGTAATTTCTAGCGCAACAAGGCCGTAGCTTTTCTCTACGAGAGGCCTTCGAAGTGTAAGGTTAATTTCGCGAAGGGTGGAGCCCGGTTCTCGAGATCCCCATTTGAGCCGCACTTGCCTCTGCAATAAGGGGAGGGCAGCGAGCTGTGCCTGGTTGCGGGGGGGCATTGTTCATGCGGCGGTCGAGTTCGGCGGGATAGGGTTGCAGGTGATTCGGCAGCGTCCGGGCTGATCTGGCGAGGGTGGGACACGTGGAGTGGCACCATGATTTATTATGCAGTCCTGCACTGGTGAAAATGTGCTGAATGTTGGCCAAAGCAACGACGGGCTGCTTGGAAAGTTGATGCATGGCGGACACTAGGGATAATGAGCGGTAAGGGTATGTTGTGGACAGTTTCCCCGCATTGCGGATTTGAACAGCCGTCAGGGCCAGGTAATGAGCACGGCATCCTGGAGGTATCGGATGGCCATCGCTTGCGAGCAGTCTTATCTGGTGGCGGGAACAGCGATACCCACTTGGGTCCAGATCGGGTCAGGCATTCAACGGAGTAGAGCGGGCCATTCGCGCCTAGGGTTACGTCCGTCGCTGGCAATTTGGGTGTGGTGCAGTTTGCTCGGGGCAACGGACAGCGGACAAGCCCGCAGCTGTGATCATTGTTTCGCGCATGAGGTTTCGGATAGATCTCCCGTCTTCTCCTTTTCTTTCAGCGTGTGCACAGCAGGCCTGGTGCGCATAGTCCGTGTTTCGCTGCGGTGGGGGAAGCAGCCTCCTCTGTTGCACTGCAGGCCCTCTGCTCTTGCGGTGTTTCGCGCTACCGTGTCCTGGTAAATTATACGTTCGGTCGCCGTGGAAGCTGAGCGGGGGAGGGACTGGATAACACTTGGATGGGGGGCCAGAATGGGATATGTTGGATGCTGGTGTCGTTGCTATGAGTTAGGCCCCTCTTAGGCGGGCAAATAAATGTTTTATAGCAGGCAGTTCCTACCCACAGAAGAATCAGTCTAACACAGGACAATCTCCTCCTGCTGTACATCCAGGAGGAACGTACAAGGGGATAGCTAAATCACAGAATTTACATATGTAATTCTAGCCGATTACTAAATGCACAAGGAATGCCATGATAAATTCTAAACAGATAGCGGAGGAATTGCATACAAGTGGGGCAAACTTGGACTTTAACACATATAAAATTGTGGTATACAACATTGTTGTATATAATGCTGTACTGCAATATACAATAACTGTACACCAGTGGTGGATAGTACCTTTAATTCTCAATGACGGCAACGTTGCAGCCATGCCAGACCTGGGCAAGCACAATCTATCCTCTATCGTGCTTCGCCCCCCCATAATGTACACCTACAATGTTAGTACCTCCATCGTACATTTGATTGATTAGATCCATTTCCACAACAACCTGACCATGGCACTTTCGGCAAACGTTTATTAAGCTTTTAAGCACCTGCTGCAGCGTTTCTTTCACCCGGCAATTGTCAGGCCTCACATAATGTCAAGATAACTCCGGCGGTGAATTATCTCTCTGGAGAGAGATCAGCATTTTGGATAGTTGAGGTTTGGACTTAGGTGAAGTTAGTGCAGAGGGTTAATATGCCTGCTGCAAAGAACGTGTGCCAAGTAGATTACAGAGTGCATAGGAGGCAAACAGATCAGCCGGTTACTGCTTTCAAAAGGGACATCCTTTGGTTACTTGCAATTTATAACTTAAAGTCCTAATATAGGATAGTGAGCTATCAACTTTCATCCTAGAAATGCATACACAATGCAAAGGATACATTATTAGAACACCGATCAGTGTTGCAAAACATCCTACAACACACCTACTATATCACTTTGTTGCATTATTTTCCAGGGTGATTCACATGCCTGTAGTTGCTCTAATGCTTTTAAAAGGGAGAAGATACGGCCTATCGGATTGAGCTACGCCGCGCAGAAGGGGACACTATTTACATAGGATGGAGTCTCAATAGCATAGCTTGGAGCAGGAAGGAGTCTCAGTAACATACCTTGGTATAAACTACGCTCATCCTCGCCAGGCGAAGACTTCGCATCGGAATGTTGTCAGTTTTTGGCCCCAGGGCAAGATTGCTAGGCATGGTAATAAAGACACTTGTCGCTCTGCTCCGGACGTATCCTTGTTGCATTACAATCGGTTTTTCTCATTGGGGAATGGCATTCCATAATTGGTTTCAATTTCGTTACAGTATCACATGTCCGTTTGATAGTTGATTGGCTCATTAGATTCCGATACACCCTGCTAAAAAATCCTTTATACAGAGTAGTGTTTAATCTTCAGCTAGTGACTGCAAGTGGGGCATACCGGAATACCCTTCTGGAGACATGACTATAAAGCAAGCAGGAACAATGTAGGTGCCGCTGGCAAATCAGTCCTGTGCGGCGTTTCGGCCAGGCGGCTTTCACCGTAGGCTAGTCCAGAGCTTTGCAATTCAGTCCGTCCTGCAGCCATAACGTTCTCACCTCATACGCCTTCCGGCAAGCTGTGAGGTGCCAACTGGGAGCGGTATGCCAGGTTCGAGTGCGCCGCCCGTTTGCGACACTGTTCAGGACTAGCTTTCAAGGTTTTGCAGCGCGGTGGGTGCTCTGGGCGAACCGGTTGATATGCCTGGCGAGCATTCAGTTTGATCCTAACTACAAAACGTAATAGGCAGAGGAAATAAAGCAATAACGATTGGTCACTCTAGTTTATGCTTTTATGGGAGCAGGAGGAAAAAAAAAAAAAAAAAAAAAAAAAAAAGGATATATTGTACTTTGGAGCGTTTAAGTAGTCCCTGCTACTTTCAATAAAAGCATTAACTTGGTGGTGGAATGATCCACCGAGCAGCCAGTACCATGATGTGAGTAACGCTGCTCTGGGGGAACCAACATTTTATCCCATCCCGAACCTTGAAGCATTTGTAGCTATAGGGTTATAAGAAAAATGCCCTGTCAAGCCAGATATCAAAAGGGCAAGAACCAGGGGCGGTCAATGAACAGATTGACCTTGAGCGTATAGTATGAGCAATCAACCCGTAGTTATTCATAATTCCTTCCGTGTGAACCCCTCAACATATATTTTCTCGTGTTTGGAAATGGGGGACATATTTACTTTCTAAATCCCAGACGGCCACAACTCCTACAACAAATGCCACGTCTCAAATAAGTTCACTCACTCTAGATGTGTTTTAAACACAAGTGGCGCTAGGAAAACCCATAATATCTAATCACATATAAGCGTGTTTTTCATTATGTGGAAAGGCAATCGAACAACTCTGGTGTGATGCCTCTAGACAACTGTTGATTTGCATATGAAGAGAGAAGTCTCAGCGCCTTATCAATATGCAGTGATTCTGGAAAATCACTTAATCTCCCTGTGCCTAATAAGGAAAGTGTGTGTCCCTGGGGTGGCGTTAGTTGGTGTGCAGGTAAAGCGCGCAAACACTCGATACCTTGCTGGTCGTGCAGCACTACCATATATTTTAAAAGTTTACCTTGGAGGCTGTTTTCATTCCTGAAAGCCGTGAACCAGATGCCCCTTCACTATTCACACCATCGCCCCCCAGCTTTCCTCCGATTCCTGTCTGCATGTTGAACATGCATGTCTTTGATATTGCGAACGTACCCCTTGCTTTACTAGGCGATGCGGTAGATTCCCGGTAGAATGCTGGATGGATAAGCTTCAGGGATAAGGCCATGACCTTTCTGGAAGGGGCATTCTCCTTCGACCTGGTCGAACTGGGAAAGGAAGGAAGGAGGGCTGGATAACTCTTTATTCTACCTGCGGTGGCACGTCTGGCCAGGAGTGATTGGCAAAGGTTTTGCCTTCAGCCAGCCTAGGTTAACACCCATCCCTACAAGCCAATTGTTCATTGTGGTATCGGGCCGCATTTACACAGCTCAGTATTTGGCCCCTGGGGCTGTCAGTGTCGCGAATTACTAAAATTCCCTGAACTGAAGGTTTGGCGGGGTTTTACACGAGCAGAAGTTTGGGAGTGCAAGCCTCCACCTAGGGGGTGGTTGGCTGAATCTGATGAACTACTTCAATCGGTTCACAGCACTGCACGTGGGAGAGTGGCAATGCCCTGTGCATACTTCAACCAGACACCGGGAATGGTATGCCCTCACCTACATGGGCGTAGCACCTTCTGAAATAAGCAGGACCGGAGATGTGCCGCTCTCCGCTGGCATTTGACAGGTTAATGGACAAGGCTAGCGGAAAAGCCAGATGTATTGTTATGAGTTAAGGTGGTCGTGACCGAGGCACTGGCAGGATAGAGACACTGCCAATTATGGGTTAGGAACGAAATTATAACTGGGGCTCACAACAAATTATTTGACAAGCAATGGGAAGTTTCCTTTCAAGCCATGATGTCGGTGCCTCGACTTACCTACAGCACTGCAACACCGGTGTAACAAGGACTGTAGGCAAAGATATTAACTCCTTTCAGCAGCAATAGAGTCCAAAGCTAGCTGCTATTCAACAAGCAAGGAATTGGATACGCTGTCCCAGTGGAGAGTAAGGAAAGAGTGGGATAACAGCGGGACTAGTATAAGACTCTATCGTCCAATTTAAGGTAACTTAATTTGCAAGTAGAGAGGCCAAAACCGGGAGATGTTGCTAAGATATGGGCCGTTTGTAGTAAACAATAGACTAATACGATGTGAAAGGGAGCAAAGTCAGGTAACAGTGATGTCAGCTTGTGTTTATAGAAGTAGGTGAAGGGGTTAACTCACACGTTACCTTCACCCTGCTTATGGTGCTGTAGCTGTTGGGAACACATCGCTTATAAGGCTAGTAACTCCACTCACGCCTCAGCTGAGCGGCATTGGGGCCTAGAGTCATTCGTGGTTAGTCTGCCCTGGGCTTCTGAGTAATGTTGCAACTTAATGCCGTATATTTACGGTTACAGAACAGGACCCATTATTTAGCCCACTAAAAGCTGGCTCGCAGGGGCGGGCACCCATAAACAGCGAAAGGAGGAAGGGGGGCTCTGGCAGCGACGGTAGCCTCCCCAGAGCTGTGGCGGAGTTACAGGGCGATCTGGATGCAGACTGGTACAGTAAGGGTACCTCTGCGACAGGCGGTACAGTAAGGGTACCCCTGTCCGGCACAGTAAGGGTGCCCGAGCCAAGGTCCAGGAGCCGAAGGGGGTTCTGGGAAGACCGCGACGGCGCCCCGTTAGTCCTTCGGGCGGTTGGGGGGCCTGACCAACCGGGGGTGGCCACAACACGCTCCGCCCCTGTCGGAAGGGGCGGGAGTAGGAGGCAGATCACGTGACCCAGTGGATGATCTGCAAATATTTATGTGCCACACTGCCGGGCATCGACCCACCGTGTGTGCTGGCTCACCAGGCGGGCGGGCAGCAAGGGGCTGCCTGCCCTGGATCGCCCGTAAGATAACCCAATTTTATTATCATACTGTGTTGTATGAAATAAACCTGCAGCAGTTCTTCACCCACAAATAAAGTGTCAGTGTAATCTTTGGGTGATGTCTGTGTATGCGTGTTGACTGAAGCAGATGACGGTGTGGTCACTATGCCGCTGCCCGCGTCCCAAGCAGTGGGACATCAGCAGGGCAGCATTCTAGTGGCCGCCCGTCGGAGCCTTCCCCCCCCCTTTGCTGCCTCGCGCGCGAGGCCTACGCCCACTTGGGTAAAACCCCTATCGCGTGGAGCTGGGGGCGGGCTGGGGGGGGGCGGGGGGCGCGGCTTACCTCCTACTTAGTGGGCTCTCTCGCCCAGTTCCTCCTCTGTCTCCTGCGCGCAGCACCCAGCCTGGACACGCGTTCTCCCACCCTTTCCTCTTACCCCGCGTGTCAGGCTCAGCGCATTATTGGAATGTTTAATTTGTTCTTTTTTGCGTTGCAGGCGGAGTTACAGGGCGATCTGGATGCAGACTGGTACAGTAAGGGTACCTCTGCGGCAGGCGGTACAGTAAGGGTACCCCTGTCCGGCACAGTAAGGGTGCCCGAGCCAAGGTCCAGGAGCCGAAGGGGGTTCTGGGAAGACCGCGACGGCGCCCCGTTAGTCCTTCGGGCGGTTGGGGGGCCTGACCAACCGGGGGTGGCCACAACACGCTCCGCCCCTGTCGGAAGGGGCGGGAGTAGGAGGCAGATCACGTGACCCAGTGGATGATCTGCAAATATTTATGTGCCACACTGCCGGGCATCGACCCACCGTGTGTGCTGGCTCACCAGGCGGGCGGGCAGCAAGGGGCTGCCTGCCCTGGATCGCCCGTAAGATAACCCAATTTTATTATCATACTGTGTTGTATGAAATAAACCTGCAGCAGTTCTTCACCCACAAATAAAGTGTCAGTGTAATCTTTGGGTGATGTCTGTGTATGCGTGTTGACTGAAGCGGATGACGGTGTGGTCACTATGTTTGTTCTCTGCACCAGTAATGCTTTGTGCATTCATTGTGTACTCTACAGCACAAGTATCTGCTGTATATTCACTGAGTGTACTCTGCACCATCGATGCGTTCTGCATTCATTGCGTACTCTGCAGCACATGTATGCTCTATATTCACTATGGGAGCTCTGCAGCATGATTTTGCTTTCCCTATGTGCTCTCTCGGGCTGTGTGAGGTAGTTAACGTGTATGGCGGATGGAAGCTTTGAAACTTTTTCGGCTTCAGGGGCGTGTTCCTGCTGTTCTAAAAGGGCGTGGCTAAAAAGTGGAAAGAACAGCACGGAACACGCCCCCGAATCTGAAAAAGACTGAGCCTATTTGGAGGGACGGCTCACTCCTCCAATGGCTGGCCTCCGTTTAGGAAGCCAGCCAATGGAGGAGAGGCAAAAAGAGAGGCGTGCTAAAGAGCCACTCTCAGAAACATTAAATCTCTGACTTCCGGTTCTGCCTTCGGCAGACCGGACGGTCCTCGACCTAAAAAGACCACACGTGCACACTAGCCAAATCCGCACAATTTAACGAGCAGCACAGGGAAACAAACAATGGAAATCCCTCAAATAGAGCCAGTGCAGGCAGCTGAGAGGTTTCCGTTGTTCTAAACTTCCCAGAGCAACCTTTTCAGTACTGTTCAGCTTTGTACTGCTTTGGCTCCCTCAAGTGGCCAAGCAGTATAAGGATGTGGAAAATCAGTGACACTCAGTTTAAAAACCAGGTCAGCTGATTTTTAGGCGGTAGGGTACTGTCGGGGATAATCTGTTTAAATCGAATTCCGGACAGCCTAGCCATAGGATAAGCTTACCACTTCAGAAATTGCACTGATTGTAATGATTTTGGTGCCTACATATATATAAAAATACATGTTATTTTTATAAAGTGGTGTGGATCTCCTTATTGAGTTGTGTACATCACTTATTGACTGTCTGTGTACTGCAGCTGTCTAACACTCCTCTCTGATAAGCCTAAGGCCTTGCGACCACACTACCTCCTAAAAAACTACCTTGGGATTGCTAGAGCAAGCACCTGTCAACTTCTAAGGGATACCTGGACTCTTTGCATAGTATACCTCTTTTTGGTATACTATATAAGGAGCCACCTTCCTACAAACACTTGTCCTCCTGATCTGCTGCTGTGTATGAGTGGGATGTGTGTGAGTAGGAGTCCTATGGAGTCAAAGTGTCTGGGTAGTTGGTGGAAGGAGATGCAACTGTTCAGGTTTGTGAGTGTCTGAGTTGTGTAGTAACTTGAATGTGTGTGTGTGTGAGGAGCTTGAATTGAGCATGTTTGTGTATCAGGAGCCAGTGCAGTTCCCTGATGTGTAGTGTGAGGCAAATTCTGTGAGGGAGGTTGAGGATGGTGGATGGTGGATGGTTTGTAATCTTCTGGTGAATTGCTTGGTGATCCCGGCGTCAAGCAGGTTCCCATAGTCCAAATGGCTGGTGGCTAGGGTATGTGACATTTCTTCTAGTGTTACCTGGGAACCATTTGAATCTATTCTTCAACATTGAATAGTGCCGTCATGCCTAGTTTGCAGTCATTGATTATTCCGAGGTTTCTGACGTCCGTTCTGGGTGTGGGTTCGAGTTTGGTCGGCATCCAGTTAGAGTCCCATGGGAAGGTATTCTTGCTGAAGATCACTACTTCTGTCTTGAGCTTGAGGCTGTTGGCTTTCATCCAGTTAGCGACTTTGGTGATGCAGACAGTGAACTTGTTTCTTGTGTTGGGGCTCTTGTCCGAGGTGAAGCGTATAAGTTGTGTGTCATCGGTGTAGGAAACTGTTGATGTGTGTGCGGATGACATTGACCAGAGGAATCATGCATGCGTTGAATAGATAGAACTGAGTGATAAACCTTTAGGCACTCACCATATGCGTTTGCAGGCTTCCGAGGAGTAAGGTGCCAGCCTGACAGCTTGTGTTTTATGCGTTAAGAAGGAGGTAGATCCAGCGGACAGTGGGTACTTAAATGCCAATCTTGTGCAGACACCAGGTGATGATGGGGTGTGAGAGCATGTGAAATGCGGCAGAGAGGTCCAGGAGAATGAGGGCTGCCATGTCTCCTCTGTCAAGGATCATGCAGATGTCATCTGTGGCGGCGATGAATGCAGTTTCTGTACTGTGGGTCAGCTTGAATCTGGACTGCAAGGATCGAGGAGGCAGTGGTTGATTAGTTTCTCTAAGACATCTGCTAAGTATTGCGGGAGGGAGGATGAGTCTGTAGTTGGAAAGTGTGGCTGGGCCAGAAGATGGTTTCTTGAACAGGGGTGTGACTGTGGCATGTTTCCAGCTGTCTGAGCCAGAGTCGATGGAAGCATTGAGGATGGGTGTTAGTACTTCACTGCTTGGTAGGAGTCTTTTTCCTGAAGGCGTGTGGGAGAAGAGTTAGATGGAGTGTCCAAGTGGATGGTCTTCATGGTAGCAGTGATTTAGATAGTGGTAACGGCAGGCTACGTGGTCAGGGTTTGTTCATCGGCCATGATGGGAAGTTGAGTTGCATCGCTGTTGCTGTATATGGGGGTGATTTTGTTACAGATTAATGTGAGAGCTTGTTTCATAGGTCTTGGTGAGGTGGAGATATTGCTAGAGGCGACAGGAAGCACAGTGAAATCTGATGATGACGAGGATTTCCTTTCTGCTCTGTGCCGGTATCAATGTGATCTGCAAGTACTGTCCGCTTTGTGTTCAGTATCTGCTGGTGGGAGCGTCTTAGGGCTCTTTCAAAGATGTCTTTACCTTAAAGCCTGAAGGCGCACCAAAAGAAGCCAGTAACCTCTGCAAGGTCAGTAGCATAGCTTCCTTGAAGACAGAAATTTGCTGCAGGGTTAATGACAGCCTGGGGAATTTGGCATATAATGGGACCAACTGTGGGATGGGATTGCATTCAGAATACGCTGGAGGGGAGGAGCCCTTCGAGGGTTGCTCTCGCGAATGCTAGACTGATTTCTGCTGGCAGGATTAGGTAGGGTACTTCTTGGGTTTCTTGCACTTTCGACTTGGACTTTAATGGAAGACTTCAAGAAAGAAGTTACTTTGCCCAGAGGGGCCCCACAATGAATGAGAGCAAGTCCACTGTTTCAAATGTGACCTGTTATAATCGGTGACGTAGAGTTTCGCCTCCCGCTCTGTAATCACCTTCCGGTTCGTTAGGGCACATTTCTCACATGACTTGGAGTTGTGACGAGGCCTGGGTGAAATTTCCTTTTCAAGGGCACACACTTTGGCAATTTTAGTAATTTTTCGCTAATGCTGTATACATGAAGTTCTCTAAATTATGCTGTCACCGAACTCCATGCAATTACGTTCCATTGGATCACTGCCACAATGTGAACAAGAAGAATGTGAGCGGTTGCTGTTCGTGACACTTGTGTTTTTTGTACTTTTATTCAGCATAAACACATTTTTTTGCTAAAATATAGCAGCAGAGTCCAGTTTTGCTTTTTGTTTAATTACTTGTAACTTTGTGTAATTTATTCAAACGTTTTTTTAAACAAGATTTTATTTGTTTTAAAAAACAAGCATGCTGGCATCTGGATAACCTAGAGATCATAAACAGCATTACTGCCTCTCAAATGTCAAAGGATGTATCCCATAGAAAATTGTGGGGTTTCAAAAAAATCATATTCTACTGCCTCAAGACTTACATTTATTCGTGATTTTGTGTAGTTATCCAAAAGCAAATTACATTAAATTCAATCTTTCCTAGTTTTGACTGGAGCCCAGGCACCAAAGGCACACAACTTGTGGGGCTGTAACAGACAGACATGGCATGGCTTGAATGCTGTCATCTTTAGGGGAGACATTGTCCCTAGCACAAAGTCTTAAAAAAAATTAAAAATGGAGTCGGCGAACCATAAGTGTTGGAAGCAGAACTCCAGATCCATGTCTGAGGGCTTGGAAACAAAGCCTGCATGCAGGGGTTATGCCTATATGTGGTCCCACTTCCTGACTTGCAGGGCGATATGAGATTGCCGCAGAGCTACATAGCACCACCTGTCCGAATGCAGGAGCCATTGGTGTGAGAATTTTCCAGATCCTGTCTTGGGTCTGGGATATTCTAAAGGTGAGGAATCTGTGGTTAGAAGTATCCATCAGAAGTACTGGTCTTATGCTGGAATGATGGAGGGAGTGATGAATACAGGATGGAATAGAAACCATGCTAGAAATATGAGGGGAATCAGAAGAGGACAGGCGGAGAGAGGCAAAGGGAGTGTGAGACTGCAAAGTGAAAGAGATGTGAAAGTGTATTCAGTTCAGAAATTGCATCTGGGTCTAACCAGACTATCGTCACAGTGAATCAATGGCAGTACGTAACAGATAATTGAGTCCCCTATGAATTTGGAGTTTGAACACTTTAGGGTTTGGCAAGTGGATCTAGTGCCTGCCTGATGTGAACCTGTGCAGGCCAAGTATATCCCACTGAATGCAAATTTTATTCCAGTATAGAGCTATTTAATATAGTCTAAGCGGAAACTAGTGTAGCGTATCTGGGCTTTGTGTCCTTTGTAACTATATAAGCCTGTTTTCCCAGAAGTGACATCACCTTCACCTGTCCAGCCGCTGTGCAGCAACATTCCCCTTGCAGCATGCTATCATTATCAGAGTCTCAAACAAGCCTTGTATATTAGCAGGTAGTTTTGCTCCACTGACTTAATCTAATTTCTGTTATTTTTGCAGGAGTGGTATGAAGAGCATGCCTTGAAGCAGGAGCAGCGGCAGCTGGAAGAGGATGGAGGACCAGCAAAAATCCAGCAGCTGTCAGCAGTGCTCCGTCCGCGCTCCCACACCATAAACTAAGGCTAAGGCCCGAAATTGTTACTCTTCTATGCAATACAACTTTTACTATTACAATTGTGTGTTTTTATGTATGTATTTATAAATACATACATATATTTACTCACACATTGTAGACAGAAAGATACAAATATATATATTTTCCTACCAAGGGAGACTGCAGTAGTCACGTACAGTAAACCAAAACATTAACTTATTGGCTGCAGGGGCCCTGGAGTCCCCAGAGTAATCTTGACCCGAGCCCAAGAAACATTCCTAAGAGCAAGATCTGGCAGTAACTAAGATACCCATCTCCACCATCTGCTGTGGAAGAAAGGTAATTGCAGACGGACGACTCACTGCTGGATGGTTACTTGCTGGGAACATGGAGTGGATCTTGTTAGCAGCTTTGTCCTCTGAGCCATGCGTTCCAATATAGTGTTTTGCGGTGGATGAACTTCTCCTAGGAGTCGGTGATGGGAGATCCTCCATGTCTTGAAAGGTTCCTCTCCAAGTGCAGCTTTTGCTGTTGTGGTCCTTTGCTTTTAATAATGGCTGGCCCGATAGTCCTGTGCTGTTTGCACAGATGATTTTGGGGGCAATAGATTGCGAATTCAAATACATAGTTTAAAAGTAAACACATCACTAACCTTCTAAGTAGTGAAAAATGGACGTAAATCCAATATAATTGTGAGCAATTTTAAGATTATATTAAGAATACTTATAATTGTCTTTAAGATCTTGCTAGTCGCAGAAAACTACATTGTAAATTAACTATAGAAATAGATCAGGTTATAAGCTAATTATGACATTATCTCAGAAGTAATAGAAGTTCTAAGTTAGCTGCTGGTCATTGTCCTGTGAGATATCAGTATACATATGGCTGTCTTTATCTGTCTCGATCTTCTTCTCTCTCCCTTATCTTCTGCCCTTGGTGTCTCCTATGTCTGCCCATCTAGCCACTCCCTCAGTTTTTAACGTCTTATTCTTCATTCCTCATTATTATTTTTCTCCCTTCTGCTTACTTTTTCTCTTAACATTTTTTGCTGTTGTTCTCCTTCTTCCTTTCATTCGATTAGATAGATTTGTCTATTATCCTCAAAGTTTAGTGACCATTCTTACGGCAGTATTTCTAAATTGCAAATGAATTCCAAAAAGGGTATGTTTGTTAAGACAAATAATATTTTCTATTCATGTTAATTCACCCTCCGAGTCCACTGGGAAGCTAGAAAGATCGCCATTATCTAACCCAGGAGAGGAGATACCCATTCTTTTTTCAGATGTGAAGTTCGGTGACCCCCACAAGTTTGAACTGCTTGCAAAAAAATAGGAAGCCTGCAGAGAAATTAAGTAAGTTTTATGTGTGACTGTAGATACATGCTCTGCATACTCTTGCCATCTAGCTTTGGGCTCGGATGTTGGCAACTTGTTTTTCTTTGAACAAGTTTTTCGAGTCACAAGGTATAGTGACTCCTTCCTTAGTTGGCAATCCACATGGGCACCATTGTTGGATTTTTTTTTTCTGCCATCTTTCATGTTCGGTGCCTGCCAGTGTTCTACTGCTGGGCCCAATTGATGGCTGGACTCCCACACTTATGGTAAAACTCACTGCAATGGATTCTTGATCTCGTTTTTAGGTCTCGCCTGAGCCAGCGCTTTAGCGCTGCTCTCGCGAGAGCTTTTGTAAACGGGGGGTTTGAAAGTGCAAACTAGTGCTTTCAGGCCGCCAACTACAGTGCATGTGCGCCGGGCGCACGCACCATTTGGCAGCCTGCGTGATCATTTCGCGGCCGCTTTGATGTTCTCAGTGAGCCGCGCACCCACTGAGAACATCAAAGCGGCCGCGAAAGTGCACACCATTTCCCACCCCCTCCCTTATCCCACTTCCTGCTTGTTTCACAATGGCGACAGCTTGTTGTGTTTTCTCCCTCTTGCTCTGTGTTACTCTTGTGCATGCCTATGGGTGACTTCTCTGTCGTACCCAGATGTATTACAATGATCTCATGTGATGACTTCCTGTATCCAGTGCACACTAGGAGGCTGTGCTTCTCTCACTCCGGGGTGTACTCAAAAAAGCAAGTTACCATATCTGCATGTCACTCCATTGCTTTTGTCAGGTTTGTGTCCCTGCACCTCCAGTCCAGCCAAGAACCACTCCTTTTGATCTGTCTAGGACAGTAGGCAAGACACGTTTCATGACCAGTCACGGTAATGCCTATGTCTACTCTAGGGAGTCGCTCCTTGACTGTCGATTCCAAATGCATGCTGAATGTAATCTGGTAGACCTAGAGTACTTGGGGGCTGGTTCGAGTTTTAAATGTGCCCACTGTGCGGCTCTCTTTTCTCTGGACTCTGATTTCCATCCCTCTGAGGCTGATTGTGAGCATAAATCCCCGCCTCTGACACATCTTCGTTTGGGATATTTACTCAATGCCAGATCCCTCATTAAACACTCCAGCGAAGTTAACGACTTTGTGACCCTTCGAAAACCAGATTGGGTTTTTGTTACCGAAACCTGGGCCAAAGATTGTTCGGGTCCTGACTTAGTGGAAGCTATTCCAGGTGGTTATTTGTTTAATAGGTTTAACAGAGAGGGGAAGGTGGGCGGAGGGCTAGGTGTAATGTATAAAGACATTTACTCCTGCTCCACTAAAGTCCTCTCCGCTCCCTTTGATACCTATCAGGCCCTATATTTTTCCTTAAAAATTCTCCCTACGGAAAGTTTCATAGGGGTGGTCATTTATCGGCCTCCTGGACCTAGGGCCACGTTTCCGCATGATTTTAGCAGCCGAATAGAGCCCATTATAGCCAGTTTAAAGGCTACCTTTTTGGGTGATTTCAATTTTCATCTGTAGAGAACCCATTGCCCTGAAACGCAGGTCTTGCTTGAAGTCATGGACTCCTGTGGATTCCCTCAGCTGGTGAAGACCCCAACACACTCAGCAGGACATACCCTGGATGGGATTTTCTCGAATGACCCTAGGATAAGGGTCTTGGATCCTATTCCCCTCTCCTGGTCGGATCATTTTGCTATCCCTTTTACCCTCGAGATTGGAGGTCCTTACAAGGACCCCAACTTTAAGCACAAGGTGGAGCTAAAAATAAATCTTAGAAGGGTCAGTAAGGAGGATTTGCTTATTAAACTTAGCAATTCCAACTGCCCCTCTTATGTGGATGTTAATACCATCTACGATGACTTTACTAGTTGGCTAATGTTAGCCTTGGACTCCCTTGCCCCTCCTAAAAAACACTATGTGGCGAGAAAGCGTCCCTCTGCCCCATGGTTTTCGGAGGGGCTGAGAAAGCTTAGACAGGGTTGCCGGCAGCAGGAAAGAAAATGGCGCCTGAACCCGACTAATGCTGAAAGGGATTTGCACAAACTTAGGCTAAAGGAATATAGGGAAGCCATTAATAAGGAAAAGGTCTTTTATTACTCCAAGATGGTGCAATCTTTTAGATCCTCCAGGGAACTCTTTGCCATGGTTAACTCCCTCTTGGCTCCCTCAACCACTGTTCCAACTGAGGTAACTCAGGACCTTTGTGATAAGATGGCTGTTTACTTCCATACTAAAATTAAAGACATTTACTCCGCTTTGGAGAAGTCAAACTTGGTGGGATCGAAAGCGAAGTCCCCTGTGGGTCACTGGGTAGGCCCTCCTAAGGAATATGGTCTGTGCTCTTTTCCTTCTATCTCCCAAGAGGAGACTGAGCGGTTGTTAAGTGGGATTTGATCTGGCTCCCCCCTTGAATCCTGTCCTCTCACGATTTTAAAATTAGGGAGGAAGGCCATTGTACCGCCTCTGACTACCATCATCAATATGGTTATTTCCTCTGGTCAGGTACCCACCACATGGAAAACAGCGGTAGTTAAACCCTTGCTTAAAAAGGCCTCGCTGGACCCCACAGAATTAAAAAAACTTTCGGCCCATTTCTCTACTGCCTGTTCCAGCCAAGATCCTGGAAAAACATCTGAACGTCCATCTCTGCTCCTACCTGGAGAAACATCAATTACTTGATGAGTCACAGCACGGGTTCAGGAGGGAATACAGTACGGAGACGGCCTTAACCGTTGTTTTTAATAACATCCGCCAACAGGTTGATGCTGGTCTTTCTACCCTACTGATCCTCCTGGATCTGACGGCAGCTTTTGACACCATCTCTCCGGACAGATTGCTGGGAAGGCTTCGGGAAATCGGGATAGAGGATGTGGCATTCAATTTACTCTCCTTGTTTCTTTTAAACCGCTCACAAATTGTTAAGATGGGCCAATATTTCTCTGCCCCGATACAACTTTCCTGTGGGGTTCCGCAGGGATCCTCGTTGAGTCCCACTCTTTTTAATATCTACGTAGCACCGCTCGCTGCTGTGGTAAGGTCTTTCAGCCTGGAAGTCCTTTCCTATGCCGATGACACTCAGATTTTGATCTCCATCACCGAGAGTGTCTCTGCCTCAGCACTTAACTTTAAAAACTGCATGCGAGCGGTGGCCGCATGGATGGTAGAGAACTATTTGAGACTCAATGGGGATAAAACAGAGGTTCTTATCTTCGGGGGCAAGACTGACATCTGGTCAGCGGCCTGGTGGCCGGATTCGCTTGGTCCTTGCCCTAGCCCCTGTCCTACTGCCAAGAATTTAGGTATTATTATGGACTCCACGCTCAATTTGGGTTCTCAAATCAATAGGACAGCTGCCACCTGTTTCGGGATGATTCGGACCCTGAGGAAGATTTTCAGCTTTCTGCCCGTAAACAGGTAGTGTTGGCCCTTGTGGTGTCCAGGTTGGACTACTGCAATGCTCTTTATTTGGGGATCAATAAAGGACTTCTGCACCGTCTCCAGCTGGTGCAGAATGCAGCCGCCAGACTGGTGATGAACCTCCCTAAAATCCATTTAGTATCTGACACTATTAGCCTGCATTGGCTCCCGTTGGGGAGGAGAATTGTGTTTAAAGCCTTGTGTTTGGTCCACAAGGCTATTCACAAACAGGGGTCAGAAAGTTTTAATAAAATGTTTCAAAGATACTGTCCTGGGAGGGCCCTCAGATCTGGAAATAGGAACCAGGTCATTGTCCCCATAGCCAGAAGAGTCAGATTGGGGGTGGGGGGGGGGGTGCCTTTTTCCTGATAGGGGCCAACCTGTGGAATTCCCTCCCTTCCACGCTCTCTTCTCTTGAGCCCCATCTGGTCTTTCGGAAGTCCCTGAAAACCTGGCTTTTCACCTGTCCGGTTGCTGTGCTCAATATGAACCTTTAGTGCCTCACCGTTGGATTTCCTCTACCAGGATCCTGCTCCGCAGTGCATTGATGCCCCTGGGCTAAGTTCGCGCTTTAGAAAATTTATATTCATTCATTCATTCATTCATGTCTGTCCCTCACACCACTCCAATCCACCTCATACACAAGAGTAGTTCCACAAGGAGTACATTCCACCGCTCAATGTACATGACACCAAAACACCTTCAACAATGGCCACACTCACAGGCTTTACCTAGACTCAGCTACAAAGAAACGTAAAGTCATATGTTCTATCCCTCACTTGTCTTGCATGCAATGCACAGTTAGACGCTGCGACCTAAGTCGCACCACTGCACTAAGATAAGTGCACCACAGCAGTGAACCGCACATGACACAAAATGCTTCTCACGTAGGCAACACTGCACTTCAAGGCGCTTCCCAAGCACTCCAATAGTGTTATATTTCAGCTACGTGCCAAGGCAGCAGTTTTGAAGTGCAATTCATCTCACTCCACACTCATCCTCACAGGTCACCCCCTGCTGCACAGCCCTCAACTTTTCAAAACTGTAATGCAGATCACCTTATCAGACGGTAAGTACTGCCCCTCTTTGAACGTTTCATTGCTGTACATTGGCCCACAGGGTAAATTAAAGAATCACACCCAGAGAGCTGAGTCACATTAAAATGGAGCATTAAACTGCTTGTCAGACCCTCACACGGAGAGAAGTTTAAAATTCTAGGCCAAGGAACCACATCAACGTCCCTATCCCAGTGCCAGTCTCTCCTCTACGCCCCTGCACTGAGGTGAATTTCATCACTCAAGTGAAGCTGCTGTCAAAGGCCGTGGGTTTTACCCGGTTCAGTGCCAGTACAGCAGCCTTTCCATCTGTTGAGGCCCTGCTCTCAGTGTCACTGCCAGGGAGAGATGGAGACAGACATCCTTGTAAACAGTAGCAGTCGGGACTTCTTCGCATTGCCAAAATCTGGATGAATTAATATATGTTCTGGTGTCCAGAGCGGTGAGAATAGTTTTTTCTAGGTCCGCTTGGTGCATAAGTGTATTCATTAGTTTGAATTTCGTAGTACGCGTTTGATTCTGAGTTGATGTTGCTAAGATGGCCCCGATCCTCCGATGCCGCGGGCGCTGCTCAGTTTCTAGGAGTAGGATGCTGGAGTCGGGTGGGGCCCTGAGTGAAGTACAACATCTTGCAACATCTTGACGCAGGGCACGCTAACAAGACTCTATGCCTCATCTCCATGTCTTGCAAAAGTGAAGGCAATTAAAGTGCATTTACTTAAAACAAAAAAGTTAACATGCTTTTCCTCTTTTAAAGTCTCTAAAAGGGAGCTCCATTTGTACCAAAGAGCAGCACATTTCATTCAATAACAGCCAGGTGCAAAATAAAGCTTTAGTGCTGCCAAAGATGCCGAAGCCCTGCACTCCAGCTCTACTGCTAACATCCAATCAATCCACCCACAATGACTGACAAGCATTTGCAATGCATTAGGTCTCGCATTTACGCGAGTTTGAGCTATTGACATTGCAAATAACAATGCCTATTGGCATTGTCATTTACAATGCCAATAGCTTTAACTCGTGTAACTGCGAGACCTATTGCATTGCAAATGCTTGTTTAGGTCGAGCCTGACCAAGCGCTTGCGCTGGTCTGGTCTGGCCAGACCTTAAGTAAGAAGGGCTTCAAAAAATGCTACCGCCGGCTACAGCATGCAGTGCATGTGCGCGGGCGCGCGCTTGAGCAGAGGCGCCATATGGCGTGATTACTGCTGCGTGCGCACCACTCGCGCACATACACTGCAAGATGTGGCCGGCGGTAGCATTCAGCAATGGCTACGGCTTGTTATACCAGGCACCTAATGGGAATGTGCAGCTCTGTAGGATGGTTCGTTCTATTACAGTGCCTGCTGTTCGTCTAAGGAAGAGATGGAGGCACAGCTGCCTGGTCTGGGGAATGTTTTTTACCTCCACTGCTCTTGGGCGGCACAATCAACATCTGGAGACTTGTAGGGCACCAAGAACAGAGCTGATTCTCGGTTGTTAGGACTTTCCACCTCCCCACTCCTTTTCTTCCATCCTTCCCTCCGAGTTCTCTTATTTTCTTCCTTCATCACTCTCCTTCCCGCGGCGGCATCTTGTTCATTTTATGATGGGGGGATTGACGGGGTCCTCTTTCTGACTACCCGTTCCTGCATTTCATTGCAAAACTGTGGTCTAACTTTGTATTTTTCTTGGCCCAATGGAATGGAGACACTTTGGCATTCAGGCATTGTAACGTGTGTGGGCCTCGTTCGCTGTATTATAAATAGGACCAGTGGAATTATGCGATCCTAAAGTCACGTCGTTTTCCGCATAACTATGGATTTGCTATAGTGGCCGCATAATCCCTCATGTGCTGCATAATTTGCAGGTTTGGACGAAACAAAAATTCGAACTCAGATCAAAAGTTACTAAAAGAGCTTCGGGATGTGCGCCGCGCAGTGGAAGACCCTTCGCGCAGGTGGACTGGTCATTTTAAAGTTTCGTAAATAAGCGATGGAGCTTAAAGGCAGGAAGGATGCGCAGGGCTCTCAGACACGGTCTTAAAGCAGACAATCTGCATGGGCGGGAAACACCAGGAGTGCGGTATTGCTGCACCCCTTGTGACTGGTGCAATAGAGTTTCACAGCCCACTTGTGATGAGGGGATCAGCACTTACACATCCCTGTTCAATCAATCCAAAGGCCTCCTCGGCGCCAATCTGATCAACATTTATACTCTAATCACAATGTTAAAGTCGTTTCCTGTGATGTCAGTGAGGTGAAAGCTCGTATATTATCGTGACCCACCCCCTCAAAGGCCAGCCCCAAATAGAAAATTGACGTGGCAGACCCTAGGATGGAGGTGGCCCTAACGCAGTAATATTGCATGACGCTCTTTTTGCAGCTGTGTGCGGGGCTCGCGGCCACCCGTATCTGGGAGAGGGTCTCAGAGCTCAAACCCGAGCACAGAAAGCACTGTGTGGATTTCACGTAACAGAGTTTATAAGGCTGGGAATTAAATGAGAGGGAAGCTTCCAGTGTAGTCCTTAAACTTATGCAAAATGTGTGATTTTCGCAGATTACATTTCTAATGGCATAAAACTCTGCGTCCCTCGAACCACTAACCTTTCGATTAGCAGCCGAACGCACTAACCGATTGCGCCACAAAGACCAGTATGTATAGCAGCTTAATAGTTTCAAGAAGCAAACCTCTATTTACAGGAAGTGTTCTACAACTGGAGAGGTTATGAAAACAGACAGCGAGCACCGTGTTTGTAAAACAAAGTAAGATGAATGGGGAAGACACATTTCTCTTCCATTCTCCGCGTCGCTCCCCCCTCCCTTCGCTTCTGCCTCCTTGTCGTGTTGTCCTTTAGCTCCCCCTCACGCTTCTCGGCGCACCTTTCACTCGTTCGGGGGCGTGGCTCCCACTGGTGCAGCAGGTGCTGTGGCACTGGGGCCAGGAGGTCCACAGATGCCTCATTATTGATGCATTCACTGTTCAAACTGCCGCCAGGACCATTTCCTTCCTTGCTCTAGAACTAATGACACACTGGTGACGTCACTGCATTCACTCTCTTATCAGCAGTACAGGGATTTAACTCGTGCTTAGTTTTCTGCCAAAGTCTATTGGTCGTTCAAGGATCAGTTGTGGACAAGGAACCCTGCAACAGTGTCACACTCGAGGGAAAAACTCAAGAACATGTCAGGGTAGAGGGGACTGCAACTTCATCTCAGACAAGAGGAAAATGCAACAGTGGCAGAGAGTGGAAAACTGCAACAGCGTTTCAGCTAAAGGAAACTGTAAAAAAAAAACCAAGCATTGGCATAGCCGATAGGTCTCGCCTTTGGGACCTTATAAGTGTTTAGCCATGCAACGGTTCATATTGTTGCACCAAGGATATCGAGCTGCATAGCTAAATACTTATAAGGTCCCAAATGCGAGACCTATTGGCTATGCCAATGCTTGTCATCTCTACCCGACGTACACCGAAGACCAAGCTCCTCTTGATGCCTCACGTGGGTCATCTCAACTCGAACACTTGACGAGAATGCAAGGTCAGTGATGGAAAGGACACCCTTGCACTAGTGCACCCAGTGCCATTCCAAGTGCCTATGAACCAACCATCATCAAGTCTGCAAACTCTGCCTCTCCCCCGAGCACGACGACATCAAGGGCCAGGTCTGCATCACCTTCCGGGCGAAGACAATCCTCTGGTGCAGACTCGAGCTGAGGTAGTCCCATTGCAGAGAGCAGAAGCAGTAATCCGATGACACCCCCCTACATCTTCGCTGAGTACGGCTTTAAAGCAGAGGAAGAAGTCATTGCCTCAGAGGCCCAGCTAGTCCAGTTCAGAGCCAAGCTCCGCCTCCAAGCCTGAGAAAGAACAGGAAGACCCTGAGGCTTTGCAACCATTGACGACTTCAACCGAAAGTATGATCGCACCCACTCCCAACCCACACCCGTGCTGCTGTAGCGTGTGCAGGTAGAGCACCGCCCAAGAAGGGGTCAGGCTTCGGATCCAGTGTTGAAAGAACAGCCTACTGCCCACCACCTTCTTAGTCTGCACTGAATGAATTCTTCAGAGCCGACAATGCTCTCTTCTCCAGCTGTATAGATTCTACACAAGCCTCAGGGGCCCCCTTGAAGCTAGCAAGGTCCTTGACTCTGGCACCGAAGATATCGGTGCAAATACTAGCTTCCATGATGAAAGCCCCCTCGACAACAAAGGCACATTCAGCGTCAAAAACACAGTTGACAGTTGGCTCAGAGGAACCTATCCTCCAACCTCTACATGAGGCATCAGAGGCTCCCCAAAAGCTTCAGTTTAAACACCAGCAGATGAGTATAATCTCCACAAAGCTGCCACCAGAGCCACAGCAGACTGTTCCAAGGAAGAAGAAATTGACTTTTGACGAGCACATTGCTTTGAAATCTCCTCCACCTCCCAAGCATAAGATGCACAAGGTCAGGGGCACTAGCCCCATACCTACTCTAACACCTCCTCCTCTTTTTCTGCCCCCTCTTTCACTACCACCTCCTCATGGTCCACCTCTTTCATATATGCAACAGAAGGGTCACACCACACATCTAACGGGGAGCTCAGCCCTCCCCACCCTGCCAATCCCTATAACCATGAACCATGGGATGGCCCGTAAGATGACTATAAGCATCCCCCGAGTGATACAGACCCGGATCTGTGCACAGCCAAGCATCACTACCCAACCCCCACACAATGACACTGCAGCATACCACAAAGTCATGCAGAGGGTAGCCACATATTGCAAAGTTAATATGCAAGTTGTCCAGGAAGATGACGGCTTCCTGGTTGAAACATTATCCAAAATCCAACCTACTCTTCAGCTCCTACCTATGCTTAAGGGCATGCTTAAGTCCACCTCTGACTTCCTTCAAAGAGCTCGTCAAGGCAAGGGAGACTGAGAGTGAGTGAGAGAGAAAGATAGGACCAAGGCAAATAATATCCAGCGCCCCTGTCCGTGTGCCCTAGCTGCGTCTGACACCACAGCCAGAGGGGGTCAACATCAGTATCTCGGTCAGACATCATGCCTGGCTCTAATCTAGAGGTATAACGGCATCTGCTAAATCAGCAGTTGGACATGGATCATCTCTTCTGAGCCCCGGTGGACCAGATGCAGGAAAACTCAAAGATTTAGACACATCCTACTCTATTGAAGTCTTTTAGACATCTACTCCTTCTTTCATGAGATTTAGCACAAAAAAGCATTTATAAAGCTGCACAACATGACCACCATGGACTATTTATTTCCAAAAGCAGGGTGGCACACACTCACTGTAGTTCACACTGGCACAGAGCATTTGGCAATTCACAATCGTATACATCTCCTGGCTGTGTACCTTCCGGCAGTGGAAAACATCTTTGCAGACCTGCTCAGCAGGATGAAGCAACAAGTCTACTAGTGAGAGCTACACTCACAAGTCATACACATGTACTCCACTTCCCACCCGCTTGGCGGTCGTGAGGTAGACCTATCCACCACTGTCCAAAACGCTAAATGCCAAAACTTTGCCTTCAGGTTCCCACAGTCCACGGGCAATGCTTTATTAATAAATAGGTCAGGGTTCTTTGCCTACACTTTTCCTCTTCTCCCACTCCTTCTCTATGTGGCCCGGAAGCTTCAGCAAACGTCACTCACTCTCATCCTGTTGGCTCCCACATGGGCCAGACAACCCTGGTTCTTGTCCCTCCTCAATAAATGCATTGTTCCCCACAAGAAGCTTCCCAACAGACTGGACCTTGTCACTCAGATCCAAGGCAGAATCAGACACCTAAACTCCAGGCAGCTCAATCTAGCAATCCGGCTGCTGAGGTCCTTGAGATTGGTTATCTCAATCGCCCTCAAGAATGCATGACCATCCTTAAAGAAGCACGCTGGCCCACTACGTGCGCTTGTTATGCTGTCAAGCGGAAAAGGTTTGTCCATTACTGCATTCTCAAGTAGCTGGACCCTCTTAGACCTTTGGTTCAGGATAATATATAACCTTGTTGCCTCCTCCACTTGCAAAAATTAGGCCTAGCTTACACTTCAATACACCTTCACGTAGCCTCTTAATCTGCCTACATGCAGAACAGGGAACACTTTTCTTTATTCAAAATTCCTGTAATTGAGACTTTAATGGAAGGACTCAAAGTGGATTATCCCACCCAGAGTTTGCCCCCGTCTGGAACGTTATTGTTGTCTTCACCAGACTCATGGGCCCTTCATTTGAACCTCTAAACCTTTGCCCATTATTCTTTCTTTCCTGGAAGGTTGCCTTCCTTGTCACTAATGCATCCTTAAGACGTGTTACTGATCTGCAGGCCCTACATTTAGAGGCAACCTTAGGTAGTGTTCCCATGGAACTCACTTTTAGAAACAAGTATTTGTTCACAGATTTTTCTGTGCAATATCCATCTATTGAAAAGCTTTTAGAGATTACATCAATACTACTCTTGAATAAAGAAAGAAAAAAGAAGATTCCAGATCAACCAGTATTTTTAAAAAACTACGGTTCAGCCTAACCGAGTTTATTTGAACAAGGAATAATAGATTGGACATACAGATGTGATAGTTTTTTAGGGAACGTAGGGCGAGTGAGTATACCCCAGATGAAAAGAAAAACAAATACGAATTTGAAGACGAGAAGGTAAGTTGCAAATGTGAACATACACTGTATATTGCTTGCTTTACAACAAAAGACAGCATTTTTTTCATTCAATAGAATTCAAGACAGAAAATTAATCATTGTATCACAGTTCAAAGAAACAATCAGTCTGTGTTCATTAATTTGTCGACGATGCTTCGACCCTTGGAAGAATAAATTGGGTCTCATCAGGACTGAAATGCCTGGGGTTGGCTGAGGAAGTGGAAGCCCAGTCTGGGAAGGAATGGCCACTCAAGGACTGTAATGGATCTCAGTAGAGCAATATCGTGTTTATGATTAGTTGGGACAGCAATCCCCTAATATTTCCCTTAATTGGAGATGAGCATCTGTAATGGGCTATCTTCCAAGGTGAAGGGATCTTGTATGCCTGGAGATAGAACATCAATTAGCTATCGGCAGAAATAAGCCAGTTGTGCAGTGAATGCTGCCACGCAGACTGTTGTGCGGTTCTGTGTGAAGTCGGCAGAAAGATGGAACAAATACTTGTTTCGAAAAGTGAGTTCCATTTGAACACTTGCTTAGGTTACCTTGATTCCCTCTGTTCACATGAACATACAGGCTCTTGTTCTTTTGTAAATCCTAAATTTAGAGGAGCACTTCTTCCAGATTTATAGGGTGGTCTTCAGAACTAACGCTTCTTCTGAAGGTTGTGTCCCCCTTCCACCTCATGGAGCTCCATGTCTTTTTCCCTCGGGGAGCCTCTTTAGCAGAGATGGCCCCTCACACCCTTGACGTTGAGCGTGCCTTCATGTACTACATTGACGGGGCCAAACCCTTTTCCAAAACATAGCAGTTTTTTGTTGCTTTCACCAAACCCGACAAAGGACATGGTTTGTCAAAGGCAGACATAGCCTGATGGGTTGTCAAATGCATCCAAACCTGTTACATCAAAGTTAAAAGAACTTTGCCTGTCCGGTCTAGGCTACATTCCACATTTACAAATTATGGCCTTTCATTAAAATATCCCAATAGGTGGCATTTGTAAAGCAGCTGCATGGTGTACTCCACACACTTTTGCCAAGCATTACTGTGTGAATGTCTTAGCACGCCAGCAAGCTAGAGTTGGCCAAACTGTTCTAAGAAATTTGTTTCAATCACCTGCACCATCCACCGGCTAATCACTACTTAGGGTAGTACTGCTGTACAGTGTATTCAGAACATCTGTTCAGGGCTCGAAAAATCATAAAAGTGTTACTAGACCTGCAGGTCTAGTTACTTTAATAATCTACTGAACCTAACTGTAATGTACTTGACCCTTGAACTGGTCTCAAATTGTGTGATCCTAGGAAAGAATTTTGTCTTATGGAGCCACCTTTTTCTTTATAATCACATTAGAGAGCATCTTCAAATATGCAAGTTCACGATTTCTGCTGTACAAAAAAAACGTTTTATTTACTAGACTAAATATTTGCTCCATGTATTTGCCCATATATAGGGTACACATGATTCCTGGCTTACCTCTTAGTTCACTAATAGCATTGTCATCTGGGCAGGAGCAGTAATAATTCCCAGTTCATGTTTAACAACTCACTTTTCATAAATATATTAATGAAGCATGATGTGGTAGTGCATTGTCATTCACAGATAGAATATTTTCCATTGAAATGGACACAAAACGTTCGCACTAACATGTAGTTTTACTGATAATAGCGCATAAACAAATTTTGGATGTTGGGTTCCAGCAAAAATATTTAAAACTTGCTCATCGCCAAGTAAAGTGTTCTAATTTGTTTTGATCCTATAGTAATATTTTTTTCACCACAGAATTACAAAAATGGGTCTTCTTAACAAGTTCACTTAGCTAATTCAGTGTTGTGTTAAAAAAAAGCCATACATCTTACAGCCTTTTCTTTAACATGCTTTGCACAGTTCACTTTACAAAATCCTCAAACTTAAGCCACAGAAAGAAAAATAAATGTAATAAAATAAGCTGACTTTTGACCTCTGTCTCTGAAAGCCAGCAAATCTGACAAGATAACCAGATTTAATGGCATTTTTATTGCTCTTTCACTTTGTGAGCAATAAAGATTCCTTTAAATCTTGTTATCTTGTCACATCTGCTCTGCTTTCAGAAACAGAGGTCAAAAGTCAGTTTGTCTTCCCTGAAGTTGGAGGATTTTCAAGTCACCAGAAAGGGTGAGTAGTCCCTAAAAATAGCTCATCCTGAATAAATCTTGCTGGACAATGCTGAGTGAATTTTTTAAACCCTGGTGTTTACAGCCACACATGTTGCGAACAGAATACGTTACATACCCTCTAAGAATCTGTTGAAGCCTGTAGTGCCATAGATTTACATGCACCCACCTTCCTGCCAGGGAGCCTGTGGTTGTTGCGTATGTATGCATCATTCATTTAAACTCTTTGTATTTAACTTCTTGCATGGTCACCTTACTCCATCTCTAAGCTCACCAGCTGTATGAAGAATAACCTAAGAATGGAGCTGATACCCATGTGCATTGCCAGCTAACGGAGGAGTCACTATATTTTGTGACTCAAAAGACTTGTTAGAAGAAAAACAAGTTGCAGATGTCCAAGCCCAACACTAGATGGCAGGAGTGTGCAGCACTACATGCCATGAGCAGATGCTTACAAGGTAAGTAACATATTCCATAGCTTTGGTATAAAAGTGATAAATATCCCATCTAATAATTCATAGATAACAATTGTATTCTAGTCCCACAGCAGTCTTCTTAGTCCTGAGGCCTTTTGCAAACTCTATCCCACCACGTCTTCTTAACCAGACAATTTGCAAGGGTATTGTGAGGACTCTGTTGCCACCTCACTGGACCCAAACCAGTAGGCCATGGACCCAGAGTTCAAAGGTCTGACAACTCAACAGACTAACCCTTCCTTGTCTACAAAATGCACTAAAGAGAAAAGTGAATGAGTGTCCATCTTCCATGCTCTGGGAGGGACCTACAGCAATGTCAGATGGGTGAAGATATGGCTAGAAAATGGCTAAAGCTGGAACATGTCACTCAATGATCAGAGCAGTGAACCTCTTGCAGTGGAGCAGTGGTCTCTGAGTGTATATATACGAGTATATATACCAAGCCTTTTTAGACCTAGCAATAGCATCCCTTGAAGTGTAACTGCCCTTAAGTGCACACACAGACTAGCAAGAATAACAACCATACCCAGCAGTATTACTCCCACTACCCTGCTCTTTTGAAGTATTATGGGGGGGGGGGGGGCTGTAATTTTCAGAAAAAACTATCCTCTGTGATCATCCTCAAATCCCCAACCACAGCTTGCTTCCCCAACCATAAATCTAGGTTTTTGATCCAAGATGAAAGCACAGGCGGAATGTTGTAGATATTGAAATGTTCATCAAAGGGCATTCAGTATACCAACAGATTCTGTTTGTTGGACTGTGTATTTTTGCTTCCTCCGAGTCTGCTGAGATCCCTTCATTTCGTGAAGTCGCCAGGTGGAGTCTGAATGAGGGGGAATGTTGTTTTACTTCTAACACTCCAAATGATTGGATTCATGGATGTTATTTTTAACCACTTTAAAGGCATGTGAGCGAGATGAAGCAAATACAGTCATCACGCTCACCCCGCTTAACTGGAGCAGTATACTGACAACTTTTTACCTTGAATTGTGGTATGAACAGGCCTCAAACCTTGTATATTAACAATGCTATATATTTCTATCTAATAAATAAAAATGTTCTTGTATTATAAAAATAGATTCTGTCCTCACTTTTTTCAGTGACTTGTAGTTCGCTTCTATCTTTACTTTGTTTGCATGATTATACTCATGAGTGTCTTAAGGGTCTTTGAGTTGCTGCTTCTTTTTATAGTTCATCACTGGCTAAGGCAGGGTTGGCGCTCTACTATACGAGACCCACCTGGTTGTGCAGAATTCTGCAGAGATTTGCCTACTTGCCAATTAGTTCTTTCAAAGTTTTAGAAGGTGTTGCGTTTTCTCAAAAAAGACCACTTTTTGGACCACAAAGACCACTTTTTGGACCACAATTTTGCAGAGTAATTTTGGATACCAGTAGTGGCACAGGAGAGAGAGGGACGGACTGAGAGATGGCCTTCCGCCACACCACAACTGCTCTTACCCCATGGTTGTTACGACCACCAATATGTAGCCCACCTCTTGAGAAGAAAATGCCACCAACATATTGTGCTAGGAGAGTTTCCTTCTCTTCTTGTCAAAAACATCATTTTACTGTATGTCTCTATGAGAGGTGTCCAACACCACCATCAAACTCAAGAATACCAACTGTAACTTATTTTCATTTATGTAGTGATTTATTCCGTAAAAATTGTCAACAGTCCTAAAAAACAAAAACAAAAAAAATAGTTAAAACGTGGTTCAATGGTGTCTCATAAAGAAAATGGAGGGATTGTGGCAACAGAAGAACGAATGGTTGGGAAAAGGGACCTCCCAGCTTTGAGTAAAAAAAATTCATTGGATGAAAGAGACACATGCAGGAGATTGAGCCACAAAACGTGAAGGTTGTAGTTTCTGTAAGTGTATGTGAAGTTTGTATTCTCTTGTAAACTAGTGTTCCTGCCTTGAATAACATGGTATGTGTGCATGTCACCCTATAAGCCATGCATTGTGCATAAGTGCTAATAGGTACTGTTTTGACATTACCTGTAGTAAGGCTATCTGTGACCAGCTATCATTTCAGGGCATGTTTTGATTTTTGAATATTTGAAAAACACCTGTGAAAGATAAGAAGACAGAGAGGGTAATTTGCCAACCATGGCTTTCATTTTCCAATGATACAGCTTTCATTTCATATCATTACTTTTGAATTACACAAATTGTCGAGGATGTTCTGAAACGGTGAGTTTTAAGTTATTTCTTTGTGAGATATATGCAAACAGAAGAACATTGTCAGATACCTTGAGTTATTTAAGAGAGATTGAAGTGTGCCCTAGAATAAGGGAAGATCAATGAAGGGGTAAAAAGTGTAATCAAGAAGGAAGTAGAAGATTTTTGGAACTAATGTTATTTGGCAGGATAGGTTTTCTGAATATTTTTGATTTGAATCAAGAATTGAAATAGACACTTGAAATTTCGGTTGAGAAAAAGTGACAGTCCAAGATTACTCCAAGGTTACAAGAAAGATAAGAGAAATAGAGAGGATCAGAGAGAAACAGCTAAGAGCTAACAACAAGCTTACGGATGAGTGGTGAAAAACATCTGTATATAGAGTTGAACCTGAACAGAATAAGAGGCATTTATGAATTCTGCGGGGAAGAACAAGGGTCCCACATGGTTAATATTAGTAAATCCTCATCATATAAGTGACAGGATAGACCAAAGAAATAACAAGAGGAGTAGCGACACAGGGCACATTTGAGAAACCCAATGGCAGAGAAGAGGAGGTTCAGAGTCTAGGTCAGATGATACAGAAAACAGGTGGTTGGGAGCGGAGCTTGCCTGTCTCCAGGATGGCCGCAAGTTAGCAGAGCTCCACAAGCTGGGCAAACAATCCTGAATAATCCTGCTTCCCGATAAAGCATAACCCCCTCCCCGCCGTGGTAACTGAGGAGGTACATCGGAGGCTGCATGTTTTTTCATGTCTTGACACATGAGCCCAGTAATTGGCTGAATATTCTGGTACGCTCTGAGGCACAAAACATGGAACATTATTGAGATGGCAAAGATCGAGTCAAAACATAGGATAGGCAACAGAGTGCGATTCTTGACCTGGAATGGCAGAGGATTGAATGAACATAGGCAAGTATGTAAAGTTATAGCATACTTAAAACAACATAAGATTGATATAGCACTACTCCAAGAGATGCACCTTGCCTCTTATAGCAGAATACTTTCACATAAGTACTTCCAGGGCGGGTATTACTCAGCTGGGTGTACGTTGCATGCCAGGGGTGTCCTCATATGGCTCAATCCAAAATCAGGCATCACGCTAAAATGTATAGAACTAGACGCCAGTGGGGGAGTCATAGCTAAATGCTACAAAGAGGGGCTGGCGGTCACATTAGTAAATATATACAGCTCTAATTATGACGACCCGAAATGTTACCATACTTTGGGTGACTGAATAGTGCGACAAGACGGTACACAAATAATAATTGGGGGAGACTTTAACTGTATACTAGATGCTGTCAAAGACCGATCTAAAGTCCCTCATCGCCGCCCAGCTGTAGCAGCCAGTGCAATAGTAGAGGTAGAACAACTAGGCCTATTAGATATCTGGCGGCAGCGTTCCCCAGACATTGCGGGATTCACTCATTATTCTGCAGTTTACGATGCACACACCCAAATAGATTATTGGCTGACATCCAGGAGCCTTTTCCCACATGCCGCTGCCTGTAACCCACTTTCTAGAACATATTCGGACCACTCAACAGTCCTGCTAGATATTAACCTTAACATTGGGAAAGCTGCATCATTCCTCTGGAGATTCCCTCCATATTCCCTGATAGATCCCGTTTTTAAGACCGAAATGACGCCGCTGATAGAACCTTCTTCACAAAAAACATAGGCTCTGTAGATAGTTTTGCCACAGTTTGGGAGACCTTTAAGGTTTATGTCGGGGGTATGACAATATCCAAGCATGCCAGGACCACTCCGGGCCTTGAGAGATAAATGATCGAGATTAGAGCACGAGGTAGCATGCTTAGAACAAGCCCACCAACATACAAGTGATATAAAACACCTGGAAGATATTAAAAAAGGGTCTTGAAGAGTATCATGCTACTGCTGATAGCGAGGTGAAACAGCTGGGTAAATATGTGATGGCTAGGGTTTACGGGGAGGGAGAGCGCCCGGGGGTTACACTGGCAATACTCCTGCACCCCAAAAGAGGCAGTGACTATTTTAGAACTACAAGATGAGGCAGGCCATAAACTTACTGCTCCTAATGCGATCACGGACAGGTTTAGCAGAGGTTACTCTGAATTATATAACACTCAGACACCTGCTGACAACAAGGCAGTCCAACATTACCTAGAACACATACAAATGACATGGCTCACCAATACACATAGGGAGCACCTCATCGCTACGCTCAACCCTAGCGAAATTCGATGCGCTCTTAAAACAATGCGCACCGGTAGCACGCCAGGAATGAAGGCCTCAGTCACTTTTTACAGAGCCTTTCAGGAATTACTTATTCCTCACTTAATGTCTTTGTATGTGGAGATGGTCAAGACTGGAGAGATACTGTCGTCCATGAGAGCAGCGCTAATTGTCACACCTGAAACCTGGAAAACCCCCGGAGGCCTGCTCTTCATGTACGCCCTTATCACTATTAAATGTAGATACCATGATTTTTGCCAAAATTCTGGCTAATCGCCTAGCCCCCCCCTAATACTCTTGGTAGTACAACCGGAGCAGGAAGGCTTTGTCCCCGGGCGGAGTATTATCTATAATCTTCTAACTATATTTGAGACCATTCAAAGGATAGATTCAGCAGTTAGAGCCGCGGCAGTGTTCCTAGACGCTGAAAAGGCGTTTGATTTAGTAGAATTGGCGTTCATAAAGGGGGTCCTGAGCAGAATTGGTGTGGGGGAGGTATTTCTCTGATTTGTCAATGTGCTATATACAGCACAGCGGGCAAGAGTGCAGGTAGGTAATGCTGTCACTAGCCCTATAGTTATCGCATGTGAAACCTGCCAAGGGTGTCCACTATCCCCTCTGCTATACACTCTTGTGACGGAACCACTGCTGTGTGCATTAAGGGAATACCATGGGCATAGAGCGTTGCGATTCCCTGGGCACCGATTAATAGTTTCGGCATATGCAAATGACACATTGATATATGTCGATGTACCCGAGAGGCACCCTAACCATATTCTCACCGAAGTAACACAATTGAAGTAGTTGTCTGGTTTCAGAATCAATTAGTCAAAATCCATAATTTTTCCTCCAACCCCATGCACTATCTCGATTGAGTTGGACTTTCCCCATGCAATGGTCCACAGACTCAATACGTTACCTAGGAATTCAAATTCACACAGACCCTGGAATAGTACTAGCTAAAAAAATTGGGAGAGCTGTCTCTAAACTTGAGCATGACATAGACCAATGGATCAGATTGCCCTTCTCACTACTTGAATGCATTTCTATTATGAAAATGGTCGTCCTGCCTTGATTCCTATTCCTATTTCAAAATATACCAATGACACTCCCAAGTCACATATTAACTGCACTACGATCCCTGATGATTAGGCTGGCAAGCAGCCGAGGGTTCAGTGGGGAAACAGGTTGCCCTACTCCATGGGAGGCCTAAATGCTCCAGACCTTGAACTGTACTATAGGGTAGCTCAAGCCTCTCATGCATATATTTGGATGCATGGCCCAGAGGCGGGACCACATAGGTACATAGAAAGAGACGCAGCTGACCCGACATTCTGCTACAAGTGGTCTATAAAACCCCTAAAAGGCGATATGTAGTCTTAGACTCCTTAAATTCTACAACCTATGCATAGAAAATGTGCTTGAGAAACAGGCAGGCGCGCTGTTGTACTCGCCATTAACCCCACTGGATTAGTTTACCTGGTTTCCGACTGGAAGAGAAAAAGTAGTTGTTTGGACATTGCGAAAATTGGGCATATTGAACTTAGGTGACTTCTTTCACAATGGAGTGGTACGTAAATGGGAAGATATACTAAAAGAAGGGATAGCTACAGGGACTCTAGACCAATTTCAATATCTCAACTAGGCATGCTTGGCGAGACCAACTGGGAGACGAGTTGCAGGAACCGTTAGAGATGCCAATGCTCACTTATATTATACAAGCGAACACTCCCAAAAATTTAGGGACCAGAATGTACGGGTACGCCCAGGAAGCTGAGAAATCGCAACTAATGAAAGTACGACTGGACTGACAAAAAGATCGAGACCTAGTTATAAATGATAAAAACTGGCAGCATTGCTGCAGTCACCAAATGCATATCCCTAAACAGTAGACACTGATTAATACATTTTAAATATATAAATAGAGTGTATTACACGCCAGAGAATCTCTTCAAATATGGAATGCGAGACTCTGCGGAATGTCACCACTGCCCAGAACAGGTAGCTGAATTCATACATGTTGCATGGTACTGTCCTGGAATTCTGAGATACTGGGGGAGGATATTTCAGAAACTAAGTGAGATCACGGGTCATGCCCTGGAACCCAATCCACTGCTAGCTCAGCTAGGTTATGATATGGAGGTGGATAAAAGCATAAGGAAACTGGTAGCGATGAGGTTGTTATTGGCTAAACGTAGAGTGGCGATGCGATGGGTGAAAGGACCAGTGCCAACGATAGATGAGTGGGTCACAGACATGCTTTATTGTAATACACAATCAGATGCATATAATGAGCTGCTGCCCCCTCAGAACATACCAAAAAGTTTCTGGGGATTAGAACAGCATTATCTATATGGTAAGGAAACAGGAGAACCGTAAGGTGAACATGTTGGGGATTCATAAACTACATTAATTGTGGAGAATCACCAGGGGCCCGGTTGTATTGTTATTGATAATGCTTGTATTCGGGGAACCTCTATCCACAACTGGTCAAGTTACTGATATTGGATGTAGCCTACTTGATTATTTAACCCCTTCCCCGCTCATGACGGAGCCGCTCCGTCATGAGCCATGGTTGCCGTGTGCTCATGACGGAACGGTTCCGTCATGTCACGGCCGTTGGCGGCCGCTCCGCCTACGCGGCGCTGTTTCCCCGCCTGTGCGGGGGGACAACGGAAATGGGCGGAGTCATGACGGAACCGTTCCGTCATGAGCACAGCTCAACCGTGGCTCATGACGGAGCGGCTCCGTCATGAGCACAGCGCCACCGCGCTGCCCCCCCGCACCCACCAGCCCCGCGGCGGAATTCCCGTCGCGGCGAAAGGGTTAAACCATGTAACTCACAAGTGCCGTGATACGTTTGTATACAATGAACTGGACACAATTGATACAGAATTGAGTATTTTCAGTCAAGTGATGCTATTACGACATTTTATGTTGTGTTATTGTTAAAATCAATAAATCAAAGAAAATGGGTGGTCAGAAAGGTGTGAAGACTAATACAAAATCAGAGGTTCTAGCATTGCAGGGCGATGCACTATGAAAACAGAAGCGAGACCAGGAAGAGCGGGTCTAGACTAGTGGTTTGACATTAGAAGCGATTGGCCGATGAATTCCAGATAGAACTGCTTCCCTGAAGGGAGCTGCATTAACCCCTTCAGTGCCCATGACGAGCTGGACTCGTCATGGGCTGCGGTGGCGCTGTGCCCATGACGAGTCCAGCTCGTCATGAACTCCGCCCGCTAATGGAAGGCGCGGCACTGGGCGGGGAAAGGGGCGGGCATGCAAGGGGTTAAAATGTTATTGAAAAAAAGGAAAGTCTGCCATTCAAAGCTTGGTGAGGTACCGTATGGTCTCATTACCCATTAACCTCTTTATGCAACCAAGCCGTTCATCAATGTACTTATACAACGCCTGTATGAAGCTGGCTCTTTATATAGTGAACCAAAGGGAGGTGCACTGTGTAAAAAGTCCAGGCAAACCCCAATCGATTCACAGAGTCACAAATGATCTCCCAAATGCTCTCTTATGGGTTAGTGTGGTCAAGCATTTAGGTGTATCAGAAGATAGTGCGAAGCCTTTGTTGACACACACACAAGAAAAAATTCGAGACCAATTTAGAAAAATAAGTTGTATTTTTATATACATTTTGATTCCAAGAACTTTATCAAGTTAGTAATTTATTAAATATTGATTTTTGCAGGTATGTAAAATGTTCTTAAATGCGCTTTTACACACAATGCTTTCCTATGGGAGAAAAGGCTTGTGTAGCAAACAGATGTTTGCGTTTGATTTCTGGGGGTTTCCTATGGGATTTCGGGTCGTAGGGGGGCCAAGGACCAAAGTACCACCACCAGCAGTTACTAGTTAACTGCCCTGGGGTGTCCAGTTGCAGAGGTGCTGGTCGGGTTGGTAGCTGCGCACGCTACGCATGTTAAAATCAGGGAGGCCACCTAGAAACAGGCTGCAGATGGGGAGGGGATTTGGGGACAAGTCCAGGAGCTCCCAAAGGGGGACTGATCACAAGGGTCTTTGGGACAACTTGCACAGCCGGTTCATCGGTACCTGGGCTTGGGCGCTCGAGTGCAGAGTGGAAATGTCGGCTGGGTTCTGTGCACCTTCGAACCTTGCGGTCATTTGTCTCACTGGCTGAGGTGCAAAATCAGGACAGCTGGGCCACACTGGAAGTGAGTTTCTGTTGTGCTGACGTCCTTCGATGGCTGCTTTGTCTTGGAGCCGTTGATGTCCCAACAGGACTCTCATGGTCTTGGTTTGCTTCAAGGGGTCCAGTACCCCGGGTGTTGGTCCTGTCTGGCTTTGGTTGGTCCTGGTGTCCTTTCATTTGGTGGGAGACAGATCGGACCTTCAGGAGCACAGAGCCCTCTTCCTGGGCATCTGCCGGGCTGGCCGGAGACAGCAGCTCAGTATACCGGACTTTGCGTTTCGGTGCCTGCGGACTCTGGGGTAGTAGCTCCTCTACTCCAATGGAGATTGCTCGGCGATTTGGTAAGGCTGGCAGTATCCTGGGGTTTTGGGAAGCTAATCCGCTGTGGGACGAGTCGTTTGGTAGCAAAAGTGTGGCAGGTAGAGTTTGGCACCAAAATGCCACAGCAGTCTCCAGTTCTTGCAGCTCTTGGTGTCCTTCTCTTCTTGGTCTGTTGAATCTGAGTCACTGGTGTCATGGGTGCCACCTAAATCCTCAATTTAGGGGCTTTAAGGGGAGTGATGGGTAGTAGCCAATAGACCACTTACCTTTAGGGTGTCTCCACCCTCTATATGACCACTTCCTGCAGGAAGTAAGCATAACCCTGACCCAGAGAGTCTAATTCTGCTGGAACTAATAGGTTTGAATTTTTTTGGTTGCGTCCACATCAGGTAGCCCACATTAGGGGTGGTAGTAGCCTGAGAGGGGGGGCCACGCCTCATGACTAGCTAATTTTCCCATCTGTCCTGGTGCCAAATGGGTCCATGCACGGGGTGGCATTGCCCCTATCTAGGGAAGGCTTGGGTTGCATGTCAAAGGCGGCAGAGGCCTTTGAAGCCTCCTGCCTTGGTATGCTGATTACTTAGCAATCGTGCTCCAAGTGGGTGACAACGTCTCTGGACGGAGTAGCCATTGTTTCTGCCCTCGGAAAGCATGGGCTCTCAACTGCAGTGGGGGGGTCAGAAACCTGTCTGTTGAGCAGGCTTGTCTACTCCGGTCAGCCGGAGCGCTAGTAGTCCATAGGTTTTCAGGTGGCAGTTTTATGGTGCCCTTTGAGTGCATGTATTAGTAAATCCATCAATGGAATCAGTGTGGTTTTATCAATATGAGATATTTGATACCAAACATCTCTAGTTTCAGTTAAGCCGTCATGTAGCTGGGGAACTCGTAAATACCAGTGTCCGACACATATACTCAAAATGACTTTCCTGTCCACTTGTAATATCAAAGAATTGACTTAGACATTACAGGGACATATCTATTATGCAGATATGTCCACACATGTAGTATAGTGCACCCTGTCATAGGGCTGTAAGGGTGACCTACTTATACTGAATATATTGTCTGCAGGCATGGCACACAGGAGGTGTGCTATATTGTGCCTTCACTTTTCTCTGAGCCATGGCACGCAACCTACAAAGGCAGTTTGCATGGTGCTGAGGGGGTCCCTTAGGGTGGCACAATATATGCTGCAGCCCTTAGGGACCCTCTTTAGCCTTCTTGACGTAGGTACCAGGGGTACCATTTACTAGGTACTTAACGGGGGTACTCAAGGTATTTCTAATTGGGGGAACAATTGTACAATTTTAGGGAATGAGATCTGGCATTGGGGATCTGGATAGTAGGAACCCAGTGCACGTCTGTCAAAATTGCATCAGATACCAGGCAACATTTGGGGGTGACCATGTCAAACAGGGACACTTTCCTACAACACCATATAACTACAATCTGAAAGAAACACGTTAGTTATGTTCCTCACCTTAGAATATCCCCAGGCATCGGGCTGGATCCGGAAAGATTTTTCGTCAGCAATACCCCTTGCATGGGCGGCCTAGCGAGCCTCCGGCGCCGTCGTCGACTTCGGTCCCGACGCCGCAGGTCCCCGTGGGATCCAGGCCTGGATCTCAGTCGATGCCGGTCAACCTCACGACGCCTCCTCCGCCGGCGTCGACACCAGTTCCACCCCTGGCGCCATCTCCGGACAACGCCGTTCCCCCAGTTCAGCCCCGGTCCGGGCCCGGCGCCGGTGCGGCGCCGTCCGGCGCCGCATCAGACACCGATGGATGACCATTTCATCTTCCGTCCGGCTCTGGTTTTTCCGCCTGTTTATCAGGAATCGGATGCCGGGGGCGACTGGGAGGGGTCTGAGGAACCTCTGACCCGCCAGGGCCAGTTATCACAGGACTGGGCAGATGAGCTGGGGGATGCCAGTGGACTTGATACCTCCCCTGACACTGGCTTCATCTCTCCTCCGACCGTGGCTTCGGAGGAAGGTGCTACCTTTTCTGTGGTGTTGCGTAAGGCGGCCGAAGCTCTCGGGCTGGAGCTCCCTACTGTGGCTGTGAGGACTAACCTCCTCACTGAAGTGCTCCAACCGTCTGCAAGCTCCTCTGAGCCTCTGCTGCCGTTCAGCGAAGCACTGATGGACGTTCTCAAGGGCACCTGGTCCAAGCCCTCCACAGTACCTCCTGTGGATCGGAATGTGGCCCGACGCCACTGCCCTGCTCAGGGCGACCCCAGTTTTCTGTCCCAACACGCCACCCCTGAGAGCCTGGTTATCCAGGCCTCTACTTCCCAGACCTCCTTCCCGTCCGCTCCCCTGGATCGGGAATCCAAGAGACTGGAGCAGTTTGGCAAAAAGCTGTTCTCCTCCCTTAGTTTAGGGCTGCGGTCTATTAACACCGCTTGTCTCTTGGACCGTTACTCCCACTCTCTGAGGGATACGGTGGAGGACGTGCTGCCCCTGTGTCCGGAGGAGGCCTGGACACGGCTTGCCCAGGCTCTTTCCGACGGGCGGGACGCAGCGCAGTATGCCATCCGATGTGGTTTGGACACGACGGACTCGCTTGGCAGGGCAATGTCGTCCACGGTGGCGCTTCGTCATCACGCCTGGTTGCGGTCCAACCAGGCGTGATTTTTCCTGGGATGTCCAGAGCACCCTCATGGACATGCCCTTTGATGGCGATCGCCTCTTTGGCGACAAAGCGGACAGTGTGCTGGAGCGCTTTAAGGACTCCAGGGCCACGGCCAAGTCCTTGGGTCTCTCGGCCCGCGCCCACAAACTTCTGCTTTTCACCCCTTTTGTGGCCAAGGAAGGGGCGCCCCCTCACGTCCGCCTAGCCACGGGCCCCAGAACCATCCTCCAAGCGGTCGCGGACGTGGATTCCGCCGAGGCGTTACAGGGGGACAACGTGCCGGTCCATCCACATCCACCCCAGCAGCATCCGCCTCAAAGCCTTCCTAGTCCATACTTTCAGGCCCATTCCACGCCAGTGGGAGGCAGAGTTCGCCATCACCTACTCCGCTGGCGTTCCATCACTTCGGACAGGTGGGTGCTGCAAATCGTCCAAAGGGGCTACTCCCTTCCCTTCAAGACGATCCCTCCAGCCATGCCACTGCAGTGCCACCGCATGTCGAGGGATCGATTGAATCTTCTACGGGAGGAAGTTACGGCCCTCTTGGCCAAACGGGCCGTCGAGCGCGTTCCTGGTCCAGAAGTAGGCCGTGGTTGTTATTCTCACTACTTTCTGGTTCCCAAGAAGGGCAAAGGGGGCCTACGCCCTATCTTGATCCTCAGGAGCGTTAACGCCTTCCTCCAGAAGGAGAGGTTCAAGATGCTCACCTTAGCTCAGGTTCTGGCTGCCCTGAACCCAGGAGACTGGATGGTAGCGTTGGACTTGCAGGACGCTTATTTTCACATCCCCGTCCTGCCGGCCCACCGGCGTTACCTGCGGTTCACGGTGGGTCTGGAGCATTTTCAGTTTACTGTGCTCCCCTTCGGCCTCACCAGTGCCCCTCGGGTGTTCACAAAAGTGATGGCGGTGGTCGCAGCTCATCTGCGCAGATCAGGGGTTCAAGTCTTCCTCTATCTCGACGACTGGCTGTTGAAGGTGGGCTTGCCCCAGCAAGTCGTCGCCCACCTCCAGACTACGGCCGACCTCCTGCATTTGCTGGGGTTCTCCATCAATGTGCCGAAGTCGCATCTGAGTCCTTCCCAGAAGCTCCTCTTCATCGGAGCGTTTCTGGACTCGGCGCAGTTCCGGGCTTATCCTCCGGAACAGCGAGTCTGGGATATTCAGGCTCTGATTCCCATCTTTCAGCCTCTATCCCGGGTTTCGGTCAGGTTGGTGCTGCGGCTTCTGGGTCTGATGGCTTCCTGCATCCTGTTAGTGCATCACGCCAGGTGACGAATGCGGGCTTTGCAGTGGAACCTGAAGTTTCCGTGGGCCCAGCATCGGGGCAACCTGTCCGACCATGTCTTGATCTCGGAGGGCACTGCAAAGCAGTTGCAGTGGTGGCTCACGGACCGCGATTGGGTCAGCGGCGGATCCCTCTCCCTACCCCAACCGGAGCACGTAGTAGTGACGGATGCGTCCCTCCTGGGATGGGGGGGGGCCCATGGGGAGGTGGAGATCAGAGGACTCTGGTCTCCGGCGGAGTCTCGGCTCCATATCAACCTTTTGGAGCGGAGAGCGATCCGACTTGCACTGAAGGCATTCCTTCCCGTTGTTCGGGGAAGTGTGGTGCAGGTGTTCACGGACAACACCACCGCCATGTGGTATTGCAACAAACAGGGCGGGGTGGGGTCGTGGACCCTTTGTCAGGAGGCTCTGCGCCTCTGGACATGGCTGGAACATCAGGGCATCACCCTGGTGGTTCAACATCTGGCGGGCTCTCTGAACGCTAGAGCCGACAAACTCAGCCGCCGGTGCATGATGGATCACGAATGGCGTCTAAACTCTGACGTGGCGCAAGGCCTCTTTCGGCAGTGGGGAGAGCCTTGGTTAGATGTATTCGCCACCGAAGAGAACGCGCAATGTCAGCAGTTCTGCGCGTTGGAGTTTCCAAGGCGGCACTCGCTCGGGGACGCCTTTCGTCGCGAGTGGAGTTGCGGTCTGTTGTACGCCTTTCCGCCTATACCACTTCTGCCCAGAGTGCTGAAGAAGATCAGGCGCGACCGGGCCCAAGTCATCTTGGTGGCTCCGGACTGGGCACGAAGGTACTGGTATCCCGAGCTACTCATTCTGTCAATCGATCCCCCGATACGACTGCCTCTTCAGGAGGACCTTCTGTCGCAGCAGCAGGGGACGGTCCTCCATCCGAACCTGTCAAGTCTCCACCTCCATGCATGGCGATTGAGCGGCGGCAGTTGATGCCATTTGACTTGCCTCCTGAAGTCTGCGATGTGATTCTGGCAGCCAGGTGTCCCTCCACGAAATCGGTGTACGCCTGCAGCTGGAACAAATTTGTGGCATGGTGCACAGCAAAGGCTGTGGATTCCCTTTCCGCCCCTCTTTCTGAGGTTCTCCTCTTTCTTCTTTCCATGGCCCAGCAGGGCTCTGCTCTGGGCACTCTTAAAGGTTATATTTTAGCTATCTCTGCTTTCTTACGGCTTCCTGATCAGCCTTCTCTTTTCAAATCCCCTGTTGTTTCTCGCTTTTTCAAAGGCATTACTCACACGTTTCCTCCTGTCCCTTTCGTAATGCTTCAGTGGGATTTGAACCTGGTATTGACATATCTTCATAATTGTCCCCTTCGTCTTCTGACTCTTAAGACTGCTTTCCTGGTAGCCATCACCTCGGCTAGACGGGTGAGTGAGCTCCAGGCTCTCTCTTCTAATCCTCCTTTTCTTTCTATCCATCCGGACAAGGTTGTCCTCCGGACTCGTCCTTCCTTTCTTCCGAAAGTGGTGACTGCCTTTCACGTCAGGCAGTCTGTCACATTGACCACCTTCTTTCCGCCTCCGCATCCTTCGAAGGAGGAGGGGAGGCTCCACCGTCTGGACCCAAAACAGGCGCTGTCCTTTTATTTGGACCGAACCAAACAGTTCCGTGTGGACGACCAACTCTTTGTTGGCTACGTGGGTGCTAAGAAGGGGCGGGCGGTACACAAGCGAACCATCTCGCAGTGGGTCGTATTGTGTATAAAAGCTTGTTACTCCTTGGCTAAAAAGGATCCTCCTGTAGGGCTGAGGGCCCATTCCACCCGGGCCACAGCGGCGACGACTGCCCTGGGCCGAGGAGTCCCCATGCAGGACATCTGTCAGGCAGCAACGTGAGCCTCGCTGCACACGTTTGCCAAGCATTATTGCCTGGACAGCCAAGTCCGGAGAGACAAGGAAGCATAGGAGCTGGTGATAGGATCTGAACGAGCAGTAGTGTGGCTCGCATGTGTAAGGAAGAGAATTCAGCTTCTCAAATCCGTATTACCTGGATTAAAGTGAGTATATCTATCAAAATGTATAAACTGGATTGGAGTCCCAGAAGTGAACAAAGCATGTGGGTTGTCCATTTCAGTACAATATGCTAAACAAATAAGAGTCAAATAAGATTCTTTCTAGGTAAAACTTGAAATGTATCTTTTCACTTGAGAGAAACCTGACCTGGTTGAACATAGTAGTAGAAATTGGGAAAAGCTGCAAAAAGCAAGAGGCTGAAACATGCCCCTGCTGTGAGAAAGTGCCATCTCTCTTGCATGGTATGCCCCCACTTTTTGCTGAATTGCTGAATGTACTTTGACTGAGTGTGCCCTGGGCTCCTGCCAATCAGGTGCCCAGGGCCTATGTTCCTTCCCTAAAAACTGCTGAAATCTAAATCCCAAATTGGCAAACCCTGGCCACATGTCAGCCCCTGGTAAATGGTACACTAGGTACCCAGGGCCTTGTGACCAGGGAAGGCCACTAAGGGCTGCAGCACTTATTGTGCCACCCTTAGAGGCCCTGTACCCTGACACAAATACACTGCCCTTGCAGGCTGAGTGTCTGGGTATAGAACAAAACAGAGTTGACATGGCACACATCCCTGTGTGCCATGCCCACAACAATACACTGCCCTGGCATACATCAGCCACCCCTTTAGCTGGGTGTCCTATGCCAGTGGTGTGGGTACAGGAGCATGAGCCCTGTGCTCCTACAGTACCCCGGTCTATTCCTGGGCACTGTAAGTGCAGTGCTGCCATTTTAGAGTATATGGTGCTGGGAGATCATCAACACGAACTCCACAGCACCATGATGGCTCCACTGAAGACTGAGAAATTTGGTATCAAACTTCTCAGCACATTAAACGCGCACTGATGCCAGTGCAGGATGTAATGTACCATGCACGACAGAGGGCATCTTAGAGATGCCCCCTGAACCTAACCTACAATTCACGTCTGGTCTGAGGGGCTGCCTAGGCTGCCACACAGCAGACATGTTGCTGGACCCCTGGATAGAGAGCCATCCGCTCTCCTGGGCCTGCAACAATGCACATCCTAGGCGAGGTGCCAGGTCTCCTCCCCCAGGATGGGCAGGGGAAGCTTCAAAGGCATGCCGCCTTTGTGAGATTCTCCAGGCCACTTGCTGTACTCAGCAACTGGCCCCTACCGGTTCTAAACCCTCACTCTGGCGGGAAGACTGGCCGGAAACCCCAGCCTCTGCCAAACCCACCCCTCAGGTGTGGGAGGCGAGGTGAAACACATCTCCGGGCTCTCGCCATCTTGAAGATGGGGAGCCCTGCCCAATCAGGACTAGGCCACTGCCCCCCTCCCACAGGAGAGTGGCAGGATAAGGGGTGTACCCACCCCAGGGCATACTCACCTGCTATTGGGAGAGATCCCAGTGCTGGATCTTAGTGCCCAGCACTGACCCTGAAAAGTAATTACAAGCATACTTACCGCTAACTCAATTTTCTCCCATAGGAAACCATTGACTTCTTTTCTGTGAAATTTCTTCTAAGTGTCGATTTTTGCAAACTACAAATATTCTTTAAAAATCGTACCAACTGTGAAAACGTAATTACCTGTTTTAGATTGATGTCCCAGTACTGAGCCTAGCAGCCCAGCACTGGATTACAAAAGTAACGAGAACATACTTTACCTGCAACTTGAATTTCCTTCTATAGGATAACATTGCCTAGTTTTTGCAAACTTACAAATATTCGTTAAAAATCGCCTGTATAACCTAAACGCATTCTTAACTGCTTACAGGTGGTACACTAGTGCTGGATCCAGGATCCAACACTGAGCTAGAAAAAGTAACAATAACCCCACTTACCTGCTAAGCGAATTTCCTCCCATAAGATAACATTGGTAATTTCATTAGGAAATGTTTCTGTCAGCTTTTAAAATCCCAAAATATTGCTTAAAAATCACAACAGTATCTAAATCGTATTTACTCACCTGTTTCGAGGAACTGTCCCAGGATTGAATCTAGGATCCAGTCCTGGAGTTGGAAAAGTAATCCTAAAAGTAATCAATTGCATTTAACTTGAAATTCCCATTGAGCTCAATATATTATTGTGTTTGAAATTGTGTTGCCTATTGGAACAAACTGTAACTATTGCATTCAATTGCCTATTGCAAAGTATTTAACTAAAGCATCTCATTCTGAGAAAGTATATTTTGATTCCTATTGTTGGTTCTAAAATAAAACAACCATATATTTGTGTATACAAACCATTGGCCTAGAGTTCAGTTCTTGAGTGTGTGAGACCGTTTGCTGACTGAGTGTGTACAACAAATGCTTTACACTGTCCTCTGATACTGCCTTACTGCTCGACCAAGCTACCACTTTAGAGAGTAAGGTTATATCTAACTTTAGCCTCTGCCAAACCTCTGGGGACTGTGGACTCTGTACACACTGTACCTATTTGGGAACAGTATATACAGAGCCACTTTCCTACACCTGCCATGCACAGTGTTGTCATAAATGATGCAATTGCAGATGCAGTCATTGTACATGTCATCAGCTATGTAATAAGTGAGGGTATAAGCAGTGCATGACAATGGCGTGAGTTATAGTTACTTGAGATATAGTTACTTTAAATAACTAGAACTGGTGAATTTCAGTGGTTTTGTTATTTTAAAACAGTATGTTTTAACACCCCTTTTCACCTAACTTTAACTTTTGTTTTTTTGTCAGTGAATTTCTAAAACTTTGTTTAAATAAATATATAAATAATCTTTATTCAGGAGCAATTGCAACCATAAAAGATACAATCGAAAATCATCATTACATATCCAGTTAAAAATTGAGATAAAACACAGCTTATGGTCTAGAGTGATTAAAAGGAGGTATGAAAAGACAGTGCAAATACACAAAAAGCCTTCCAACAGTAATCGGGTCTAGATAGTGGCCCTCAAGAAATCTGTCACTGCACAAAGTGCGAGTTCATTAGGCAACAGCTGTAAATACATAAGTGCTGCTCTGGCTTGCCTAAAATTCAAAAACTTTAAAAGGGGGCAAAGAAACTGGCTTCTTCGGACGCTAAAATATTTACTTAAAAGGACAAAATGTAACGGGTCCTGTGGAGACCGAGTCGCAGCCACAGGGTCCTCGCACATTTAGATGAGCAAAACCTGACGGGGCAGCCTTGGCAACCCCCTCCTGGAGCAGTTAAAATCTTCAGTAATTCCCCCCCTTGAGATAATCTTACTGCTGCTGTTGTATGGGCATAAAGATTTATTAATAGGGATACAATGGTGGGTTTGATGCCCAAAGAGGTCAATAAGTCCCACAGTTTCTTCCTGTTAACCTGATCAAATGCGAACTGGAGTTCCATAAAAGCTAAGAACAAGGCTCCTGGTTGAACAACGATGTATGTGTTTATTAGTAAGTACAGATTCAGACACTGCTCAATGGTTGACTTACCCGGGCTAAAGCCAAACTGGACTTCTGATATTATTTGATTGGTGTCTGCCCATGAAGAAAGTGTAGTTAATAGGACCCAGCCCAAGACCTTAACTACGGCATCAATAAGGGCGATAGGGTGGTAGCATTGCGGTTTATCCTTGACCCCTTTTTTTTAGGTCTCGCCTGACCCAGCGCATGCGCTGGTCTGGCGAGACTTATTGAGATGTGAGAGGGCTCCAAAAAGTGCTACCAGGCTAGCCTAGAGCTACAGTGCATGTGCGCGGGCGCCGCGTTTTACCGCAATTACTTTCACTTTCGCGGCCGCAAGGCCGCTTTGATGTTGATCGCAATCACTTTCACTTTCAAGGCCGCAAGGCCGCTTGGCATAGCCAATAGGTCTCGCTTTTGGGAGCTTATAAGTATTTAGTTACGCAACTGTTGCATGGCTAAACACTTATAAGGTCCCAAAGGCGAGACCTATTGGCTATGCCAATGCTTGTCTAGATTGGTAGAATGGTGGCCGTTGACCATGAGGGCAGCATCTCTTTCTTCCCTGCAGCGTTTAATACTAGTGTAAAAACCGGGGCCCAAACTTCAATTTTGTCCCGGAACAGATCTGGAGGATCCCATCAGGACCTGGCTCCTTGTTCTGGCAAGTGCCTCAATGCCCCTGTGGACTTCCTCCAATGAGAAGAGGCCTCCAACGAGAAGGTGACTGAAGTGTCAACCAAACTGGGGGCAATATTATATATACTGTCAAAGTGGGTGACCCACTGTTAAGGGGTGATGTGATGACATAAAACAGGCCTTGATGGATCGGAAAAACAGGGACTATTTATAATCTGCCAGAAAAGTGAGGTATTCCTCAGTTCACTTGCTTTAATAAAATCAGTCCCTGCCTGTTTTTGTAGCAGGTGCCTTCTTTCTTTCAGAGCCCCCTTATAGGTTCTGCGGCAATTTGCCACCCAACCCCTATTGCGGGGAGACTGTTTCAGTGCCTTCTTCAGAAGGCGAAGAGCCTGGTAACACTCAGGGTTAAACCATGAGGGGTGATCCGGATGAAGACCAGCCGTGGGAATCGTTCAGAGACCGACTGTGCAATGGAGGTAAAAACTCTTAAAACGTCCTCGCCAAGCGCTGAAGAGTCCAAGCAAGTAAGTAACTCCTGCCGGCAGTCTGCAAAAAGTCTGTGATTAAAAGCGTTGGCATCTATTTGCGACCAGCGTAAACGCCTCCCCTTGACTGTTTGGGTTAAATATCCTGGGGGCTTGTGAGAGCCCTTCAAATGGTTCCCTACCCCTTCCAAAGAACGTGACCAAGGGTTGTGGTCACTGTAGGGACTATGTAAAATATTAAGGGCAGCAAGGGGCCAACCAGTGCAAGCCGATTAAAAAGATAAAATCGATGATCGTAGCAGACCCCCTTCCCTTATATATCGGATGGACTTGGGAATTAGGCCAGTTAATAAGCTTGTCTAGAGTAAAAATTAAGTTGTGCCTATGAAGGAAAACTATTTATCTCTGCACCTTCTATGGTGAATTCCATGTGCAAGTCCCCCAATATCAGGCAAGGTTGTATGCTAGGTGATGTGTAAGAAGTTTGGGCACAGATAACAGTTAAAATCCCCTACCAGGATAAAATTCTCTTGACCAAGGCCCTCCCCCTTTAATGAATCTAAGGCACCACTTAAGGCTGTAAAATTTGAAGACCCGTGCGGCCCCCTCTTTGCGTTATAGAAATTAACTACTACCATAGGGAGAGCTCTTCCAGCGCAAACGTTTAGGCCCTGGAACATGTGGGAGTCCCACTTCATGATCTGCATGGAACCACAATACTTGAGGGCAACAAAAATAATGAGGTCCCCCCTCGCTTTGCCTGCACTGGAAGCCTCCACAGACAGAAGATGGTCTTGTACCCCTCAAGAAAAAGGTTATCCTTGACGTCCCATGTCTCTTGCAGGCAAATGATGTTAAAAGACTTAATAAATTGTAGCCACCTATCATCTTGGAACTTAGTGAACAAACCTGCCACATTCCAAGAGATGAGTCTTCAATCCTTCCTAGGTCTGTGGGTAAAGCCCACGGGGGATGTTATGGAGTTAGCTGGTGAGTTCGAAGTCCCCTGAAGCTGAGAGTTACCCGAGGGATGCACTGGAGTTAAGGGAGGTATAGGGGGGATAGATTGATTTTAGGGAGACTGAGTTTCCACTCTCCACCGTGTCCTGTGGTTATGTATCCAATTGCTGGACCTGCAGGATGCGTTTTCCTTCTCTCTCAGGGTGTCAATCGTGATCGTTAAGTGTGATTTAAGAGCATCTGCTGACCCCCCATGTTCTTTCTACATCTCGACAACCTAGAGACTGGGACAGGTGGGTTTTAAAAATTAGTCTGAAGAGACTACTCCCTTCCCTTTGCAACTACCCCTCCAGCTATGCCACCTCGGTACTACTGCCGGGCCATGGCTCCGAAAACTTTGCTGGAGCGGTTCCGAAAGTTGCTTGAGGCCCTGTAGTCTGCTCCGCACCGTTGAAGGTCCCGGTCCCGGTCCCGTGGGAGGTCGAGGAACCGCTCACAGAGCCGCCACCATCGTTCAACAAAGTCTTCGCACTCTGGGTCAGGTAAGACGAAGCATAAGAATTCAAAGAAGCGCCATCGCTCTTCGCCTTCCCCTAGCTTGTCACGCGACACAGCTGAGGGTGTGGGTGGTGATACCCCGCAGCTCAGGTGGAGCCTACGCAGTTGCTGATGACCTACCCGTCTTTCCCGGGTCCATCGGTAACTCCGGCCCAGCTGCAGGAATTTCTGTCAGCCATGGCCTGTCGGGCACGCCTTCGGGACCAGCATGTCCGACTGGGGGTCCTTGCCCTTCTTCGTCAATGGCTCCGGCCCCAACGTCGTTGACGGCTCTTGCCTCGGCGCCGCGAGACCCCCATAGATCCATGCATGGATCCCAGCCCAGCCGATGTCGGTTGACCTCCACCGACCTCGACGTCTACGGCACCATCGCTGGAGTCGGCCGGCTCCCCGGCCGATGTCATCCTCGACTTCCACCCCGACATGGAGACAGTGCCGAACCGGTGTCGATCGACGCCGATTCTGATGCCGATGGGGAATTTTTATCCCTTTATCCATCCACCTCCTTCTTTCCTGCCCAGCAGGTTATGGAGGATAGGGAGGACTGGGAGGGGCCTGAAGACCCTCTCGCAGCCCAATGCAAGTTAGACTCAGACTGGACAGAGGATTTGGAGGACGCCGGTGATCTGGATTTCTCTCCAGAACCTGGCGCACTGTCTCCTTCTACCGTGGCTACAGATGAGGGTGTTACTTATTCAGCGGTGTTGCGTAGGGCAGCAGAGGATCTCCACCTCGAGCTCCCTACAGTGGCCATCAGGAAAAACCTCCTGACCGAAGTGCTTTAGCCGGCGGCTTCTTCTGCGGAGCCGCTGCTGCCCTTTAATGATGCACTTTCAAACATTCTTTTGGGCACCTGGTCCAGGCCCAACACAGAGGCTCCTGTGGATAGGAATGGGGCCCGACGCCATCGCCCGGCCCTGGGCGAGCCCATTTTCCTCTCCCAACACTCTACCCCTGAGAGCTTGGTTGTCCAAGCCTCTGCGTGTCCGAGCGCATTCCCTTCCGCACCTCCGGACAGGGGATCCAAGAAACTGGAGCAGTCTTCCGCCAGTTCATGGTTGCGGTCTGTGAACACTGCATGCCTCTTGGGCTGTTATTCCCACTCTGTGTGGGATACGGTGGCGCAGGTGCTGCCTCAGTGTCAGGAGGAGGCCCAGATGGTGCTCTCCCAAGCTATTGCGGAGGGGAGAGATGCAGCCAAGTTGACAATTCGTTGTGGCCTTGACACCGCCGACTCGCTGGGCAGAGCGATTTCCACGACAGTGGTGCTACGCCGTCACACCTGGCTGAGGACGAATGGCTTTTCTGGGGATGTTCAGAACACTCTAATGGACATGCCTTTTGATGGCACTCGCCTTTTTGGTGACAAGTCACACTGCGTTGGAGCGTTTTAAGGACTTGCGGGCTACGGCCAAGTTCTTGGGCCTTTCGGCCACGTGCACTCCTTCAGCTTCTGCTTTTCGCTTCTTTCGTGGCCAAGGAAGGGGGTGCCCAAACACGTTAGTTTCAAAACCAAAGGCTTGCTCAGCAACAGTCTCAGCGCAGCCGCGGACGTGGGACCCACCGAGGTGGGTCACGGGGACAGCGGGTGGGTCAGTCCACCACCTCCCATGCCACCACTGCCTCCAAACCTTCCTAGTCCGGTGTTTCAGGCACACCAAACGCCAGTGGGCGGCAGGATTCACCATCACCTCCCCCACTGGCGCACCATCACTTCGGACAGGTGGGTTTTACAAATTAGTCCGAAGGGACTACTCCCTTCCCTTCGCAACTACCCCTCCAGCTATGCCACCTCGGTACTACCGCATGTCGGGGATCACTTGGCACTTTCCAGCAGGAAGTTGCGGGCCTCTTGGCTAAGGGGGCCATCGAGCACGTTCCGACGCCAGAAGTAGGTCGTGGTTGTTATTCCCACTACTTCCTGGTTCGAAAGAAGGACAAGAGCCTGAGTCCTATCTTAGACCTTCGGAATGTCAATTGCTTCCTCCGGAAGGAGAAGTTCAAGATGCTCACACTTGCTCGGGTCTTGTCTGCCCTAGACCCGCCAGACTGGATGGTAGCGTTAGACTTGCAGGATGCTTACTTTCATATCCCCGTCCTTCCGGCCCACTGACATTACCTGCGGTTCACGGTAGGCCACGAGCACTTTTAGTTCACAGTACTCTCTTTTGGCTTACCAGCACCCCTCGGGTGTTCACAAAAGTGATGGCAGTGGTCGCAGCTCATCTGCGCAGATCAGGGGTTTCAGTCTTCCCTATCTCGACGACTGGTTGTTGAAGGCAGGCTCGCCCCAGGCAGTTGTCTCCCACCTCCAGACTTCGGCCGACCTCCTGCATTTGCTGGGGTTCCCCATCAATGTGCCGAAGTCGCACCTGATTCCCTCTCAGAAGCTCCTCTTCATCGGAGCTGTTCTGGATATGGCGCAGTTTCGGGCCTATTCTCCCGAGCAGCGAGTCTGGGACATTCGGGCTTTGATTCCAATCTTTCAGCCCTTGTCCTGGGTTTCGGTCAGGATGACCTTGAGGCAGCTGGGCCTCATGACCTCTTGAATCCTGCTGATCAATCATACCAGATGGCATAGGCGGGTTCTGCAGTGGGACTTGAAGTTCCAGTGGGGGCAGCATCAGGGGAACCTGTCCGAGTAAGTCCAGATCTCGGCGGGCACTGCATAACATTTGTAGTGGTGGCTCACGAACCAGCATTGGGTCAGCGGCAGATCCCTCTCCCTTCCCCAGCCGGAGCACACAGTGGTGACGGATGCATCCCTCCTGGGATGGGGCGGCCACATGGGAGAGGCGGAGATCAGAGGCCTCTGGTCTCTGGGGAGTCCAGGCTCCATATCAACCTTCTTGGGCTCTGGGCGATCCTACTTGCACTGAAGGCATTCCTTCTTTGTGTCAAGGGGAGAGTAGTGCAGGTGTTCACAGACAACACCACCGCCATGTGGTATTGCAACAAGCAAGGCGGGGTGGGGTTGTGGACCCTTTGTCAGGAGGCTCTGCACATCTGGACGTGGCTGGAACACCAGGGCATTTTCCTAGTGGTTCAACACTTGGCAGGCTCTTTGAATGCCGGGGCGGACAAACTCAGTCGCAGGTGCATGATGGATCACGAATGGCGTCTTCACTCGGAGGTGGCGCAAGGTCTCTTTCAACAGTGGGGAGAGCCTTGGTTAGATCTATTCGCCACCAAAGAGAACGCGCAATGTCAGCAGTTCTGCGCGTTGGAATGTCCATGGCGGCACTCGCTCGGTGACGCTTTTCGGCGCGAGTGGAGTAGCGGTCTATTGTACGCTTTTCCGCCTATACCACTTCTACCCAGAGTGCGAAGAAGATCAGGCGCGACCAGGCCCAAGTCATTCTTGTGGCTCCGGACTGGGCTCGAAGAGTTTGGTATCCCGAGCTACTCAGTAAGAGCGTGATTCCCCCGATCCAACTGTCTATTCAGGAGGATCTTCTGTCGCAGCAGCAGGGGACGGTCCTCCACCCAAACCTGTCCAGCCTCCACCTCCTTGCGTGGAGATTGAGCGACTGCAGTTGATTCCATTTGACTTGCTTCCTGAAGTCTGGGATGTCATTCTGGCAGCCAGGCATCCATCCCCTAAATCGGTATACACCTGCAGGTGGAACAAATTTGTGGCATGGTGCACAGCAAAGGCTGTGGATCCCCTCTCTGCCCCTCTTTCAGAAGTCCTTTTGTTCCATCTTTCTTTAGCCCGGCAGGGATCTGCCCTGGGCACTATTAAGGGCTACCTTTCTGCTATTTGAGCCTTTCTCAGGCTCCCTGATCAGCCCTCTCTTTTCAAGTCCCCAGTTGTAAATCTATTTCTCAAAGGCATTACTCATCTTTTCCCTCCTATTCGGTTTGTGATGCCACAGTGGGACTTGAATCTGATAGGGACGTCTAGCCGCAGATTCCTCAAATTAGAATATCTCCAGACATCAGGCTGGATCCGGAAACCTTTCCGCAGCAGGGCTCCGCCCTGACGTCGTTCACGGACGTGACATCAGCGGAGCCATAAATGCCCCTCCCGGCAGGCTGACGTCAGTTTTCTCCTTTTCCACGTCCCAACGTGGACCCTGGAAAACCAGCAGTTCCTTGGCCTTGTTTTTAGGCCTTTTTGACACCTTCTGTGTCGCCGTAACAGTGTGCGATGCCTTCGGGTTTTAAGGCTTGTGAAGCCTGTGCGCATCAGATGTCTGGCACTGATCCGCATCTCATCTGTATTTGGTGCCTCGGGGTGCACCATGACTCCAAAGAGTGCGATGCCTGTCAGAGGATGAAGCCCAAATCCCTGAGAGAGCGCTGTATGAAACTGCTGGCCACATGGCTGTCCGGTCCAGCACCTTCGCGTCGCCGCTCTCCCCTTCCGGATCGGGCCCAGTCCAGAGGCCGTTCCCGTGAACATCGTTCGATGGCAGGTAAGCGCAAGTGGCAAGCCAGAGGTCCTCCCATTCGCGTAATGCTGGCGCCCGCTCTTCTCGCTCTATGCCAGGTAAGGGTGTCCGGCAGTTGCTTTCTTCATACCCTCCCTTTCCCGGGGTTGGAGCGACGTGTGCCCAAATGGAGGCTTATTCTATTGCACTTCAGTTGTACTTTGGGTCCCCCACCTCTCCCTGGAGCGCCTTCGGGTCCCAAACAAGTGGACGGCACTCATGTTGTCCTCGCCGGCGGATTCTTCCTCGGCGCCGGCTGTGTGCATCGACTCCGGTTCCGGAGATGATATGACGCCAACGGGTCACGGTCCAGTGGGTCCTCTCCGTCGCCTGTCCAGCCCACCCCGTCAGTCTTCGCATAGCCCTGAGCGGCTTCCTGAGTCTATGTCGGAGGCGGTGCCGGCCCCGACGCCCGGCTCGACGCCCAGCTTGACCAAACGGGCACATTTTACAGTGGGATCGACGTCGGACGGCGTCCAGGTCGAGTCCCATCTGGAGGTCGTTGACGTCCAGACGACTCAAACCCGGAGCCACCGTCCAAGCTTCCTCACGAGGTTGCTGCTCCTCCCGACTCCTCGGACGTAGCTGTGAACTCCACACGGTGTCGATCGACACCAGTGCCGGCAACGCCTCCTTGTCAAGAGGTTGACGCTTCTCTGGATTCCCCGGATCCGGGGCCCATGGTGCAAGTGCCTTGTGTTGCCTGGCCTTCAGGTCAATCTCCAGCTCCTCCACTTTTGTTGTCCAGTGGACGGCTTAGTCTTCAACTGTCTCCTACCGACTGCTTATCGCCTAGCCGGATGGCGACTGAAGCTGGTGCTGCTTACACATGTGCCATTCACAGGGCGGCTGATATTCTTGGTTTTCAGCCTCCTGTGGTCCCCCTGCTGTCTGATCCCTTAATGGATCTGCTCCATATGGAGCCTATTGAGGTGGAGCATTTGCTGCCATTTGGTAGCTCTTTATTTGAAATTTTGCGTGGCACGTGGGTAAGGCCCTCTTCTGGTGACCCTGTTGATTGGGCTATTGCTCGTAGGCACTGTCCTGCTTTGGGTGCCTTTCCACTCACCCTACAGCTCAGGGACTCGTTCAGGCGGCCTTTAACCCCTTCTGTGCCCATGACGAGCTGGACTCGTCATGGGCCGCGGTTGCGCTGTGCCCATGATGAGTCCAGCTCGTCATGAACCCCGCCCGCTAATGCAACGGCCGGCACAGGGCGGGGAAAGGGCGTGGCACACAAGGGGTTAACTTGCAACCTTCATCCGCCTTGCCATTATTACCTCTCACTAGGGAGTCTAGGTGGCTGGACGCGTGTGCTCGCCAGTTTTTTGCCTCTACCAGTGCGGGTATCCGCGCATTGAATACTGTGTGTGTGTTCGCGTCTTCATCCTCGACCCTTTGGGACTTGGTCGAGAACCTTCTCCCTTCTATTCTAGAGGAGCCGCAGTCACAGTTGCTTCGGCTTCTGCTTGATGGCAGGTGAATGGCGCACTTTTCGCTCCGTTCTTACCTGATGCCACTGACTCTGTGGGTCGAGCTCTTGCTCGATCTGTGGCTTTGTCGCCATGCATGGCTGCGCGTCAGTAGTTTCCCAGATAATGTTCGGGATGCCCTCAGATCTACCGTTTAATGGTGTGGACCTTTTTGATCCCCACGCGGATTCGGCAGTCTCCCGGCTCTTGTCCGGGTTGCCATAACTTTTGCACGGTTCTGTGCCTTATTTTCCTACACCTCGATCACAAACCTGTATAGTAGGTTCCCCGATTGCTGTCCACGGCTGTTCAGCCTTCTCTGATTTGTTATATTTCAGCCGTATGGCTGGTTTAATCTTCGGTTTAGTCCTCTAACTGCGTGTTTTGCCCAAGAGGATCCCCCTTATCAGGGGTTGACACTTACCCTATGTGAGGTATGTTCTGGTGCTGGGCGACTGCCTTGCCTTCGTACGCTCCTTCGGGGAGTCCTTCCCTGTCTTTTGTTCTGCGATCCTATTAGCATCGCTCTGTTGCACTTCGGGTGCCTTTGGTCCCGTTTGTCTGTAGTGCTTCTGTCCTTGCAATTACGGCTCACACCGTCTCCGCCACTGTGTGGCAATGTTTAGTACTATTAGTACAAACTTGGGCACGCAGCCCTTATTGGGCTCGTCCTCCAAGGTACTAGCTTTGCATTTATATCTCTGCTGTATGTGGTCTCTTTTCTCACCACTACTACGGCGTTTTTTTCCACATTCCCTGCTACCCCGCACAGGTGTTTCCACACTTCTGCTTGGATCATACTGTGATTTTTCATAGGGCGTATTTCTTCGGAATACTTGCTTCTTGTGGTCCGGGGCACTTACATTGATCCTGACTGTTACCACGGGCATGCCTCTAGCTTGCAGGGGACCGTGGTTCTTCCCGGGCAAGGGGAGGATGTTGCTCTTTCCTTCATGTGGTGCCCGTGGTCAATGACCCGGTCTGCTTGTACCACCACCTCTATGTGGTGCTTGGCTGTCTGGTCCTTATTTTGGGCCATTGCCCTCTTGATGTCGTTCGCATCTGAGCTGCTCACGCTGCCCTGCAGGAGGCCTTTCCTTTCTTTGTATGGTCCCAACGTCCAGACGATGTGCTTAGGTGCCTTCTGGTATGCTTTGATGTCGTACAGTGTTGCTCCTACTTTGATGCTAGGCTGTGTACCATTGGCTCTTTCGCCGGTTGTAACAGACCGCCTATGTCTTGGCGTGTCCTCTATTTTACTACTGGCCTTCTGGCCATGGATTGGTCACCTGCAGATGTTGTCACATGTGTCTAGCTGATGCAGCTTGAACAGTGCTTCTTCCGCTATTCTGCATACTGGGATGGTATGCGCTTTCTGTCATACCGGTTGCCATCTCTCTGCGTTTTGCTTACAGACGACACATTACATCTGGTGGATCTCTCCAGCCCTAGGTCCAGTTCCACTTCTGACGGTGTCCTCGGATTCCTTTTAACTTCAGCATATCTAGTATGCATTTTCTTGTTCCGTACCGGCACTTGCTGGGCAGGAGTCAGCCTTTTGTCTCCGTTGCCCCTTGTATCTTGCAGGTGCAGGTTCAACAGTGTTTTTTCCACTGTTTTGCCTGGTCGACCGGTAATCGCTTTTTGTTTGCTGTCGACACCTCGGATCCTGCGGATCGCTCGGGCCCTAGGCTTCGTTCATCTCCCTTTTCGAAGTTGTGAACTCTTGCTCCAGCACGCGCATTCTGGCTTTCCTTCTCTCAACCCGTAATACACAAAAGGGGTTTTCGTGCTGTATTTGTCGGCTTGTGGTACCTTTGCCTTCCATTGTTCTCCGCTCTCATCTGAGCTTCATGGTCTAGGAGTTAGCTACGCTGACATCACTGTCCCCACTGTGCTTTGCCACATGATTGACGGCACTGTTTTAGTCATATTATTGATGGCCAAGTTCTCTCTAGAACTTGGTGGGGTTCAGTCGCAGACCCACCTCCTCTATGGGTATGGCTTTGGTATCTATTCTAAGTTAAGGAATCTGCGGCTAGACTTCTCTATCAGATGAACAAGTTACTTACCTTCGGTAACGATGTATCTGGTAGAGACATAGTCTAGCCGCAGATTCCTTAACGCCTGCCCATCCTCCCCGTTCTGCGAGGACCTTTCCAATTTGGGATTTCTACACTTGCCTCCCTCCGGGTGGCTTGATCCTTCTGCAGGGTGACGCTTTCACTTCACTCCCACACAGAATGCTTCATTCTGCTTTCATAGCTCTATTCCGCACATTTTCGTAATTGGACAGTATGCTCATGTGTCATGTATCCATTCCAACCCTGTGTCCTGGGTTGTACAGTGTGGGTTCTATTTGTGTTTTTCCCCACCCCCCGCTGTCCCTTTCTTTATTGCCTTGGGGTCTCTTACCATCCCTGTGCTCCATTGGTTTGAGGTCTATTGGCTCTGCCACATTTTTTGAATCTCTTATTGGGTATGCAACGTCTCTTTCTGGTGACTTCTTGTGGTCAATTGCCTTAGCTCCTATGTTCCGGACTTGTTGTCCTTCACGGTTATACATTAAGGTTGCGGACTTTGTCATCCGCCATGATGTTGTTTACATCTTCATTTACCTCCTAGGGTGGTTGGCCTTCACTTTTGCGGGGCTGCTTCTCAGAGCGTTGCTCTGCTATTTCCCTTTACTAGTTTCCAATATACAGTGCCTGGCACTTTCCTTTATGGTGCTGTTTTTCATCATTCCATGTCTTCTCATCATTTTCGCGCACTGTTCCCATATTCTAACAGTTTTTTGGTGGTGGCTCTGCGTTGCGGCGCGGAAATGTTTCTCTGACGAAAACTGACGTCAGCGCACGGGGAGGGGCATATATGGCTCCGCTGTCGTAACGTCTGTGGACGACGTCAGGGCGGAGCTGTGCGGCACCGCCCCCGGCGCGCATAGTTGCTGCTGCGGAAAGTTTTCCGGATCCAATCTGATGCCTGGGGATGTTCTAAGTTAATGAATCTGCGGCTAGACTATGTCTCTACCAGATACATCGTTACCGAAGGTAAGTAACTCGTTTATCTGGCTTTTACTTATTTGATGTGCGCTCCTTTTGAGCCGCTTCACAACTGTCCTCTTCGTTTACTGACTTTAAAGACTGCTTTCCTGGTTGCCATCACCTCCGCTAGGCGCGTGAGTGAGCTTCAGGCTCTTTCCTGTAAACCTCCTTTTCTGTCTGTTCATCCTGACAAGGTTGTGCTCTGCACTCGTCCTTCCTTCTTGCCAAAGGTTGTTACTGCCTTCCACATCGGGCAAACTATCACACTGCACATTTTCTTTCCGCCTCCGCACCCTTCCAGAGAGGAAGAGAGACTCCACCGTCTGGACCCTAAACGTGCGCTCTCAATTTGCCTGAATCGCACACAACAGTTCTGGGTGAATGACCGGCTCTTTGTTGGCTACGTAGGCGCCAAGAAAGGCCGGGCTGTATACAAGAGGACTATCTCCCGCTTCATCGTCTTGTGTATAAAAGCCTGTAATTCTATGGCTAAAAAGGAACCTCCGGTGGGGCTGCGCGCCCATTCTACCAGAGCAACAGCAGCTACTACTGCATTAGGAATTGGTGTCCCCCTGCAAGACATCTGTCAGGCAGCCACGTGGGCCTCGCTGCACACTTTTACTAAGCATTATTGCCTTTACAGCCAAGTCCGGAGAGACGGCTTCTTTAGCCGTTCTGTTCTCCGTGACTTTCTGGTGTGATCTTGGTACGCAGACCCACCACCGGGGTTGGTATTGCTGGGGTATCTATTCTAAGGTAAGGAATCTATCACTAACGTGTCTCTTTCAGTTGCACAAGTTACTTACCTTCAGTAATGATATATCTTTAAAAGACATTAGTAAGTGATAGATTCCTTATCACCCTACCCATCCTCCCCATTCTGCGAACTGATTTTTAGGGTTAAGGTCATCCCTTTCAGGGCCCTAGTTTCAATGCACTATTGGTCAGTATCTTGCATGGCTCTGCGTTCCTGGCGTGAAAAGTCGTGTACAGAACTGACGTCAGCGCACGAGGGCAGCGTCTAAGTAGCTGCTGTGACGTCATCCTGGCGATCACGACGCCTACGACAGACGCGGAGCCGCACGACGCCACCTTCCGACGCGCAGGGGTACTGCTGACGAAAACGTTCCGGATCTAGTCTGACGCCTTGGGGTAATTCTAAGGTAAGGAATCAATCACTAACTATTGTCTCTTACAGATATATCGTTACCAAAGGTAAGTAACCTGTGCGTTTGGAAGATAAGATTTAGAAAAACCGCTCTAGATTCTTCGTACCATTTCAGGGTATCTAACACTAATAATAATTCAATCTCCCGCGAATGGTTTTCTAGAGGGCCCAATCTATGAGACCCACTGTGCCATCAGGATATCCCTATAGTCCCACCCGGTGTAACTTATATATTTACCTAATCAACGTGAAACTTTATTAATCGAGTGGCCTGTGGTTTCCAAATTGTGAGTGGCGAGCCCAGGGGCCCTAGTCAAGACTACCGTGTAAGGGGAACAGGCCAGGGGAAGATTAATTACCGTTAGTAGGAAGTCAAAGGATAACCAGCCACCGTTTTGGACATCACCTGCAGAATTAAGTGCCAAGGAAGGCTGAGTAATAGGAACTACGTTGTTGGTACTATGGTGAGGTACAGGGCCCCAATAAGAGTATTCAGACTCGTTACAGCCTGGGACTTCGAATTACTGCTACAAGGCTGTCTACAACTGAGCGGTCAGTGGTAGGTATGTTAGTAGTTGTGACTTGTGTCTGCAAAGGAGGGGGGTGGGGAATCTGGTCTGCAAAGGTCAAACTTTTCTCCATTCTGCTGAACAGTTCCCTAGAAACTGCCTACATTTTATCAAGTCCGACCCAGAGATGGGCCAATAAGTCAGTAAAGGTGGCAGTGATTTTCTGTAGTACAGGAGCCAGGTGGACCTCCATGTCCTTGGGGCAGTTTATCCCATTTGCACCCGCAATCCCCTTCCGTGTGACAGGAACAGCCTCTGATTTTGTTTTTAAGCCTTCCTTTGGGAGGGAGTGGGGGAGTGGTGCTCACCAAGTCAGTGTTGGGAGATACAAGAAGAAGGGGTCTAGATGCAGAAGGACCAGGAGAATTAACCCTAGAAGCTGGATTAAGTTTGGAACCCAATGATTTTGCAAGAGGGACGACTAGCTTCTGTCCCTGTACATTTGGTATGTTTTTTTAAAATATAAATTAATGTAGTATTACAATTCCTAATTAAAGCGTCACTACACCTTTTGTTTTTTTTTTTCTCCGTTTTTTCTTTTTTTCGTTTAACATAAATTAAGATGTCGATCACTGTACGCCGTGTAGTTTGGTGCCCAACATCCGCCACGTGCAGCCTTCAGCTCTGCGCAGACTGGGGTTTGGCGCAGGACGTGGCCTGCAGTCAGGCCCTTCTCCCAATCCCCTGCAGTTCTCAACCCCCCCTCCCCTGCAGCACACTGCCTTGCCCAACCGCTGAAGCCCGTGCTCAGCATGGGGTTTGGCGTGGTGCCCAACCTTTGTGGACACCCATCCCCCACATCACACGGCATTCTGCCGCAAGTGACATGCGGAGTGATGCAGGGCCTGTCTAACTTACTGTGGGCATGCACATCTAACTGTGTGATATACCAATATAAAGGTGTTGCTTTAAGTAAGGCAGACCTACTGACCTTGTCAAAGGTTAATAGCACCAAACTTTCAAGAGGTCAGCACATCCTCGTATATGAAGCACACCTCTTGTTTTTGTCAAATAGTCACCAATAACCATAATCAAATGTATGTTTTATGAATTTACACATACATTTTAAATATAACATTAAAACTGATTGTCTTAAAATATTTTCAATAAAGCATTTTTTTAAAGAAACAATCCTGAACATCTCTGAAGGTTTTTTTTTTTAATATATAAACATTTAACAGGCCACAAAATGTAACCACAGAACCAGCCACAACAGGCCTCTAGACTCCAGCTGAAGAGCATACAGTTCCATCTTAGAGTGCTTTATAAACTTCTGGTAAGCTCTCCTGGGTTCATGGATTCAAGACCTCAACAAGACTTACTGTGTTTTTTATTTTTTTTTATTTTTATTGTTGGTGCATTCCCTGCAGCCCACCTTTTAAAGCAAATGCTTGGTGGTGCCCTTGTCTCTTCTAGGGTGACCATCAGCATAAAATAAGTATTTTAAAAAGGCCCTTGCAGGCCAAATGGGGCATTATGAGGCGCTCCCTATCTGGTGCAGTGAATGTGAAATTAGTGGAAACTTAGCTCAATTCACATTCACTTTTTTTCTTCATTATACACATTCACGGGTTTTTTTTTTTTTAAATAACGGAGAGTGTGTTCCCTCCCTAATGAGAATATATTTTGGCATTGCTCCACCCCGTTTTTATTATATATATATATATATATATCTTCTGCAAATGTGTGATTTCCCCATAGGCCCACCTATGTTTTTTATACTTATTTTAAGGACTGAGTCCTAAAATGGCTGCCATCACATCACTTTATTTGTCCCCCCTACACAAGTTAGGATTTTTTGCAAAAGACAGGACATTAGGAGACATACAAAACATTTACATAAATTAACTTGACGTATATTTTTACAGGTGTAACAGCTTGAGACCCTGCAATCTTCAACCAACTGAGTAATTCCGTTCATAAAGTTTGAATGCGATCGGCTTTCCTAATCAAATAGACAATTTTGGCAAACATTGTGATAAATCCTTCGTGAACTTCTACTGGCACCTGAACAAGACACCAACATATTGAGCCTTTGGGAGGCTGGCACACGCAATACCATGTACAGTTCCCGCGTCTCAGCTCTCACCCCTGAATTGTACACTTTTTGTGGGGAGCAGCCTTTCACAGAAGAGCTTCTGCTCCACAAACCTTTAAATCACCCACACCATGTTAGATCAGAGAAATGTACCGGGTACATTTAGACAACATATATTGAAGGGAGATATATGCGAGGCGAGTGGTAAAATAGTGACAGCGCCTATGTGCCTCGCGCTCAGGGCCGGCTTTAGCACTGGTGGCGCCCAGTGAGACTGTTTGTAGGCGCCCCCCATGACGACCTTCTCCATGAATTCCCCCATCACCACTTTAGCAGTGACCTTCAAGTCTCCATAAACACACTAACTCACTTGCTTTTCTTTTATAGTGCTACTCATACCTGTATAGGGTGTCCGAGCACTTTACATAACACACAAGTCACACAGAGACAATGAATCACACGTGTATAGGAAATGTTTCCTCAAAGAGGACTACAAGGTATAGGAGTCACATGTTATCCATACTGGTGGGGAGTATACTTTAAGACTGCTTGATCTGTAGAAGCACAAACTCGGAATTTAAAACGTACAACCATGGTTGGGGTTTTTCTTTAATCATCAGAATTGATTTATACTAAAAAAATATAAAAATAAAACTTTTTGCAACTTGAGGTTAGTGAAAGACTGGGGAACACATCATACCGTTCTAAACTATACTTCATAGTTTGCATGCAGCTCGTTGATGGTAAATAGATCACTGTTCTAGATCAGGATTTAATTTACAAATCGCAAGTACAAAAGGATCTCTCTGACAAAAGCAGTAAACCACTGAACTGTTTACAATATACGCACTTCTGTGATTGGCCTAAAGTGGGCAGGGGGCATATTAGCCCTTTGCCTGCTTCATGGTGAGTCAAAACTTCCACTAGACAAAACTCCACCTCTGCAGAAAGTCCATTAATGGCCAATGTTATCTTGACATTTGTATTATTGTCTGGTAACTGCTGGAGGCAAGGAACGCTGCAGCAGGTGCTTTTAAAATCCACAAAATGAAGGCAGCGCCCGGTGCAGTGGCACCACCCTAGAGCCGGCCCTGCTCACGCTCAAGACGGGTTCTCCAGTTTCAGGAGGCTGCACAAGGTCATTTGTCTGAGAACATGAATACTCAATCGCTTATACAGCAAATGCTACACCACCAGTTCATTTCCATTCAGAAGCATTGGCGGTGGGTGATGGATGGGCCGGACTCCTTGTATTCCTGTTGCTGATCCACATCTGCTGGAGGTGGACAGGGAGACCCAGGTGGAGCCACCAATTCAGAGGGAGTATCTACGTTCAGCTGGTGCAAGAATCTTGATCTTCATTGTGCTTGGTGCCAGAGCAGTATTCACCTTCTGCATTCAGTCAGCAATTCCAGGGTCCATGGTTTTACCACCAAGTACTAATTTCTGGATGTCCACAAAACACTTGATGATCGAGTTGAATGTGGTCTCTAGGATACCTCACGATTCCATTCCCAAGAAAGAAGGCTGGAAGAGCGCCTCTGGACATCGGAACCTCTCATTGCCAATTGTGACTACCTACCCGTCTGGCAGTTCTCCAGGAAAGAGGAGGGTGCTGCGGTGGCCATCTCCGGCTCAAAGTTCAGAGCAACATAGCACAGTTTCTCCTTGATGTTACGCACAATTTCCCTTTCAGCCGTTGTGGTGAAGCTGTAGCCTCTCTCTGTCAGGCTCTTCATCAGATAGTCAGTTAGATCACTGCCAGCCAACTCCAGATGCAGAATGGCATGGGGAAGGGCATACCCTTCGTAGATTGGCACGGTGTGTCACACCAGCACCGGAATCCCTAACCATGCCAGATGTACAACCAGAGGCGTACAGAGATAGCATGGCCTGGGTGGCAACATACATTGCCGGGGTGTTGAAAGTTTCAAACAGGATCTGGGTCATCTTTGGGGCTTGGGGTGCCCCCCAATTAAGAACCCTTTCCCAGTGGTGGCCTGGGGCACAGCAAAATTGTATTTTTGGGAAAAGGGACGCGTGGCTCCCTAAGCCTCGAGGTGGGTTCTGGGGACCACATCCCTGGGGCTGTCCTATGAAATAAGGGGAGTGGGGTGCACGGCCCCAAGCCTTAATAGGCCCTGGTAACTCTATTCCCCGGGGCTTATTACCATGCTAAAAGCGATTTGGGGGAAGGCCCCCCCCCCCCATCCTGTAAAGGCCCTGGGGACCCCCATCCTCGGAACAGTCTTTACTGTGTCCTGAGAAGTCCACTCCCGGGGCACATTAGTTTCCCTGCCCAGAAGAGCACAGGGAGGGAAACAAGTCTGCTCCCACCTGGCGGGAGCTTTGAAAGTGTTCTAGCTGGGTGGGAGCAGACAGTTGTTTCCCTGCCTTTGTAGTTGTGGGCACAGAAACTCAAATTGCTCCCACCAGGAGGGAGCAAGTTAAAACAGCTGCTCTCTCTGGGAGGGAGCACTGAGGATGGGTGCATGAAGGGAGCCAGCAGGCACTGGGGCTCCACCTTCGGCCTCCAACGTAGTGGCTTGTAGGTGCTCCGAGTGGGCATCAGGGCACCCACATGAGACCCCGGGGATGGGGTCAGTGGAGACGTAAAGGCTTAGGGAGAGAGCACTCGCCCCCTCAATTCATGAAGTAGGCCCAAGCAATGGGTACCCAGAGGCACAAGGAGGTTCGGGGAGGGGGCTGTACTCCTTCTTGGCTTTATTTTTAAAGAAAGGCCTGGCAGGATGGGCTTCCCAGGGCCCATAGTGGTTTGAGAAGGAGGGTAATTCTCCCCCCCCCCCTTAATTGAAAAGAAAGGCCCTGGGATGGGGGGGGGGGGCTTCTGTGGCTGTAAAGGCTCAGTGAGTGGGGTTGCACGATCCCCTCACCAATCATTTTTTTAAAAAAGGTGTCCTGGCTGGGCACAGGGACACCAAAGTATATATTTAGTGAGTGACAGGAGCGGCTCATTTATTATTCACTGCTCCAGCTTGGAGCACCCGATAATGACCCGCAATGTTTTTTTTTTTGTTTATTCACTTTTTAAGCTTGGAGCTGCCCTTGTAATAGGGAGGGGCATCACCAACCATTTATTTTCTGTTGTAGGGGATACAGAAAGTGAATCACCCCCCCCCCCCCGAAACATAAAAAAACAACATAAAAAATCAGTACGTTTCCTGGGTCAAATAAATAAATACATCATACCAGGAGAGCTTACAATATTTTCTAAAGCTTTACGCTCTTCAGCTGGAGTGCAAGGCCCTCTTTTCGTTTTTTTTATGAGTGCATTTTGTGGGCTAAAACATGTTAAAAGAAAAACTCAGACACGTTGCTTTTATTTATAAAAAAAAACACAATATGTTTGTCTTTTTACATTTTCAGCCCACAAATTGCAATAATAAATCTTTTTAAAGAAACATACATATTTTGGTAAATATAAGTTTTAAACATTGCATCGTGTGAATTACTAAAAGGTACATTAGATAAAAAATATTGGTGAATTTTTGGAGAACGAAGATAATAGACTTACTGACTTTGCCAAAGAGCCATAATATATAAAATGTTACCCTATCTGAGCTATCCGAGACTAACCACACGCTGCACATGCCAGAATGTTGGCGTGGGGTCAGCTGCTTGCAAGTGGTTTGAGGCAGGCTCAGTGGCCACACCCTCCGCACACGACCGAAGGGGGTTGGCTTTACGTATGGTAATAAAGTATTACTTTACATTAAAGAAAATCTTGAAATTCACTGGGAAAAAAACAAATGTTAAAGTGACGTTATAATTAGGTGTCAATGTCAATCAATACCTTCTATTTTAGACATGCCAAACCATTAATGGCCCTGGTGACCCTATTCCCCATGGCTGGGCTCCTGCTATGTCCCGGGGTAGGTCCCCAGGACATAACAGGAGCCCAGCCATGGGGACTAGGGTTGTTAGAGGAATTTTAAAGCTCCTGCCAAGCAAGAGCAAACACTAAGGGCACTATTCAGATCTCGGTCGGAGGGGCTCCTGACTACATCTGTACGTGCGATTTCCGGACGACTCCTACCACTTTACGAGCGACCAAGTACAATGCGAGGATAGCCTCGCGCTCCGACCGACTCGTACCTGTCTCTGCGACGCCTCCAACTTCATCGACGCATACCGCGCAATGGGTCAGATTCCCGAGCGACCAAGTACGATGCACGCGTCAAGCAGCCGGATCGACTCGGACCCTCTGACTCCAGGAAGCGGACTTTGGGGGTCCGTAGCGGGCCCCCTTTCACCCGGGGCCCTAGGACTCGATCACTGGGGGGTCCTAAGGGTCCCCGCTACACATGCATGCATGGTGCGGGAGGGACTGAGGCATCACCGCGACAGGGAGCTACCTTGTCCGAGACGTGCGTTTTTTTGTCTATTGGAGCCTATGTACCCAACATACACCAGGCTCCCATAGACTTCAATGGGGCTCCAAGCGACTGAAGTCCGTCAGCACTGTAGTGCATCATACTCTGTCGCTCGGAGCCCAGGAGCACTAGTCGGTCGGAAAGCTGTATGGGCGTGAGTCGGCCTTAGGGCTTTCCCAGCGAGATCTGAATCGGGCCCCAAGTCTACTTCCAGCGGGAGTGGACTTTTCATCTGTTTCCTGCCTGTACTGAGGCAGGCAGGGAAACATATGAAAAATTGCTACCCCTCAGAGGGAGCAGAATTTTTTGCTGCTCCCTGTGGGTAGGAGCAATGCCGGCTCCCTCTGGAGGCGGGGAGCCGGCTGCAGGGGCATTGGGGCTTGCCCCACAGCCACCAACAAAAAGGAAGTGGGTGCCTTGGGTGGGCTCCAGGGCACCCACCTGTTACTGGCTGGGCTGTGTGTCCAGGCCCAGGGGCCAATATTGGGCCATGGAGGTGGGCTACGTGACCTCCTCCCCATTTATGATGGGGCCGAGGGGCAGCGACCATTTACTTGCCCTGGGGGATAGGGTCCCTGGGCCCAGTATTGGCTTGGGGAGGGTGGTTGCTTGCCCTCCCTTCTGATAATGGCTGGACCCCTGGAGATGGGGGGCCTACAGGCCTTAAATTGGCCCTGGAGGGGGGCTGCAAAACCCCCCTATCCCCATTATCCATGGGGGTGGGGGGGTTGGGTGCAGTTGTCTGCACCAACTACATTTCCATTGACTCTTCGACTGAAACAAAATCTACAACACTTCACCCCTGCACCATCCATTGAGCCTTCCACTGGAACTAAATCTACTACACACAACCCCCCTTCACCAAAGCCGCCTCCCCCAAAAGGAACATCAACATCCAAGATCATGGTCGTCCTCATACCAATCTGGGAGGTGAACCACAACTTCACCGCTGAAACCTAAACACTCTCCATATTTCATACATTACTGTCTTTTACTGTGCTTACCTCCTGAGGCTTCACTAATATGGATGTACTTTTACCTGAATTACTAGGTGTAGGAAGCTGGCTCTGTACATATTATACCAAAGTGAGGTATAGTGTGCACAGAGTCCAGGGGATCCCCAAAGGTAGGCAGAGGTAAAGTTAGATAGCACCTCACTCTCTATTTGTGGTAGTGTGGTCGAGCAGTAAGGCAGTATCAGAGGACAGTGTTAAGCATTTGTTGTACACGCTCGGTCAGCAAATGCATTCACACACTCAAAAACTGAACATCAGACCAATTGTTTTTGTATAAAAATATTCTTTTAGTTATTTTATTTTCTAGAAGCAAGCTTGGCACATGTAAGCAATAAATACTTTACAGTAGTATTGCAGTTTGCATATAAATTTCCAATTCAAACTGTTTACACTTTGTTTTGACTTACAGTATGGTTCAGAGAAATGCAATACTTTGTAAATACAGTACATAGACTTGAATGGACTTTTCAGTAAAATTACAGGTAAGTTACTTTTGAGATTACTTTTCTTACTCGGAGTAATATAGCTGGATACTACTCTGGAACATTTCCTGTAAACAGGTAAGTAAAATCGTTTTTGTTAGTTAGTGCAATTTTAAAGAATTTATTTAGGTTTTAAAACTCCACACTTGGAAACTTTTCCAAGAAATACAGTCAATGTTATTCTATGGAGGGAAATAGTGTTATCGGTTTTGAGGTATTTGGTAGTGGGAGTTGAAGTTCTGGGGGTAGACTCAGGGGTCCCCTAGCGTCAAGGATGCACTCTAGTTACACCCTCAGCGGCACTAGGGCGGCCGGGTGCAGAGTGCTGAGGCCCAGTGTTATCCAATAAGGGATAGGGGGCCTCCAGTTGGTGGTTGCTGGCGAGCCGGCCACAAGGTTGTGGGAGCCAAGCTCCTGGTGTTAGGCTCAGGGCAAAGGGGGATCCAGTTTAGCACACCAAGTACACCAGCAGCAGCGGCTGGGTGCAGGTTGCTGTTTTGGTGTCGGGTGCCCTGTTGTGTCCAATGGGGCTTTTCAGTTTTGGTTTTCAGCTGCAGGCTCAGTCCAGGAAGACTTCCGGGAGGAACCAACAGATGGCCAGGTAAGTTGGAGGGTTCGGGACGTAGGTGCACCTGGGGTTCCTTTCTCCGGGGCGCAGGCCGGCTGGATCCAGGGGTGTCTTTTGAGGTCGGATTTCACCTTACCGGGCCACTAGTGGTTGGGGGGGGGGGGGGTCTCCGTGCAGAGACTGCAGGCGACGTCGGAGAGTCCTGGAGCGGTCAACCCACGATCGACTCAGACTCTGGAGTGCTGGGGGACCTCGCTGGGACTGGTGGGCCACTCGTACTCCGGCTGTAGGCGACGGGTGCTGTGGTGGTTCCAGGTGTCTGGTTTCTTTTCCCTCAGCAGGCTCGGAGTCTTTGTTTGGGGTTTCTTTTGAACAGAGCTGGCTTTCCCTTGCCCAAAGCAATGGATACTGCTAAAATCTAGGGGTCTGGTATAATGAGAATCTGTCCTTCTCTACCCAGTTTAAAAAGCTGGTCGGATCCTGCTTTGGCATTTTGAAAGCTTTGAGGAAATTTTTACCCCTCCTTCCAAGTTGCTCTAAAGAAACGGTTGTTCGTGCCCTGATCTTGTCTCGCCTGGATTATGCCAATGCTCTTTATGTTGGCATTTCTGGCTACCTCCTGAATAAATTACAGGTCATCCAAAATTCGGCCGTCAGACTCCTACTGGGTATATCTCGCAGGTGAAGTGTGCGGGCTCATTTGCGCTCTTTACACTGGCTCCCGGTGGAGTCTCGTATAAGATTCACAACTTTGGCCATTGCCCATAGGGCCCTGTATGGCCTAGGCCCTCTCTATCTTCAGAAGAGGCTTGCTTTTTATGTTCCCGCGAGACAGCTGCGGTCCTCCTCCCAATTTCTGATGCTGACACCTAGATTTACACGCCAGAGGTTAGGCGGGAGCTCCTTTGTGTGTAAGGCCGCTCTGGCATGGAATGCTCTTCCCTTGGCGCTTCGTTGCACTCAAGATCCTGTGATTTTTAAAAAAAAGTTAAAAACCCTTCTCTTTGAATAATATTTTAGCCGTGACTCCTTTTCTTAGGTCGCGCCGGGACACTCTGTTGAGTATCTGCGCGCGTTACAAATTGACTTAACATAACAGAGCTACTGTTCACAGGAGATCTGGTCTTTGTTGTAGGCAGGCAGGCCTCCCAGGGATTCTGGAGGTCGCTGGCTGAAGGACAAGATGATTTTTGGTGCAGAATCTCCAGAAACTGCAGACGGGTTGGTAGGACTGGGGCCAAGTCAGTTGTTCTCTGCACTCTCCTCTGCTAGGCGTCTTCTTTTGTCCTTTTTCTTCTTAGGTTGCGGGAATCTGCTTTCTTGGTTCAGGGCTGCCCCCTAAATACTGTATTCAGGGGGCGTTTTAGGGGTCTCAAGTTCAGTAGCCAATTGGCTAGTGACCTTAGGGTGACTACACCCTTTGTGTGCTCACCGCACGTGGGGGAGTGAGCACAATCCCTAATCCTGATTGGGGAGTGCCTGCCATCTGCAAGATGGCGGGCACTAAAGAGAGGGCTTCACCTCGCCTCCCCCACCTGAGGGGTGGAGTTGGCAGAGGTGGGCACACCTGCCTGGCTAGTTTTTCCTGCATGTCTTCCTGCCGAAAAGGAGGGGAGACAGGATGGGGGCCTGCTCCTGCTAGCAGGAGAGGCTGGGGGTCGGATTGCAAAGGCTGCCAGGCCTTTGAAGCTCCCCTGCCACAGATGGCTCTTCCTAGTCTGGGGGAAGCGTAAACACCTCCTCCCAGGAAAGGCTTTGTTTCTGGGTTCAGGGAGCGAAGGCTTCCACCCTAGGGGTCCAGAAACATGTCTTGTGGTGGCAGGCTGGTGTGTCCCAGTCAGGGAACCCACTAGAGGCTGGTTTTTCAGGGGGGCATCTCTAAGATGCCCTATGTGCATTTTTCGTTAAATCCCACACTGTCATCAGTGTCGGTTTAATGTGCAGAGAAGTTTGATACCAAACTTCTCAGTTTTCAGTGTAGCCATTATGGTGCTGTGGAGTTCATAATGACAAGCTCCCAGCACCATATACTCTTAATGGCAGCACTGCACTTACAATGTCAAAGAATGAACTTAGACACTGTAGGGGTACAGGGCTCATGCACCTGTACCCTCACCACTGGTATAGGGCACCCAGCTGGAGGAGTAACTGATCTGGAAAGGGGGGGGGGGGGGGGTTACAGGGCCGCTAAGGGTGGCGCAATAAGTGCTGCAGCCCTTAGAGGTTTTCCTTGGTCACAGTGCCCTGGGTACCTGTGATACCGTTTACCAGGGGCTGACCTGTGGCCAGAGATGCCAATTGGGTTAGTTTTGTGGAAAGAACACAGGCCCTGGGAATCTGATTGGCAGGGACCCAGAGCACTTCAAGTCAAATGTGCCTCAGTAGTCTGGCAAAATGTAGGGGGGGTTACTGCAACAGAAACCCACTTTCCTACCCCTCTCCAGCCCAAAGGCCAGGAGACTCAGCCAAAGCTGCGAGAGTCTTCCTAGTCTTTCAGGGGAGGAAGAGTAGAGGAAGTGGTTTGAAAGTTGCAGGGCCTACTCTGCCTTACATCCTTCTGTCCAGGTCAGTCCCTATGGGGAGCTGACCTACCTCAACAGTTTCAGGACCTAATTCCCAATGCTCTTTTCCTAGCTCTTTACCCCATCTTTTTAGGTTGGATTCAGAGGTGCTGTCCTCTGCAATTTCTAACTTTGCTAGGGCAAGCCCAGCTTACCCACAGAGGTCACCCACAGCTTGAGTAACCCCACCATGACCATTAGGGTCAGGGGGGGCCTAACTTGCTATTTGGCAGGGGGCTAGGCCACCATGCCAAGGACTGTGCTGCCATGAAGGCTAACACCCAGCAGAGACTACTGACAGCTGTCAGTGCCCAGAACCACATCTTTAGCTCTTCACTGGTAGGTGAATTGGCTAACTTACAGCCTTCTTTGGGTTTGGGGGGGCCTGTCTGCTGTTTTAGGGTGGGAGGGGTCACTACACTTGGTAGTAAACACCCTTCTTCCACCCTCTGTTTTGACAGCTGAGGAGCCACCAATTCAAGCTGGACAGTTGCTTGAGTGGTCAGGTCTTTTTGTTGGCTAGGGGGGACTTCTCCAGTGCCAATTTTGGAGTTCTCCCGGGGGCGGAGCTTGCCTGACTCCAAGATGGCCATGAGTTAGGGCAGCTCTTCCGATCGCCATGAATAATCCAACATTATCCTCCACAACATCTAGACTACGCTATTCAATGCACCCGGCACTTTTCGAATCAGTGCTGCCAAACAGAAGTTACAGGCAGTGGCGCACATTGGCTGCAGAGCCGTTCGAGGCCCTCCGACTACGCGGAAGGCCGGCGAACCCCACCCTGAAGCAAAAACGCGGGGCTAGTGATTCCGCAGCAGCGCACAGTGACCCTGAGTTCGATATTAACGGGGGAACCGGTGTAGGATTGACGAGCGATCCTACTTCCTTGAAGATGTACCTGGTGTTGCAGAGAGAGGCTTCCACTTTCATTAATGGGGAGAATATCTACAATGAAAATGGTGATTTTACCACGGTTCCTCTTTTTATTCCAAAAACATACCTATTCTCCTGCCAAAGCACCTATTCAAACTCTGGCGTACACAGTTAATACGGCTCGCCTGGGCTGGTATGGTATGCAGCCTCGCATACAGTGGGATTCACTGGCTTTTCCCTATGAATTAGGTGGGTTGGGAGCCCCTGACTTAGAAAAGTATTATAAAGCTGCAAATAGCATATTCGCCCACTATTTAATACATGGCCCGCAGGATATACCTTTTTTGTATTTGGAATGAAATGCAGTCCAACCTCACTCACTACCCCAAATGCTTACTCATCCGGCCTCCAGGCGACTGCAAGTCTTTGATTCCCTAGCTGTTACTGCACAAGCCTGGCAAACACTATTACATATGCAGGCAGGGACCTTCTTATATTCTCCTGAAATGCCCCTTCAGTGGTGTATGTTGATTCCGCTGGGTCAAGATGTAGGGGCAAGGCGGGCACTGCAAACTATAGACAGCCATATGATGGGAGACTTCTTCAAGGATGCACATTAGTAACCTGGGAGGCTTCGTAGATCTGAAGTTCTAAGAGTTAGGTTGGATTGGCAGCCTGATTTGGGCATTCCCCAAAGTGACAAAGAGTGGTAGTACTGCTGCTCCCGCATCCAGTCGGTTTCTCTTTACGGGAGACACAGACTTATTCAATTCTTACACAGGGTTTACTGCACCCCTGAGCATCCGTTCTGGTGTGGACTAGTGGAGGACTCCCGCTGCCACAGATGTGGTGTGGAAGACGTGGGATTCTGGCAAGGCCAAGGGATTTACGCATATTGGGGCAAGTGTTCCAGGAGTTGGGAACTATTATTAGTGCAGACCTGGAACCAGACCCTAAGATGGCACTCCTAGGGTGGGATCTCTTGGTAGATAAGGCAGTTGCTGGCCATTGGACTTTTACTGGCTAAACGCTGGGTGGTGCTCCGCTGGATGGAGGGCCCCACTACCACGAACTACAGAGTGGCACGCAGACATGTTGTATTGTAATACACAGGCTGATATATTTAGCGAGTTACTCCCTCCCAGAAGACATCCCAGGAACTGCTGGGGACCTTATCAAAGATACCTTTTAAGTAAAACTGATAGTGCTATCTCTGGCCCACAGACCGCTGCCCATGTGGCATCGTATCAGGAGGCAGGAACATAGACAGTCGAAGGGCACACAGGTGGAGGTTAAGCCATATCAACTAGATTACTGTGTAAAAATCAGAACTAACACGAGACACCAGTCAGCAGAGTGCTATGATACAATCACGTGAGAAGCTTTTCTAACTAAGGATGTAATTGTATAAACGGAATCCCCTAAATGCCCGATTCCTGCTTTTGAGAATTAATGATCTTTTGTACTGATATGCTTGTCCAGGATGTTATTGTAACCTAAGTTGTATGTACATTGTTCCATAATGAAACCACGGAAAGGGTGGGCAGTTATGTTGCATCTTCGAAGCCACTGGCACGTATATGTGAATTTGGAGAGTTATCTGACTCTTTAGTCGGAGATCAATTGGAGAAGTGCACCAACAGTGCCAGAGTACAAGAAAAACTATTATCAAAGAATCCATCATTGGCAGAGGCTATAGCCATTGTTGAAGGGGTTGAAAATACATCAACGTGGGTGAAAGAGATGAGGAAGAATCTTGAGGATAAGAGGGATGTGCACAGTGATGTTCGCGCATTGACAGATACTGGTGCACATCAACATTACGCTGATAAAATTGCTAAGATTTCCCCTAATGTTAGGGGAAGAGGTACAGAACATGATCCACAATCGCGTGGTCCAGAGCGTGATCCACAATTGCTTGGTCCTGAACGTGATGTGCAGTCGCGTGGTCCTCAATGTGACTTTCAAGAGCGGAACAGTACTGATTCACAGAAAGGTAGGTGCTACAGATGAGGAAGTTTTTCACATTTATCCAACAGTCCAAACTGTTATGCTAAAGGGTCAGTGTGTAAGAAGTGTTGTATTAAGGGGCATTATGCCCGTGTGTGTAGATCCACTGGAAAGAACTGAGTGGCAGAGAATGCACCTGAGGGAGTACCCATCATCGTTTTGAATGTGAATGACAAGGATGGGGAGGTGGATTCAGGGAAGGTGGTGATGACCGAATGTGATATTGAGGTGGATGGAAGAAGATTTGTGGTGGTGGCTGACTCTGGTTCACCTTTTACTATGATTGGAAATAAACAGTGGGATGAAAGTGGTGGCAAAGGTAATGTAAAGTATTGGGGTATATGGTTGCTAAAATTGAGTTCAAGGGCAGGTGAACTGTTGGAAAGGTATATGTGGCTGAAAGAGGTGACAACTTGTTGGGGTGGAGGCACCAGCGTGATTTGGGAATCATCCTAAACCCCGGTGCCAGCAATCCAAAAGACCAAGGGGCATATTATCAAGTACGGCGTTAAAATTATCGCCGCTTTAGCGGCAGAAAACTGCCGCTAAAGCGGCGATAATGGGCTTGATAATATGCCGCAGAGAATTCCAATAGTAGCCCATGCTGACACTAGAACATGGGCTTCTATGGGAATTCTCAAGGGCATATTATCAAGCCCATTATCACCGCTTTAGTGGCAGTTTTCTGCCTCTAAAACGGCGATAATTTTAACGCCGTTTCTTGCTAATATACCCCCAAGTTATGTTGATTGATCATGTGGGAAGTGGTGAGCAATATTTTAAGGATTTTCCTGAAGTGTTTAGTGATGGTTTAGGACTTGTCAAGGGTTTTGAACATCGAATTATCCTGAAGAATGGGGCCAAGCCTTGTGTACATAAGGTGCGCAGGGTACTGAACATGATGGTCGAACCATTGAAAGTGGAGTTTAAAATTCTTTTGGATTTAGGTGTTCTAGAAGAAATTGAGGCATCAGAGTGGTTGCCCCGGTGGTTTTGGCACCCAAGGATGGTGGCGCTAGCGTTAGGATGTGTGTTGACTTGCGAAGGTTGAATGAGTGGATTTGGGTGGACCGTCAGCCTCTTCCGAACATCTGAGTACTTTAGTATGTTGAAAGGTGCTAAAGTTTTCAGTGTTTTAGAACTTTCATCGGCGTACCACCAAGTGATGTTGCACAGTGATTCTAGACACCTACCTGACTTCCTTTGGGACTCCTTTGGGGTTTATCATTTTTTGAGCTGCAGCCTGCTTTCAGAGGATTATAAAAACGGTGCTTGGCGATTTGACGAATGTCCTCTTTTTCCAAGATGATATTCTGGTCTATGGCAGGTATGATGTGGTGCACGGTACTGTACTGAGGTGTGTGTTGGAGAGGTTGGTTGAGAAGGGACTCAGTGAAAAGACAAAAATGTCACATTGGTGTGACATCCTTTACCTATCTTGGCCATATCATATCTGGGTAGGGTATACAGCCAAAACTGGAGCTATCAGAAAGCATCCTGAAAACACCTACACCCTGAGATAAAGAGCAAGTCAGGTTGTTTCAGGGACTTGCAGAGTTTTACTCCAAATTCGTCATGGGATTTGCTATTGTGGCTGAGCCCATCAGGGTTTTGCTGAAGAAGGGTGTACGATTTGATTGGTCTCGAGTGTGAGAGAGCTTTCGCAACTATCAAGTCTGAAATTGGAAAGATGCCGACGTTAGGACATTTGGATGTCAAACTCAAAACTATTCTGACTACTGATGCCAGTCTCAAGGGTTTGGGTGCAGTACTCTCACAAGTTGTTGAAGGGGACGAGAGGGTGGTCGCTTTTGTGTCTAGAGAACTTGGCGATGCAGAAGTACACTATTATTACATTGAGAGGGAGGCCTTGAGGGTGTTCTGGGCAGTGAGACATTTAAAATGTTATCTGCAGGGTATTCCATTCTTAGTTAGGTCTGATCACCGGCCGTTCGTGCAAGTTTTCTCTTGCCATCATAGTGATCACATGACTCCTAGACTCAACCGTTGGAGTGAAGGACTTCAGGAATTTAAGTTTTGTGTTCAGTATCGTCCTGGTTCAGCCAATAAGTCTGCAGATTGTTACGGTTGCCTTTGGAGTGTGGACAGAGTGATGAGGAAGTTGAAAGTGTGAATTGGGTCATGGAACCAATCTTGTCGAAGGAAGAATGGTCAAACAGCATTGTTGAAGACAAAGTGTTTACTACTCTCAAGTTCATTTTCACCAAAGGATGGCCTGAATACAAGACCCTTGATCAAGATTTGAGGCCCTTTTGGTTGGTAAGGTAAGATTTGACTTTTTGTCAGGGAAATCTCATGAGGGGAGATGGAGTGCTTCCACCATGTTATTTGAAAAAGAGAATTGTGAATGCTGCTCATGAGGGACATCCCGGTGGGAGTTTCACCATGGCTCATGTAAGAGAGAGGTATTGGTGGCCTGGCATGGACCACATGATTGAAGAGGTCGTTAAGGAGTGTCATCTCTGTGCATCCGATGACAAATCCCATGTTGCCAATCATGCTCCTTAGTCTCCAGTTGAAGTTCCGGAGACAGTGTGGTCCAAAGTGGGTTTTTACATAATCGGTCCTTTTGAACTTATGCCTTTGTGTGAAAGATTTGTACTACTTTTGGTAGATTACACCTCTAAGTGGGTTGTGACCAAATGTGTGAGTGTTGTTAATACCAGAACAGTGATTGAGTTTCTCAAAGATGTTTTTGTGAGTGAGAGTGTACCAAAATAATTGCTCACTGACAATGGAGTGCAATTCATATCTCAAGAAATGCAAGTTTTGTTATGGTGTTCTTGTTCTCTTCAGCCCCAGCCGCCTGTTGCAACCTGTTTGTATTCTCTGGATAGCGTTGTCTCTTATTGCTGACTGGAAATTGTATGAACGTATTGCTCTGCATAGACCCTTATCCCATCAAGGGGTAAATGTCACTATGATAATGTATGTACTGGAGGGGGAACTTCTTACAGTGAATCTATTCTGTATGTACCGGTGCCCGGTTGGTGTTAAAATACAATAAAAAGTTTAAAAAAAAGAAATGCAAGTTTTCCTCAAGGATTTTGGGATTGTTACCCAAAAGACGGCTCTTTATGCACCGCAAGCCAATGGTCTAACGGAAAGAATGAACAGGGTGGTTAAAAGTTGTGCATAGAGAGCGTTAGAATCTGGGTTATCTTTTAAGAGTGTCTTGAGGGAGACGTGGTGGGCTCATCGAACTGCTCCCAATGTTATCACGCAGAGGTCTCCATTTGAGGCTTTAAGGGGAAGGATGGGTATCTCCAAGTTAAATCCTGTGTGGTTGCCTGTTAAAAGCAAATGTGGTACTGATGACAAATTGAGGAGAACCAGACTTTTGGATCATCAACAAAAGTACAAATTGAGGTATGATGATAAAATGTCTGTTAAGGTGAAGAAATGGAATGTTAGGGACCAGGATCTTGTGAAGAAAGCGAGACATAGCAGTAAGGGAACTACTGGTAGTACGTCAAGACTTGTCAGATGTGCAGGAGGGTTTTCTAACGTCAATGTTCATGAAGGTAGTGGTGGTGGAAGTTTTGTGAAGACCCTCCTCAACAAGATGTAAGAAATTGCCTACTATTGCTGGAACTGAGCCCTTAACCCTGGCAATTGAACTTACTTGCGCTGCTGTCCTGGGTGCACCAGCTCAATCTCGCCTTTCCTCCCGCCGCCGCACCGCAAAACACCGCGGACGCAGTGTGGAGGAACTTCAGTTCCCAGCTTCCCTAGCACGCTGTGAACGGAACCCGGAAGTCTCATCTTCGCGCCTGGAGGCGTTATAAATCACTGCCTCTCTTCGGGGGAGCGGGGGACCTAATATTGCTGGAACTGAGCCCTTAACCCTGGCAATTGAACTTACTTGCGCTGCTGTCCTGGGTGCACCAGCTCAATCTCGCCTTTCCTCCCGCCGCCGCACCGCAAAACACCGCGGCCGTAGTGTGGAGGAACTCCAGTTCCCAGCTTCCCTAGCGCGCTGTGAACGGAACCCGGAAGCCTCATCTTCGCGCCTGGAGGCGTTTTAAATCACTGCCTCTCTTCGGGGGAGCGGGGGACCGAATATTGCTGGAACTAAGCCCTTAACCCTGGCAATTGAACTTACTTGCGCTGCTGTCCTGGGTGCACCAGCTCAATCTCGCCTTTCCTCCCGCCGCCGCACCGCAAAACACCGCGGCCGCAGTGTGGAGGAACTCCAGTTCCCAGCTTCCCTAGCGCGCTGTGAACGGAACCCGGAAGCCTCATCTTCGCGCCTGGAGGCGTTATAAATCACTGCCTCTCTTCGGGGGAGCAGGGGACCTAATATTGCTGGAACTGAGCCCTTAACCCTGGCAATTGAACTTACTTGCGCTGCTGTCCTGGGTGCACCAGCTCAATCTCGCCTTTCCTCCCGCCGCCGCACCGCAAAACACCGCGGCCGCAGTGTGGAGGAACTCCAGTTCCCAGCTTCCCTAGCGCGCTCTGAACGGAACCCGGAAGCCTCATCTTCGCGCCTGGAGGCGTTATAAATCACTGCCTCTCTTCGGGGGAGCGGGGGACCTAATATTGCTGGAACTGAGCCCTTAACCCTGGCAATTGAACTTACTTGCGCTGCTGTCCTGGGTGCACCAGCTCAATCTCGCCTTTCCTCCCGCCGCCGCACCGCAAAACACCGCGGCCGCAGTGTGGAGGAACTCCAGTTCCCAGCTTCCCTAGCGCGCTGTGAACGGAACCCGGAAGCCTCATCTTCGCGCCTGGAGGCGTTATAAATCATTGCCTCTCTTCGGGGGAGCGGGGGACCTAATATTGCTGGAACTGAGCCCTTAACCCTGGCAATTGAACTTACTTGCGCTGCTGTCCTGGGTGCGCCAGCTCAATCTCGCCTTTCCTCCCGCCGCCGCACCGCAAAACACCGCGGCCGCAGTGTGGAGGAACTCCAGTTCCCAGCTTCCCTAGCGCGCTGTGAACGGAACCCGGAAGCCTCATCTTCGCGCCCTGGAGGCGTTATAAATCACTGCCTCTCTTCGGGGGAGCGGGGGACCTAATATTGCTGGAACTGAGCCGTTAACCCTGGCAATTGAACTTACTTGCGCTGCTGTCCTGGGTGCACCAGCTCAATCTCGCCTTTCCTCCCGCCGCCGCACCGCAAAACACCGCGGCCGCAGTGTGGAGGAACTCCAGTTCCCAGCTTCCCTAGCGCGCTGTGAACGGAACCCAGAAGCCTCATCTTCGCGCCTGGAAGCGTTATAAATCACTGCCTCTCTTCGGGGGAGCGGGGGACCTAATATTGCTGGAACTGAGCCCTTAACCCTGGCAATTGAACTTACTTGCGCTGCTGTCCTGGGTGCACCAGCTCAATCTCGCCTTTCCTCCCGCCGCCGCACCGCAAAACACCGCGGCCGCAGTGCGGAGGAACTCCAGTTCCCAGCTTCCCTAGCGCGCTGTGAACGGAACCCGGAAGCCTCATCTTCGCGCCTGGAGGCGTTATAAATCACTGCCTCTCTCCCGCGTCGCGGGACAGCGCCGGGCTAAGCCCGGGCAAAGGGCGGGCCCTCTGTGGCCCTCAGAGGCCAGAAGAGACTGGGCTGGGCCAGAGACTCTGTCCCAATTAAGCTGCTGGCTGGAAATATAGCCGTACACAGTGAGATTTTTGAGATTATACTGTGTTTGGACCTTGTTAATTGTTTTGTATTTGTTTTAATTGTGCAATCATTACTATATTATTTTATAATTCAGTAAGCTTGTTCAGGATTATTTTCTCCCACTAGTATGTCGAAATTGAAGGCCCCTTCTGGGCCACGTACCATGGATAATTATGCGGTGCAAGTGGTGAGTAAAATAAATACTGAAAGGCGACAGTCATTAGGGATAAGCATTTCTCCACCGCCGGTAACCCCTACCCAGTGCCCGCTAGTTCTTTTGGACGATAATAGTTGTATTAGTGCTACTAATGTGGATGTTTTGGTTGGGGAACTGTCCGAGTCTGAGCAGGTTCCCCCCATTTTAGTGGATCTAGAAGATTGTACTGACAAGGTAGTACAATGCTCCCCTGCCCCAGTAGCGCGGGCAGTTACGAGCATGTAGGAAAACTCAATATAAAAGGGGGGGGAACACGTACTGTAAGGAAACGGGTAGCATCACCATTAAAACATTGTGAAATAGATGAGGCTGTTAAGACTAACAACGTTAGTCTAGATGCTGATACGACAAAGAACTTAGCGGATATTATTGATCTAAAGATCAAAGGTATTATACACCCACTTGTGTCAAAAATTGAAGAATTAACTGCAGAAGTCGTTAGACTGGGCAGACTTCTTAAAAAAGCCATCGAAGGACCAGGAAGAGTAACCACTGCCATAATTAATAATAAAGGTAATACCCAGGACGTTTTCTCTATTAAGGCAACAGATAGTAGGGAGAATGTCACAGTTAATTCTATAACCCCTCAAGTACCAATCCGTAATGGCAGTCAGGCTGTAATTGTTACTAAAAATAACGAGGGCTGGAAAGAAATAAATTAAGGGCATGTTACTAACCTTCTGCCTGAGTGTGCACCATACGTGGTAGTATTAACAAATGTACCGCCACTAGAAAGTAGGGGTCATCAAGAAACACATGACTCTTTAAAAAATAAAAGTATATCCTGGTTGAATAGACAATGCGGTTTCCCGTTAAATTTTTCTGACCAAGTCCTGACTATCAGGAGAGTTAAATGGATAGGGAGTTCTAGGAAAAGCTCAAAGGGGGATTGTGTGATTGTACATTTTAAACATCCACAACATGTTGCCACTGTCCTCCTAAGAGCTGCGTCTCTCCCAACCTCTGATGCTAATGTGTGTGTTCGATCGTTAGGTTTCTTTTATAGTCATCTCAATATCAATCACTGTGAGAATAGTGGAACCATTACCCATCCGGCTACTTATAGACCTCACTTTGGTATTCCAACTCAAAATAGATTTTATGCCGTTAGCTCCCTGGACTCTAATGACTGACTTATACAAGAGAGAGATATGTACCCAGAGAGGGCTAAAGGTATTGGTGTGGATGACTGTGTTAACAAAATTGCAACCATGGCCACACCAACCATGGCCACACCACCCACGTCCTTTTTGACTAAGGTAGAGACTGTTGGCGAGGGTCTTGTGGATCTACGCAATATGGGGCAGTCTACTGGGGGGGCCACTGTTACTGAACATGTTACTGGACCTGTAACTATGAATGCTACTAGAATAGGCACATATACTAGATTGGTTTGCTGAAACGTGGCCGGCTTAAAATCCAAGGATAGAGATCCAGGTTGGAAAACTTTTATTAGCAAGGATGACATCTTATGCTTCCAAGAAACCTGGTGCAAAGGTGATGTTGATTATGAGGGATTTGTGTCCTACAATTTACCTGCATGGGGAGATGGACCTGGTAGAGCTAAGGGGGGTTCACTTATACTTATATCGGTTCATCGCCGAATACTAGTAAAAAAGTATATACCAGTAGGTGATCTTGTTCAGATGCTCTGTATCTCTGAAGGCAAAGGTCGCAATATCCTTCTGATCAACTATTACAATAATATCTTTGACAGCACCAGGGGTAAAATAGTAACAGATTTGGCCAATACCATTGATATTTTGAGTTTGGAATTTAATGTTGTATTTGATATTATTTGGTGTGGGGACTTTAACACTACGCTGTGTGAATTGTCACCGTTAAAGGTATGCGGGGTCACTAATAACGCTGGATGGGACGTACCGCACTTTGGCCATGATACTTATGGGGAAACCTTGCATAAATTAATGGGTTGTCATGACCTGGAAATATTGGAATGTTGCAAGGATGGAAATGGCTTGCCTGTCCCTACATTTAAAAACTGGCGTACTAATTCGGTGATTGACCATGTGATAGTATCTCCTAGTATTATCGATTGCTTTGCCCCACTGGAAATTGAAATAACAGTTACAAGTGACCACAACTGCATTATTATGGCCACCACTTTGTGGGAGGATAGTGATGCAGAGGTGGGGATCACAATCGATAATATAGAAGCTCATCGGGTTAATGGGGTAAGACTTAGGTGGGTAGGGGAGAAAGCTTTAGAATTGATTACATCTATAATAAAGGGGAATTTGGTAGACATTGTTTTTATCTTGGAAAACAGATTGACCATGAGCGGATCTTATCTTCTTTTAAAGGCATCAACACTGCCATTGATGCTAAGTTTACCGGTCGTAATAGGGGTCGTTCAAGGACTGGACCTGGTTGGTTTGATCACACCTGTTCGGCAGCTCTAACCAGCCTTAAGCAGGCTTTAGCAATGAAGCCTAGGGATAAAAACTTAGTAATAAATTTGAGGACAGATTATAAAAACGCTATCAAATATAGGAAGGGGGTCCTACAGCAGCAAGCTTGGGATTCACTTAACCAAGCTGCAGAATTATCTAACTGCACACTGCTTTGGGCGACGGTTAACTCACCATTTCTTAAAGAGGCCAATGTACCCGAGTTAACAGCAAATGTTTCTAGAGAAGGGTGGATTATCCACTTTTCGATTATTTTTTACTCAGGTAAAATTACTGATGCTTGTTCACCTAGTTGGCCTATTTTGCCACTTGATATCTCTATTGAAGAGGTCGAAAGTGGCATTCGGGTGAGCAAGGGCGGGAAGGCCCAAGGCCCGGACGGGGTCCTGATTGATGTTTATAAAGCTGCACCTAAAGTCTGGGGTCCCCTGTTGGCCGTCGTTTTTAATGCTGCTGTTTGTACTGAGCCTCCCCCAACCTGGGAGGAGTCTATTATTGTTCCAATTTATAAAAAAGGAAGCAGGTCTGATGCAAAGAATTATCGTCCTGTCTCTCTATTGGACTCCTCCATAAAGGTTATGAGTAGGGTCATGCTTGTAAGATTGGAAGAATGGGTGGAACAGGATTGCATTCTGGCAGACAGCCAGTACGGTTTTAGGAAAGGCAGGGGTACGCTTGATCAATGTGTCAATTTAGAACTGTTGATTGAGAAGTACAGTGATGCAAAACCAGGCCTTATGTACTTGTGCTTTGCCGACCTGAGCAGCGCTTTCGACATGGTGGACCACTCGATTTTGTGGCCAACCTTGTTGAAAATGGGAGCACCGGAGGGCATAATATTCTTTCTTGCCAGGATGTACGAGAAATTAAAAACTTGCGTGCGCTATGGCAGTAAGGGAGAATGTACCCCAAACTTTAGTGTCAAACGTGGTATAAGGCAGGGTTGTGTTTTAGCTCCTCTTTTATTTATCTCATTTATTAATGGTATTGATGCTATTTTAAAGGAAGTTAACGCAGATGCTCCTATGATCAATGGCGTTTCAGTGCCGGTGTTATGATGCGCCGATGACGCTGTTTTGTTATCTAGAACTTCCGTAGGATTGCAGCGGTTGATGGATAGTTTTGCATCCTTTATTAAAGGTAGGAAACTAGTTATAAACAAAGGAAAAACGCACACCATGATCTGTGGCTCAAAGAATTCTAAACATATTACTAAAGGGTATTTTATTGATAATGTAAAGGTGCAACAAGTGGATAAATTCTGTTATTTAGGAATTACCTTCTCTTGTGATAAGAAGTGGAAATATGAATTCAATAACATACGTAATAAAATGGCTAGAAATGCCCATGGCATCTTTAGATTTGCCGCCAAAATTGGGGACCGTAGGACCGGGGACATGCTTAAAATTTACCAAGCCAGATGTGTAACTATTGCACTGTATGGGGCAGGAATTTGGGGCTATTGTTGTGCCCTTAATTTGCAGCTGGAAGAAAATCTTTTTCTTAAAAAACTTCAATGCTTGCCTACATCGGCCTCTAATGTTTTCAGTCATCAGGAATTATCTGTTAACTACCTACTTGACTTTTTATCCCTTAGGCCTTTGATGACCTGGCGGTCTATCTGGCTGAAGGATGAGAAGTCTTTTACTAGGTCTATTATCCAGGATTGTTTGCGTTTAGACAAATTTGTAGCAATACCCTGGATTAAATACATTATAGTATGTTTTTCAGATATTTTTAACCTGAACATTGTAAAGGATCCCAAAGCAGTTCTATTTATCCCCAAAAATGATCTAAAAAGGGTTTTTCTGGACTTTGCAGAGAGAAAGAGGGCAGTTGCCGCCGGAACTCTGTCCACTGTCATGTTCTACAATAGATACCTATCTACGGAAGGATTTCCTGTCTACTTAACCTTGGTCACAAGGCCCTCGCATAAATTTGTGTTAACAAGACTCAGATTTGGAATGGTGCACCATTTGGTGGCCCATCCGACAATGAAAAAACATCCATCTGGGCCTTGTAGATGTGATGGGACCTCCACGCAAAGCACATTGCACTTTATCTTGTTTTGCAAATTATACTCCAATTTCCGTATTGCCTTTCTCAAACCAATATTTGTTAAATATGGAATACGGACAGTTGAGCATGCAATGAAATTAATATTTAATTTGCAATCTGCGGATATTTGTTTTTACACTGCAACTTTTTTAAACAAATGCATCAATTCCAGGAAAAGCATGTGTTTTTAACAAAGTGTGGATATGTTTCCGTATTTTAACCAGTTTTTATTTATTTATTGTGATTCTTAATGTATCGCTACATTTACCATAACTTGCCCTTGTATTTTTCTTATTATGTCTGTCCATTGTGCTTTTATGGTCATTAATTTGTACCGAATAAAGCTTAATTGAATTGAATTGCCTACTAAATTTAGAGACTATGTTCTACACTAAATCACATTGTTATGTATGCATAGTTTCTCCCCTTGCTGTAAGCTTCCTTTTTCGTTTGTATTGTTGTTTTTTTTCTCTTGCTCTTCTTTCTTTCGTTGTAAAGGGTTATGTTGTGATTTACTTTGCCTTTATGTTTGCCAGCTCGCGCCTGGAATGTTATGGTCTCCATGGTAATGCTGGAGACCGGTTATTGTACGGCAGGCTGGCGAGCTGTATAGTTGGTGATTCAGAAGCGGAATAAAGCACCTTGAAACCTACACTGGATCGGTGTTTTAATAGCATTGGTGCAGAGTGCAGTGTTGTGGAGTTGTGTAGAGTACAGTGGTTCATAGTAGAGTGGGGTGGATTGCAGTGACATAGAGTGGTGCAGATTTGAGTATAGAGGCGTAAAGTGAAGTGGCGTAGAGTGAAGTGTCATAGATTAGAGTGCATTGGGGTAGAGTGGTGCAGAGTGGACTGCAGTGGTATAGAGTAAAATGGCACAGAGTAGAGTGGCATAGAGTGCAGTACTGCAGAGGAGAGTGTCGTAGTGTGCATTGGTGTAGAGTGTGGTGCTGTAGAGTGGTACAGATTAAAGTGACAGTGCAATGGTGTGGCACAGAGTGCAATGCCATAGAGGAACATATAGTGACAGACAGTGCAGAGTAGATTGGCATAGAGTGCAGTGATGTAGAATGTATTGGTTTTGAGTAAAGTGGTCTATGGAGCATCGGTGTAGTTACGTAGAGTGCAGTGGCATGGAGTAGAGTGCAATGGTGCAGAGTAGGTTAGAGTGATTTGGATAGAGTACAGTGGCCCAGAGTGGAGCGATGCAGAGTAGAGGTGAGTGGCTTAGAGAGCAGTGTTGTAGAGTGAAGTGGTGCAAGGTAGATTGCAGTGGCATAGAGTGGAGTGATGCAGAGTAGAATGGCACAGAGTGCATTGACATAGATTAGACGGTGCAGTGGCATAGAATAGTGTGGCGTATAGTACAGTGGCATAGTGGTGCACAGAGCAGTGACGTAGAGTAGAGTGGGACAGAGTAGAATTGAGTAGCGGAGTGCAGTGACGTGGATTGCAATGGTGTAGAGTCATGTAGCATGCATTGGCATAGATTAGAATGTTGTAGAGTATAGCTGCGTAAAGTGCAGCGGTGCAAGGTAGTTCACATAGGTTTTGAGTAAAGTGGTGTAGAGTGAACTTTACTACCTGGTCCTGGTCCCAAGATGTCTTTGGGAGGGGCCATGTGTGGAGAGAGCAGCTGGTCGCTGCGATGAGGGTCAAAAGGGAACAAGCGATAAATGGGGAGTAACACAGGGGAGCCTCTCGATAGGAGTTGACACTCTGAATAGTACAAAATGATCAGGGACGTGCCCAGGCAAGCTGGGCACAGCGTCTGGTGTGCGTGGGTACAAATAAAAATAAAAAACCTGGTAAGTACTGTGTGGAGGGCCACAAAATAATAGAGCAGACGGGGAAGTATTAACATTTTGGAGATTGCAACCCGGCCTAGCGGGGATAGAGGGAGCGAGTGCCAGAAGGATAGTGACCGACTGATGGATCTGATTGGCTTTTCCAGATTGGCCTCCTTGAGATCATGCTCAGAATGGTATATCTGTATGCCTAAATATTTGAAGGTGTCATAATACCATTGCAATCAGGAATCTGAGTGTGCTAAGCGGTCATCTAACGACACATGTATTAGAGGGAACACGCAAGATTTAGGCCAGTTAACCCGGAGGCCAGAGATTGTGCCAAAATTATCCAAAATTTGCATCAGATCCGATAGAGATGATCCTGCAAGTCATCATCAGCATATAGCAAAATGGTGTGGTGTATGTCTCGCTTGCATATGCCCCACTCGTCCGCCCGCTGGTGGAGCTGACAGGCCCGTGGTTCCATGGCGAGGGAAAAAATGAGGGGGACAGGGGGCAACCCCTGCAAATAGGGAACTTGTTGGAGATCACTTGGCCCATTTTAACCCATGCTTCAGGATCAGCATAGCGAGTGCGCACCCAGCAGAGAAATATTGGGCCGAACCCAATGTTAGTGAGGGTTGAGAACAAGTAATCCCAGCCAAGGGTGTCGAAGGCTTTCTCTATGGCTAGTGACACCGCCACCTGGTCAGGAGCGTCTTCCGGTGTATCGCGAAGAAGGTGCAAAAGATGGCATACATTCAAGAAAGGCCGGGGTAGAACCCAGATTGGTCTGGGTGGACCAGCGACTGCACAAGGGGAAGAATTCTATTAGCCAAGACTTTGCCCACAATTTAGCAGTTTAAGTTGAGCAAGGATAAGGACTAAAGGAGCGGACATACAGGGCGTCACTACCGGGTTTTGGAAAGACTACTTTAAGGGCTTGCAGATCGTGTCTGTCCTACGGCCACATTCCCAGGCTTCGTTAAAAACATCATGACGATGTTGGGTAGTCTGATTGGGGAAGGTGGCATAATATTTGATGGGTCGGCCATCAGTGCCCTGGCATGGTTTTACCAGGGGGCAATTTGGGAAATAGCGGTACGTATTTCCTCTAGGTGCAAGGGTGTGCCCAGCTCAGCTCGCTGCAAGGCATTCAAGCGCGACACATGTAGGGTGTAAAAAAAATTCTCATGTAGTATGAATTGACGCTCCAGGCGGAGTAGAGTAGAGCTCGCGGTAATAGTCCTGGAAGGCTTTATTAATATCCAGTTGTGTGGTCAGCAGCACGCCATCAGCCCAGTATATTGCGCCTATAGGGGTATGCTGCTGTTCATCACGTACCAGCCATGCCAGCAGTTTCCCTGCGTGGTTCCCTTTGCCGTACTGCAGGGCCAAGCGCCACTTATAATCATTTTTGCTCAGGCTGAATTCCACCTTTGAACGCTGCTTGCGCAGCTGTTGAAGTTGTTAAGTGGCGGTTGTTTGAGTGATCACTCGGACTTGCAAGGAGGGGTGGTCACGTTCAATGATCAGAAGGTCCTCCGATAACCATCACCGCACCTCCCAGGAAGGCAACAAGCAATGCCCACACACTACCACCCTTTTAGCATCCCGCTCAACAACTCAGGAGGATGTAGTGCCTGTGTTAAGCGTAAAATAATTTTCTATGCATTGGGCAAGTTCTGCCCGAAAGAGGGGAATCGGACAGTGCATCCACTTGTAAGCGTCATGAAGGGGTGTGCACACCCCCATTGTACAGTGAGCATTAATGGGTAATGATCAGAGAGTGCACTCCAGGTATTTCACTGCGGTGAACTGAGAGCTAAGGCAGGGAGTGCACAATAGGAAATCAATTCTAGTATGAATATCATGTATGGGAGAATAAAAGAAGTATTCCCGGCCTGTCAGATGTGTGAGCCACCAGGCATCTTGAAAGCACATGTAGGTTACCCATTGGTGGAAGCGTTGAGCAATGTGGATGGCATAGAGTGATGTAGCGCCACATTAGAAAACACAACACAATTAAAATCCCCACCACAAAAAGCAGGGGAGAACGGATCACTTAAAAGTGGCGGGGTAAGAGTATCAAGAAATTCACACTGGTGGGTATTGGGAGCATACACCACCAGTCCTAAGGGTGAACCATCCAGCTGACCCACCAGCATCACGTAGCTGCCCCCAGCATCTGTCTACTGAGAAGACACAACATATATGCCTCTGGCGCCAATCAATGTGAGAACCCCACGAGCATAGGAGGAAGCCACTGTGCCATGCACCTGGCCCCACCACTTAGTTCGCAGTGTGTTTCTTGGAGCATTGCTATGTGGACATGATGTCTTTTGAGATAGGCACATATCTGATAGCGCTTTATCAGCGTAGCCATACCTCGCACATTCCAAGATATGATATATGTGTTGGTCTGTATGTTAGCCATTCGAGTCATGCCTTACAACGAGGGGGAAGGACGCACAATCCACCCACCAACCCCCTCCAACCTACCCAGTAGTGACCCTGCATTGTTGGGCAGTTCTGTGGTGTGTCTGCAAGTAGCAAACATCATCCTGGACATTAGTAGAGCAGATTGAAAAACCACAATAATAACAAAACTACAGAAACCCCCCTAGGACATTTGCCACTCCGGGCTCTGTCCAGTAAAACATCGCTATATTTTCCCCCAGTGAGGGTAACAGTAGATACAAACAAATAGCCAATGAGGCAGGAAAACATACTCCACGTAGGAGTTCATGGGGACGTGACATCTAATCTGTGAACAGAGTTCGGCACGTGGGCTTTAATAACAGAGTCTAGCAAGTCAATGGTGTGGGCCCTGCATATGAAACTCCCCACAGTCTCATGCTGATGCGGCCTTCTTTTTGTGGTGTCATCATGTGTCATAGGGTACTTACCAGCTCCAGGCCCAAAATTCAGTTCCAGGCCCGGGTCTGTAGATCATCAGCTGAACACGGGGTAACATTCAGTCCTCGATGACCCTCGCCTTCAGTCAGTTCCAGGGATGTTGGTTTAACGAGGTCTTTTGCATGAAGCCATGTCCAGGCATCCTCAGGTGATTGGAATATATGGGTTGTGTCCCCATCAATGACACGCAGTTTAGCAGGAAACAAAAGCGAATATTTAAAGTTCTGGTCTCTGAGGCATTGTTTGACTCGTAAGAACTATCCACGACATTGCACCTCCATGGTGAAATCGGGATATGCCGTTATCTGGCAGTTCTCATAGGACCATGGGCCTTTGGTACGGAAGCACTGCAGTAGTAAGTAGTGGTCTCAGTAATTAAAGAGACGTGCTATAATGGGACGTGGGGGGGGGCTCCCAGGAGGGGAGTTCAGCCCGGAGTGTAATGCGCCCTCTCAATCGAGAAGTAGTTCGGGGCCTTGCCGCCGAGAACAATCCGCACCAGCCATTCCTCTAAGAATAGTTCCACGCTGGGGCCCTCCGAGTGTTCGGAAAAGCTGATTAGGTGGATGTTATTTCGCCTACACCCGCCCTCAGCATCCTCTGCCCTGCGGTGCAGTAGGGCAACCTCTGCCTTCATCTTCTGTAGGAGCTCTTGTAAAATCGTTATTCCAGGCATGCAGGGCTGCCAATGTGGACTCAGTTTCATCCACACGGTCCATCAACTTACAATGATCGGCACACAATAGATTTAACTCTATTGAGACTGAGTCAATGCGAGTCTTCAGGGAGGTCTTAGTGTCCAAGATGGACTGGAGTACCTTATCGAACTGTGCTGAGTTTGTCTGAAGAGTCTGCTCAAGGTGTTGCAGGCTACTGAGGGTCTTGTCCCCCCTGTGTCTAGTCCGGTTCAGCAGCGCTTCCTCCCGAGTACTGGGGCTTGGTGCTTTTGTGCTTTATCTCGGCCAAGAACCAGCATAAAACACTGGGGGAAAAGGCACAGATGATTGTACACACTGTGGAGCACCGATCAGTGTCTCTTGGAGAGAGGTCAGCAGAAGTTCCGGGCAGTGATTAGAGTGGGCCCTAAAGGCGTGTAATATAGAGTCCAAGCGGGAATGCCAGGCCCAGGATGACCTCCAAAAGAATCCACTCAGGTCCAGGTAAGCACTCAATCAATCCAGCACGCAGCAGGTGTACAGAGAGGGTGGGTCAGAAAGCAGCTGTCAGAGAGGCACAGTGGATGTTCTGCAAAGAATATTGGGGGGCCAAGCAAAAGTCGACCCAAGTTCCAGAGATGATGGGCAAGAAGGTAACCGTTGGGGCCAGATGGGTCAGGGTCCAGAGTGGCCAAGCCACTTTGGAGGGGGAAGCAGGGTAGGCGATCCCACCAGTCAACTGTCACGGAGGTAGTATGGGCACTAACAGGACATCCAGGGTGTCGTATCACCCCTTCATGTTCAAGCCTATTTTACCTATTAATGGGTCGGATCAGGTGGGGAGGCAAGGAAATGTCCCCCATGCTCAGCAGGTCCGGCCCGGGTTATCCAGTGATGCTGCCCCTCAGGCCCAGTCAATTCAGGTGCGGGTCATCACCGCACTGCCTTGCGGAAACGGTAGGGAGAGGCAGAATGGTAGGACACAGCCCACTGTGCATCTCGTGCCAGGGAGCAGCAGGGCCAATGTGAGCGAGGATAGAGCAGAGGGTGGTCGCAAGCGTGTCAACACGCCAGGCCGATTGCAAGACCACCCACCAGAGAATCAATTCACTTTCACTTTTGTGGCATTTCCTGTTGTCTTCCGGACGTCAGGTGGGAAATCTGTCACCGGCACAGGGCAGGTCCGGTTAGGCTCACGAGCCCATGTAGGAAGAGCCACATACGGAAAAGCGGGGGCCACTATTGACAGCTCCTCTTTCCTGGGATTGTAGTGGGGTTGGTGGATTGATTGCCGACATTGCTAAGTTAGCACAAGCTTGGCTGCCATGCTGCTGCTTTTGCGCTTGTTAATACATGACTTTGTTTTCACTAAACTCTGCTTGTGCCTCTTCACATGAGAACAGTCTGCCTTTCGCGTTCCTTGCTGGTCTCTGTGGTTTTCGTCTGCACATGATGTACAAGGTCGAAAAACAATGTCTCTTGTTATTCTGCTCTGGTCAGTCCCCCGCACCTAGACATAACACGACGCACAGCTGCACTGCTGAAAATCGAGTGCTTTTAATATTGCATGCATGCATGTTAGAGACACTTGGAGAAAAACCTTTCCAGAGAGAAGAGCTGTGCTTGTCCGGAGATGAAAACCTTTGCATCTAGACTTTGAGGTATGGGGTCCCCCTGACAAAGCCCAGAGGTCTTCTATTTTGATAGTAAACTAGTTCCTAGCACGGGGAGGATGGCAAGGCACAGTAGGCTGTTTTCCACTAGCTTTATACAATGATCTCTGTTTTTTTTCTATGGAATTGTAACAATGCTCACTATATTGTGTTTATGCATTCTGCTGTTAGTAATAGCACGTGTACTGCATTTTAGAGCACGTTAGTTAAAATAAACATTTTAAACTATACCGTGTCTCTGATTACTCATGTTGTGGACAAGTGTGAGTGAGTGAGCGAAAGAGTGTTCTTGCTCCTGCGATTCCTGAGAGAGTCGGAGTGACATGTTTTGGGTTGTCTAATCATTGGTAGCTTCACTGTAGTACGGAGAACGAATGAGACACTATAGCTAGTCGGATTGGGATTTTGGGCACTAAGGTGGGTAGTTGGTACACCACTATACACCGAGGTCCTGGTTTCCTGCGCATAGTTCTGTATATGTGCAGAATTCCTGCAACAGGATCATCAGTGGTATTCAGGGCCCCACGATGGTCTAATCTTGCAGCAGCTGGTGCTCGCAATCTAGAATCCACCCTGCGTCTCTCATAATATGCTTCACTGCAGGCGCTTTCTGATACCTTATAGGAGCTAGCGATGGCCAAGGGTCCAGGGCTCACCAGCTTTCGGAAAGATCCACTATTCCCAGCTGCTGGGCAGACACAGGGCGCCTTATGGCCATTCGGTCCTCGCCGCAAGGAGAAGACGCTGGCGTAGGGGATGCGGCCCCCCAGGTAGGCCCTGCTGCACTGCCCAGAGGTGAGGCGCCTCAAAGACCACAAAGTCACTTGCCAGGCAGGAGGCAGAGCAGTCATGGGCCCTCACTCACCATTCACCCCCACCTCTCCTCACCAGCAGTCAGTATACAGGGGTCGGCAAGGGGTCCAAGGCTCACCAGGCTTCGGTAGGTTCAGTTGACTCCAGGACCACTGTAATCCCAGGGGGGCCCACATTCACCCGTGCTGCATCACAAATATAGCCCTGCTGCCCAATGTAGGTGGTCGTCGGGCAGACCTCGTCGCACTCCTACATCGTCCAGGGATAAGGCACCTCACAGTCCTCTGTACCATACGATGGTCCAGGAAAGCGGCAGCAGATAATGGTCTCCGCACTCCACGTACCCCCACCCGACTTCACATCCCAAAGGGATTGATATCTGGGTCTAGGAGGTCTTCTGAGTCTGATACTTTTAAGGACCCTGCAAATAATTGCATTTTTACCAATAGTTTTACCGTTGACGAGGGAGTGGCCAGCGGAGATGGCAGATCTATAACAATTGATAGATCTATAACTAAGGCCTCTTTCAAATTGTTCCACTAGAAAGTTGATTATGTCAACGATAGGTGCCTGAACGGAATCCAGATTCCTTTCCAAGCACCAACGAACCCAAGATTTCCAAATGTTGTTGTATCGGTAGTGTGTGCCAGGGGCCCAGGATTCGCCGAGGAGAATTGAAGCTGTTGACGAAAGTCCTGAGAGATCATTGGATCTCCTGACACTCTCCAGGCAAGAAGGTTCAGTTTCCCTGATTGAACCATGGGGTGAAGATGACCGTCTATGTCTGTAAGAAGGTCCGCAAGGAAGGGAATTAGGAATGGGAAGTCGTAACTCATCTCTAGGGCCGTTGGGAACCAGGCTTGAGAGGGCCAGAAGGGAGTGATTAACACGATTGAGCATTGGTGGAGTCTGACTTTCTGAAGCACTCTTTGAATCATGGAAAAGGGGGGAAAGGCGTAGCTGTTTCTGCCTTGCCAAGGTTGGAGGAAGGCATTCACTGCCAGAGCACCCGGGTCTGGCATCCAACTGTAATAATTCACGATTTGGAAGGTTAGTCTGCTGGCAAAGAGGTCTAAATCTAGAGGTCCCCAGTAGAAGTTGAGGGAATTGAAAACGGAGACGTTGAGTTTCCAATCGCTGAAGTCCAGAAGGAATCTTGAGTTCCAGTCTGCCGATACATTGGATTTGCCTGGGAAATATTCGGCTCTTAAGGCGATTTTGTGTTCCAAGCAGAACATCCAAAGTTTCTTGGCAAGATTGGAAAGGTCGGCAGATTTGGTTCCACCTAGCCGATTTATGTAGGCGACGGCGGAGATATTGTCCATTTTTAGGATGATAGACCTGCCCTGAATGAATTGTTTGAAGCTCATCAGGGCGTAAAGACCAGCTGTCAATTCCAGAAAATTTATATGATGTAAGGATTCTTCCAGAGACCAGATTCCACCAGTGTTCTGGCCTTGAAAGCATGCTCCCCAGCCATGAAGGCTGGCATCTGATTCTAAAACGAATTCTGGAGTTGAGCCAAAAATTGCTTTCCCATTCCATGCCTCTAGGTTGTCCAACCACCAGGTCAGTTCTACCTTGGCCTCCTGGTCTAGCGAAATAAGGTCTCCGTACCAAAGGCCCGATTGAAGGGCCCTTGCTTTCACCCTCTGAAGTGCACGGTAATTTAGAGGGCCTGGGAAGATGGCTTGTATCGAGGAGGAAAGGAGACCTAGTAATCTGGCTAGTTCCCTTAGAGGAAAACTCTGAAGTTTTAGGATATGTCTTATCTCTTTTTTTATTTTGGAAATCTTTTTTGGAGGAAGGAGTAGTAGACAACTTGTGGTATCTACTGAAAAACCAAGGAATTCCAGTTTTTTTGAAGGTGAAAGGATGGATTTTTCTCTGTTTATAATAAACCCCAGGTTTTCCAAAAGGTCCATCACAGTATTTAGATCTTGGAGAATTTGACAATGGTCCTGAGAGAGGATGAGGATATCGTCTAGATAAAGTATAATGCGAATACCTTTTCCTCTTAAGAAGGAAGCGATTGATCTCATTACCTTGGTGAAACACCAGGGGGCTGAAGAAAGTCCGAAGGGGAGAGCTTTGAATTGGAAAAGACGGTTTTTCCAAAGAAATTGAAGGAAGGGTTGGTGGGTTTTGGCCATAGGAATCGTGAAGACCGAGGTGGTCATTCTGGGACAGAACAAACATCTTTGGGGTCCTCGCCATTGGCCCATCGAACTGGGAAATGCACCTACACCATCTACTGCAGTTCGCAACCTGGGCGTCATTACTGACGACAGGCTAACTATGAGACAACAGGCTACTAAGGTCTCAGCCATCTGCTTTTCAACCTTGCGATGGCTTCACAAGATTTTGTGGATGCTCCCCCTCTCCTCTCGCAGAACTGTAGTCCAGGCACTTGTAACATCACGCCTGGACTATGGCAACATTCTCTATTTGGGCGCAGATAAAGCTACTATACATGTGCTGCAGGTGGTGCAAAATGCGGCCGCGCGCCTGCTAAAGAATGTCCCCAGACGCACCTCAGCCACTGCCGCTTTGCGTGACCTCCATTGGTTGAGCATCCCAGAACGCGTTAAATTCAAGGCACTCTGCTATATGTTCAAGGCTAAGCAGGGTAGCGCCCCAGTATATGTTCAGGGGCTGGTAAAACCCTATAGACCCCTGCGCTCATTAAGGTCATCGGACATTGGCAATTTCACAGTACCAAGATGGAAGCTGGCAAAAATGGGAGGCCGCTCCTTTTCCACTCTTGGTCCTAAATACTGGAACTCCCTCCCATTGGCATTAAAATCTGAGACCAACTTACTCCGCTTCCGTAAGGCTTTGAAGACCCTGCTCTTTACTAAGCGTGACCAATAGTCGGCAGAGGCCTTAAGTCAAGGTGACATTCTCTTTTCTTCTACAGTCTATCCCTGGCGCCGGGAAACCCATTGTGGGTAGCTGTGCGCGGTACAAGCTTAAATAAATAAATAAATAAATAAATAAATAAGCAGGCGTCTTTTAGGTCTAACTTTACAAGCCAGTCGTCTTTTAGAAGTAAATCCCTCAGAAGGTGAATACCTTCCATCTTGAAATGTCTGTAGACAAGGAATTTGTTGAGGGCTCTTAAATTTATAACGGGTCTCCACCCTTTGTCTTTTTTCTTGACAAGGAAAAGGGTGCTGATGAATTTTAGCATCTCTAAAGGGACTTCTACTATAGCACCCTTCTGAAGCATGGAGGAGATTTCCTCCTCTATAATCTTTTCCTGATCTAGGGAGAGAGGCATTTCTTTTGGGAAAGAAGATTGGTAAGGAGTTTGGATAAAGTCTATCATGAATCCCCTCACAGTATTTAAAACCCATGGGTCTTGTGTTATCAGCTTCCAGTTGTTGAAAAAGAGTTTGAGTCTTCCCCCCACCTTGGGGATAGGAGGGTGGGGAGAAAAGGTAGAAATTATACTCACTTTGGTTGCTGTTGTCGGTAGATGCTCCGCGGGATCTGAAGCTTCTTGAGCGAAAACCTCTTCCTCTTTGCGGGAAGAATTGGGGAGTGTTTGGGTTGAAGAAACCTCTTCCGCCAAATCCTCTTCCTCTAGGATAGGGCCTTCTGTTGAATCGGCCGGAAGACTGGCCCCGTCTACCGGCCCTTCCGAAAAGGTTATTAGAGTTAAAAACTCTCTTCATATTCTGATGTGCTTTATCAAGGGCTGTGAACGTAGAAACGTATTTGCCTAGGGTCTTAATGAGGTCTTCCCCGAAAAGCAATCCTTTAGGGTTTGCAGAAGGTTCTTTGTCTGCTAGATCACTGAGTTTCGGGCTAATCTTGGTTAGAACTACTCTTCTCCTCTCAGAATTCAGGCTGGCATTAGCGTTGCCTAACAGAACAAGGGCTCTCTGACTAAGTCCTCTAATGAGTTCTGTGTCGAGGGGAGTGCCATTAATATGGCTTTTTTCAGAAATATCAATGATTCTTGCTAGTGGGCCTAGAATGTCGAGGACCCTATCTTGGCAGCCTTTTAAGGATCTTTCCATGCCCTTTCTAGGATCCCTTCCGAGTTTGAAGAGGTACTTGATAAGTTCTGGGTCAAGATTAGGAGTCTGGCAAGTCTTATCTGCAATGGAAGGTCGAGAGCATTCAGCTCTTAGTAGGTTCCGAGCATCTCTATCAAGGGGGTTTCTCAGCCATTTGTTTATAAATTTGCTCACGTGATCGTGAGGAATCCAATCTGAGCTCCTGGGGTGTTTAATGTTGAGAGGAGAAAACATCTCTTGGCCCAAAGGGTCTAGGATGGTATCTTTTGAGTGAGAGAGGTCTTCATCTAGAGAGTTGAATTCGAGATCGTCTTGATCTAGGTCTAGGACATATTCGTCCGGTGAGTCAGAGGCGTCATCAATATATAGATCATCATCAGTAGCGAGGTCATTGTTTAGAGCACTTTGATATTTTGTGCCGCAGGGGACACCATGATATTTTGTGCCGCTGAGGACACCTTTAAGTATTGTGCCGCTAGGGACACCTTTATATGTTGTGCCGCTAGGGACACCCAGGGAAAAAGAGGTACGATGACTTCCCGTAAAAGAAGAGGTACTAGCCCCTTCAGTGCTCTTGGGGAAGAATTCTATGTTTTTACTTTTTTTGGTTCGTTTTCCCCTTGTGTGAGTGAGATCATCATTAGGGAGAGTATGTTGGTCAAGGGAGGTAAACTCCTCATCAGATAGGAAGGATCTTTTAGAAGTCATCACTTTAGACAAGGTCTCCAACATACATGATCTCATTTCCTCGTGAATGATGTCTTTAAAAGCCTCATTATTTAAAGTGGGGGTAGGCGCACTAGCTTCGTCTGAGTCGAAATCAGACATGATAGGTGAAGGTAGAGATAAAATTATTTATTAATTAAATATTAATATGTAAAATGCTCTCACTCTCTCTCTCTCCTTTTTTTTTTTTTTTTTAAATATAATGGGGATAATAAATAATAATATTAAGTTATATATATATATATATATATATATATATATATATATATATATATATATTTTTTTTATAAATTAATTTAAAAAATCCGGCTTGAGAATTAAGTTTGAATAAGGAATAGCTGAAAAGCCTAATAGTTTCTAAATCCTCAGTGCAAATTTGTTATTCAATTAGAAAAAGGGCTTAAGCTGGAGAGAAAACGCTGGATATCAACTGTCCTCCTCCGGTGATCGAAACGCGCTCGAGCGCGATCACCGGAGGTTGTTTATGGCCTGGTTGCCATGGCGCGCTTGACGCGTGTATTGCAGGCTGAGAGGGATTCGAGGAATGATCCTTGGCAACACGACGACGTTAGCGTCGCGTTGCCAACGCTCATTCCTCCATTAGGGAAGGGGAAAGGTGCCGCTGTAAGCCCCGAAAGGGCAGAAAGACGCAGGGAAGCAGAGCGCACCGTGGGGCGGGCTGCGGGAAGTGAGATCGACTATGAGCGGCGTAAAATAAAGAAACGAAGAAAAACAGCGCAAGGTAGGGTCCAACCTCCATAAATTGGAGGCGGGAGGGAGAAAAACTGTGCCGAGGGAGGGGGGCGGGGGGGGGGGCGAAGTCCCGAAGTCCCGAAAGGAATCAAATGGGGGCGGGAGGCCCAAGTGTGTGAAGGTGCAAAGGCACGAAAAAAGAACATAAGATTGCGAGCAGGCAGGGTATAGTTGGTAGATGGCACCCAATAAGATACATCAAAATAGGTTAAAACATCGCATGAATTGAGCAACACAATATAAAGACAAGTTAGATAAGGTATCACAAGAGAGAACTTACCTGTCCTGGAGCCGCATTTAAAAGAGGCAGAATACTGTGGGCTCATGCCTTTTACTGTGGTTAAATGTTCTATTTGGAATACTTCCTTTGTGATGTATGTGTTGTGGGCTACCATGTCTCTTTTGTTCCTCTCTTTCTTGTCCTATCTTGCTTTCTTCTCTGGGGTCTGGAATGCATGTGTACATTCCAGGTGTCCTGGGATGAGCTGCGGGGAGGTTCTGGAACTTGGGGGAGCTTTGGCAGTTGGGGGAGCTGTGCCACTGCTGGGATGTTGTGTTGCTGTTTAACCGTGGTCCAATTCCTGTTATACTGATTAAACTACTGGAGGACTTCTACACGTCTTTGTCATCTTTTCACTGGCGACGAGTTGTACCTGTGTGGGGACAGGTGCCTGGACCACTGGTTTCCCCATCGAACCCACAAGAAGCTGAAGAATATTTCTGTTTCAAATCCGGAAAAAAAATCGTTCTTGGACACTTAATCGCACCTGGGTCTTGCTGCTCACATGGTGTGAAATTACAGATACAGATAGCGACTACAGCTACAGATACAGATACCGATAGCAATGACGGTTAATTGAATCATCGCTTACCTCGGTTGCCATGACAACGTCTCACCGAAGATCTCCTGTGCTCATTGGATTACCTCGGGCCTTGCAAGCTCTTCTCGTCACGCTCGCTCCTTCTGATTTGAGGACTGATAGCGAATTTTGAACTGGAAGGCTGATCGGGGAGTCACGCAGCGCGGAGTCAAGGAGCCCTGAATTTGGGTGCTGGCGCATGCGCACTACGATTGGAAACCGGGATGCTCTTGCTGATTTCTTCGCACATGCGCGGTGGTGTTCTTTCAATCGCTGATCTCTGGAACATGCGCGGTGATGCGCACACTTCCTGAGGAGAACTCGTAGAGTGCCGATCCCGTGCAACGTTACAGGAGAGAGCCTGCGAAGTGACAGTACCCCGAAAACTGACAGTATCCTAAGCAGCATTACAAGAATCTACAGAATTTCTAAGGTGACAATATCATCATTTACAGAACTAGCGAAGGAGAGCTCTTTGGAAATTGGATTGTTGCACATGCGCGGTGATGCGCACACCTCCTCGTTAAAATGCCCTTTAAAATGTAGATAGATAGGTCATTTTTAAACCAGCAGCACGTAAATGCATGTACATTTAGGGATGTGACCTATGAGTTCTTTTTCTGTGGTTATCACTACGTTTAATGCGCTCTTGATTATTTCTTTTTACGCTGCTAAAGTATTGTTTATTGTTGGTTTTAGTGGGGTACTCACCAACATCATTCAGGATTAGCAACGTAGTTGTTTTTTTTGTTGTTTTTTTTTCTCTCTTTTGCATCATGGCTACAGGAATGTCACAACCTCCACAATTCCTTTCGGAATCTGGAGATCCCATCTTGCCATGGAAGAGATGGAAACCTTTGTTTGATTCCTATTTGTTGGCCATTGGGGGAGAGAAATTTTCAGCGGTACGCAAGCAAGCTACGTTGTTACATAATTTGGGGGTTGAGGGCAGACATGTATATGATGGTTTGGATGAAATTGTTCTTGGTCGTGGGGAAGGCGAGCCGGAAAACATTTATGATATGTCCATCATGATGCTTGAAAGACATTTTGGCTCTAAAATTAATGTGGTTTTAGAACGCCATAAGTTTTTTAGCAGGGTTCAGGGTAAACAAGAAAAAATTAATAGTTATGTGGCGGCCTTGAAAACGATGGCTCGCACTTGTGAGTTTGAACAATTGACTGATTCTTTGATCAGAGACCAAGTGGTGAGATGTACGAACGATGTAAAAGTTCAACAGAAACTTTTAGCAAAGAATCCTGATCTTAAAGAAACCCTAGCCATTGTTGAAGGGATGGAAAACACCAATATGTGGGTGCGGGAGATGAGGCCTGAGAAAGCTAATGATGTTTCAGTTGATGAGAAGGCAATTCATGAAATTAAAAAAAATGATTTGAAGAAAGATGATCCTAAAGAAAATAAGCTTGGGTTCAAAGGAAGTGTATGTGACAAGGAAAAGAAATTTCAAGCGTCAGAACAAGCTAGTTCTAATTCAAAAAATTATAATTCTGAACAGAGTGGTTTCAGGAATATCAGGCCTGGTTTTAAGTGTTTTAGGTGTGGTAGTGACAGGCATCTTCCCAATAGTTCAAACTGCTTTGCAAGATCTGTGATTTGTAATAAGTGTGGCAAGAAGGGGCATTATGCAAGAGTTTGTCAATACAAGGGCAACCAAGTGGTACGCTTTGTCAATGATGAGGAAAAGTTTGTTTGCAGTATAAAGGAGAATGGACTTGTGGATGGTGATGATTTAGACATGCCTGTTTGTGAAGTATCGATTGGTGGTCAACTTTTTCCTGTCTTGGCTGATTCTGGTTCACCCTATACTATGGTGGGTGATGCAAATTGGGATGCTGTCTTTGGTTTAGACAAGTTTGAGTTGTTTCCTCCTGATATCAATCCTGTGGGGTATGGTGGTGTCAGAATAGATGTGTTGGGATATGTAGTCAGGAAAATTCAATATAAAGACAGGGAAACTATGGGAAAGGTGTATGTGGCGAAAAGGGGTGACAATCTCCTGGGTTGGAGGCACCAGAGGGACATGGGAATTACTTTGAATACCAACTCTCCAGAGAAAGTCTTACTTCTGTCTCGAGAGGTGTTGTCTAACAAAGATGTCAGTTCATGTTTTCCAAGGGTCTTCAGTGATGAGTTGGTATTACTTAGGAACTTTGAACACAAGATCATATTAAAAGAAAATGCTCAACCTTTTGTCTCCAGAGTAAGGAAGGTTCCTCATTTGATGATGGAGCCCTTAAAGCATGAACTTGATAAGTTGTTGGGTTTGGGAGTTATCGAGGAAATTGAGTGTTCTGAATGGTTGGCCCCGATCGTTTTAGCTCCCAAGGATGGTGGAAAGGGGATCCGCATGTGTGTGGACTTGCGCGGACTTAATAAGCACATTTGGGTTGACAGACAACCTTTGCCCAACATCTCTGAGACCCTTGCTCTTATCAAGGATGCTAAGTGTTTTAGTGTTATGGATCTGTCATCTGCGTACCATCAGGTTTTACTCCATCCAGATTCGAGACACTTGACATCTTTTGTGACACCTCTGGGTGCCTTTAGATTTGTTCGTATGCCTTTTGGCCTCGCTTCTGCTGCGGCATGTTTCCAGAGGGTCATGAATAAGGTGCTTGAGGGGTTGTCGAAGGTTCTAATCTTCCAAGATGATATCCTGGTGTATGGGAGAGACCAACAGGAGCATGATGAACATTTATGGATGGTCCTACTGAGGCTGCAAGAGGCGGGTCTAGTTATTAAAAAGGAGAAGTGTAAATTTGGTGTGTCATCTGTAAGTTATTTAGGACATACCATCTCCGCTGGTGGAATTAGTCCTAAATTGGATCTGGCTGAGAGTGTTGTGAAGGCTCCTGTGCCTATCAACAAAGATCAAGTACGATCTTTTTTGGGTCTTGCGGAGTTTTGCTCCAAGTTTGTTCCAAATTTTGCAGCGATTGCGTCTCCCCTTAGGTTACTGCTCAAGAAGGGGGTACAGTTTTCATGGTCTAGTGAATGTTCTTCTGCTTTTGATTCTATTAAAAACAAGATTGGTTGTATGCCAACTTTGGGGCATTTTGATGCTTGCAAAAAAACTGTACTGTGCACTGATGCTAGCATGCTGGGGTTGGGGGCGGTTTTATCACAAGTTGTGAATGGTGAGTCCAGAGTAATTGCTTTTGCGTCTCGTTCACTCAAGGGTGCGGAGGAACGCTACTCTGTGATTGAGCGGGAGGCATTGGCGGTTTTCTGGGCAATACATCACTTTAAGTTTTACCTTTGGGGTATACCTATTGTTATCAGAACTGATCACCGTCCTTTGTGTCAAGTTTTCACCTGCAGGGAATCTGATAATATTTCACCTAGGATCAGGCGTTGGATGGAAGGGTTAATGGAATTTAATTTTGAAGTAGAGTATGTACAAGGTTCAAAGAATGCAATGGCTGATTGCCTTTCAAGGTTGCCGTTGGAACAGCCAGGTGTGGAGGTGGAAAACTCTTTGGTGGCATGGGTGCATGAGTCTGCGGTTGATTCTGAGGAGTGGTCTTCTAATTCTCATGAGGACAGAGATTTGGAGTTGCTCAAGGAGTATTCGGTCAAAGGTTGGCCTATGGACAGGGAGGTACCGGAGTCTTTGAGACCTTTTCTTAATATAAAGGATGAGCTGAGTGTTTTTGATGAAAAAGTATTAAGAGGCAATCGTGTAATACCTCCACAAGGGCTCAGAGGGAAGATTGTCAATTTGGCACATGAGGGGCATTTGGGGAGGAATCTGACCAAAGCCAGGGTGCGTGAGTGGTACTGGTGGCCAGGGATGGATCGACAGGTGGAGGATGCTGTCAAAGATTGTTGGGATTGTGCGAACAGTGACAAGAGTAAAAAAACTCGGGTTGCGCCTCTTTCACCTGTAGATGTTCCTTCTGAGCCATGGTCCAAGTTAGGTTTGGATATTTCTGGACCTTTTGAGCTTTTTCCTCCTGATGAGCGTTATGTGTTGCTTTTAGTGGACTACACCTCTAAATGGGTAGTCACTAAATGTGTCTCTGTTGTAAACACCCGTACTGTTATTGAATTTCTTTCTGAGGAGTTTTCCAGAGAAGGTATTCCAAAATATCTTATCACTGATAATGGGGTGCAATTTGTCTCGCATGAGATGTCCAGATTCTTGAAAGAGTTATCTATCATTCATTTCAAGACGGCTTTATATTGTCCGCAAGCTAATGGTCTTGCGGAGAGTATGAACAAATTGGTTAAGTCTTGTGCCCAGAGGGCTCTACAGACTAGAACTTCTCTTAAGAAGATGCTCAGGGAAACGTGGTGGGCTCATCGTACCACCCCGAATTGGTTGACTTCTGTTTCTCCTTTTTCTATTTTGAGAGGGAGAAAGGCTCATGACAAGCTGAGTCCTGCTTGGTTGAAGCTGGATGTGAATGATTTGAGGATGGATGAGCAAGTAGATGTGAAAAGAAGAGTCTATCAAGCAGAATATAAGCGCAGATTTGATCAAAGGAATTCCACATCCTTTAGACGCTGGTGTGTTGGGGACGAAGTTTTGATCAGGAATCCTGGTCTGCTGAAGAAGGGGCGTCCTAGGTTTATGGGTCCTTTTGTCATCAGTGAGGTCAGGAGGAATGTGGTTGTGTTGGACTCTGGTGATGTATGGAGCATGTCAAGGTTGGTTAAGTGGGAACCAGGTGTTGACACTCCTGAATCTGACCAGGCATGTGAATCAGGTTCCAAGGAGGTCTATGGTAATGCTGCTACATGTGCTTCTGGTTCCGGCACTGGTAGGAGGCTAAGATGTAGGCCGAATTGGCATAAAGATTATCTTTTGTCCTGAAATGTATTCTTTATCATTTGAATGTGATTGAGGTGGCATAAAGTTATTATATGTTTTGATATGTTTATTTTGTTGTTGCCATTTCTCGTCTCTTTTGTTGCTAAAGGATTATTTTGTTCTCACATGTTCTGTTCCTTACATTTTATTTCTCTTATAAGTTTTTCATCTTTTATTTTAAGGGTAGGGGATGTGTTGTGGGCTACCATGTCTCTTTTGTTCCTCTCTTTCTTGTCCTATCTTGCTTTCTTCTCTGGGGTCTGGAATGCATGTGTACATTCCAGGTGTCCTGGGATGAGCTGCGGGGAGGTTCTGGAACTTGGGGGAGCTTTGGCAGTTGGGGGAGCTGTGCCACTGCTGGGATGTTGTGTTGCTGTTTAACCGTGGTCCAATTCCTGTTATACTGATTAAACTACTGGAGGACTTCTACACGTCTTTGTCATCTTTTCACTGTGGTTAAATGTTCTATTTGGAATACTTCCTTTGTGATGTATGCGGCTGTCCTGGTGACGCAATTAAAAGTGTAAGCATAATGGTAGCCTCCGGTCTTGTAATGAAATTCATTGATAGGAAACATCATGAGGCTTCTCCACTGCAATGCATTATTGGAGCCCAAAGTGATGTCAACCAATGTTAACCTATAAGAAGAGCAAGCCTCATAGGTAGTGAAAACACACACAGGTACGCTAGAGTGCACATTGACCTGCAAGGGCAGGTGGGGACACAGAGTCCCCAGCACCAGGGGTGCAAGCGCACCCGCCTGAGACTGCAACAGCAGACTAGACACAGTTGTAACTAATACGTTTGTCAGTGCTTACTCACCAGCATGCAATTGCAGGCAGCACACGCAATCACAGGCACCATAGGTGCGCATATACAGTGGCCTGCCTTGGCAGGTGGCTCATGAGTTTAATCACTCTAGCTGCCAATGCGCACACACTGGTCAGCGATGGCAGACCGTGCCCATGGCTTACCCAGGCCCTAGCACCTTTGGGGCGAGTGCGTACTCACGACCATGCTGGTCCAGTTGGACTGGGTTGAACCCCTTACGGGTGTGATTGCAGGCTGGGGACCTTGCCACTAGCACCATGGGTGCAAGCACATCGTACAGGCCTGCAGCGGCAGGCCTAGCCCAGGTGTTAGAACACCTGGGATGTAGGTATGCACTCACCGGTCCACGATAGCAGATCAGGCACCTATCCAAAATGCCATAGGTGCCAGGGAAAATCCTCTAGCCTTCTATGGCAGGCTGGACATGCATTTGAAATGGCATAAGGGCTGGTGCGCACACCCCGGCCTGTCATGGCAAGCGGGGTGCATAATTAACACCACACAGGTGCAAGTGCGAACTCTCAGGTCTGCTTTGGCACACCAGCCCATGTTTCAGAACACTGTGTCAGCACCTCTTCCTAGGCTGTGAATGAAGGCGCAAGCACTTACACACTGCCTTTACAGTGGTGACGCGCTCAGAGCCTGGAGGCCATGCAAGAGAATCAGCAACATCCCAGAAGTGCCCCTTGGGGGGGGGGGGGGGGGTTGGGGGTTGGGGGGGGGGGGGGGTTGGGGGTTGGGGTGGGGGGGTTCCTCACTACCTGGGCAGGGAATATCCACCTGTACCCACCTGCTTTTCAGCCTACACCGGCGCTGCGTTCGACAGGACTTGCCTAGAGGGAGGGCCCTGTACAGTATTGACAGGCCCTGTAAAGTATTGACAGGCTATCCGGTGGTAGCGCACTCAGTGCTACTTATCACTCGTAGCCAGTGCTGTATCCACCCTGGGTATGTGATGTACCCTTTTACAGAGCACACGGAGGTACGGCACTTAAACCCATCGCATACGCACCTCCTGCCCCCTGCCCAATGCAGGCTTGGCGGGCATCTTCCCTCTGCAGTACAGGGGGAAGGTGCCCAGATTCCTATGGTTATGCGGAGACAATAGGCAAAGGCTAAGAGGAAAAATGCTAAGCGTTTTGGGGTAAACTTCCCTGAAAAGGGCCTTGTACAAGAGTAGATTGTTTCAAAGTAGAGTACAGTGGCTTGGAGTGGTGCACAGTGGAGTGTTATAGAGTTGTGGCATAGAGTGCAGTGTTACAGAGTAGAATGGCCTAGACTGGAATGGTGTAGAGTGCAGTGACTAAAACTGCAGTGGTGCATAGTAGAGTGAGGTAGCATGCACTGTCGGAGTGAAGTGGTTCACAGTAGATTAGAGTGGTGTAAAGTGCATTGGTGCAGAGTGGAGAGGCATAGAGTAGAGTGTTGTAGAGTGCATTGGTGTAGAATGCAATGGTTAAGACTATAGAGGCATACAGTGTAGGTTGGCATAGAGTGCAGTGACGTAGAGTGTATTGGTTTTGACTAAAGTGGCGTATAGTGCTTTGGTGCAGAGTGCAGTGGTGTGGAGTGGGGTAGTGGTGAAGGCTTCAGTGGCAGAGTAGATTGTTTCAGAGTAGAGTAAAGTGGCATAGAGTGCAGTAGTGCAGTGCAGAGTAGATTAGCGTGGATTGGTGTAGAGATCAGTGGTGTAGAGTGGAGTGACGCATAGAGAGGCAGATTATACTGTTATAAGTGCAATAGATTATAGTAAAGTGGCATAGGGTGCATTGGCATAGAGTGGTGTGCAGTGGAGCAGTGTAGAGTGGCATAGAGTGCAGTGACGCAGAGTAGAAGAGAGTGACGTAGAATGCAGTGGCGTAGAGTATAGTGGTGTAGAGTGCAGGGCTGCACAGTAGATTGGCATAGAGTGCATTGGCTTTGAGTACAGGGGTGTAGAGTGCATTGGAAAAGAGTGCAGAGTAGAGTGCAGTGGCATATAGTAGACTGTTTCAGAATTGAGTTCGGTGATGCAGAGTAGAGTGGCATAGAGTGCACTGGCGTACGGTGGAATGGTACAGAGTACAGTACATTGGCGTAGAGTGCCGTGTTCCAGAGGAAGGTGACAGAGTGGAGCGGTGTAGAGTGCAGTGGTGCATAGTAGTGTGGGATAGAGTGCTTTGGCGTGGAGTGGTGTAGAGAAGAGTGCAGTGACGCGGTGAAGAGTAGTGTGGGGTAAAATGGAGTATGGATGGTATGGTAGCATACTTCCATTACAAGCAACACATTCAATTGAAATGGCCATTAGATTTGCACTCACATAGAGTTTTGCTGATAAAACATATACAGCGCACACTCTGTGGAAATGTCATCACCTAATGTATTGGTTTGATTATCAGCACAGTTTATTTACAGACATTTAAAATCTGAAGAGGACTAGAAAAAAGAAAAATGAAAATTATAAAGCCTTACACAGGCATTTCTCTAGAGCCAGCATGATTGCCACATAAATCCTTTCACTTTGAAGCTGGAAAAATAAAAATAAACATAAAGATGCCTGGAAGACATATCTTGACATTTGACCATGTTCTTTGAATGCTCAGCAAATGCTACAAGATTGAAAGGCCTGTTTTCAGAAAGGGAGTTCATAGAAGAATACAGTAAACATGGTTTAGGCAATGGGAGGGACAACCTAAACCTGGAGAGCCTAAAGCAAATAAAGCCAGCCAATAGAAAGCAAGAAAATGTGAGTTACAAATCACAAAGTTAGTGGTAATCAACGGGCGGAATGCATCCCTAAGTCAACTTTCTGAAAGTCCCTAGGATGTCTTTAGCAAACCAGCGACCTAAAAAGTAATCACTATCGTCTGCGCTGACACAAATTATACAAAAACAATTCTCAAAAAATTAGAAATGATGTCTTATAATTGTATACAAAGAGGCATATTTACAAGAACTGACTTATCGATGCATCAGATTTCGTACACCTGCCGCAAATGCCCTAACAACACCATGTATGCGCTATATTTACAATGCAGTTCTACATGGCGCAAGGATTCATGGATGCATCAGAAATTCTGGCGCATCTTTTGGCGCTAAAGTGACACATTGCTGTAGTTGGTCGTAAGTATGACACAACTCCAGCAATGTGTCAGAACACAGAGGCGAGTCCCATGTTAAAAGCCATACGTTAATTCTTAAGGCCTGGTTTGAGAAGCAGTAGGGATTTTGACGTAGTCAAGTTATAGAGTGACGCAGTGAAAAGTTGTAAATTTAATTGCGTCAGTTCTACATGGCTTTTAACGTAGGAATGCCTACCATACATACATTATAACCTGCCACACATATAATTGAAACCAGGTTTCTAGAAACTGACGCATTTGGCTCAATGCGTCAGTTTCTAAATATAGAGCAGTGTGAAGCACTGATTGCGCCACCGCTGTGTAAAAATAAATTATGCTGCAGCGGCGCTATCTCCTTGTAAATATGCCCAAAGTGTCTTACTAATTACCTGGTACCTATTATACTGCAATACACTACACTACTCGACTAGAGCTTTTATTTTTAAGTGCTACAGAGCCTTACTAATTGTGAGTAAACTCAGTTTGAGGTAGCAAATACAACAGTTCTCTTCTTCCTTTTTTAACCCTCTTTTCCTCCTCCAAGAGGCATCAAAAAACGACTGGGGCATGTTGGGCTGCATACTCTTCCATATTCCATAGGCTATTACATCTTGCCAAATCAGGCTCACTATCAGACACTTGTCCTCCTACGATGGTCAGCCTTGTCGCTCCATCATTAGGTCGATTTCTGACTGATATCTATCATCAATTGTGCATATCAGGTGTTTCGCCTTCCCAATGGAAGGAAGTCTCCATCTGACCACTTTTTTGAAAAAACGTCGCTAAATCCATTAGAACCTACTAACTACCAACCCATAGCTGGCCTCCCTTTTCCGGCAAAGATTATTGATAAGCTCTTGAATGCACCATTGATGGAACATATTCAAAACAACAATCTTCCGGACACCACTCAGTTCGGTTTTCGGTCGATGCACAGCACTGAAACCACTCTTATCAATGCCACCAAGGAGATCAGGGCAAGGCTTGACCGCGGGAACAGTGCCATCCTGATTTTACTGGATTTTTCAGTGGTCTCTGATACGGTACACCATGGACTTTTGCTGGACCGCCTGAAAACATGTTGTGTGCCCGGAACTGCTTGGCCGCTGCTTAAATCTTTTCCAACTGATCAAAAGCAATTGGTGCGTCTCGGAGATTTTACATCACCCTCCTTCTCTTTTTCATGCAGGGTCCCACAGGGATCCTTGCTTAGCCCTACGCTATTTAATCTTTACGTCACGCCTCTAGCAGATGTGATCCATTCCTTTGGTTTCACCTTATCATATGCAGACAACACACAATTTTCAACAAGATGTAGCCTCTAACTTCTGACTGTATGCGAGCGGTCAGTCTTTGGATGTCATCCAATTGTCTTAAATTAAATTCCACCAAAACAGAGGTGCTACTTTTTGGAATTCAACCCTCCTTTTGGTTCTATAACTGGTGGAAGGAGACCTAATTCAGATGGTCATCAACACTCAAATCAGTACAAATTCTTTGAGTTAAAATGAATACTGATTCATCTTATACAACTCAGGCAAATTCTGTCTCATCTGCTGCTTTCTTCACTCTCAAATTAATATAGAAGATCTTACCCTTTATCCCGCTTGTCTGCAAAAATCTGTTGCCACATGTCTGGGTTTGTCGAAACTCAACTATTATCTTTACCTGAACGCACACCAACACGTCCTCAACAAACTTCAAATAGTTCAAACTGCAGCTGCAATAGTTCTTTTCAAGCTTCCCAAATATCATTCTGCATCCTCAGCCTTTCAACATCTTAACTGGCTGCCGGTCAGAGCAAGAATCATTTTCAAACCACTATGCATAGTCTACAAATCCTTACATGGTCAGGGCCCCGCCTTCCTCAGATCAGCTTTTTCTAACTACCTCCCATCAAGATCTCTATGCTTAGCCTCATCTAAACTGCTGCTGGTTCCTTGTTTTAGACAACTTAAATGAGGTGGCCGTGGATTTGTATTAGGCACGTCTAAGGCCTGGAACACACTTCCTCTTTCCATTAAATCCCTACCCAATTGTTTAGCTTTCAGGAAGGCTCTCAAAGCATGGCTTTTACCTTGCATTAAACCTCCAGCTGTCACTGCTTTGGGAGTTACTCATCTAGTGCCAAGACACCTCATTGGTATTCGAGCCCTTTAGGAAATCATATAACATAACATGTACAGTTTGAGACTGTATTGCCTTAGATTTGGAGCTCATCTTCATGCAATGTATTGCATCAGCACAGGACACCAACCAATGATGCAGTTTGTGTTTCGCATGGCTCATGTGCTCTCCATCCACACTATTTTTTATTTCAACTGTAATGATTTCCAGTGAGAGCCAACTAAGCCTCACAAGCATGGCACTGACAAAGTGGGTACATCCCGAGACTGGATTCACGATGATGCGCAGCTTAGTTGAATCCACCATCCGCTGAATAGTACTGTCAAGTACTGGAGGTGTTCGCTCTACAACAACTCTGGGTTCATCACCAGTGTTGCAAGGTAGATGAAGATTTACCGGTATGAATAATTTAGTGGAGCATAGGGTACACAAATGGAGAGAACCACCGGACCACTTCTCAGCACCAAAATCTAGTCCCTTCAATCACCCTTCATGGAAGCAAACCTCCTTCCACTTTCTACATTCCTCTCAGTACAGTTGCTGGTACCTAGTCAAGTAGATCCAGGAAAACTGGTCAATAACGCAATATGCTGCTCTCCAGGATTGTAGAAGCTGTTGAACTCTGAATAAAGAAGGATCTTCTGACTAGTTCTGGCATCCTGCCTTCACCAGCAGAAGAGAATAAACACTATACACTTTCCCAGTACCGGCTCTATCATCCTGGAAGTGAGGAAAGCTACAGACTAGTATAGTAATGGATGTATGACCATTGGTGGAGCGTCTGCTAAGGCACTACTCACCGATCAGACTGGGCCAATGTCAGGGAAGCCTTGTTGCTTTGACTGGAGGAGAGAAGGAGAGCTTACCTGCCTGAATAGGGAGCTAGAATGCACCTGCAAGCAAGAACCAATGTGATCCGAGGAAGATGTCCACAAGTTCCAGCTGAGAAGTCACCCGGACTACACTGAACCATAAGAGACCCAGGAAAAACCAATGTCAGGCTGAGGAATGGATGGCTGCATTTAGGTGTAAATGGACTGAGGGATCATCAGGAAAACTGCCCTCAGGGAACTCACACAATTTTCTTTTAGACACATGTAATTTGTTGCCCATTACACCGCCCTAGCCCCCCCCCCACTTCACCCAATGCAAATCGTTATCATTCCAGAGAAGGTTTTTCATCCTCCCATAAACCCTTCTGGAGATGGTAGAACACTCAAGCTGCAATCACTTGGCAAAATATGGGGCAGATACAAACACATTTAGGGATGCTTGTAGCTCTCAGTCCACCAATGGAGATCGCGCAGGTGATGCAATACCCCCAAATGCGGGCTGACCGGATTTCCTGAAACCAAAGAAAACATTAGCTAGATTGCACATTGACAGGGTGAGCATGCACTGTTCCAACCCCCTGCATACCAGTAAGTAGCCTGAATCCCCCTCCTTTGACCAAAAGCTCCAGAGAGCAGCCTGCCTCCACACCCCTGCCTGGAGGAACTGCAGGAATTTGTCCCAATTCTGGGATCATTTGACCCATCTATCTAACTCTCGTGGCTTCATAGACATTTACTTCTAAAATTGTGGTCAAGTCCTAACCAAAATGTTTATCTACCAGTGCGAAGTGATGAAGCCAGTGACTGAAGTGGGTCCTTCCAGACCAATGGGTGACCCTGCCTTCAGAAGAGCTCAACTGCGACTGATAGCTCCAGACCCCAAAAGAGAATCCACTGAAAATGCAGTCCTACTTACTAAACTCTAATTGAATAAACACCCACTTGGGTCCATAGCTGGTTATGTGGAATCCAAGGACTCTGAACTGTGTTCCTGCTAAAAACTGGTGACTGGACAGAGGTCATCATGGACTTCAAGTACTCGATCTTCGGGTCATAGTCAGTAACTTCACTGGGGTTCGATCGTTGTTGTTGGGTGGTGAGTTTTTGCAACCTAAGGAATTTTTATGGGACATCTTTTATACTTCACGGGGACTAAGAGAACTCAGATGTCCAGTGTGCTACCCAAGGTCAGACCAGATTTATGTTCGCAAACCCGAATACCTTCCTGAGAAATCCGTTGCACAAGACGGAGACCAAATGAAGTCAAAATATCCTAGCTTTGACCCAAGTGCAACCCTATAGAATAACACTATCACCAATGTTATAGAAATCTAGGGCCATCTCAGTGCTTCCATAAAAACATTTGGGGTTGTATCTCAGGCCCTGTAGGTGTTAGTTTCTAGTTCTGACTGTTCTATATACCTATAGTTTAATACTAATAAATTATATTCTTAGAGATAAAATGCTAACTGTACATGGATGTTCTTGAGTGTACTGTGTCATGCTATATCTGTGTTTCTAACTTTTATCACCTTCACTGCTCGCCCTCTCCAATCCGAGAGTCAGGCATCCACAGAGATTAACCTGGTTATCCAATTGTAGTGGAACTCTAACTAGGTGGCACCAGTGATCAATGGCTGTACACCGCCCCTTACCCAGTAACCACAGACCTTCCAGAAGTCTCCATAAAAGGTCTCACAATGTTGCTCGCGTTTATTGTGGATATTTGAAGTTCAGCGATTTTCTAGTTTGTCAGTCATAACAAATTTCTCTGCTTTGTTCCAGTCAAACACAGGAATTTAGCCTTCCTCTTGAATTTAAGGCGTTTTAAACATTGTATTGCTGAGCAGACCACCAGAGCAAATTGAGGATAGGTATGCCAGGTCTTACTTTAGTAGGTTGAGGGGATCAGATATTTCTACTGGGTGAGTTAGAAATGGGGCTTTACCTTGTACCTGCACCAGCTGCAGAACATGGTGGGGTTGCAGGTGGGTGTCTCTGCATATATGATTGGCAGGAAGCAACCAAGCTACTGGAGGGGTCAGATTGCATACATAAGTGCCCCTTTTGTGAGATAGTGTGCGTGAGGCAATTTAATGAGGGCTGAGGTGATCCGATTGGTTAAAGAACATGTTTTAGGCTGTGGTATAATTTGAGAGGTTTGGGTGTGTAATTCCAATCCCTAGGATCCAAAAAGCCTCACCAAGTGTTTGACTACCCAGATCTGCAGCGCTCTAGTATTGCAAGATGTAGCCTTAGCTAATATCACATAATAATGACACCAACAACAACATGGTATTCCTGAGCAACTTTTATTAAAAAGTGAAATTGTATCACCTTCATTTAAAAGTGGAGCTACTGATTCAGTTGACCTGCCAAGGATGACACACGACATACAGTAAGAATGCCTTTTCTCTGTGAGACGCGAGAGGCAGAGTACAAACATAAAATTGCTATCCAAGAAAAGTGAAAATGAACATTGGAGTGCTGATGGTAAACGTAAAATGACTCGTGGATAAGTTGATCAATTGTAAACCATAAGTTCTCTCCTGAGCCCAACTTCTCAGGGCTTAATCACATTTCTCTTCATTTGCTAAAGGTTGGAGTGCTTAAAACATGGCTAACTAACAGTATTGGCAGAGAACTCAAGGTCCACTGTTAACAGGTGAACAGGGTGATGCTCGCTGGCCCACAACTATTCTCAGACAGGGCCAAAGGTAATTTGTGTAGTGGTGGCTGAGAACTGCAGAAGACAGTGCTCACTGCTCCAGTAAGCGGGGAGATCCAGAATACACTACCATTAACAGGTAGTGACCTCATTGACAGTGCTGTAGGAGGTAGGCACAAATCTCTGGTTTTCAAGATCAGCTCTCAAAGGACAGTGCGTTGCACAATACAACGTTCGGACAGTAATCTGGTACTTAGCTCTTGTAGCATCTGTTATAGCTACACTTGATGTGCAATTTCCAGTCCTCAGCCATCTAGTGGACCAATCTGGAAAGATTAAAAATGTTTTGAAAAGCAAACCGTCCAGCAGAACTCCAGACATCTCTCTATTTCAACACCGCGTTTGAGTTTGTCAGTCATTGTTTTGCTCCAGGAATCACTGAGCTTCAAAAAAATTTAAGTTGACTGAAGTTCAAAGAAATGATGTTAATTAAAGGGAAAGGCAGTGACAGCGTCCACTGGTAATGAAGATTACTATTTTGAAGGACACTTTGTATCCTCTGAGTCCGATCAAGAATCAGCCCCTGAAACTGAGCTTTTAAATTCAACTAACAAAATAAAAAATAATCAGCAGGATTGAATTATTCTTCAAGACTAAAATAGAAACAGTGATGTTGAGGAAGAGGTTAGTTAGTAATCTTATCCGAATTTTGACGTATTTGGACTCAAAATGAACTGATGCTAAATCGGATCATCCATGCTTGATGGAAATTCAGAATCAAAGTCTTAGAAAGAAACTTAGGCAACAAATTACGTGGTGATGTACGAGACATCTGTTGGTGCCTGCTCCAAAACATCCCCACTATGGTGGACCGCATCCTAGAAGTGACATCATTCATGGCGAAAAGTTATGTAAGAAGAGCAACCGCTGTTGATTCAATACTTAAAGCCTCTGAGCGGACAATCATTTCTTCAGTACCAGCCAACTAATAAGACTTGATGTGATCAGTATACAGTGGGTTTCTGTACATTTTTTTAAGGATTGGTACATGCCACAGGTTTCTCAGGGCAATTTCTCAGAGACTATTGACCCAATCTGTGCTTGGCAAGATACAGGTATACCACTTGTGCCATCAACTCTGCTACAGGGTATACTGCTGTATTCTGTTTTAATACAAAGAGTTGCTTAGGAATGTGAAAAAAAAACATCTGTAGCAACCAGCACAAATATTTCCAAATTGAGACACTAGAACCAGCAGCCACTTTCTTCCTCGGTTTTGTGAACATAGCAAAATATCCTCGCATGACACCCGCCCAGGCCAGAAATGTAATACGGGGTTGTCCATCAAGACCCTGAGCATTCCAAAAAGCATCCAGTTGTAGACCCTGTGGTTAAACTATCGGCAACTATGGTCATAATCAAAGTTTTGTTACAAACGCCCCCTTCGGGAGTAAGTGACTAAACAGACAGATGCAGGAATGTGAAACCTGTCATACTGATTCCACATCAGTCCTGTTGGTCTTTTTGAGGCACTAGTCGGTTGGAAAATAGTACAATGTTCATGAAAGCCATTTCACCCTCTCATCAAGCTGTCTTATTCCAGCTACAGAGACTAATCTTAAAAACTAACAGGTACTATTATCTATTTTTTCCCCAGCCAGGTCTACCATACTTCTGTGCATGTCAATAAGAAATTAATAAATCACCTTTCTTTCCCAACTTGTGCCGCGGGAAAAGCGCCCCCATCCAACCCCAGATGGCTCATGTCACCCTCCAATTTCACACAGAGATCATGCGAAAAGAGAAATAAGTACATAAAATCAAGTACCATTACCCCCATCCCTATGTCTAGGGAGTAATGGTCTCAAATGATGCGGGTAAAAAAATAATTGTACAGCAAATCATAGCAGCACTCCTACAAATATAAAATCCATAATTTAAAAAATCCCTTTTACTCTTCAAAATAGTCCCATGACCTTAGTGATGTTGGAGGCGGGTTGAGGATTGACTGAAGCAGTTCACTGTGTGCTGACAGGCTCCATCTCCACATCACTTACTCTCAGAGCAGGTTACATGTGTCTACGGGTTCTGCTGCTGACAGAGGCTCCTTTGGCAGGATGGCTACAGTAAGGACTCCCTTGCCTCAAATGCCATTCATGGGGTTCCATCCCATCAGAACCCTGAAGAACCTGTGGTCATCTTCTAGGTGCATCACCCACTGCCTCATGCGGCGTCTCGTCGCTTAATTTGAAGTACAACTGTCAGGCTGATTCCCATTCGCCTGATGCTGGCATTCATATGGAGTGTCTGTGTAGACCTGCCCAAGTCTGGTTCATAAAACATCGAACTTTATAACTCGAAACTCTGTCAACAGTGCCACCGTGAGAAAAGCCAGGTAGTAGAGGATGAGACCAATGCCATAGGTCCTTTTCAGATGAAAACACACCAAGGGAACAACAATCAAAGAGATCACCAGACTGATGCCCAAGGCTCCCGCCAGGATCCACGTCAGCCCATCATGGTACAGCTGTGGAGAAACAAAGGACACAGTGAGATCACAGCTCTCCCCCTACCTGCCCCATCTATCAATCACAGGCAGACAGTGAGAGAGAAATGGGCCTGATTTCATTAAAAAAAAAATCATCTTTTTGTTTTGTGAGTATACTCTCTTAACACCCTCTTTTTTTTTATCAGAGCACCACAACTCACGTTGGCCGTTGAAGTATCAGCCATAGTAATGTCACAAAATCAGACTTCTGTGTGATAAGACTGACAGCTCTCAGCCATCTCTCTTCAAAAAGCAGAGATGTAGCATGTAGTTTTTGCATAAAATGATTATTTGTACAACTGTAGAAACTCATGGGATTTAATACACATTCAGTTAGGCATTTAATATTGGGGGTTCCAAATTAATAAACTAATCTTTCCAATCAAGAATTATAAGAAACTGAAAACCTTAATTTTTTAGCTCAAAAACGGATTAACATGAATTCATGTGACTAGGAAAGAACCCTAAAACATTTAGTCTTTGCTAGGCACTAGAAATAAGGCTAATAAATGGTCAAGCAAAGCTTCTAAAAATGACCTGCTCCGGCTGCACCTCAAACAATGTGCAAACCAACTGCCTAGTGTGGCCGCACCCCATTTTCCTATTGTCTTCCTTGATTCATACTTGTGATTTCTTGTCTTGCAATTGTAGTCCTTGGTTATGTGTAAAGCACATATTACACCTTCTAAGGTGTAGCTGCGCTAGAGAAAATCATATATAAGTAAGATTGCAGCAGGACAAAGCTGCCTATCTGGTCTCGCAGACACCTACCAGGGGTTGTCAGGATTCTCATTGTCCTTCAGAGGGATGAGATGAGGGTTAAGAGCCTGAAAGGATCTCCAGAGTGCCTGTCCCTACCATGTTGGGAGTTTTTTTTTTTTTTTTTTGAAACCGTTTATTACAGAATCCAAAAAATATACAAAGATGGGCCTACAACCTTTAGGCCGGCCGCTAGCAAACAGAAGGAGCATGTAATACAGACAATAGAACGCACGCTGCGGCACAAGGGAATTCACAGGAGTTGAAAGAAGCGTTGGCAGCCACACCTTCCGGACCCCACATGACGGTTTCATTTTTATATAAATAACAACAAAAAAAAAGCAAGTCCACAAGGCAACCCACAGTCGGAAACAACAGCATGTGCTCCCCTAGGGGGGGGACCCCACTGATTCATAGGAATATCGAGGGGGGGGAATAGGTCAGGACGGGGACTAAGTAAACTAATTTCCCAGAACCGGGAAGACAAACAGACTAAGGAGACGGAGCCGGTGACGGATCCGGCAGTAGCGGCGGGGTACAGATTCCCCCACGGTAAGCGTTCCAGGGGCCCCATACTTTCACCCACGTCCCAGGCTTACCTCTCGCGACATACACCACCTTTTCCCGAAACATACACCAATGCATGTTGTCCTTCCACGCCGAGACAGTCGGCGACCTCTGGGAACCCCACAGTTGCGCAATGTCACATTTGGCCACCATATATCCCAGAGTCGCCCACCACGTCTGCGGCACTGAGTAATCGGTTGGCTCCCATACATTCAAAAGACATCTCCTCGCCTCAGGCAACAGCGGCACATGCGTAACTACCTGCAGAACCTCATGCACACCACGCCAGAATCGCACCACCTCTGGGCATTCCCACAGAATATGGAGAAAGGTCCCCAAAGAACCACACCCACGCTTACACAACCCATCCACAGCATAGCCCATACGCATCAGACTCGGCCCCGTAACATAGACCCTGTGGAGTATCTTGAGCTGGACGAAGCGAAGGCGAGCCGGTATGGCCACCTCTTTCGGGGAGGCCACCGCAGACACCCAGTCCTCGTCATCCAGCTCCAATCCATCAGCCCCCCACGCCTCACGAAGGCCGGTCACCAGTCCCGAACGGTCATTGATGAGCTTTTTGTAAATCAATGAAATCGTGCCGTCCGGGACATGCCCATCTAGCACTCTATCCTCCAGAGGGGAGCACTCCGGGATGGAGGCAACGTCCGGAAATACGGAGCACAACGCATGACGGATCTGCATATAACGAAAGTACTCCCTGTCCTGCAGCTGGAATTCTGTCCGCAGCACATCGAACGTTTTAAATCCCCCCCTCGTCCAGAGATCGCCCACCCTGCTGATGCCTATCATGTCCCACTTCTCAAAGCCCTTCGAGGTCCACAGGGAGCCCAGCCGCTCAGATGCGTATAGTGGCGTCGCCCGGGTCAAGCGGTCCTTCCACCCCATCGCCACGTTAGCTGTGTGCCACACCCGTACCATGACCCCTGTGGGGCCCGTCAGCCGCGCGTCATGCGAGCTAGAATAAAGCGCCCGATTATAGTCACCGCCCGGCAGTAACATTTTATCCATCTCAAAGGCCGGGTTTAGGGCGGGCCCGTAAAGGCCGTGATTGATCGCAGCCAGCTGGGAGGCCCAGTAATATCGCTTGATATCTGGGAGGGCAACCCCCCCGTCGTACCACGGGAGCGTCAGCTTCGCCAGGGCGATACGCGGCCGACCCTCCCAAAACAGTCGGCGCTGCAAACTCTCCACCTCGCGGAAGTAGCGCGCCGGGACAACGTCCATTGTATTCTGCAAAGCATAAAGGAAACGTGGCAGCGACATCATCTTAAACAATGCCGCCCGGCGAGCGGCGAGAGCGGCAAGCGCTTCCAACGCGCGACGTCCTCCTTCAGGCGCTGGAGGGGGGGAAGCAAGTTCTGGCTATATCGGGCCTCCGCGTCCAGGGTAATGAAGATACCCAGGTACCTAAATCCCCGCGGGGCGATCTGAATAGGACAACCCCGCGGAAGGATAGGATCCTCCCCAGAGAGGACATATACACACGATTTAGCCCAGTTGATGACCAGGCCAGAGTTGAGGCCAAATGAGTGCAATACATCAACCAGTACTATCAGTGATTTACGTGGGGAAGCCAGGTACAGAAGAATATCATCAGCGTAAAGAGATACGCGGTCCTCATACTCGGGGGTCCAGCGGAGACCACGAATAGAAGGTTCCCACCGCAGCCACTCCGCCAGGGGCTCCAGGGCAAGCGCGAAGAGGAGCGGTGATAATGGGCAGCCCTGCCGCGTGCCCCTGCCCAGCTCAAACGGAGCCGACACTCTACCATTCACAACCACCTGCGCTAGCGGTCCCGAGTACAACAATTTCACCCAACCAATGAATCCCGGGCCAAACCCAAACTTCGCCAGTGTCGCCCAAATATATGGCCACTCAAGTGTGTCAAACGCCATAGTGGCGTCCAGGGACGCCAAAATGGCCGGTTCCCGTATAAACGGGACACGCGCGAGCACCCCATGCAAGCGCTGCAGGTTAAGTGCAGTGTTGCGATGGGGGATAAAGCCGGACTGATCCTGGTGAATCAAATCGCACACCACGCCAACCAGCCGATTGGCCAACACCTTGGCGAGAATTTTGGGCTCCGCATTCAGCAGCGAAATAGGCCGGTAGGACGTGACCCGGTCCTGCGGCCTCCCCTCCTTGTGAATGACCACGATAGTAGCCAGACGCTGGTCTAGCGGGAGGGAACCCGCCGAACGGGCCGCGAGGAACATCGCACGGAGATGCGGCACCAGCGTATCCTGTCGCAGCTTGTACAATTCAATGGGAAGACCATTAGGACCCATGGCCTTGCCGGAAGCGACCGAGCGTATGGCGAGAGCAATTTCTTCAGAGGTTGGGGCGGCGTCCAACGACACTCTATCCTCCTCCGAAAGGGAAGGCAGCGCTATATCCCTGAGCAGGGCAAGGGAATCCTCTTCCGAGCGGGAGGACACCGGGGAATAGACCCCACGGAGATATTCTGCAAAGCAATCGACTATTTCTTCCGGTTCCGTGACACACACACCATCCAGTTTCTCAATCAACGGGACAACTCGACTCGCCCTCTCCTTTTTATCCAGCCACGCAATCAATTTCCCAGCCTTATCACCCACATCATACAGTCTCCCCTGTTGCTCTCTACTGAGGCCCCTGGCCGCCTCCGTGACGAGGGCCTTATAGGCCGCCTGCTTGAGTCGGAGGACATGTAATTTGTCATCCGTCACCCCACATTCGAGGTCACCCTCCAACTCAGTTATTTCAGTTTCAACACGGATCACCTCCTCCCGCTCGCGCTTCCGGGAATGGGAAATAAGGGACAGGGCATCCCCCCGAATCACCGTCTTAAATGCCTCCCATAGCGAGACCGCAAATGACACCGACCCCACATTCTCATTAAAATATCGCTTAAGGGACTTAACCAACTCTGCGCGAATGGTGGGGTCACACAGGTACCAGGGATTAATCGGGGCCACCCTACCCTCTCCCCTCGGGAGAATATCGAAGTGCAATAAGAGCGGGGAATGGTCTGAAATACCCCGCGCCAAATGGCGCACCTCCCCGATCCTCCCCGCATGCGCCGCCGGCACCAGGACATAGTCTAGTCTTGATAGACTGCCATGGGCCCCGGAATGAAAAGTGTACTGTTTCTGCGTAGGATGTTTCAAACGCCAACAATCCACCAGCCCCAAGGCATCCAGTAGGCCAGACAACCACGCTTGGGCACAGGGGAGATCCCTAGGGGGGTGACGGTCCTCAATTCCGGAAACCACAGCGTTAAAATCCCCCCCAACCACCAGGATCCCCTCCGGAAGGCCAAGGAGGAGGTGCCCCAGATCCGCAAAGGTGGTCGTCTGCAACCCTGGCGGGACATAGACAGAAACAAAAATAAATCACTCTGCCCTCCATTCTACCCACCAGAACCGTGTAACGTCCCCTGTCATCATGGAGTAACTCATCAACTTCCAATGGGAGCGAGGTCTTGGCCATGATGCCCACACCCCTTGAACCCGACGTGAAGCCCGAATGGGCCAGAAGGCGGTAGCCCCGCCGGTTCATAGCACGAAAGGAGTTGCCAATGAGGTGCGTCTCCTGCAGAAAAACTATGTCAGGTGAAATTCGTTTCAGGAACTGCAGGACCACACCTCGTTTTATCCTGTCCCCCAGTCCATTAACGTTCCAGGACAAAAGACTCAGTCCCCTACCCCCCATCATAAACGAAAGCCATCACTCGTCCCCCCGAGGGCACTTTGGGAATAGCACAACAATACTTTTGCCTTGTGGTACAAATGAACAACACCCCACCCCAACCCAACCGCCCCAACAAAACTCCCCCCTCCCTGCACCCCTGCATGAGCCCAAACAGCCCCCCCAACTTGCAGTGTGCCTGTCGCCCCTATATAGTTGAAACTAGGTAAACCCCCTAGAGGAGGAAAGAGTACCCCTTCGAGACCCCGCACCACCTACAAAAGAGGGAGAACGAATACAAAAAACGAGAGACCCTAAGCTTGGCCGAAAGCGGCAGCATCTGCGTCCAGAGTGAGTCCCAGTATCAGCACCTCAGTCCCGGTCCAGTGGGCCTTCTCCTCCCGCAGCCCCCCCCCCCCGCCATCCCGATCCCGACCCCCAGACAAAGTGTCCAGCCAGTCCCCGGCCGCTTCAGGACGGTCAAAAAAGTGAGTGCGACCATCCACCTCCACCCGCAGCCTGGCCGGGAAGAGCATGGCGTATTTTAAGTTCATGTCCCGAAGCCGCCGCTTGACGCCCAAGAAGCTCAGTCTCTGCTTCTGGACCGCTTGGGTGAAGTCAGGATAAAAGTTCACCTCCATGTTCTCCAACTTAATCGGCCCTTGCAGTCTGGAGGCTTGCAGAATTGCATCCCTGTCCCGAAAATTAAAGATACGGGCAATAAGAGGCCGCAGAGGGGCTCCGACCTTCGGCCGTCCCCCGGGAACTCTATGAGCCCTCTCCACAGCAAAAAATTTACTCAGTCCCCGAGGCTGGAGATGGGTAGTGATCAGGTCCTCCACAAAAAGATCCGCCGCCGACTCCTCCCGTCCCTCAGGTACTCCGATGATGCGGATATTATTCCTCCAGGCCCGGCTTTCGGAATCCTCCAGGCGCCGATCCACGAGCGCACTCGCCTGACGAAGCCGGTGTACCTCCGTCTGAAGGGCCGCCACCTCAGTCGTGAGGCCCGACGCGGTGTGGGCCAAAGAATCGACCCGGTCGTTGGTCTTCGAGAGATCAGCTCTCACCAGGTTGACATCAACGAGGACCGCGTCGATTTTATACGCTAACGTGTCAAACCGCTGGCCCACCGAGGCCTTCATCTCAGCAATGGCGCCCATGACGTCTTGCAGAGTCAGATCTGTGGGCAAGTCCGGGGCATCCGGGGGGCACTCAGAGGACTTGTGCGGTCCACCGGGAGATCCCTTCGGGAGGGTGTAGCGGTCCATGATGTTGGCCTGATGTGCGGCGCCACGCCGGGTCGACTTGGCCTTCAACCGATCTCCATCTTATTTAGTGGCCATCGTCGCGGGTCTCACACCCTCACCAGCCACGCAGTAGAAAGCGAGCAATCAAGGCCACGAGCTCCGGGGGGCCACCCCAGCACCAAGAGCGCCGCGATCCCACTTGCGAAGACAGCAAGGGGGCGCGAAAGCGAAAGTGTGGGGTACACGACTCGCCAGGCCCAGCCCGCCGTTGTTGTTCACTTTGTCACCGGGTCGCCCCCAAACGCGAATCCGGGGTCAGGAGAGAGGTAGGGCGCAAACTTCAATCGGTGCTCACTCCGGCACCCGAGGTCCGATTCGAAAACGGGAAACGGGTACCACCTCGGCTCAGGCTCACCGACACAGTTCCCTCAACCGATGCAGGATGGAGTCAGGATAAACGTAGGAGGTTGCGGAGGTCCTCGGGAGCCTCGCACCTACGCGGCCATCTTGGTTGCGCGCTAGGCTCCTCCTCTGTTGGGAGGTTTTTAAACTTGATTCTACTGCTCCCATCTAAGGGCTCGAAGGACCTGCATTGATTCAGATGTGTCTGCCCCATTCTTCAACATGTTTCACTGATCACAATTCCACTAATCTTCCTGGACATTCTGAAGCTTTGAAGAATTCTGACAAGGATCGATACTTAAACGATTGATTTGACCCAATACCTCACATTGCTTTCTGCATTGTCCACCACTGGTAATTTTATATTTCATGTTCAGACTTTAGCAAACCATGCTCAGTAGCAAAAAAAAAAAGACTGAACAATAATTCAAGGGGACTCTATTTTGTGTTCTTTATCCAGCTAATGTTCCCCCTATTTAAAGAGCACTTGAATAGCTGCCACTTTATTTTCATTGGGTCACTTTTTGAAAATTAGTAACTTAAGATCTGCCGATGTAATGTGTAGTGATTTTTCTCCTTAAATTCTATTATTAATTTCCTGATCTAATCTTGGTTTGGATCTTGAAATTATTTATAGGACTGTCCAGTTATGCAAATTGTGACACACACCTTGTACTCTTTCCCCTACAACACAGGTAGCCTTGCTGCTTTAGTCATGTTACCAAAGTTTGCATTTTTAAGAATAGACAATGACACTAGCACAGTATGATGGGCTCCATAGAGAAGGACATCAGACTCACCCATAGAGTCTGAACCATAGAAGGAAGTAAGAACTCAACTACCCCTCATTAGAACTGTAAAGTGAGGTGTGAGCTGCTCTACTAACCAAACCCGTCTCCCAAATACTCATTATCAGAATCATTTTGTTAACATTTATTTTATTGACTTTAAAGATCGCTTTTACTCAAAGGCTGTGAAGATAAAAGAATCAGTATGAATGCATCGGGGGACAACATTATTGAATTGTTCAAGATTTAAGGCTAAGAGACCGATGAAAAGAAAAGAAAGGCAATCCTAAGCAGATCGATTTTAGGTTTTGTTCTAAGTATACGGTAAGGGAATTACTGGTGCCAAGACTTCCAAGCTTTTGGAGCCACCATCACGAAGAAGTAAAACCAGAAGAACCACGGGGAGAAGGAAGCAGGGCAGAAGGGCAAGGGATGATGATCTACGACTGCATTTAGCTTAGTAGGGATGGAGAAGCTCAAATACACAGCAGGGAGTGAAGCCGTAGAGACACAAACAGAATGTGTACACAGTGAAACTAAAACAGTGATTAGATGCAAATCCATCAAAGGTGGTACAGATACTGACAAACATGAGATGTGTAGGTATGATCAATTAGACTATTCACATCATAGAAGAAACCTAGCGAAAGATAAGGGTAGCGGGAGTGATTTCATCCTTTTGTAGAAAGTTCGCAATTGAGTTTGAGTAATCTGCTATTGAAAAGACAGCGATGAGTTCAAATCGAACTTCGATTGTAAGCAGAAATTGTAGCAACACTAACAGAAGCAGAAATCAGAGTAGATGCTGGGTGAGAAAAAGAGGGAGATATCTAAAAGGAATAGAATTTCCATAGTTCAGGGACTGGGGTGAAGGAGATGGCTGACCACTCATGACTCAACGGCAGGCATGCAAGCAGAGAAATGTCCAAATATATAATGAGTAAGGAGTGCAAATTAAATTTGGGTATCTTATGCATACATATTTGCTTGAAAACCAAAGTAGGAAATTATAGAGAAGGGATTAATTTTGTTCAAAATGGTTCAGCACTGAACTCACCAAACTCATAGAAATAGAGTAGAATTGCATTAAAGGAAAAAGAAAATGACTGACCTTACACAACTAATAAGAAGACCCAGTGAAAGCAAATACAGAGATATCAGAAGAAGATAAAGGGAGATAAAGGTGTGGACTAATCGCATTGACAGCTGCAGCAAGATCCAAAAGAATTAAAAAAGAAAAGAGAGACATTTCCATCACATGTTATAAGAACTATAGAAATAAGGAGGTCTCATCTGCCAGCATTATCAGGGCCATAGAAAGTAGTGAGTTATAGCCAGCAAATAACATAAGTAGTATAGAGTGGAATGGGATTTGACCAACTAATGCACTCTGCTCCACAGCATGGAATGAAGCTTGACCTGCCCACATAGAGCCATAGATAGGAACAATCTACTACCTACCATGACAACGGTCCTCTCGCTGGACATCTGCAATAAACATCCAAGGCCCACACCAACCAGTACATCTAGAGCCAGATCAGGAAGATAACAAGATTGTACAATAAAAGTAATTGCAACAAAACTACTTTCAGTGGACACAGCTATGCTAGTAGTTTTGGTTAAATTATTGCGTTTATGGGCAAAGTATCTCCAATGGGTCTCTGTCCAAACTTTGTCCAAAGATACACCTCCATATGACATACTCCCAATAAGGACTAAGCTGGTTATGGGTCAAGGGCAGAGTGCACCTTAAGGTCCTGATCCCCCAAATGTAGGGTTATGATGGGTGTTCCAAGTATTGCCTCTCCACAGCACCTCCTATTTGTACATGCTTGTTGCAGGAGCACCCTCCTCATGGGTTCCACGCAGAATCTACTGACTCCACCATGATGTATTCCACAGCCTGCTTATAAGAAACACCAGGGGTCCTTCCATGCTGCATCTCACAGAAGCTCTGCTGGAGACAGGACAATTAGGGTGCCACGCATTGTGGAGTGTACAGGCTGCCCCTTCATGCAAATTGATGAGGACCACTCTCACCCCCCCCCCCCTTACTAAAAACCCAAAAGGGTTTCCGCCATGTTTCAGTGATTATGGCCTATCCATCACAGTATACATAAGACCGTCCCCATGGTGCACTCCACAGGGGTACCACTCATGCAAACCAACCATGGCCACATCCATGAATCGCCCTTCAAGGGCTTCCTGCTTTTACAGACAGCCCTCACACCTCCCATGGCACATTAAAGAATGGCAGACAAGGACCACCCTTATGGTCCATTCAGAGACCCCAAATACAAACTGGTTAAGTCTCATACTACGGTTTAATTCAAATAGGATACCCCCACCTATGGACCTGTATACCCTCTACCATGTGGCACTTCCCTGGGGTCGTCCCTTATATAAATGTACCAGTCCGACTCCAATTTTGCCCTCTTGTGAGATTCTCTGCTTACAGACTCAACAGACACCCCTTTACAAAAACTGATCAGACCTCTTGCTGTACTCTTCACTGGGTCTTCTTCCTTATATTGAGAGGGTAGAGACCATTCCAACTGGCATTTCGGAGTCCTTTATAATACTGTCCTGTTACTGTTAACTCACAGTAGGTCCATCCTTCTCACGCACAGTAAATTATCTGATTGTATCTTTTCCTAACCACTATAAACTCTGCATACAAGGTCTCCTGGATGTAGCATCAAGGGCCCTTCGCTTAGAGAGAAATAGTCTATAAGGGTGAACGTTATCCAATTTCCCATTAAGTCGAAAACATGGTAATGAATGTCTTTGAGGAGTAAGTAAGAGAGAAGTCATTTGAAGGATACTGAAGATAATCCCACCAAAACAGGCAGAGATTGCCATCCGTGGGTATCCCTGTCGTGCCATCGTCAGGTTCGAGAAGAAATCTGTAAAAAAAGAAACAGGGCAGTTTAGGCATGGTCTAAACAACAGTCTTTATGGTCCAAGGCCGCCCATTGAAGTGCTCATTGTAATTTCTCAGTGGAACAAAGGGTCTTTCTCAGGGAATCAGAGGTCACTTAGCATTTTCCTTGTTGGTATAATGTTATTTACCACTAGTGTGACAGGGCCACAACACTAATTTACTCAATTTGAATGACGAAGTGTAGGAAGCTGGCTTTTTACCTGGTGTACCAAAAAGTTCAGATGACCCTTATTGGCTTACGGGGTTTAAAATAATAATCCCAAATGCACTCTTTTGCGGTAGTGTGGGCAAGCAGTTTAGGTTTATCTGAGGGTAGTGTTAATGCATTTGTTGAACGCATTTGTTGAACACACACAGAGTCAATAAATGAGACACACACTCAAGTAAAAACTTGATGCCAATTTAGATAAATAAGTAGTTTTATATTTATTTTAAAGACCAAGAACTTCGTAGATTGGTAAGTATTTTTCATAATTGCAATTTTCACAGGTAAATGGTTCACTCAAATGCGTTTTTACGCGGTAATGCTTTCCTATGGATAAACAGACATACTGCATATGGTTCTTTGCAAACAGTTTTCAGGGGTCCCCTTTATGACTTAAGGTACTAGGGGGCCAAAGTCCATAGTGCCACCAGCAATTCAGGTTTACCCATCTTGGAGTGTCCGGATGTAGAGGTGCTGGACCGGTTGGAAGCCTTGCAAGTTACAGCGTAGGCAAGGAGGGGGGCCACCTAGAAACAGGCTGCAGATGGGGACTTGGGGACAAGTCTGGGAGCTTCGAATGGGAGGCTTGGTTTGTGGGAGTCCTGGAAGCAGGGGAGAACCATCGGTTGTTGCGGACCCGGGCTGGGGAGCTTGAGGGACAAGTCTGGGAGCTCCGAATGGGAGGCTTGATTCGTGGGAGTCCTGGAAGCAGGGGGGAACCATCGGTTGTTGCGGACCCGGGGTGGGGAGCTCGCGTGCAGAGGATTTTGGTCGGCTAGTGCTCATGCGTCAAAGGCACCCATGGATGTCGGTTAGACCTGCAAAAGGGGTGCAAATCTGGACAGCCGGGCCACTCTTGGTGCTGGCCTCTGCGATGCGGACATCCCTCATCGGCTGCTCTGTCTTTGCAGTGCTGGAGTCCAAATGAGACTCAAACAAGCTTTGGTTGCTGCATGGGGTCCGGTACCCCAGGTATTGGTGCAGAGTGGCTCCATTTGGTCCTGGCGTCTTCTCACTTGGTGGGGAGATGGATTTTACCATTTGGAGCATGGTGACCTCTTCCTAGGTGAATGCTGCATCAGTAGAATGGTAAACCAGACTTTGTGATCAGTACCTTCAGTGAAGTGGCTTCTCTACTTCAAGGGAGATGCTGATGGCTTGGTGAAGTGTTGGAGGCCCTCCAAGGCTTTTGGAGGCCGCACAATGAGTTGGGGTGTTGCAATTGTTGGGACAGGAGCAGGTAGGCATGCAGGGTTGGGCGCCAAAGTCCAACAGCAGTCCATAGTTCTTGCTTCTTCGGCTCTTCTTTGTCCTCTTCTTTCTTCAGTCAGTCAAAACTGAGTTCCTGGTGTCAAGGAGCCACCTAAATACTGAATTTTGGGGAGTAAAGGGGAGTCAAGGGTAGTAGCCAATGGGCTACTTACCCTTGGGGTCACTACACCCCCAATATGACCGCTTCTTGTGGGGAGTAAGCATAACCCTATCCCAGTTCCTAATTTCACCATAAACAAGATGATAGAATTCTTCTTTCATGGGTCACATTAGGCAGCCCACCTAAGAAGTGTGACTAGCTTGGTAGTGCACCTGCCTCCCAGCATTTTTAATTATCCACTAGTCCTGGTGCCAAATGGGCCTCATGGCAGGGGCTGGCATCTCCCTGGTCTGAGGAAGCCGGGGTTGTATATCAAAGACGGCAGGGACTTTGAAGTCCCAGGCCCTGATATGTTAAATCACTAGACATCCTGCTGTAGGAGGTGTGAACACCTACCTCTGGAGCAGGCATTGTTTCCGGCCTCAGAGAGCATTGGCTCTCACCTGCAGGGGGTCAGAAACCTGTCTGTGGTGGCAGGCTGGACTACACCAGTCAGCCAGCACACTAGAGGCTGGTAGGTTTTCATGGGGAAGCTCTAAGGTGAATGTCTTAATAAATCCACTACTGGCATCAGTATGGATATATTAAGTCAAGGTGTTTGATAATGAACACTATAGGTTTCAATGAAGCTATCATGTGGCTGGGAAACACGTAATGAACAGGGCCCAGTACATATTCCTAAGATGGCTCCCTGCTCACTTGTACTATCTAGTAATTGAACTAGACAGAATAGGGGCATATCTCCTCATGCAGATATGTCCACACATGTAACATAATGCAACCTGTCTTAGGGCTAGAAGGCATTCTGTAGAGGTGACTGACATATATTGCATGAAGAAACCTCCGATCCGCCGACCTCGCCCTTGCCGAAACCCCGCGCATTCGCAGAGCCAGAACAGGTGGAAGAGCCTTCTCCTACATCGCGGCCAAGTCCTGGAACAAGCTCGTGATCGACACCAGGCGCACCCCCTCCCTGAAAACCTTCAGGAAGACGCTCAAGACCTGGCTCTTCCACTGAACGGAGCTGCTTACACCCCCCTCCCCGCCAGTGCCTTGGGACCCTCACGGGTGAGTAGGCGCTTATAATTCCCTGATTGATTGATTTCATGCAGTGTGTGTGGGCATGGCACCCAGGGTGGTTGCCATGTCATGTTTTCAATTTTGTCTGCACTATTTCACACAGCCTGCAATGACAGTCTGCATGAGTTTGGTGGTGGGTCCCTTAGGGTGACCATACATTCTGCAGCCCTTAGGGACCTTCTTTAGAACCCATGCCCTAGGTTCCAGGGGTACCACATACCAAGGACTTACAGGGGTGCTAGAGGTCCTGCCAATTGGGCAACAATTGTACAGGTACCTTGTTGTAGGGAAAGAGAACTGGCAACCTGGTTAGCAGGAACCCAGTGCACTTCAGTCAAAATTGCATCAAATACCACTCAAAGTGCAGGGTGCCCATGTCAAAAAGGGGCACTCTCCTACACCAAGCACTTACTTTTAGCACTTTCACGGTAATGGTATTGAGCAGTCAATACTTACTCCAGGAGGGGCTTAGAAGCCTAGCATGCAGTAGTGAATTATATTAATATGAGCTAATACCTTGAATGTCCACTCAGTGCTTTGGTTTAGAAGAAATAAAAGGAATTTAACAGCAAGTTAGAAAAGAGTGCATCTAAAACATGGTCTACCTGGAAAACCAGAAGTGCATGGCACCTTCTATGCCAGAGAACTGACCCTAAACATGTTTGTAGCCCTTATATGCTAGGCACTATGAATTCAGTTAACATTAATGTCTATGGCTTATGTTACTATGATCATGACCCGTAACTACAGAAGAAAGCATGAGCTTTATATTGTGAACCTAAGCAATGCATTTTACTGCTAACCGACAAACAACTGATGGGTCAGTAACTGTGCACTTAAAAACCAAACTTTCTCCAGACTAGGACAGGCTAGTATACCAAACTACGTAACAGCAAACCACAGCAAAACATAATGGACACAAAAGTTATCCAATAGGGAAATGTGTGGTTCAAATTGGGGCTTCTTGGAAGTGTTCAGGTACTAAACATAGTGAATAAATTAGAGGTACACAACACAGAGATACAAGGTTACGCTCTTTGTCATGGCTATGCCTGGCCCTCTGAGTCAGAAGTGATTTCAATGCCTGGAATTTGAAGAATGTTAAAAAAAAAAAAAGTCAGAGCTCCAATAGCCCACTGCTCTGCCAAAGTAAGTAAATACCCACACTTGTATACAATACTATTGGGCTCTTATTGGTGATAAAGGTGGCAGAAAGGGATGTTTTTTCCCCAGTTACCAGTGCTCAGTTGGGTGAGGCATAGTCACTGGAGTCCAGAGTACAGTTAAATCCATTTGCCAAGCTGGACCAGGACAATAAATATACAAATATATACTTTTAGAGGTGAGAAAGGGTTAAAAGGCGTTTATCTTCAGCCCTGCCCATTGTGGTTATGATTCACCAGTCAGAGCGGCACTTACTGGTCCAAAAGACCCACACCATGAACCAGATGGAACAGTGGCTACTGGTCAGAAAAAACAGATCCTGCCAATACTTTCAACTGTGCAATCTCCTGGAGATGCTGGGAAGCAGAACATAAGAGCTCTTGAACCAGCCAACTCCCTCTGGTTGATTAAATGGAACTCGTGGCCAGAGGGCATAGTCCACCCCTCATAGGGGAGACAGGACAAGTAGGAACAGACAACCCTGAGGTATGTGGAGGTGATGATGGCAAGAGAGCATCTTCTCGACCTAGGTGTCTTTGTGATATAGCAGAGCAATGGTTGAGGTGGTGTCTCTTGGCAGTTTCCATACATTGTGATGTCTTCATAAAGTCCTCCAGTCACCCAGGCCTCCTCACTTCCTGTTGGGTGCTGTCTAACTCCCCTATGCAAGCAGGTGAGTCTCTCCTCTCACCACAGTACTAGAAGCAAGGTAGTTCTGCTAACTTGCAAGACTTCGTTCCTAAGTCTGGAGAAGAAGAAGCAACCCACCAGAGGATTCACACGCTCTTCTGCCTTCATCTCTCCTTATGCTGTTGCAAACATCTTTTCAGTTGTGAACCGAACACTTTACTGGATGAGGGGCTCAATACTTTTCCTCCCCGGAGGGTGTGGGCCCAGCAATCATGGGATACTGCTCTTTTTTAAAGTTCAGGTGTTGCTTCAATCCTAGGAGAACAATTTTCACACTCTTGAATCCCAATTTTGCAGGATAACCATCACATACAGCAAATGGGTTGGGTTCATTGGGGCAAGGAAAGCTACAACTTCAACAAAGGATCTGACTGCCAACCACTCATCAGATGCACATATTTTTTAGGAGGGCGACCAGTGTTGCATACACGCAGATTACACTATATGAGCTGGACTTCAGCCTGATTTCAGAACCATAAACCTATGGGTTTGGTCTCTTTTTCATGCAACGCTCCACAGCTCACTCACTCCGATAGCGCTTTGCACCTTTTCCCACTTGTTCCTCTGTCAGGAACAGCAGCTCTAGCCTCAGCCCTACAGACATATATCTAAATAAAGAAAGTTCTGTGGTTTATGTAAAAGGCTCCCCCAGAAGAGGAACCGCCATCTCTGGTAGTGTTTTACCACTGACAAAGAAAGCAAAAATGCAAGAAACGGCCAATGCTTTACCATCGCTGAATTGAACCATACTTTTGTCAATGTCATGATGGAAAGATTTTCCAACCGGTCTGTGCCTCTGACAAGAGCGATGGGATGAGGTGGAGAGAGTGCCCAAATAATCCATGAGTTTTGTTTCGTAAAGAAAAAATTAGCATTTAGCTAATCAGATGGCTAATAATTCAATCATTTGCCAGTAGATAGAGGTGTTAATATGTACCTGCAGGTTGTTTTTTTATATGAGCTATTAAAAACACTTGAAACTTGTTGATATAAAGTGAGGTTCCATATCTAATTTGTATGCAATATTCAAAGTTCTTTTATTTTTTACGGTCTGCAACCTCTGAACTGGACAGCAAAATTCACTTTCATGAATGGACATACCAAAAAGGCATTTTAATGCTTACGTCATCAAATGAGTGAAGCCCTAGCTTAGAATAGAGTTTGGGTAATGGTGGAGATGAGGATATGCAATGTTTTTAATTTTGACTCTTCGATTAAAGGTGCCGAATTGTCAGCTTAAACATGTGACGGTCTCTTACAAATCCGCCACGCCTTATACTCCTGTCTCCAAAAGGGAGAGACCCCTCCTGACGCCGCAACCCTTGAAGACCGACTCCTCGATGGCTACTTACCAACAAAGGCCATCTCGCTCATATACAAAAAGTTAGTGAACCACACGGGAGACCCCCTGGTGAGATTGCGAGAGAAGTGGGAAGGGGGTGGCATAATACTAGACGATGAAGACTGGGTAGCGGCGGTGTCTTCGCCACGAGAGGTAGCCATTGCAGCAAAGTTGAGACCAATACAACTCGAAATTTTGCACCGAATTTACATCACGGGGCCAGGAGTGGTACTAATGGGTAGAGCATCTGATGGTAAATGTTGACGGGGTTGTGGAAACAAAGGTACTTTCCTCCACATACTATGGGAATGCCCACATATCCAGAGGTACTGGAAGAAAATACATGAGATTCTGAGTGAAGTGTTAAACCATACACACCCCCTGGAAGCTAAAAGATGTCTCCTGAATGTGTGGGAGCCAACGGACCTAAACAACACACGCATGACCTGGGTTACATTGGGGCTAATGATAGCCAAACGCAACATCGCTCAGAAGGGGGGGGCATCGCCGGCACCAGCTGTGTGTGCATGGAAGAAAGACATGGATTGGTGCATGTTTCAGGAAAAGTAGGTCTATGTAGCTAGGGGATGTCCCAAAAAGTGGTCCCACATATGGAATGACTGGAACGAATATAGGGGGAATCTCTGTACCACGCCACTGATACCAGCTCAAGATGAAATGTTATAGACATGACATGAATCACCAGTAACCGCCACATGTATTTGTATTTGTCTGAGAACCTTGTAAAGATAAGAAACGATAATGTAATGTACTCTGCCTTGTGATTTTCATTCCTAGTGTTAATAAAAAGAATTATTAAAAAAAAAAAAAAGAACATGTGATGGTCTCAAGAGTATGGACACTGGTTGCATACATGTAAGTGGCTCACACAATTTTAAACTCTGAAAGTGATACTCTGGAACCTACTACCCTTTTACAGAAGCAAACCTTTGCTTACATTTTTATTTTTTTCATCTTGTCAACCCTTTTTAGGTCTCGCCTGGTGTTAGCACCGCGCATGCGCTGCTCTCGCCATGCGAGGGCTTCTTGGAATCGATACGATTCCAGAAGCTCGCTTTCTGCTCTGCCCGTGTTTTGCATTGGTTCGCGTCATTTTGCGTCACCAAATATGCAAAACCGGGTGTTATGATTGTCCAGGAGGCTTTTTAGTCCCTCCTGGTTAGTTACCACCCTGTCCGCTTTTGGCCCTGCCCACCGGGATTGCATCTTTTACGGCGGCGGGTGACAGTGTCTCCTAATTAGCCGCTACGCACTTTTTTGTTCTCATTGGGCTTTGGCAAAGGCAGGCTTGTGTTTATTTTTGCATCGCGCTTTCACTTAAAGTGAAAGCGCGATGCAATTATAAACAAGCACCTACCTTTGCGCAATGCCGAGAGCTTGTTATTTATTTTAGTTAACTCGCTTGTCGTCGGGACAGCAGTAGGTTTCATGAAGTGGCTGCTGTATTCATGAAAGAAAGCCGCCCGGTCGCTTATTCCAATCGCCCATTGTCCCTCACAGTATTTACATTCACGCGCTGCCAATGAATTGCTAGTTATGATTTTTAATAACTATTGCCCTAATTTAAGATGGTTATTGTTTTTTAAAGCGCATACGGTGGCCGCGCAACTTTATTATCGCATGCGCAGCCAAAATGCTTTTGTAGTGTGTTCTCCCTGAATACATACATACATTGTTAAGTTAGCATAACCACGTTAGATGTTAGAATGCCATCTTTCTGCTTTTGCACACGACACTGCGTTTACATGTTATTTCTTAAATAAACTGCTGACTCGAGACTTGCCTCACACGAGAGCAATCTGTTGTTACCATCCCAAGCTCTGCGCAGCGACCTTGGTCTGTACATGGTGTGACAAACAGTCTGGATTATTACACAATGCATGTTTTCCACTCTAGGTTGATCGACCCACTATTTAGCCATAACACACGCGCAGCTGCACATACCTGAAAGTTGGTGCGTTTAATATCACAGACATCATGTTTATTATTCAGACCGAAGACGAGCCTTCCTGCGAGAAGTCTCCTGATGCTCCTGTGATGTGATTTCACTAAGCTGATCTTTGAGGTATGGGGTCCCCTATTCAAGCCTAAGAGACCTTCTATTAGCATAATAATAATATTAGCTTCTTAGTAAAGGGAAGGTGGTAGTATCCACTGTCATTATAATATGATCACCCCTTTTATATTCTATGGTATTGTAACTATGTTGCTGGTTTTGATATTAATCATTTGTCTGCTTGTATTAGCCAAAGTACTGCATCTTAGGACACGTGGTCTATAAAAATAAACCCCTTTTATTTACAACGTGTCTCTGTTGATTATTGTTGTGGACTGATGTGAGAATAATATACGAACAGGTATTTCCGATTCCCACCATTCCTGAGTATGTACTGAGTCGCTTGTTCTGGGTTGTCTATTCATTGGGACCGCCGAGCTAAATCTCGGATAACGAATGGGACACTTATGCTAGCCGGATACTGGGTTCTGGGTTCTGAGGTGAGTTTCTGGTACACCACAATTCACTAAGGTCCTGGGGTTCTTCGCATAGTTCTGTGTATCAGCAGAATCCCTGCAACATGGCGCACCTAACGTTTGGTCTATGAGTTGAAACGCCTTAGTAGTGCTTACATTTAGTCCACAGCACCCTCATTCTTGTTTCCGGATAACAAGTCTGACGGATTTTAAACCTACCTAGTTCTATTGATATAGGTTCCTTCAAGCTTGATTATTAAAAAGGTTATTGAACCCTTGTGCTACTGAATACTTGAAGTGTAGCTTGTCCTAATGGCGATAAATATTGCGGCGCATAGTCGTGCGGCACTGAAACGTCATTTGACGCAGTATGGAGTGCCGGACGCGGGCATGGACGTCATCTTTGTGGTGGGAGCCGATGCGGCTCATCCCTTTGAGTTATTCTACTCTTGGGTGACGATTCCGGCAGTCAGTGGAAATGATAATACATTTCATTCATACACTGCCTCTGCAGTGCCTGCTGCCTATGCACCGTATAGGACACAGGAGATACCAATATCTGCTTGGCAACATCAGATTTGGTTTAATGGCGCCCTCCCCCATGTGGTTATACCGCCGAGAATGGGCCCTTTATCAATTGCGGGGGCCACTTGGCCGGTACTAGCCGGATTTACGCCTCATCCCCGTTACCTCACGGTGACGGTGGATGAACTGCGTGTACTACACACTGCCCTTATAACAGTATATAGGGCGTTAGTGCAGTATGTGTCGCGCACTGTACAGGCGGGGGCGCCTGTTGGTGCGGGACAACCTGGTGATCGTCACGCGGTGGTCATTAGTCCTGTTATGGTTAATTCTGTTGTAGGCAAGCGCCCCCTCACGAGGGATGATTATCCCTTTTGGCTTGCTGAAAAATTTGACCAAATAGAAGCGGTTTATCCGCATACAACTCCTGTGGAGAAACACAGGATCCTCACCATTAGTTTGCCTAAAGACTTAGTTCCCCACATGGATGATTGTGTTTCTTGGGGTAAGGTTTTTGCTGCAACGTACGCGCAGTGCTTTGGCACTCCGTCTATGTTGCAGCTGCCCTCCGTTATCAAACGTGTTCAAGAGGACCATGGAGCGGAGTCTGCGATAGAATTAGGGATGCGGCTCCTCGGAGATTTTGGCCTGGTGGCTACCATGATAATGGGAAACCTTAAGGGTGATGCGTTGCACTTTCAGGTTCGTAATGAACTGAAGAAAGTTGCTGAAGAGGACAAACCGCAGGAATTTGCAAAAATAATTTCAGAAGCATATCGTGATTTGGGTCGTAGCTCTTTAGGAGTTAAGCCTGTGATCAAGAATCCCGATTCTAAGCAGCAGGGTAAGGCAGGAACTTCTGGTAAGGATGACCGACCCATTTTTCCAAAACAAAAGTGGCCGTTTAAACAACAGGGCAAGCAGCAGCAGAAACAGGGCTCTCGGCCTGCCTCTCCCGTACAGTCAAGTAGTGAACGCACTTATGATCTGCGAGATCGTGCTACTATTAAGTCTCCTGATAGATTTCAGGTTTCTGAACCGCGTTCTCCTCGTTCTTCACAGGAAACATCGGCTACACAGTCTGGTGGCGGAGGCGGTGGCAAAGGTCGGGGTGCTCCACAACAGCGTGACCAACCCCGACAGACTGAGGGTAAAGGCAAGCAGGACGAGTTTGCTCGACAAAGACCCCCGTTTCAGAAGAAGAAAGTGGCGGTTCTGACGGCAAAATATGCCTCAGATAGTGCGGACACAGCTTCAGAACCGGACATGGGCGCTGACGCTACTAGACAGCGCGGCGGAAATTACCATAGTCCGTCAAGCTCTGCGTCCATTTCTGGCGGCGACAGCAACTGATGTATTGGTTACTGTTGAAACAGCTGACACCAGAGTGGCTCCCCCTGATAGACTTTATGAAATAGTCTTATTAATAGAGGGTGACATACAACGTACTATAAAAGGGATTTTTTGGGATAATCTGACCACCACCTATGATATCCTCCTAGCGGAGGCAGATTGGCCCCCAGCCTTCATTTTGGAAGCTCCTAGAGGGGAGGAGAAAATCCTCCCGTCCTTTGCGCACACTGTGCCTAAGGACCAAGCTGAAATGTACGCTGGTGAGTGGGCGCTGGCGCTTGCGCCAGCGGTGTATCGTACTCAGGTGGGTTGGGACCGGTTGTCCCCCTGTCATGAGATTCCATTGCGGTCTATGCCCCAGCCTCAGCCCCAATATCCCATGCGTCGTGAAGCTAGACCCCACGTCGCTGCGATCCTTGAGCAATTGGAATATCAGGGTGTTATTGAAACTTGTGTGTCCCCTATGAATAACCCTTTATTCACTGTAACGAAGCCTGACGGCTCGTACCGTTTAGTTTTGGATTACCGGCACCTAAACTCCCATTGCCGGACCTGCGCGGTACAAAATACACATAGCTCGGCTTTAGTCGACAGTCTCGTGCGTAAGAGGTTTAAAACGACACTTGACATTTCCAATGGCTTCTTTAGCCATAACCTGTCCACACTGAGTAGCCAGTGGACGGCGTTTACTTCGGGCGGAAAACAAAAACAGTTTACGAGATTAGCCATGGGCTACAAAAATAGCCCTGGCGTCTTTTCCGCTCGCGTGGTTTCTCTCTTAGAAAGAATAGACCCCGAAGCATACTCCTATGTTGACGATATCTACCTCACGGATGATGAGCTGTTGCCGCATCTGTCTCGAGTCGACAATATTGTAGTGAGTTTTGCTGACTATGGCTACAAATTCAATTTTGCGAAGTCACACATCGCGGAATATACAGTGTTGTTTTTGGGCTACGAGCTCAATAATGAAGGAAAGGGGTTAGCTCCCCACTTTCTGGAAAAGTGCGCATGCTTGAGTGCGCCAACGACGCTAAAGAAATTACAATCTCTGCTGGGCTTTCTGAATTTCGGCCGTACGTACATTCCTGATTATGCCCAGCGTATCAAGCCGCTTTACGCCTTGGTACAACCCACATTTTCGAAGTCTAGCTGGCAGCTGGAACATTCTAAAATTTTACAGTCTTTACAGGCTGACCTTCTTGCTTCTCAATATTTGCTGACGCGTGATAACCGCACTAACCTGGTCATAAGAATTGTGCCAGGCGCCGTGGGTTTCACGTATTTGACGTTTAATGAGGGCGATACAGTCCCCATTGCGTACAAATCCCACTTGTACACCTCTGCTGAATTACGTTTTTCCGCGGTCGAAAAAGTTCTGACTGCTGTACAGATGGCGATCCTTAAGGAACGCGCACTGTCGCATGGGAAACAGATTCTGGTTGTAACACCCTATCCTGCCTTAGAGGCAGTGACAAAGGCAAGTGTACCAAATTCTAAAGCTTTGCATCCTCGGTGGATACAATGGGCCACAACACTGACGTCGCCAGACGTCACTTATATCTTTGATGCCTCATTACAGACTCAAGAGTTCTTGCAGTATGAATTCGTTCATCCGGCACCTCTGTCTTTGCGCCCGCTCGAAGAATACCATTGTGTCATATACACTGACGGGTCTGCGCAGCCCGCGATTGGATCGAAGCACGCTTATTCAGCGGCTTGCGCAATTGTCGTAGGTACATTCGTAAATGGTGAATTCCAATCTGATGCAGTGCATACGCAGTCATTGGGTGATTGTACCGCGCAATTGGCGGAGCTTCGGGCTCTGGTGCTTGCACTGGAGTTTGCTGATCCCCGGGTCACTACTCTTATAGTGAGTGATTCCTTCTACTGTGTCCAGTCCTACAATGACAATTTACACTTCTGGTCTCAGAATGACTATCGAGACACAAAAGGTGGCACAATTAAGCATAAAACGCTTTGGGTTCGAGTGGCAGACTTTAAAGACCGTCTCCCTCTCGTGAATGTTATTCACACTCTTGGTCACCAAAGACTTGGTGTCCATGCTGTCGGCAACAGCTTGGCTGACGAGGCAGCAAAAACAGCAGTGGCTACATACTTAGTGGCAGCAGTTACCAGATCAAAAAGTAAGATTGATGATGACATCTTGGCAGCTATTGCTGCTACAGAAAAGGGAGGCGATTACCCGAAGGGTTTTCCTTCTCGTTACATTTACCATTTAAGTCCTGATAATGTCCCATTAGTGAGGATTAACGACGTTGGTGACAGAATTATTCCCAACGCGGACTGCAGGCCAGCACTGATCTTGGCTGCACATGAGGGGTTGGCGTCTGCCCACGCCGGTGTGTCAGCTACAATATCTCTGCTACAACAACGTTACTGGTGGTTTGGTTTATATAAACAAGCGCGTGCTTATGTTCTTGATTGTGACATTTGCCAACAGATTAAACCTTCTACTGTTGCGCGGCCACCACAGACACAGCTGTACATCTCTAATAAGCCATTTGGTTGTGTTTATTTAGATCACTGCGGTCCTTTTTCCTCTGATACTGCGTACAAGTACATCTTGGTTGCAGTGGATTCGTGCACACGTTTTCTATGGGTATGGCCACAAAGGAGTGCTGACTCGCGGACTGTCATCAGGGATTTGCGTGTCTTTGTGGGAACTTTTGCGTGTGGTACCTTCCATTCTGATCAGGGCCCTGCGTTCGCCTCTAAGGCTTACAAGGAGGCTATGAGAAATTTGGGGGTCCTAGTCAAATTTTCGTCCCCCTACCGACCTGAGGGTAATAGTGTGGTGGAGCGAATGAACCGTGACTTAAAGCAATCATTGACAGCACGTGTTTTAGGCACAGGCCGGAACTGGCTAGCCCATTTGTATAACGTCCAACGTGCACTTAATAATCTCCCTAGAAGGTCTCTGGGTGGGCGGACCCCGTACATGATGCTCTTCGGAATCAGAATGTTTGTCCCAGACCTTGATGGTCTAGACATGGCGGCGGCGACCGCACCCTTTGACGTAGATGATCACTGTGCTGTTTTACAGACTCTACAAGAAGCCAGAGACACTCTTTCGAAGGAACATTTGCCCTCCACATCTGAAGCTGAAGTTCAGATTCCGGTAGTCGGCTGGCTACCCCGAGTTGGTGATCTGGTCCGTGAGAAGGTGGAGAACAAGAAGGAGTTCGGCCCCTCTTATCGTGCACCAGTTCCAGTGCTTGGAGTGCAGGGTACAAGAACAGTCATTTTACCTCCACTTCCTGGTCGCAAAGAAAACAGGTACATCTCTATTGACAATGTCAAACTTCAGCGAGTGGCCGATACTTCTTAGTGTGACTCCAGCAGTTTCATGCCAGACGATGCAAAGAAATTCAATGTTAACTCTTGCTTCTAACACCTTGCCTGAGGTTGCCATCGAGATGCAATCTGTTACTGATCCCTTGTTGATACCATCGGCTGGTGGTTTGCCCGAAGAGACTGAGTATGCTTATCCTACACGTGGTCCCTCACCTATTTTACAATCTACAGCACTTGGCCAGTCCCGTTTCTCCTTTGACACTAACTCATTACCCTCAAGCCCCCCATCAAACATTGCTGTTTTTTTCAGCTGGTTTAAGAGACATTTTTTGATTGCCCCTTGGACATACATCTGGTTGATACTTTTCACTATTTTTTTGTTTATGTCAATTGGATTTATAATAGTTTTTTTCCGTCTTGTGGATGGCCACTATCTGAGTTAGAGATCGACAATTAGACTTATCAATGGAACTTTGGCCCCCCACTCCTCGTCCCACGTCATGAAGAGGGACCAGACTTTTGTGAATATTACTGCCTGGCCCGTCTTGGATGGAATCGCATGGGATGCTGTTAAATTCCAAATTCATGGGCCTACAGAGGTCATTAATGTACCTAATGTATTTCGTGTTTCTATGGGTGATGTGGTTAGGCAGAACATACGTTCCGATGATTGGGATGTACACGCCATTGAATCACTGTTTTCTGATTTGAAATATTATGCCGCTTTTGATGCTGAAGATTTATACGTAAATGCGGCTAATTATGCGGAACAGTATTGTTTTCAACATTATGGAAATCATTTCCTGCATAAAGCAAATACATTTAGAAATTTTGTAAATTTTAACCAATGGGAACACTGTCCTACTCCCGAATTCGGAAGTTCACAAACACTAGTTAACAAGTATTCATATTTTACCGATTTCAGTGTTTCCGACCCGGCAGCGTTTTATTTTAAGGTGCTGCCTGAGTCTGCCGGAAAGGTTAGACTGACACACACAAAGTTACTTTATTCCAAGTCCTTTATGGACGAGTTGTCAATCAAAGGTTATGATGTATGGAAGGCTACTATTGATCTAAAGTCGGTTTGGGGTTCCAAGCCGTGGCAGGTACAGGGTACAGAGGCTTTACATCGTGCCTGTCTTATACCAAATCATATTTTATTTTTAAATTCATCCATCTTCCAAACCACCTGTTTTGGATTGGCTACTTCTAAACAATTAAAGTCACCTTCTGTGCCGGATCTGGGCGCTTATTCCAATTGGGATAACCACACAGATCTGTCCCTTACTGCTTTGCAATCCTTAGTTTCAAACACATCTTTCAACATTTCGAAATTTCATAGTGAGGGTTGGTTAGTTTGGCAACGCAGTTCAGACGCCTGTCAACGTCGCTTTTTGGGACTGAAACCGGGGTATACTCAGGAACGCGTAGATCCTCGGTTTGAGTCGTCACATACTGTAACTACATACTCTGTGGGCAAGTTATGCCAATCTTGGCTGCGACATTCCACCTTGGCGTCTGTCAAGGTTCATTTATCACAATTACATGACAAAATAGATTTGAATGATTTTGTAAAGGGTCCTGTGGGTAGCAGAACAAAAAGGTGGGCGTATGCTATTTACAACGAAGTCTGGAAGTTGTCGCAGATTGAGGCAGCTTCCAGGTTGAGAGCTATTGACCAAGCAAACATGGAGAAGGTTTTAGCTGTTATCGATAATAGCATTAGCACTCTCTCTTCTAGGATTTATACATTAGATAATATTGTTTCTTCTGTGGTTGATATTGTGCATGATGATATGTCTGTGTTATATCATGGTCAAAACCAGTTGCGTTCTGTTATGCAGTTTGCATGGACATTGCAGACGTTAAAGGCGGGGAGAGTCCCTTGGGACTATCTTAACATTACATCGTTATTTCTTCCCTTTAACCTTACTGACAAGCAGCGATTTATGTCCATGAAGGATGCTACATATTCATTGTTACATATTGAAAAATTAGAACCATTGCCTTTTTCTGTAGCGGAGATCAATTCAGCTACGTGGTTAGTCCACGGATTGATAACTCTCCCTTTTGCGCTTTTTAAGTTCACTTCTTGTATGAAACATTATGCTTTGGGTAGATATGAACCGCTGGGCACCGCTTTCATACATGAGGTTTGGTCCCTCCCCTTTACGTATAGATGTACTAGGGACGGCACTGAGGTTTATTTGAAAGGAGAGGAATGTACAACGACACCAGACCATTCCTTGGTATGTAGGCACATTCAATTACACGGCGCATGCAATGTACAAGCCCCGAACTTAGCCTGCGTCCTACGAGGTATCCCAGTGCCTGTGATTACGCCTTCTTTCACGCTGCTTGCAAACGGTAGTTATTTAATTTTGAATAATGAAGCTTGCTGCGGGATGTTAGTGGGAATCCCGTACATAGTAACTGTCTCGCAGAAAGTTGTCTGCTGCAATAATGTTCTCTTTCCACCCCCGCATGGGCAGCTGGATGTTTCTATCTGGCCTTCGATTCCAACCTTGAAAGCAGAGTTCAACAAGTTGAGCAGAATAAGAGCTCTATTGTCCCAAAAAGAGGTGCCATTGACTTCCTCTCGTGAAACATTTGTCCTTCACGTTGCTAATACGCGCACTGAGGTACAGGCGCTTCTGAATACTGACCTCCCCCTACATTTCGGCACTTTGATCCAAACTATTTTTAATGCCTCGTCCACGACCGGCCTGGCTCATTTTTTTAAACTTGTGGGCTCGGGTCTCGTGACCTCTTTCAAAACTATTTTTGGTGTGATTCCGGCATTTTTTCATTCACTTTTCTCGAGCATCTTTGGAGGTGTTCCGCTGCTTCTGGCGCTGGTGGCAGGTGTGCTGCTTTTACTTTTCATACTACGGAATGGCTGCTCCTTCTGTGCCACACGAGCGCCTGTCCCGCCTGCATCTTCTTCGTGATAGGATGCTTGACTTTTATGGAACTCTGCCGTTGGCGACCTTAAGCCTGGCATATGGATTATCCTTCAGGTATTCCTACTTCACCTGCGTGCAGCCTGTGTTTCACTGCCTGGATTGTCCCTTTGAATGGCCTTTGGATTTGTGCTTGACCAACCTGGTGTCTCCGGTGCCGGATTTCGATCGACTGATGAGGCCCTTAGTGTCTCACGAGTTGGCCTGTTCTGGTGTCCGGATAATGGCTTGTGGAGCAGCACATGGGATCCTGGGTAATTGGGACATCTCTACAGCTGCCTACAACTTCTTGGCTATGAGCTATTTGGAGGAACATTCCGGGTGCCCTCTGATCGTGCTGGAGGCTCCGATGGTTGAAGAACACGTATGTTCCTTTTCGTTGATGGATTGGATGGCTGAGACTTTCAGTGGACCTGCAAACGATTTTTTGTTGGAAGCTGTGGCCACATATGCTGCCTATACATTCATGGATTAACTGGACAGTTGTCCTTTGCGCCTGTGCTACTGGACAGCACTTTAGCGCAACATTTCTTCTTTTCTTTCTCCTTTTTTCCCGATGGTCGTTTTGAGTTTTTTTTTACTTCCATATTTTTTGTTCTCTTTCAAAAAAACCCTGGTTTATATTTTTTGTAGTTTCGGACTTTGGCGCATTCTGAAACTCTGCATTGGTTACGCCTTGTTCTGCTCTGACGACACTGAACTCTGCGTTCTCTCTTTTCTTGCCTATTAAATAGTGCTTCGATCAAGGGGGCGTGTAGTGTGTTCTCCCTGAATACATACATACATTGTTAAGTTAGCATAACCACGTTAGATGTTAGAATGCCATCTTTCTGCTTTTGCACACGACACTGCGTTTACATGTTATTTCTTAAATAAACTGCTGACTCGAGACTTGCCTCACACGAGAGCAATCTGTTGTTACCATCCCAAGCTCTGCGCAGCGACCTTGGTCTGTACATGGTGTGACAAACAGTCTGGATTATTACACAATGCATGTTTTCCACTCTAGGTTGATCGACCCACTATTTAGCCATAACACACGCGCAGCTGCACATACCTGAAAGTTGGTGCGTTTAATATCACAGACATCATGTTTATTATTCAGACCGAAGACGAGCCTTCCTGCGAGAAGTCTCCTGATGCTCCTGTGATGTGATTTCACTAAGCTGATCTTTGAGGTATGGGGTCCCCTATTCAAGCCTAAGAGACCTTCTATTAGCATAATAATAATATTAGCTTCTTAGTAAAGGGAAGGTGGTAGTATCCACTGTCATTATAATATGATCACCCCTTTTATATTCTATGGTATTGTAACTATGTTGCTGGTTTTGATATTAATCATTTGTCTGCTTGTATTAGCCAAAGTACTGCATCTTAGGACACGTGGTCTATAAAAATAAACCCCTTTTATTTACAACGTGTCTCTGTTGATTATTGTTGTGGACTGATGTGAGAATAATATACGAACAGGTATTTCCGATTCCCACCATTCCTGAGTATGTACTGAGTCGCTTGTTCTGGGTTGTCTATTCATTGGGACCGCCGAGCTAAATCTCGGATAACGAATGGGACACTTATGCTAGCCGGATACTGGGTTCTGGGTTCTGAGGTGAGTTTCTGGTACACCACAATTCACTAAGGTCCTGGGGTTCTTCGCATAGTTCTGTGTATCAGCAGAATCCCTGCAACACTTTTCTTTTCAAATGTATATGCTTTTATAAAGTGTGGCACGCCAAGCTTTGTATTCATGGCTGCCACACACTTATCTCCCGCTTCGGTGTTAGTACGAGAGTTTCCCTGGTTCAGCACGGCCCCCGCCGCTTCACGGAAGCCGGGTCTCCACTCCTCCCCCTGCTCTTGGGATCCCCTGGTATTGCCTTTCACACCCTCTCCTCAGGCTCCGCCTGAATGCTCCTTCCCCTGCTTGTTTTAATAGCTATTGCCCTCGTATATTTCTTTTTTATTTATTTTAATTAACTGGCTTGTCGTCGGGACAGCAACATGTTTCATGAAGCGGCTGCTGCGTTCATGAAAGAAAGCCACCCAGTCGCTTATTCCAATCGGCCATTGTCCCTCACAGTATTTACATTCACGCGCTGCCAATGAATTGCTAGTTGCGATTTTTAATGACTATTGCCCTAAATTAGGATGGTGAACTCATGTGATGACTTCATTAACGTCGTAATGTAACAGTCTTGGTTTTCATGGGGGTGCACTTGAAAAAGTCAGTAGGGCCGGACTCTGAGTATCTCTGCTTTAGAGAATGCTTCTTGAGTGTGGAAACAAAAGAAGAAATTTGACAGCGTACATATGTATATTTTTAAAATCTAGTGTATTTTGACAAGCTCTCTTTAACATTTAAACCTCCCATGGGAGATGTGACGGCGTTAGTTGCAGTTACTTAGTACCCTCTGTTATTATCAACTGGAAGCGAGGCAGTTGAAGATAGCAGCCAGGCTGGTCAGAACCGAATCGCGTGCTAGTCTGCACAGCTGTGTGCAGCCTGTTGCTGCCACCCTGTTGTTTTTACTGCACTTTATAGCTACATGCGAGGACAGTTTACCCCGCATGTAAGCAGCAGGCAGCACAACCAGCGTTGCTTCTGTGTATGCGTACATTTTGGCTCCGAAAGAAAGCACTCTATGGCTGAGCCCGAAATGCGCCCACACAAGATCACTTTTTACTGTTCAATAAAAGCACCTCTGGAGGATGAGGAGACTCCTTCCCTGCAGCTCGTATAAAAGTCAGGAGCGAACCGAAGCTCCGTCGAGGAGAGTGATGTGGGGGCAGAGACCGCGGTGACAAAGGTCTCAGCAAAGGAATGGCGGGAAAAAGGGAAAAAATGCTGTATCTCTCTGTGGCACCTTTCCCTTCGCCGCGCTGCACTAGGGCGTTTGTGAAGGTTCCCACCTAGTTGCGCAGGTAGTTTTGCGATGAAAGTGAAATAAAGGCTTCCTGCCCTGTGATTGAAAATGGGAATCCTTGGCTCTATGGCGTGTGTCGCTAGCCGTCGTCTCGATCGAAAACGGGGACACAGACTCACCTTACTGATTATTCCTGGCTCTGGCTCGGGCCTCTAGTGATGAAGGGAGGAACTGCAGCTTGGTTCCATGGGCAGTTTCCTTCGCCGGTGTGGAGGGGGGGGGGGTCAGCTGTAGGGTCATCCGGTGCTCTTTCTCACTCTCATGTGGGCTGTAGTGACACCTCTCAGGGTTGGGGCACAGGAGGCGATGTCTCTGTTCACCTGCGTCCGGTGATTCTGGAGCCTCTGGTCAGCTTGCGAGGTGCGCCGTGGCTGGAGGTACCGGAGTCCAGCCGTAGGGTTTTGCCGTGCACTCTTACCGGCTCCTGCCTTAGGGGCCCTAGATGGATTCAAGCCCCGAATGGGCTTGCAGGAAAAATTCTCGGAACGGATATTAAAAGTGACCCTGCCTGGCTTATGACCAGGGTCTCCTCGACTGGTTCGGCTCCCTCCTCCCTCTCAGCGGCGGCAGGTTTAGTTAAACTGGTATGTTGATATCGGGGGTTTACATTGGCTCAACATCCTGTGATTCTGGGCAAATTACCTATTCTCCCGGTTCCTAGAAAAAACAAGCATTAAAAATGCAATAGGTCTTGCCTTTCATTAAGTTAAAGCCATTTCCTTTGCTATACAAAACAATTAGCAAAGCAAATGGCTTTAACTTAATCAAAGGCGAGACCTATTGCATTTTCAATGCTTGTTATCAATGGTTGTCTGTCGGAAAGACTTCTTCTGGTTAATATATATTATAGGCCTTGATCTTGTTGGCTAAGAGCTCCTCCTAAGTCTTATATCAGATAGTCCATACAAAAATGCCACTTTTGCACCACAAGCCTGACCTGCTGCTGCATTCAAATGAAAGATCATGGTACACAGCAAGGCTGTCCCAATGAACTTCCAGTGGGAACAATGAGGTAATATCTAGATAGAGCCATAAAGACTGAATCCCCAATCAGAACCAATACCAATCAGGGCATCTCCTCAAAAGACGTACGTCGGGGAAAAGAAAACAATAGCTACATGCAATTTAGGAACGATGTACACAAGATTTAGACATTCTCTTGAGTGAATCCTGAGCAACCATTCCTTTTGTTTATTTACCATTTTTGTGGCATTGTAGCACTTTCACCTCTTCCACATGGTGCTGCGATTTTAATGACCAGTTGTGTTTGGTACTGTGTGGTTGTGTTATGTTGGGCAAGGATGACTTGAATACCCACGGGGATTGTGGGAACATGGCGGCCAGCTAGCTAGCCAGTTGTGAGTCGTTCGCCCTCTAGCCTTCGTTATGGGCTTTAGGAGCTGAATCTCCCAGAGCTTTTTGTGCCTGCCTTCGGTGCGGGACTGCTGGCCATTCCCTCCTGATTCTGCGAGGCGATCTTGAGAGGCACTGTAAGGCGTGCCGGGCTCCGCTGTCTCCTTGGGTGGCACGTTTGCTTGGAGCGGAGCTGGAGGCTGGCGTGGTCTCGCCTTGTCGGAAGGCTGCAGGTGGGATCGGACGCCTCCGGCAATCTGTAGCTTAGGGAGGCGAAGCATAGCGGTCCGAGTGACAGAGAGTGAAGAGAAAACGTGAAAATACGAGAGATGCGGTGGGGGCAACAATTTTGTTTGTCACCCGCTGAGTTCTGGATGTGTGGCAGCTCTGTACTTGCACTTTTTAGTGCAGCGGGTGCGCTAGCTGAGTGTGGTCGCACCCGGTGCTCTTTACACGACCAGTCTTCTGGTTATTTATCGGACTATTGCAGGGGCAGTCTCATCGACATATCTTCCCCTGAAACGAGGTTCCCCACCTTTGGCAGGTGCTACTTCGAGCTCTATACAGAACAGGCACAGCAGTAAAAGGCGTAGCAGAAAGGGGCTATTCAGTGGTCAGGATTGTTATACCCAGTGATCAGTCAAACAAAATAATTAAATTAAGATATGAGCCTGCCCTTTACTCCATGGAGTTAGCTACTCAGCAACCTGGACAAGGGGGGTCCGTTAAACTCAAATAATCCTTTCCCTGGGGCACCAAACACTGAGGCACCACTGGGCAAAAGATACAAATTAAGATCACATACCTTTCTGGGTAGAGAAACTCCTGCGCAACAACCGTGTCAAGCCACTGAGACTTCAGTAAATAGTCATAAGCACAGGCAGTCTCTCAATAAATGTGCTAAGTTTACCCCAGCGAAGAGCAGAAAGAAAAATAAGAACCTGGTTTCCTCACAGGTGACTCCCTCACTAAGGTCCTATTTTATGGCTAATTCTCAGAGCAATTCGGAACCCATAAAACATGCTGTGTCAGCAGCAGGAGAATCCTTGGAATTAAACCCTTCTATCCCACTTTCCAACCGATTTGCTCCGTTAAGTGAGACGACCTCTATGGTGGGGGGGCTCTCAAGATGAACAAGGTGAGGTAGGGGATACGTTTTCAGAGGTAGCAGCACAGAGTCCGGATACATTACACAGGATGTTAAGGCAGTTATCGGTGTAGATTGGAGCTGGTTTCTCTACCTCTGAATCAAATCAAAAAGAGATACAAGATACTTGCACTGGTTTAGAGGAAAACCTGTTGGCACTGATGCATAGGATGGGGGCCCTTAAACAAAGTAGGGGAACTAGGTCAGGAGGTTAAAGATAACACCCAAGAAGTGGTTAGACTGAAAGAAAGAGAGCGGGACCTGCCGGAGGGATTGGGGAGGCTTGAAAATATTTCAAGAAGGAATAACATCAGGATTTTAGACTTAAAAGAAGGGTTGGAAGGTGCCAACTTAAAATCCTGTGTTATAGACATTTTGACTAAAGCCGTTCCCCAGATCGCAGCGGCATCAGTTTGGGAAACTGACATCCAGCGAGTCCACAGGGACCACTTTAAGTTGAACTCTGCTTGGAAAAAGCCCAGGAAAATTCTAGTATACATCCAATCCTATCTTCTTAAGGAGCAACTACTGCCTCCTTCAGAATTCGGTCCGACATCTCTCGGGTCACAGAAGATAGGAGATGGGAACTGGGTAAGCAGATGGACGCATTAAGGGACCAGGGAGCTCAAGTCCAGCTGCGATTTCCTGCCTTTCTAAAAGTTGTATGGGCAAACAAAATGTATAATTTCAGGTTTACGGAGGAAGTAGATAGCTTCCTGGCACAAACTAAATCTAATTTATAGTTTATGGATTAAGGGAATTCAGCATTTATTATTATTTTGGTTTCTTTATTTACGTTGGAGGCTAGGGGTCTCCGGCTCGAAAGGCAATATTCTATTGCCAATTGGTAGTCAGGGAGGGTTCCTGTGGGTGGGTTGGGGGGTAGTGGGAGTTCACGTTTGTTGGTGGGGAGCATTGGGAAAAAATAAAAAAAGTAATCATAATTTCATGTGACATAACAGCCTCCAGTAGTTACAACAGAGGGTGGAGTCAGGATAATGGTGGGGGATAGATCTGTTCGGGGAGGGAATCGATATCTTGAATTTTTAAGTTGGAATGTTAATGGCTTAAGAGTTAAACGAAGACAGCGTCTGATTCTTCAATACTTAAAAAATAGTTCAGCTAGGATCCTTATGATCCAGGAGACCCACCTTTTACAAGCAGAATGTAAGGCACTATTTGGAAAACAAAGATGGGTTGATAAGATCATAGCTTCAGACCAGCAATGCTGTTCGAAGGGGGTTGCCGTTCTACTTAAAGTGAAATTAGGAGCTGAGCTTATTAAGTCACAGGTAGACGACAGAGGACGTTGGGTTATTGCGGAAATTAAATGTCAGGAGACTAAATACACGTTAGCTAGCTATAATGGGCCCAATGAGGACGATACTACACCTCTCTGTCTTGCCTTGGCCGATTATGAGGCTCCTCTGATATTGGGAGATTTTAATGTGCTCTTAAATAACAAGCTAGATAGGTCCTCCCCTCGAACGCAGATGATAGTTCCGCGTGTTAAAGACCATCTTTTGAATATTTTAAAAAATGTTAACCTCTGATGTATGGTCGAAAAAAATGGGAGAGAGTAGGGAGTACTCTTTTTATAGCAAGAAGAATTCCCATTACTCCAGAATCGATTACATATTTATGGAGCACTCAGATCTTGATAAAGTTAGCTTAATCAAATATTTGCCTATACATCTATCTGATCATGGTGCCATAGCTCTTAACCTGGAACTCCCTCTAGAGCTCACTCTGAGGAGATGGACATTAAATAGGAGATTTCTTTTGCAACCTTCAACTCCTGTTTTTTGGAAGGTTGAAACTGCTACTTTCTTTCAAAACAATGTAGGGTCTGCCCCCCTGTACATTGTCTGGGATACCTTTAAGGCCTGGATGAGAGGGATACTAAAAGGGGCTGTTGTGGGCTGGGCTAGGGCCGAGAGGAAAGAACTGGCCGATTTAGAGTTACAGATAGCAGGGGCAGAAGCAGATTTAAAGGCGAGCTGTCCTCTTGAAGCAGAGAACGATACCTTAACAAAGAGAGTTGAGGAGCTCCAGCTGAAGTTCAGACTTAAGACTGAAGAGATCTTACTCCAAAATGGGAGGCAAGCAAAATGAGGGACTTTGACCAAGGGGAGAACTATGGCAAGCTTCTTGCCATGAAGAGCAGGGTAGATAGAGCTAACAATTATATTAGTAAGATTAAAATAGGTACACAACTCACAGAGTATAAAGGGAATATAGAACAGGGTTTTGTGCAATTCTTTCAGCAGCTATATCGAGAAGCCCTTCAGGGTGTAGAGGAATATACTGATAGGTGGCTTAAAGAGAAACAGCTTCCAAAAATAACTGAGGCTGGTCAAGGCAAGTCAAGAAATTCTTTCACTAGAAATAACAGGGAGTGGGATATTATCTGTTTTAGATACAGCTAAAAAAGGGAACGCGGCAGGCCCAGATGTCATCCCGATTGAGGTTTATTCCATGTTGAGGGAGGAAATTATCCCGGTCTGGCTAAAATTGTATAATGAGATCTTAAATGGTACATCCCCACTGCCTGACTCCTGGAGTGACGCAGTTATCACTTTGATTCTGAAGCCCGGTAAGGATCCAATTCAGTGCCACTCATATCTGCCAATGTCATTATTAAATGTTGATTATAAGGTATTTGCTGGGATTTTAAATAATCAGCTTTGTAATACATTAGGGCCAATAATGCATGAGGATCAAAAGTGCTTTCTCAAGGGCAGGCAGATGTCAGAACTAGTACAAACTTTAATTGGGGCGGTGGATCTGGCGTCATCACAGGGTCTCCCTCTTTCAATCATTACTGTCGACGCAGCCAAAGCCTTCGATTGTGTGAATAGGCATTTCCTGGATAGGACCCTGAAGGCCTTTGGCTTTGCCGACGGTTTTAGAGAAGTTATTTAAAAAACATATATATCACCCCGGGCTCGGATTCTGGTCAATGGTAGCCTTTCTCCTGTTGTTAATATAGGGCGTGGCACCAGGCAGGGTTGCCCATTGTCCCCTATTCTATATATACATAGAACCTTTAGCCCAGAGTTTAAGATTAAATAAGAAGATCGCTCCTTTTGAAGTAAATGGGTTTGTGAGGAAACTAGCACTCCATGCGGATGATTTAATTTTATTATCCTCTAATATCGACACTAAACTCCCGGAGCTTCTTGTTGAAGCCCAGATTTTAGGGAAATTCTCTGGCTATGAAATAAACAATGACAAAACTGAGATTATGGCATGGAACATCATTGACCAGGAACGGATTTTTGCTAGGGAGCTCAGATATCTCGGAGTTATAACAACTCAGGACCTTAGAGAAATTCCAAAAACTAATCTAGATAGAGTTTCGAAAGAGGTTGATGTTCTATTAAAAAGATGGCAGAATATTTCACTCTCCCATTATGGTCGGGTTAACTTGATTAAAATGTGTGTCCTTCCGAAATACACAAATCTCTTTAATAATATTCCACTAGAATTTGCAAAAGCTGACATTCTTAAAATTCAGGGCAAGATATCCTCCTTTATCTGGGCAGGTAAAGGGATAAGGCTGCCCTGGAACAAACTTAGGCGCAAATTAACGCAAAGGGGCATGGGTTTACCAGACTGTTGGGCTTATCAATTAAAAAATTGTAGGATGTTATTGCTTACTCCAGATGACTCGTTGATTGGCAGCATGTTTAAAGCTATGCTAGACGGTGTAGTGGAGTTAGGATTCATGTACAAATTTGGCTCCCCTAAGGTTTTTGAAAAAATCCGTCTGAAGACGTTGCGTATGGCTGCCAAGCTATGGTGGGATTGTCGAGACTTTCCTATTATAGTGATTGGGCACCTGTGTGGGGCTCTCCTGGAACACCGGAGTGTCTTTTGGACGCTCTAGCTCAGCCACTAAAAGAGGCCGGAGTCTCACAGTGGAAAGACGTTGTAGTGGGTAATAAATGTCATCCTTGGGACTTTTGGAGCCATATTACGAGTGGAGCTGTGTCTATGTTCAAGTTTTATCAGCTCTCATCTTGGTGCAAGAGTCAAAGCTGGTCCCTTTTGGAAGATAATCCCATGGAAAACGAACTACAAGATCTGGCCCCGAGGAAGAAAGAAGTGGCTCACTGTTATAACCATTTTCTGGCTGCAGTAGATAGAAAGATGGAAAAGCCATACCGGGTCTGGGAGAACTACTTGCCGAGTGAAGAGCTGAAAGATTTATGGCAAGTATCTATAGACATTCTTTACCCACTGATTAAATCTGCTGCACTCAGAAGAAACCACTTTTTCACACTCCACAAGATATACTGGTCCCTCCTTAAAATATCCAGAATAAAGGGTGGTGGAGAAGCTAGTTGCCTGAGATGTGGTTTCCAGAATGCAGATGATGTCCACGTATTCGCCTCCTGTCCCAAGATACAAGAATTTTGGAGAGACGTGGGTAAGACTAGGGCCATGGGTACTGATGTGGAGGTAAGCCCATTTCTTATTTTATTTGGCATTGTATCCATGTCTGGTGGGGTGCGAGACCCGATAATGGGTTGTGGAATTCTGTAAGATATTTCAGAGCTTTAGATCAGAGGGTAAATGTATATAGAGAAAGGCCAGATACTGGGTTATTTTGGAACTTGTTGGATGATCCATCTTTCAATTAGATCAGATTGGATTAAGGTATAGGATTAGTTCCAATGATTAAAACCTCTGTGTCAGCTCAGGTTGTGTATAAACGGGCGTTCCCCATAAAGAACACCAACTGAGATTGGAATCACCAAGTTATATGCACCAAAGGTGGACCAGGTCGAGAGGTTGCTATAGCTACGGAGGTCATATGAGGAAAAAAAAAAAGGATGACTTGAATAGAAGTTCTGAAATCTTTATGCATGCTCAGTGATCTAAGCAATGGCTGTCGACCTTTGGTGTGAAATACTAGAAACACATTTGAATCCCAAAGGGACAACTGAGCCTTTTAACCATCTGAGGTGGATACATTTAGTGCTATTACATAAAGCATCAACACCTTTTTGCAGTCCTCATGTGGCGAAACCTGAAGAACTAAGCACTATATAAAAGCAAATTGATACGAATATAACATGAGAATTGTTATTGATGCAAACAAAAGCATCAGAACCATATGGCATTTCTAAATCTCCTCCTCAACCCCTATTCTGCCCCTTTGTCCTCTCACCTTCAGTGCTCCTGACCTAGAGGTTTTCACAGTCCTTTCACCTCTAGAGTTGTCCTCCAAGGTCTCTCGTCTAGGGTGCTCACTTTTGACACTGCTTATTCATGCTCTTTCAATTTTCCCACCGCCAATGCTCACTTATTCCTATCTCGTCTAATGCAGAACCCCAATGCTCAGTCACTCCTCTCACCTCCGATGTTGCTCCCTAATGCTCATTCACTTCCTGCTCGTTAAATTCTCTCATGTCCAAAGCTTTTTAAATGCTTGTTCACTCCACTGCTGTTCCCACTACTTATGAACTTCCCTCACCTCCAGTGCAAATTTCAAATGCTCATTCACTCCTCTGACCTTCAACACAGCTTCCCAATGCTCACTCAATCCTTTCACTTCCACGTAATTTCCCCATTGCTCATTCACTCTTTTCACCTCCAATATTCATTCACTCCTTTCACCCTGAATGCAGTTTTGCAATGCTCATTCACGCCTGTCACTGCCAATTTGGTTTCTCAGTGTTCATTCATTCCTATCACCTCCAAGGCTTTTCATTTACTCCTCTTGCCCCCACGGCTGTTTCTTAATGCTCATTCTTTCCTCTCACCTCCAAAGCTATATCGCACAACTCATTTACCCCCTTCACTGCTAATTCTCTCAGAGGGATTATTCACTACTCTCACTGCCAGTCCTTCCCCAAAGCTCATCCACTACCACCTCCAATTAAGCTTCCTAATCAATCAACACTCTCAACTCACAATGCAGTTTAACATTTCTCATGGACTCCTCTCTCTCCTATGTTGTATCATAATACTCATTCATTCCCTTCGTCCCAATGCTGGTTCCCAATACGCATTCATTCATCTCACCTCCAGTGCTGTTTCCCGATGCTTATGCACCTCTACCCCTCCTGTTTTCCAACCCTGTTTCAAACTACTTTCCTCCTATGCTGTTTCCCAAAGATAATGGACTCCTCTCTGTTGCTGTATCCAATGCTCTATCACCTTTCTTCTTCCAATGTTGTTTCCCAATCTCCAATGGGGTTTTCCACAGCTCATTCACTCCTCTCACCTCCAGCGATTTCCTGATGCTCAATCATTCCCCTCACTATACTGGTTTCTAGTGCTTATGTACTTGTCCAACCTCCAGTGTAGTTTCTCAATGCTCATTCACTCCTCTAACTTTCACTGCTGTTTCCCAATATTCATTAATTGGTCTCATGTCCATTGCTGCTATCCTAATAATCACTCACTGCTATTACTTCTAGTGCTGTTCCCCAATGCTCATTCACTCCTCACCTCCACTGCTTCTGTCTCAACACTCCACTCCTCTCACCCCCATTGCTGCAGTCAAAATTCTCATACCCTCCTCTCTAGCTATTGCCCAATGCTCATTCACTCCTCTTACCTACATGCTGCTATTACAATACTTATTGACTCCTCATCTCCACCGCTGTTATACAAAAACCAATTTACTGATCTCATCTTGAATGCAATTTCCTAATGCTCACGCACGGCTCTCAACTCCTCTGCTCCTATCCCAATTCTCGTTCACTCCTCTAGTGCGGTTTGCTAATGCTCATTCACCCTTCTCGTCTTCACTGCTGCTGTGCCAATGGTCATTTGCAGAACCCATAAACAATGCAGTTTCAAAAAGCGAACTGATTACGCTCACCTCCAATGCTGTTTCCCCAAGCCAGCAGTGTTAGACCAAGAACAGTGTTGCTCAGTTTAAAGATCACGCCAAAGGTACGAAGGATGTTCACAGCTTCAGTGGCAGCAGCATTAATCCACAGTGCACTGACCAAGAACCCCAAGTATGAGAAAATCTAAAGCCAAGACAAAACCATATACATGCTGCTGTTATACATTATTTGCACACTGAGGATATAACAACTCATGAACCTATCAGAACATTTGTGTAAAGGAGGTAAACATGGGATGTCTGGAGAAAAGGGGCTTTGTCAGGTGACAAAGAAAGATAAGATCTGCAAGATAAGAATGCTTTTTAGGAGAGAAGAGGCAGTGAGAAATACTAGGGATATGTTTGAAAATTACTCTCTCTAGATAAAGGTTTAGATCAAATGAAGCTTTAGACCCTTTCACAATTCTCCCTTGTGCCTCAAGAGTAAAGCAGAAATATGGAGACTCCACCAGAGCTAGAGCATTCAGCCAACATCCGTGGGACAAAGCGGTAAAAAATAAGAAAAGAAATAAAGAACACAAAATGGAAAATCTCCAAGAAGCAGACAAGAGGAGAAGACACCCTTCCATCCTAGAGAAACAGTACATGGAGAATCCACCAAAGGGAGATGAAAGAATAGAGGCCAGCAATGGGTTTCAAATTCTCCAGAGCACAAACACAGAGATTAAGTAGTACATTTCTTTACACTTAAATGTTAAGAATCGTGTTCATTTTATGAGGGAGTTCTCCAATGCTGAAATTTATTTCACCTCAAATGTAAAAATGTTTCCCCAGCTATCACTCCCTTTTGGAAGTGCTTGTCTTCAATCTACTTTTTTCCTGCTTCATACTAGTAGCATAATCCCGATATAGATATTGATGGAGGGCCTGAGATAGCTAGACAAGATAATGATGAGGTAGGTATTTGTGAGAAGAGGCTTGCAAGCTTTGTGGAACTGGGTAGGATTGTGTAAGTTCATGTGGTGGAAAACTAAAGAGGCAGATCAGGGGATGAATGCTTACTTTAAATTATTTCTTCTAATTTCGGAGATCCTTATATGCCTCTATCCCCAGACCTTCAAACTCATGTTCTTCCACACAATTGATATTGCACCATTTTAGAAGCCGATTCTAATTTCCAAATGAGAGTTTTGTTCATTATGGAGTTGATATTTTTAACTCCATGTTCGTAACCTATATTTTAACTTGAGACAAGACAGAAGCAGAAGACCACCAGAAGAAGCGCATGAAGAATATTCCCAAGAGATAGAGGGAGACAGGGAATCCCCTAGAGGCAGACAACTTAAACAGACTCCTCACAGAAATAAGTAAACAGAGATTCCTCTCTCGCCCTTCCCCGAGAGCAGGCTCTCAGTGATGTTCCTCAGGTATTGCACCATTAGGTTTTCACCATAATCAATGGCTATGCAAACAGCTCCAGTGCAAATGCACCTTATGACTATTCATGGAGTAAATCAGAATATATAACAGAGTTCTGCCTTTGAGGACTGTCAGAGAGTATCAATGCCCCACATGGAAATGGCTCCACAATGTCCACTCCACCCCAGAGAATTATTAGGAATGAAGTGGGAAATGAGAATAACCATGATTACCAGAGAAGATGAGGACAATTTCAGGATGAAAATAATTCAAAGAAATGATCATCAAATGAGATAATGCTTTCTTTTAGGTCCTTTTGAGGACACCACACTGTAGCTTAAAGTTTGGGAGTTAGCAATAGGTTCAAATACAAAATATGGCACATGCAGCTCATTGTCAGTGGTGCATTAAACTGCAGGGTCTGAGTGATGGGGCACAAGGCCTGGCAGAAGAGGGATGTATTGAGCTATTTATGGATCTTAACTGGCCACTTTGAGGTTTCACTTTGGGATGTAAGTGTTCCAAGCGCATGGCCTTTGATTTGTCTGAGCCTTCATCCACAAAGCAGGGGAATTCAAATTAGCTTGTAATTATTTTAGGAAGGAAGAGAGACTTGGAACGTGTTTATGCTTTGACTACCAGACAGCAAAGCTAAATTATTATCCTGGTTCTACTGAGAGTTGGTGGAAAAGTAATACGTTTGGTTTAGGTTAACCAAGGCATATGGTTAGGTTTGTGACCATAAGGAGTACTCTTCAGAGTAGTTTTAATTTGCTTAGTTTTTGGAGGCCTCGCTCAAACCCAGCACGGGTTAAACAATGTGTTGACACAACATTCCAATTACATGCATCTTATCACAACATAATGTGGTTTAGGATGAAGGGGTCCAGTTATAAAGGCATTTGTATCGCAATGAGAAGCCTTCTCGTCACACTATACAGTTGTAGATGTCAATGTGAAGAGCTGAAAGCACACATTCAATGTATTCTTTGTATGAAATATTTACTAAATATGTACTGTTTAAAAATAAACTGGGGTCTCATGTACAACTAATACAGAAGTGCTCTTCAATAGCAAGCAAACTAGTGCCAACTACTTTTGACTCAGAGTCCTTAGCTCTGTGACTTTAGATACTGCATAAGGCCTCCCAAAAGGCTACAATTAAACAAATCATTAATGCACAGCAAGGAAGGCTGGTCATTCTTACAGTTTAACTTTGTCTTACTATACTGAGAGCCGAGTTTGGCCAGTAAAGACAAAACCCTCACAAACAAAATTACTCAGTAAGCAAACTGAAGTGATCACAAACGGAGAAAGATAATGTCACTGCTCAAAAAAACATGAATGAAGCAGTGTATAAACCGAGACACTGTTCAAAAGACCAGGTTGTAACTAATGTTAAGCAAAGGGGAAAGAAATACATGGACTATACCACAGTGGCATGAAGGGGAAATAGACTTTCGCAGAAAGACTTTTACTGGGCATAACATTTACTTATTAAAGTGTATAAACATGACTGCCAGAGAAGTCATTTCTGGAGACTCTTTTCAGTGTGCAGTACTCTCTTTTAACACTAAAACTAATTTACAGGGCAATATCTTTTTATTGTTTGGGCAGGGGTGCAGTGCTACTACCAATCATTTTTTCATAGAGCACAAAAGTATTTAAATGAGGAGCATCCAATTGTCTACTAATCTATTTTCATTTCAAATACAACCATCACTATTAATATCACCACAATTTATCAGCACAGCTTATATTCTTTGGCAAGTACTTTAAAGACAATGTGTATATCTGTAAATAACGTTAACCATCTAAACTACAGGATTCTCACCAAATACTACAACACAGGTTTATATACATCAAAGCTTTGTAGGTAACAGAAGGGATAACTGCACCAATATTGATCCTTCAGTAAGTACCAATGATGTTACTGTGGCCATTGTCACCCAGTGCACTCATGTTTACTGTGTTATGGTGGGGTTTTCAGTATATATTTAAAGCAACATCTAAGCAGCAGTGCTTGTACATTTGTAGTTATACATACACATGTATTGCAATACTAAAAGAAGGTTAATTAAATATGTAACAAACAAAAGGTGATTGGGTGGAATGCTTGCAATAAGTCTAATCACTGGCAATCACTCGGGGTAGCACTCCAATCCATCATTCTTTTGCTCACCATGCCACCTCAGTTTGGAACCAGCCATATGCAAATTATTATTGACCCTGCTCCCCATGGGAACAGACCAGTCCGAAATGACAAGTCAGGTCCTCCCTAAATCGGAACACAAGCAACCCAGGACCAGTTTTGCCCTAGTTATGGGCTCATCAGCCGGGTGCAGCTTGGTTCCAGTGACACAGTGAGCATGGGACCCATGTCTGGGCATACCTATGCCACTTTCAGCGGTATATGAAACACACAAAAGTTGATGGGAGGCTGCTTGCAATGAGTCTAACCACTGGCAAATGCTCGGGGTAGCACTCCAACACATCATTCTTTTCCTCACCACGCCACCAGTTTGGGCCCAGTCATATGTAAATCAGTCTTGACCCTGTTCCTCATGGGAACAGTCCAGGCCAAACTGCCAAGCCAGGTCCTCTCCGAGGGTAGGACTGCATATGACTGGTCCTAAACTGAGGTGGCATGGTGAGCAAAAGAACGATGGGTTGGGTTGCTACCCCGAGCGATGGTCAGTCGTTAGACAAATTATAAGCATTCCTCCCATCACCTTTTGTGTTTAATTACATGTGACCGTAGGAGCCTTCTCTATGTGGAAGCAAAGAATGATGAAGAGGATATGATGAAGTTGTTGGGGGTGACGAGCATCATATTCCAGTTTTACTGCATTACCTTACCACTGATGGAAGTAAAAGAACTGTATCGAAACACAGCAAAGTAGAACTTATGTACACAATGGAATAGAGGAAGGCGAAAAATCCAGATTCAAAGTGACATTGCAATATCTGAAGAGAAAACTGCATGAAGGTCCACGTTATGTTTGCGAGTGAAAAGAACATTTTACTAACGTAAGCTTCCTTTGCAATATAGTTAATGTAGAACTGAAAAGCAAACAAAGATTAGCCTACGGTTGTCAACTTTGACATCCGGTGAGGGTGTCAGTAGAGAGATGGGCCACGCCGATGGGAAAAGGGTGTGAAGTAGATAGCAATTTATAATTTAAGTCAAATGCAGAATGACCTAGTCACCCATCAAATAGTTCCTCAATTTTGCAGAATGTCTTTTTGCTCTGCCTAGATACAAACATGATAGGGGAAGAAGAAATGCACAAAAAGGAGGAAAGGCTTGTGGAGTTATGAAGACAGTCCTAATCCTGTACTTTTTTTTAGAGGGGCAGGGAATCTCCTAATGGGCCCCAGTTGAACCCATTCCATTATAAGACATTTCTTACTAGGATACAGGAGGCATGATTGCATTCAAGACACGTAATAGTGGCTTAAGCCCTCTGTAGTAAGGAGGAGTTAGTGGGCTCTTACACAGTGATATTTTGGAGCGGACTCATTCTTTGAAGTAAAGAAGACTACCACAGCCAGCAGAGAAGATACTAAAATGAACACTGTCCACACAGGAAACACCTCTCCGATCTTATATAGTCCGTCTGTGGGATGAAAAAGGAAGAAGGTCAATAATCAGCACAACATTGTTTCATTATCAAAGTACTATGCAAACGGAATGATATAGTGCTAGCTACCAATTCCATCCTTCCGAGGTACCTGATAACAAACAGACAGCAGGTTCCACCATTCAGATACATGTCCCACCCCATCAGGTACTTCTAAACTATTATTCTATGAGGCAGAGGCACTAGACAAGTACCAGAAGATGTATCCTTTCATTCTGAGGTCTGAGACAACTACTGGATAGCCCATCTCACTGCTGCATGGTACTAGTTAACACCCAGATAAATCAGAGCATCACATCCTAGACCCTTTTAATCCATCACATCATTCTGAACTACAAGACAAAGGCCAGTTGCCTTATCCAAATAATCATTGAAACTACGTGGCCAAAAGTTCTAGATTATCACCAGAAACTCGCTACTCAAATTAAGGAGCTAAATGACACCTAATCCATCCAATTATTGCTAGACACAGGTCAACTACCAAAGGACCCAATCCATCATTTCGTTTGATTAGACATTGAGAAGTCTATGCAGCCTGTAATTCTTTTTTTTAAAACCTTTCATTATTCATGTTATCATATTTGATCATAAACTTGGTACATCTCAGGTCGCGTTGCATCATTGACATTGGAAATCAGATAAATCAGGCATTTGAACAAATGTTGATCTGTCTAAAGTGGCAATTCAGCTGCATCCTGTCATTCTTAATACCAGAACCACCACCAGATGATAATGACATTTCTCATAAGCGAAGTAACATACCTATAATTGATTCGTCACTCCCTAGTGCTTGATTTCCACACCAAACTTTTACTTCAACAATTAAATAGCATTCCCAAGTGCAAGAGCCTATTTAGTTGCTAAGGATGTAACTTACATGTCCCGGACTTCAATGTAAGGATGCACACAAGCGGACCGGTGATCACATGGAGGCAGTTCAGGGGTCTCTTCCAATTGCGATCCTCCTTATCTGGGTCCACAACAGGCACTGTGAGCAGCAGCACAATCTCAATAGGCATCTATGAGAGGAAGCAGAGGAGTCAAAAACAATTATCTTGAAAATAAATTGTAAATGAGCAAGCAGACATGGTCAAAGGGCTATACAAATTAGATCCCTACAATTAGGGGAGGGTGAGCAATCCGGAGAAAAGTACAAGTGAGATGGATGGGTAAATGGGTATAGATCCATGAAATTGGGAAATCAAGAGTCTGCACAAGTAATGTAGTTGAGCATGCACGAATAAGCAGAATAAAGTTAATGAGATAAGCAGGCAGAGGAAAACAAAAGCCATGTTAAGTGGAAAAAGCATAAGGTTTGAATATAGCAGAGCAGCGAGGCAAGAGAAAGAACATTTCCCGAAGGAAACAAAGAAATCAGGTAGGAATAGGCCCAAAAGAATCAACAATGATTAAGAGAAAACAAAGGGAACCACTAGCAATTGCCAAAACAAAATCTATCTGGACAGCTCAGACATGAGTGAGAAAAATGTAGGAAAACAGGGTGAAAAATCCGAATGTGTAAGATAAGGGTGCAAGCCACAGAAAAGCACAGAAAATAAACTAGATTAGTTGCATGTGAGGTCGTAAGAAAATAGAGATGGCTGGAAAGAAAAGCAGAAATATGATAGAGCATATTAAAAAACAAAAGGAGGAGTATATCATATAAGTCCGCAATGGAGAGCATGTGGGAAAAGCGAGCAAGAACAGTTAGAAGAAGGTATTGGGAAAAAAAGCAAAATAAAAAAAATCTACCAGGAGCAGGAACAAGAGGGAGAATAGGTTGAGCCATTCAATTCCCCAGCGCGTACACAGAAAAGAGGGAAAGCATCAGAATGTACAAGAGGGTGATCAGCCATTACTCCACTTTATCTACCCCACTTCCCACCTCAACCGCCCTCCACCTTCAGCTGCCCACATCACCTCCTATATGACCTTCTAGCAGCCCAACAATCCTAATCCCTCCTTCTTCCTGGCCGATCTCTCCAACATTGACCCAACCACTTACCTCACCCCTACTCTTCCCAATCTCACCTTTTACCCAAAATCATCTCTGTCCCACATCATCTTTCCACCCATCACATTGGCAGTTGCAGATTGATGTCCTAAAGTCACTGAAAGTTATCCAGCACCCATGAGATCTCTCCAGTGCCAGGGTTCTCTTCCGTTTCCTCCTAACTGCTTCCTCACCGCCTTCCTGTCTCGTTACCCTTCAGACTTATCTTGCTTTCTTCCCGCTGAGCCACTCATTCCTACCTTTGCCTAGCTATACATCAATCACATTCTTCCCAATCCCATCAATTCTACTTCCCACATCTCATTCCTGCCACTCCCAATTCATGCTAATTCCTATCCCCTTCCCACAAGCAGGCCTATGTCCTGAGCAAAGTTACCTTTATAACCTTAATCGTCCGCCAAGGCCAGGATTTCCTCCTCCACTTCCTCCAGTCTATGGGGTTCAGAGAATGTAGCAGGATCTGGGATGTGGTCTGATGGTAAGTGATCAGTGGCTGATATTCCTCATCTGAAAAGAAGACTGATGAATTAGCCAATCTTCCATGCAGCCAATAGTGAGAGATGGGTGTATCTGTTCCTTTTTTGATGGGGGAATGTGTAGTAGGGGGAAGGAGGGAATCTGTGCACTGCTCATCTATCTAGCACAAGATACAGACAGACCCATTGATGCTCATTTTAGAGCAAACATGTGGTGGCTAAAGTATGGTACACAAGAAGAAGTAAGTTGGTGCTAAATCCGCAAGCTGTTCTACCTTCAATACTTCAACCTGGAAAAAAGATGTCTCTTCCAGAACTCCAGCGTCCAACTTCCAAGCCTCAGCACAAGGCAAGGCTGCACAGTTCACTATCTGACAGGCTCCAACGCCATGAAACACAGCACCACCCTCCTCTCTCAGAAGTCAGAGCAGATACAGCCTCTTTCAAAATGATTGTGGGGCAATTACATTCCACTTTTGGAACCATTGTTGAGTATGCTGGTAATGGATCCAAAATGAATTCAAAATTCTGTGTGGCAGGTGATTTCTGATTACAGTCTTTTGCGGAAGGAATTTCATCATGAATAAGTCGCAATTACATCCTGATTTTTGGGAGTTATTTCATGCCTGCTGTGCAGCCAATGCCATGGAACACATTTCATGAACTGTTTTACTGTTTAAGGCATTCTACGGGACTTTACTAAATTCTACACTACTTTACTGTTGCACAGCCAATATTAAAGCGATTAAAATGTGAGGGGAGTACATCAAACCCCTTTCGTAAAGAGTCTTCAAATATTCACTGATGGGTTTTGATGAGGAAAACTGTGCCAAACCTGCAACTGCAAGCTGTACAAGGACATTAAATGTTATACTGGTTTCTTCAAAAATATATCTTGCCTTTAAAATATATTTGCCAGAATTCGTTCTAAATCCATCACTATTTTTTTCTTTAAAATGCATCAGAGGAAGACATTTCAGACTGTTCTCTGAAAAGGTTTCAACAAAATAATTGATTGTGTTCAATTTACCAAGGTTGGACGAAACCCCACAAAAAGAACAAGAACAAGGGCAAAAATGTACATCTCTGCTGAAACATATTTTTACTTTTTTCTGATTCACAAACATCCCACCAGTATGCCTCGAAAGCTGCACCAGGCAGAATTCTACCTAGTATCGAACTCCGCTTGGGAGAAGTGGAAGGGAAGCTGCTCTGCCGGAATTGATATTTTAGAGAGAGTGCAATGTATGCAAGTCTTTGATTTCTGGTTCCTATCTTGAGAGTATTTAGTGTTTTTTTGTCCTGAAAAAGCCAGTCTATTAAAGATTTTACTTTAGCTTTACTAATTAGGATGCAATGAGATGCCACATCACATATTAACTGGTTACATTGGAACTAACTGACTTCATGCTGCTTCTTGCCCAGTGGTTAGGTTTGCAAAACCCATTATCATTATGCACCCGTTATATACTATATTAGGTTAGCAGTGTGCGGCTAAATAGAAATCATTTGTATTCCCTGCGTGCAACCCACTGAGTTATCCATGTAATGTGCAAGCTTCAGTTAGCGAATGCGACTCCATTTTGTATTTTTGTAATCCCTCTCTAGCTGTGTTTGAACTAGGCCTCATGGCTCATATTGCTTGCCTCAGCAGAACCTCATGTTCAGTGATTATTTTCCTTAGCTGCTCAAGGTTGGATTCTGGCGAACAAAGCAAAAACCAGAGAAAATGATGGACGGAGTGTTGAACATTGCAAGCACTCACCCCCAGTCAACTGATCTGGGTTTAATCCATCACCGTTCTTTAGCCCACTCTGCCACCCCAGTTCAGACATGGCCATATGCAAATCAGTCTGACCCTGTACCTCATGGGAACAGTCCAGCCCGAACTGCCAAGCCATGCCTTCCCTGGACCGGAAACAAGCTTCCTAGGACCGGTTTCTGGCATTTCAGCCGTCTTCAGCCAGGCTTGCTTGAATCCAGTGGCAAAGTGAGCAAGGGACTCACGTCTGAGCATACCCTGCCAACTTATGGCGAACAAAGCGGTACAAAAGGGGGTGGTGATGGACGGAGCATCAGAACCAATCAAACACTCACACCCAGTCAACAGATCTGGGTTTGATCCATCACCATTCTTTAGCCCACTCTGCCACCCCAGTTCAGACATGGCCATATGCAAATCAGTCTGACCCTGTGACTCATGGGAACAGTCCAGCCCGAGCTGCCAAGCCATGTCTTCCCTGGACTGGAAACAAGCTTCCTAGGACCGGTTTCTGGCATGTTTGAACTGGGGTGGCAGAGTGGGCTAAAGAACGGTGATGGATCAAACCCAGATCTGTTGACTGGGTGTGAGTGTTTGATTGGTTCTGATGCTCCGTCCATCACCACCCCCTTTTGTACCGCTTTGTTCGCCAGTGGTATGTGATGGCCTATGTCTCCCTGGGCTATGCTTGGGGAATCTCAGCTTGCTCTAGCAAGAGCCTCACATGACTTATGTAAAAGGGGAGGATAGGGCACATTTGATTGCTCCTGGTAATTTGAAAGGACACTGGTCCAAGCATCTTCTCTTATCACTCATTTATCAATGTACATGGCATTGCACTCATTCACATGGGTGAATGCCAAGAAGATAGTTGGGAAGGGGCGAGGAGGAGAGAATGAAACTGGTCAAAATAACAGAGGGAAAAGGAAAACACAATCAAACCGGAGCAGACACAACAGAAGATGAGTACCACAAAGTTTTTCTTTTAATACAGTTTAATACAGTACATGGTTTTCCACCTGAATTTTGGAAATAGTTTACCTTTAACTTCCCTATGAAAGAATTTTCATATTTTTCTTTCAGAAACCAGGCATTGTGCATTGTCGTAAAGCAAGACATGGAGACAGGCCGCACTACATGTCCAGGTAATAATCTGGGTTTTTAATGTACAGTACAGGATCTATTTATAGATGAATCCAGGTAATGGATGTACTTATAAGTAAAACAGAGCAGTTTAGGGCCTTGCAGGTCAGGAAAATTAATTAAACCGAAGAATAGAAAAATTCAAAGGCGAGAATGGGTAATTAGGATACTGGAGCAAGATGGGCCAAAAACCTAAATATTATGACTGGCATAGTTACCCGAGTATGTTTTACTGAGTTTAGGGCATAGTTTCTAAGGGTGGCAATTCCTTTAGAACAATTCGTGAATTCCTTGGGAATAGCTTTGACATAAAAAACAAATACAAGCTTACAGAAGTAATAGACTTGTTGAAGTATACCCCAGGCTTGGTGAGCAAACAGGTGAATCGATTAAAATCAAAAGGGGGTTAGAGGGCAGGATGGTGAAATATAATCTTATAGTAGGAAAATCCTTAGTATCAGGAGACCATGGCAAGGTAGCATGATCTAACATATTTAAAGGAAGGGAATATGTTTTAGCCACATGCTCACAGGTGGATTAAGACTTGCTTCATAACGCGCAGAGCATTGAAATGTAACATTATTTCAGTGCCTTTAGCTGGATTTTGAAAAATAAAAACACTTTATAAATGGGCAGATTTTAGTTTGTGGCCACATAAAGGTATGGATATCAAAAGGGGTCCAACTATGTAGGGGTCATAGATCCCTTCAATGGCTGACATAAAAAGCAGCAGGGCATTTTGCAGAACAGGCCAAGTAACCTAAGGCCACTGATTGCTTTGTTGAAGACCATGAAACGGTCTGCCTGTGGACATATGACAGGAGGAGAGAGGTGATTTAATCACAGCAGTAAGAATATAAATCCATTTAAACAAGCATTGATAAATTCAACAGGACTGGGTTTAATGTGCCAACCCATGCACAGTTATATCTTTAGAGCAAGTCACACGAAAGGGGGCCATCAGCAGCAGAATAAAGGGCTATAGTTGTAATGTAGTCCCTAATGTAGGTCAATAAAAGCACTCTAGTAACAAACAATATTAGGTGAGGAAAGAATACTGAGCTGAGCCCAGACATGATTGACAAAGTCTCAAGTCAATGGCTCAAGCCAGCTGGTCGAAGAAAGCCAGTGATTAAAAGGAATGGACCCAAAGCACATTCCTTTTGTATATAGTTAACAATAGGTCTACTAAACAGCTCTGCTGTCACAACCCAGACCTGAAAAGGGTGTTATGTTGGACACCCTCTTTTATAACAAATGTGTTACTTTGCATTGGGATGATGCTTTTCTTCCAAAAGTGGGTGAACTTGAGGCTTCTCCCCACATTACTTGGGGGATGTCGTTCTATCTTCAAAAAACACCAGTGGTCTGCAAGTTCAAATTTGATGCTTTCCTGGTAAATCGAACGATTAACCTTCTAAAAATGAACCTGAATGAAACAAAACTCATGACTATGATATTTGCCAGAGGCAAGAACAAACTTGTATTTTCTCGGATTGTCATGCCAAAAATATGGATGTAAAAACGATGAGTCACCTAGTAGAATTGCACGTCTGGAATGGAAAACCAATGACATCTGCTTCCAGCTCACAGGGGACTCTACGTAAACAAGAAGCAATTTATAGAGGGATGTTTCCCAAATCTATAATTTGAGCATATAGATGAAATGTTATGCCACAGTTCCTGTTTGGTGCTAAAACCCGGACAAACGGCTCTCCTTGTCAGCAACAGAAGAAAGGTTTTAGGGATCTCTCTGGGAGTCCCTCCTAACTCCAATGAAGTGTCAATTTATACATAACTAGGTTTAACCGATATCCATGATTAGAATTGTTATAACTGGAAAAAGTGGCTTCCTATTTGCCTTTCAATCCATGAACCAGGTCTTCAACTATAACAAGTGAAGCATTTACACAATGAATTACGGAGGGGCACTTAACGTGTTGTTTTTTAAATATTATTCAGCTAGTTTGTTTAAAGAGTTAAACAATGCTAAAGGAATCGATATAGCAACCTCCCAAGGGAATTTAAAAAAACATATGAACAATCTAGTGAGGAGTTTTTTTTCTCAAAGGTGCTATTTTGAAGTAATAATTGGAAAAATAACTTTAATGTTTTATTAGCCTGAGTGAAATTTAACAATATCTACAGTTTCTTTCATACCAGATGAAAGTTACATTTTCTAGATTCGTTTAGATTATGCTACACTAAAGTAACACATTCTCTCTCTGTGGGCCACATAAAATAATGGCAAGGGGAAGAAAAGAGAAGAAGGCAGCACTTAAGTTTTAAGATCTGCAGTTGGTAAAATGCTATTGAGCCATATTGAAGGATGGAGCAGGGGCAGTTTCATCAAAGAACACTACTGGAAATTACGGTGTATCCCTTGTTTAAATAAAATGCAAAAACCTATCAGAAATTTTGCAAGGTCTCTGTGCTATGCTTTGTGCCTTGATTCCAATAGTCTCCTCCTTTCTGTCTTGGGGTGCAGATGACCATGCCTTGGGGTGATACTGAGGCATACTTACCATTATCCGAGATACTGCCAAGAGTAGATGGTGTCTCCTCAATGTCAGATAGGAGGTCTGAAAAGTAATCATACAGTAGGATGAGCCAAGATTAAATGAATTGTGACACACAGAAGCCAAAGATGAGAGAAGACATGGAGGCAGAGGGCAGAGACTTGACTTTGTGGGCAAACAAAGGAATACATGCAGGGTGTGTGTAGACAGGAGGAGATGTTGAGGCCATCAAATTACTTATCTGAAGAGATACATCATCACTTTCGCACTGTTGTAAGCTTTGGCCTAATACTGCCTTTGAATGTAGTTCTGTCTGGGAATTTTTTTCTAGTGCTCTCGTATCATTTATTTTAGCTGCACTCAAAGGGACTTTACATATAACCGAAGTAGCATCTGGAATTCCCAAGCATCAGACCCCATCAGGGTCCAAAGGTCTCACAAAGGAACAAGGGTGTTTCAAAAACTTCATCATCATCTAATCTCAAGGCCAATGTTGGCTTCCTCACCATCACCCCTTCCCCATCTTACCAGAGAAACATACAGCGGTATAGCACCATGATATTCAAAGCACACCCAGAGGTCCCTCAACATCTGAAATAAGGCCCATTCAAAGTTCCAAACTTTCAACACTCACTAGTTCACAGTGCTGAGGATGTCTTATGCCACGTGAGCCAAGACTCATTTAAGTTCCCACACGATTTTATGGCATGTCTAGGTGCTGCTCCCTATTACCTTATATCCAGTTAAACATTCCAGGCCATTTGACCAGAGCCTTACCAAAGCTCGTACACCATCTGAACCCACAAACTCTTAGCCATCTGACTTGAGGACCATACAATGCTTCAGCACCATTTGAAATGAGGCACTTAAAGGTCCTACAGCATCCGAAGATAACCTGTAGCCTCTTACCATCCAGCAAGGGAAACATTCAAAGTCACCAGACTATCAGTTTCAAGGGGATTAAAAAGGTTCCATGACATTTTAAGGTGCATTGAACTATTGATCAGTGGTGCATCCAAAATGCCCTCATCATCTGGCCCGAGTACACAAAGTTACTTTTTGTAACAATATAGTGCAGTTTTTTTTAAAAAAAGACGCCAAGTTATAACGCGTTCAAATCCCTTTATGTGGTTTTATACGCTTAAGGATAAGAGCGTTCATCAATTTACAAAGTAGCCTAGCATAAAGCGTTGCCATTTTTAAAATTGTTACTCCATAAGGTGGCAGAACAATAGTGTCGATTTTTGTAACTATCAACTTGACACGTCTTTAGAGACGGAGCGACTATTTTCGAGTTCGACTGACACAGCGTTTAGTTTCGGCACGTTGATTAACTTTATTTTATGTCATGTTTCCACCTAATAAACTAAAACTGCCAGTACCTGTGCAATCTGGACAGGAGGCATAAACATTCAAACTGCCAGTATTCTTGCAACTTAAATAGGTGGCATACAACATCTTCCCTTATTTAGTAAATTGTATTACGATACACATTCCGAAATCTGGTGATCGCTAGATAAAGATATATACTAAACTTTATTGTTACTTGCCCCGTATAGACGATATATTACTACGAGAACGATAGCACTCTCTAGGTAGTTATAACTAATGTACAATTTAGCTACCATTGAAATTCTTTGATTAACATCATAGCCCTTTTGACATTGCAGATTTTATTTTAAATGTTCCAGTACGAATTCTAACCGTCTGGACAAGGTAATTGAATGTTATATTCTATCAAACTAGCACAAAATGTTTTTCGCGTTTATCGCTAAAAAAACATACTATCATGCGCTTTGTATTTTTTAAACTAGAGTATCGTCAATGTGTAACACGCTGATGTCTCAAAAGTAAAGCTGAAAGTGATGGTACATTTTTGGCTATGCACAATTCAGTTTCCAATCGGTAAGCCAATAAAATCCTTGTATCTGTACCGTTTGGGTATAAATGTCATCATTGGAATAAGCTGACTGATAATTTTTTCTTTTAATATTTAGGTTTATATTTTTAAGCAACTTTGAAATGCATTCATATTTCCGGTGGCCCTAACGGACTACTACAAAGGATGATGTACTAACTTAGAGGTAGGTCATAGTTCACATTTAAGGATAAAGTAAGTCAACCATGAGAGTATATTTTTTACCTGAATACCGCCTTTCATTTATTTTAGGTCATCCCTTTCTTTTGGATGAGCTTCCGCCTTCCATTACAATCAAGTGTCTTAATTTTATGAAAAGACTTGATCTCTATGAATTCTGAATAGGCGAGTCCCAGCAGTATTTTTTTACCCCCTTACTTTATGGATCATGTGTTGTTAAATTTATAGTTATCTATTTTATCATTAATTTAAATTAGAGGATCAGCCCATATCTTTTCAGTATGCATTTGCTCCTATATAGCGCTGCAATGTAGAAGCTTGGTATATTTTTCTGTCACTGGCTTTTAAGGTATATATCTGTGTCTAAATAAAATGTTTTCTGCTATTTAGACTTTTTTTGAAAACTCTGTCCTGAAGAAGGTTAAGGAGTTACGTCTCACCGAAACGCTGCGTCGACTGTTTTGAGTTTTCCTGTTATTTATTTTACAGTGCACTTATAGAAATCTATTGTAACCTCACGGATGAGATGTTTTTAATCATGTATGAAATGTAAAATAAAATTTCTTTTATGATAAAATATATCCTACATTTATATATTAATCATTTCCTCAATATACCTTATTGATATTTACTGCATACTTGTATGTTGAATGAAACTTGATGTATAGTCTCGCTGCATTCTGTAGGCTTTTTCAGCACATGATCCATATTGAGTCTTGATCTTATTCATGGAGCATTGTTGTCCAAAATTTTAAAGTTTTAACTTTTGATTAGGGACTTTAGTTTTTTCTACAGTGCTACGCAGTCTCTTTTCTTAGAATCAGGGTATCTCCCTCTTTTTTCAATATGAGTTTAGGGTAGTGTCAGGCGGTCGTGCCCGGTAGTCTTAATGTAGGGAGAGTACTGGGGGTAGTGCCGTGGTGTGTGTGTAGTACAGGGTAGTGTTGTTGGGTTTAGGGTAGTGTCAGTGGGTCGTGTTGGGTAGTCTTAATGTAGGGAGAGTACTGGGGGTTAGGGAGGGTCGTATAGGGGTACTAAATTAGGGTTTAGGGCAGAGTAGTGTCACTTACATTGCATACTTTTACCATGAGTATACCTTTACCATGCATGCCTTTGCGTTGTAATGGTATGCATAGTAAAAGCATCTGTGTGGTAAAAGTATGCGATGTAATGGCATGTCGTAATTGCAATGCGTAGTAATACTCGCATTGTAATGGCAAGCGTGGTATTAATACGCGCTGTAATGGGTCATATTCCCCCTGGCATTATGTGTAGACCAAGGCACTCTGAGATTCTGCACTGTTTTGTGTGTGAACTGAGGTGACTTTAGTTGGCTATCTTGTTTGTTTTCTTTAATCACGGATCCATAACATTGTAACTAATTTGGTTTGATGTGCAAAGGTCCAACATGAACCACCTTACTTACCAGGTTTGGTGCTGGATTATGGCATTTGGGGCTCCATTATCTGGGCCAGAGTATCTGGAAATTAAAACTACAACGTTGACACCTCCTACACTTACCAGATTCTCCTTGAACGCTAGTGGACAGTCCTTGGCTCTGCCTCTTTTTGTAGATCCAAGTTGAGATAACAACCAAAAAGACATAGAAGATGTAGAGGCCGAGGTAACCTAGGGATGGAGCAGAGATGCATGTATTATAGGGGCACTGTATGCACCCAGAGGCCTTCATCGAAAGCTACCTGTAACAGACCAGGTAATGGTCCAATGCAACCTGTTAATAGAATGGTTCCTACAAAAACATGGTTATGATGGATTAGATGGATGCTGTACATAAGACGCTTAATAAAGAGAGGTCACATGCTTGGCCCTTATCAAAGAGAAATTTAAGGGGCTATGCACAACCTTCAAGTGCTGGGAATACAAAGGACTCAAACTCAGACTCATTAAAGGTGACTCATTAATGGTGAGAATACCTACAAGAGTATCTGCAACGTCCATAAATACTGGTACTGAAAGAAATCCCTCAAGGAGTAATTAAATAAACACAATAAGCTGATGCAAATGTCTATTAATTATTGAGCTTACATGCCATTAAGAAGCTTACCGACATTGCCATGTTAAGAATTTAATATAACATATCAACATAAGAAGGAGCAAGATACTAAATGACTTTAATTATGAATCAGGAAGGGCACTTATGCAGAGCCAGCACTCCGAGACCAACTCAGTGCTCACACAATGTGGTTTTGAATGAATTACAAACCATTCTGAGTGTGTAAGCATTTTTAACAAAATAGGAAGGGCTCACATTGACCAATTACTGATAAGACAGGAAAAGGTTCGTAGACGGGGGCATTAATGATCAGAAAAGGACCTTGTAAGGCATGCTCATACGTAAAATGTGTGGAGTAAGTGATTCTCCACATCATCACCACAGAAGGGAGAGGGTAGTGATCCAAGCAGCAATGTGTTTGAGCAGAAGGACTAAGTATGCAATTTTAAATGCCTGTTTTTTGTGCACTGTGATAGGTCAAACTATGCATGGTTTAAGAATGCTGCCTTATCAAGATGAGCATGGAGGATTCATCTGTCCAGGTGAATATGGACATGTGGCCCATAGAAATTCAGACAGAGGTGGCAGCAGAGAGAAAAGAAACAACCAGGCAGCATGCGGAAGACTCGGAAACATGAACCCAGGGTTTTACATGTAAGGCACAGATAAACAGAAATGGGAGTTAATGGACTGCAGATAGCTGGTCAGACACTGGAAGTCAGATTCTAGCAGATCTCAGTTTCTGTTAGCTTGGTTTGTAGAGGTTTAGATAAAGGGTGCAGTGTGGACTGGCAGTATTGGTATTCTGGAACACTCTGAAAGCCTTACCCAATGACTCGCTTAGCTTGATCCGGCCGAGGTACAGAAGGAAGAATGTCAGGAAAATAGCCAGGATGTAGAATATGATGTCTCTCAGAAAAGGCCTGGATGCTGCAGTAAAAGGTTTTACTATGGCAATACCACCGGCCACCACAGTGGTCACGAACACGCCGGCACCTACAGGCACAAGAATGTCATGCGAGTTTAAATACCAATCTCCAGAATACCTCAAATCAAATTTTAAAAATTCTACAAACACTGGACTCAGAACATCAAATATCCCACAACCAAGAGGCTATCTTCATGCTTGAGCCTCACTGGGTGGTGACACAAGAAGTTCTGTTACCACCTTGTGACCTATTCAACCCCTTTCACAACTGCTATTATCCCTTTCTGCACTCACTTATTCCACCTCTAACAGAATTCATTATTACCCATTCCAGTTGGTGAAGGTAGGGTGAGAAGGGACTAGCAAAGTCCTTCATACTGTGGATATGTTCTGATCCCAAGATATATTCATGCCTTGCTGCAGTAGCTTAGTCAAGTCCTGTGGATGTCTATCAACTTACCAAAGAGCGCTCCAATTGCAAGTCCAGCAGTCCTGGGGTCTGAGAAGGCCACAACAGCACTAAAGACATCAGGAGCACCATTGCCAAAGGCAAGAAATGTGACACCATGAGAAGAATTTGGTCAAGGAGAGCAGAGGGTGTTTGGTTGAAGAGCAAAGTGAACAAATCTGGGGTACTGGGAAAGCGGAGTATATCTTAGTAGAATACAATACAGTCATAAAAGAATAAAAATGCATGTTTCAAGTAAAAGGACAGACATGAGGCCAACAATGGAATATTTTTCTCATCTGATGGAAACACACTGCACATTTTACACATTCTGAGATGTTCAAAGGAATCTGTACAAGGTTTCCCCTGAGAAACACATGTACTTCAAATGTCTGTGCCTTGTAAGTGTTGACAAAAAGGAGCATTACAGTATTGCAAACGTGAGCCTGCCTGTACATCACCGTTACAGCCTCACATCTTGAAAATCTCTAACTACTATGGACAATCTAAACAAAGAGAAGAGGTCGCTCTTTTGGACTATGAACTATGGAGCAACATACTCCTGAAGTTGCCGAAGATTACCCATGACAGTATAATTGGGAAAAGGCTCAAAACCACCTTCTTTTGTGAATAGATGTTAGGACCACCTGTCTGTCTTGAGGAATTTTGTTGCCTGTATCTCAGTGCCAAGAAGTCACCAGTGGTATGTTCTATGCTTTAATGAATAGTAAATTCAAATCCATCACATAGGGACAGAGAGAGGGGCAGCTGGAGCAACCTCATTCTAGCTGCAGTACAGGGCTCAGGGGGAGCGGGAGAGTGGCACTAGAATCAGTATATTCGAAGTCACCATGAATATGGACTAAAGAATTGGAAACTAGGCCTGTCGTTGGCCAGGTGGATGAGAGAGCTGATTGTTCACCATTGACAAATGTAGTGATCTGCAGGCAAATAGTTAGAGTGGTGGAAAAACAGACTTCTATCCTTTCAAGCTTGGTAAATAGAGTGCCATAAATAAGGCAAGGGTAGCAAGTTATTTGAGGTGCTTAGTGCAGTATGAAGCGCTATATGAAAACATGTTTATTATTATTTATGTTGATAAGAGAACAAAAAGCTGTGTGGTAAAGCTATAACACCCAGTAACAAACATCAAGACTATATACCCTATAAACGTTTTCTGACACTGAAGCTCCTGTACCTGGAGCACAACAGTTTGGCCTATCACTACCAATCAGAATTTGTGCAGCTACAAGGACAGATAGTCTTTGAAACTTTTTCAGAGCTCTTCAGTGCAGAAGTTTAGTGAAATGACACCCCAGTTGAATCCACTCGGCTGTCTCTACTGAGAAGGTACTCAAACATTGTCCTACTTCTGCTTCCCTTTGCAACCCCAAACAGCAAACATTTTGCTAAAGCAGCACCTGTCCTTCAATGGCCAGGGGATGCTTTAAAATATGTGCTTTGGAAATGCAAATGTAGGGACGGAGGTCACTTCCAGGCAACATCTCTGCAATTCACAGCCTATCACAAGCAGCCTCAAAGTGAAACTATACTAATAAACATTAATTCGACCGTCCTGTTTTTAATCCCATGCAGATGGACAGTTTGCAATAATGTTAATACATAGGTCCCATCACAAACTGTGCATCTTTTCACATAGCAGTCAGTATGCAAACTGCACTTCCTGGTTTGCAAATGGATGTTTGGACTTTAGGGCCCTGCCACCAACAATGCCTTTCACCAATATATACCTATTAAAAAATTTGAGGTACCCATTCTTAAAGTCATCTGTAGGTGAGCATTCCTCCACAGATGCCCTAAAAATGCTCTTCCTTTTCCTTATAGCCGTTTAAGAAGGTCAATATGTTCCTCTCCCAGGATCGCCTTGATACTACTGCTCACAATTTATTATTAGAGAAGGTGGCCTACTGGAATGCACTTTCTGCAAGTTTTGAACAAAGTGGACTCCATGAGCTAGCTAAAGGTTATGCAGAACACCAATTCAATGAGACTGACATATTGGCCACATGCACCAAAACCCCTGGATAGGTGTCAACCACTGTTTATAGAAGGACACAATGAACCTGTATCCTCCATCTAGAGAGCTCCGCTCTCAAACAAGTGTTGTATGATTGTCATGACCATGCTCCTTCCTAGCCACCATAAGATAGAATTGTTTACCAATGCACAAGAACAACTGCTTTCTCATTCTCTTATGGAGTGAAGACCTTCCTTGTCTGAATTTCCTTTCAACCGATCTCCCAGAATGCTTTCTTTGAACTTGCTTTTTTCCTCAACTTGAAAGCTTATTCTGCGCTTTAGTGCTTCAGAAATAAAATTGCAATCTAGGACTTAGAATTTTACTTGTCCCAATATAGGTAGGGGTGGAAAATCCTACAAAGCAAAGAGATTGGGACTATAAAGCCAAGATTGATTGAAGTTTTATTGTGACATAGGGCTAGTTGGCAGCAATGCAATGCATCGTTTGAGCAGCCATGGCAGAATATCGGCAGCCACCAATTAGGAACAAGTATTGAAAATGCAATAGGTCTCGCCTTTGATTAAGTTAAAGCCATTTGCTTTGCTAATGGTATTGTATAGCAAAGCAAATGGCTTTAACTTAATGAAAGGCGAGACCTATTGCATTTTTAATGCTTGTTCTATTCGTCTAACTCTCCCATGTCCTCTCCCCCTACAATCCTTGCCAAACATCGCTTCTACTTGCACCTGGTGGTGGTGGACGTGGTGGTGGTGGTGGTGGACGTGGAGGTGGTGGATGTGGAGGTGGTGGACGTGGAGGTGGTGGACGTGGAGGTGGTGGACGTGGAGGTGGTGGATGTTGTGGACGTGGAGGTGGTGGAGGACGTGGAGGCGGTGGACGTGGAGGCGGTGGACGTGGAGATGGCGGTTGTGGAGGTGGCGGTAGAGGATGTGGTGGTGGTGGAGGACATGGCGGTTGTGGACGTGGTGGACGTTGACGTGGTGGACGGGTGGTGAATGTGGAGGTGGATGTGGTGGTGGACGTGTAGGTGGATGTGGATGTGGACGTGGTGGTAGTGGATGTGGTGGTGGAGGTGGACATGGTGGAGGTGGAGGACGTGGTGGTAGTGGATGTGGTGGTGGAGGTGGACATGGTGGAGGTGGAGGACGTGGCGGTTGTGGACGTGGTGGTGGTGGACATGGAGGTGGATGTGGTGGTAGTGGATGTGGTGGTGGAGGTGGATGAGGTGGAGGTGGATGAAGTGGAAGTGGATGTGGTGGTGGACGTGGTGGACGTGGTGGTGGTGGACGTGGTGGTGGTGGACGTGGTGGTGGTGGACGTGGTGGTGGTGGACGTGGTGGTGGACGTGGTGGTGGACGTGGTGGTGGTGGACGTGGTGGTGGTGGACGTGGTGGTGGTGGACGTGGTGGTGGTGGACGTGGTGGTGGTGGACGTGGTGGAGGTGGACGTGGTGGAGGTGGACGTGGTGGAGGTGGACGTGGTGGAGGTGGACGTGGTGGAGGTGGACGTGGTGGAGGTGGACGTGGAGGTGGATGTGGTGGTAGTGGATGTGGTGGTGGAGGTGGATGTGGTGGAGGTGGATGAGGTGGAGGTGGATGAGGTGGAGGTGGATGAAGTGGAAGTGGATGTGGTGGATGTGGTGGTGGACGTGGTGGTGGTGGACGTGGTGGTGGTGGACGTGGTGGTGGACGTGGTGGTGGACGTGGTGGTGGACGTGGTGGTGGTGGACGTGGTGGTGGTGGACGTGGTGGAGGTGGACGTGGTGGTGGTGGACGTGGTGGTGGTGGACGTGGTGGTGGTGGACGTGGTGGAGGTGGACGTGGTGGAGGTGGACGTGGTGGAGGTGGACGTGGTGGAGGTGGACGTGGTGGAGGTGGACGTGGTGGAGGTGGACGTGGTGGAGGTGGACGTGGTGGAGGTGGACGTGGTGGAGGTGGACGTGGTGGACGTGGTGGAGGTGGTTGATGTGGACGTGGTTGTGGTGGTGGTGGATGTGGACGTGGTGGTGGTGGTGGTGGATGTGGAGGTGGTGGTGGTGGATGTGGACGTGGTGGTGGTGGATGTGGACGTGGTGGTGGTGGATGTGGACGTGGTGGTGGACGTGGTGGTGGTGGATGTGGTGGTGGAGGATGTGGTGGTGGAGGATGTGGTGATGGAGGATGTGGTGATGGAGGATGTGGTGGACGTGGTGGTGGACGTGGTGGTGGACGTGGACGTGGTGGTGGTGGACGTGGTGGTGGATGTGTAGGTGGATGTGGACGTGGTGGTAGTGGATGTGGTGTTGGAGGTGGACATGGTGGAGGTGGAGGACGTGGCGGTTGTGGAGGTGGTGGACATGGTGGAGGTGGATGTGGTGGTAGTGGATGTGGTGGTGGAGGTGGATGTGGTGGAGGTGGATGTGGTGGAGGTGGATGTGGTGGAGGTGGATGTGGTGGAGGTGGATGTGGAGGTGGAGGACGTGGTGGTGGACGTGGTGGATGTGGTGGTGGACGTGGTGGATGTGGTGGTGGACGTGGTGGATGTGGTGGTGGACGTGGTGGTGGACGTGGTGGTGGTGGACGTGGTGGTGGATGTGGACGTGGTGGAGGTGGACGTGGTGGTTGTGGTGGATGTGGACGTGGTGGTGGATGTGGTGGAGGACGTGGTGGTGGTGGATGTGGTGGAGGATGTGGTGGTGGAGGATGTGGTGGTGGAGGATGTGGTGGTCGATGTGGTGGTCGATGTGGTGGTGGATGTGGTGGTGGATGTGGTGGTGGAGGATGTGGTGGTGGAGGATGTGGAGGTGGACATGGTGGTGGACATGATGGTGGACATGGTGGATGTGGTGGTGGTGGATGTGGTGGTGGAGGACGTGGTGGAGGACGTGGTGGAGGACGTGGTGGAGGACGTGGTGGTGGTGGAGGAGGACGTGGTGGTGGAGGACGTGGTGGTGGAGGACGTGGTGGTGGAGGACGTGGTGGTGGAGGACGTGGTGGAGGATGTGGTGGAGGATGTGGTGGAGGATGTGGTGGATGTGGATGTGGTGGTGGAGGTGGATGTGGTGGTGGAGGTGGATGTGGTGGTGGAGGTGGACGTGGTGGTGGAGGTGGTGGTGGTGGACATGGTGGTGGATGACGTGGTGGTGGATGACGTGGTGGATGGGGTGGTGGTGGATGTGGTGGTGATGGTGGACGTGGTGGTGGTGGACATGGTGGTGGACGTGGTGGTGGTGGTGGTGGACATGGTAGTGGACGTGGTGGTGGTGGTGGACGACTATTGGGTAGAAAGGTGCTGGCAGAATGTGGAAGGAGAGGAGGATCTCGAAGGGGGACATGGGAGAGCAGAAAAAGGCTGAATATTAGAAACAAAAGATGGCGAGTAGATAGAACATGAAACAGATTTAACGGGATGGTCCCTTCTTATAGAGCATGTGAATGTTCCTTAGCACCTCGTTTTTAGTAAACAGGAGGACCATGGGGAGATTGATTAATCACGCATGATTATCGCTTGCGATTAATTGATTAATCACGCATGATGATCGCGTGCAGAATCTGGTGTTGCTAGAGTCAAGGCATTGGCTTACCAATGTGTGATTCTGGGCAAATAAGCTAATCTCCCAAGCCTTCTAAAAGGCATTGTGTTCCTGTGTGAATGTGGTCTTGTGTAATTGTAACTGGTAACTTGAACACACAACCACTTGGGGCATGAGTACGAGTTGCGCGGCATTTACCACACCCTGTAAATAACATAATAAAAGAAAATCCAGGACTGGCGTTCTACCACCATGGTGTCAGGTGACAGTCCTAGATAGTTATGAACGTGGAACCAGCAGCATCAGCCTTCACCAAGCCCTGCTGCGAGCCCTGTGCGTGCTCTGCTAGTATGTCGTACTTGGCATGTAGTAAGTAGATAAGGGCAGCATTCATTCAACCATAGAGATGAGGGAGCTGCTCTTAAGCACAGTATCTCAAACTGAACACCTAACTTAGATTGACAGGTAATTCCATGCCATTGGGGATCGCAAGTGCTGAGTTCTCATATAACCAACCGTGCATTCTGGGAGTTGTAGTCCAGCAACGTCTAAAATGAAACAACTGGGCAACAGCTCTAGGTGTCACCCTAAATGCAGAACTGTACCCCGGAGCTGGACTAGCAGCTCCTCTGACTAGAAGAGAATTGGAGGGGGTGGGGAGAGTAGTCCCAGGCGGAAGTGTGAGGCGCTCTCTTACGTCACTGGCCCATCTCCAGTGGCCTTGATACTGGGCTGTATCCGTTTAAGGCGGACAGAGCGTTGCCTGCAGCTCTTAGCAGGGGTATCCCTAGTACTCTGCACTCTCTGTGGCTTATCTGGTCCCACCTCTCCCTCCTGCGCCCTCACACCCCACAGGATCAGGGTGGGCTGCCGGGTGATCCAGCAGTCTGGATGCATCTGCGCTTGCCCTTGCTGCCGCGGTCCCTCTCTGTGTGTCTCTCTACTGATGCGCAGGGAGCTACTGGCATGGGAGGGTCAGAGGAAGCCTGTGGGGCTCAGAGTGTGTGAGAAGGAAAGGGTGTACTGACCAAGCAGAACAACTTCCCCTAAATGTACGCAGCTATCAAGTGCTGCAAATTCATAATGTTGCATTATGTTTTTTTTTTTTTGCGTTACGTGTTTTGTAAAAACTTTGGTAAAAGTTTGCCTTCTAATAAAGTTCAAAGGGATTCGATTTTTTTAAATTGTGAATGCGTGAACAGGGGGCTAGATGAGGGAGGGGTTCTGGGGCGGGGGCGGCAACAGAGGGATATGAGAAAATAGGCTTTTGTTTTGCACTGTAAAGTAGATAGTAATGATCATAATTTCAGTCACGAAAGTGCATTACAATAAAGTTGTAAATAAACAGATGCAGGGATTCTGAGTCACTTCAAACCAACCTCAACCCCCACCTTCCACCGTGTCAGACAACTAGCAGCAGCGAGCGAGCAGGCTGACCCCCCAAGCCGACGTTACTTCAGCATAAACAGAGCCTGCACGCTCTTTAAATTAGCATTGGGCATATGTGTTCCAGTGTTGATATTAAAATGGGCTAAAGTCAGAGTCCTACTACTGTGCAGGGATTTCAGCACTTTGATTTCCCTATGCGAACGCAGCTCAACGTACTCCCATCCAGCCGTGAGGTGTTTGTAGGTTAAGGCTTTTTAGGTTGCAATCTCCCCGTCTTCCTTGAATGACAAGCGCGGTCCCGAAAGTGAAAGAGGACCACGCTGCAGCTGGAGCATGGGGATCTCTTGTCTTTATAAGGCCATATGTTTAGAAACGCATGGCCCCATAAAGATAAGAAAGTGCTTTGCAACAGACACAAAGCAGGCAAGCCAGTCCGGGTGGGCCAGCACAAAAAGCGAAAGGGAGGCAACCCAACCACCTAATTTCCAATGGCAGGCCAACGTTTAACATAAACGGTGACGCCAGCCAATGGAAATAAGGCGCGGGGCTTCAAGCCCTTTTCTCAAACTCCTCATTTACAATAAATCTCGCCGAGCGAGAGGCGCATGTGCGCAGCAGCGCTAGGCGAGACCTAATATAAAGACTACTTCTCAATCCATGCACATTACAACTCTTAAGCAGTTATTTAACTTTACCCCAAGTATCTTTGCAAATATTTTAAAGAAGGTCGGTTTTGCGCCTCATTGGGTCTCACCTACGACCCTAGACAGGTAGAGCATGAATTAGCTAGCCTCAAGAATAGAAATGAGGTTTTACATGATTGTTGCCATCTCTCACCTTATGTAAGAAAGTTCTAAAAGATGGCCTGCAGTGAATAATACCTCAGTTCCATGTGAGTATTGGAAAATGTCGGGTCCGGAAGAAGAAACATGTCCTGTCCCAATCCCCTCTCACCTCTATGTAAGATCTACTGGTGAAGACAATGGGCTCTAGAGGAACAGGTCAAATTAAGCACAGAAAATGTTCACAAGGAACTCATTTTTAAATCAATTGATTGATTACAGCCTCAATTAATGTCGCCTGCTAGACTGAAGCAAAACAATCAATTGTAGAATAGAGCTTTAGCTTAATAACGCATCAGCACATTGAAACTTTTTGAAACGTTTATTAGCCCACTAGGTAAAGGAAATGTTTTTGGTACTCACTTCAGCTGAAGTGAGATATTTATTCTTGCATAATAATGATTTAATACCAAAGAAAGCATACAAAGTTTGATCCTGCCTGTGTATTTACATTATATACATTTGCATTTCGAAATTGAATTGTGACCCCAGTGAAGTAACCATAACCAAAACCTGTGAAGTATAAAGGTTGCAGTTGAAAAAATGTAATGGTGGTTATAGGTAAAATGAGGAGCCAATGGAGTATTGGTACAAGCAAATTATTCCTCATTGGGTAACACTCCTAAAATAAACCTTGGATCTGCAGTAACTCCGTTACTACGCTCTTCGCTAGAAGCCTAATTGTGGCATCTCGTCCGCTCAAGGGAAAATGCTGGCAATACACTCGATGCAATATCACTCAGGCAACCGGATTTAACAGCTTGTCCCCAGAATCACCTGTCCTGAAGAGACCACATAACACGAGAGGGTCGAAACGTCGTCAGCTATTAATAAGAAGAAGCCATCAACTAATCATATAGTTGTTTCTGAATAATTTGCTTGTACCAACACTCCAATGACTCCTCTCTTTACCAATAACCACCATTACATTTTTTTCAACAGCACTTTTTATATTCATGGGTTTTGGTCATGGTTGCTTCACTGGGGTCACAATTCACTTTTGAAATGCAAATGTATATAATGTAAATACACAGACAGGATCAAACTTTTGTATTAAATAATTATTATGCAAGAATAAATATCTCACTTTGGCTGAAGTGAGTACCGAAAACATTTCCTTTGTCTAGTGGGCTAATAAATGTTTCAAACTGTTTCAATATGTTGATGCTTTATTAAGCTAAACCTCTATTCTACATTTGATTTTTTTGCTTCAGGCTAGCAGGCGACATTAATTGCAGCAGTAATCAATCAATTGATTTTAAAAAGGAGTTCCTTGTGAACATTGTCTGTGCTTAATTAGCATTACCCAGTTCACAAGGACATATGGGCCGCTCTTGGTTGTTGTAAGAACTAGAGGAACAGGTCAGCAGAAGAGCCCACAAATGGAGTGGATCTGGTCAAAAAAAAGTCAAGGGCCTACACTTTTTCAGCCCTGGCCTCGAGCACAAACCTTTAGAGATAAGGCTAAGGGTTACTCAAGTGTCAGAATTCCTTGTCCATCATAGCTGCAAGGAAAAAATGGACTGGTGGGAAAGCATTGAGAGGATGAAAAAGATAAGTGGGCGGTGGCACAGGGGAAGGGCCTCACAGTTATTCTTGGCCTCACCAGATGTAGCTTGGCACATTTTCTACATGATATGCTGTCCCCACATTTTGGGGAGGAGAAGAGGTGGACAAGCAATTAATCTTACTTTGTGCTTGTGTATGTTTTAAGGTGCAAGATCAAAGTTCTCAGAAGTGTGGCAAGTGCAACATAACTTTTTGAGGATTCCTGAAGCCTGTGGAATTTAATACTATTTTCAGCTATAAAGTGAACACCCGATCGTGGGTTAATTGGTTGGCACAGGATTTTACTACGTGGTCCCCTCATCTTACCTAGCCAACAACATTCATCAGTGTTACCAAAGAGTAGTATTTTTTTTTAAACACTGGCCCAAGAAAATACTGCCGAAACGATTTAGCCTTTTTTTTAACCTTTAGTCAGTGTCAGTTTGTGTGCAATAAATACAGGCGGGGGATAAGTGGGTAGGAGGAAAGCTAAAGAAACGGGCATTCGTTCACAGCATTAATAAAATAAAGATGGTATAAAGTCTTGGTGGCACAACTATGTTTTTCAAACTAACCTAAAACATAGAGGCAACTTCGGAGATATTTTAATCCCGACAAATGGATAACCACATTGTAGGCTCCAAAAGTAAGTCAACAAAAAGGCAACAATTGATAGATTTGAAGGTGGCATTGGTGCTCATAATAAGGAGACGTTAGAGGAGGTGCCCATTAGACATGAGTATCAAGTAAGCCCTCACACAGGTTTAAGGCAGGATGCTGTAGTTTTTAATGACAAAAACTTTAAACAAGCATTGGTAAAGCCACCACGTCTTGCCTTTCGGCTGCCAATACAGACCTTTTCAATTTGCAATGTTTTCTGGGGATGATATTAATCACCAAAAATCATGGGGGCGTGAGGAGGAAAGCAGAACACTAGGGAGAGAATAAGAAAATACATGCACTCCCTTGGAGAGCTGAAGGCAAAGGAAAAAAGTATCTCTCTCAATATGCGCAGTGGAAGGGTACAAGCCACCCAATCAAAAGCAAAGTAAATAATCTATGCTATACTGGAAGAACAAACAAGAAAATTAAGGAAAGACATTGAATAACAAGCAAATAAAGAACAGTGACAAGAAAACCAACCAACCATTGATAAGCAATGGGCTCGCCCAAAGCCCACTTTAAGTAGTGGTACTGTCCACAACAGGTGGTAGCTAAATGCTGTATGTAGTCGAGACCTAAAAAGTATTCCTTTGCTCACCACGGGTTAAGTGATAATCTCTAGAGATTCTCACAGGGCCACATATGCTTTGAGCTTGCATCAAAAGAGAAGTGACTCAAGTTGCTATGTGGCAATCAGCAAGAAGACGTGCTCAAATGGCCATCTGGCCCACGTGAGTTTTGCAGCAGTTTATTCAGTTTTTTGAGTTTTTACAAACCTTTCTCTTTGTAATCTGCCAGGAAACGTGCCTGCCTGAAACACATCATCTTCCACACCATTTCACACCAGCGTGCAGGAGCATCCACAACATACACTACCCATAAACAGAGTCAACATTTTATCCCCTGCTCCCTTCCTCTCCACCCCTCTCTAGCCTCACTTGCCATGTAAGCTGAAGGGGCAGGGTTCACGGCAGGTTACAGTTCCTCTACAATCCAGAAGCAGCTGCTCATAGTTGAGTTATATACAAAGGAGCCCGAGGGCATCTGCTGTCAGTCATGGCTTCCTGTTTCAGTTATCTGGCATCTTTTTTTCAGAAGACTGATCTTAGACACCAAATGGGATGGTTTGGTCAATTCAAGTCTTGCATCTTAAGCCACAGACCTAGATTCATAAAATGCCATCACACACATCAAGCATCCTTTCACCCCTTGATAACATCACACAGTAGAGCTAGAACATCCTCCCATCCACCATTGCCTCCTATTTACAACCATGGGTCTAGAACAGGGTTCTCTAAAGTTGGTCCTGAAGGACCTGATCCATGCCAGATTTGTAGCATATCCCCAGAGCCTAGTATCAAACATACCAAGGCTGGAATATTGTCACACAGTGCATGTCTGAAGGTAGGAAATCAAGAAAAGACCAAACAAATTCTCCTTCAACATCTGCTTCAATTATCACAGCTTGACAGAATTATTACTATAATGTTTAAAGAGTTATATAATATGTTTGCCTGCACATTTATGGGTTAATATCCGGATCAAAGACAATCCCAAACTCTTGTAGAGACTTCATCAGTTTAAGGCAGACGGGGTCTAATCAATAGGTGGCAGAGGAAGCTCTTCCCGTCCACAAAGCAGACTGTTTTTGTAATGGTGAAATGTCTCCCTGCTCACTGTCCCGGCAATGCATCACCACTCCCATTGACCAATGAAAACTCTTAAAAGGATACAGCGACGTTGTGAGACAACTTCAGGTTGGTGGAGATAGCTGATAAATTTGGGCAAAAGCTACAATAAGAAAAGTCAAAATATTAGATGTATTGCCTATTTTATGGCCAAAAGGAATCATCAGGCAAGTCAATACGAATGGCTTTGTCAAATCTTTTGAACGGTTTAGGAAAAAACACACACAGACACAATGTAAACATTTACACTCAGTTTTATGTACTTATGTCTTATATGTTTTACATACAGTGCATATCTGCCAATTACTAAGCTTATTAGCAACCTGCTGCAGTGCTGGTCTCAGGTTCTGGTTTTGCACAAGTGGCGTGAGGCATCCCTTAAGGGGGTGGGGAGTATCCATGGCAGGCCCTGGACAAATGAGAAAGTGTGGCACCGAAGAGGTGCACGGATTTCCCAGTAGATCTGCTCTGCGAGGAGGGGGTTGGGCATGTTTTGTGATCCACTGTCCAAACTCGTGTAATTTTGTATGTTTGGATTGCCTCTCCAGGGTCCACTGCAGTGAGCATGCAAGGCTCTGACTCAATCCGAGTCAACTGTGGAAGTAGTGTAAGTGTGGGCAGACGGATATAGCGACAGAGAAGAAAGGAAAAGTGATCTATCCAACAATTTCCTGTTATGGAAAACCTTGCCTTTCACGACTTCCTGTCTCCCGCTAGCCCGTGAGGCTGACTGAAGGAGCAGATTGGGCATGAATGACACGGACTCATCCCACTAGACCAGACATTCAGAGACACGGGCAAGTTGGGATATCTAACAAGTTGCCTATTGACTAGGGAGCTGCCACCGCTCATCATATGAAATAATATTCTAAATTCAGGAGAAGATCTTCCTCCCATGATTTTCAAAGACTTAAAGAGAATAATCTAATAAACACAGAATTATCCTCCTAAAAAATATTTATGCTCAAGTTTATTCACAAAAAAAGAACCAAGATGAAAATTAAAGCATAAACGTTGTAAAATCAACCATCATTGGCAAAGCTAATGGGTCCAATAGCGGCTGCAGAGTTTTGATTTTGCCAATGCACTTTTTTTTTTTAGGTCTCGCCTACGCAGCACGCATGCACTGCATAGGAGGGCCTTTAGCCTTCGCTCTGGTCATTTTCAAGCGCTGCACTCGTGATTGTGGTGGTGCAAGCACGAGTGCAGTGCTTGAAAATGAGCAGGCTGCTCTCCCAAGCACGCGCGTGCACCTCTCTCCTCGCCCACACGTCCCGGCCATGTTGTAATTTTAGTCTCTTTCTCGCCTTACTTTTTGCGTCCGCGCCCTTTTTTCGTTTCCTTATATCGCGTACGTGCGCACACACCACTCGCAGCTGTCTTTCAGGCTTGTTATATTAAGTGGTCATCATCTTAATAGTGCTCTAGTGTATTCTGCCTTTTACGACACATTGTCACATTGTTGTGTGCCAATGCCTGTAAGTATTGTCACACATCAAGTGACCCATGGTGAGTCACGTCTGTACTCATTCAAGGCCATTCAGTGCACTTCTACACTCCGGTGTCCTTTTAAAGTAGCACGTGATGAAACCGGAGTCACAACACAACCATAAACAAAGCATAGGGTCATCCAGGAATCTTTTTTGTGGGTCGTTATTACTAGTTCTGCACGATTTCTAAGAAGAACCGGGTTTCTTTCTTTTTGCTAAATGGAGCTGGTCCCTTTAAGGGAGCTGCTATTTTGCTCTTCTTGAACCCACACATTGTCACGTCAGCTGCTTGCGCTCCAAGGGTACAGCACTCTGAACACCAGGAGACTCTGAAGGAAATGGATATTTGGAAAGTACATGCTGGCTCTCCAAGAGAAATATCTGTTATGTGTATTAAGCTGAAAACGACTAAAGCCGGTTTGCACACGTATACTTTTACTTGAACTATACCTTCCCAAACTTAAATGACAGGCATTCAAAACATTTGAAAAAGCTCAACTGGTACTGACCCCAAAATTACAACAAACATGCTGCATGGCAAACAAGGAACTCAGAAAACCGTTTAGCTGAGTGGTACTCATTAGAAGAAGGGTGCAGCCACACAGCCATTCTGAAATCTCCTTACAGGACAATCTATCTTTGGAAATCATGCTCAATCCCACAAGAGCCACTGCAGCCCCCTAACCTCAAGAGGGTTTGAGAGGGGAAAAAAAGCGATTTTTTTCTTGACAAATAAAACGCAAAAGATCTACAGCAATAGCAGTATGATGGTGTCACCTCGGCAGCCATACATCCTGTTACTTTATACTTTCTCTACTCTGTTGCAGAGGTTGTATGGATTTCCCCTTACTATCAAATTGACTCTCTAGTATGTCCCATTTGAATGCCTATGATTTTACCGGATCCCCCAGGTATCATCCTCGCCAATGCCATTATAGTCAGTCCAGTTTCTCCATATCCTCTGGAATTACCAATACAAACTAACTTTATATATGGCCGTTTTAGCTTCCATGCACTGATCCATCCCCATGCACCATTGCGACTTGTTGCAATGGAATGAGTTCACCCATTCTAGGGCTCAGGAAAGTGATCTACGTAAATTCTGCTTTAAACAGTACTCTGTATTCTAGAACTTGTACGCCCATATTTATAAAGTACAAGTCCCAGAACCCAGTGTGTTGATGGCTAAAAAGTCCAGACTGTCTAAAAAGGGAGACCAATGGCCAGGGGCCGTTGGGATCTATAGATAACATTTAAGCAAAAAGAAAAACAAGCATTGGCATAGCCAATAGGTCTCGCCTTTGTGACCTAGAAGTGTTTAGTTATCCAGCACAATATCCTTGGTGCAACAACATCAACTGTTGCATGGCTAAACACTTATAAGGTCCCAAAGGCGAGACCTATTGGCTATGCTAATGCTTACTTTTTAAAGCTTTGCAAAGATTTATTTTTAGGAAGCTACTGGGTCCTGCTCAATCTAAAACAAAACAGCGGCTACAAGTAAGACATATTATTTTGGTCACAAGAGGTACACATTGCATATGGTGCCTGTCATTGAAGAGAACTACTTTGGGTGTGGATATGCTACATGGGAAAGGGGAGCAACAGCTGATGTGGACTAGCCCACTGCCCCAACCTGTATGCTGTAGTGGGTAGACAAAAAATGTGAATGACGTAATAAGAGACCAATGGAAGAAGGGGGCTGGCTGAAAGACATCTTTCAGTATATTATACATATACATTTAATATAATCAAAATATCTTGGCTTACCTCAGACCTAAACATTATGTATTTAGAATATCAATCAATTGCTAGATTAATAATGGTTTCCTGGTCCCAAATACGCAATTCCTAAGGTATCTGCGGATAACAGGAGCATTTCAATCAAGTTCACAAACTGTAATTGTAAACATTGAGAATTGATGAGTGCCAATTATGATGGATGTGATGCAAAACATGTTCAATTAATTACAATAAAGTTTACTAGAGATATAGAAATGAAAGCAGGGTGTTCACTGTGGGTGGTACTTGAGGCAGAAGCAATGAGCTCGAGATCACTCTATAGCGGGAGAATATAACATGATCTTTACAGGGGAGAATGTTCTTGAACTGGAGTCCTGATGTGAAAGGACTGGAAATGAGGAGGGTGCATGAGGTTTATTAACAACCATGGGGTGCTGGTTATGGCGTGGGACGCCATGTAAGAACAATTCAAACCTCAAAGGGAAGACAGACTGATCCTAGGAGGCCTGTTTGAGACAAACCCAGACTGAAACCCACCTTTGACTTTCCCTTTTTTACCAGACAGACATTGGCAACTTACGTTGCCTCCTATGACATTTCGTGCGCGGGGACCGCTCACACTCTAATTACATCAGGTTGACTGATTGGAGAATTTGGAATTGGCAGGGCAGATACCTTGGGAGGGTGGGGCGGGGGTAGTTATCTGGTTGTTTAGGTTTACTTTCTCCGTTCTTTCATGGACCATTATATCTGATTAACATGATTACATGCACCGTACATGGCTCTCTACTGTACCTATATCCTAGATGAACAATGATTGTACATGTAAATGCTATTATTCGACCGCCCATGTAAACATACTTATTGATGTCTTGGGCAAACATTGTGTTTTTGTTTCAAAAATGCAATAAAACAGGTTTAACAAAAAACACCATGGGGTGTTGGTTGTTGAAACAGGGAGTTCTGTCCTAAGTATGGTGGGCAACAGTAAATGTGTGCTGGGGGCTTTTCCATGAAAAGCTTTTAAGTTTAAGGATACAATTTGCATTCTAGCCAGAGGCTGACAGTTAGCTAATTGGTGTCAGTGACGGAAGGTAGGGTGGTTAGGTGGACATAAAAGATGTGTGGCAAATTTTAGGATTCTGTCAAATGGAGAGGAGTAGAGTGCAAGGCCAACGAGAAGACTGCTGCAAAAGTCTGGCCAGCTGAACACCAGGACGCCTTAGAGTTCTACTGGTTTGAAATGGGAAGCTGTGTGGACTATTGGCATGATATACAACTGGAACCTGTTGGAAACCAAATGCTTCTTTCACGTTAGGGCCGTAGAACAAATCCCAATTCCTACAGCGGAGGTTAGTTGAAGGGGGTCATGAGGAAATGTTGTCGGATGGGCAGACACTTCGGTGGAAGTTGCAGGAAAGCAGGAGATTTCTTATTTCGATGCAGTTCACATGGGAAAATATAGAATCATCCAGTCACAAATGGATGTTAGACAGTCAGAGATTTGAAACATGAGCTCGGGGGGAGCACAGAAGAGGATAAAAAGATTTGGTGTGTCATCGGCTTGAATGTCACAGGGAAACTGAATAAAGGGATTATGCCATCAAAGGAGGTAGCACAGAGAAAAGTGAGTAGAGAGTCCAGGATAAAGCAGTGAGGGCCACTAATCCGTAGCGCCATGAGGGAGGATAGACAGGACCACAAGGATGGAGTAGACGAAGTGGTTGTGAAATTAGACATATGGGAGACAGCAATGTCCAAGCAGTGGAGTGAAGGAAGGCTAGAGTGGAGAGGCTCTTAAAACCTGCTCAACAATTGGTATGAAAATAACAGATTTCTACTTACAATTTGTCAGCAGTGGTTCCAAGGACGAGGAACAAATACAGCAACCAAAAGGCCTGTTAGACAAAAGCAAACCATTATACAAAAAACTACACCAGTGCCAATGGGTCACATTCTGAAAAAACAAATAAGTGCAATAGGAAGTAGAAACATGTCGAAAAAGCAATCTAGATTGTAGACATTTACTATCTCAGGACTGCAGCATTATCTGCTATTCCAGTGGCAAAACGGCTTTGCCAATAGGCCTCCATCATACCAGTCAGCACTCCTGGAATTCCAAATTGAGACCACAAACAAATAACTGCCAGAGAGTTCAGCCCTGAGGCGCACACACACTAATGTAACTCAGTACAGACTCTTAGCACCTCCGGTATTCCACTGTTGGGGCCCTATTAACAGAAGTGCCTCAATTCGAACTTATTGCACCGCATTATGATTCCAGACACGTCGGATTCAGGTACCTTCAAGTTCTCGTCATCCACATCCCAATGTACCTCAAGCAAGACCTTCAGTTTCTCTGGGCACTGAAGTACTGAGCCCAGGACCAAAATACCTAGGCCCTTCGAGGCAGCATTTCCAGTTTATCAGATGTCGATTTCCCACACACAGCTGTGACAAGGATCCACATTAGTGTCCAGGAGCTTCCAGTGCTAGTCTTCGACAGAAAAATTCCAACATGGTTCTGCTAACGCTCCTGAAATCTGTCTGGCAGCTTCTCACACTATCCTACGACCGAAATGCCCACAGCTCTGCTAACCCACCAGCTTTAGTTACGGCATGTAGCCATCCGGGCCTATCCAGTGGTCAGCGCCCAGATATTGTTCTTCCCTGACATCTCATTTTTGACTAGCACGGCCCTCGTATTCATGCCCAAGGATCTCTTTGTAAATCCACCAATAAGCCACACCGGACCTGAGAAACATGTATGAAGGAACTAGATTCCCTTGACAATCCAGCGCTCATTCGAAAGACCTCCACACAGCTCTGCCAAAGGGTGAATCCTTTACTTGGGGTCCTGTCGTTAATGGGCTGTATTTCGTGTGGTTTCCATTGTTAAATGCTGCTTTCCCAGCGCCACCAGTGCTACTGCACTCAATTTGAATACGAAAATTACTCCATTTTTGCACCTGGCTCTCTATTAGTAGCAAAGTTAGGCAGTCAAGGCTTGCTCTGTGTGGAGGAAGAGGTTACAATATAGGTAGGCTCAAAATGGATAGCCAGCAGAACCCTTCAAGCGCTTGGCAGAATGAATAGATGACATTCTACAAATATGTGCACTGTAAGCTTGCAGACCCCCACCCAGGTGGGTGTATGGCTCGACTAAATGCAAATAGACTCATTGGTCAAGCGTTAGGATCAAGAGCACCTTCGTTTACGAACTAGTTAGACACATAACAAATAAATGCTTTATAAGAATCATCTTAGGATACCTTACCAGAATCTCTGTTTCAGCACCATGATGATCAGGGACAATACAAGGAAGCTAGAACCATTTTCTAGTACACACCCTGGGTAGCACCCGCTTTACGGTGGTGTAATTACAGCGAACTATCCAGCACGAGCTCAGACAACATATCATCAACCATAAAACTCCATGCCCAGTTTGTTCCCAATGGACACTGTGCTCTTCTGACTATCATTCCTGCCAACTAAAATGTTTAGTTTGCTTTTGCCAATAGTGCTCTGTACAGCAAATAGTCTTTTTATAGGATGTGACTGACCCAGGCCTGTAGCCAGCAAAAACCTGTAACAGAGTTCTGGAGACGATGTTTTAAGGTTTGATGATCAATCCTTGACTAATAAGAAGTGGGGAAACTTTTTTTGCCACTTAGGATTTAAAGCGAAAACCTTTAACACACTCCAATTCTATGCACAATTTTCCACTCTGCAGGTAAGGACACCAGAACATAGACATCAATACATGCAAAATACAGAGATGGCTTGACAGAAGTGGTGTTTGAACAGCCAGAAAAATCGATCTGTGAACCTAGACCCTTATTTTAAAGAGGGATTCAAACAAGCAGTGTTGAAAAGTGTAGATTTGGATGGTGAACAGAGGACTCAAAGGGTCACCGGTGCTGTGGTCTTGCTTAGCTTGCAGTTGCACTGCCGTTTTTTTGATAGGCAGCCAATGCAATTGCCGAAGGGCTGGATGAGTTCAATGGAGAAGGATACATGACCAGCTCCACAGACTCTGGCCTCATACCACGTCTTGAGACAACTCGTGTTGGCAGAACAGTGTCAGTGTTTAATAGGGTTTAGCACTAGTACCCCTAGTCCACCAATAACACTGCACCCAGTTACTCGCTTAGGGCACCAGACTCTCCAGGAGTGTGGAAGCTGGGAAGTCAAGGCTTACTCTAGGCAGTAGAACATGACGGGTAAAGCTGTCGTAGTAAAGGAATTATCCAACTAGTGCCATAACTTCTATGAAGACTAGGATTGTATGAAAAAGTAGGTAAAACGGAGCTGTCAAAACCATGATAGACACAAAGAGACATAGGACGTGCGCACATTACCTTTTGTAGTCTAATCCGCCCCAAATATATTTATAGCATTTAAGTGCAAGGTGCTAGGTTTTAGTTAACTTTGAGCACTATGTACAATGTTCACCTGTGGGACACTGCCTGGTCTCAAAATCCTTTTTAAATTATCTGGAAGAACGTGCTTGCGACTGCGGGGGACAGAAACCCTTTGCATGGCATTGGGCAGTTTACTTTTTCTGACTACTTGACAATCGGTAGGTGAAGGTGCTACACATTTCAACACTGTTACTCTTCAGTGTTCCCACAATGCAAGTGACAGTGGATGCTGATTCTTGACATCGGGTTATGAGGCCACTGGAGGTGGTAACAGCGGAAGTATCCCACAGGCCCTTTTTACCTGCACCTTTCTAGGGAGAAGGCTTACTCATTCTTCCCTGATAAAAGTGCTTCCAAACGGCTTTAAAGGGGATTCCTTGCCTATGTGTGTGCTGGGCGCATGCAGGGTGTGTGTGTTGTGAACAGAAGATGTCCATTTGAGATATTATGTGGCTGATGGCACAAGACGGCAGTCTCTCTCCAGTCCGTCCTTTGTGCATGGTGTACATCACTGCCTGCCTGTCCCTTATGTTCAAGATTGCCCCCTCCCTGAAATTGGAGTTGCTGAGGAGAGGGAGGATTTTTCTCCAGCTCGCTCTTTGTGAAGTATTGGTTTTGTCTGCTCTGGGAAATATTTCTGTGTTAATGGCTGATGGCTTCTAAATTGAGCTGTCTAACTGGACCAGTCTTAATACAGTATACATCGTGTGCTTGACCAGTTCAGCCTGCTCTGGCCATTTTCTATTACATCCCGAGTCTTCAAACCCTGGACAAATGGGAAAGATGCCTTCTCGGACAAGGGCTAGGTGCTCCTATCTGGACTTCAAGGATTCACTTTACCGGGGTAGACCTTTTACTGGTGACTGCCCCTCTCTCAGGAGCCTGACTACCCTGTGAGGAGGGGAGCTGACCTTCCAACCACCGGGACGCTCTGCACAAGGCTCTGCTGATTCACAAGCGTGCATGGAGAACAGCTCAAGGAAGTGAGGTCACCAAGGAGCTGCGAGACACCTGCAGCCCAGCTACCTTGGAAACAAGCATTTGCAATGGAATAGGTCTTGCATTTACAAGAATTTGGCATTGTAAATGACAATGCCTTTTATTTATGAGTTGCTTTCAAACGTTCGTAAATGTGAGACCTATTGCATTGCAAATGCGTTTGCCGCCGAGTACCAACACACGTAACAGGGGGTGCAAAGTGCAAATACCACTCCTCCTCCCCACTCCCATGCCTCCCTGCACACGCTGGCTCGGCGCCAGCAGCTGAAAAATAAAACGATAGTAACATATTGTTTTATTTTTCAGCTGTTGACTCTGACCCAGTGGTGCAACGATCCTTTGCCATTGCTGAGGAGCCGCCGCTGCACCCCGCCCTCTCCACCATGGTGTGAGGCTGTGTGTTGCTCAAGTCTGAAAGAGGTCCAGTGTGGGGAATGACAGAAGCAGCAGACCAGTCTTAGTAGATATGGCTCTGTGCTGCAACCCCCCTCCGGCCTCCCCCCAGCCCCGCTTCCCAGCAGCACATCACAACAAATTTGGTTGTTGCACTGCTTGACAAATATGTAAATCTGACCCAGAGTATTTGAATGTTGGAGCATCTGCATTGAAATTCACTTTTATATGGTCAAGTATTGACAATGCATCATTACAAAGGCAACTGGACCACATGCCCCAATATATGCAACATCCTGACAAGTTTAAGTCTGATTTGACCTACTTGTTTATTAGAGTTCCCAGGTGAACCATGCCATCCTGGACACAATGTTTCAGCCTTGGGACTTTCATTCACAAACCAATGTTTTGCGGGTCTCCTGTCCCGCTCGTGAACCCTGACAATCAATACCAGAATTCAGTGCAGTTTTATTTGAAAGAAAAAGACTGGAGCGTTACAACCCGAAAGAAAAGGGGTCTTCTGAAAATCCATCCTTCAGTGCGCTATGTTTTAAAGTTGTTGGTGACTTTATAAGTACTAAGCAAATACTTCAATAAGTATTATAAACTAGTTGTTGTTTATAATCTGTATGCCAGTGAGTTTTGGTGAATGTAAATTTGTAAGAAGTTAGTATGATAAAATAAATTATCTTCTCTTAAGATGTTGCACAGATAGTATACATGGGCCACTTTTAAAGTCTCCCCTTTGCCTTTTTCACTTTCCAATACGTCCCGGGCAGGGCCTGGCTGGTCACTGAGGCACTCTCTCATTTTCCTGCTGGGTGGCAGACTCAGAGGATGTATTCAGAGCTAAACAACTTGTAATGCCCCAGCCATAGCCCAAGGGCGCACACTTGTCACCCCATGGCCCCTGACAATAGTTGCCAAGTAGCTCCATTCGTGGGTTTAAACCAACAGCGCTTTGCATGCTGGGGTGTTTATCATATAAGGTGAAGTGAAACATCAAGTCCCAAAATGCTACGTGCTGTAGACGTCTCACGACACTGAGCTAACTGGCAGCTAACCCCACCCCTGTCCCTGATACTATGAGAGACCTCTTCAGTACCATGTTCCTCACCGCTCTGTCACAGTTTTATTTCGAAGTACTTTTTATCCTTAGATGTCGTGGCTGTCTCTATCACCTTCAGTCTCTGCACTTCTCTGACTGCGTAGCCCCCTCTCGTTCTTTCCCTCTGTGTTGGGTTTCGTCTTTTTCTCTACTTACGTCATTGCTTACGCCTGTAACTATCATATAGCGTTCTTCACTGGTGGTTCCTGCACAGCACATACACCCCGTTGTCAGACCACAGCCCTACGTGCATACAGAGTACTTTTACTTATGAATGAGGTGGGATCGGTCCCTTTCTGTGCTGGACGTGTTTGTGAGATGTTCGGAGGGACTAGGCCAATGGGGGGCGGCAAGACATTGTTTCTTCAGCCAAGTGACTGTCACAACAAGCTGTCGCCATTGCGCAAAGGCAGCCGCTTGTTTAGCTGAATGAAAAAAATATAGTGCCTACCGACTAATGAAGGAGACAGTGTAACGCCGCAAGTAAAAGATCCAGTCCTGATGGGCGGTTACAAAAGGAGACAGGGCGGTAACAAGGAGGGATTAAGAAGCCCGATTATCAATCGGAAGCCAGCATTTCTCATGGAAAAGGACACCAGCCAATGAAAAATATGGGCAGAGGCTTCCACAGCACTTCTACTGTATACCCTACTACAGCATGCCTTGCAGAGCAAGCAGCGCATGCGCTGCAATGCTAGGCTCGACCTAAAAAGGGAGAGACCACCTCTAGGACTGCCTGGGTCTTAGAGCTTTGGAGACATTCCCCTGTTTTTTTTTTAAAACACAAGCTGAGAGGCAAACAATATATATCAGCCAAATGCTATTTGTATCGCGAAAAGATGAATCAAGAGGGCATTTCCTTGGTTTATGCTGGTCTTTATTCAAACATCATTTTATAGTTGAGGATAGACATTTTCGCGCAGCCAATGCATTTTGCCTAGTTATGTGCTTCTTCAGGACAAAATATGTATATCTTCTATATTTAGAAAAGATACTGCCAAAAGCGTTGTCCATTATGTAAACATAATTTCCATCTGTGGGTCCTCTGTGGTACGTTATAAAGCGGCAGTATTTTCCCCTCGCTGTGATGCTTTCCAGCCCATTTTTTTTGGGTTTGGCTAGTTATCTTTAACCGAGAGTAAAAACGTGTGGTTTCGGCATCTAGTGTATTTTACCTATTGGTAAAATACACTAGCTGCCGAAACCGCAAGAGGGAAAAATACTGCCACTTTATAACGTACCACAGAGGACCCACAGATGGAAATTAGGTTTACATGATGGACGACACTTTTGGCATTATCTTTTCTAAATATAGAAAATAACCACATTTTGTCTAGATGCCTTGAATAAGTTCATAACTGGGTGAAACGCGTGGGCTGCGAAAAGTTCTAGCCTCAATTATAAAATGATGTTCGAATAAACACCAGCATAAACCAAGGAAATCACGTCTCGATTGATTTTTTTGCGATACAAATAGCATTTGGTGGATATATATGTTGTTTGCTATAAAGTTGCCTCTCAGCTTGTGTTTTTAAAAAGCAATTGTATAATTTATGGTTCAAATTGGTGGCGAATCATTTTGAGGTGGGCAACATTTGATTTTTGTATTGAAATAAATATAACACACGTGGTTTGTGCGATAAACGGCCCCCATAGCCGCCATTACGTGTTCAGTCAGGTTTCCCTGATTCGTCACTGATCACTTTGTACCATCATTGACAACCCGTACTTTTTGAGTGGCCATATCTGCTCCCTTCTTAGGCCTAAGTGGCCATGAGATGTGTACCACTCCTTGGAGCAATCGTTCTAATTCCTGAATTCTGACCATCTCTCTAGCCCTTACATTCCAGAGATATTACAGTGTAAAGTTGCAGTTGAGGTTCAACTTAAATTCCGGGTCCTAGATGAGAATGTCGAAGTATTGGAGTTAAATGGGTGCCCTTAGACTCCTGACTATCACAGGAACAAGAAAATTAGGATGACTGGCTACTAAAGAAGCCCAGACTGAAACCATTAATACCTGTTAGATCCTTATTTGGACTAGACACCAGCTACAGTATTCTGGTAGAGATCTGCACCTGGCAGCGGAGACTCGTCACTCTAAAGATCATCATTGTCTTCAGTAGAGTGGGACCATTGAGATTTCACTGTATTTTTTGGGTTAAGGTATTTTTTATTAACTGCAGTAAACTCAGCAGTTGGCTGCAGTGCTTAATTTATAAAACAAATAAGTCCCAGAGCTTTTGTCAGGAGGCTACTGCAGCTTGCACCACACATTGCCCCGCTATGCTGACGATTATAGTAACAACACAACTACTATCATACTCTGTGACAATTCGCACTATTTCAGGCCCCCAAAGCTATAAGAAAGGTTTGGGCAGCAGACAATAGTCATTTTTAATGCATATTGAACTAATAATTAACTGTTGTGGACATCTCTAAATTAGCCAGACAGCACCACCTTTGTGGGATACTGTCACAAGCTCCGGTGTTGATAATTAACTGCTGGTGCGGAGTACTGGAAACCACAGGCTCAAATTAAGCACTGGTTAGCTGTTAGACCAATGAGCTGTCCAGTTTACTGTCAAAGCCGAACACCTTTGAAACAAAGGTATACATTTATGCTAGCAAACTTACTACATTGAATCCTTTTGTGCTACATTTCTGTTTCATCATTACCAGAGACTGTTTTACACATGCTGTTGTAAAATCATCCAGACCCCAAACGAGGCTGTAATTCAAAGAACACCACACTTCTTTAGAACTAATATAGTCATGGGATCCAATGTTATTTGTAAATGCTAAAACACATCTCGGGGTAATATCTCGTTCTCAAGAAGGTATTACAGTATTTGGTTTACGTTGTGTATCAGAATTTAACTAATCTTTTTATTTATTGGTTAAAAGCACTATTCTTCTATGACGGTGACACACTGACTGGACAGTTGATTTACTGTGTTAAGGAGAATCAGTGTTCATATTGCTACGGTGTCCTAAGGTAAGGAGTACATTTTGACTGATCAACTTTGGCAGTTGGTCCGCCAAGGTTATTAAAGAAGTAACTTGGTTATCCAATTGGAATGCATTATAATTGGTAGCCATGGAACAACAGTGAGGGGGCCATGGTCTACTTTTCGGCACATTAAACATACAAAAAAAAACATTCTGGTGATTAAGGTCGCAGTCCCACTCTTTTCATGGTGAAAAACAATCCTGTCATTCTTCATTAGTCTGAGGGTTCATCCTACACTTCCCTCCTCTTTTTTTATTATTATAATTTTATTTTTATTTTTTGAGAGCGGTCAGTTTCGGAATTTTCATTGTGTAAAATTCCCATACCTATATTATATAAGCTAGTGTTTTTTCAACAGCAGCTGATGTTTTCACTGCTATTAACAAGTATGACCTGTCATTTATCAAAAGTTGCCGACACCTTGAAAATAGCAGTCCATCCTCCATTTCCTCAGATTCTTTCCCATGTCACAATTATCGGCGAGAGAAGAGAGATTTTCTAGGATCAGGAGAGATACTCAATTCGTTCTTACTGCCAAGGAGGACATTTCTGTCCTTTTTTTTAGTTATCAGCTAAACAGCGCATGCGCTGTCTCTTCGAGACATGTTGTTTTCGGTCAGTGGGCTACAGCCCGCTCACAGGCTTACCATTTGTTTGCTTCAATCTCACTCTTGGATCCTTCTTTCCAGTTTGTCCATGGCATGCATGCATCATGCCTGGCTTGTGTTTGGTCTTCTCCTAGAGCATGGACCAAGTACTTGTGTCCATCTACTGATCACGTTTTGAAGTTACTTTTTTCTTTATCTTTGAGCATTCCAAAATAGTGCTTGTGTTTTCAATCGCTCCCTCTCCTCTCACTCGCACTCATCCCTGTTGCTTCTTTACCTCCGCAGATCTATAGATATTCAGCCACCATACACATTTTAAATCCAAATGGGGTGGGGGCTTAATCTGTCAGCAGATGACAAATGAAAATTCAATTTTACAACCCTATCTTACAATCAGACTTGCAGGCACTTTCTTATGTGCATTGGCAAAAAGACACACAGGCAGTCGCAGTCGGAGTCTCTGAGCATCTACTAGCCCAGACCAAAGTTCTTAACCTACTTCTGACTTTAAACAATTGCTCTAGCCCCTTCCCTTCCGCCACTAGAACCAACCGGACAGATACATTTGAGAAACCCAGAATGACAGCTCAACTGTTGTACACACATTAGATGTGAATCTGGGCCAATTCATAATGAGGACAAAGAATATGTAAAGCCACTTCCGATAAGTCACAAAGAAATAAAAGCATTTTTATTGCCCCTTTCAAAGTGTCTAACCGGCTTTGCAATGCATAATCACTCGGAAAAATCACAGCTAGCAACACGTAGGGGACATGAAGAAATAATGTAAAATTAGAGAAAAATTACAAAACAAACGTACAAAAAAAGGGCTCTATTTTGCACTAAACTCATTGGATTCGATACAGAGGACTCAGCTAGCTGCCTTAAATTGCCATGCCCTCCTCCCCTAGCAGTGCCTGTATGAAACTTCAAAGCAGTGACGAAGCGGGAGTCATCTCAAGACTGGCTCACTGGCAGGGGAGGCATTAACAGCTGCTAGGTGGCATTCACACGGTTTTAGGCAATTTCAGGGGTGAAAGGACAGAAAAGAGAAACAACATGCCTCACCCCCCACCTTCCTCAGTACTGCAATACATATACTGCCTGCATGCCAAGTCAACATCAAAGCCCCGCAGGGATCACTGGACAATATATTTAACTGATGCAGACTGCACCACACTCAGCTGACCGGTGAACACAGAAAGCATTCAACTCTATATAATTAAACACAACGCCACACAGTCAAGTAGCACGCACTTTCCACAATACACAAATCTACACCACATAATTCGACTACACACAACACATTACAACATCCACATATGTCCGCTGAGTTCCAAAACACATAATTACACTCCAAAATTCCCAGTATGCAACATAATTACACTCCACATACCACTCAACACCCCACAATTACACTCCACTCTATACCACGTAATTACACTCCACATAAATCCACTCCCGTCACATTGCAACACTTCACATAAACACACTCCACACTGTGCCACGTAATTCCACTCACCATAATTTCACTCAATGCTACACAATTCCATGCACCAGAAGTCAGCACCACACAATTCAACACCAAACCACAAAATTACAGTCCACACCACATACATTCAATCCACACCATAGAATTCCACATCATGTCACATAATTCAATACTACGCCACATAATTCCACTTCACTACATGCCACTCTACGACACACATTAGCACTTCTCATAACTGCAATCCAGGACACATAATACCACAAAATGGAGTGGAGTGGGACTGATTGTAGTAGAATTACTATCTACATAATTCCACTGCACACCATGCCACGTAACTCCACTTCACATAGCTCTACTCAATATCACACCATTCCATGCTATACTATTCCACAAAACATTTCACTGCAACCCACATAGTTTCACACCACATAATTGGAATCCACACAATACAATTCATCAAGCCACATAATTCAACTCCACTAAATGCCACTCCATGTCACACAATGCCACGCAAATCCATACCATTCAACATAATTACACTCCACAGAATTACACTCCGCACCATGCCACATATTTACACAACACATATTTCAACTCCACATCACATACATCCACTCCATAGTACATGGCTAAAAGACATTGACAAGGCCAATAGCTCTCGGATTGCTGAGACCTATTGGCCTACAGCCAATATTTGTCTCTCCCAGCTGAGGGTCAAGCCAATGTTATTCAGGAAATTATTCATTTTATGCCGTCTGTCTCTAGAAGCAATGGCGTTACAGAAGAAGAAAGCTAGTCATTGCACTGCTCCTTCCTCTAAAACAGATTATCTGCAGGCTGAGTTAAAATACACAGGACTTTACGTTCACAACTAACCAAAAATGTGCTAACACAAAACACTATTACTTCACTCTCACAATTTCAAGAATACACGAGGGCCAATAGGATTTCACAATACTGAAATACAAGCTTTGAAGTCACTACCGCAAGGGAACACCAAAAAAAAACAACTACAGCACACTTGCAGTCATGCTCTAAAATAAAAGGAAGAAGGTCTTGGAGATGCAATTCATACCAATATATTCGTCACAAATGTTGCAATCTGGGAACTTGTGAAGTTTCAGAATCAGACAAAAAATGTCATCTGCTAAGATGTCAACGAATCTCTCCCACGAAAGGGTTCAAGTCTTATTTTGCTCACATCTTTCAATAAATGATATGTTTTTCTTTAATGACCCTCCTCCCAGATTGAGTATTCCTAATGCACTGCAATGGATGATTAAGGTTGACCTATGTATCAATTAAAAATTAGATTTAGGATAACTCTTTGATAGTCGGCATATATGCACATGGTTCCACAGTCATGATCTCACGGACCCGAAGGACAAATTTGAGGGAAAGGACATTCTCTCACATGTGCTTTCAAATTTCCAAGATTCTGGGCTTGCAACATACATGCTACGCAGACAGGAAGGGGATATTGAGTAATTGAGCCATAGCGATGCAAGCAGAGTCGGCAGTTGATTATATGGACAGCCAATTCAGACTATAGCTTCGGAAAACAGGCATGAGAGGGGACACTTAGATAGTATGGAACAGTGGAGGTGAGGCCTGATTTTGGGTTCAATGGAAAAAAGAGAATATTAAGTATAATCACCTACAGGGAGCCAATGTGCAAACAAACCTGGTCCTGCTGAACCCTGACAACTACATACAGATTACAAATGGACCTTTCCTGGGCAAACCGATAGAAAGAGCAGCAAGCACCCAGATGCCACAATTCATTGAAGATAATACCATACTTTCAGACTTCCAAATGAAATTCCATCCAGGAAGAGGCAAAGAATCTGCCCTCATTGCCATCTGGGATGACCTTAAGAGAACAGTTGACCGCAGAGGGGTTGCTGCGCTACTTCTCTTGGACCTCTTGGCTGCCTTTGATACAGTAGATCTTGACACTCTGATACAAAGTCTCTATGAAGCCGGCATAGAGGGTACTGCTCGACTGGATCACATCCTACCTTCACAACAGAACTAATGCCATCCATACACCCCTTTCTCATCCAAACAGTACTTCACAAAAGCAAGGGCCCCTCACAGCTCTATCACCTCGCCCATTCTTTTCAACATCTACATAAAGTCATTACTGGCACTAATCAATCAATTTCACTTTATGTGCTATAACCATGAAGATGACAAGCAAATACTCCTTCAACTGGAATGCCCCAAAGACATTGGAAACTCACCAATTTTCAGTTGTCTCAGAGCCGTGGAACAATGGATGACATGGAGCCATCTCAAATTGAAGGCTTCCAAAACAGAAATACTCACATGTGACGATTGGAAAAATGATGTCCCACTCGCCACCTGGCCTGATGATCTGGGAACACCATCTAAAGTATAGGGGGAAGTAAAAAACCTCGGAATGACCATGGACTCAAAGCTATCAATGAATGCCCAAGTGAACAAACTAGCAAGATCAAGCTTTGTTACTATAAAAACTCTGCGACTAATCTTACCCCATCTGGGATTTCCTTACAAGTTCCAGGCCACCATTTCTCTTGTTCTGTCCAAAATTAAGTATGCCATTAGCCTTTACCATGGATCACCTTTAACGACAATGAAAAGACTACAATGGATTCAGAACTTGGCTGCCAGACTACTCTTGCATATAAAGCTGCAAGCCCACATCTCCCCTGCCTTGAAAGCCCTGCATTGGTTTCCGGTTGCCAGAAGATCCACGTTCAAGCTGTTTTGTATCTCCCACAAAGCGATACATGGAACAGGACCACTCCATCAGGAATAAAATCACCAAATACATTCAACAAAGGAACCTTTGCTGTAGAGTGGCACCTCGTCTCTATATTCCAGCGTGCAAGAAAAAAAAACATGGATGGCACATCCTTCTCTGTTCAAGCAGCCAAACTATGGAACTCTTTACACCCCCCACCCCAACATAAGATTCACGGATTACCACCTTATCTTCAGAAAACGACTCAAGAATTGGCTCTTCTCCACATAACCACCATACGCAAACAGAAATATACAGCATATCCCTGTAGGAACCTGGGGTCACCAGGCCCTATAGGCGGTAGCGTGGCGCGAGCCGGTCGGGCAACCAGAGGGCTATGTGTTAAGCAACCATACACCACACGCTTCTCATGGACTAGAGTCACACACAATAAGGGACGCCACACCGTTTAAATTATGCAAATACTTCAAGTTTATCCAAGTATAGCTGGTCAGATGCAGTTCAGGAAATAACAAGGTAATACATGAATCATAATACCATTGTGACATTACATTCGACACTCTGGGTGATATCTATGCAGTGCCTAACCTTGTTCTAGCGCCGTGCGCGCTTACGTAAAGTCTTTCCCTGAACCGGCCGTCTAACTAAGCGTAATACTTGAAAGGGGACACATTGGGTTCACTAACATGGCGCCTGTAGAACTGAGCGCTCCTCGTGATCAAGGGCCCCTAGTACTGTGAAGCAAGGCATATAAACATAGCGCTATGCGCAATCAGTTGCATGTGGATACGTTTGCGTAGAACATTTAATACATCGCGTGACTCGTAATCAGTCGCATGTCATTACCTTTGAGCAGAGCATATAACACAGTGCGCTACTCGCATTCCTGGGCATGTAACTACTTTCGAGCAGAGCATATAACACAATGCGCTACTCGCATTCCTTGGCATGTAATTACTTTCGAGCAGAGCATATAACACAATGCGCTACCCGCATTCCTGGGCATGTAATTACTTTCGAGCAGAGCATATAACACAATGCGCTACTCGCATTCCTTGGCATATAGTTACTTTCGAGCAGAGCATATAACACATGGGGTTACTCGCCGTCCCGGTCTCTCCGGCTGAGGAAGCAGAGTCGGTGGCGTGAAGCGCCACACGAGAGTAATGTCAGTCAGTACTTTGAACGGCTCCCAGCGGGGAAGATTACTGGACTTGAGGAGCGAGTCCCTATGCTCCGGTGCAATTCACAGAGCACCGCGCTCAGTAACACAGGAGGGGGGACACGGACAGGATCCCTCGGCGGGGTCTCTCCGTCGCGCAGGCAGGGCAGGGGATTCCCACGGAGGGGACAACCCGGGCCAAGTGCGGTGTGGTTTCCAGACCAGCAGGGGGCGCACCAGGGGGGATCTCGGCCTCCGGGCTTACCTCCGTCTCGGCGTCAGCAGGCGTCCGTCCTCACGACGTTGGGGGAACTCGGCCCCGACCTTGCGCTTCTCCTCACACGGCTGCGACGGCAGCGACGGGGCCCCGGACTTCGCCTGGGCCTCGCGACACAGCAGGGCACTCTCCCAGGCCTCCAGGCCGCGGCGGTGAGCGCGCTGGCTTTGTCGTCGCAGGGGGGGGGGGGCTCAAATTAAGGATGGGGATATGGTGCTCAGCGGAGCACGCTGCCGGGGGTCCCAGACCAGGGCAGGGAGCGCGGGGGTCACAGCGCTAGTACCTGGTCGATCCCCGGTGGCTTGGCAATCGGCTTAGTATTTTGTTCACTAGGGTAGCTTGGACACGCAGTCTCAGCTCTGGCATTCAAGGCTTACAGCTCGCTCTTGTCATGCAGTCTCAGTTCTTAAAGTTAGGTTTCAGTTCTCAGTTGACAGATGAAGTCTTTTGGCGCAGATGTATCTGGCGCCCTTAAGGGGTTCTGTTACAGGGGTAGGGATGGAGAGGGCGACTAGGTCCTTCCTAGTCAGGCTGGCAGAGAGTCTCTGGGTCCTCCTACTACTGGGCAAGATCAGTGGGATTCACAGGGCACCTCACTCACTTAAGAGGCAGTACCTAAATCCTGTCACTCTCAGAGGCATAAGTCCCTGGCTAGGCCCTACCGCCTACACTCCTGGTGGATTCTTCCAGCTCTGCTTCACCCCAATGGCCAACTCACCACAAAAGCTTCCCTCCCACTCTTAAGTAGCCCTAGGTCAGGTGACCTCTAGCCAAGGCGGCAAAAGTAAAACCCCACCTCCCTTCTAGAAGGTTCCAGCTTCTTCCAGGAGCTTTCCCACTCTAACTATGGGACAAAAAGGCGGGCTGGTATCGCAACATTGTTGTGGGTCCCAGCCAGCTCCTGGCAGCTAGGGTGCTACTATGAAAAACGACCACCCTGCAGTAGCAGGGGTCTGTGGCAGCCATCTTGGGAGAAGGGAGCACCTGCACCTTAACACTGCCTGGCAATGAAAAGGCGCCCGGAGACCTAGTCCAACATAAAAATGAGGGTGGAAAAAATGAGGCACGATACAAAAATAGAAGGGGAGACCACCCTAGGGCTGACAGGTCCAACAATCCCTCTCTATATAAGCATTTATTTGGACTATAGATATGTACCTGCATATGTGTATTGCTTTGTATAAACGTGTATAATAATTGTGTTTTAATAAAATATATAGATATTCGTTAGTTCTGCTTAACAAATCTACATATTACTTATAGTTACACTATTCTGTGTTTTTAACATGTATATGTACTGTATGTACTGCATAAATAAGTAAATCTTTTATAATAACCATGCATCCACAATTGCTACACTATTTAATTTAAAAATTAAAAACAAATAAATTAAAGTACAACAACGCTTGAAAGCCGGAGTTCATTAAATGCATCTTTAATCTACATACATTACCTTCCTTATGTGTATATATATATATATATATATATATATATATATATATATATATATATATATATATATATATATATACACATATATACACACACCTTCCATGTACTTATGCATCTATATATTTATTACTTTTCTTCTAATTCAGTATATCCAATGTACTACCCAATTACTCAGGCTATACCACCCTCAATATATCCTTTACCTCAACTCTAACTCACCTCAAACCTTATTCTACTACTCTATCCAATGTACTACCCTATTTCTCACCCTATAACGCTATCAATATATCCTCTAACTCCACTATCTCACTCATCCCAAACCCCATACCACTACAATGATCCCCAAAATAACCCTTTCCAGACTCTTCCTTCCTCTACCCCTCCTTGCATCATCTCATACCTCCTTTACTATTCAGATCTCCCAAACAAGCCTATATAAACCCTTACCACTGACTTATTCCTCCACCTCCCCTTAACTCATCTCCACCCCCACTCCTACTGTTATGAACTAAAAAAAAAGAAAAAGATAATCTAGGCCCTTGCCTCTTCTATCCATCCGTCTCTCTTCTATGCCTCCACTGTTGTTTTTCAATCCAAATAACAGACTAACATATCCACCATTCCAATTAATTGCGTAATTCCCTATACTATTTACCACTTATCCTGTTTGGTTTCCCGTGTAGTGTGCTACTCACCAAAAAGTGTTTCAACACTTCATCAGGGGTAGTTAGCACTATAAATGCAAACCGTTCCCATCTTCTATCCCTCCACTATCCTTCTCAATCCAAATAACAGACTAAAATATCTACTGCTCAAATTACTTTCATATTTCACTATACTAATTCCCCACTAATTTTGTATGGGTTCTGGAGTAGCTACTCACCTAAAAAGAGCTTCAACACCTCATCAGGGGTAGCAAGCGCTATATAAATGCACACTTGTCCCTCTTCTATCCCTCCACTATCCTTTTCAAACCAAATAACTGACTAACATATCCACCACTCAAATTACTTTCATAATTTGCTATACTAATCCACCACTAATCCTTTATGGGTTCAGGAGTAGCGTGCTACTCACCGAAAACTTTGACCCCTCATCAGGGGGTAGTAAGCGCTATATAAATGGAATTACAATACAATGAAGGCACCCATTGCATTCAGTACCGACACCCGCAAATTACTGCCCTGCCAGTTTGCCTCTACTTACCTTTATTTATTACAATAACAATTACCCACGCTCTTGTCCACCACAATGCAACATTCTCAGCGATAACATCTTTAATTCTTTGTGGTCAAGATTAAAAAGGTATATTAAAATAATCAAGCTGAAAAAATTCCCATCTCAAAAAACCTTCTACAGTAAAAAAAAAAAATCACACTAGCTACGGCCTGGTTTAATACTTTCTTAATATTTACTTGGGACAACTTCCAAGAATCTGTGGCAGTTGTCGTCCTTCTGGAACTCCACAAGACCTGTGCCCGGCCAGGTTCATACTACTCTACCCGTCGAGTCAGGTCCACCCTTGAACTTTTCAATCACTCTTTAGCCCAAGGCATTAAGACAGACTCCAGGAAATCAGCTATTGCAACACCACTACTGAAACAGCATTAGTTCAGCCCACGGGACCTCTTCATTCTGAGGTTTCTCTTACCATTTTGAGGCCATTTTCATGAAAAATTGGTTTTCAGTCGTTTCTACTATGTTGCTGGCATGAACAAGCCGATTGACTCATTCAGGCAGAGTTCTGGCTGCCGGGACATCGAAATTAGTGATTCTCTCTGTTTTGGGTGAACTCTGTTGAGTACTGGATGGTGGTGGTGTCTGGCAGCTAGACTAATTTACATCTGAAACGTTCAACTAATTACCACGCTATATGTCACGTTCAGCGCTTTCTCAGATATGCCTTTCATACAGAGATCCATTATTTTTCTCTTCCCCACCCACTATTGGCATAGCCAATAGTTCTCACTTGACTATGTGTTTGTTTTGCCTGTATTTACACAAGCTAGCACATTTTTGCCAGGCCTATAAGCTTTACCAGTGCTTGTTTCTTTCAGACACCTCATGTCCAAGAATGATGATGTCACAAGTGCGGTAGAATGCTTTGGAGTCAGGTTAATCAAATAAACAGATGAGCCAGGTTCTCAAAGGAGAACGCCCTAAAGAAATGCACTTACTCACAAGGGAGTAGCCCAAAAAATAAAATATCCCTCACTTTGACCCATATACAGTAATAAATGTGCAAGTAAAGCGAGTGACACCAAATCTTCCTATGAAGTGCCATGGGAATTGTACCCTTGGGGAACATTTGTACAAATTGATGCAAAATCATGAATATTGCAGAAAGATTTTAAAGGAATTTTGCCAAATACCACACATCTACCATTACTGGCTTATTACTCTCATTTATCCATTCCATTTTCTTTTTCCTTTTATGCTTCTTTCCTTCCTTCTTTCCATCATCTTTCCTTTGTTTTATGCATACTTCACTTCTTCTTTCCATCTTTCTTTTCTTCTATGCTTCTCTCATTCCATCTGACCTTTTTCTAGTTTTTCTTCTCAATATCCCTTTTTTTTTTTTAAACATGATCATGTTGTTCCTTTTCACCTTCTTTGCACCTTTTATTTTTGTATTCCTTTCATTAATTCTTTTATCTCTTCTTTCCTTCAGTCGCTCATCCTTGCGACTCACATTTCAATATATTTTACTGCTTTCCTTCTTAACTTTCATTTTTCTTATTAATTGAATTGTACCTTCCACTTCCTCTTTCCACCCTTCTTTTTTTACTTTTTACCTTTTTCCTTCTGTTTCGTCTTTTAGATCTTTTTCCTTATTCCCATGTATTTTTGTACTGTCTTTCCTGCATGCTTCTTTTTCCTTTCTTTGCTCATTATGTGCATTTTACTTTCTTTCCTTTATGCTGTCTCACTTCTTTTGCCTCTATGTTAGGTCTTCTTTGCCATTTTAATATTTTTCTTTCTTTCTGTCACCCTTTCTGCTTGTGACTTGGGTTGACCTACGAGCTCAAGATATAAATTAAGAAGGGTCATACAAAACAATAGAATCTACTTCTGTAGCGCCCTCGCTTAAGCTGATTAACTACACTCTTGCTTACTCAGACACTTAAACATACATAAATCACTTTAATTTAGTATGGAGCCACCAGTCAATGTTAGATTTCAAAGATGTTCTGAATGCTGATAGCAGGAAACACGGGCAATAAAAACACTAGGTACAAGGAGGCAAATTAGCAAAATAAACGTGTAATGGAATTCCAAGTCACAGGAAGTGAAGCCACAACAATATCATGTTAAGGTAAGGAGTCCATCTTGGTCAAGGCGATGCTAAAGATTTCACTATGAAGACTTTACAGGCATTTAGGATAAATATGTAATGTGAGTAGAGAGATATATATGCTCCAAAACTCCTCGTACTTCCTTTTCACGGCGAACAGAGAAGGACGGACCCAAACAGGTAAGGCAGTAAATGTAATTTATTGACTCCCTCTGCGACGCGTTTCGAGCACCCTGTGCCCTTGATCACACAAGAAAGCAAATGTCTGCCAGCTTTTTCAAATGCTACGTGTCCACCCATTGGTCAGTTACAATTTCATAGAAAAAACATTGTAAACAACAACCGGTATTTTTTGTTCTCGTTTGTTTTAGACATTGTAAATATGCATTGCTTTTTTCATGGATCATGTAAAAATACACAAATCGTTTTTGGGCTGCATAATGCTTTGAACATAGAATAGAGACATTTAAAGGAAAAATACCCATATAAATATGTATATATATATATATATATATATATATATATATATACACACACACATACATACATACACACATACACACACATACATACGTACACAGCAATCCTGTACTCTCGCAAAGAAACAGGCACCGACACGCTGGAGTATAGAAGCACAGTCATTTACTGAGAAAAAAAAGGCTCAGACGCGTTTCGGTGGACGAACCACCTTGCTCACACAGGTCAGCGCCACTAAAGAGAGTACATTTAAAACGTTGCCATGGGAACCATGCAGATGACATGGAAATAGAAGAAATATGCACACTCAGTTTAGGCAGGCATGTTAACATCACAATGCCTGTCAAACATTCTATACATCAAAATCAGAATGTTATTGTAGAAATGAATTAAATAAACTATAAATTAAACATAAATTCAGCATTGGAAATGGTGTTTGCAATCCGGGCTGTGTATTTCTTGAAAAGTTTCAGTTAATGTACTAATAACATGTAAATCATGTGTGTCACAAGGCTTCAGAGATATACAGTGCCCTACGTGTTCAAATGTACCAATACATTGCACAATGTATACAATAAATGCTGTTGTGAGAGGCCATATGCGCATAGGTTAGTACCTTAGAAAACCGGTGAATGAAATAACGGCAATGTGCCTACACATCATACCCAAGTGGGCATAGAATCTCAAACCTAGTACAATACACTAGATAACATACTGGGCTCCACCTCATGAAGACCATGTGCTGAGTACATATGCAACAGGTATTGCACTAAACACAACCAAGACATGTTAAAGAAGCAGACCCAATGCTTTAACCCATGGCCTACACAAAATTATAAATAAAAATCAATACTCATGCGCTGGAAAGGCTGGAAAGGCTGTTAGGGAGTGGGTATGGCTAAGCAGGGTTACAAGTGTGAAATTAACTCTTCGTCAGAATTCAGCCCATGTGGGATTTTGCTATTGAGCATGATGATATATCTAGATTCTAGCTTTCTCAATTGTTGCTCTCTTTTGCCTCCTATGGGGTTTTTGGGAATGGAGTCAATAAACACACACACTCGCACACTCACACACACTTTATCTATTTCTTTGTCTGCCACTGCAAAGCACTGGCTCAGGCAACGCATGCTCTTATATTTAAGAAAAGAAAACAATACAAATGCATGGCTTCATAATCAATCAATTAGAACAGCCATGTTGTAAAAGAAACCCAGGAAGGCATGATTGCTTTAACAAACTATACACTCTTCAACTCAATATTCAGAGGCGTAGTTATCATTGTTGCAGCAGGTGCAGTGGAACCAGGCCCCATTGAACCCTGATAAACTCTTACTACCCCAACAGCATGAAAGGGTCTGTTTCTCTTGGTTGACCATGGCCCCTGTTATCCAAGCTATGCAACTGTTGATATAAGTAATGATGTATAACTCGAAAGCTTTTATTCTTAGTACAATGAATAATAGCCATGCGGCATGAGTGCAGATCATGCTAGGTTTTAATTAGTGCTCTGAGGGCCCTCCTGACTGTGGCAAAGCTACAGAACAATAAACTAGATGGGATCACACTTAGAAATGTGGCAATATAATTTAAATGTCATTCTACTGATTGGAAATCACATATGTACCTTTTTCCTCAAATAATGTGCAATTGGGCTGAAAGATATACAAATAAAAAGACATATATAAATTAGCTTTACGTACAGCAACACTTTAAAGTCTGAGTTTCAAAATATTTATCCATACATGTACATATGGTACTTTATGACAACTTTCTATCTCTTTATTGTTTTCCATATACATGTATACCTTTTTAGGAAGTTATGTATCTATATATATATTTATTACTGTACTACCACTGAAGAAAAAGAAACTTGAACTCTCTCCATTTCACTACTCTGGGTCTCATTTCGATGTCGGTCGGAGACACCGTGGCGTTCTCGGGACTGACCAACCTCCGGTCGGCGGTCCCGACACTGCAATTACAATGCAACCGCACATGATGTGGTCGCATACTCCCATTTGTCTATGGGAGCTTGTGCTGCGGCCATAAACCGGCCATAGCACAAGCTCCCATAGACAAATGGGAGGATCTGTTCATCCTTACATCGCGTGGCAGGCACCTCAGGGTGCCTGCCACATGGCGCATAGATTAACAGGGGGGCACCCTAGGTGCCCCCTTGGCCCCAACCAGAGGATGCATGGCAGGGCCCCCATTGTCACTTTTTGACGGGCTTTGCATGTCAGAAAGCCCGACATGGAAAGCCTGTCGGAAACAGACATCATAATCCCTACGGCGGAATCGCCGTCCATTGGGATTACGGGCCGGTCTCCGACTGGCCGACGGACTCCTTGAGGTCGGCTGTCGTGGCGAGTGCTCCTAATCTTGGCTGGCTGAGCGGCGCCTCATCTGATAAGAAACCACAGCTGTGGTTATTCATAGGACTGGAACCGCACTAGGGGGGAAAAGCACAGTAGACTCAGTGGGCATCCATCCAGTGTGAGATCTCGCACCTGGCTGTCATTAGCCTTCCTGGAGCATCAATCAAGGATAAACAAAAGGGCAAGTCTTCCCTAGAAACTTGCTCACAATGAGCAAAATAAAGTACAGTCTCCCACCTACCGTCTACCGAATGGCAATACACTTTGCTAACAAGGCCCTCATGGAATTTCTAAGTATAGCCCTGCCTCCATCCTACTCACTTAAGTGTCTACGTCTCCGCCCTCCACCCATAGGAATGCAGGCAATAGACTTCTACTGTCTGGGGAAGCTAGTCTCACCCACAATCCTGAGTCATGCTAAACAAGGGACATCAAAAAAGTTCCAACTGGCTCCAGTGTCAGACTCACACAATTCACAGAAACCTACTATCATGAGTGTGCTACACATGTACAGGTGTATTTCACATGCACACAGAATGTCAGCTCAAGCTTCTGGGTTTCACTTAACAGTGGAACCAGAGAGTGGTCAGCAGTCCGTGCTCTCACTGGCTCTGAAAAGGTATGTGGTCACACTATGCATTCCCAAAATACGATACGCTCCCACCACTACTAACTTGTTGTACCCAAGGCAAGGATAGTACTCTACTGCCTAACAAGTGCATGTAGGGTGCTCTCCTCCAGGTCACAGGACAGGTCCATGACCTCGTACTGTCAAAGACAGGCCTTGGCCTTTAAACACGATACAGTACCATTAAACCAGGACCGAATTATAGGTCAGGACACCAGATTCAATCGATGTTGGGTGCTTAAGACAAGGCCACCCGTCTGTTTATCATGCAGAGGACATTCCTGTCCCAACAGATAACTGATACACTTACCTGTACTACCCTCACCACCATCTCTCTTTGTGGTCCCTTATGTGTGTCCTCACCTTTGTACAATGCTCTGTATACAATGATTTGACGTTAATGCTCATTTAAGAGAGAGAAGTAATAAACAGTGATGTGGGCATCTTCCCTGTTGAATATAGTTTTGCTAATGACCCCTATTTAACATCTTAACTTATTCTTTCACAAAGCTGACATCTGACAACCGCTCACCCAGCTGTAGAACCGTTTCATCATTTCTTCCTCCAATCAATAGGCAATAAAGCAAATGTCTCCTATCTCAGCCTTTTGTAGATCAATGCAAGGGTTAACAATTCCAGAGTACCATTTTATAAGGATAAAATATTGGAACTGTTCTTAGAAGTGTAGGAAGTAACCACAATGGCTCGTACATTATCAGAAGCGAATGTTTCTTCTCCATCCGCAAGGACGGTCTCTGCCATGTCTAGTCAGAGCCCCACCTTTTAACTTACTCGACACAACATTACAAAGCAGATCATGCACAGAAACAAGGGGGAAGGGGGATGGGGACTGAAAGAAAAGAGGAGGTGGAACACACTGTGCACATGTTCCAATGCACGCAAAGCCGCTGTGATCCATGCACACCTTTCTTGTTCCCCTGTAAGCAATAAAAAACCAGGTGCAAGCCTACTACCAGGAAGCAGCTGCCATGGATCCCTATATAAAATACTTAGCCAATGTTAAAAGATGTGAATCTATGTCATTACTAAATTGGGCTGCAATCTTCAATCAGTACACTGGAGTCCGGTATATAAAGTTAGGAAATCATGGATGGGTAAATTATTTGCAGTTGGTCTTTCTGTATTTAAATGTATTGATTTGAGTTGCTTCTTTTGCAATATTAAGTTAAAAAATGTTGTCAGCCAATGCATTTTGCCCATTTACAACAGAGTTCTTCAGGGCTGTAGACCTACAGCAGACTAAGCATAAAATCACCACACGTAATTATATAACATTATGTAAAATCTCCACGACTTAGTACCAAACCACAAATATAAAGACAACAACTCCAAATTTTAGACTTATGCAGCTTTGAATTATATACTTGCATGTGCACCATGCAATGAACGGGTGTGTTTACATAAAGATGAGAGCAACTTTGCTGCCAAACATTTTGGGCGGGTCAATATGGCATTATGATCAGAAAAAATTCCCGCCATTCTATTCTAGTCTATGGCTAATTTATATATTTACACATAAGGGTTTTATGTTTTTCTACAGCCTGTGCAAAAGCAAGTCTCAGGAAGCTCGCAAAGGAATAGTCACCTTAACTGAGAGGAACGTTAAATGATGTCAGACTTACGTAGAGAGTGATGGCCATTGGCAACAGTGCAGGAGTGAAAGCACAAAAGGCAGCACCCAGGTAGCTGATAAAGCCATCATCATCCTGACAGTCTGGGGTGGTCCTGATGAAAGAGCACCATTCAGAGGCATTGTGATCCCTGACCGTCCGACACTAGAGAGACAAGGAGGAAAACAATTGAGCCACTGCACACAGTCTGCGGCATGCTGGGTAGCTTAATCAACCAACCCCCTTGGCCTGGCTCACCTATTGAAAATTTATTTAAATTTGTGTATAGGCAGGTGAGTAGGCAACCTGATCTTCCCCTGCCCTATGTCTTTGCAAAGGCGTTAGCCTCCCAGAACGCCCATACTATCCCAATATGTCAGTTTGCTTCTGCAGATGAAGCTGTGCCCTGCAGCACTTCTCCTATCTGGTTTGCAGATTCTGGCATAACATATGATAACAGAACACAGTCACACAAATTTGAAATGCTAACATAGGGAATGCCCAGTGGCCTAAAATTCACAGCAATTTTTTTCTTAGTTGTTCCCTGCTGAGTCTCCCCAAGTGGAGTGGGTAATTCCTTGGCTGCTGTGCCTACAAACTCCAACACCTCCCAGGTGACTGTATCCAACGAGGTCACAAGCCAAATGAGGTGGTTATGGTCTCAGGCAGAGTCCCGGGGCCTAGAAATTCTAACTTAATGGCTTCTTTTGGAGCCAGGTGCAGTGGCGACTGGTAATCTTTTAAAGTGGTGGGTGTAATACTCGACAGAAGTTCAACCCCACTTTTTTCCCCAAACTTTGTTGCAAGAGTTGCCCATATGTTAAGAATTGCATTCATTGTGCCATTGTCAGCGTTTTGTTATGGGTATACCCTTATACCAATAATTAAATACAATGAACAAGCACCAGAATTTTGCCGTTGATATTCCCCATATAACTTGTGTGGAGTGTATGTCAAAAATGTCCTCCAGTATTACAGAGCCTGCATTTTATCATGGTTTGTTATCCCCAGCCCTTCCCCTCAGCCCTTATATGCCATGGCTGCCCTCTTCGAGTCCAAGAATGACCTCCAGTATGCAAGCACCAGCATTTTGCTATACGCGTCCTCTTATGCCAAATATTACTTCCAGGACTTCAGGTCTGCTTTTTAGGTCTTGCCAACGCAGCGCGCATGCGCTGCATAGGAGACCTTTAGCCGTCGTACAGCTCTTTTTCCAAACACATACTCGTGCTTGTGGCGGCATACAGCTTGCAGGAGTGCGCAGCAGCACGCCACAAGCATGAGTATGTGCTTCTAAGAAGAGCAGGCTGCGCGCACACACACGCCCCACTCTCTTGAATTTGTGCTGATTATTTCTTACGCGTTTTTCTGGTCCCTATTTCGATCCGCTATCTACCCGATGTGATATAGATGCCTGTGGACGTGAGTCGCGCTGTGCCTCATTCATTATATGTGACGCTTTGAGATGCCATCATTTTTTACACCTTCAAGCGTCATAACATGTTTTGCTTTCTACAGCCATGCCTTCCCTCTTCCCATCTTATTTGGTAACCCCCTTTCATCACACAATCGCCCTTTATACTCCCCTGCCTCTCCTTCCTTCGTGCTTTCCCTCCTCTTCACCCGTCCTTTCCATTTCCCCACTCTCTCCATCACTCCTTGTCCTCGATTCTCCACCCACTCTCTCTTCTTTTGTCCTTCGTCAACCAGTCTTCTCTCACTCCACGATCTCGTCTTCTACATTTTCCTCCTCTTCTCCAGCCATTCCCCACTTCATGCTTTATCTCTGCACCTTTCTTCCTTTCATTTCCCCTTCCTCCATTCCGGACTCTACCCACCCCTTCTTACCGTCTCCATGATCTCTTATTTTATTCTTATTCCCTCCTCTCACTTTCTTCCTTCCTCTGTCTCCTCTCTTTCGCTTCTTCATCCCTCCTGTCAGTCGGGTTGTCCATCCAGATCCTGTTGTTCTAGGGAGGGCCTTGCAATACCCAAGGCAGCTATCATGTTCTCTCTACGGCTTCCGGGTTCTCGATATTGTACTCATGATTTCCCTGGCTCTCATTTGGCACTGGTGACCGAGCAGTCAAGGATTACTCAAGGGGTGGTGTGAAGACTGGTTTCAGATGGAATATCAATAGCAAGTTTACACAGCTAATGAAGTTCTACGTTCAAACCGGGGTATTATAGAAAATCACAGTCAGAAACTATAGCAAAACCTCGGAGACCCTAACCCGGACTGTCTATAAATATGAAGATCGGTTTTTAATGCAGCATCACCCTATGCAGTGGCCCAAGTCATGTGGCACTGAAAAAAACGCAAAATAAACAAACATCAAAATACAATATTCAGCTTACTTTTTGCCAGGCCTATTCAAATCAATTAACATGTTTCTACCTCTCTCTACCTTTCTATCTCTACCTTTCTACCTATCTCTTCCTCTCTCTCTCTACCTCTACCTTTCTACCTATCTCTTCCTCTCTCTCTCTCTACCTCTACCTTTCTACCTCTCTCTACCTCTCTCTCTCTACCTCTACCTTTCTACCTCTTTCTACCTCTCTCTACCTCTATACCTCTTTCTACCTCTCTCTACCTCTACCTTTCTACCTCTCTCTACCTCTACCTTTCTACCTCTACCTTTCTACCTCTCTACCTCTCTCTACCTCTCTCTACCTCTACCTTTCTACCTCTCTCTACCTCTACCTTTTTACCTCTACCTCTCCCTTTCTATCTCGCTCTACACCTCTCTCTCTACACCTCTCTCTCTACACCTCTCTCTCTACACCTCTCTCTCTACACCTCTCTCTCTACACCTCTCTCTCTACACCTCTCTCTCTACACCTCTCTCTCTACACCTCTCTCTCTACACCTCTCTCTCTACACCTCTCTCTCTACACCTCTCTCTCTACACCTCTCTCTCTACCTCTCTCTCTACACCTCTCTCTCTACACCTCTCTCTCTACACCTCTCTCTCTACACCTCTCTCTCTACACCTCTCTCTCTACACCTCTCTCTCTACACCTCTCTCTCTACACCTCTCTCTCTACACCTCTCTCTACACCTCTCTCTCTACACCTCTCTCTACACCTCTCTCTCTACACCTCTCTCTCTACACCTCTCTCTCTACACCTCTCTCTCTACACCTCTCTCTCTACACCTCTCTCTCTACACCTCTCTCTCTACACCTCTCTCTCTACACCTCTCTCTCTACACCTCTCTCTCTACACCTCTCTCTCTACACCTCTCTCTACACCTCTCTCTCTACACCTCTCTCTACACCTCTCTCTCTACACCTCCCTCTCTACACCTCTCTCTCTACACCTCTCTCTCTACACCTCTCTCTCTACACCTCCCTCTCTACACCTCTCTCTCTACACCTCTCTCTCTACACCTCTCTCTCTACACCTCTCTCTCTACACCTCTCTCTCTACACCTCTCTCTACACCGCTCTCTACACCGCTCTCTGCACCGCTCTCTGCACCGCTCTCTGCACCGCTCTCTGCACCGCTCTCTGCACCGCTCTCTGCACCGCTCTCTGCACCTCTCTCTGCACCTCTCTCTGCACCTCTCAACCAGTTGAATTCCGGGAAACCCGAACCATCAGTATTTCAAATCGGAGCGTGAAACTTGGGTAGGATGAGCCGTGCAGCTCAGAAAGGGATGTTCTTTTTACATAATTTGTATTTAATAGAATTGGGAAGCAGGAGAACAGTCTCACAGTTGAGACAGGGATCTTATAAGTGTTTAGTTATCCAGTACAATATCCTTGGTGCAACAACATCAAGTGTTGCATGGCTAAATACTTATAAGGTCCCAAAGGGGAGACCTAGTGGCAATGCCAATGCTTGTTACCTTTGATGCCCTGAGATGTGCACCCCCTGCCCTCCAGAGTTATTTTTGTCACAATTATATATATGCTAAATAAGTAAATCTCGATATACTTGAGATTCTAATAATTATTTATTGAGATGCTCTTTATATGCAAGTTATCCCTTGGTCTATGAAGTCTAAATCAAATACATTTTTCTTTTGCATGTATTTCAGTAACTATGTTAAGACTATGTAATGAAAGTTCACTGTATATAACTTAATTTCTATAAATGTATATTGTTAATGCGTATGATACAATTTTAAATGCGCATACCCACTGGAGAGTTGAAATGCTGTCATGTATATGCAACACATAATCTAGGAGTCGAGAGTTTTCAATATTCTGTCATACGTACGCATTGACAATATGAATTTAGAGAAATTAGATGTCCTCAATATTTGGTGAATTGTGCAATATTTAAGCATAATTTGAAATGATCTAAACCTGTGGCCGGATTTTAAAGATTTGTAGACCGAGTTTTAACATATGAAGAAAGTTACCTGCTCCTGTTTTAATAGCTTTTACACACATATTAATGCATTTTTTGAATTGGTCAATTAATGATTTTAGTTCTGTAAGTTTAGCACTACATCTCCCATAAAGAAATGTGGTGCATTTAATTGGCTTTGAGACACTGCACATGTACCTGTGAACAAGGTCTCTTCGAGACCGAAACGCATATGGGCCTTCTTTGGGTTCGGCCCATATGGAATTATCTTTTTTAAAATAAAAGAATGCTGATTGACCCATGAGTGCAACCTGTTCTTCAAAAAGAAGGTATTTTGGAATATTAATACGGCATTTTGACCGCACAGCCCCAGAAGCACAAATATAGCCAGTGAAGACGAGCCAACTGTGATATATATATATATATATATATCCAACAAAAGTTGCCTGCAATGAAAGAGCCCACACAGGACGGTGAGTATAGCCTTCTCATTTATTGCTGAAAGCGGTGGGAGAAACAACAGGCTGCTGCGCAAGCATTTCAGTCCAGCCCGACGCGTTTCGTGCGGAATGCACTTCTTCATGGGCTAAGGGCTTCTCACAGAATGTAGACATCGGCAGTTTCAAACGAGCACTATTTCAAATATTCTTGCAACACGCCCAGGTGGGCGTGGCCACCGGTTGCTGTAGTGCTGTGAGTTTTCCTCTAATAAGGCGCCGTGCTGCATTCTCAATAAAATGAAATTAAATCTGTGAGAAGCCCTTAGCCCATGAAGAAGTGCATTCCGCACGAAACGCGTCGGGCTGGACTGAAATGCTTGCGCAGCAGCCTGTTGTTTCTCCCACCGCTTTCAGCAATAAATGAGAAGGCTATACTCACCGTCCTGTGTGGGCTCTTTCATTGCAGGCAACTTTTGTTGGATGTTTAGCGGCACCGCCTGAGCCGCGGAATGAGCCCAGCAGCACCTGTGTGCAGTCCTGCTACAGTGCCAACCGACGCTGCAGCGCTAGGCCAGGACTTGCCATTGCTGAATATAAACGAGTGTGGGTGTACAACGGAACTGTGAGACGCTACCCACTTGGATTTAATTTCATTTTATTGAGAATGCAGCACGGCGCCTTATTAGAGGAAAACTCACAGCACTACAGCAACCAGCAGGCCACGGGGTGGCCACGCCCACCTGGGCGTGTTGCAAGAATATTTGAAATAGTGCTCGTTTGAAACTGCCGATGTCTACATTCTGTGAGAAGCCCTTAGCCCATGAAGAAGTGCATTCCGCACGAAACGCGTCGGGCTGGACTGAAATGCTTGCGCAGCAGCCTGTTGTTTCTCCCACCGCTTTCAGCAATAAATGAGAAGGCTATACTCACCGTCCTGTGTGGGCTCTTTCATTGCAGGCAACTTTTGTTGGATGTTTAGCGGCACCGCCTGAGCCGCGGAATGAGCCCAGCAGCACCTGTGTGCAGTCCTGCTACAGTGCCAACCGACGCTGCAGCGCTAGGCCAGGACTTGCCATTGCTGAATATAAACGAGTGTGGGTGTACAACGGAACTGTGAGACGCTACCCACTTGGATTTAATTTCATTTTATTGAGAATGCAGCACGGCGCCTTATTAGAGGAAAACTCACAGCACTACAGCAACCAGCAGGCCACGGGGTGGCCACGCCCACCTGGGCGTGTTGCAAGAATATTTGAAATAGTGCTCGTTTGAAACTGCCGATGTCTACATTCTGTGAGAAGCCCTTAGCCCATGAAGAAGTGCATTCCGCACGAAACGCGTCGGGCTGGACTGAAATGCTTGCGCAGCAGCCTGTTGTTTCTCCCACCGCTTTCAGCAATTAATGAGAAGGCTATACTCACCGTCCTGTGTGGGCTCTTTCATTGCAGGCAACTTTTGTTGGATGTTTAGCGGCACCGCCTGAGCCGCGGAATGAGCCCAGCAGCACCTGTGTGCAGTCCTGCTACAGTGCCAACCGACGCTGCAGCGCTAGGCCAGGACTTGCCATTGCTGAATATAAACGAGTGTGGGTGTACAACGGAACTGTGAGACGCTACCCACTTGGATTTAATTTCATTTTATTGAGAATGCAGCACGGCGCCTTATTAGAGGAAAACTCACAGCACTACAGCAACCAGCAGGCCACGGGGTGGCCACGCCCACCTGGGCGTGTTGCAAGAATATTTGAAATAGTGCTCGTTTGAAACTGCCGATGTCTACATTCTGTGAGAAGCCCTTAGCCCATGAAGAAGTGCATTCCGCACGAAACGCGTCGGGCTGGACTGAAATGCTTGCGCAGCAGCCTGTTGTTTCTCCCACCGCTTTCAGCAATAAATGAGAAGGCTATACTCACCGTCCTGTGTGGGCTCTTTCATTGCAGGCAACTTTTGTTGGATGTTTAGCGGCACCGCCTGAGCCGCGGAATGAGCCCAGCAGCACCTGTGTGCAGTCCTGCTACAGTGCCAACCGACGCTGCAGCGCTAGGCCAGGACTTGCCATTGCTGAATATAAACGAGTGTGGGTGTACAACGGAACTGTGAGACGCTACCCACTTGGATTTAATTTCATTTTATTGAGAATGCAGCACGGCGCCTTATTAGAGGAAAACTCACAGCACTACAGCAACCAGCAGGCCACGGGGTGGCCACGCCCACCTGGGCGTGTTGCAAGAATATTTGAAATAGTGCTCGTTTGAAACTGCCGATGTCTACATTCTGTGAGAAGCCCTTAGCCCATGAAGAAGTGCATTCCGCACGAAACGCGTCGGGCTGGACTGAAATGCTTGCGCAGCAGCCTGTTGTTTCTCCCACCGCTTTCAGCAATAAATGAGAAGGCTATACTCACCGTCCTGTGTGGGCTCTTTCATTGCAGGCAACTTTTGTTGGATGTTTAGCGGCACCGCCTGAGCCGCGGAATGAGCCCAGCAGCACCTGTGTGCAGTCCTGCTACAGTGCCAACCGACGCTGCAGCGCTAGGCCAGGACTTGCCATTGCTGAATATAAACGAGTGTGGGTGTACAACGGAACTGTGAGACGCTACCCACTTGGATTTAATTTCATTTTATTGAGAATGCAGCACGGCGCCTTATTAGAGGAAAACTCACAGCACTACAGCAACCAGCAGGCCACGGGGTGGCCACGCCCACCTGGGCGTGTTGCAAGAATATTTGAAATAGTGCTCGTTTGAAACTGCCGATGTCTACATTCTGTGAGAAGCCCTTAGCCCATGAAGAAGTGCATTCCGCACGAAACGCGTCGGGCTGGACTGAAATGCTTGCGCAGCAGCCTGTTGTTTCTCCCACCGCTTTCAGCAATAAATGAGAAGGCTATACTCACCGTCCTGTGTGGGCTCTTTCATTGCAGGCAACTTTTGTTGGATGTTTAGCGGCACCGCCTGAGCCGCGGAATGAGCCCAGCAGCACCTGTGTGCAGTCCTGCTACAGTGCCAACCGACGCTGCAGCGCTAGGCCAGGACTTGCCATTGCTGAATATAAACGAGTGTGGGTGTACAACGGAACTGTGAGACGCTACCCACTTGGATTTAATTTCATTTTATTGAGAATGCAGCACGGCGCCTCATTAGAGGAAAACTCACAGCACTACAGCAACCAGCAGGCCACGGGGTGGCCACGCCCACCTGGGCGTGTTGCAAGAATATTTGAAATAGTGCTCGTTTGAAACTGCCGATGTCTACATTCTGTGAGAAGCCCTTAGCCCATGAAGAAGTGCATTCCGCACGAAACGCGTCGGGCTGGACTGAAATGCTTGCGCAGCAGCCTGTTGTTTCTCCCACCGCTTTCAGCAATAAATGAGAAGGCTATACTCACCGTCCTGTGTGGGCTCTTTCATTGCAGGCAACTTTTGTTGGATGTTTAGCGGCACCGCCTGAGCCGCGGAATGAGCCCAGCAGCACCTGTGTGCAGTCCTGCTACAGTGCCAACCGACGCTGCAGCGCTAGGCCAGGACTTGCCATTGCTGAATATAAACGAGTGTGGGTGTACAACGGAACTGTGAGACGCTACCCACTTGGATTTAATTTCATTTTATTGAGAATGCAGCACGGCGCCTTATTAGAGGAAAACTCACAGCACTACAGCAACCAGCAGGCCACGGGGTGGCCACGCCCACCTGGGCGTGTTGCAAGAATATTTGAAATAGTGCTCGTTTGAAACTGCCGATGTCTACATTCTGTGAGAAGCCCTTAGCCCATGAAGAAGTGCATTCCGCACGAAACGCGTCGGGCTGGACTGAAATGCTTGCGCAGCAGCCTGTTGTTTCTCCCACCGCTTTCAGCAATAAATGAGAAGGCTATACTCACCGTCCTGTGTGGGCTCTTTCATTGCAGGCAACTTTTGTTGGATGTTTAGCGGCACCGCCTGAGCCGCGGAATGAGCCCAGCAGCACCTGTGTGCAGTCCTGCTACAGTGCCAACCGACGCTGCAGCGCTAGGCCAGGACTTGCCATTGCTGAATATAAACGAGTGTGGGTTTACAACGGAACTGTGAGACGCTACCCACTTGGATTTAATTTCATTTTATTGAGAATGCAGCACGGCGCCTTATTAGAGGAAAACTCACAGCACTACAGCAACCAGCAGGCCACGGGGTGGCCACGCCCACCTGGGCGTGTTGCAAGAATATTTGAAATAGTGCTCATTTGAAACTGCCGATGTCTACATTCTGTGAGAAGCCCTTAGCCCATGAAGAAGTGCATTCCGCACGAAACGCGTCGGGCTGGACTGAAATGCTTGCGCAGCAGCCTGTTGTTTCTCCCACCGCTTTCAGCAATAAATGAGAAGGCTATACTCACCGTCGTGTGGGCTCTTTCATTGCAGGCAACTTTTGTTGGATATATATATATATATATATATATATATATATATATATATATATATATATATATATATATATATATATATAGCACCTTGTATTTGGACATAGCTATACCTCTCAGAACAGCTCTAATGAGAGCAAAACATGTCAGGGTTGCAGGGTTGCTTTTATGCATTCCAGGTTGGCTTGGATGGTATTTTACCAGTCCAAAACTGTAATACTGAGCCTGGAGTGGTAAAAGGCTTTTGTCATTATACAGCTAGGCATGGATAGCACTTTGTGAATCCTGTGCTTAAAGATTTAGCTGTATAAATGGCAAAAGGCTTTGTCTTTTTCTAGCACGGTGTGGATGGCACTGTCCTAATCCTATGCCTAAAACATCTGCTAGAAAAACAGACAATTGAGGTGAGCAGAATTTCACTGGTGCTGTAGGGTGCTCTATATAGGAGCTGCTCTCTACCTAAACTTGGGAACTACTAGAGGTCTCTGCTTCCTATTTTGCACAATATATATATATATATATATATATATATATATATATATATATATATATATATATTCACTGAAAAAACCATAGGTTTCACACATGTTATAGTTAGCTGGACATTTTACTGATAAAAAACCTATGAAATTCCCCCGTTATAGTTAGTGCAGGCAACTATAACTCACGCGACCGCAATCCACTGCTGATGCTAATACTGTATTTAGACACTTATTTGCCCATGTCTTCTTCCATTAAATTTTAGCTATACATATATTACAAATATTTTTTTTTCATAAAGACACATATGTCATCAGCAGCGGATTGCGGTCGCGTGAGTTATAGTTGCCTGCACTAACTATAACGGGGGAATTTCATAGGTTTTTTATTAGTAAAATGTCCAGCTAACTATAACATGTGTGAAACCTATGGTTTTTTCAGTGAATTTGCAAGGTTTTTTAAATGTTAATTCCTAACTATAACGTGTGTGAAACCTATGGTTTTTTCAGTGAATTTGTACGGTTTTTTAAATGCTAAGTTACTTTACGCCATTCGTGGCGTGCGCGCCCACTTAACGCAGTTCGTTCCGTGCGCGCACGGTGCGCGCACAGTGAGCACGCGGTGCGCTTCGCGCACCCACTTTACGCAGTTAGTGCCGTGCACGCACGGTGGGCACGCGGTGCGCTACGCACACCACGTGCCCACGTTACGCTGGATGGGCCATGTACGCACGATGCGCTTCGCGCACCGTGCGCACATGGAGGGCATATTATGCGCTTCGTTGTGCAAGGTAAACTTTTACATTTTCATTGCATACATATGCCATGCACAAAGGGTGCACTTCGGGCACCATTTGCACACGGGGTGGGGAGAGTATGGTTAATTTTTTTTTTTTTAAATTTACATTTTCATTAAATTAATAAGCCATGCACAAATGGTGCCCTACGGGCACACTTTGGCACAGGGGTAGGGAGAGTATGGGTAATTTTTTTTATTTTTTTATTTTTTTTACCGTACGCGTACGGTAAGCGTAATCGGCGATTTATCGAAAAAAAAAAATTGACTTTTTGGCCTTGGGGGTTCTTTGGGGACACCTTCATCAAGGCTAGGTGGTTAGGAGCTGTCTAAACAGCCCCTTTACATGTTTTTTGGCTTTGTTTTTCCTCCCCCCTCAGAGTGCGAGAGAGAAAATGGCGGCCGCCGCTTCCTGGTTTCGACCGATTCGAATGTTTACTAAGATCTAACAGCCAATCAGAATCGCGCTCGCGCACGTCACCGTACGCGTACGGTAAGCTTACCGTAAGCGCACGGTAAGCGCACCGTAAGCTGCCACAGATATATATATTGATTTAAATGCTATTTTCTCAGGAACTACTGAACAGATTTACACCAGACCTACAAAAGGCACTTCCTTGACCTGAGGACTACCTCTCTGCCAAATTTCAAGTAACTCTGTTCAGCCGTTCGGGCTGTAGCTGTGTCTAAAGGTCCTATGGAAAAATGCATGGGAAAAATGCGTTTTGGGACCCCCCTTTTTTCTCAGCCCCCGCTTGACGAATCCCCCCGAGACTTTCAGGGTGGGAGCGGAGCGTAGCGCCCCACCTATTTTGAAAATTTCGCGAGGATTCGTCGAACGGCGCAAAAGTTATTCCAAATAGAATGTTGCGGATTTCCTATGGAAACAGGGTCCTAACTATAACTACCTACTGGCGACCGCCAGTAGGTAATATTATATTATATATATACACACACATTCACTGAAAAAACATAGGTTTCAGGGCTGTTCTAGTTAGCTGGACATTTCACTCGTACAAAATCATTGAAATTCCTCCGTAATAGTTAGTTCTGCTAACTATAACTCGCGCGCCCGCTATCCACTGCTGATGATGTCACATATTGCATCATTCATGATATGGTCAGTGACATCACTGATAAAATCACTGATGACATCTCAAATGACATCACTGATGACATCATCCACGTGACAATCAGATACACCTCATCATACACTAGTATAACCTTTCATCACTCACTGTAAAAAACAGAGTACCATATTTGAATCCATTGACACACCAATACAAGTTTCTAAAAACCCACTTAGTGATTCCTAGTTCTACACACACACCTAATCACTTACCTATAGATTCATTCATACATGCTGTCAATGATCAATAGAACACTATCAAATATACTTCTACACCTATAATCGACATTACACACCAGCAAACATCCTATTCACTTATGCAGTCAGCCTACTCACTTATGCAAACAATGGATCATACTTACATTTAGTCAGCTACACACTTAAACAAACGCCACTTCATTTATTCATATAGATTGTAACTCATACTTAGTGTGTTATACAATCACTATTACAAGTATACAGTTATCCATACAGTCACTCATACAATCACTGAGTCTTATGTATACTTATTTATATACAACTGTCACATACACTGTCTTATTTTTCTAGTTTGTTGGACATGTACCATTCAGAGATATATTTGCTCATCACCACACCCATAAAGATATTCACTCATCCAAACAACTGTTATAACATGCAGTCTTAACCTCATATACCTACTGAATCAACTATTCATACATCTTTGGGCAGTCACCCCCCCACCGAACCACACACACATTCACTCTCCCATACAAATACTCAGTTAACTAATCAATAACTAATATAGACTTTCACGTAGCTAGTAGCCAACTGGTGCAGCAGTTTACACAACAACTGACAAAGTGATACAGATATTCACACAGTTTAGTCACTATCCAATATATTTAGTGAAACACTATAAATTAATCAAGTAAACAGTCAATCACACTGCTACTAAATCCTCCATCCTGATATTTATATTTATATATCCACTCATTCTTCAATGCAGATTGCTATATATAATACATATTTAAATAACGAACTAAACCACTTCACTGGATGATGTCAGTGATATCATCAGTGATGTCAGTGATATGATCAGTGATGTCACTGACCATGTCATGAATGATGTAATATGTGACATCATCAGCAGTGGATTGCGGGCGCACAAGTTATACTTAGTAGAACTAACTATAACGGAGGAATTTCAATGGTTTTGTACGAGTTAAATGTCCAGCTAACTACAACAGCCCTGAAACCTATGGTTTTTCCTGTTAATTTCTAAGGTTTTTTTAAATGCTAATTCCTAACTATAACATGTCTGAAACCTATGGTTTTTTCAGTGAATTTCGAAGGTTTTTTAAATAATAATTTTTAAATGTAATAATAGTTATATGTATTTTTTTATACTGATTTTCTACAGTTAAACTGTTTATTTTTACATATTTTATTTTTTAAATTACATTATATATTTTTAATATAAATGGAAATAAAAATGTTTTTTAAAATATTGAAACTGAAATATTGCTTTTTTTTGTTGAATGTATAAGTGTAGAACTTTAAGTGTGTTGGTTAGTTAGGGGACTGCATGCATAGTGGATAGGGGTTTGAAGCAGTCCATGTGCTAAGGCCTGGCTCAGTGCATGAGTACTTGGGTACTGACTGAATGATTAGAGTACTGCAAGGAGAGTGCCTGGGTAAATTTATAAGTGGTTGGGTTTTGGCGCAGTGAATGGATTAGTACATGGTGCTGAATGGGTCACTAGAGGAGTGCAAGGGGAGTGACAGGGTGTTTGCTGGAAGAGTATCAATCAATCAATCAGTGACATTTATAGAGCGCACTACTCACCCGTAGGGTCTCAAGGCGCTTGGGGGGGGGGGGGGGGGGTACCGCTACTGCTCGAACAGCCAGGTCTTGAGCTTCTTCCTGAAGGAGAGATGGTCTTGGGTCAAGCGCAGGTCAGTCGGGAGGGAGTTCCAGGTCTTGGCGGCCAGGTAGGAGAAGGACCTTCCTCCTGTAGTCGCTCTTCGGATGCGGGGGACGGCGGCGAGGGCGTGGCTGGCTGATCGGAGGTGGCGTTTGGGAGCGTAGAAGTTGATTCGGTTGTTGAGGAAGCTCGGGCCTTGATCGTGTAGGGCTTTGTGTGCGTGGGTGAGGAGCCGGAAGGTGATTCTTTTGTTGATGGGGAGCCAGTGCAGGTTCCTCAGGTGTCCAGAGATGTGGCTGTTTCGTGGGATGTCGAGGATGAGTCTGGCTGAGGCGTTCTGGATCCGCTGGAGTCTCTTCTGGAGCTTGGCGGTGGTTCCGGCGTAGAGGGCGTTGCCGTAGTCCAGTCGGCTGGTGAGGGCCTGGGTGACTGTCTTCCTGGTCTCCGTGGGGATCCACCAGAAGATCTTCCGTAGCATGCGCAGGATGTTGAAGCATGACGAGGAGACGGCGTTGACTTGTCTGGTCATGGAGAGGGAGGAGTCCAGGATGAAGCCCAGGTTGCGTGCATGGTCCGTCGGTTTGGGTGCGGTGCCCAGGGCGGGGGGCCACCAAGAGTCGTCCCAGGCGGAGGGCGAGGGGCCCAAGATGAGGACCTCCGTCTTGTCTGAGTTCAGTTTCAGGCGGCTGGTCGTCATCCACTCGGCTACATCTCTCATCCCTTCGTGCAGGTTGGCTCTGGCGGCGGCGGGGTCGTTGGTCAGGGAGAGGATCAGCTGGGTGTCGTCAGCGTAGGAGATGATGTTGAGGTTGTGCTGGCGTGCGATGGCCGCGAGGGGGCTCATGTAGACGTTGAAGAGGGTGGGGCTCAGCGAGGATCCTTGAGGGACGCCGCAGATGACTTCGGTGGCCTCTGACTTGTACGGTGGTAGGCGGACTCTCTGTGTTCTTCCGTCGAGGAAGGAGACGATCCATTCCAGTGCCTTCTCCTGGATTCCGACAATGCTGAGGCGCTGCACAAGGGTGCGGTGGCAGACAGTGTCGAATGCGCGGAGAGGTCTAGGAGGATGAGGGCCGCGGTTTCTCCGTTGTCCATCAGGGCCCGGATGTCGTCGGTGGCGGCGATGAGGGCGGTCTCGGTGCTGTGGTTGGCTCGGAAGCCCGACTGTGAGGGGTCGAGGGATCCATTCGTCTCGAGGAAGGCGGCAAGCTGTCTGTTGACGGTCTTCTCGATGACTTTTGCAGGAAACGGGAGGAGTGAGATGGGGCGGTAGTTCTTGAGTTCGGTGGGGTCCGCTGTAGGTTTCTTGAGTAAAGCGCTGAGTTCGGCGTGCTTCCAGCTCTCAGGGAAGGTGGCGGTGTTGAAGGAGGTGATGATAATGTCCCGCAGGTGGGGTGCGATGACAGCGTCGGCCTTGTTGAAGACGTGGTGAGGGCAGGGGTCGGTCGGAGATCCGGAGTGGACGGAGTTCATCATGCGGATGGTGTCTTTGGTGGTGGTTGGAGTCCAGGCGCGGAGGGTGGTGGTGGGCGGCGTTGCTGTGGTTGTGGCGTGCGTCGGTTGAATGTTGAAGCTGTTGTGTATGTCCGCGATCTTGTTGTGGAAGTAGGAGGCGAGGGAGTTGCAGAGGTCTTGCGATGGGGTGATGTCGTTGTTTCCGGCGTTGGGGTTGGAGAGCTCTTTCACGATGTTGAAGAGTTCCTTGCAGTTGTGTGCGTTGTTGTCCAGCCGGTCCTTGAATGCAGTTTTCTTGGCGGCGCGGATCAGTTGGTGGTGCTTCCGGGTGGCAAGCTTGAGAGTGGTCATGTTGTCCAGAGTTGGTTCCTTTCTCCAGGCTTTCTCGAGGGCTCGGCAATTCGTCTTGGAGCTCTTGAGTTCGTCGGTGAACCATGGGGCCTTCTTGCTGCCGGGTCTGCTGGGCGGGGTCCTCAGTGGGGCGAGTTCGTCCGCGCAGTTGCTGATCCACTTCGTGAGGTTGTCGGCGGCCTGGCTGGGGTTCGCTGAGCTGGCAGGAGGGTGCTGGCTCAGGGAAGCGGCGAGCTGGTCGGCTGTGATCTTGTTCCAGCTTCTTCGGGCAGCCTGTTGCTGGTGGTGGTGGATCGTTGTTCTTTTGAAGGTGAAGTGGACGCAGCTGTGGTCCGTCCAGTGGAGTCCTGTGGCGTGGCTGAAGGTGATGTCTTTGCTGGATGAGAAGATGGCGTAGAGTGTGTGTCCGGCGAGGTGGGTGGGGGTGTTCACCAGCTGCTTGAGTCCGAGGTTGGCGAGGTTGTCGAGCAGGGTGGAGGTGTTGCGGTCGTTGTTGTTCTCCAGGTGGAAGTTGAGGTCCCCCAGGAGGATGTAGTCGGCGGAGCGGAGGGCATGCGGGCTGATGAAGTCGGCGATGTCCTCGCTGAATTGGGTGCGTGGTCCCGGGGGTCGGTAGATCAAGGTGCCTCTGAGGGTGGTCTTCGGGTCGGTGTGGATCTGGAAGTGCAGGTGTTCGGCGCTTGTCAGGGTGTCGTCGGTGTCAGTCGTGATGCGGATGGTGTTCCTGTGGATGACGGCGATGCCTCCTCCCATCTGGTTGGCGGAGCGGTCCCTCCGGGTGATCTTGTATCCCTCTGGGATGGCGATGGCGATGTCGGGCGCAGAAGAGGCGTTCATCCATGTTTCCGTGAGGAAGGCGACGTCAGGAGCTGTGGTGTCGAGGAGGTTCCAGAGTTCGATGGCGTGTCTGTGGACTGAGCGGGTGTTGAGCAGGAGGCACTTGAGGTGATTGCTGCTGGTGTTCGGCTCGGCAGGTGCTGGGGTAGGGCAGGTCCGAGTGCAGGTGAACCTGCAGGCGTGGCAGCTGAAGGGTCCGTGGGTGCATCGTGGGGTGGCTCGGTGGCAACCTGGGATTCGGCCGGAGTTGAGAGCGATGAGGGTGGCGGCGGTGTACGTCAAGCGGGTGGGCAGGAGTCCTCGAGGGCCAGGGGTCCTGGCACTGGCCGCGGTCCAGGCGCGGACGGGCGCAGACGGGCTTGCCTTTGGCGCGGCTTCGGCGCGCCCGCTGCGCGTGACCTCTGCGCGTTCGCACGGTTGCCATTTATGGCGAAGTGCGAGGGGGGGGCGGAGCAGCTGGGAAGCGGGAGCGGGGAGGGTACAGAATGAAGAAAAGGGGGCGGGGTTTAGCGGCTTTGGCGGGAAGCGTGAGCTGGGAGGGAGGAGACGGGGCAAACAAGGACAACAGGCAAGCAGGCGAAAGAGGGACAAGGAAAACAATTACAAAATACAGCAAGTACAATTGGAGACACAATTTAGTAGAAACAGTGGCGCAAGGCAGGAAGGAGAGCACAGACCGCGCTGCTCGAGGCAGGGGGCGTGGTCTCGCGGCGGCAACCGGAGCACAGAGGCAGGTGGTAGGGGGGCACACGCAGCAGCTGGTGGCCGTGCGGCGCAGGGGGTGTCCTAAACTAGGTCACACTCACCTGCGTCGCAAGGTCGCCATTTATGGCCAAGTGCGAGGGGGGGCGGAGCAGCTGGGAGGCGGGAGCGGGGAGGGTACAGAATGAAGAAAAGGGGGCGGGGTTTAGCGGCGGTGGCAGGAAGCGGGAGCTGGGAGGGAGGAGACGGGGCGAACAAGGACAACAGGCAAGCAGGCGAAAGGGGGACAAGGAAAACAATTACAAAATACAGCAAGTACAATTGGAGACACAATTCAGTAGAAACAGTGGCGCAAGGCAGGAAGGAGAGCACAGACCGCGCTGCTCGAGGCAGGGGGCGTGGTCTCGCGGCGGCAACCGGAGCACAGAGGCAGGTGGTAGGGGGGCACACGCAGCAGCTGGTGGCCGTGCGGCGCAGGGGGTGTCCTAAACTAGGTCACACTCACCTGCGTCGCACGGTCGCCATTTATGGCCAAGTGCGAGGGGGGGCGGAGCAGCTGGGAGGCGGGAGCGGGGAGGGTACAGAATGAAGAAAAGGGGGCGGGGTTTAGTGGCGGTGGCGGGAAGCGGGAGCTGGGAGGGAGGAGACGGGGCGAACAAGGACAACAGGCAAGCAGGCGAAAGGGGGACAAGGAAAACAATTACAAAATACAGCAAGTACAATTGGAGACACAATTCAGTAGAAACAGTGGCGCAAGGCAGGAAGGAGAGCACAGACCGCACTGCTCGAGGCAGGGGGCGTGGTCTCGCGGCGGCAACCGGAGCACAGAGGCAGGTGGTAGGGGGGCACACGCAGCAGCTGGTGGCCGTGCGGCGCAGGGGGTGTCCTAAACTAGGTATGGATACTGACTGGGAAATTGAAGGTGTGAAAGACAAGTGTGTAGGTGGTTAGAGGACTGCATGCATAGTGGATAGGGGTTTGAAGCAGTCCATGTACTAAGGCCTGGCTCACTGCATGAATACTTACACAGTGGTGAAGGGAGGGGATGGGCCTGAGGTGACGTGTGAAAACACGCCCTGTGGCGCGTTTTAAGATGGGGGAATAATTCCCCTTCAATCCCGAGAGCCACAGGGGGCAAACTAGCCCACCAGGTGCTTCTAGTAAGCACCACTGCTCTGTGTTTCAGAGAGGTGGCCCAGGCCGTTCCCCTTTTTACACTTCTCTGCAACGCACCTCTGTGGCGCTTACTGGAGGTACCTAGTGGGCTAGTTTGCTAGTTGGACCCAAGGGACACCCAGTATTCAAGGGGACTTAATCTCTCAAATTAAAACGGACACAGGGCGCGTTTACACAGTGGTGAAGGGAGGGGATGGTGTAGGAAAGTGGCTCTATATATACTGGACCAAAGAAAAATCAGCTCGCGGACATTTGGTGCGCGCACCGTGCGCGCATATAGATATTTATGTACTTTTAACTGCAATTTTCTCAGGAACTACTGAACAGATTGACACCATATATGCAAAAGGCACATGCCTGACCTGAGGACTACCTCTTTGCCAAATTTCATGTAATTCTGTTCAGCCGTTCGGGCTGTACCTTCGACTAAAGGTCCTATGGGAAAATGCATGGGGAAAACGCGTTTTGGGACCCCCATTTTTTCTCAGCCCCCGCTTGACGAATCACCCCGAGACTTTCAGGGTAGGAGCTGAGCGGAGCGCCCCATTAGTTTTGAAAATTTTGCGAGGATTCGTCAACCGGCGCCAAAGTTATTCAAAATAGAATTTTTAGATTTCCTATAGGAACTCGGTCCTAACTATAACTATCTATTGGCGACCGCCAGTAGATTATATATATATATATATATATATATATATATATATATACACACATAATATATACATATATATATTTTAGATAAATGTGCTCACAATAAATGTTTCAAATATATATCTATTACAGATATAGATATATAGTGTATAGCTGATAAAGCTAGGCACATTACTACATCGCATGGCCACTTCTTTCAAAAGAAAGACAGTGGACACACACAACTGCAAACACTCTCTTATGCTAAAAGTGCATCTATTTAGTAGAGTGATACACACTACCATTAAAAAACCACTTACAAGTTGCCTCAGCATGGCACCACACTCATAAATAAAATATTCTTTTGCACCAGAGGGCAAATGCACTCACATTAATGGTTTAAAGTACATGCATTTAAAATACATTCTTTTTTTTACAAAGGATTATATATATATATATATATATATATATATATATATTCACTTAAAAAACCATAGGTTTCACACATGTTAGCTGGGCATTTTCCTCGTAAAAAACCAATGAAATTCCCCTGTTATAGTTAGTGCAGGCAACTATAACTCACGCGACCGTAATCTGCTGCTGATGACGTCAGATATTACATCACTGTATTTACACATTTATATACCCATGTCTTCTTCCTTTTTTTTTTAGCTATACATATATATATATTTTTTTTTTTCAGAAAGACACATATGTCATCAGTGATGTAATATCTGACGTCATCAGCAGCAGATTACGGTCGCGTGAGTTATAGTTGCCTGCACTAACTATAACAGGGGAATTTCATTGGTTTGTTACGAGGAAAATGCCCAGCTAACTATAACATGTGTGAAACCTATGCTTTTTTCAGTGAATTTGTACGGTTTTTTAAATGCTAAGTTACTTTACGCCGTTCGTGCCGTGCACGCACGGTGGGCACGCGGTGCGCTTTGCGCACCTCGCGCCCACTTCACGCAGTTTGTTCCGTGCGCTTCGCGCACCCACTTTACGCAGTTAGTGCCGTGCACGCACGGTGCACTTTGCGCACCGTGCACGCACGGTGGGCACGCAGTGCGCTACGCGCACCGCGCGCCCACGTTACGCTTAATGAGACATGTACGCACGGTGCGCTTCGCGCACCGTCCGCACACCGAGGACACATGATACGCTTTGTTGTTAGGAGTTTTGCCATAAAAAGTTAGTCTGTTATATGCCATGCACGCACAATGCACTGCGCGCAGCGTGCACACACGGGGGGACTGACAATGCTATTTTTTTTTAAAGTGCACGCTCGCACGCATGCACCGCGCGCCCACGTTACGCTTGATGGGCCATGTACGCACGGTACGCTTCGCGCATCGTCCGCACACGGAGGACACATGATACGCTTTGTTGTTAGGGGTTTTGCAATAAAATGTTCAAAAATAATATGCCATGCACGCATACTTCGCTACGCGCAGCATGCGCACACGGGGGGAATGATAATCGTATTTTTTGTTAAAACTATTACACCGTGCGCGCACGCTGCTCAAACTTCGCTGGAATTTTTCAAATTCTAAAGTGCGCGCACGCTACGCGCACTCGGCGATTTTACGAAAAAAAATTTAAAAAAAATTTAATTGCTCTGGGGGAACCTCCTGGGACACCTTGACCCCTGCTAGGGGGTCAGGAACTGTCCAGCCTGCCCCCTTTACATGTTTTTCTCCTTTGTGTTTCACCCCCCTCTCAGTGCGAGAGACAAAATGGCGGCCGACACTTCCTGGTTTCGACCGATTCGAATGTTTACTAAGATGTAACAACCAATCAGAAGTGCGCTCGCGGACGTCCGAGTGCGCGCACCCTGCGCGCACGGTGCGCGCGTACAGATATATATATTGATTTAAATGCTATTTTCTCAGAAAATACTGAACAGATTTATACCAAACCTGCAAAAGGCACCAAACGGACCTTATGGCTATCTCTCTGCCAAATTTCACGTAATTCTGTTCATCCGTTCGGGCTGTAGCTGCGACTAAAGTCCCTATGGAAAAATCCATGGGGAAAACGTGTTTTGGGACGCTCCCTTTTTCTTGGCCCCCGCTTGACGAATCACCCCGAGACTTTCAGGGTAGGAGCGGAGCGGAGCGCCCCATTAGTTTTGAAAATTTCGCTTAGATTCGTCAATCGGCGCCAAAGTTATTCAAAACAGAATTTTGAGATTTCCTATGGAAACTCGGTCCTAACTATAACTATCTACTGGCGACCGCCAGTAGATATATATATTTATTATCTACTGGCGGTCGCCAGTAGATAGTTATAGTTAGGATCGTGTTTCCATAGGAAATCCGCAACATTCTATTTGGAATAACTTTGGCGCCGATTGACGAATCCTCGCGAAATTTTCAAAATAGGTGGGACGCTCCGCTCCTTCCCTGAAAGTCTCGGGGGGATTCGTCAAGCGGGGGCTGAGAAAAAGGGGGGTCTCAAAACGCGTTTTCCCCATGCATTTTTCCATAGGACCTTTAGTCCAAGCTACAGCCCGAACGGCTGAACTGAATTACTTGAAATTTGGCAGAGAGGTAGTCCTCAGGTCAGGGATGTGCCTTTTGCAGGTCTGGTGTAAATCTGTTCAGTATTTCCTGAGAAAATAGCATTTAAAAGCATATATATATCTATAAGCGCGCACCGTGCGCGTACGGTAAAACTTACCGTACGCGCACGCTGCCGTGCGCGATTCTGATTGGTTGTTAGATCTTAGTAAACATTCGAATCGGTCGAAACCAGGAAGTGTCGGCCGCCATTTTGTCTCTCGCAGTCTGAGGGGGTGAAAAACAAATTCACTGAAAAAACCATAGGTTTCACACACGTTATAGTTAGGAATTAGCATTTAAAAAACCTTGCAAATTCACTTAAAAAAACCATAGGTTTCACACATGTTATAGTTAGCTGGACATTTCACTCGTGAAAAACCATTGAAATTCCCCCGTTATAGTTAGTGCAGGCAACTATAACTCACGCGACCGCAATCCTCTGCTGATGACGTCAGAAATTACATCACTGATGACATATGGGTCTTTCTGAAAATAAAATATTTGTAATATATGTATAGCTAAAAATTAATGGAAGACGACATGGGTAAATAAGTGTCTAAATACAGTGATGTAATATCTGACGAAATTCCCCCGTTATAGTTAGTTCAGCTAACTATAACTCGCGCCCCCGCAATGCACTGCTGATGACGTCACATATTATATCACTCATGACATGGTCAGTGACATCACTGATGACATCTCAAATGACATCACTGATGATATCTCAAATGACATCATCCATGTGATAATTTGATGCATCTTCTCACACCCTAATATTAGCTTTGATACACCCACTCTAAATTACAGACTGCCATTCTCAAAACCATAGACATTCCAACACCAATAACTACATACCCACTTACTGATTCTTAGGTCTACAAACCCATCCACTCACTCACCCGTACAGTCACTCATACTTATGGTCACTCAGTACAGGACTATCATATGCACTCATACACCTATATAGACACTCACACACCGCCACTCATCCACAGATGTACTCACACACCTACTCAGTCATGCAAATAATTAATCACACTGCCATTTACTCACCTATACAGTTCTACACACACCAGCTCAATTACTCATACAAATACTAGCACATTCTTATACTCTTATACAATCAATGATACAAGCACACACTCATCCATACAGCCACTCTCACAATCACACACTCTCACTTATAGCCAGTTATGTACTCCAACACAGATATATACTGCCTTTCACATGTGTAGCTGCTCACACATGTACCACTGAAATATACATGCACTCACTAACACAACCATACACACACTCACCCACCCATACAGTCCATCACAGATGCACTCTTGAAACCATGCACCCAGTGAATCACCCAGTCACACATCTATGCAGTCACACACACCCCACCCACACAAACACTCAGGCACCCATACAGATACTCAGACGACCAATCTATAACCCATATAGACACTCATGTAGCTATTTGCAAACCCATGCAGCCGCTTACACACCAACAGACAGACGGATACAGACATTTACACAGTTTAGTAACTAACCCATGCATTCAGTAAGATACGTTTAATCACTCACTTATTGAGTCAGTCACGCACCACCAGAATCATTCATTCACACACTTATACACCCACTCATTCTTCAATATGCCTTTCCCTATATATAATAAACATATTTAAACTTTACAGAAACACACAGACACTGGATGATGTCATCAGTGATGTCATTTGAGATGTCATCAGTGATGTCACTGACCATGTCATGAGAGATGTAATATGGGACGTCATCAGCAGTGCAATGTGGGGGCGCGAATTATGGTTAGCTGAACTAAATATAACGGGGGAATTTTTATGGTTTTGTACGAGTGAAATGTCCAGCTAACTATAACACCCCTGAAACCTATGTTTTTTTGTGTGAATTTCTAAGGTTTTTTTAAATGCAAATTCCTAACTATAACGTGCCTGAAACCTTTGGTTTTTTAAGTGAATTTCACAGGTTTTTTAAATACTAATTTCTAACTATGCCTACAGAGATAGGACATGTGAAGAAAGAAGAAAAAACACAGAAAGAGGAAGAAAAAAAATGAAGAAAGAAGCTACAGAAGTCCTCAAAGACAAAGTAAAGTGCCGGAAGAAGGAAGACGTGCAGAAAGAACAAACAGAGGAGAAGAAAAAGTCTTTGTTGCAAAATCCTCCTGTACCCTCAACTTTTTCATATGAGTACTGGTGGTAACTGACTCTGACTACCCAGTCCTAGAGCCAGCGCTATGCTAAAAGACACTTCGAATACAGTTAAAACACCTACATACACTAGGGAACACTTTGCGTTGGGGTATCCCTGTTATTAGCATGACGTCCTCTGTAAGCCCCTAGTATATAATAGGTCAGGGGTATTAAAACTACCTCTTAAAACAGGCCACAGGGCGCATTTGCACACTGGTGAAGGGAGGGGGGGCTGAGCTGACGTGTGCAAACACGCCCTATGGCCCTTTTAATTTGGGGGATAAAGTCCCTTTGAATCCTGAGTGTCCCTTGGGTACAACTAGCCCATCAGGTATCTCTAGTTAGCACCACAGAGCTGCCTTGCAGAGAAAATGGGCACGGCCTGGACCACCTCTCTGCAACACAGCACAGTGGTGCTTACTGGAAGCACCTGGTGGACTAGTTGGCCCTTATATGCCATCAGGATTGAATGGGAATTATTTCCCCAACTTAAAACGCGCCACAGGGCATGTTTGCACACATATCACCTCAGGCCCCTTCCCCTTTAAGTTGGGGGATTACCCACCTGGAATCCGGAGGGTCCCTGGGGTGCTACTACCCCACCAGCTACCTCCATTAAGCACTACGGAGCCCCCTGGCGCATACTGGAGGTTCCTGGTGGGCTAGTTGGCCTCCAGTATTAAAGGGGAATTCGTTCCCCATCCGCAAAAGCGCCAGGGGGCGCGTTTGCAGAGTGCTGAAACGAGGGGGCGTGGCCTCCGGCGCAATGCCGGTATTTTTATTTTTTTTTTAAAGGGGTCTGCATAGCCCCCCTTCTTTTTCTTATTTTTTGGCCCTGGGGACCCCATCCCCCAGGGCCTGCCTCCTAATTTATTTTATTTTTTAAAATTAAATTTGGGAAGGGAGCCGCGTGGCCCTCCTCCCGAGGCCTTAATCAGCCCGGGGCCCCAATCCCCCGGGGCATGGCCTTTTTGTTTTTAAATTTTTTTTTTGAGGGGGGCTGTGTTGCCCCCTCCTCTGGCCACTAAAGGCCCCGGGGACCCCATCCCCCGGGGCCTGCCTTTCACATTTTTTTTTTTGTAATTCTTTTTTTATTTGGGGAGGGGGGCGCTTGGCCCCCCTCCTGGGCCACTAATAGCCCCGGGGACCCCATCCCCTGGGGCTGGCCCTCTCCGTTGGGGGCTGTGGGGGGGTCCCCAATCCCCCCACGGTCCCGCCAGCTCCCCGCCTCCTGCGGGAGCCAGCATTGCTTTTCCACATGGGGAGCTGCCAACATGCAGCTTCCCGTGTGGAAAAGCAATTTGGTTCCTATTTTGAAAGAGAGAGCAGGTGTCCCTGCTCTCTCTTTCAAAATTCAAACCAAGTTTGCTATGACAAGGGTGGGAGCCGCGAGGCACCCCGGGACACCGCAGGAGCCGGCCCTGGGGGGTGGCGGTCCCCAGGGCCATCATTGGCTCCAGGGGAAGGGCCGCGCGGCCCCCCTCCCACCAATTTAGAAAGGGGGGTGGTGGTCTCCAGGGCTGGGGGATCTGTCACGGACCCCCCCAATTTACATATTTAGAGCCCCGGGGAGGTGGCGGTCCCTGGGGCATGTGGCGGGGCTTGAGCCCCCCACACAGGGTATTTCTTATTTATTTTTATTTTTTTAAACTTCACAAGCCCCGGGGGGTGGTGGTCCCCGGGGCTGTAGGGGGGGGCCATGAGCCCCCCGCAAATATTGTCACAAAGCCCCGGGGGGTGGCGGTCCTGGTTTGGAGTGTTGACAGCCAATTAGCATACAGCTCGTGCTCGGCAGGGTGCGCGGATCCATCACGCCCATAGATATATCTATGATTTTACTTTTGATTTTCTCAGGAACTACTGAACGGATTTACACCATTTAAGCAAAAGGCACGAGTGTGAACCAAGGGCTACCTTTTTGCTAAATTTGGTGTCATTTTGTTCTGCAGTTCGGGCTGTAGCTGCGACTAACTGTCCCTATGGAAAATTGCATGGGGAAAACACGTTTTGGGACCCCCCTTTTTTTCCTCGGCCCCCGCTTGACGAATCACCCCAAGACTTTCAGGATAGGAGCGGACCAGAGCGGGCCACCAGTTTTTAAAATTTTGCTAAGATTTGTCAACCAAATAAAATGTTGCGGATTTCCTATGGATAATAGGTCCTAACTATAACTACCTACTGGCGACCGCCAGTAGGATATATATATATATATATATATATATATAGATTCCTCAAAAAGAAAAGCGCGGCACACCTCTTGATGATTAAAGTTGTTTATTCAGTTCGTCACAAACTGAATAAACAACTTTAATCATCAAGAGGTGTGCCGCGCTTTTCTTTTTGAGGAATAATTTTGCAAGACCCTGTCCTGGTCTTGACGCGAGCACCAGCTGTGGAAAGTGCTCCCACTGTCGCTTGCATGCATTGCAAAAGGATATATATATATATATATATATAGATATATATATATAAAAAAATTCACTGAAAAAAACATAGGCTTCAGGTGCGTTATAGTTTCTCTCGTACAAAACCATTGAAATTCCCCCGTTATAGTTAGTTCAGCTAACTATAACTCGCGCGCCCGCAATCCACTGCTGATGACGTCACATATTACATCACTCATGACACGGTCAGTGACATCACTCATGACATCACTGATGACATCATCCACTGAATGTGTGTTTTTCTGAAAATCAAATATTTTTATATATGTATATCTCAAGGTTGATGGAAGAATAAACGGGTATATAAGTGTCTAAATGGATGAATTTTTGGGGGGAAAATTGATTCAATAACCGACTGATTAAGTGTATCTTAGTGAATACATGGGTTATTAAGTAATCTTTAAATATGTAAATATCTGTATCAGTCTCTCACTTTGTGTATAAGTGGCTGCATGGGTTGTTGAGTAGCTACACGAGTGTCTATCTAGGTTATTAGTTGTTTTTTTGGGTATCAGTATGAGTGTCTGCATGGTTCGGTGGGGGGTATTACATAGTGCATAGATGCATGAATGAGTGTCTCATTGTTTGTATGTGTTGAAGACAGCATGTGTGCAGCACTGTATGGGTGGATGAGTGTGTGTATGGGTGTGTTAGTGAGTGAATGACTGTCTCAATAGTGTCTTTATGAGTAACTACATATGTTTTAAACAAGTATCTGTGAGTATTGGTGTATATAAGTGAGTATATGTGAGAGATTGGAAGAGTTCCTGTATACATAATTATGTGTTTCTATCAGTGATTGTTTAACAAAGTAAGTATGTGTAAGTTTCTGTAGCAGTAAGTGTGGTGGTGTGTGTATAACTGTATATATGCAATTTAATGGAGGTTTGATACTTTGTTTGCATGTGTGACTATGTGTCTGAGTAACTCTATGGATGAGTGTTACTGTGTAACAGGATGTGTAGGTGTATAAGTGCATATGATGAGTGAGTACATGTATGAGTGACTGTATAGGACTGTTGGTGAATGAGTGGATATGTGTGTAGGTCTTGGAATTACTGAATTGGTGTGTTGTAAGTGGTATTGCTATGTCCATTCATTTGAAAATGTTAGTTTCTATTTTTGAGTGTGTGTATCAAAGGTTCTATTATGGTGAGAGGAGGTCTGCCACTCTATCACAAGGATGATGTCATTAGTGATATCATCAGTGATGTCATTTGAGAAGTCATGAGTGATGTCATGAGTGATGTCACTGACCATGTCATGAGTGATGTAATATGTGACGTCATCAGCAGTGCATTGCAGGTGCACAAGTTATAGTTAGCTGAACTAACTATAACAGGTGAATTTCAATGGTTTTGTACGAGAGAAATGTCCAACTAACTATAACACACCTGAAACCTATAGTTTTTTCAGTGAATTTCTAAGGTTTTTTAAATAGTAATTCCCAACTATAACGTGCCTGAAACCTATGGCTTTTTTTTTTAGAGAATTTCAAAGGTTTTGTAAATGACAATTTTTAAATGTATTAATTGTTATATTGATTTTTTTTATACTGATTTCCTACATTTTTTAAACTATTTATTTTTAGATATTTTATTTTTTAAATTACATTATAATTAATTACATTATACATTACAAAATATACTTTCTCAGAATTAATTACTTTAGTTTAAATACTTTGCAAATAGGCAATAGATTTAAGTACAGAAGTTACAGTTGTTGCAATGGGCAACACAATTTCAAACACAATGCACCTTTGAGCTCAATGTGAATTTATAGTTAAATGCAATTAGTTACTTTATGGATTACTTCTCTAACCACAGGACTGGATCCTAGATTCAGTCCTTGGACATCTCCTGTAAACAGTGGAGTAAAAGCGTTTTGGCTACAGTAGTGATTTTTAAGGAATATTATTGTATTTTAAAAATTGACACTTAAAAATGTTTTCATATAGAATCACCAATGTTATCCTATGGCAGGAAATTCACTTAGCAGGTAAGTAGTGTGATCGTCATTTTTTCTTTCTCAGTGGTGGATCCTGGATCTAGCACTGGTGCATCTCCTGTAAACAGTTGAAAGAATGCGTTTTAGTCATACAGGTGATTTTTAAGGAATATTTTTAGTTTGTGAAAATAGATGCTGGAGCGGGTTTATTTTAGAAAAATTCGTATACCCTCTCCATTCTGCATGTTTACATTAATCAGAATAATTAACTAATAGTAATTGTACTAATTGGTTTGCTGTGGATATTTATCAACCTTACTAATATATGAAACACACGAGGGAATTGCATCTGCATGGCTTTATTAATATGTTAAATAAATTTTGTAAGCATATTAATGATAGATAATTAGAATGTTGCATGTTTAATGCTGCTTTTGTGATGTATTGGTGATTTGTGCTATATAAAGTGAGTATAACCCACAATGAGTGTTGCTTTTGCTAGATAAATACACACACATATGGGTATTAGTGAGGGAATAACATTTTATTAGTCATTTCTATGTATTAATTACGTTTTTGTGTTTCTTTGCTTAAGTTGACCATTCGGGCCTAGTTAAAATGGCCGACTTTCGTATTTGTTGAGACATGAGCTACTTCGTATGGTTCTGAATGAAGTGCGCCTGCGCCAACACCAGCAACAGTGGCCTCCTCATGACCCTAACCAGACTGTATCCATCAAGGACAGCCCGGGACACCGGCCAAGTTACAAAGAACAATAGGCCATCTTCTTAAACCGGAACAATCAAGACCCATGAACCCATATCCCTTACTTTGGTGGGAACTTGTCATCCCATATTGAACTGACCAATCGGAGAACGAGAAAAATTATATTGATACAATTTCATGTCAATTTTCATTATAAAAACCCGTAGAATAGAGAGGTTGTATGTCGCTCTTTCCATTTCCTGACGTTATGCTGACGGAGAGGACGGTGACGCTGCAGGACAGCTGTTTTCCCTGAATCTTTGACGGACTGATCGAATGCCTAATTTCCTGATAATCAGAACTCTTGCATTTAAAGGGCATTGAGTGACAGAACGACTGAATTTGACTTAGAGGACGACATTTAGCCAGAATAGGTAAATATGATGGTCAGCTGCTTAATCAATTAATGACTTTATTTGCATTATTTAGATAAAATTTAACTTGTTTCATTACAGAAATGTATTGGGTTGTTTATTTCCAGAAAATGTACTGATGAAAAGAAATTATAGAATTAGAAACGGACTAAACCAGCAACTAGTTGATCCATGGCCTATCCATGGGAGGAATACCAAAAGGTGATGTTTGGTATAATTTGGTTTAATGAGGTAGTGAAAGTTAGGTGAGTCTATTGCTCATTAGGGACAAAACGGGTATTTCCTTTCATTCCAGCGAATGGAACAATCACCTCCTCAGAAAGCAGACTGATAGAGAATGAATGTTGGTGTTATGGGCCCCACCAGCGAATGAAGTGATTGAGTGTGTCTGTGAAGATCTATGGTCTGTGACGAAAGGAGGGATTTTGTATTCCGCGCTGTATCATAGACACAAACTTTTCTGCTGAAAACCAGACAATGGATTCCTATGGAAGGAAATACAAGTTACTAGTAAGTGCGGTTAGAATTACTTTTCAGGGTCAGTGCTGGGCTAAAAGATGCAGCACTTGGTTCTCTCCTGATGACAGGTGAGTAAATCGGAATTCGTAGTACGTCTAGTAAGCGCCACAGAGCTGCGTAGCAGAGAGATGTCAAAAGGGCACGGCCTGCACCACCTCTCTTCAACGCAGCACAGTGGCGCTTCCTGGAAGCACCTCGTGGGCTACTTAGCCCCCATGGTCCCTCAGGTTTGAAGTGGAATTTTTTTCCCAACTTAAAATGCGCCACAGGGCGTGTTTGCACACATCACGTCAGGCCCCGTCCCTTCCCTTCACCACTGTCTAAACGTGCCCTGTCACCGTTCTAAATTGAGAGATTAAGTCCCCTTCAATCCTAAGGGTCCCTAGGGTCAAACTAGCCCACTAGGTACCTCCAGTAAGCGCCACAGAGCTGCGTTGCAGAGAGGTGTAAAAAGGTGCGTGGCCTCTGAACACCTGTCTGCAACGCAGCTCCCTGGCGCAGAGTGGAGATACCTGTTGGGCTATTTGGCCCTCAGGGACCCTCAGTATTGAAAGAGAATTAATTCCCCAACTTAAAATGCACCACAGGGCGCGTTTGCACAGTGGTGAAGGAAGGGGGCGTGACCTGAGGTGATATGTCTGCAAACACACCCTGTGGTGCGTTTTAAGTTAGAGAATTAATTCCTCCTCAATCCTGTGGGTCCCTGGGGGCCAACTAGCCCACCAGGTACCTCCAGTATGCGCCAGAAGGCGGCATTGCAGAGAGGTGTTCAGCGGCCACGCCCCTTTTTACAACACTCTGCAACACAGCTCCGTGGCACTTAGTGGAGGTACCTGGTGCGCTAGTTGGCCCCTAGGGGACCTCTGGATTGAAGAGGAATGGATTTCCCAACTTAAAACGCGCCACAGGGCGTGTTTACACACATATCACCTCAGGCCCCGCCCCCTACCTTCACCACTGCTCAAACGCGCCCCGTGCGTGGCGCGTTTTAAGTTGGGGGATTAAGTCCCCTTGAATCCTGAGGTCCCCTGGCGGCCAACTAGCCCACCACGTACCTCCAGTAAGCGCCATGGAGCTGTGTTGCAGAGGGGTTTAAAAAGGGTCGTGGCCTCATTACACCTCTCTGCAACGCAGCCCCCTGGCGCATACTGGAGGTTCCTGGTGGGCTAGTTGGCCCCCAGGGATCCCCAGTATTCAAGGGGAATTAGTTCAGTTGCAGAGTGGTGCAAGGAGGGGGCGTGGCCTCCGGGCCGATCACTTTTTTTTTTTTTTTTTAGATGGGGGGGGGGGGGCTGTGTAGCCCCCCCCTTCTTTTTCTAATTTATTGGCCCTGGGGACCCCATCCCCCAGGGCCTGCCCCCCCCCAAAAAAAAAAAAAAAAAAAAAATAATAATAATTCAGGAAGGGGCCCCCTCCCGAGGCCATAATATGCCCCGGGGACCCCATCTCCCGGGGCATGGCCCTTTTTTCACATTTTTTTATTTTGGAGGGGGGCTGCATTGCTCCCCTCCCGGGCTACTACTAGCCCCGGGGACCTCATCCCCCGGGGCTGGTCCTCTTCGTTGGGGGCTGTGGGGGGGTCCCCAATCCCCCCACTGTCCGAGCCGGCTCCCCGCGTCCTGCGGGAGCCGGCATGACTTTTCCACATGGAGAGCAGCTAACATGCTGCTCCCCATGTGGAAAAGCAATCTGCTTTGCTTCATTGAAGCGAGAGCAGGTTTCCCTGCTCTCGCTTCAATGAAGCAAAGCAGTTTGCAATGACAGGGCGGGAGCCGTGAGGCTCCCGCCCTGTCATTGCAAACTACAATATCCCGGGGGTGGGCACCCCGGGACACTGCAGGAGCCGGCCCTGGGGGGTGGCGGTCCCCAGGGCCTGTACAAGGCTCCAGGAGGGCAGCCCCCCCTCCCACATTTTGAAGTTGCCCCGGGGGTGGCGGTCCCCGGGGCTGGGGGGGCCCTGAGAGCCCCCCACCCATTTAAAGAAGCCCCGGGGGGTGGCGGTCCCCAGGGCTGCAGGGGTCGTGAGCCCCCCGCCTATATTATGTTAGAGCCCCGGGGGGCGGTCCCCGGGGCAGAGTGGGGGGGGGATTGGGACCCCCACACTATTTTTTCATTATGCCCCCGGGATTTGGCCCCCCCGGGGGCAAATTAGCATATCTAGCGGGGGAGCCCGCGCTGAATTTTTTTTTCCTATCGGCAGGATGCGCGCATCCAGCACGCATCCTCCCGTTTTTAAAAAATATTTTTTTTTTGGGGCCTTGGGGGTCCTTGTGGGACCCCCTGAGCAGGCCTAGGGGGTCAGGGTGTTTCTACCCTGCCCCCTTTTCGTGTTTTGCGACTTTTTGGGGGGGGGGGTTTCTTGTGCCTCGGTCCTACCAAGGCACAAGATGGCTGCCAACACTCCCTGATTCAGAGTGTTGGCAGCCAATTAAAATACAGCTCGTGCACGGCAGGGTGCGCGCTGGGTGCGCATAGGGTGAGCGGATCCTCCCAGGCCATAGATATATATGTACTTTTAAATGTCATTTTCTCTGGAACTACTGAACGGATTTACACCATTTAAGCAAAAGGCAAGAGTCTGAACTAAGGACTACCTCTTTGCCAAATTTGGTGTAATTCCGTTCAGCAGTTCGGGCTGTAGCTGCGACTAAAGGTCCTATGGTAAATTGCATGGGGAAAACACGTTTTGGGACCCCCCTATTTTCTCGGCCCCCGCTTGACAAAACACCATGAAACTTTCAGGATAGGAGCGGACCAGAGCTGGCCAAAAGTTTATAAAATTTCGCGAAGATTCGTCAATCGGCGCCAAAGTTATTACTGTAACTATAACTATCTACTGGCGACCGCCAGTAGATAATACTATATATATATATATATATATATATATTCACTTAAAAAACCATAGGTTTCACACAAGTTATAGTTAGCTGTACATTTCACTCGTAAAAAACCAATGAAATTCCACGTTATAGTTAGATCAGGTAACTATAACTTGCGCCCCCGCAATGCACTGCTGATGACGTCACATATTACATCATGGTCAGTGACATCACTCATGACATCAATGATGACATCTGAAATGACACATTGTGCATTGCGGTCGCGCAAGTTATAGTTGCCTGATCTAACTATAACGTGGAATTCCATTGGTTTTTTACGAGTGAAATGTACAGCTAACTATAACTTGTGTGAAACCTATGGTTTTTTCAGTGAATTTGCAAGGTTTTTAAAATGCTAATTCCTAAATATAACGTGTGTGAAACCTATGGTTTTTTCAGTAAATTTGCAAGGTTTTTAAAATGCTAATTCCTAACTATAACGTGTGTGAAACCTATGGTTTTTTCAGTAAATTTGTACGGTTTTTTAAATGCTAAGTTATGTATTTATTTTTAATTTTTATAATATATACACATATATATATATATACACACACATATTATCTACTGGCGGTCGCCAGTAGATAGTTATAGTTAGGACCGTGTTTCCATAGGAAATCCGCAACATTCTATTTGGAATAACTTTGGCGCCGGTTGACGAATCCTCGTGAAATTTTCAAAACTAATGGGGCGCTACGCTCCGCTCCTACCCTGAAAGTCTCGGGGGGGATTCGTCAAGCGGGGGCTGAGAAAAAGGGGGGTCCCAAAACGCGTTTTCCCCATGCATTTTCCCATAGGACCTTTAGTCCGAGCTACAGCCCGAACGGCTGAACAGAATTACTTGAAATTTGGCAGAGAGGTAGTCCTCAGGTCAAGGATGTGCCTTTTGTAGGTCTGGTGTAAATCTGTTCAGTAGGTCCTGAGAAAATAGCATTTAAATCAATATATATATATATATCTGTAAGCGCGCTCCGTGCGCTTACCGTAAGCTTACCGTACGCGTACGGTGCCGTGCGCGAGCTCAATTCTGATTGGTGGTTACATGACTGTAAACATTCGAATCGGTCGAAATCAGGAAGTGTCGGCTGCCATTTTCTGTCTCTCGCACTGAGAAACAAAGGTGGGGAACGTGAAAAGGGGGCAACGAAGAGAGTTGCAGACCCCCTAGTGTTTGTCAGGGGGTCCAAGAAGGACCCAAAAGTACGAAAAATACATTTAATAATTTTTTTAAAAAATCGCGGAGTGCGCGTACGGTAAGCTTACCGTACGCGCACGGGAAAAAAAAAATAAAGAAGTAACAATCACATTTATTAAATAAATTAAAGGACCCACAAGGGAGAAAAAAACAAATGTTGCTGTGTAAAAAAAGGCGAGGCGCGCACGGCATGGACTGCGCAACGTGGGCGCTCGGTACGCGAAGCGCACCGAGCGCCCACAGCGCGCGCAGGGTGTGCGCACAGTGAAAAACCAGAAAAAAAAAAATATATAAATACATAACTTAGCATTTAAAAAACCGTACAAATTCACTGAAAAAACCATAGGTTTCACACATGTTATAGTTAGCTGTACATTTCACTCGTAAAAAACCAATGAAATTCCACGTTATAGTTAGATCAGGTAACTATAACTTGCGCGACCGCAATCCACAATGTGTAATTTCAGATGTCATCATTGATGTCATGAGTGATGTCACTGACCATGTCATGAGTGATGTAATATGTGACGTCATCAGCAGTTTATTGTGAGCGCGCAAGTTATAGTTACCTGATCTAACTATAACGTGGAATTTCATTGGTTTTTTACGAGTGAAATGTACAGCTAACTATAACATGTGTGAAACCTATGTTTTTTTAAGTGAATTTGCAAGGTTTTGTAAATGATAATTCCTAACTATAACGTGTGTGAAACCTATGGTTTTTTCAGTGAATATATATATATATACATACACATATACACATATACACATACACACATATATATATCACAGGCACTCCACCAACCACGAGTACTTCGGAATCTTTCAAAAGATGGAGCGCGGACCACTGTTGAGCGGTTTGGTAATTTTTATTAACCACAAGTTATATGGTAGCCATTACGCGTTTCAGCCCCGAAGGGCCTTGATCACATGACGCGCTCTCTGTTAACCACGTGATTTTTATACCAGATTTAAAGCGACAGTGCCAATGAATTCGCAAAACCTACAAACCAGCAAATGTTGCTTGATTCTCTTATGTACATGAAAGCAATGTTTAACATGGATATTCGCATATTTTTTTATATAAAAATGAATTCATTTGTTTTTATATGTTCACATTGTGCAAATAGCATTAGCAGCATAAATAGTTTACATCATGGTATAAATACCTTTTCAAAAATACGATTTTAAATATCATGGTAAAATCTATATGAATACATAATGCTAAAACAATGGATTCTTAAAAGTGAGAATTGTGTTAAAAAAGAACTAGCTAGACTTTGACCAAGTCATAAACTGCTTTCTTTGCACATCTGATAATGTTTTTAAGTGTGCACACCTTTATTTTTCCTGTACAATGAATGGCCATAAATATTACCAGAGCAGCTGTGTTGGAATAAAAGAGCAATAGTGAAATGTATCTCAAAGTGCAAGTGCAGGATAGACCTCTTAGTGCAAACAGATTGTGTAAAATTTAAGGTTAAAATCGATCAATATAAACAATAATTGTTTTTACTATGGTGATCTTTTGGCTTTGCTGCTTGTGCATCTTTATTTGTCTTTTAGTTCAAAAGTTTGCATTTATGGTATGAATACCTGAACTGTGACTTGTTATTGGTTACATACTGTACTTCACCTAGCTTATAAACGTGTGTAAGTCCTCAGTCACGTTCAGGCCCCCAGGATGTTTAGAGTCTAACTCTAAGATGTATTTAGTTTCCAGCCTGCGTAACGCTTTCTTCCTGTTACGGCCCCTTTTGTTGTTGGGTACGGTATCAATCAGATAATATCTTAGATTCTGTGGATCTGATTGATGTTTTTCCCTAAAATGTCGAGCCACAGGGGTATGTTTGATCTGAGTTTTTAATGGCCTGTATGTGCTGCAATATTCTTTTGTCCCCCTGTAGTTTAGTACTGCCAACGTATTTCAACCCACAGGTGCACTCGAGAACATACACCACATGGTCGGTCTTACAGGTTAAAGCTTTATCAATGGTCTTTTCTTGTGTGCAAAATGGCTTGGAGTACGATGTTTTGGTGATACCGAATTGACATGCCCTACATGTTCTGCATTTCATAAATCCTTTTCTATTTAAAAGCCAGTTTCCCTGTATTTTATCAATAGGGTTGTTTTGTGCTAACTCGTCTTTCATTGATGGTGCTCTGCTGTATGTTATAGCTGGTTTTCTGGGTAATAGGTGGCCTATTGTGGAATTATTCATTATAATAGGCCAATTTATTTGAATAATCTGATATATCTTTCGCTTGGTTTCTGTACCCCAGAATTAACCTGAAAGTCTCCCCTTCATTTTGCGGTTTGTTTCTGCTACTGGCTAAAGTTGATGTAGAGGCTTCTGATTGTTTGGATGTAAGCAGCTCTGCCCTAGGTGTTTTCTTACTTTTTAGGATTGCCATCTCAATACATTTCCTCGACTAGCCCCTCTCTAGAAACCTGGCTTTGCTGTCTTGCTGTGCTTTGTATAGATCTTGAGGGTTACTGCATATTCGTTTTAGCCTTATCATCTCACCATAGGGGATACTCTGAATTAGGTGTTGAGGGTGGGCACTAGAGGCGTGCAGGACTGAGTTTCCGGCAGTGGATTTTCTATGTGCCCTGGTCTCCATTTTTCCTTCTTTAATGCACACCTCAACATCTAAAAATGTTAACTTTTCAGAGTTTATCTGCGCAGTAAATTATAAATTACGATCATTTTTGTTAAGATTATCGACAAAGCTTCGACAGATCGTCGATATATCTCAACCAGAGTTTTACATTGTTTTGTAATGCATTTCCATGATTTTTCTATAGGACCAGCTCCTCCCACCAGCCCAGATGTAGGCAGGCGTAGCTGGGGGAGAAGCTGGCCCCCATAGCCCCCCGCGTAGCTGTCTGTCGGTATAAAGCACTATAAAAAACAAAAATATTATTGTTTAGACAGAATTCAATCATATTGATCAACATTTTGCTGTGCTGTTCTTGTTCTGCAGGTCTTCTTCTAAGGTAATGTTGCACTGCCCTGATCCCATCTTTATGATTGATACTGGTATATAGTGCTGGGATATCCATCGTCATTAATAGAAAGTCCTCTTGCCAACTAAAATCATTAATCTTTGATAAGAAATCGCTGGTGTCTTTTAGATATGATGGAAGACTTAGAATATATATATATATATATTCACTTAAAAACCATAGGTTTCACACATGTTATAGTTAGCTGTACATTTCACTCGTAAAAAACCAATGAAATTCCACGTTATAGTTAGATCAGGTAACTATAACTTGCGCGACCGCAATCCACTGCTGATGACGTCACATATTACATCACTCATGACATGGTCAGTGACATCACTCATGACATCAATGATGACATCTGAAATTACACATTGTGGATTGCGGTCGCGCAAGTTATAGTTACCTGATCTAACTATAACGTGGAATTTCATTGGTTTTTTACGAGTGAAATGTACAGCTAACTATAACATGTGTGAAACCTATGGTTTTTTAAGTGAATTTGCAAGGTTTTGTAAATGATAATTCCTAACTATAACGTGTGTGAAACCTATGGTTTTTTCAGTGAATTTGTACGGTTTTTTAAATGCTAAGTTATGTATTTATTTTTTATTTTTTTTTCTGGTTTTTCACTGTGCGCACACCCTGCGCGCACGGTGCGCTTCACGCACCGTGCGCGCGCTGTGGGCGCTCGGTGCGCGAAGCGCACCGAGCGCCCACTTTGCGCAGTCCATGCCGTGCACGCCTCACATTTTTTTACACAGTAACATTTGTTTTTTTCTCCCTTGTGGGTCCTTTAATTTATTTAATAAATGTGATTGTTACTTCTTTATTTTTGTTTTTTTTTTTTTTTCCTGTACGCGTACGGTAAGCTTACCGTACGCGCACGGCGCGATTTTTTTTTTAAATTATTAAATGTATTTTTCGTACTTTTGGGTCCTTCTTGGCCCCCCTGACAAACACTAGGGGGTCTGCAACTCTCTTCGTTGCCCCCTTTTCACGTTCCCCACCTTTGTTTCTCAGTGCGAGAGACAGAAAATGGCGGCCGACACTTCCTGATTTCGACCGATTCGAATGTTTACAGTCATGTAACCACCAATCAGAATTGAGCTCGCGCACGGCACCGTACGCGTACGGTAAGCTTACGGTAAGCGCACGGAGCGCGCTTACAGATATATATATTGATTTAAATGCTATTTTCTCAGGACCTACTGAACAGATTTACACCAGACCTACAAAAGGCACATCCTTGACCTGAGGACTACCTCTCTGCCAAATTTCAAGTAATTCTGTTCAGCCGTTCGGGCTGTAGCTCAGACTAAAGGTCCTACGGGAAAATGCATGGGGAAAACGCGTTTTGGGACCCCCCTTTTTTCTCAGCCCCCGCTTGACGAATCCCCCCCCCCCCCCGAGACTTTCAGGGTAGGAGCGGAGCGTAGCGCCCCATTAGTTTTGAAAATTTCGCGAGGATTCGTCGACCGGCGCCAAAGTTATTCCAAATAGAATGTTGCGGATTTCCTATGGAAACACGGTCCTAACTATAACTATCTACTGGCGAACGCCAGTAGATAATATATATATATATACACACTTAAAAAACCATAGGTTTCACACATGTTATAGTTAGCTGGACATTTCACTCGTAAAAAACCAATGAAATTCCCCCGTTATAGTTAGTGCAGGCAACTATAACTCACGCGACCGCAATCCTCTGCTGATGACGTCAGATATTACATCACTGTATTTAGACACTTATTTACCCATGTCTTCTTCCATTAATCTTTAGCTATACATATATTACAAATATTTATTTTTCATAAAGACACATATGTCATCAGTGATGTAATATCTGACGTCATGAGCAGAGGATTGCGGTCGCGTGAGTTATAGTTGCCTGCACTAACTATAACGGGGGAATTTCATTGGTTTTTTACGAGGGAAATGTCCAGCTAACTATAACATGTGTGAAACCTATGGTTTTTTAAGTGAATTTGCAAGGTTTTTTAAATGCTAATTCGTAACTATAACGTGTGTGAAACCTATGGTTTTTTCAGTGAATTTGTACGGTTTTTTAAATGCTAAGTTATGTATTTATTAATTTTTTTTTTTCAGGTTTTTCACCGTGCGCGCACCGAGCACCCACGGTTCGCCGTGCGCGCACCTCGCGCGCACCTCGCGATTTTTAAAAAAAATAAAAATTGTTTTTTTCGCACTTGGGGGGCCTTCTGTGGCCCCCCTGACCAAGGCTAGGGGGTCAGGAACTGTCTACTCTGCCCCCTTTTCAAGTTCCACCTTTTTTTTCACCCCCTCAGACTGCGAGAGACAAAATGGCGGCCGACACTTCCTGGTTTCGACCGATTCGAATGTTTACCGACATCTAACAACCAATCAGAATTGGTGCGCGCGTATCGATATTGATATGCTTTTAAATGCTATTTTCTCAGGAAATACTGAACAGATTTACACCAGACCTGCAAAAGGCACTTCCTTGACCTTATGGCTACCTCTCTGCCAAATTTCACGTAATTCTGTTCAGCCTTTCGGGCTGTAGCTGCGACTAAAGGTCCTATGGAAAAATGCATGGGAAAAACGCATTTTGGGACCCCCCTTTTTCTCGGCCCCCGCTTGACGAATCATCCCCAGACTTTCAGGGTAGGAGCTGAATGGAACGCCCGATTAGTTTTGAAAATTTCACGAGGATTCGTCAACCGGCGCCAAAGTTATTCAAAATAGAATTTTGAGATTTCCTATGGAAACTAGGTTGTAACTATAACTATCTACTGGCGACCGACAGTAGATATATATATATATATATATACCCAAAACCAAAATCCTGTAAGATACGCTCTCGGGAAGAATAGGCAAAGTACAGAGTAGATGTTTCCAAATTTATTCCACATAACGCGTTTCACCCGAAGCCTTGACTCACGTGATCAAGCCTTCGGCTGAAACACGTTGTGTGGAATAAATTTAGAATCATCTACTCTGTACTTTGCCTATTCTTCCCGAGAGCGTATCTTACAGGATTTTGGATGTTAATAACCGGCAGGCTCCGCCGGCATATACGCCACCCTCCCCGGGTCCCAGAAGGAGTAATTTTCTTGGATATATATATATATATATATATATATATATATATATATATATATACATATATATACACACATGCAATAAATCTTGGTGAGAGAGGCCCCAGACCCTGGCAGGGCGGCTCCGGCGATGGGCACGAAGAACCTCATTTAAATCCACACATTCCTCTTTCACAAGAAGACGCCGGCATTCCATTTGAGGGATTTCAAGTGCTTTTATTACTTTTAGGAGTATGCAGCACTTCACTTCCCAAACCTTATGCTTTTTAACTCTCTCTGGAGTCTTGATCACAGGTGAGCTTTCTCCTAAGTTTCCAAAATGAGCACGAGGTTTCCCTTCATCCAACCACCTTTTATTGAATGGTTTGTATGGAGTGCGCAATGCAAACTTTAGAAAGTCATTTTTTTCCCAAATACAGCAGCATGCTTGTTGGCATTACAATTCATAAATAAAAGCTGCTTTTCAGTCCCAGTGCGCAAAAAATAAGCTACATACATGGTGCTCCTGCTATTGCTTTTACTTCTCAATTTGTGCAATGAAATACCTTCAAATCTGCAAGCAGGAAGCCGGTGCTCCTTTTTGCAGAACACATAATCGACAGAGAAGGCAAAACAATCTACATCAGGCACCACATTACATGCAAGACAACATATGTCATTTATGTCATTGAATGCAACTGCTGTCTGCAATACATAGGAAGCACTACATGTATGTTAAAAGAGCTGATTCTAGAGTACATACGAGCTGTCAAACACAAAGACACTAACTACGCTAGAGCTAAACATTTGATACAGTGCCAAAATGCCAATTGGAAGGCAATTACGTTTTTCGGATTGGACACGATACCATTGAATGAATGTGACAGAACTAAAAAACTACGACAAATGGAGTCTCGATACATCATTAGACCCAAAACAAAAACACTGTTGGAATTGAACAATGAGGAATAACTTTTTGTATATCTTTAATTAATCAAGATTTGTCCAGTAAAAATGCAAATAGAAAGTATGGGGGGAGTCATGGTACTAAACCTACCTGCCTTCAATTTTCAGAGTCCGGGCCCCTGGCCTCTGCCTCTCGACAGTATCCTAATGAACAGCTAGATTGCTAACATTCTATATTTATTACAAAAGTGTGGAACGCCTGGTGTCATCTTGATGTAATCAAAACTGTAATACCTAGAGCATTTCCTTTAGAAATTACATATATGAGAGGGTCTTATTTGCATCAAAATTATGGTTAGTGCTCTAAAAAACTAAAATGAGGACATATTTTCTGAGTTTTCAAATAGCGACAAAGCACTTTTAAATTATTTGTTATCTTTGGTTTTTTTATCCAATTGACCACTTGATTAAATGTTGCACTTAGGGGAGAGGATGTGGTGTTACTTCCAGAGCGGCAGACTTTGCAACTGGGGAACCAGGTTGGAGTTTCTGCTTCAGCTCGACATTCTGTGATTCTGGTCAAATCACTTAATCTCCCCATGTCTACAACCAAAATGAATTTGATCTTGTGTTATGTAACCAATGCTCATGTAAAGCACTCCAATACCTGACAAGTCTGCACTATATAAAACTGCAAAAACACAAAAAATAACAAGTGTTTTGCACACTTCTGTCATTGGGCTACATGTGGGCTACATATGGGGGATATTTGTGCTGCATTTGGGCTCTTTTGTCTCTGGTGGCCATCTTGGGAGATGTATTTGTTATGAAGTTTCCTAATTTCCTCATTTACTGCAGTCTCCTCAGTAGGAAATACTTTCAGTTTTTTTTACTTTGGTTCCATCAAGAAGTCTTTCAGATGTGTCACACATTTGCCATAAATTCTGAATGCTAGCACTCTAGTTGCTCATTAGATCACTGTAGTAAAGCTACTGCTCACCAGGGAAGTCTGCTGCTGGTATTGAAAGTTCATGATTCAGTCTGCAGGTCAGAATTTTTTAATGAAATAGAATAGGATTTGAGAAGTCACTCAACATGTACCCTAATTTTTCTTTCTGCAGCACTAATCATACTTTCCATGGCAAAATGAACCCCCTCATTTTGTTCCTTTTTAAATTAAATGTTTTAAGAGTTACCACTTTATTCCAATAAAGATGGCTTCAGGTGTGCAATACGTTTGTCATAAGTAGGACTGTTAGCGCTCTAGTTGTTCTCTAGAACACTCTGGGAAGCTGCAGTAGAACACAAAGGAATCAACTGACAGTCTCTGCCCTTGTTAGATGTACATGTTTTACTGAGAATGTCAGACTTCATTCTCATATGACTGAGAAAGATAATGTGAATTTACAGAAAATATGCTCTCAGTTTAGCTTATAGATCACGTTCCAAACCTCTGTGGGAAAAGCATGAGAAAATAGTTCTCTCAAACATGATTCATGATATCCCAGCAGAAGGCTTTTTTACATGGTAAAATCACCTTAGAACACACCACAATTCCTAAAATGAGTATGGTACCATCAACAAATGATTTATAATGTAACTAAAGTCTTAAAACCTTCTATTAACTGCAATGCTTTTTAATGAGGTGCTATCATGTATATTGGTCCCAAGATGGCTGCCAACACTTCTTGGAGGAAGTGCTGACAGTCAATCAGATCTCACGATGAGATGTGTGGTTAGGCTCCGCCCAGATATATATGTGATTTTACTTTTGATTTTCTCAGCAACTACTGAACGGATTTACACCATTTAACCAAAAGGCACGAGTGTGAAGCAAGGGCTACCTCTTTGCCAAATTTGGTGTAATTCCTTTCAGCAGTTCGGGCTGTAGCTGCGATTAAATGTTCCTATGGAAAATTGCATTGGGAAAACACGTTTTGGGACCCCCCTTTTTTCTAGGCCCCCGCTTGACGAATCACCCCGAGACTTTAAGGATAGGAGCGCCCCGCCGCCCTCAACCAGTTTTGAAAATTTCGCGAAGATTCGTCAACCAGCGCCAAAGTTATTCCAAGTAGAATGTTGCGGATTTCCTATGGATAAAAGGATATATAGATATATATATATATATATATATATATATATATATATTCCAAAGCCCTTTCCACTCCGGGAAGGATACCAGCACTCACGGGGTTTTCAATCACAGCGGTGGTTTTATTTCATAGTAACAGACGCGTTTCGGATATACTCCTTCGCCAGTGTTTCACAACTGGCACTGAGAGGCACCATCTTTTAACGTCATACATTCAGGCATAGAAACAGACGAGGGATGGCAGCACACGTATCGTGTGCGCCATCTTGTAATGTTATGCATATTGGTTGTTACACAGTTTTCAATACAAGTGCTATACATTTTAATCGTTCAATACAATAAAAACACAAGCAATTAATTGTGAAATGACCCTAAAAGCGATTGTGTTTTGCCACCATTTCATACATTATCGCCGTGAATCGGCGTTTAATGACCTCCCATGTCTTATTAATGAGGTCATCCATTTTTACATTTAAAAAAAACGAAAGGCGATAACGCACATTGTGGGCACCATTGGCGAGTAACATTAATCCCTGTCGTCTGTTTCTATGCCTGAAAGTATGACGTTAAAAGATGGTGCCTCTCAGTGCTAGTTGCGAAACACTGGCGAAGGAGTATATCCGAAACGTGTCTGTTACTATGAAATAAAACCACCACTGTGATTGAAAACCCTGTGAGTGCTGGTATCCTTCACGGAGAAGAAAGGGTTTTGGAGCTTTAATTTTTTGCGGAGCAATGCCAGAACGAGGCACCCGCCTGGTGCGTTGGAGCGATATATATATATATATATTACCTACTGGCGGTCGCCAGTAGGTAGTTATAGTTAGGACCACGTTTCCATAGGAAATCCGCAACATTCTATTTGGAATAACTTTTGCGCCGGCTGAATAATCCTCGCAAATTTTTCAAAATAGGTGGGGCGCTACGCTCCGCTCCTACCCTGAAAGTCTCGGGGGGATTAGTCAAGCGGGGGCTGAGATAAAAGGGGGGTCCCAAAACGCGTTTTTCCCATGCATTTTTCCATAGGACCTTTAGACACAGCTACAGCCCGAACGGCTGAACAGAATTACTAGAAATTTGGCAGAGAGGTAGTCCTCAGGTCAAGGAAGTGCCTTTTGTAGGTTTGGTGTAAATCTGTTCAGTAGATTCTGAGAAAATAGCCTTTAAATCAATATATATATCTGAGCCAGCTTACGGTGCGCTTACGGTACGCTTACCGTACGCGTACGGTGGCGTGCGCGAGCGCGATTCTGATTGGCTCTTAGATCTTAGTAAACATTCGAATCGGTCGAAATCAGGAAGCGGCGGCCGCCATTTCGTGTGTTTCACTCAGAAAAAAAAGAGTGATATCTTGAAAAGGGGGCAAGGAGGAGAGTTACAGACCCCCTAACATTTGTAAGGGGGTCAAAGAAGGACAGAAAAGTACAAAGAAAACATTTATTGATTTTAAAAAAAATCGCGGGGTACGCGTACGGTAATCTTACCGTACGCGTACGGTAGAAAAAAAAAATAAAAAATGAAATGAAATGCAGATTTAAGTGTTTAGATATTAGGGGGCTCTAAAAAGAGCCGTTGTGTTTATGAAGTGATTTTTTAGTGGTACCTACAAGTAAGTACCGATGCAGAGTCTAAGGTTCAAGAGGAAGACTCTGTTCCCTTCATCATTGAAGTGCACACCATCTCCTCTATAAATGTCTTGCATGTCGTAACGCAAGTTGTTGTGGTAAATGGAACTCATACCATAGTCACGGAGGAAAGCAGAAACAGATTTGTTGACGTGCTTTCTTGCTTTGTCAATCTGCGGACAGAAATGATTTGACCAGTTCCATTTTTGCCTTTGGCATATGTTAGAAAACACAAATGCAGTTTTAGGGAAAAGTGAAAACAGTTGTGCAAAGGTGTCCTTCATAAGCATTTCCAGACCTACCCCAGTCAAAGTGCCTAGGTCATTGCCACCACAGTGCACTATTATGAGGTCAGGGTGTTGGATTTGCATGAAGGATTTCACCAATGGCATCAATTGGTGCCACTTTAACCCTCTCTGACCAATCCATTTAATGTCTACATTTGGTAAAGCAAGGTCTCTCACCATACCCGTTTTCTCTGCATACTTTTCACTCCAGAAGACATAGCTGTGCCCTACAATCCACACTGTGAACATCTTCAAAGGAGAACTGGATGCACTCAGGAGGTGTAATTCAGTAGAATGGTAAAAAGAAATGAAAGACAGTTTGGAAATGGAGGCATACATATTTTTTTCATAAAAAAAAGAACTGATTGGCTGTTTCATACCATTCTAGAATAAAAACTAGGCTGTATGTGTAAATTAATAGAAGCATGTTTTGTATTGGTACAGAAAAATGTGTTACCAAAGAACAGTACTATGGATTTGCTGTTAGGTTTGAAAAGTCAAGCACTCTTGCTCTGTGGAATTGAAACATTGTTTGGTGAACTTCTGACCTAACTCCACACAGCAGTGTTCCATGAGCTGTTGCTATGGTAGCAGGCAGAAGTCAAGTTGGGGGAAGGGTACTAGGCAGAAGTCAAGTTGGGGGAAGGGTACTTTTGGAAAAGGGTTGGTTTTCAACCAATAGAAATGTGTGATTACATTTGAAAAAAAGGGGGAAGCACTGAGATTTGAAATTAGCATGTATATGTGTGGAAAAAGAGAGGGAAAGTTTGCCATTATCTGGTTCTGCTGAGAGGAGAGAGGTGTAAAGAACAGAGATCCTGGCTCTGATAATCTGCTGTTTGAGTGCCACATTTCTTTCACAGCTAACTAATTTTAAAGGTGAGTTTAGAGTTTGAGAGGGGATGTATATGGTAAATTAAGAAATGAATAATAGAAATGGAATTCCTTTTGTTGAAGTTGTGTTTATTATTTTCTGTTTTGGGAGAAATTTAAATGTGAGGAAAATGTAAAATAATATGGACTATGTTTTCACGATAAATTAAGGTGTACTGGTAAAAATAAAGAATACTTTAAGGATTTAAGGTTGGACTCAGTAATGCAAATACATACAGCATCAGTAAGGCTGGTTGCCCTTGCTGGAGTGTAGGCCGTCACCCAGGTTACACATGGTGCTGGTCTGAAAAAGCAGTTTGGACATGTGCTTTTTTAAGAATCTGAAAAGTGGATTCATAATGTGTCAGTCTGTAAAAGTGTTTATCACTTGCCAAAAAAAAGAGTAGTAAGTGTGCTTTCAAATTGGCAAAGAAATTTCGTTTTGTGACTAATGTGAAAACATGACTGTGTGCAAATAGGAATTACAGGCAGAGATTTATTGCGTATTGCTCTGGTGATTTCATAGTTGCATTAGATGGAAAGGGGGAGCCATTTTTTGGTGGAGAAGCAGACTCTTAGCACACACCCAGCTGCTTACCCTGTGGAATCATGCACAGTATTCACAAGCGAGTGGGGTTTGAGGTTTCAGTCAGTAATGCAAATACATTCAGCATCACTAAGGCTGGTTGCCCTTGCTGGAGTGTAGGCAGTCACCCAGGTTACACATGGTGCTGGTCTGAAAAAGCAGTTTGGACATGTGCTTTTTTAAGAATCTGAAAAGTGGATTCATAATGTGTCAGTCTGTAAAAGTGTTTATCACTTGCCAAAAAAAAAGAGTAGTAAGTGTGCTTTCAAATTGGCAAAGAAATTTCGTTTTGTGACTAATGTGAAAACATGACTCTGTGTGCATATAGGAATTACAGGCAGAGATTTATTGCGTATTGCTCTGGTTATTTCACAGTTGCATTGGATGGAAAGGGGGAGCCATTTTTTGGTGCAGAAGCAGACTCTTAGCACACACCCAGCTGCTTACCCTGTGGAATCATGCACAGTATTCACAAGCGAGTGGGGTTTGAGGTTTCAGTCAGTAATGCAAATACATTCAGCATCACTAAGGCTGGTTGCCCTTGCTGGAGTGTAGGCAGTCACCCAGGTTACACATGGTGCTGGTCTGAAAAAGCAGTTTGGACATGTGCTTTTTTAAGAATCTGAAAAGTGGATTCATAATGTGTCAGTCTGTAAAAGTGTTTATCACTTGCCAAAAAAAAGAGTAGTAAGTGTGCTTTCAAATTGGCAAAGAAATTTCGTTTTGTGACTAATGTGAAAACATGACTCTGTGTGCAAATAGGAATTACAGGCAGAGATTTATTGCGTATTGCTCTGGTGATTTCATAGTTGCATTAGATGGAAAGGGGGAGCCATTTTTTGGTGGAGAAGCAGACTCTTAGCACACACCCAGCTGCTTACCCTGTGGAATCATGCACAGTATTCACACGCGAGTGGGGTTTGAGGTTTCAGTCAGTAATTCAAATACATTCAGCATCACTAAGGCTGGTTGCCCTTGCTGGAGTGTAGGCAGTCACCCAGGTTACACATGGTGCTGGTCTGAAAAAGCAGTTTGGACATGTGCTTTTTTAAGAATCTGAAAAGTGGATTCAAAATGTGGCAGACTGTAAAAGTGTTTATCACTTGCCAAAAAAAAGAGTAGTAAGTGTGCTTTCAAAATGGCAAAGAAATTTCGTTTTGTGACTAATGTGAAAACATGACTCTGTGTGCATATAGGAATTACAGGCAGAGATTTATTGCGTATTGCTCTGGTGATTTCACAGTTGCATTGGATGGAAAGGGGGAGCCATTTTTTGGTGCAGAAGCAGACTCTTAGCACACACCCAGCTGCTTACCCTGTGGAATCATGCACAGTATTCACAAGCGAGTGGGGTTTGAGGTTTCAGTCAGTAATGCAAATACATTCAGCATCACTAAGGCTGGTTGCCCTTGCTGGAGTGTAGGCAGTCACCCAGGTTACACATGGTGCTGGTCTGAAAAAGCAGTTTGGACATGTGCTTTTTTAAGAATCTGAAAAGTGGATTCATAATGTGTCAGTCTGTAAAAGTGTTTATCACTTGCCAAAAAAAAGAGTAGTAAGTGTGCTTTCAAATTGGCAAAGAAATTTCGTTTTGTGACTAATGTGAAAACATGACTCTGTGTGCATATAGGAATTACAGGCAGAGATTTATTGCGTATTGCTCTGGTTATTTCACAGTTGCATTGGATGGAAAGGGGGAGCCATTTTTTGGTGCAGAAGCAGACTCTTAGCACACACCCAGCTGCTTACCCTGTGGAATCATGCACAGTATTCACAAGCGAGTGGGGTTTGAGGTTTCAGTCAGTAATGCAAATACATTCAGCATCACTAAGGCTGGTTGCCCTTGCTGGAGTGTAGGCAGTCACCCAGGTTACACATGGTGCTGGTCTGAAAAAGCAGTTTGGACATGTGCTTTTTTAAGAATCTAAAAAGTGGATTCAAAATGTGTCAGTCTGTAAAAGTACTTTTCACTTGCCTAAAAAGTAGTAGAAAGTATGCTTTGCAATTGGCAAAGAAATTTCGTTTTCTGCCTAATTTCAAAGCATGACTTTGTGTGCACACAGGAATTATTTTTAGAAATTGAATTTGTGAAGGTGTTATTGTGATTTTCATTTATAGGAAAGGGGTTTATAGTATTTTAAGATTTCTAAAGAACATAAAAAATGTAGTAATATATTTAAATAAAATAAAGGAATTTTTTTTTAGTTTTTTTCAGGTATTGCTGAAGAGCAGTGAACAAAATTTAAGATGCCTACAAAATCCAGAGTAAAGAAAGACCACAAAAAAAACCTATATTTGAAGACAACTGGAGGACCTAAGTTAGTTGGAGATGCTCATGTTGGGAAAAAGAAAAAATCTTCTGGTAAGCAAACAAAAGATTTTTTAAAGAACATATTCAAAAAAAGGAAAAATGTACAAAATGTCTGTACTGGAAAAAATGTTTTCAATAGAAAAGGAGAGGAAAAAATTGAGCATTTAGTTAATGCAAATATACCTTCTGCAACTAAAAAGATAAACTTAAACAGAAAAACAGCGTTTAAAGAGATACGTAGAAAAATGTTTCAGAGAAGAGTTATGTCCAATTTGATAAAGGATGTGAAGAAATATAAGCAAAAGGCTAAGTTTTATAAGAGAAAAAAAGAAATTGAAGCCATTGCAGCAAAGGCATTAGAATTAAAAAGGAAACTATTCATTTTAATTTTGAATAGGATGCGTACATTAGATAAAATGGTTAATGTACTGAAATCACAAAAGGAAAAGAGTAGTGAACAGAACAAACTTTTGTAAAGTGTTTTTAGGAAAATGGATGCATAGTTCAAGTAGTGAACCTTTTTTTAATGAAGAGAGCTATTTTCAAAGTAATAGTTTGCTGCATGCAGTTGACACCAGAGGTCGTGCTTACGAAGTGAAAAATGGTTGCATAATGGAGAAGGAGATAATGGTTCCAAGAGATGAGGTACAAGTGATGGCGGATGAGGCTATGGGGAGACGTCCTAAAGCCCCAGTGTACACTTGGAATTGTAGTAGTATTTGCACTGTGCGTCAGGAATCTATTGATAAATTTCGTGAGTTTCTAAGAGAATATAGTAAAAAAAGTGTAAAACAGAAGATTAAGGTGCTTCAAAGTCTGGATCCATGCAGAGTGAGAGAGAATACTGGTTTGCAGGGTCATTCTCTGGCTTGTCTATCTAGAAAAGTGTGTAATAGTGTTTTCCATCATTTTAGGATGCTGGCTGTTCATCATACTGAAATGAGAAAGTTTGTGAGACGGTTGTATTTTGCTAAAAGTCCAGCAATAAAGTTAGATGAATTGAATAGGGCTCTGTTCCGTGGATCGGTATCAGATGTAGAGAAGGTTGTTGATGAAATTCAGTTTTGTTACTTTGGTCCTGAACAAAACAGTGCAGAAAAGGACACAGTAAATGAGGAAGAGGTGGAAGAGAATGTAGAACCCTCTGTAAGTAAGACATTTAATGATCACATAACAAAATTTGCAATAATCTCTAATGAAAGACCAAATATTACTTGTATTTGTTGCCGCAGAACTCATTATAGAAAACAAACCAGGTATGTTGATCTCTATAGAAAAAGTGAAAATGAAGATAATTATAAGTGGAAGGATTTTGCCACATATATATTTCTTGAAAATTGTTTTGAATTGGGTGAAGTTCAGCGTATTTGTAAATACTGTTATAATAAGTTAGAAGAAAATAGAATGCCGACCAGAGCTGTACATAATAATTTAGAATTGGATGCAATTCCTGCTGAACTTTCTGAATTAAATACATATGAGTCTATACTCATTCAATGTGTTCATCCGTTCCAGACCATAGTACGTATGGAGCCCAAAACTGGTAAATTACCTCCTTCAGATTTACTGAGAGGTTTAAAAGGTAGAGTGGTGTATTTGCCCTTGGATTTGAAAAAAAATATGGAAACTATTGATGCGGATACTTTGGAAACTGAACCATTAATTATTCTGGTTAATGGTGTACCTACAAAGAATAAGAAGATTTGGCAGGAGCTGGTAGATGTACGGAAAGTACAAAGAGCAAATTTGTATTTGAAAAGGAATAACAAATGGTATGAATCAATTTATATAGAAGAAGAAGAAGAAGATTTACAAGAAGACACAGAAACACCAACTGGACAAATTGAAAAAGTGGACAAGTCAAAGGAAGAAGAAATTCATGAACATTTTAGCATACATCCTCTTCATTCAAAAGAAGTTATGGGAGACAATATTGATCTGTTTCAGATGAAGAAAGCAAAAGGAACTCCCGTGAGTGTATGGGAGGAGAGCTTGGAAGCTCGATGTTTTCCCCAGCTGTTTCCTACAGGAAAAGGAGGACGATACGATGAACGTCCGGAACAGATTCCAGCTTCTGAGTATCGGACTACAAGACTATATGCTGAAGATCCCAGATTTCGACAAAGTATTCCTTATTTGTTCCATCTTTTATTTGAAAGCGACTTGTCTGCATTGTCTTATGCAGTAAATCACATTTTAAAAAGTGGAGTACATTTACAAAATGTGTCTGCTAAGGATTTTATGGAGAAAGTGCAGCACCGAGATGATCATTTGGAAACACAACTGATCAATCTGATGGCTTGTCAGCGTGGGACAAATGAATATTGGTACCGACGTCATGGTGAATTAAAATGCATGTTACGGAATTTAGGAACACCAACATGGTTCGTTACCCTAAGCTGTGCTGAGTACGCTTGGGATGATTTACTGGATTTTCTACGAGAGGCAAATTCAAACATTAAAAACATCGAATACAAGACAGCAGGAGAACTGTGCTTATTGGATCCGGTTAATGTTTGCAGATATTTCAATCATAGATTTGAGGCTATGATGTCGTTCATCTGCAATAAAAAAAATCCACCTCTAGGAGAAGTAGTGGATTTCTTTTGGAGAAAAGAGTACCAGGCAAGAGGTGCTCCTCATATTCATATGCTGTTGTGGATCAAGGATGCCCCAAAGTTTGGAACAGATGCTGATGAAGCAGTGTTATCTTACATTGAAGAATATGCAACATGTGCTATACCAAAAAACACAGAAGATAAAAAGTTAAAGGAGCAAGTTTTACGTTTCCAAAGTCATCGGTGTGGAAAATACTGTCGACGGAAATACAAGAGCAAAGATAAATACTACACTAAATGTCGATTTGGATTTCCTAGACCTGTTCTTTCAAATGGAAGAGTAAACAGTTTTATGTCATCTGTGAGACATACTATCACAAGAAAATCACCTAAGAATACCTACAACCTTAAAAGAAAAGAAGAATCAAAAAATATAAATGACTACAACCCAGTCATTTTATCCATGTGGAATGCTAACATGGATATACAGTATGTAGCTGACAATTCCATTGCTGTTGCTCGATATGTAACGTCTTACATTACGAAATCAGAAAAAACAGAATTGAAGGAAATGTGGGAAGAGATTTCTCACGAGAAGACTGTCAGTAAGAAGCTGTACAGTTTCAGTTTGAAGATGTTATCGCATCGAGAAATTGGATCCTACGAATGTTCAGATAGGTTATCTTCTGCAAGTCTCTACTCGAAATCAAGAAGAATAATTTGGGCAAGTTTAGGCCTTGCAGCAATGAGAAATCGGGTACTGAAATCTGTTGGAGAAATTGAATATTTGGCCGAGAATGACCCAGAAAGTACAGATATTTTGAAATCAAACATGTTGGACACATATTATCCCAAGAGAAGTCATCATCTGGAGAACATGTGTCTCTATGAAGTGCTGCAGAACTACATTTATTCACGGAAAGCCACAGAAGACATCAACAATGGAAAATATAAAGTTATTGGTGAGGAAGGATGTTTGGTGAAGCAAACAAAAGGAAGTTTGATAAATCACAGGAAGCTGAGTTGCGACACTACTGACAAAAAGGAATTTTACTACGGCTCTTTTACAGCTGTTTAAACAATGGCGTACAGAGGATGAACTACTGGGAGAATTTCAAAGCTATGAAGATTCTTTTAATGCTTGCAAAGACAGCATACAATGCAGTACATTCTCAACTTATCTGCAAATGTTAAATGAAGAAATTGAACAGGAAACTACAATTGCAGCAGAAATAGCTAGAGACAGTTCTCAGGACAGCCAAAGTTCAGGAACACTCAGTCAAGATCCCCTAGGACAACCAATCATTGAAAATGAAGCATCAATAGCCATGAATGAAGTGGAAACAGCTATGAATCAAGCTCAAGAAGAATTTATAGACTTACAAAATTTGGAAAGACAACTGAACGAAGAGCAGCAACAAATTTATGAAGAGATCAGAAACAAAATTGATCACGGATTTCTACATGAAAAAAAAGAGTGCTCATGCACATCATTTCATCCAATCAGGATGTATGTAAGCGGACAAGCTGGAACTGGAAAAAGTTTCCTTATAAAAGTCATCAGAAGCTACCTACAGCAAAAAACGTATTCTGCTTTGTCTTGTGTGGTTACTGCTCCAACTGGGTTAGCAGCATATAACATAAAAGGAATCACTTTACATCGTTTGCTAATGTTACCAGTGGAGCATGAGAACAAAATACAATACAACAAGCTAACTGGAGAAGCATGCTTGGAAGTTTCAAGAGTATTGAAGAAGATGCAAGTTCTCATTATTGATGAGGTGAGCATGGTATCAAACTTAATGCTTGCCTTTGTGCATTTAAGAATGCAGCAAATTCTGAAGACAGACTATGACGTGTTATTTGGAGGAAAACACGTCATAGTTTTTGGAGATCTTTTGCAACTTACTCCAGTTAAAGGACAACCAGTGTTTAATACTGTGACACATGAAGACACAAAGAAGTCATTGGGAAGCATCGGTAATGCAAATATTTGGTCCTTCTTTGAGTACAAGGAACTTACTACTAATATGAGGCAAGCAAACGATGAAGAATATGGAAGTATTCTGAAAGATATCAGAATTGGACTACTCACTGAAGCTGGCAAAAAAGCATTACAGAGTCGGCTGCTACATAATTTATTTCCAAAGGAAGAAATAGTTGCAGAGAAGATATACAAGAACATTGCAGAAAAGAAAAGTGTCATCTGCTTAATGCCAACTCTACGTGAATGCTCAATATTCAATGAGGAGCTTTTGAAATTGGAAAAGGAAGATATCAGGAAATTGGAAGCAGTGGACAAAATTGAGGATGGAAGAATTAGTCACATTAACAGGCACACTGAAAAATAAATTGGATTCACTAGAGAAGAACATTTCCAAAACAGCTGGATTAGAAAAAAATCTATATGTTTGCATGAACTGTAGAGTATTTTTAAGGAGAAATTTGGATGTTGAAAAAGGTTTAGTTAATGGAGCTATGGGAAGAGTTGTGGGTTTTATTAATTATCAGAAAAAAGATGGAATTGAATGTTTAAAAATAAAATTTGATCAGATAGAAGAAGTTAAAGACATTTGTCGTTGTTCAGTTCGTTTCATGCTTGTGAAAGATTTATATGTACGTAGGAAGCAGTTTCCGTTTTCTCTAGCATATGCTGTAACTATTCACAAGTCTCAAGGATTGACTGTAGATTGTGCATTTGTGAACATTGGTTCAACTGTGTTCAAAGAAGGTATGGCATATGTTGCTTTGTCACGAGTGAAAACATTATCAGGTTTATTCATGATAGACTTTGATGACTCAAAAGTTAGTGCTGATGCAAATTGTGTAAAGGAGTATAATAGATTAAGAAGAAGCTATGCTCCTCATTTAGGTCAGTATCCTGTGTTGGAGAAACGTGTAGTTTCTCGTAAAAGGAGAAATGAGAATATCTGTAATGAAGATGTAGAGAGGAGGAAAAAAAAGGAGTGATGTAATTGCAAGCAAAAAGAAAAAGGAAAATGAAGAACAGGTTGTAGGATGTCATTTGGAAAATAGCTCTGGTGTCAACTGCTACGCTAATGTAGTGCTGAATGTTGCATTTTATCTGGAAAGTGTGCAAGAGCAGATAATAGTAAATCAGGGAAAAAGATTCTGTTCTGAGTTGAGTCTCCTTTTTCAAAAGCTGAGTAATGATAAAACTCAAATAGAAAGTGCTACTGAAATTAGAAAACTTTTAGATGTATGTTCAGGACGAACACAGTTTTCTCAAAATGTACAGCAAGACGCACAGGAATTCTTGATGTTTTTTCTTCAGGTACTGGAAGAAGAAGGGGTTCCCATTAAAAATTGATTTGGTCTCTCTTATAAATGGGAACATAGTTGTGAAAACTGTTATAATATATGTGGCTCTAATGTCGATTCTGAAAGGTTTATTTATTTAACATTGCCAGAAAGTAAAACAGTCACTTTTGCTAAATTAGTTAAAGATGCTAATCATAGCATGGAATGCAGTGAGTGTCAATCTGACATGTTTTCAACGTTAATTTTAAAGGAATACGGACAGTATGTAATTTTAATGATGCAACGCTGTAAAGCTCATGGTTCAAAATTAGATACTTTAATAAAGAAGTTTACAGGACAGCAATTATCAATTTCAGGAAAAACTTTTGTAACAGTTGCAATAATTTTCCATGATGGACCTACTGTAACTTCTGGACATTACACAGTTTATCTTAAATGTGAAAAAGGCTGGACACTGTGTAATGATTCCCAATTGATTTTTAAGCAACGTTTGCCTTTTGATTTAGCAAATTCCTATCTAATCTTCCTGAAACCTAAATTTTAGAGAGATTTGGCAACATCTGGACAAAACAATTTTACCATTTTATTGGATTACCAGTGGAATTTTCAAAAAAAATGATTTTACAAATTACCATTTGGCCTAATGGAAAGGTAACCAATTGTAATGTGGACTTTTTCAATTTTAAATGAAACTTTGGAAAACCAAAAATTTTGAAAAAAATCGGTAACATCTGCACAATTTAAATTTTGGAATGTTATTGGATTGCCATTGTAAATGTATTCAAAAAAGATTTTTAAAATTACTATTTCGCCATGCGGAAAGGTAAACAATTCTATTGTGGACTTATTTAATTATTAATAAATCTTTCGGAAACCAAAATGTTACAGAGAATCGGTGAGATCTGTACAATTTAAACTTTAGATTTTTATTGGATTAACATTGGAAATTTAATCAAAAAAGAATTTTAAAATTACTATTTGGCCTAAAGGAAATGGAACCAGATGTATTGTGGAGTTATGTGAGATATATTTTTGTGATTATACTTCTGAAACAAAAATATCAGACGGTATTTTAAAGAAATAAGTATTGATATTAGATGATATTTTTTAAGAATATTATGCATTTCTATAAAGTTATGTTTATGCAAAAAGAGATTGTGGGCTTTTTTAAAACAATCTTTGAGATTGTTAATTTTTTTTTTGCCCGCTGTTAAATGATGAATGCAATTGCTTTCACAATTTATAGTGAAATGCAATATATTCTGAAAACAGCAAAAAAAGGCAAACATTTTTTTTGAAAAATATGTAAATATGTGTACTGTATTATACAATGTTTTATTAAATATTAATACTTTTTTCTTTTTTTTCAGATTGAGATAGAAAATTTTCGAAAACTAGAACCATTTTTAAAGCAATTAAAAAAAATTTTTAATGAATAAATATTTTTTTGAGTGGGTATGGTAAGTCAAAAATATCATGGTCCCTTTTTTCCACTTCTCCACAATCACATTTTCAGTTTTTCATTGTAGTCTCTCAAGGACCTTGTAATGTGATAATTGATTTTTAGTGTTTTTTTAAAAAAAAAAAAAAAAATTACGCGTACCGTATGCGTACGGTAAAAAAAAAAAAAAAAAAAAAAAGTTATAAAAACATATATAAAAAATAGATGAAAGGTAAGGTTGGCTCTTAAAAGAGCCGCTGTGTTCATGCAGGGACAGAGGAAAGAAAGAATGGGAATATTAGACGGTACGACAAGTGTGCTGATCTATTTTATTGTTCACTAGGGAAATACTGGTCTCCCTATAACAAATTAGATCATGACAAGTGGCGCACCGTATTTCAACCCTCAGAAACCGAGGGTTAATTTCCTGAGGAGAAGAAAAAGGAGATGCTCCCCCCACAGATGAAGGGCTCACCTGACCTGCAGAAGAAGGACTCGGCCCTGCAGATGATGGTCCAGGCTGAGCTGCTGTGGATGTGCTTGGTTGATTTACTGAAGGGTTACCTTCAGTAAGTCGAGCATGTGTCCTTCTGTGTACATCCTTAAGGTGTCTCAACATGGTGTGATTCCCAAAGGAATACTTCCTGTCGGGATTCCCTCTTGAAAGTACACGGCCACACAGCTTACAAGTCACTAAGGGTGCATTTACCTTTTGCTGGCCCTCTGGAAAAGAAAAATACTCCCATATGAAAGAGGTCTTTTGTTTCCTCGCTCTCTGCCTCAAGGTAGTGCTGCTAGCCTCACTCTCAGAAGGGCTCTGCTGTTCTGCCATCGTATCACAAAGACAACCCAGCTCCTTCTCCTAAGGGATCACAAGCAGAAATGAGGGGAATGGGTGTGGTGTAGGAGAGTTCTAGAACTGAAAGTAGTTTCAACCAATCAAAAGTTGTGTTTCATGATCACATGACCCACCGTACGCTTACGGTGCGCTTACGGTGCGCTTACGGCAAAAGTACGCATGCGCGTAAAAAAGACATGCGCACGCGCGCATGCGCAAAACAGGCACGCCCCTTCACTTCCGCGTAACGTGCGCGTGCAGCGTACGCGTTACGCGCTGTGCGCGCGTGACGTGCGTCTACGCAAATTGCGTAAATGAACGCAAACAGCGTAGAAATCTAACGTAATTACAGCAAGACGTGCACTTACCGTACGCGCACGGTAAAAAATAAAAAAAAAAATAAAAAAAAAAAATATGTAATACTAATAAATTTTACCTGTTTATTTTAAAAAAATGGTAAAATAAAAACATATTGTAGAATTTTTAAAATTTAACCATAGTCTTTAAAAAAGGATAGACAATTAAAATAAAAATATGTAAAAAAAAAAAAGAAGAAAAAAAAAAAAATTAGCATTTAAAAAACCTTGCAAATTCACTGAAAAAACCATGGGTTTCACACACGTTATAGTTAGGAATTAGCATTTAAAAAACCTTAGAAATTCAATGAAAAAACCAAAGGTTTCACACATGTTATAGTTAGCTGGACATTTCACTCGTAAAAAACCATTGAAATTCCCCCGTTATAGTTAGTTCAGCTAACTATAACTCGCGCGCCCGCAATGCACTACTGATGACGTCACATATTACATCACTCATGACATGGTCAGTGACATCACTCATGACATCACTGATGGGGAGAATGTGGATCATTTTTTTTTTTATAAATTTTTACCGTACGCGTAATCGGCGATTTTCCGAAAAAAAAAAAAATGTTTTTTTTGGGCTTGGGGGTGGTTTGGGGACCCCTGTATCAATGCTGGGTGGTTAGGATCTCATGAAACTGCCTCTTTACACATTTTTGGGGTTCGTTTTTGCTGCCCAACTCAGGGAGCGAGAGAGAAAATGGCGGCCGCCGCTTCCTGGTTTCGACTGATTCGAATGTTTACTAAGAGCTAAGAGCCAATCAAAATCGCGCTCGCGCACGCCACCGTACGCGTACGGTAAGCGCACCGTAAGCGCACCGTAAGCTGGCTCAGATATATATATTGATTTAAAGGCTATTTTCTCAGAATCTACTGAACAGATTTACACCAAACCTACAAAAGGCACTTCCTTGACCTGAGGACTACCTCTCTGCCAAATTTCAAGTAATTCTGTTCAGCCGTTCGGGCTGTAGCTGTGTCTAAAGGTCCTATGGAAAAATGCATGGGAAAAACGTGTTTTGGGACCCCCCTTTTATCTCAGCCCCCGCTTCACGAATCCCCCCCCGAGACTTTCAGGGTAGGAGCGGAGCGTAGCGCCCCACCTATTTTGAAAAATTCGCAAGGATTCGTCGACCGGCGCCAAAGTTATTCAAAATAGAATGTTGCGGATTTCCTATGGAAACGTGGTCCTAACTATAACTAACTACTGGCGACCGCCAGTAGGTAATTATATATATATATTCACTGAAAAAACCATAGGTTTCACACGTTATAGTTAGCGGAAATTTTACTGATAAAAAACCAATGAAATTCCCCCGTTATAGTTAGTGCAGGAAACTATAACTCACGCGACCGCAATCCTCTGCTGATGCTAATACTGTATTTAGACACTTATTTGCCCATGTCTTCTTCCATAAATTTTTAGCTATACATATATTACAAATATTTTTTTTTCATAAAGACACATATGTCATCAGCAGAAGATTGCGGTCGCGTGAGTTATAGTTTCCTGCACTAACTATAACGGGGGAATTTCATTGGTTTTTTATCAGTAAAATTTCCGCTAACTATAACATGTGTGAAACCTATGGTTTTTTCAGTGAATTTGCAAGGTTTTTTAAATGCTAATTCCTAACTATAACGTGTGTGAAACCTATGGTTTTTTCAGTGAATTTGTATGGTTTTTTAAATGCTAAGTTACTTTACGCCATTCGTGGCGTGCGCGCCCACTTAACGCAGTTCGTTCCGTGCGCGCACGGTGCGCTTCGCGCACCGTGCGCGCACAGTGAGCACGCGGTGCGCTTCGCGCATCGCGCACCCACTTTACGCAGTTAGTGCCGTGCACGCACGGTGGGCACGCGGTGCGCTATGCGCACCGCGTGCCCACGTTACGCTAGATGGGCCATGTACGCACGATGCGCTTCGCGCACCGTGCGCACATGGAGGACATATTATGCGCTTCCTTGTGATAGGTAATCTGTTGACATTTTTTTGGGAAATGCTGTGCTCTTATATGCTATGCACAAATGGCCACCATTTGCACACGGGGTGGAGAGAGTGGGGTTTTTTTTTTTTAATAATTATTTACCGTACGCGTACGGTAAGCGTACGGTAAGCATAATCGGCGAAATTTTCGAAAAATAAAAAATTACCGTTTTTTGCCTTGGGGGATCTTTGAAGACTCAACTAACATGGTTATGTGCATGGGCGCTGTCTAAACAGCCCCTTTATATGTTTTTGGCATTTGTTTATCAGCTCCCTCCTCAGAGTGCGAGAGAGAAAATGGCGGCCGCCGCTTCCTGGTTTCGACCGATTCGAATGTTTACTAAGATCTAAGGGCCAATCAGAATCGCGCTCGCGCACGCCACCGTACGCGTACGGTAAGCGCACCGTAAGCGCACAGTAAGCTGGCTCAGATATATATATTGATTTAAAGGCTATTTTCTCAGAATCTACTGAACAGATTTACACCAAACCTACAAAAGGCACTTCCTTGACCTGAGGACTACCTCTCTGCCAAATTTCAAGTAATTCTGTTCAGCCGTTCGGGCTGTAGCTGTGTCTAAAGGTCCTATGGAAAAATGCATGGGAGAAACGCGTTTTGGGACCCCCCTTTTATCTCAGCCCCCGCTTGACGAATCCCCCCCGAGACTTTCAGGGTAGGAGCGGAGCGTAGCGCCCCATCTATTTTGAAAAATTCGCAAGGATTTGTCAACCGGCGCAAAAGTTATTCAAAATAGAATGTTGCGGATTTCCTATGGAAACGTGGTCCTAACTATAACTACCTACTGGCGACCGCCAGTAGGTAATATATATATATATATATATATATTCACTGAAAAAACCATAGGTTTCACACATGTTATAGTTAGTGGAAATGTTACTGATAAAAAACCAATGAAATTGCCCCGTTATAGTTAGCGCAGGCAACTATAACTCACGCGACCGCAATCCTCTGCTGATGCTAATACTGTATTTAGACACTTATTTGCCCATGTCTTCTTCCATACATTTTTAGCTATACATATATTACAAATATTTTTTTTTCCTAAAGACACATATGTCATGAGCAGAGGATTGCGGTCGCGTGAGTTATAGTTGCCTGCGCTAACTATAACGGGGCAATTTCATTGGTTTTTTATCAGTAAAATTTCCACTAACTATAACATGTGTGAAACCTATGGTTTTTTCAGTGAATTTGCAAGGTTTTTTAAATGCTAATTCCTAACTATAACGTGTGTGAAACCTATGGTTTTTTCAGTGAATTAGTACGGTTTTTTAAATGCTAATTTTTTTTCCCTTATAATAAGCCCTGTACATTTGGTGGCCTACGGCCACCAAAAGCACAGGGGGTGGGGTAAGTGTGGATAGTGTTTTCTTCCATTGTAATAAGCCCAGCACATTTGGTGGCCTTCGGCCACCAAAAGCACAGGGGGTGGGGTAAGTGTGGATAGTGTTTTTTTTATTTTTATTTTTTTACCGTACGCTTACCGTAAGCGTACGGTAAGCGTACCCCGCGAAATTGCCGAAAAAAAAATAAAACCGTTTTTGCACTTGGGGGATGTTTGGGGACTCCCTCCACATGACTATGTGGGAGGGAGTTGTCAAAACAGCCCCTTTACATGTTTTTGGGCTTCCGATTTTAAAAATCTCTCTCAGTGCGAGAGACAAAATGGCGGCCGCCGCTTCCTGGTTTCGGCCGATTCGAATGTTTACTAAGATCTAAGAGCCAATCAGAATCGCGCTCGCGCACGCCACCGTACGCTTACCGTAAGCGTACGGTAAGCGTACCGTAAGCTGGCTCAGATATATATATTGATTTAAAGGCTATTTTCTCAGAATCTACTGAACAGATTTACACCAAACCTACAAAAGGCACTTCCTTGACCTAGGGACTACCTCTCTGCCAAATTTTGAGTAATTCTGTTCAGCCATTCGGGCTGTAGCTCGTTCTAAAGGTCCTATGGAAAAATGCATGGGAAAAACGCGTTTTGGGACCCCCCTTTTATCTCAGCCCCCGCTTGACGAATCCCCCCGAGACTTTCAGGGTAGGAGCGGAGCGTAGCGCCCCACCTATTTTGAGAAATTCGCGAGGATTCGTCGACCGGCGCCAAAGTTATTCAAAATAGAATGTTGAGGTTTTCCTATGGAAACGTGGTCCTAACTATAACTACCTACTGGCTATCGCCAGTAGGTAATATATATATATATATATATATATATATATATATATATATATATATATATATATATATATATATATATATATATATATATATATATTGGAGTATAGCCGGTTTGCTGAGCCCGGCACAGGACACGCCCTCCCGGTCAGGAGCACCGCGTCTTCAGCAAAATTTTTGGTGTAGCACGAGGAGTGTAAACGCGGTGCCCCCCCAAGCGAAAACTACTGCCACCAAGGCTGTGATGTGCGCGAGGGGAGAGAGGAGGCGGCAAGAGAAGAGCTGCCTGATAAGGACAAAGACATCAGCGAGAGCAGTATCAACTCATTCAGGAAGGCTGTGGTAATGTGTATTCCAGCGCCATGAATTTTGGGGCATCACTTGATGTTTTGGGAGCCTACACCACTGTATTAGGCACCACGTTGAACTACTAGTTCCATCATGCAGCTTACCTGAGTTCAGCGGTATTAATGATTTCCACCTGGTCTAGAAGGAGGAGCTGAGAGACTGTTTTTAAGGAGTGGACTCTCACTCAAAGGTAAAGCTGTCAGCCGTTGAGACCGGCACTGAAGACGGCCATTCCGGCCAGAAACGCGTCTGCCATAGCGTTTCACGGACTGTAAGCAAGCGCTGTCAAGCTCAATAAAATGCTGGTGTCGAATTCCGGAGCTGTGTCCTACTTGCTTTTATTCAAAGTGAGCCTTGGTAGTGTGAGATGTATGTGTATATATATATATATATATATATATATATATATATACATATACACATATTATATATATATATATATATATATATATATATATATATATATATTTTTTTTTTTTTTTTTTTCATTTTGTGTTTTTCCCCTCGCTGAAAAAAACTAAGGTTACAGGGACAGTATAGTTAGGCTAAGATTTCACTCATACAAAACCAGCGAAATTCAGCAGTTATAGTTACCTGAGCTAACTATAACTTACATCCCCGCAATGCACTGCTTATCACCCTACATATTACATCACTCATGACATGTTCAGTGACATCACTCATGATATCGCTGATGACATCATCCCATGAGTGTTTCATAAATGTTTCTAATGCTTAAGCATGTATACTAACCTGCAGCATAAGTTAAAAATACTATTCTTTCTGTGGTAGCAATTAGTCTTATTAGCTCAGGTAACTATAACAGATGTATATCACTGGTTTTGTAAGAGTGAAATCTGAGCCTAACTATAATGTCCCTGTAACCTTTTTTTTCAGTGAATTTCGAAGTTTTAAAAAAAAATTATTTCCTAACTATAACGTCCCTGTAACCCATGTTTTTTAAAGTAAATTTCTAAGGATTTTTTTTAATATCCTAAATGTAACCTGTAATCTTTGACGGTGAGTGTGAGTGAGTGCATGAGTGTCTCAGTAAGTAAGTGAGAGAGTGAGTGTCTCAATGGGTGTGTGAGTGTCTGAGTGGGCCTGGGAGTGAGTCTATGAGTCTCTAAGTAAGTCAATGAGTGGGTGCGTGAGTGAGTACATGAGTCTCGGAGTGGGTTTGTGACTGGGTTCATGATCCAGTGAGTGGGTCTGTGAGGGAGTGCGTTAGTCTGAGTGGGTGCGTGAGTCTCTGAGTGGGTGCGTGAGTCTCTGAGTGGGTGCGTGAGTCTCTGAGTGGGTGCGTGAGTCTCTGAGTGGGTGCGTGAGTCTCTGAGTGGGTGCGTGAGTCTCTGAGTGGGTGCGTGAGTCTCTGAGTGGGTGCGTGAGTCTCTGAGTGGGTGCGTGAGTCTCTGAGTGGGTGCGTGAGTCTCTGAGTGGGTGCGTGAGTCTCTGAGTGGGTGCGTGAGTCTCTGAGTGGGTGCGTGAGTCTCTGAGTGGGTGCGTGAGTCTCTGAGTGGGTGCGTGAGTCTCTGAGTGGGTGCGTGAGTCTCTGAGTGGGTACGTGAGGGGGGGGTATTTGTATGAGTGGGTGCGTGAGTGTAAGTGGGTATGTGAGGGAGTGTATGAGTGGGTGTATGAGTGTCTCATTGGATCTGTGAGTGTGTGCGAGTGCCTGAGTGCTCTCTTTTTACCCTCTTCTGCTCTGTTTTGCCTTTTCTGTTTGTTTTTCTGCCCTCTGTTTTGCCTTTCCTGCTCCGTTTTCCATTTTCTGCTCGTTTTTCTACTCTCCGTTTTGCCTTTCCTGCTCGTTTTTCGCCCTTTGTTTTGTCTTTCCTGCTTGTTTTTCTGCCCTTGGTTTTCCCTTTTATGAGCCCCGGGGACTGCCACTTTCCCTGGGATTTATTTTAAGCAAAGGGGCAGCTGCATGGATCCCCCCTCCTGGGGCTTTCATATGCTCCGGGGAACACCATCTCCCGAGGGCTAAATTTAACATTATATGGGGGTCACGCAGACCCCCCTCCCCAGGGCCACAGGGACTATCACTTTCCCAGTACAAAATACATTCATTAAAGTGGGAGGGGGCTGCGTGCCCCCCTTCCCTGGCCACATACAGCCCCAGAGACGCCATCCCTCAGGGCCTGGCCTTAACTCAATGGGGGAGGTGAGTTGCACGACCACCGTCCCCGGGCCGATTTCTGCCCCGGGGACCCCATACACCAAGGCACCCAATGTGCAGCCTGGGAACCGCGGGGGAGCCTCAAGGCCCCCACGGTCCCAGCCGGCTCCCGCCACCTGTGGGAGCCTGTAAAATGCAGCTCCATATCTGTGAGAGTACTCATTTCGTTTGTTTCCCTGCCCATCTGCAGGGAAACAATTGGAAACTCCGCTCTCAGCAAGTGGGAGTGGATTCACAGCTCTCGCTTGCTGAGAGCGGAGTTGGTGTTTGCTCTGACTTGAGGGGAGCTGTCAAAGCTCCCAGCATGTCAGAGCAAACAGCTATGTCCCCGGTGTGAGCATCCCAGGACCTAGCAGAAACCGGCCCTGGGGGGCTTGGAGGGGAAACTAGGCGGCCGGAAGCTAACGGTCGCGGCTGAGCTCCCCCTAACACACGCTGCTAGACTCCTCATGAAACCCGGCGAGACTGGTTATCTCCGCTCATAGCGGATTCAACCGAAAGATCTCCCTAATTAAAAAATTCACTGATTCTCCTTACCCCGGATGGTGCTTGATATCCCGGGAGGTGTGGAGCCTCCGGAGGTTTCACTGCTCCGATTTGTTGGCGCAATACGTGAGTGGAGACGGCGCGCCTCTGGTCTCCAGTTCCGGGTCTATCCCGGCAGAGACAGAACCTGCTATTTTGGTTACGGCGAGTGGAGGAGCAGGACTTGGAGCGAGAGAGGGCAGGTGAACTGGGGGAAATGGGAGAATCGAGGTGAGGTTTTTTTATTCCCTGGGATTGAAGCTCTGAGATTTGGCCCCTTGAAGGAAAGTATATTTTCGACCGCTCCAAAGATTGGGGATAGATCGTGCGCAGGCCGGGCTGCTCTAGAGGAACTGGTTGAAACCATCCCCTCAAGTACAGGGGTCCGAGAGTGCATGGATAGCAGGAGATGTGGTCCTCCCCGGAATGCCCTATGTAGTGCTATTCCTCAGCAGGGCTCCACAAATATAACTACTACTACAACTTTAATTAGTAGATATACTTTGCGGAAGAGGGCAGCAAAGCTGGATGTAGACACGGATCCTGTTTACCCTACTAGTGTCGCCCCTTTAGCCTCTAAGGTTAAGGTTTCTGCTAGGCAGGGGAAGAAAAAAGCGACCACGGAGGATACTCCTGTAGAGGGTGGAAAAGGGAGAGGGAGAGGGAGGGCAAAAAAAGCCCTGCTGTCAAAGGTTAGAGTGACTCCATCCTTAAAGTCATTCTACAAAGTGTTATCCAACCCCTTGGACAGGGCTAAGGAGATAAATTATAAAATCGTTATGGCATCTCCCAGTAAACAGACTGCCTGCTCCATGAATCCATCTATACCCCTAGAGAAAGTCTCCCATTCGATCTTAGCTGAGGGAGAGAACGAAGTGCCCAATACAGATGACCGGCAGGAGGCCATACATCCTTCGGTTAGCCTGTCAAATAGATACTCGACCCTAGAAACCCAAGGCAGTCCGGACAACTGTGAAAATCAAAAGGATGCACCAGGAACGGTCAATGCAACAGCGACGTTCGATTTAGTAACGACAACACTGATGCTAGCCGCCGATATGCCCCACTCACCGGAGATATCCAGTATTGAACCCTCTAAGAACGAGGGAGTCGGGGCATTAGCTGGTATATTATTGGCTTTGAAGGAAGACATCGGTAGGAGATTCTCTATATCTGAGACCAATCAAGCCGCTATTAAATCTTCATGTGAGTTACTGGCGCAAAAAATTGAAGAGGTCTCTAAGAGGACTGATAATCTGGAAGTGGAAATCCCTAAAATGAAGGAAGCCCTACATAGCTCCACTGTGGAAATGGATAAGTTTGCCCTCCAAAATAGAGACTTAAAAGATAATATTGAACGGCTTGAAAACCACGCTAGGAAGAATAACTTAAAGATCCTGAATGTCCCGGAGGATTTGGAGGGTGGTGACATAAAAGAATTTGTGATTTCATTTCTAAAGGGAACAATCCTTAAAGATATCCCAGATCTTGACCTGTCTCACGACATACAGGGAGTTCACCGAGATCCATATAGAAGGAATCCTACAAGGCTAAAACCAAGGAAAATCCTTGTGAACTTTCTTACATATTCATCAAAAGAGAAAATCCTATCCCTAGCGTTGAAAGCAGGTCAAGTGAAGTGCAGCTTATATTCCAGTCCGTTTTCCTTTACCGTTAGGTCTGATATATCTCATATTACGGCCACAAGACAATGGGAGCTAGGTAAAAGAATGACAGTCTTAAACTCCCTAGGTGTTAAGGTCCAATTAAGATTCCCGGCCCTTCTCCGAATAATGTGGAATAACCACATGTACAACTTACGTCAGATTGAGGAAGTGGATGACCTTATTGGGAAAATAAGGAGTGGAAAAGAGGGAGGAGCCTCCATGTAATAACTACCATTACCATAAATTTAGCCTCGCTGGGTCTCTAATTGGAGGGGGTCTAGGAAATTATCGTTTAATATCTCCAACTTGCATATATGGAAGTGTCAGGGGGACCTCGCCCAAGAGCTTATGCTCAGAGGAGAAGGGAGGGTTTCCCGGGGTAGCAAGGCAGGGATGCAGGGGCAGGGTAGGGATAGGGGTGGAAGGGGGAGCACGGGTGGGGTCACAAGGGAGGAAAATCAAAAAAAATATCCTCAATCTCAAATAAATTTTGCAATAAGTAAGCAATATTCAGAACATCCGAATAAAACTCTGATAAGGGGTAAGCACAATGAATAGAAATATTAACTTTATTTCGTGGAATGTCAATGGACTCAGATGTCCACGGAGGCTAAGCTTGGTTATGAAATATCTCGAACAAACCACAGCTCAGGTCTTCCTTCTCCAAGAAACTCATTTGAGTCTCTTGGAATGTAGGGCTTATTTTGGTACACTCCGGTGGGTTGAGTCATTTTGTTCATCTGAACAAGTAGGCCAGAACAACAAGGAGGTGGTAATTTTAATTAGAACAGGAACTAGAGGGAATATTAAATCAGTTTTTTCAGATCAGTCTGGTAGATGGATTATTGCACCAATTGAAATAGAAGGGAGGGAGCTAACCACAGTATCATTCTATGGCCCAAATCTTGATGTCCCAGCATTCATCTATAAATTACAGGCTAAATTAACAGAAACTACCACCCCAATTATCATCGGAGGTGATTTCAATGTTCTTCTTAACCCCACTCGGGATTGATCCAATAATAGCCATTATGTTGGAAACCCCAATATTCGTCGTGGGATGATCAACATGATGCATGAGCTGGGACTGGCCGACGTGTGGAGGGCAAACCAAGGAGACAAAATAGGTTTCACATTTTTCAGCAAGAAGTATGGTCACTCTTCGAGAATCGACTATATTTTAACCGATAGGTATGCTTTGGAGAATGTTCTTGATATTTTGATTTTACCTACCATTCTCTCCGATCATGCCCCCATTTTTCTTTCATATCAAGGGGGAAGGTGCACCTCTAGTCCTAGATTGACCTTGAAAAGGGCAATGCTTTCCAACGCCGATATAATTAAAGCTCTTAAAGCTTCTACAGTGGATTATTTTTCTCTTAATTTAGGTACCACCTCCCTAGATTTTGTCTGGGACGCTTTTAAAGCAAACCTACGAGGTCAGCTTCACAGCCTGATCTGCTCAAAAAATAGGGAAGAGGCATTAGTCTTTAAAAACTTGGAAAACGATATAAGTAAATTGGAGGACGAAAGGATAAATAACCCCCATTATTCTATTGGAAAACTGGCGCAAGTTCATAAAGATCTTGACCATCTACGGCAGGTTTATAGAGGAAAACTAGAGAAAAAAATTAAGGCACATTGGTCGGTTCAAAACATGCAACACTTTGAATATGGCGAAAAGGCTGGGGCAATTTTAGCCTGGAAGGCAAGGGCAGATCGAGCTAAAAATAACATCAGTGAATTAATAATAGATGAGAGCGGAGGGAGCTCAGGTAAATGGGGGGATATGCAGAGATGTCTTGTTTCCCTGTTCTCAGATTTATACAGAGAGGAGTCTATACCAAACTCAGAGAATATCCAAAAGTGGTTGCAGCGCAAAAAACTACCTGTTCAAACTGAAGGTAGTCTTGGGGTGTGGCCAAGCTGCGGGCTGAGATGGCCGCGCGGTGTTGAAGCTCCGCCGTCGGCCCAGCACAATCACGGATGTCCCCAGCCTCCTGACGCGAGAAATGGACGGCGAGCGCTGCCGCTACACCCCCTGACCCCCCCGGAGCACGATCCGATGTCGGCTGGGCCGTGATTTCGTCGGCTGCAGCCTGGAGAACGATTGGACCCGGTGGCCTGCGGATACAAGATGGCGGCCTAGATTGGCGATCCGGAGCGGCTCTCGGAGCGGCTGCGGCCGGCACGGAGACAGGTACCTTGAGGGTGCTGCGGGGGGGGGGGGGTTTGGACACCTGGGCGTGGTCTAGACGGGGTCTGCCTTGCCTCCCCCACTGCTGCTGGTACGGGGCTGGCCGGGTGCTCGGCAGTAGACCGGCGCCGCTGGGGCGGCTTTGCTCGCTTTCCTCCCTCGGATCCCTCGCTGTTTCAGACGGGTGGGGTTCGGGGGGGGAGCGGGACGGCCTGTTTGTGGTGGAGGGGGGCGGGCTGGCTACCGGTTTGGACCGGGCGCTTGGGTAGCTCCTGCCCCGTACTCCGGGCCTTTCTCTGAGGGCGCCTTGTGTTCCGTGTGCCAGGGGGTCTGGCCTCCTTGACCCTGCGCTTTGGCCTTCTGTCACACGGCAGAATCCGATGGGCCTACACAGCTGAGAGCGGCGTGGTTTCCTGCTCCCTTGCCCGGTGGAGGTATTGAGGTGCCGCGCAGGGGATCCCTAGTCCAGCCCAGAGGGGTGTCTCCGGGCGGCCTGACCTTCACACTGCAGCGACCCTCATCCGAGGCTCAGTGGAGTCGGGGCAAGATTGGTACTGCAAAGGTGGCTGCGGCATCTGGAGACCCGCGCCGAGTGGTTGTGGCCTGGGCTGCCTGGCTGCTCTGGCGCCATTTCGACAAGCAGCCACCACTGATCCATAGAGGGCTGGCTGGAGTTCAGTCGTATGTGCTGAGGCATGGGTCGCAAGGACCCAAAGCAGAAAACGCTGTCGTTCGAAAGGCTGGCTGAGCACTCATCGGAGAGGCCCCCCGACATGGTGGCACAGGGTGAGGGCATGTCCGGTGGGGCAGCGGCTCGTGCCCCGTCTCCAGACTGGTTGCAAGAGATGAGAGCTGGGTTTAGATCCATAGACAGTTGCTTCGACTCCTTGGATAAAACGCTGGAAGCAATGGGTGCCAAGATTCAGGCCCATGATCGGCGACTGGATGGAGCGGAGGCCAGGATTTCAGCCATTGAGGATGGTGCTGCGCAGGAAACCAAGCGGATAGATAGAATGCATATTAAAAGAAGTGGCCATTAAGAACGAGGACCTAGAATCGCGCAGTCGTCGCAACAATGTACCTATTACTGGGGTCCCGGAGTCCACAGCGACGGGCCGGCTGGACGCGTTTGTGGAAAAACTGTTGACGGACATCTTTGGGAGAGACTCCTTCACATCGGGCTTTGTGGTTGAGAGGGCACATCGCTCCCTGGGGCCACGGCCTAATCCGGGGCTCCCGCCTCGCCCGCTGATAGCCCGCATCATGAACTTCCGGGACCGGGACACTGCTTTACGACTAGCCAGGGAGAAGGAAGATATAACTTGGCAAGGTTCAAAACTCTCATTCTACCCTGACTTCACCGCTATGGTTCAAGAGGCCCGTCGGAAATACGCGGGAGCGAAGGCTGCGCTCCGCAATCTCGGCCTAAAATACGGCATGCTCTACCCGGCGCGGCTGCGGGTTGAGATTGATGGCCGGGTTAGGTTCTTTGACAATCCTACTGAGGTGCAGGACTTCTGTCGCGCATACAGGCCGAATAAAAGCCCTCCCCCGGGGTGGCGGGGGTGGACAGTCTCCCCCACACAGTGGATCGGCGGCCAGCCAGGATTTGTTTACAGGCTCTGGGGTTGGGTGTGGCGGTGCCTATGTCTGAGCTTTGTTCATCTCATTTATTGCAGTATGGGGACTATGGACAACTTAAACTGTTCTGCATTGCTGGGTTGATGTTGGGTCGTTGCCACCCCCCTTTGGTGGAAACCGCTGGGAATCATTTTGGCCATGATGCTCCGTTTGTTACTGTTTGACTGCAACTGTCGATTCTGTTTGGAGCTTCTTTTTTTGTTTACAGGTTTGGGATTGCCTCACGTTTTCGTGGTAAGGCTGGGTGGGGGGGGGGAGGTGGGTTGGGGCAGGTTGTTTTGATCTCAGAAACATTTGTTGGTGTGCACTGAACTTGACGCTATATGAGGGTGCCGATGACCCCTGTGTCCCACTGCTTTGTCCGATGTTTAGATGGCTCGCATAGGCTTGAATGAAAACCCCATAAACTTATAATTAATGTCTTGGAACGTCAGGGGCCTTAATGATCAACGCAAATGCAGACAGGTGATACATTATCTGAATCGCCATCAAGTGGATGTGGCCTTTATCCAAGAGACACACTTACACTCCACAAACAACGCCCAAATTGCGGCGTCCTGCGGCACTCACAGGTACTTTGCCAATTTTAGTAATTATGCTAGAGGTGCAGCAGTGCTGATTCACAAGTGAGTCCCGTTTCATTGCCAGCAGTTTATTGGGGACAGGGAGGGGCGCTACTGCATAGTGAGAGGGGTGATGATGGGACACGGGATCATCCTGGTGTGTGTGTATGCTCCCAACACTGACTCCCCGGACTTCTTCCACGCGCTGGCCGCCCAGCTCGCAACCCTGGAGCCGGCTATGCTCCTGATTGGCGGTGACTTCAACCTATTGCTGGATGTGGGTATGGACAGTACCTCAGGGGCCGCTGACTCTAAGCCCAGAGCGCGGCGCGCCCTCAGAGAACTCTGTCACCAATTTTTCCTGATTGACATATGGCGCAAACGCAACCCAGACACCACTAACTACACACATTTTTCTGGCCAACACAACACCTGGACTAGGATCGACTACTGGCTGCTTTCCCCGGGTCTGTCCCCCTGGTTTCGGACGCTGAAGACTTTCCCTAGAACATATTCAGACCACTCTCCGGTTTTACTGTGCTTGGATGTTCCTCGCCCTGAAGGTTTTGAGCGACAATGGCGATTCCCTGGGAGGGCGCTATTGGACGATCTATTCTGTCACGAGGTCACTGAGGCGATTGAGGACTATTTTGTGCTCAACACCGGCTCGGTGGATTCTTGGGCCATGCTCTGGGAAGGGTTTAAGGCATACATTTGGGGGGATTGCATAGCGAAGCATGCTGGGGTCTTAAAGGCGCTGCGCACAACACTCACTCAGCTGGAGGTTCAGTTAGAAATCGATAGATGCAGAGGCGAGACATGCAGCGTCAGACGACGTGTTTGCTAGGCGGCTGTGCCTCCTATCCGAATACAGGGAGACCGCGGATAGATAGATCCTATATCTAGGCAAATACCACACTGCACGTCGATACGGTGAGGGAGACCGGCCCGGGCGCACGTTGGCGCAGGCTTTGCGATGGCCGTACAATCAGTCCTTCATAGCTGAGGTTCGGGGCGAGGACGGAGCGCTCCGCACGACACCCTCTGAGATTAGGGATGAGTTCCTGGCCTACTTCTCGGCACTATATACGACCAGACAGAGTGATAAGTAGTCGTCCCGCGAAGAAGAGTTATCTGAAATCGCGCTAGTGTTTTTGGAAAAGGGCATGTAGGAATTCATGGCGGAACCCATAACGGTGACGGAGGTTCGAGGGGCGATTAAAGTATTGCGGAGCTCCTCGGCCCGGGGTCTCAACGGCTTGTCAGGTGATTTTTATAAGGCATTTTCGGATCTGCTGGCACCCAAACTTATCGAGGTTTACGCTGAGGACTTGGAGCGAGAGACTCTCCCGCCCACTCTTAGCGAGGCAGTCATTGTTCTGCTTCCAAAACCAAACAAAGACCCGGCGTTATGTGGGTCATACAGGCCCCTTTTACTATTGAATATTGATTATAAGATTCTTGCCAAAATAGTGGCCAACAGACTTTCACAATTGATGGAGTTTATTATTGCGCCTGCTCAATCTGGCTTCATACCCCATGGCTCGACTTCATTGAACTTGCGGACTTTATTTACAGTATTGCACAGAATAAACCCTGACACACCCACGGCGGCTATTCTCCTCGACACCGAAAAAGCCTTTGACTCATTAGAATGGCCTTTTTTCCTATCCATAATGCAGCGAATGGGCATGCCGTCTGGCCACCACGCGGCTCTTATATAGTCGTCCCACGGCGAGACTACGTATTAATGGCACCTTGTCGCGCCCATTTGCTCTTACACGCGGCACACGTCAGGGATGCCCGCTATCTCCGCTACTGTTCATTCTCGCCATGGACCCACTAATCCGACACTTTCAGGAGCGACATCTTCACAGAGGTCTCCAGTTCCGGACTGGTCCCCTATTGGTCTCCCTCTATGCCGACGACACCATACTGTATGTCAGAGAGCCTCAGCTGAACCTGGCTCCTCTGATACGTGAAATACTTCGCTTTGGTCGCCACTCAGGGCTGGGTATCAACTGGCATAAGTCTATAATTTTCCCACTGACTAGCGACACCTCCCCTTGGCAATGTGAGTTTCCGCTGGAGTGGTGCTCTGACTCGGTAAGATATTTAGGCATACACATACACCTGAGCACGGACGAAATTATCAGTCTTAATTATGGATGCGCGATTGTACAGCTTGAATCACAGGTGGACAGATGGCTGCGGCTTCCGCTTTCCATGGCGGCTAGAATCGCCATTAAAAAAATGATAGTGCTCCCCAAATTTTTTTATCTTTTTAATAATATCCCCATTCCCCTCACCCAAAACTTTTTCGCCTCCTTGCGGTCCCATTTGATTAGATTGGTCTGGGGAGGAAAACACCCCCGGATCCGCTGGAAGATTCTCACGCTTCCGCATGACAGAGGCGGCTTTGGAGTACCGGATTTGTATTTATATTATCTGATTGCTCAGTGTGCCCATGCCTATGCCTGGTATCACCCTGACGCACGGATTCCATTTCTTCGTCCGGAGGCGGATTTTGTGCTCCCGGGTCGCTTGTCCACGGTATTGCCCAGGGGCGTACCTAGAAGTCCAGTGGATATTCAAATGGTGTCCACCACCAGCTGGGCCTGGAGTAAGCTATTGCGCTACTTGGAACAGCCCATTTTATACTCCTCGTCCCTCCCGTTGCCAAATGGGGGATGGCTACCGGTCACTGGCGAGAAGCTTGTGCAACGCACTTTAACGAAGTTTAACCTCACCAAGATTGGTGATTTATACCCGGGCGGGCACATATTCTCGGTATCGGAAGAGGCACGCTTCAGTGATGCCACTTTCATGGATAAATTTATCCTTAACCGGCTTTATTTTACAGTTAGGTTGGAAATTAAGGGATTCCCCCTCGAGCCGGCTTCCTTCGAGCCACTTACTCTCCTCATTGACAAGGATACAGGTGCACATATTGTTTCTAAACTGTACAGGCTGTGTGTAGCACAGGTTCCCTGCTCGGATGACAAGCTACGTATGGCCTGGGAGGAGGACTTGGGTAGGCCTATTACGGATGAGCAATGGTCCACTTGGTGCAAAGTCACAAATAGGATATCGCTCAATAGCCGCCACAAACTTCTACACTATAAGTTTTTTCTGCAGAAGCTATATGACGCCGGATAAACTCCATTCCATTGATCCCAGGCGGCCCCACATGTGCTGGTAGTGTGCCTCACCTCATGCTGATTTTGCCCATCTGACCTGTACCTGTCCGAGACTGCAACCATACTGGGCACAGGTACAGAAAATCCTGGGGGAGATGTTAGGGCTCACACTGGTTCCTACCCCGGAGGTGGCGTTGCTGGGATACACGGTCAACTTTCCCAAGTCAGTTAGGAGGCTTGCTTCTCTGGGCTTTCTGTTAGCAAAACGGGAAATAGTTAGGCGCTGGGGTAGTAGGACGGCTCCCACGGCTAAAGAATGGCTCACGGACATGGCGTACTGTAGCCTAAACAGCGAGATTTACTCCAGTCTCCTTCCCAGCATAGCCCGTCCCAAAGACATCTGGGGCCCATACAAAACATACATCGCGAATCTGACGAGCTCCTCCCAATCACACTCCAGCTCAGGAATAGTGCCCACAGGGGTAGGTTAGGACTTGCAGTGGAGAAGCAGTGCGGACGGGTGGGCCCTGGGGTGGATGTGGAACTACGGGTTACCTCACTTTGGGTATGGAAATAAGGATAACGTATGGGTTTGCTGTGGCAAATCTGAATGTTGAGCTCTAATGAACTAGACGGGTATGGGGAGGGTCAGTGCTGCATTGTTTTCTCACATGGGTTCTGACGGATTATATTGTTGTAATGAAGAACGAGATATTGCTGCCTGGAGCCAGGCTTTCGTATTGTTCACGGGCAGGGGGACATTCTTATCGAAATGTATTTTTCACACTCACGATAATTGTAATCAGTGCAGAGATCTCTTTATTGTTTGTTTACAAAACATAAATAAAGTTTCAAAAAAAAAAAAAGTATATAAAATTCTTCAGAACGAATTAGTTCCAGGGATGTGTGAACTATTTAATTCTATATATAGCCCAGAAGGTAGAGTCCCGAATTCCTGGAAGGAAGCTACGATTGTTCTTGTTCTAAAACCAGGGAAAGATCCCCGCAAAGCTGACTCATATAGGCCAATCTCCCTGCTAAATGCGGACTATAAGATCTTTATGAGTATATGGGCAGGGAGATTGGTCAAGATAGTCCCTTATTTGATAAATGGGGATCAAAAGGGCTTTATTCCTGGCAGATTCATTCAGGAGCAGACTTTGCAGTTAATTGGCAGCATTGATCTAGCAGTAGCAAGGGCAGAGCCCTTGGCCGTCACAGCATTTGACGCGGCTAAGGCCTTTGACCGTGTCTGTTGGATCTTTCTATGGGAACTTCTGAGAACGATGGGTTTTGGCTTAATTTTTATTCAGACTCTGACCAATTGTTATCAGGGTGCCTCCGCTACAATCTTGTTAAATTGCTTGTTAACATCTAGCTTTGCAATAACTAGGGGGACAAGGCAGGGCTGTCCCATCTCGCCCCTGCTATTCGATCCATATATAGAGCCTTTGGCCCAAGCCATCAGATTAGACGAGTTAATTACTCCCTTTAGCGTTAACCTATACAGCAGCAAGGTAGCCCTTTATGCGGATGACCCGCTAATATATGCCAATAACCCCATCAAGGTACTCCCTAGAGTAGAAAGACTTTTAGAGGAATTCGGCGTATTTTCAGGCTATCTTGCCAATCCTTCTAAAACAGAGGTGATGTGCTGGAACATCGATAATTGGGCTGGTTCTATAAGTAAGGAATTTAGATACCTTGGGATTACTATAGTAAAAAATCTAGATGATATTCCGAAGATTAATCTGAAGAAGATGTCTAAAGAGATCGATCATTTATTTCTAAGATGGAAGAACTTACCCTTAACTATATATGGAAGGGTTAACTTGGTAAAAATGGTAATCTTGCCAAAATTAACCTACTTATTCAGTACCATCCCCCTTGGTTTTTCAAATAGAGAAATTAGTAAAATCCAAGGCAAGATAGGTAGCTTCATCTGGTCTAATAAAACTACAAGGCTCTCCTGGAAGAAGCTAAGACGCAAACTTCTGAAGGGAGGCCTTGCTCTTCCGGACCTGCTTTGGTATTCCCATTCGTTTCAATTTAAAAATTTCCGGGCGCTACTTACCATCCCGGGGGATTCCAACTGGGGGATGATTTTGAAGGAAATGGTTATCTTTGAAGGTGGAGGAGAGGGTTTTTTATTTAAGTTTGGAGCACCAAGGGTTTTTAAAAAGGTTCGTTTGAAGGTATTAAAAACAGCCTTAAATGGGTGGTATACAATCAGGGGAATGTGGGGGATTTGTTACTACTCAGAGTTTGCTCCTATTTGCGTCCCTGGGCCTCTAAATGCCTTAGGGATGAGGCCCTGTGCACCCCACTTCTATTTTTAACCCGGGGGCTCTTTTCAAAACAAGTGCAGGAGCCTGTGCTTGTGTTTTTTTGTTTTTTTTATTTTCACTTACGTCGCAGATCTGTCGTGATTTTTGGCAAAAAGTTTTTTTCAAAAATGCTTTTTTTGCCTTGTGTCCTAAGGTAACTATAACTCACGCCCTCGCCATGCACAGTTTTCTCAACAATAATTTTAATTAAAATGTTGCAGTGATATAATAAATGATGTCATAAAAGAGGTTTTTACTGATGTAACATGTGGATAATTAACTGAGGGCACAAGTTATAGTTTCTTGAGATAAGTAGATCTAGAACTGTTGAATTTTTTTGTGCGTGCAAAACCTGAACCCAACTATACCGTCCTTCCGACCTTTGCTTTTTTTGTGCATTTCTAATGGATTTTTTAATTCCATTTCCAATCTATAAAGCCCCTGAACCTATTGTGAATTTCTGGGGTTTTAATGCTAAGTAATATTTAATTACAATATAATAATCCAACCCCTGCGGCCTACCCCCCCCCGTAGGCACCCAACCCTGCACCACACATGGCCTCCAGCTGTGTGCAGGTGGACAACTAACCCCCTCCACGCATGGCCTTTAGTCGTGTGCAGAGGTGGGCTGGCTGCAGGGCTGGCAGTCAACCCCCCCCCGCAGGCACCCACCACCGGCTATGTGAGGTGGGGGGGGGGGGGATCAGCCGCAGGCCAGGCCAGTTTATGGCCCCAGGGACCCCATCCCCAGGGACCCCATTACCAGGGGCCCACCCAACTACTAAAAAGGGAGGGGATCACTCGGCTTCATTCACAGGGCCGATTTTGGCCCTGGGGACCCCATCCCCCAGGGCCTGGCCAATTACTGAAAGAGGGGGCATGCAGCCCTCTCCCCCAGCCGATTTTGGCTCTGGGGACCCCTTCCACCAGAGCATGGACAATTACAGCAAGTGGGAGGGGGGCATGCAGCCCAAGTCCCCAGGGACCCCATTCCCCGAGGACTGGGCAATTAGGAGAAGAGGAGGGGGCATGCGGAGCCCCACTTTTTTGGCTACAGGGAAACCATCCACCGGGCCAGGCCACTTAATGCTGAATGCCCTGGCCCAACCCAGGGCGCCCAGTGTGCAACGTTGGGGGCCACGGCGAGGATTAATACCCCCTTCAGCTGGAGTTGGCATTGCTCCTGCAAGCAGGGAGCAGTAAAAAAATGCTGCTTCTTGCATGGATTTTTTCATTTGTTTTCCTGCTCACATGGCAGCAGGCAGGAAAACAGATGAAAAGTCTGCTTCCAGCAGAAAAGTTTTCCTGCTCCCTCCCACTGGGAGGGGACTTACTGTTTGCTCTTGCTTGCTAAAGCAAATGACTATTTCCCGAGAGGGGGTACAGTGGGACAAAAAGAGCCGGTCTAGGCATGTGTGGGTCCCCATGGCCATTAATGGCTCCAGGAGGGGGTCAGTGCACCCCCTTCCTTTATGTTTGCAGGGCCTGGCCTCGTGGAGGTGGTGGACCCTGGGGCCGAAAATGGTCTAGGAGGTGGGCCGCACCTCCCCCTTTCAGTAAATCGGCCTGGCCCCAGGGCCATCATGGGTCCCTGTGCTCCCCCCTTCCCAATATAATAATTTAATTTGGTCACAGGACCTGGCCCACCTGGAGGCTGAAGTAAAAACCTGCACAGGAGACCGCGTTGTTTTTTTCCCCAATTTTGCTGCAAATATGCCGATCCACGGTGATTTCAAGGCAAAATTGGATAAAACAATGTTTTGGTCCATGGCGGGCTCTCTGTGGGATCCGCGTCCCTAGATATACAAATTAGTTTTTACTTTAATAACTCAAAAATTACTGAAAGGTGTTATACCAAATAACAAAGAGAGATCTTTCTGGACCAAGATCTAGCTTTCTGCCAAATTTGATGTAATTCCGTTCAGCGCTGTAGTAGTGTCTAAAATCTCTACAGGAAATTACAATGGAAAGGCACATTTTTTTACCCTCCTTTTTCTCGGCCCCCAATTGAGAGATCACACCTGAAACTTTCCATGCACAACTAGATAAAGGGGAACACTTTTTGGGGAAAACGTTTTGAAGATATGTCAAACTGCGCCAAAGTTATAGGCAAACTAAAAAATGCATATATATATATATATATATATATATATATATATATATATATATATATATTATCTACTGGCGGCCGCCAGTAGATAGTTATAGTTAGGACCGTGTTTCCATAGGAAATCCTAAAATTCTATTTTGAATAACTTTGGCGCCGTTTGACGAATCTTCGCGAAATTTTCAAAACTAATGGGGCGCTCCGCTCCGCTCCTACCCTGAAAGTCTCGGGGTGATTCGTCAAGCGGGGGCCGAGAAAAAGGAGGGTAAAAAATTGTGCACCAATTTATGCCAAAACCCTTAAAAACAATGCGCATCATGTGTCCCCCGTGTGCGGACGGTGCGCGAAGCGCACCGCGCGTACATGGCCTATAACGCGTAACGTGGGCGCGCAGTGCGCGTATCGCACCGCGTGCCCACCGTGCGTGCACGGTGCGCAAAGTGCACCGTGCGTGCACGGCACTAACTGCGTGAAGTGGGCGCGCGGTGCGCGAAGCACACCGCGTGCCCACCGTGCGTGCACGGCACGAACGGCGTAAAGTAACTTAGCATTTAAAAAAACGTACAAATTCACTGAAAAAACCATAGGTTTCACACATGTTATAGTTAGGAATTAGCATTTAAAAAACCTTGCAAATTCACTTAAAAAACCATAGGTTTCACACATGTTATAGTTAGCTGGGCATTTTCCTCGTAAAAAACCAATGAAATTCCCCTGTTATAGTTAGGGCAGGCAACTATAACTCACGCGACCGTAATCCGCTGATGACGTCAGATATTACATCACTGATGACATATGTGTCTTTCTGAAAAAAAAAATATATATATGTATAGCTAAAAAAAAAAGGAAGAAGACATGGCTATATAAATGTGTAAATACAGTGATGTAATATCTGACGTCATCATCAGCGGATTACGGTCGCGTGAGTTATAGTTGCCTGCACTAACTATAACAGGGGTATTTCATTGGTTTTTTTACGAGGAAAATGCCCAGCTAACTATAACATGTGTGAAACCTATGGTTTTTTAAGTGAATTTGCAAGGTTTTTTAAATGCTAATTCCTAACTATAACGTGTGTGAAACCTATGTTTTTTTCAGTGAATATATATATGTATATATATATTTAATTACTAGATAAGCCTTAGCACTCAACCTGCACCTCACTGATGAGGCCAAACACATCCAAAACATGACTTAGGTTGCTTGTGTTCCCATTTAAAGGAGATCTGGACTGACCTTTTTGGGATGGGCGAAACCCGATGTGCATATTGTAGATTCTTATATTCAGTGATCTGGTGAGGGGATGGAATGCCCTTGGAGTAATTACGAGTGGTAGAGATTAATTCAAACAGTCACTCAATCAATCATTTTTTTGTTTTTATCAGCTTACGCGCTCACAGAACATTTTTATTTTCTACCAGAGCACTCAGGCAGGAAGCAATTCGACACTTCCAGATAAGGTTAACCAATTGTCAATTGTTATGCAAGACATCACTTCGATAACAGAATGCAAGGCTGGCGTGTTCCTTCGTAGATATAGGGAGCCGTGGGTTGTTGTCCTGTGACTAAGGCCAAACCCAACATACAGGTAGGGAAGGTTGACAGAGGTGCAACCGAGGGGAGACCCAGCAACTTCACGACACAGTGAGCAAGGGATGTATGTGCGAAAAGGGAATAGAGCAGGGAGGGCCAACATCCCCTTCGGAGACAGCGAGGGGGTGTAAATGTGTGCGAGGAGGTGATTGATTCAGACAGCACTGCAGAATAACCAATAAACACTAAGAACAGCAGACGAGGCGAGGTCGACTTGCCTGTCAAACATGCCTATGTTAGCGTTGCAGGTGGGGCCCACCCACCGGCACACATTTTTGGGGACCGGTGCAAATTGTTCATAATCAGACTGACCCAGAAAAAAGGAGAGAGAAAAGACATAGGAGGAAGGAAAAGGCGGGAAATGCAAAGTGTGAAAGGAGAGATGTGTTTGGTGTTAGAGAAGTGGGGAGGTGTGAAGGATGAAACAACACGAGGAGGCTGGAACCCCGTGGAGAAAACAACGGAAATGGGGACAGAGTGAATAAACTGGAAGAAGGTGGGCCAGAGTTCAGGAAGTTCTGGGGGATGGGGGGCAATTTAGTAACGATCGTTTTTTCTCAAGTTCGGGCGTTGTAAGCTACTCAAAACCAAGACACAGCGGAACATGGCCCAACCTACCAGTAAACCGGGTCTAAAAGGACAGGGTGAGTGAGACAGAGAAAGAAAAATAGGAAAAGGTGCACTTACGTCTTCTGACCTCCCGCCAGTGCTTGAGGTGTTCGCGCAAGCCAAGAAGGAGTGACAGGGCGCTCCCTCCGCGCCACGCGTGACATCGGCCGCTGGAGGCGCCAGCGCCAGCGCTCCGACGCCCGAGGCGGCGAGCCATAACGTCATCAGCATCCGTAGCAGGCAGGCGGTCGGGGGCATGCTGTCTGGGGGCCTCTGCGCCTCTCACCGAGCCCTTACCGGTCGATCCATCCCTGCTCGGTGCAGGAGACCTGACCTAGATAGAGTGCCAGGGACTCGGCTTTGTCACGCTCCCTGCAGCCTCTGTTTTTCACCCTCGCCTTCCGCAGGGGCATGGAGTGTCCTCACACTTCGCTGGGACCGCAACTGTCAAGAGAAAAGAGGAAGTGCGACTGTTAAACTTACTTACCCGAGATAACAGGCGGACTGATAAAAAAAAAAAAAGAAAAAACTTGGCAAAGTGGGGAAAGTTACAAATAAACATGCAAAACATTCATTTTAAGTGTTCGCGCATATATTGTGGTCAAGCAGAGAGGCCCGCTCAACCAGGAGACAACACTTGGAGTAGATCTGTGTGAGCTGTCAGGGGTTTAGGCTGCTGAAACGCAGAACCACTTTAGTGTTCTGCAACATGTCGTCAAATTATAGGCCAAGAATTTGGAGCACAACATTGCACATTCTGTAGTAGAATTATTTCACTACTTTGCAAAAGTTTTACCTCATTAGTGCCACTTTAACACCTCAATACAGCAATCGGCAACCGAAAAGTTTAACATTTGCAAAAAGGCTCGACTATTGCACGACATGACTTGTGGTCTTTATTTAGTGTTTTTTAATCAGTTTGAAATAGGGACGCTTTGCTGTTGAAATCTGCAAACTATGCAGCAGATGGTGGCAAGCAAGAGTGGTAAATCCATAATTTCACCATCCTGGGGTCCGTGTGCCGCGCTAGGACTGTCTGCTCTCAGGGACATCTTAAGGATTTTGGGGACCCTGGACCAAGTATTTTGGGGGCCCCTGTTCGGAACAGGTTTGAATTTATGATCCAATTCCAGCTCTTTTGTGCCCTCTTTGGCCAGGTCGCCAACAGTGCTCAGGGACACTCACCCAGATTCTAAAGGTGTTTTACATGTAATATTTAGGAATAGTGACGTGTTTTCAATAGTGTAACACAGCAGCAGCTCACTCATATTATTGCAAATAATCTCCAGGACACCCTCCCATTTCTCATATGCGCGGTCCTGTTTTTATGTGAAAGAAACTTTTTTTTTTTTTAAACATAACACACACATCTATCTGCTAAATGTCTGTAATAGACTCTGACATCACCCACATTCAAAATAAATTAAAGGAAAAATGTATTTAAAACAAACTATCTAAGAATTATTAAAAGTCATCAGGGCAAGACTCTCCGCAGAACAGAGTCGGCTCTATCAGGGGCCCCCTTGAAAGGCTGGGGCCCTGGGCCAGAGCCCAATTTGCCCATGCCTTAAAACGTCTCCGTCTGCTCTGCAGCCCCACAAAGTGCAGGCGTGAATATGGCTCTGTGGGGGAGGTTAGCATTTCCTAGGTTGAGGCTTGCTGTCTGTCGGGAATTTCTCATACTCCCCTGGCTTGCGACTTTATCTCCACCTCTCTTTCCTTTCGGGGTGTGGTACAGCTGGCCGGAGCTGGAGCTGGTCCTGGTTGGAGTTGAAGCCAGCTACTTCTAAATTTGTGACCAGCCATTCCCCAGAACCTAATCCCCAGTCACATTCTCCCTTGCAGCTTGGTGACCACTCAACCAGGGGAGTCTAAGACATCATTTTGCTGCTTCTCAATCTACGAATGATCACACCAACCTCCTACTAATTTAATTCACCTGGAAGACACTGGAGTAAATGAATGGAATGAGCTCTTTCAGAACACAAGATATATCTAGGTCTTGCCTATGGTAGCTACTGGCTTTGGCAATGCTTTTTAGACATGTTGTATGGCAGCGTGGCTACTGTGCAGCATGGATAAAAATAATACAACTAAAAAACGCCCTATGACGCAACCTCCATGAATGCACTTTTTTATTAATAAAAAACAAACAAACAGTGCACTGGGTTGGGGGACGAGGAAACATGGAGGGAGGGAGAGCAGGGGAGAAGAACATGGGGGGGGGGGGGGGGAGGACATGGGAGAGACAACAGGGAAGAACACAAAGTAAAACATTCATAGAGGGCCAGATTTGTTATTCATTTGACAAAGATAATGAAGCCTTTTGGTCCAACGTATATATTATAACAGCTATATGTATATTATGAAATCACAGTTCTAACATTTTTCTCTTGAGCATCGATACACTGACTATTGTGTCCACACACCATGCAACAATCATCTCTGGTGCACTCTCAAGTTTCCCAAGTCAATGCACATGTAGCTTACTCAGACAAGATTGATTCTTCGCATGCTGCAACATAAAGCGTCATGTTACACTGGGATAAAAGAGGACCACAAATCCCAGAATTCAAAGGAAAAATCTGGACTGACGAGCTTCTCATGTGAGGAAACGTCATTGGGGGAGCGCCCTCGGAGTATCATTGGGTTAAATGATCATTTCGGTGCGCACAATTTTCTAACCACAGGTTAACCCCATCTTTGGGCCTTCGGCTAAGTGCTTTTTAAGCCACACTTTATCTATCTTTGGGGCCTGAGGTACAGTCCTTCAGACTTCAGGCTTTAAAGAGCTATCTCTGACCCTGAAGAACAGGATGCCTGACACAGTGGCGTAGAAGGGGGGGGGGGGGGTAAGCGATCCGCCCCGGGCGGCACGAGTTTTGGGGGGTGGTGGCTGCACCTCCCACTCTTACATGCAGTTGCTGCAGGGGCGGCAAACGCAGAATTCATCGCCAGCACCCGCACCCCGCTCTAGGCAGAGTGCCTAGCTACGCCACTGGCCTGTTATGGTCTGTAGCAGACAGTGACATTTCCCAAATTAAAAGTCAGTTATTCATATCAAGAGTCAATTCCATCTGGATTTTGGATATACAATTATTCAATGTCTGAAGCCAGGATTTTTATTTTTGGCCACAATGCGCTGAATTTTTCCTAATTAAACATGTCACTATGCCTTCAAGAAACTAGCTAATAAGATATTGAAAAAGTTCGACTGAAACGGACAAAAGTGAGTTCTGAGAGATCACACGCCTGGTCCGTTATGTCCACACTCACATCCAGCATGAAGTAAGAGTACATCTGTCAGACATTCTCCTAATCCAGCACCGCTAGGGAGGCATCCCTGAAGGGCCTAAGCCCCTCTGTGGGCCGCTAAAGACAGTGATTCACAGAACTTGCGGATTATGTACATACCATGAAGAATCCATCGTATTTATTTTAGGTGTATGCCCTTTTTAGGTCGAGCCTGGTCAGCGCATGTGCTGCTCTGCCAGGCATGCTGTATTCAGGTATGGACTTGAAGCTCCTCCGATTTTCCACTCATCTTTTCAATTGGCTCCTGTTACTGTCCTTTCTAAATCGTTGCTTTTGATTCATGAATAGGCTTAGTAGTCCCTCCTTAGTAGCGCCTTGTCTGCATTTGTAACCTCCCATGAGTACTGGACTTTTTACTTGTGTTGTTACACAGTCTGTTTTACCTACATGTTTGTGAGCATTATTTCCTTTAATGATTTTCCCCTATTCCACCCCAACGTGCTTTCCTACAACCAGAACGTACAATGTAAAGTTTTTTTTCCCCCCGGTATTTATTTACTTTTTTAGTACATTTTATACATTATAGAAGATGCCCACTTTAAAAAAAAATTCTTTGCTTTATTAGCAATTGCGTAATGCCACGCTTTAGCTTCAGAGGTTTGAAGCCAAAGCACGGCGTGCCGCAATTGCTACAAAAGTAAATAAATAGGGAAAAAAAATGCGGGCAGATGCTGCATTGCTTTACTTTTGTAGAAATCTCGGCACGCCGCACTTTAGCTTTAAACATCTAAAGCGGGGCATAATGTGATTTCTACAAAAGTAAATAAATAGCAAAAAAATGCGACGCCCGCCCGGCTTTTTATTTATTTTTTCAAACTATTTATTTTTGTAGCAATTGTTTTCAAACAAGGCGCCCGACATGCTTAATGTTTTAACAAGGCGGCCGTGCTGCCATTACGTATTATTTTTCAACTCAGCACCCGATGCGCTTTTAACATGGTGGCCAGCGCGCTTATTATCTCTTTAATGAGTCTGTGTGTGTTGCTGCCTGTGTGTGTGCGCGCACCTGTGTGTATGCTTGTGTGAGTGCTTGTGTGTGTGCCTGTGTCTTCTTCTGTGTGTGACATTTGGAATGCAATAGGTCTCGCATTTGTGAGAGTTTAAGCAATTGCCACCATCAATGGCAATGCTGTTTATTTATGTGTTCGTTTTTAAAACATAAATAACACACATTGTCATTTACAACGCCAGTATCTTAAACTCTCACAAATGCGAGACCTATTGCATTGCAAATGCTTGTTTAAAACAGGCTCGTGTGACTTTCAAAACCCTGCTTTTTAGCACAAAGAATACAGACTGGTCCTGAAGCATTAATTGCAAGCATCGACGGCACAAAGACCCAATTGAATTCTTGATTTGTAAAATTCATGTAGATTGTGGAAAATTTGCCCAACCATATCCTTCTTTATACTGCTCTTGTAACACAAGTGTATTTCTTTCCTGATGTTATTGTAATATATTAACCTCTTCGATGCCGATGACGGAACGGTTCCGTCATGCACGCCGGTTGGGCTGTGCTTATGACGGAACCGTTCCGTCATGGCCCCGCCCGCGCTCAGATCTTTCAGCACTGCGCGGGAATCCGCGCAGCGCTGAAGAGGTTAAGTAATCTCATAATAAATTGTTTTTTGAAACCAGTTTATTGTTTTTCCCGTTATACCAAACATAAACAAACATTGAACATTGGTACAGCCGTAGGGTGCTATCCCATACATAACCAGACGTTGCAGTCATGTTATCTTCAAAGAAAAGTACAATACAGTAGCTAAAATCAGGTATTTTAGGCATCAATATCTATGGAAGTCCAAGGACCCCATATCTTTTGGTGCTTACTCGCACACCCCCTTCATTTGTAATCTTTCTCCGTCTTGCAGCAGAAGCCCACGGCTCGGGACCACGTTGACAAAGAACGAGGCTCAGCATATCTCTAGTGTCTGCTGTCTCACTCTGCCGCAAGAAACCCAATACCTGCCAATGACCTCTGGTATCCTGAGTTACCCCAGCTTTTCATAATTCCAAGAAGTGTCGCTCCGGGGTCCATAACACTGGGTAATGGTAGTATTTTACCTATGGGGGTCATGTATTTTCTGCCAATAATTGACAATAACAAGCACCTTTAAATTTTATGATAAAGTGTCTCTTAAGGGTCGACACAGCATAGGCACACCGTCCCATAACTGGTTAGGGCTATAGTATATCTGATGGGGAAACACTAATTAACCATAGATTAGAGGGTATTGTGAGTGATCAGGCAGCCATCTTGGCTGCCCACCAATCAATGTCTTCCCTCTCACCCACATCCCCTTCAGCAGACCAGGGATGTTTAGGAGAATGATCTGAAGCGTCTAAAGATTCCCTTATGGCCCAGTGGTTACAAGTTATAACAGCATAAACAAATTCGCGGGTCTACTGAACCAAACAAGTCTAATGAAAAGGCTGCAACTCAATGGTATTTTTCGACAAATCCCAAGCACACGTCAAAGCAGTAAATTTTATAAGTCAGAAACAAAAGGCAAACGAGTAAGCACAAAATATCGTAGACATATGCAAGTTTTCTTGGTTTTTAATCCAGTATTTTCTTCAGGCTGAGAAAATCTCCTTAGCACATAAGCAGCCGACACGTGTTTCGTCACAAAGGGGCAATATCCCGCGACTTTTTCAGGGATTAATTGTGGTTGTATTTCAGAGGATATTGCCCCTTTGCGACGAAACACGTGTCGGCTTAGATTTTCTCAGCCTGAAGAAAAAACTGGATTAAAAACCAAGAAAATGTACATATGTCTACGATATTTTGTGCTTACTCGTTTGCCTTTTGTTTCGGACTTATAAAATGTACTGCTTTGACGTGTGCTAGGGATTTGTCCAACAATTTGAATGTATTTGTTGGCCTAGGTCACAAAGTTTTGAGGAGTTAGGTGGTTCTCCTCACCCTGTCAGCACCGTTACCCAGATATTATTATTTCTAAAATTTGAACTGGTGTTATTTTCTTGTGTGGCACCCTGTAAACCTACAATATACATACCACCATAGCTAGTCAGTAATTGCAACTCAATGGTATTTTAGACAGAGGAAGGATATACCTCAGAAAAGAGACCCTTTACTGAGGAAAATCCTTTAAAAAGGACAGATTCCCATCACTCACCGAGGTGACATGCTTCATCATCTGGGTCTCCTCCTGGTCACACGCTAGTGTAACCAAGGGCTACAACCTTCTCACACTGAGAAGGGAGCTCATGGATGTTTTTTAAAAAATAGGTATAGTGCAGAGATTCAAGAGAGATAGCTCTCTATACTGTCACAGATGTGAAGGGGCAGTTCTAGAAGGGTGATGGGCGCAGTGCATGAAAAGTTAGAGTGAGATTTAAAAATGGATCGCACTAGAAACATTTGTTTACTAAGTATCTCTTGTTATCCACACTAAAAACAGTGCAAACTGTTTTAAATAACAGTATTGATGTAATTATTTGGTCTACATGTTTCAGCCATATGGATTAATAATCCTAGGCTTTCTTTTCATTTTTTTAAAGTGCATATTGAGGTGAGGGCATTCCCTTTCAAGTATGTGCCTCAGGTTGCCCAGGAGACAGCCTTTGTGTAAAGTGATGTTTCCGATAGCAGGAATTACTGGGACTGACTTCAAGCTGAAGCATCCATAACATGGGCACAATTAAGTGTGAGATTTTCCCGAAGCAGCCATTAGGAACAGACAAGATAGGCATACAGAATTCCTCTCCTTGACAAAAAAAGAAAATAAAAAAAAAAAAATCAACAAAAAAAAAATCAGCAACCCCATCCTTTAACCCTGGCATCCATCCATGACAGGTGTCAGGTAAACTATTTTCCATCTCCTTGTTAATCAAAAGGTCTCTTGAAATTTATAAAGGTAGCCTGTCCTTCCTTCCTTACTTCAATGTCTTGGTTCCTCCCTCCAGTTACAGGTATGCAGACAATATAATCACACTGACTGGGAAGCTATCCCCACACCATCCTGTGTTAGTGGACAGACTGTTATCCTGTGTCAAGGGTCTATCAAAAAGTACCTACAATAATACTTTCCCACATGCAAATAATTATGTTCCTTTCCACACTTTTACATCCTCGTAGTGCATGCTGTCTCAGAAGTCTACTCTAAGCTCCTAAAACCCTGTATGAAAAATTAGACCTCAACTTAAAACTTCCGACTGTCCCCTCTATTTTTACTGTTAACAACCCTTTCCTTACTTTCCATCCTCTGCATGCCTCCTGTGCATGTTTGCATTAATCTCCATTACTGTGTTTCTGCGAATCGCCCATCCCTCATATCAAAGGTCGTTATGTCTCCTTTGAAAGTCATATCCTGCAACCTATCAACAGCTACTTCCCCCAGATAATCAATTAATCCCACCAACCATCTGCATGAACTTGCATACCTCCCCACTAATGATCACACCTAGCTCCAACAAACGTAATCCACCATAAAGACACTGGAGTAAATGCATGAAATGGTGCCCTCCAGAGCACGACTAATCTACGTCACCAACAACCACCAATTACCACAGGATTAATCACTCACTTTGGGTTCCGGAGCAGCGTGCTGCCTGGTGTAATGCACTTTAAGGCCTCGTCAGGGGTAGTAAGTGCTATACAAATGTACTTACAATTGCAAGCGACTGAATGTCCTGGAAGAAGGTGGGTGGGTGGGAGAGCAAAACGTAATTCTGTAGGACATAGAGAACGTAGGGTCCCATCATTTCAAAAAGTGCTACCCGCAAATCAAATTTAGCAGTAGTGGGACCCACTCCTCCAAGTGGGTCTCTGTGAGCATACGAGTTGGGGTTATATTGCAGTTACAAGCTGCTGCCTGTTGGTCCTGCGTCTGTCAGTGAAGTGGGTTCTGCAAAATAAAGCACTTTCCTTAAAACTACTCCTGTGAGTGCTTTCTATTCTATTGGGCGTGGGAAAGGCATGCCTTGTTGTTGGATTTATTGCGGTTCACCACCGCAGGAGTGAACACCCAGGACAAGACGGAGCGGCGGCGATTTCCGGTATGTTTGTATGTGTATATATCTATCTATCACAATCCTGTAACACCGACGGCTTGGTGAAAATCAGGTACGGACCACAGCATGCTTTTTCAGAGTGAAGTGCTTTATTGCGGTGTTAATGGCATCAAATCAAAATACACAGGCAAGTGCCCAGCATTACACGTTTCGACCGCGCTGCCACGGTCTTGATCGCATAACGCGCTGGACCTCATGACGTCATTATATACTAAACAGGTGACCTTAATTGAGACACCACTCCCTTGTATAATAAAGCTAGAAGACAAACTGAACATATTCAATGGTTAAAAACAACCCACTTGGTGTTTTAAATTCCTAACGTTACTTTGCCATGATTAAACACATATGGATCAATACAGTAAATACAAAGTGTAATAAGAGCCAAAGAGATTACATATAAAAGCAAAGTTGCATATTTAAAACCAAATGGTTAAAAATCGGCTTTACCCACAATATATCTCAGGCTAAAAATGCATTGTAAAAACCCAAAATACATGTTAAAAGGCTATATATAAAGTGTCATTCATTATAGCTCCTAGAACAAGGGAGAATAAGTGAAAACCAATAAAGTGCAAGTGCAAAATTGAAATTCATCATAGTTCTCAACTATTGACCATCATAGTTAGCAACTAATGAATAAAAGACAGAGGCCAGTGGCATACCCGCTTCATATACAAATAAAGTGCTAGTGCACCATAAATATATGGCTTAGGTATAACGGTAAGGACCAGTAAATATATAAAGAATCATATTTGCAATCAGAAACCTACATACACAATTACCTTGCAGGTGCAAAATTCAAGTTATAAGAGCAGGCTACTGGTTCATATGGTTAGATGTCAGAAACAGAAGAGATTTCATCATGGAAAGTGCAATGTGCATACAGTACAAGGATAAGAGAAGGATCTAAGGTACAGTAAAAAAAAAATCTAAAACCGGTTAAAACCAAGCAAAACCCTGTAGCACCAGGTAAAAACCTGATAACACTGAGTAAAACCAGGATAAAAACCAAGTAAAAGAACAGGGCTAAAAGACTGTAATCCTAAAAACCAAACTCTCTATATGTCCAACGGAATACTAGGGAGGCACAGATACATCAATCACAGGAAGTTATGCATGTCCTCTCCCATGTTGAGGCCATTCGGCATCTTGGTGTCTAATAAAAGAATATAGTGTGACTAACTGGCGAAGTTTCTTTTCTCCATTGCCTCCTCTGGGTGACTCAGGTACTGAGTCTATAACAAAATCGCTCAAGTCATTTAAATTGTTATTGTGTACAAGTTTAAAATGACGAGCGACAAGGTAACTGGAATCTGAATTCACCACTGCACGGAGATGTTGAAGTATACTGTTAAATACTTGCAGCTTAGTGCTGCCCACATATTTCAGATGGCATGAACATTCTAATACATATACTGCATATTCTGTTCTTTTACAGGCGAACATCCCTTTTATCTTAATGGATTGAGATTCAAAAACAGTGGTGTGGTCCGTGGTATTTATTCCAAATTTGCAAGCTCGACATGAGCTGCATTTGAAAAAACCTTTCCTTTTAGATAGCCAGTTACTCGAAGTGGTCCCCTCTGGGCTAGTTTTGACAACTGCATCCCTCATCAAGGGTGCGCGTCTGCATATAACAGATGGAAGTGCAAGCAAAGTTTGAGATAAAGTGAGATCAGTCATAACTATTGGCCAATACTTATATATGATCTTCCTTATTTGTTTTTCATGGCTGCTATACGTAATTATTAGTCTCACTCAGTCACTTGATTTAGAACTGGTTTTGGAAACCTCAGGATTAACGGGGGTGATGTTACATTTGATATTCCGCAAGCAATCCTCTCTGGACTGACTGTTTGCCCTTTCCAAAGCAGCCTTCAGATCGTTAGATTGATACCCAGGGGCTCCACACCTTTGGAACGCATCCATCTGGAAGAGTTTGAGATCTACGTCAGAACTACAGAATCTCCTTATCCTTAAAAACTCTCCATACGGAATGCTTCTAATCAGGTGGTTAGGGTGGGAGCTGCTGGCATGTAGCACAGAATTGCCAGCAGTGGACTTTCTGTGCAGTCTCGTTTGGATAGTCTCATTTGCAATATACAGTTCAACATCTAAAAACTGGACACATTGATTGCTAATGTCAGCAGTAAACTTAAGATTCGAAGCATTGTTATTGATAGTGTCGACAAAATTCTTGGCTGATGCTACAGACCCAATCCAAATCATACAAACATCGTCTATAAAACGCGACCAATGAATTACATGGGCATCATACAGTTCCTTGTGGGTGTTTGAGGACATGCTCCTCTCACCAGCCGACGTGCAAACATGCATAGCTGGGAGAGAAGCATGCCCCCATCGCCACACCACGTAGCTGTTGATAGATTTGTTTATCAAACATAAAGTAGTTGTTCATGAGGCACAGTTCCATCATTTTTAGAAGCATATTGTTGTGCTGGTACATCTCGATATTACGCTGGCTTAAAAAAATACTTTGTTGCTTCCAAGCCATCATTGTGATGGATGCTAATGTATAGGGAACATATATCCATCACAATAAGTAAACAATTTTCATTTCAAGTAACATTCTGCAATTTTGACAAGAAATGACCTGTGTCTCTAATGAAAGAAGGCAGGTTCTCCACAAAATCATGCAGAAAAAAGTCCACATATTTAGACATTGGTTCTAATAGACTTTTCTGTGCCGATATTATTGGTCTCCCAGGTATTGGTATCACCTTTTTGTGGACTTTGGGAATGAAAGAGTACTGGCGTGATGGGATACTCGTTCTTTAAAAAGCAATATTCATTCTTAGTGAGGAGACCAATTTGCTTCCATTATGCCAGTTCTTTAAATATGGAATCTTTAATTATCCTTAAGTCATTGAAGGTGGCTTTTCTATAACAAGTTGTATCATTGAGGTGGCGTTGTGCTTCCTCCAAGTGTAGGGCCCTAGGCCATAACACAATGTTGCCCCCTTTGTCAGCCTTATTCATAATTACATCACAGTTTTGTTGAAGCTTACGCATGAGGTTCGTGTACTGTATTTCAGTATATTACCTCTGTTTTTGTTTGTTTAAAGCATTCCTGTTCAATTTATCAAGTTCTTCAATGATGCAATCGCTAAATGTGTCAATAGCATCTTTGGGCATAAGGGGCACAAAGGAAGAAGACGGTCGAAATGGGCTAGTTATAGGCCTGGTTCTTTGTATACCCATTGCTTGGAGTTTGTCTTGTGTAGAGCTTTCACTGTTGTCTTCAATATGGGTCAGTGCATGCATGGATCTGAGCGTACCTATATCAGACACTAGAAGAGTTGAACTTGGTGTATTGTGTGTTACAATATGGGAGGCAATTTCAGTTGCTTTGTTTAATTTGAAGTGTTTCATGAGCTTAAGTTTTCGGATGAATTTAAATAAATCCACCCGTGTTTGCACATATTTAAAACCATTAGCCAGACAAAAGGAAAGTCCCATTGTGAGCAGTTGTATTTCTGCAGCTGTGAGCTCTACATCTGAGAGATTGATGACAGTATTGTCAGGGTTTCCAGAGTTCATAGGGTTGATTATTGTCGGGGGCACCTCTTTGCTCTCTTTCTGCTCCCTCTGCTGTTTCCTTCCGAGTTTGCGCCTTCGTTTCCTGCGCTTGTTTCTACTTTGCTGACTTTCTTCACAGGATTGCGTGGACGCAATGTTTGGCGGCGGGCTTGAATTAAAAAACCTAATTCTTCAGATGGCAGAAAGTTATATATACATATCAATATAAAATGGTATCCGTTTACCCTTTGAAGCAGAGCTATTGGGGGGAGCAAGGGTGGTGTGCCAGTCAATTATATATATAACTTCTCCCAATTGACCGCTAGGCAAGAGGCCTCGCTATATATCTCCAAAATCTGTTATTGAATATAATGGGTAATAGCAATCCCTCAACAGGGATGAGCCGCACTTAAAGTTAGTAGAACCAATCAATTATTTAGCAATTAATAGCGTTGTTACAGTTGACAATATGGGGTGCTGTATACACTAGTAGCACCGATTACCCTACAGTGCTATTGGCAAGTCAAAAAAACCTGCACATCCAAATGAAAAATACTTAGTAATAGCACTCCCTAATCCAGTCACATTTGGCGCTCTTCGCCCAAAATACAGGTAATAAGTGGATGCAAATATCTTGATGACACAATTTAAACAGATCTAGATTACTATGGTCTTATTTTCTTTTAATGAATTCTCCACACTCTACGTCAATTTGTCTTCTTTATTTCTCTATCACAAATTTCCCAGCAATAGATATAAGCCAAGCCAACACGTGTTTCGTCTGTACCATAATGCGCATTCAGACTTTTTCAAGGCAGTTGTGCGGGTCAAGTCAAAATCACTGGGGCCATCTGGTAGCGAAGCCTCAGATGTCCAAAAAAGAATGAAAAAGCACTGCCAAGTGAATAACGACCACAATATAGTCAGCTGTCGAGAAGGTAGCTTACAAGTCAAGCATATACATGACTAAGAGGAACCTGATTTGTTCTTAGTCCCGCAGGTTGTTCTAAGAATTCATGTCCACATTAGTTAAGCGTCAAGCACACGTTGTATCCTTTAGAAAGTTAGGTAGTCTACACTTATACTCAAGTAAAATCACAGTGGGCAGCACAACCTTGATAAGCCGGCTCCCTGATATCTGTAGTAAATCCAACAGTCAAGTTACGCCCAGTAAGCTCCTTGTACCACTGAAAAGTCTGAATACGCATTATGGTACAGACGAAACACGTGTTGGCTTGGCTTATATCTATTGCTGGGAAATTTGTTACAGAGAAATAAAGAAGACAAATTGACGTCGAGTGTGGAAAATTCATTAAAAGAAAATAAGACCATAGTAATCTAGATCTGTTTAAATTGTGTCATCAAGATATTTGCATCCACTTATTACCTGTATTTTGGGCGAAGAGCGCCAAATGTGACTGGATTAGGGAGTGCTATTACTAATTAGAACATTGGAATGTTGGGAGCTCCATTGAAAACAATGGAGTGCTCCGGGCTTATAATGGCTGGTATAAGCCCGGAGCACCCTCATTCCAATGTGTCTTTGTTCACAGCTCTGGCTGTGAACAAAGGCTTCAGGGAGCCCGAGGGGATTTCAATCCCCTCGCGCTCCCTGAAGGCTTTGTTTTGTTAGAACATTCTACCACTAGAGGGCAGAATGTTCTAATAGCCTTATAGCCCTTCGTAGCAGGGCTATACCGGCTTTTAAAGTCCCGCTGCGTTAGTTAAAGTCCCTCGCCTTCGGCTCGGGCCTTTAACGCTGCAGCGGGCCTTTAACAGCCGGTATAGCCCGCTACGGCGGGCTATAAGGCTATAGTATTTTTCATCTCCAAAATCTGTGTCAGGCAAGGCAGAGGGATGTCTGGATGTTGAAGATATAGAAGCATGTCATCAGCATATAGTGCCACCCTGTCCTCCCACTCATTAGCCCAATGGAAGCCATACAACTGTGCTTCTTTTCTGATCCACTCCGCCAATGGCCTCATTACTAATGCAAAGACAAGGGAGAAAGACGACAACCCTGACATGTGCCACACTCAATAGGGAAGGGTGGAGAGAGAAGGCCACTGACACTAACTTGTACCTCCGAGTCATCATACAGGGCCCTCACTAGGGTCAGTAATTGTGTGCCAAAGTTCATTCTGCATAGTATTTGGAACAGGAAGGGCAATGCACAGTACCACAAGCTTTTGCATAATCCATTAATAACAATGCCACCGGGCCCTGCAGATTATCAACCCTAGAAAGCGTCTCCTGTGGCCGATGCATACTAAGGGCCAGATGTATCAAGATAGCATTTTGTAATTCCCTAATTACGAATTACAAGGATTCGCAATTAGGGAATCGCAAAATGCAATGTATGAAGGTGTATAGTACACCTTTTGCGGTTCCTAAGGGGTCTCAAATGACCTACCTCATGAATATTATTGAGGTAGATCGCAATTTGCAACCCCCAAGGATTCGCAAAAATGACAGGGATGGTGGCCTGCTGAGATCAGCAGACCACCATGTCCGTGATTGCTTTTAAATAAGGCGATTTTGTTTTTGCAAAGGAGCCCGTTTTCCTTAAGGGAAAACAAGATGCTTTACAAAACGAAAAATGATTTTTATTTTTAAGAGCAGGAAGTGGTCCGTGGGAGCACTGCCTGCTCTTAAAAATGGTTTTATAAATATTCACAAAGGGGAATGGGTCTCTTGGGGACTCCTTCCCATTTGCAAATGGGTTACCACCTACTTGAAGTAGGTGGTAAAATGCGAATGTTTTGCGACCGCAATTGGGGTCACAAAACATTCATACATAACGATGCGTTTCGGTATTAGGAAGGGACGCCCTAAACACGCCCCTTGCTAATACCAAATCGCAAACCCATTTTGCAATTCGGTAACAGGTTACCGAATCACAAAATTAGGTTTGCTGCATCGGAAAAGCAATCTTTGCATTCGCAAACGGGCAGATTCTGAAAATCTGTCCGCTTGCAAACGCAAAAAGGCTCAATACATCTGGCCCTAGGTTTTGTGCTCCTCCCAGCCATAAATCCATTCTGGTCCTCATGGACCAGACAATAGATGGTTGTTAACGTTACTAATTAAACAGATATAATGAAACACACCTCTTTACCCATGTGTTAATCATCCACTTCAAGAACCATCACACAGATATTTATTACATTGAGTGGTAAAAACCTCGCTCTTATTTTCAGACGCAACGGTTATAATCTCCCTGTACGGCAGAATGTTCTCGGGAACCTCAAGTAATAGCAAATCTACTTCCGGGATGCAGACAGAGAGAGGATAACCTCAGGACTTAATCAAATTCTTATCACTCCTCAGGGTAAGGTTACCCAAGGAGCAGTGCTCTGGTCTAGGGTTATCAATCAACAATCTAATGTATTCAGGGAGTTGTAGTCCTGGTTTACTTCAGATGATGCAAGTGAACAAAAAACCCTGAAAACAAAGTTTTGTAAACGAAATGCCCAGGACTACAGTATTGTGTCCCATGTGAAGTGGAGTCATCTGGTACCCATATCAAAAGGTAACACGGTAGGCCATTCTTTAGTCATGTTCAGTCACTTGCCTTCCTACAGGTGTGAAAAAAAGCCCAGTCTCCATGCATGCAGAGGTTTTGGCGACTTTCGATCAATAGATAAGCGAGTAAGGTACTCTCCATACAGTTCCCGCCACTGTCCGGCAATACCATGGGGGCTCAGCATCCAAGCATGACTAGGCATTGGCGTCTTTCGTTTAAGGTTAAGAGAGAAGTAACATGCCAAGTCAGTCTTAGGGAACCCACTCCTCATGCAGTGGGACCATCTCCATACCCATTCAGGGAGCAACACTCCATCTCCATGCACTGCTGTGCACAGGCAGTCTCAAACCATGTTCATTCTTTAAAACAATGGAAATCTGTGGCAGCATTTCCACAAGCACCACATGATGAAACAGCCCTTTGATGAAGGTTACCGAATGATTCCATGAATCAAGGCCACCATTTTCTAAACGCGGGGTTTCCTTTAACAACCAATCTTATTCTGGGAACTGTATTCTCGGTTGACTTCAGTTAAATCAATTGGATTAAGACACATGAAGTTATTGCCAAAGGGAAGCCAAGACCAGTAATATGGTGTCCCTGGTAGCAGAGGACATCTGTTAATCTTAACTTCGACTCGATTTCGGACCAGGGCAAATCTCCAGCCATCCATCTACATTCAGACAGGTCATGCTCAGGCTGTAGAAGATTAGAGAAAAATCTTTGACGGGCAAGTATATTGGCCATTCAGAGTTCCGGTTCTTTCTGCTGGGCTTCCAAGTGGAGACAACATGCATCAGCCCAATGCTGCTCTGTAGTAACTCTAACATACTTGCTTATCTTGAATTTATTCTGGTTTTGTGCACTCCTAAGCATCCCAATAGTTTTTGGTTGAAAATACGACAGGATCCTGTGTCGTATTGGTCATGGTGAGGAAAAGACAGCTAATTCATCTGTAAATTCATCAAGAGAGCAGATCCAAAGCTGGGCCAGGCACCTGGCTTGCCTCAAAGAACCACAACAAGAGCTAAGCCAAACCATCAAAAGATACTGCATTTAAGCAGTCAACTATATATAAGACTAAGGTTCATAGGTACACATTCAGTATTTCACTCTCTATACCCTACTTTCTTTAGTTCAACATCAAAGAACAATGCATTGTGTTTAATAGTAAGTTGTGAGGACGTAGGTATTTGGAGTTGTAGGTGGGCACTATAGAAGTAAGTGTCTTTGAGTCTCTAATTTTCTCAAGGTGCAAGTTTGCCCTTTCTCAGATTGTGGTTCCATCTGTGTTGATCACTCTCTACTTTCAGTATGCATTTGGTAAGTATTTGTCTACACTTTGGGTTCATCACCAAGATGATTTATTCTACAAGATTAACAAGCATTGGTAAAGCCACTAGGTCTTGCCTATGCAAGAGTTGTTGGCTTTGCCAATGTGTTTCAGCCATGTTGTACACCAGCATGGCTGCTGTTCAGCATGGCTAAATGTTAGTGGCATAGTGGAGAGTGGCGTGGACTGTTATAGAGTGGGATGGCGAAGAGTGGAGTAGAGTGTTGTAGAGTGGAGTAGCATAAAGTGGAGTCGCATAGAGTGGTGCATAGTGGAGTGGCATAGAGCCGAGTGGACTGGTGTAGAGTGCATTGGTGTAGAGTGCTGCAGAGTATAGTGGTGTAGAGTGAAGCAGCATATTATTTAGCGGAGTGCAATGCAGCAGCATGGAATGCAGTGCCATAGATTAGAGTGTTACATAAGAGACTGCAGTGGGGCAGAGTAGAATGCCATAGAGTACAGTGGCGTAGAGTGCAGTAGTGCAGAATAGAGGGGCATAGAGTGCAGTGGTGTACAGTGTTGTAGAGTATGATGCCATAGAGTTGAGTGCTGCAGAGTTCAGTGGCATAGAGTGGAGCAGAGTAGAGTGGCGAAGAGTTCAATGGCGTAGAGTTCAGTGGTGTAGTGTTCAGTGGCGCAAGAGAGGTGTAGAGTAAAGTGGCATAGAGTGCAGTGGCGTGGAGTACAGTGGTGCAGAGTAGAGTGCAGTGGCGTAGTGGGATGCAGAGTAGAGTGCAGTGGCACATAGTAGCATATAGAGGTGTAGAGTAAACTGGACTGGTGTAGCCTTCATTTGAGTACAGTGTTGCAGAGTAAAGTGGCCTAGAATGCAGTATTGTACAGTGCAGTGGCATAGAAGTCAGTGGCGTACAATGCAGCATCGTAGAATACAGTGGCGTAGAGTGGTGCCTAGTGGAGTGCCGTGGCGTAGAGTGCAGTTGTGCAGAGTAGTGTGGCAAAGAGTGCAGTGGCATAGATTAGAGTGGTGCATAATAGAGTGCAGTTGCTGGCATATAGTACAGTGGTGTAGAGTGGAGTAGAGTATAGGAGCATAGAGTTCGGTGCCAGAGAGCACAGTGCTGCAGAGTGCAGTGGCGCACAGTGCAGTGATGCAAAGTAGAGTAGTGCAGAGTGCAGTGGCATAGAGTAGAGTGGTGTAGAGAGCAGTTGCGTAGAGTATAGTGCAGTGGTGTGGAGTAGAGTGGAGTGCCACAGAGTACAGTGGCATAGAGTGAAGTTGAGTGAAGTAGGGTACATTTCAGTAGCACAGAGTGTAATGGCGTACAGTAAGGTGGTGTAGGTGCAGTGGCATAGAGTGCAGTGGTGCAGAGTAGATTAGAGTGCCGTACAGTAGATTGGTGTAGAGTGCAGGGGCATAGAGTGGAGTGGTACAGAGTAGAGTGCATTGGTGTAGAGTATGTTGACAGAGTGCAGTGGTGTAGCATGTAGTTTTACAGAGTAGAGTGGCATGGAGTTGAGCAAAGTAGAGTGGAGTGGCAAAGATTGCAGTGGTGTAGAGTAGAGTGCCATAGAGTGCATTGGCATAGAGTAGAGTGGTGCAGAGTAGAGTCGAGAGGCTTAGAGTGAATTGGCATAGAGTGCAGTGGCATGGTGCAGAGTAGAGAAGAGTGCAGTGGAGAGGTGTGAAGTGGAGTGGTGCAGAGTAGAGTGCAATGGCGTGGAATGGTGCAGAGTGGAGTGGCGTAAAGTGGAGTATGCATGGTGTGGTAGCACACTGCCATTACAGACAACATATTTTCAACTGAAATGACCATTACATTTGCACGGGCATACAGTTTTAATAATAAAACTATACAGCGCACAAACAATGTGTGGAAATGGCATGACCTAGTGTATTGATTTGTTTTGATCATATTAAAGTATTTGTTTCCAAAACACTTCAGAATTAACAAAAAATGTGCTTCATTTGAGCTTTCTGAATCCTGATGTATTCTGAAATACTTGCACAGTTCATTTAAATGTTGTGTACTAGCAAAACAACATTCCTTCCCCTACTATGCCGCAAGACTGTCACATAAACCCTCTCACTTTGAAGTCATAGAAACAAAAGTAAACACCAAGCTCCCTCAGACAGAGCTGGACGTTTGACCTCTTTCTTTGCATGCACAGAAAATGTGACAAGATAAGAACAAGATTTACAGGCCTGTTTACAGAAAGGCGCTGTTGTGGAAGAATACAAGGAGAGGTAGTGTGAAAAAGCTTTGCTCCTTGGGAGGGACAAACTCACCCTGGACAGCCTAAAACAAACAAAGCCAGCAAAGAGAACCCAGAAAATGTAAGTAACAAATCTCAAAGTCAAGGGTAAGCAATGGGCGGGGTGCTTCCATGGGATGCTTTCAGAATGTCCTCAAGATGTCTTGGGAAAACCGTAGGCTTCGAACTAAAAATTACCTTAGTCTCTAGATATATGCAGCAACAGAACTCTGTCCTGTCCTGCTCTGCATTCTTCATAGGGACAGTTTGTACACACGCACTACATATTTGTATAATTGGAGATTCAGAGTTACAGTTGGGCATTTTTATCAGTCGGTGTTCACTTTTAAGTTGCCATTACCTCACCCTCCCAAGTTTCACAGCCCAATTGTATGATTGAGAAGACGAAGCCTTTAATAGTTTAATATTTTTATTGCTGGGGTTTAAGTATGCTGGTCGTTTCAGCACAGAGGGTTACTTTATGGAATTTGTTTTTCCTGTTTAAAACTTTCAAGTGTGCGTATCCTAAGCAGCAGGTAAGTGCAGTCTGTAATCTTTAAACAAATAGGAAAGAATTTTAACTTGCTTTTGTTTTTTTATTTTATTCTGCTAAATCAGTTTTGTTTGTTTTTAGAAATGCTTCAGAATCTCTTTTGCAGTGCTCTTCCAGTAATCAACATTCTACAGGTGGCCTTCTTTGGTGATTGTCAATCTCTGCGGAATGTATGCATTTTGCATACTTTATCTTGCATGTTCTGTTCTCAGGAATTTGTGTTTATAGCAACAGTGTGATGGCTGGCTTTTCCTTGTTTGGTAGTTTCGGTCTTTCAGAAACTGCACTGGCTTGTGAAGTGCCTGAGATGATGGGTTGGGCTGATCTATTTTATAGCACCCAAGTCAAAAGAGACCAGGGTTGGATTAGAGTCAGGTATGTGGCTCAAGCAGGCTCGGGTATTGCTTTGTTCACCTTCCTACAACCTCTACAGCCATATGCTGGTAGATTATTGGTGTGTTGCTGGGAGATGCTGTGATTTCACTCTCCTCTTACCTTGCTGCTGGGACACTGATCACCCTCTGCATGGGACATCCTTAGGTCTGCCTTGGTTCTGGGTTTGGGGAAAACGACTGGATTCTGCCTTTGTCAATATCTGTCCCACTGGTCACGGCCTGAGATCTATTTAATTTTAGTATGGTGGTTTTGATGCTTGAACCCCATCCTCTCAGTAGTGGCAGCACAAATTCTCAGTCAGTGGAAAGTCTTACTCCAGTGGCAGCTCCTCTGCAATGGCAGAGGAACAATTGCGGAGGAGCGTCGCCCCACTGGCTCAGAGCAAGCAGCTGAAAAATAAAACAATATTTTATTATCGTTTTAATTTTCAGTTGCTGCCTGAGCCATCGTGTGTAGGGAGGGGAGGACCCCGGGCTGAGGGAGGGAGGAGGAATGGAGTGCTATGTGCACTTCTCACTGCGCATGTCTGGCCAGTGGTCTTAGGCGGGCCAAACAGACATGCGCACTAAGGTTTCTCTAACCCAACTGTATTCTACAGCCGGGTGGATAAAAGGCACAGACTCCCTGCTCAGGCCAATTTTCTGGATTGGATGGGGAGTCTATCCCAGGGACTGCCGGGAGCAGCAGGAGAACAGAGGAGCACCGGAGCGCGAGGAGGCCGCAGGATCAGGTAAGTTCTTTATTTATTCATCCTCTGCTGCCCCCGCTGCTGCCCTGCCACTGCATATTGACAGCAGCCACAACTGTCTTACTCTGCAGTGTGTTTCAAGGTTCAGGTGAAGATGCATGCTTATTGGGGTGACAATCGCTGGCTCTACAGAATCCAGGTCTTCCTGACCTTGATGTCACCTTCCATTTTAAATTAGTAACCAACCTACAGACTGATCTCACAGACAATGTTTTCACGTTTTACTAACCATCTTCTTCATTACCTTAATACATTCGTTGCTGAGCGTGTGCTAAAAGGTGACCCACACACAGCCACACAATATGACCAACATCTTACTGCCAGGACCGTCGCAAGTTACTGCCCTCAAAGTGGTGACAAAACGAGCTGGGCAGAAATCGTAAAATCTATGCATAATCATTCTCATCACTTACAAAGGCTGAAAAGGATCACTGTGTTGAAAGTCACACAGCAACAAAAGATACAATACTTTTTACATTGTTTGAAGCAAATCGAGAAGAAAAAACAAAAACAAACAAACAAAAAACACAATCTAGGCTGCTACACAATTACATACAAACACGTGTGAAATGTTAACTACCTAGGAAACAAACATATGTAAATGAATACAAAAATGAAGTTACACTTGAAACAAGCAATTTGCTCACCCAAGTAGAATTAAGATGCGCAAATGGCTTTGTGAATTTTTACCCCAGAATTTCCATGGCCTTATCCCAATTTATTCTTTCCACAAGATCAGAATCGGACAATTGCATCGCCCTCATTTCTGATTTCAATGCTAGGCAATCCTTAACTCCGCCAAAGAGCTTTGGACTAATGGAGGTGCCTGACAGTCTTATGTCGATATTAAACAGAGCTGCTCAACTCTAGTTATCATTCAGGATCGCTTTACTATTAAAAAAAAAGCTTAACCATTTCCAGTATTTCTTCCCAGTAACTACTAAAGAATTTATTACTGGTGTAGTTCAGCATCAAGTAAAGCTGCTCTCAGTACCACTGAGCGATCCACCGTCTTCAAGGACCAGAAAATGAGCAGGAAGACAAGCAGAGAAACTCTTAGATAGTCCAACTTTGTATCTCGCAGCTATAAACACCGGGCTGTCTTATGCTGGCTCATTACATTGGAGAAATCGAGGGCCCAGGCAGCTGCTGTTAAGATCAATGCAAAAATAACTATTGCTGGACAGAATGCAGAACAATGTCATACATTCGCCCCAGTACAGAGATCTAGGCCTGAATCCATCGTTTTTTTGCTCACCATGCCGTCCCAGTTTAGACCTGGCCATAAGCAAATCAGTCTTGATCCTGTGCCCAATGGGAACAGTCCAGCCCGAACTGCCAGGCTACAGTGGGACGGTATGCTCAGACGTGAGTCCCGTGCTCTATTCAGCCCAGCCCCGACTCATCCAGGAAAGGCAGGATACACCTCAACCCAGCCCCCCAGTGGCTGTCTGAAAGAGAATGAACATCCCCAGCCCCTGTCACTCCAAGGCCAGACAGTCAATCCACAACCCAGACGAGGCACACAGGATGGCGACACTAGAAAATACGTACTTTCTTTTAAAAGTGGTATTTTCACACCCAGAATATAAAAATCATCTTTTTACTAAAAGATACATTTCTATATTCTGAGTTCAGGCATACTAAACTCCATTTCTCTAGCTTGTCCCAATGGGAAGATATACTCATGAGATGTTATAAGTAAACTCCCATTCTATCCTATGGGACACATGGCCTGTCAATAGTGAAAAACAAAATACACTGTATTTCACTATCAGGACATGCCGCCCATACCAGTGAATGTCCTACCTTTCACATACACTGCACCCTCCCCATAGGGGTAGCTTGGGCCTACTTTAGGGGTGACTTACATGTAATAAAAGGGAAAGTTAGGGCTCGGCAAGTGGGTGTACATGCCAAGTCGACATGGCAGTAAAAACTGCACTCAGACACTGCAGTGGCAGGTCTGAAGACCCTTTGGAAGGCTGCTCGTGTGTGTGGCACAATCAGTGCTGCAGGCCCACTAGCAGCATTTGATTTACAGGCCCTGGCACACTCAGTGCACTTTACTAGGGACTTACCAGTCAATCAAATGTGCCAATCATGAAAACACCAATCCATAATACAATTTTCAACAGGAGCGCTTGCACTTTAACACTGGACAGCAGTGATAAAGTGCGAAGAGACACTAAACCAGCAAAAACAAAGTTGAAACCAGTAGGCCAGAAAGCAAAAAGACAGGGGAAACACGCCAAAAGATGCCAGGTCTAACAGACATACTTTCTATGTCAGAGTAATAGATGTGGGAGGCTGTTCGCCAATGGGTTGCAGGCTGAGCGACAGTCGCCCTGGGTCTCATCGGTGGCCGATTCAACTAGGATGGAGCAGATTGAGGACCTGCATCTATCCGAACCATTCTGCCAATACAGAATATGACCATTATTCCATACACCAGATTCCACTTCGTCACAGTATAGCACCCCATACGTTAACGTACCACATCACATCACACTGCAGCACATTACACTAGAACAGAATAGGTCATCGAACCACACCATGGGAGACGAATCCCTCTGCACAACATCACACAAGAAAGTGGTGACGCACCGCACATACTATACCCGTACACTTCTATTCAAATTACAGCGGACGGAATCCCCACTATGCCTCAGGAACTGTGGTCACGAGGGAACCTTCCTCCACACCCTATGGGACTGCCCCGTCATAGCGCTTTACTGGAAGGGGGTGTTCCGTACTCTCTCCCAAGTGACCAAAATCCCCACCCTGCCTGAACCTCGGTTATGCCTTCTTAACGTATGGGAGCAGACCGACCACGTAAGAGTGGCCCAGCTCTGGGTGACATTGGGGCTCATGCTCGCAAAACGTAACATAGCCCAGAGATGGGGTTCCGGACAGGCACCGACCCTGGCACACTGGATCCGAGACATGGACCTTGTAATGGTGACGGAAAAAGCGGTATATGTACACAGAGGGTGCCCAAAGAAATGGTCCCAGGTGTGGGGTGGCTGGAATGTTTATAGGGGAAACACTTGCGAGCCCCCACCCGATGCTCCAGAATCTGACCTCAGCGATCATGACTAGCTGCCCTGTCTCTCACATTGAGTTGGGATGGAGACCAATGTGTTTGGCCCTTTGCTTGCCTATTTATATTTGTACTGCTAGTGCTGACTTGCCAAGATGTATTCAAATCTGCTTTGTCCTAAGCCTTACACCGAAGGAGTGGTTTTTATTTTCTGTTTTGTTGAATAAAACCAATAAAAAGATTTCAAAAAAAAAAAAAAGAAAGTGGTGACGGAGTGACACCGAAGCTGTAGACACACTGGTGTCAAGGGGGCGATCCACCCTAGAGTACCAAGAGGACCACATGATGTCACAGACTAGTCAGCTATTCAACCAGACTACACTGACCATCAAACAACTACCTTGTTATTTGCAGATTCAGCAAACAATATATAGGAGTAAGGGGACCGTCAGAACAATTACAGTCATTGTCTACTCCAACACCCTCTATCACAAAACTACTCATCGATCTGCAAACAGAGCAGAAGGTTCTCGCAGCCCTTGGAGCTCTGAACTGAGGTCTTGGGACCTAGTCGTTTGGGGGCAGAGAAGACACCAGGAAGAGACTGGAACAAGCAGGAACCATGTGATAGTGCAACAAAGCACAGATATCTCGAAGCCAGGTACACACACAACGTATAAATACATGTGAAAGAAAAATTCCACAAATTAAATACTGAGCGCACACCATGAAGCCCCGTGTGGGCTTGCTCTTGTGGTCGCTTTTTGCGCCAAAGTCCTTTGGATCGCCCCGTAACTCTGTTAGCCCCATGGGTGGCAACCACCAGCGTTGGGCATTCCCTCCCACCATTACCTCAATTCTTATATGATCTGCATTTATTTCTTGCTGCATTGGCCAAGCAACTCATTGTTCAATCGCCCTCCAGCTACAGATACCCCAGATTTATACTGTTGCCCAAGTCCAGATATTCTTCATTTTCTTGGTGCCGAATTCAGCTTGGCATGCTCCCCAAATGACCCGTGAATCACTGGGCGCTGTATTCCCACCAAGGGAGTCCTTTTAATTTGCCATACATATACATACTAGCCCCTGAATCGGGCGTCAGCCCTGTCAATATCATAACAGCTCAAGATCACTAGGAGGACCCAGTCTGGCATTTAAACTCAAACCCGTACAAGCCATAACACTAAAGGGGAAACCAAAGCAGTGGACTATTATGGCTCCGCCTAGGATCTGTCCCACCTCTGCTTTTGGTTGGATGTTTATTCCATCCTTTATCTAGTTTAAGGCATGCCGGAGCCCCCTCCTTACACATCAGCAAGACCCACTATTACCGGTTCTTTAAACTCTACGGAATAGGGCTTTTATCTCTCTCCAGCGCAGCCTCATGCCGATGGCTGCTTGGTGAATCGTGTCTACTCCTCTGACGTGCTTCTATTGCGTTCTCTCCCAACCAGACAATGCAACTTCATGCATAACTTCTTTCCTCCGCACATGCATTACTTAGAGAAAGCAGAGGGTTAAATATTTTCGTCAGAATCCAGAATGTAAGCCAGCCTGCTGGCTTTGCCAATGCCTGTTTCTTCCAGCTACCCAGACCCACCTGTTAGACCTGTGTAAGGTTCTACAAGCAGTCCATTAACACAGACTCTGGAGCAAAGAGGGGGGTGGGGGTGTCACGATGCCTCGTCTGGTTCCTGGTGGTGCTCTGGTGATCACAGAGCACTCGCTGTCCCTTACGCTCTGTGGGACCCGACATGAGCCCCCACCGGCGAGTGATGGCCACTCGATGCGCCGCTGCATTGAATAGGGGAGTGGCCCTGCTCCGTTAGGATGCACTTCTTTCAAACAATGGTGGTGAGTAAACTGGCTGCCCCAAAACTACCTCTTGCCCGCTACCCTTACTCCACCACGAATGCCCGGGCCGGACTGAGGCAGCGAGCGCATACACTGGCGCTACACTAATGCGGACACCGCGAGGCTATCGCGGAAGGTTATCTACTGAACCCAGAGGTGGCAGTTTCCGATTTGAGAGGTGTGCTGGAAATATCGACAAACACCGCTGCCACTTATTGTTGAAACCCTGAGGATGGCACCAGAGCTTCAGGTGGACCGGGTGCGGCAGTTCTAAGAAGCAGGTGCTGAGACGGGTCCCGATCGGGCTCTACATTTTTGCCCTCATCCTCAGAGTGAAAAACATGAATCTGTAACTCTGCCGCAGCGCCACCCCTCACTGCGCTCGATGCAACTTCAGGGAGACTCGTTATAGTGCTTTCAGTCTCGTCGTTTCAAAACTGAAGCATGTTCAATGTTCTGTACAACGAAGTCATAGTTGCTGCTCATCTGTCTCATACAACTAACAACCACTGACAAAGCCAATAGTCCTGGCTTGTTGTGGGTGTAATGTTACTTGTTGTGCTATATATCTGGTTGCAATGACAGAAGCAGCATAATACTAGTCGCACGTCACACTGTGCTAAGCACAGATTTTGTGCTAGGGTGTTTTTAAGCCACGTCCTAATTACACCGGCCACACCCCTTTGAGTGCCCCCCCCCCCCCCCCCACCCCCACCCCTCCCCCATCCTCCCCGTTTTTTCATTCCACTTACCCTGGGTGCCACTAACTCTTTCGGTCCCTCGTCCCGTTCCGATAATCACAGTGCGGATACTTCCATGGGTGGCAGCACAGTGCTCTTCCTGCAATGGCAGCACCGATCACCCAGCGGGAGAGGTTTTATTCCTTCAAGAAACTTCCAGACATGGCTCACATCTGCTCAGTGCCAGGATACCCTCGTAGGTGATCCTGCGCTCCTCAAACACATAGGTTAATAGAGAACGTGCCGGCCGTGAGCACAGGGCGAATGTATGTGTTAGACGCCTACTTCTTTTCAGCTGCTTGCCCCTGTGTGCCCCGAGTGTCGTTCAGTATCAGAGGGGCTACCGGTGCTCAATACGTACCCTAGTTCAGTCACTGCCTCTGTGTCTTCCATCAATAAAGAGTCAGGAAGCAATAACCACCGAGGCTTGAGTAGCACTTCAATATGGCCGCCTACCAAGTTCTAGGTCCTAAGTGTGCCTGAGGTACCTATATATATTTTTTTTGCAGGACCCATAATTGACAACCGTCCCGTTTTTGCCGGGACAGTCCCGGAAGTTGGAGGATCTTCCAGGTAATATTGTTGCAAAAACTGTTCCTCCTTATCACACGCAGGTCCATCTGCAGCTGCCCTGCGCTGCAAAGTGTCCTGGAGTTTGTTTTCTGATATTGGCAACTAGGAGTACCGAATTGCTGGAGCGGTGCCGTGCATAAAGGGGAAGCCCCTACCCCAGGAGGGAATTCACTGGGTGGGTTTCGCTTCCTCTCCAAATGTGACCCCTCTCCCAGCCACTCCTGGAAAGTTGTGGCGTAAGGGTCAGAGCTGCCGACATTGGAGCTGGGGAACCAGGTTGTCTTGTCTTAGCGTCGGCACAGCATCCTGTGATTCTGGACAAATCGCTTAATCTTCCCGTGCCTACAAGCATGAACGTGTCCTTGTACGGTAAATTGTGCTCATGTACAAGGGCTCATATTAAAGTTCGTGGTTTATAAACCTGCCACACAAAAAAAACTACGGTGTGCAGTCTGTCATGCGACTGCTGCACTAAAGCTGCTGCCTGCCCATTGTCACCCTGTGTGCACCGCAGGCAGCCACAGAACAGCACAGGAAGATAAATGTGAACGTCCCATCAAACGAGGGGTCGTGAAGACATGGTGTTGGCTTGATGGACTGGAGAGGGAGACAGCAGTGGGTACTAGATAGCACTTAAGGGGGACAGAGACCAGAACCAACGGGTTTTTACCAACCAGACACGACAGGCAGCGACTGAAAAAGCATAATTGATGGTTAAGCAGAGCCTGAGTGGCGTTTCCCCACCCTGCTGTTACGGTAGGTTGGTACTGGCCGAGGACAGGGTATGGCGATAGGCTCTGTAGATTAGAGTGATTGACGCCACAGTTTATGGAGCAAGGGATGAAGGGCTCTGCTAATTTTAGCCACACTCTGTGTAGGTGTCATTACGGAAGTGTGGCATCACGCCGAGGGCTTTAAGTGGGCCTGGCTCTCCATTTTCGCCCTCACTCTCAGAATGGAAAACAGATCTTAACTCTGCAGCAGTTCACGGTTTAGGTCTCGCCTACGCAGCACGCATGCGCTGCATAGGAGACCTTGAGCCGCCTGTTGTGCTTCGCAATTGTGGGCCCAGTATGCACATGGGCCACCAGCTCTAGCAAATATGAACGAGGTACAACTTAGTGAATATGAGCCGAAAGTCCAGTGCGACCTCCTCTCCTTTATTTAAGCTGTCTGGCCACGCCTGGCCAGAGAGTGATACAAAGTGTGGGGTTCCTTCCGGTGGGGGTCACCGGCCTAACAAACACTAGACCGCTACATCCCATCCCAAATCAGATTTAACAAAACGTTCTCATAGCTGAACATGCAAATTCTGCAAGTCTCTGGTTCGGCCTGGGATTAGGCCGGAGATCATACCTCTGTGGTCTTACGCGCTGGCTAGCGGCTTGGCTACTTGCCTCCGGGCATCCCGAGCTGGGTGTTGTTTCATCTTCGGGCTCCCGACGAGCTGGAGCGGTGTCTCTTCCTGCTCCTTCTGTCAGGTGGGGGTGAAACTCTTCTTGGTAGGTGTCGCTACTTGCTTGTTGGTGGCCAGCCGGCAAATCAACCTCCGGGGCTTGGACCCTTTTGAACCACGACACATTCCGAGTGATGGCATCTCCTCCCTTCTTTGCCGTCACAGCGGTTCCTCGGATTTTCGTTACAGTCCATAAACCTGGTTCGTACGCGGTGCGGAATTTGCCTCCGCTCCGGCGGTTTCTCACCAACACCGTGTGACCTTGCACGATTACTCTGGGACGGGCTCTCCTCTTTCTGCTGGCTTTATCATTGGTTGCTGATCTGCGATCTTGCGTGCTTTCTGGGTCATAGGGTTCCGGTGCCCAGTTGTCAGCCATGGGCAGAGCGCCTCTCCGAGGTCCTGCCAGCATCAGCGACCATGGCGCACTCTGTGTGGTACAATGCGGGGTGCTTCTGTATTCCCGCAGGAACTTCTGGAGTGCTGCTTCGGGATCTGTTTTGTCGGCCAGGGCGATGCGGAACATCTTGTTTATGGTTCTCATAAAGCGTTCTACTTCGCAGTTTGCTTGAGGCCATTGAGGAGTTATATGGTGGTGCTTTATCCCTAGCTGCGCCAGAAATTCCTTGAATTCCCCCCCTTGGAACGGGGGTCCATTGTCTGTTTTAATGACCTGTGGTTGTCCAAATAATGCAAACGCCTTCTCTAAGACTGGCTGCAGGTGGTTAAACGCTGTAGATGGGAGTATTTCTACAATAGGGTATTTGGTGTAGCTGTCAACGATGACGGCCGTTACTCTCCCATCTGGAAAACTTCCAAAGTCTAGGCTCACCCATGACCATGGGGACGGGGCTGGCTCTTGCGTTATTATTGGTGCCGGAGACTCCCGACTACTGGTGAGCTGACATGATCGGCAGCTCCTGACGACCCTCTCAACTGCTTTCTCTAGCCCAGGGAACCATATTTTCTCTCTCATTCGGGATTTCATTCTGTTGGTCCCTTGATGGCCTTCATGCGCCAGGATAGTGGTCTGTTCCTGAAGGTCCGCTGGCACTACAATTCTGGATCCCCTCAAGATTACTCCGTTGGCGGCCTCGCTAAGTTCGTCTCGGACCCTCCAGAATTTACCTAGCCGGTTTCGATCGGTCTCGGTCCATCCGCTGACATCGTGTAGGAAGTGTTCCCACGACCCTTTCTTCAGGGCATCTACCACCCGCTGAAGGACTACATCGTAAAGGCAGCGCTGCAAGAAAAGACAACCATGGCATACTTTGACACCGCCAAACCAACTGAACTGATAGTCGACGCTATCCCCGTCGGCCTCGGCGCACTGCTAACTCAAGAGACAGAGCCTGGGAAATGGGCCCCACTAGCCTTTGCGAGTAAGGCGCTTACACCTACTGAAACCAGATATTCACAGATTGAACGAGAAGCACTCGCCATCAAGTGGGCGTGTAATCATTTTCATCTTTACCTCAGCGGACATCCATCTCGTGTCGTGACAGATCACCAACCGCTATTATCACTATTCAAAGGCACCTCGCTACATCCACCACCCCGGATTGAACGCTGGGCCATACAACTGCAGCACTACCAACTAGATCTGGTATACAGACCGGGATCAAAGAACCCAGACGATTTTCTCTCGCGACACCCTTCAAGCCCTGCTGATAGTAACTCCCATCAGGAGCAGCAAATAGAAGACTGCATAAACATGATCTCCCAGTGGGCATGTCCCAAAGCTCTTACCACCGAAGAAGTCAAGAGACACACGCACCCTCTTCTTTCTGACTCCATGTCCACACGGCATCTTTCTTCGTCAGTGCCTGCAGGGGCTCTGAGATGGTGGCAAGGTCGGGAATGAATCGTCCGCAGTATGTTGCCATACCAAGGAAACTCCTTCCTTCCGACGTCGTCTTAGGGGCCGGAGCGCGTTGGATTGCCTGAGACTTCTGGGGGTCTACCTTCACTCCTTCCTGGCTGAAAACATAGCCAAAGAAATCGATGGACTTCTTAAAGAACTGACACTTATCTTTGTGAAGGGTCACTCCATACTCAGCCAATCGCTGGAGAGTTGCTCGCAGGTGCCTATGATGTTCTTCAATTTTCACCGAGTGGATCAGAATGTCGTCACTGACATTTAGGACTCCCTGAAGTCCCGATAATATCTCCTTCACTGTGTTTTGGAAGATCTCTGCCGCTGAGGAGATGCCAAAATGTAATCGCTTGTACCGCCAGAGTCCTAGATGAGTCGAGAAGGTAGTGAAGTACCTACTTTCTTTGGCTAGCCTCAGTTGGTGGTAGCCAGCGTTAAGATCCAACTTGGAGAACCATCGGGACCCATTTAGGTCCGCTAAGATGTCATCTACAGTGGGTGTGATATGCCTCTCCCTCTTGATGGCTTGGTTGGGCATGCGCATATCAATGCAGAGCCGGATCCTCCCTGGTTGCTTCGGCTTCTCCGCTTTCACCATCGGTGATACCCACGGGGTTGGTCCGGTTACTTTTTCTATGACGCCTTGTCGCTCCAGCTCTTCCATTTCTTTTTCTACGAGCGGCCAGAGGTGGAATGGTATTAGTCGGTGCCGTAATGCTACTGGCGCCACTGCTCTGTCAATGTGGAGCTTCACAGGCGGTCTTCTTATACTCCAGAGGCCTTTGAACAGCTGGGGGAATAGCTCCAGGATTTCTTCTGTCTGTAATGTTCTTACCGCGTTGGCAAATGTTACAAGACCTAGATCTTCCGCGGTGTGGCTCCCTACTAGTATGTCCGCCTCTCGGTCAACCACGTGGAACGTCGTGGTGATTTCATGATGTTCAGCTTTCACCTGGACCGTCATTTTGCCTTTCAGGAGTAGCGGCGTTTGGCTGCCATATGTGAAGATCCTCACTTGTGATGGTATTAGTGCTGGCTTTGGGTTCAGCTGCTTGTAATGTTGGCACTCCATGACGTTTACTGACGCTCCGGTGTCGGTGAGCGCAGTCACGGGGGATCCAGCAATCTCAATAGCGCAGGTTGGCTGTGGTCGTCGTCTTCGCTGGCAAACGAGATCATGGGACATTCTCCTTCTTCATCGGTTGACGAGTCCTCGAGATACTGCCTGCATTGCATTGCTGGCCTACTTCCTCTCACGGTTTCTGGTTCTTCTAATGTCAGGTGCATGACTGCTTTTGACGGTGGTCTGCGGCCGGTGGCTCCTCTGTTCCTCATGCCTCCGCGGCACACGCTTGCGAAGTGGTTGGGGATATTACATTTCGAGCATACTTTGCCTCGTGCCGGGCATTCCTCCATCGGGTGTTCCTCTCTTCCGCAGTATCCACACTGTGATCTACACACGCTTCTGGGCGGCCACCTGCCCCAGGCTTCTTTCTGTTGCGTGCGTATCGTGTCCACTTTCTCCGTCTTTACTGTCACCGGCTGTTCTCCTGGTTGGATCAGGGCGGCGTCCATGGCTGTCGCCCTGATGTTCGATAATTCATGTGACCGTGCTAACACCAAGATGTCTTCCAACGATATGCGCGGCTGCCGGAGTATGAGGGTCCGCAGGGTTTTCTTGCGGCACCCCTGGATTACTTGTGCCCGTACTTCTTTGATTTGGTCATCTTCGGTGCACGTACTGGCTAATTCCCGCAGCCTTGCGTGGAACGCGTCCATGGACTCTCCTTCTCTTTGGCGTGCCTGGCGGAGCTTAAAGCGTTCGTAATCGGGGTTTAGCTGAGGGTCAAAATGAGCATTCAGGGCCCTCACCGCTGCGTCATAGTCTGTTGGAGGTCCTGTGTTAGGGAGGTGCGCAAATAATTTGTATACCTCGTGCCCTGCAAAGTGGAGTAGCAGGGAGCGTTTCACAGCTCCATCAGTTTCTCTAGTGGCGATAAAGTAGTTGTCCAACCGGCCAATCCAGACGGTCCACCTGGGAGATGCAGTAGCCAGGTCAATCAGCTCACTGAACGGGGGCAGCACGCTGATTTGAGAGTGTTGAGGAACTGGCAGCGCTGCTGGGTTCGCCGCCTGTGGAGCTGCCTGTTGAGACGAAGACGCTGCTGGGGTGGTCATGTTCCCGGCAGGGTGTGGGACTCCTGTGCTAAACCCTTGTCTTTGTGACACTGTTATGCCCCTTTGCCGAGGTCTCTCTGTGCTTCACACTTGTGCACCAATTTGTATTTATGGGCCATTCAGTGGTGCAGGATGGTTGTGGGCTATGTGGTTTTGCTGGAGGAGCAGCCAGTAGTGCTCAGGAGACACTGCAGGGCAAACTGGCAGTTCAGTATGCAGGATTGTCTATATTTGGAGCTTCTCTACCCCCCCCCCAGGAGGGTCTCAGCGTAGGTGCTGGTTGCTGGACTCCTCGCGTTGACACGTGCTGAAAAAGGGGCGGGGCTTCGCGCCCGTGCGGCTTCTCACCTCGCCAGCTCTACCGGAGAGGACCGGGAGCAGCAGCGGGACAGGACGCTGAACGCGCGCGATGGCTGCTTCACAGTGGATGCGCCTCCTCACCTCCAGGGCGCCGCGGTGCACGCGCTCGACGTAGCACTCTCACTGGCAGCGCCGAGCGACTCCCGAGGCAGGTACGCGCCACCAGGCTGATGGGTCGTGAGCGCGGAGGGAGGCAGGGTGTTGCAGGCGGGTCTCGTAGCGGGGACCCACGCTCGTCGCCAGTGTTGTGCTTTGCAATTGTGGGCCCAGTATGCACGTGGGCCACCAGCTCTAGCAAATATGAACCAGGTACAACTTAGTGAATACGAGCCGGAAGTCCCGTTCGACCTCCGCTCCTTTATTTAAGCTCTCTGGCCATGCCTGGCCAGAGAGTGATACAAAGTGTGGGGTTCCTTCCGGTGGGGGTCACCGGCCTAACAAACACTAGACCGCTACACCGTCGTACAGCTCTTTCCCGAAGCACATACTCGTGCTTGTGGCGGCATACACCTTCCGGGAGCGCGCAGGTGTGCGCCACAAGTATGTGCTTCGAAAAAGAGCAGACTGCGTGCGCATGCACGCACCACTCCCGGTCCTGCTAAAATAAGAGTTTAACGTGTTTTCTCAGGTGTGTTGTAATCCTCACCCGATGTGCTGTCTCTCTATCTTAATTGAATTACTTTAAAATGAAATAGATTAATATAAATTAGCAATGACAAGCACAAGTGCTTTAAAACAGCTGCTGCTTGTGCTCTTTTGAAAGATGGGAAATTACAGATTTTCAGAACATGAGGATTCAAGTCTTCCCTATAATTGTTTCTTTTATTTGTTCTGCATATATTCATTTGCATATAATATTGTAGTATCCTCAGAGTATTAGGAATAGCCACAAATCGTTAAACTCTGCAAACATGTAGGGGTTGTATATTCGAACCATTGTCGCAATAAAAGTTGAGCTTTAGAATACTCGCCCTAACTGCAAAAGCCTTGCATTAATGGCTGACTCACTCTCACCGACTATCACACTCTCACTGACACTCTCACAGACTCTCACTCTCACACACACTCTCACAGACTCTCACACTGACTCTCTCACTCACACTCACGCTCACTGACTTACTGACTCTCTCTCACACTGACTCGCTCTCACACTGACTCTCACTCTCACTGATGAACTCTCTTACTCTCGCTCACTGACAGACTGACTCACTCACTCTCACTCACTGACAGACTCACTCACTCTCACTCACTGACAGACTCTCCCACTCTCACTCACTGACAGACTCTCCCACTCTCACTCACTGACAGACTTTCACTCACTGACAGACTCTCCCTCTCTCTCTCACTGACTCACTCTCACTGACAGACTCAAAACTCTTACTCTCAAAACTCTCTCACTGACTCAAAACTCTCTCACTGACTCTCAAAACTCTCACTGACTCTCAAAACTCTCACTGACTCTCAAAACTCTCACTGACTCTCAAAACTCTCACTGACTCTCAAAACTCTCACACTGACTCTCAAAACTCTCACTGACTCTCAAAACTCTCTCACTGACTCACTCACTCTCACTGACTCACTCACTCTCACTGACTCACTCACTCTCACTGACTCACTCACTCTCACTGACCCACTCTCTTTCACTGACTGACTCACTCACACTGACAGACTCTCACTTACTCACTCTCACTGATAGACTCTCACTCATTCTCTCTCACTGACTGACCCACTCTCTTTCACTGACTGACCCACTCACTCTCACTGACCCACTCACTCTCACTGACTCACTCTCACTGACTCACTCACTCTCACTGACTCACTCACTCTCACTGACTCACTCACTCACTCTCACTGACTCACTCACTGACAGACTCTCCCTCTCTCTCTCACTGACTCACTCTCACTGACAGACTCTCAAAACTCTCTCACTGACTCTCAAAACTCTCTCACTGACTCACTCACTCTCACTGACTCACTCACTCTCACTGACTCACTCACTCTGTCAGTGAGTCAGTGAGAGTGAGTGAGTCAGTGAGAGAGTTTTGAGAGTCAGTGAGAGAGTTTTGAGAGTCAGTGAGAGAGTTTTGAGAGTCAGTGAGAGAGTTTTGAGAGTCTGTCAGTGAGAGTGAGTCAGTGAGAGTCAGTGAGTCAGTGAGTCAGTGAGTCAGTGAGAGTGAGTCAGTGAGAGTGAGTCAGTGAGAGTGAGTCAGTCAGTGAGAGTGAGTGAGTCAGTGAGAGTGAGTGAGTCAGTGAGAGTGAGTGAGTCAGTGAGAGTGAGTGAGTCAGACTGACCCACTCTCTCTCGGACTGACTCTCAAAACTCTCACTGACTCTCTCACTCTCACTGACTGACTCACTCTCACTGACTGACTCACTCTCACTGACTGACTCACTCATTTTCACTGACTGACTCACTCATTTTCACTGACTGACTCACTCATTTTCACTGACTGACTCTCTCTCCCTGACCCACTCTCTCTCCCTGACTCACTCTCTCTCCCTGACTCACTCTCTCTCCCTGACTCACTCTCACTGACTGACCCACTCACTCTCACTGACTGACCCGCTCACTCTCACTGACTGACCCACTCACTCTCACTGACCCGCTCACTCTCACTGACTGACTCACTCACTCACTCACTCTCACTGACAGACTCACTCACTCACTCTCACTGACAGACTCTCTCACTCACTCTCACTGACAGACTCTCTCACTCACTCTCACTGACAGACTCTCTCACTCACTCTCACTGACAGACTCTCTCACTCACTCTCACTGACAGACTCTCTCACTCACTCTCACTGACAGACTCTCTCACTCACTCTCACTGACAGACTCTCTCACTCACTCTCACTGACAGACTCTCTCACTCACTCTCACTGACAGACTCTCTCACTCACTCACTCTCACTGACAGACTCTCTCACTCACTCACTCTCACTGACAGACTCTCTCACTCACTCTCACTGACAGACTCTCTCACTCACTCTCACTGACAGACTCTCTCACTCACTCTCACTGACAGACTCTCTCACGCAGTCTCACTGACAGACTCTCTCACGCAGTCTCACTCAGTCTCACTGACAGACTCACGCAGTCTCACTGACAGACTCACGCAGTCTCACTGACAGACTCACGCAGTCTCACTGACAGACTCACGCAGTCTCACTGACAGACTCACGCAGTCTCACTGACAGACTCACGCAGTCTCACTGACAGACTCACGCAGTCTCACTGACAGACTCACGCAGTCTCACTGACAGACTCACGCAGTCTCACTGACAGACTCACGCAGTCTCACTGACAGACTCACGCAGTCTCACTGACAGACTCACGCAGTCTCACTGACAGACTCACGCAGTCTCACTGACAGACTCACGCAGTCTCACTGACAGACTCACGCAGTCTCACTGACAGACTCACGCAGTCTCACTGACAGACTCACGCAGTCTCACTGACTCACTCAGTCTCACTGACTCACTCAGTCTCACTGACTCACTCAGTCTCACTGACTCACTCAGTCTCACTGACTCACTCAGTCTCACTGACTCACTCACACTGACTATCACTGACAGACTCTCCGTCTCACTCTCGCTGACTGACTCACTCAGTCACTCTCGCTGACTGACTCACTCAGTCACTCTCGCTGACTGACTCACTCAGTCACTCTCGCTGACTGGCTGACTCAGTCACTCTCGCTGACTGGCTGACTCAGTCACTCTCGCTGACTCAGTCACTCTCGCTGACTCAGTCACTCTCGCTGACTCAGTCACTCTCGCTGACTCAGTCACTCTCGCTGACTCAGTCACTCTCGCTGACTCAGTCACTCTCGCTGACTCAGTCACTCTCGCTGACTCAGTCACTCTCGCTGACTGGCTGACTCAGTCACTCTCGCTGACTGGCTGACTCAGTCACTCTCGCTGACTCAGTCACTCTCGCTGACTCAGTCACTCTCTCACTAACTCTCTCACTGACTCTCTCCCTGACTCTCCCACTCACTTTCACTGAATCTCCCACTCACTCACTCTCACTGACTGACTCACTCTCACTGACTGACTGACTCACTCTCACTGAGAGACTGACTCTCCCACTCTCTCACTGACAGACTTTCACTGACTCACTCTCTCTCACTGACTGACTGACCCACTCTCTTTCACTGACTGACTCACTCTCACTGACTGACTCTCACTCTCTCACTGACTGAGTCACTCACTCTCACTGACAGACTATCACTGACAGACTCTCCCACTCACTCTCGCTGACTGACTCACTCAGTCACTCGGACGTCAGGATACTATTGCATGACACGGACATTCTTTCTTAGAGCCTTATCATGGTTCCTTAAACTCGCGGATACATTGCTTTCTGATGACAACGACTAGTATTATCATACACTTTTAAATGACTACTACGTGGAATCCGGGAACATATGACCGGACTTCAATCTAATCATGTCTCAAGACTATGTGAAATAAAACACAAAAAATGCAAAAATTTGCTCGAATATTGGAACTGTAACCAGGGAATCCGCATTTATCCAGAATATCTGAGTCAATAGGGGAGTGGAAACACTGAAGCCCCCCTTGTGTGAGCTCCATCAAAGAGCCTTGAGGAAGTCACGGTGGTGACGAAACGCGCGTTGGCTGTTTTCTGATGCTTCATTTGTCAAGAATTGGATTCCTAAGAACTCCAGAGGAACTAATCAATTTTATGAACATTCTGGATATTTGGATATAATGATTTGATTTATGCTTATGATTATTTCATTCATGAATAAATTAGTTTTTGAATAATATATGCTTTCCTGGATGTTCTCTATGTCAGGGGTTATTTCCTCACATCATCTCATTTTCTGTTCTGTGAGATCTACATCTTAAACTGTTTATATAGACAGAGTGCCGGGGTTTTCGGGTTTTTTTTACCAACAAGGACATATTCATTTATTTTTTGTAGGCACCAGCGATTAAGTGATTTGCCCAGAAACACAGGACGTTGAGCTGACACCAAGACTCAAAACTGCTTCCTCACCTCCAAAGTTGGCAGCTCTAGCCATTACGCCACAATGTCTCACGCAAGCACTAAAGCATTTTTATATATACACACACCGAAGCCATAGTTGTATGTATGCATGTAGTATATTTATCTTATGCAATTAACAACCTTTGACAAAGCCAATAGTCCTGTTTTTGTAGGTTACTTGTTGTATTATATATGTGGAGGCAATGCCAGAAGCAGCAAATACCAGTTGGGCGGCACATTATCCGGAGCACATATTTTTAGCATAAATGTTTTAAGGCACGTCATTAATTATATCGGCCACCCCCCTTAGAGAGACCCTCCCCCTGTTTTTTCATCTCACTTAAAGCACTGTTCCCGCCCATTTATTTTAAGCGTTAGAATAAGGAGATTTTTGGTGCACGGATTAGTTATGTTTTTTGAGCAGGATCTGCATTTTTTGCACCTCAGTAGGGCAGGCTGCACGGACGTGTTAGTTTTTAAAGAGTGAGTGGCTTGGGTTGGTTAGTTGGCCAGCTCAGCGTAGGGAGAGGTGTGTAGGAAATGGGGTAGCTCAGAATGAGCAGGGGGACAAAGGGTAAAGGTTCTAAGCAGCTCAGGAATTGGTAACTAAAATACTCGGGGAACACATATTATGGGGGCAAAGTGCTGCAGAGTAAAGGGTGTGCAATCATGCAGTATGGAGCTTGAAAAGCAGACCATGACATTCAATGCATACATTTATTTTAAATAAAATCTACTGTAAAGAAATCGGCAACAAGGACAAATGTGACAGCAAATCTGTTCTACCTTGCTTAATTGCTCACAAAGAGGCTGCATTTTAAAATACCTCACAGGGTTAAGACACCTGCTGCAGAGAGCTCTGTGTTCTCAGCAATTTTGAGGCGATTATAATCGTGTCAAGATAACTCTGGTGGTTAATGCAGATGTGGCAGAGTTCTGTGTTATGCGCAATCACAGTTTTGACTCAAAGTAGCATAGAAGCTTATTATGCCTGCTGCAAAGCACATTTTGTAATCTGCAGATCACGCTGATTTGTATTTTATGTAGATTGGTAAGTAGGCTGCTGCTTTTGACACTGGGATACTTTTGCTACTCCCGGTCATATGTTGCATTCCTTCTAATAGAGCACAGTAATGTATTTACCAGCATGAAGGAGCTGCTAGTCATGGGTTTAGATCCTCTTTTTTCTCAATCTGTTGTTATTCTAAGTGTGCAAATAAGGGTTCCTCTGGGAACTATTAAAATCTTGTTAGTACAGACAACCCCAATCACTGTGTTGTGTTTTATATCCTTATGTTGTGTTTCTCCTGACAGTTAACTCTTAACATATAATGTCTACAAGTATGAACCTTATGTGCAACTATAACTCACGCGACCGCAATCCTCTGCTGAAGACGTCAGATATTACATCACTGTATTTAGACACTTATTTACCCATGTCTTCTTCCATTAATCTTTAGCTATACATATATTACAAATATTTATTTTTCATAAAGACACATATGTCATCAGTGATGTAATATCTGACGTCATCAGCAGAGGATTGCGGTCGCGTGAGTTATAGTTGCCTGCAGTAACTATAACGGGGGAATTTCATTGGTTTTTTACGAGTGAAATGTCCAGCTAACTATAACATGTGTGAAACCTATGGTTTTTTAAGTGAATTTGCAAGGTTTTTTAAATGCTAATTCGTAACTATAACGTGTGTGAAACCTATGTTTTTTTCAGTGAATTTGTACGTTTTTTTAAATGCCAAGTTATGTATTTATTAATTATTTTTTTTCAGGTTTTTCACCGTGCGCGCACCGTGAATTTTTTATTTTTTTTAAATCGCGAGGTGCGCGCACCCTGCGCGCACGGTGCGCTTCGCGCACCCTGCGCGCTCTGTGGGCGCTCGGTAAGCTTCGCGCACCAAGCACCCACGGTCCGCAGTTCGTGCCGTGCGCGCAGGGTGCGTGCACCTCGCGATTTTTAAAAAATAAAAAAGATTGTTTTTTCCTTCCTTGGGGGTCCTTCTGTGACCCCCTGACCAAGGCTAGGGGGTCAGGAACTGTCCACTCTGCCCCTTTTTCATGTTCACCACCTTTTGTTTTCATCCCCCTAGGACTGCGAGAGACAAAATGGCGGCCGACACTTCCTGGTTTCAACCGATTCGAATGTTTACCGACATCTAACAACCAATCAGAATTGCACTCGCGCACGGCAGGGTGCGCGCACGGTGCGAGCGTATAGATATTGATATGCTTTTAAATGCTATTTTCTCAGGAAATACTGAACAGATTTACACCAGACCTGCAAAAGGCACTTCCTTGACCTTATGGCTACCTCTCTACCAAATTTCACGTAATTCTGTTCAGCCGTTCGGGCTGTAGCTGTGTCTAAAGGTCCTATGGAAAATAACATGGGGAAAATGCATTTTGGGACCCCCTTTTTTCTCGGCCCCCGCTTGACGAATCACCCCGAGACTTTCAGGGTAGGAGCTGAGCGGAGCGCCCCATTAGTTTTGAAAATTTCGCGAGGATTCGTCAACCGGCGCCAAAGTTATTCAAAATAGAATTTTGAGATTTCCTATGGAAACTAGGTTGTAACTATAACTATCTACTGGCGACCGCCAGTAGATATATATATATATATATATATATATATATATATATTACCTACTGGCGGTCGCCAGTAGGTAGTTATAGTTAGGACCACGTTTCCATAGGAAATCCGCAACATTCTATTTTGAATAACTTTTGCGCCGGTCGACGAATCCTTGCGAATTTTTCAAAATAGGTGGGGCGCTACGCTCCGCTCCTACCCTGAAAGTCTCGGGGGGATTTGTCAAGCGGGGGCTGAGATAAAAGGGGGGTCCCAAAACGCGTTTTTCCCATGCATTTTTCCATAGGACCTTTAGACACAGCTACAGCCCGAACGGCTGAACAGAATTACTTGAAATTTGGCAGAGAGGTAGTCCTCAGGTCAAGGAAGTGCCTTTTGTAGGTATGGTGTAAATCTGTTCAGTAGATTCTGAGAAAATAGCCTTTAAATCAATATATATATCTGAGCCAGCTTACGGTGCGCTTACCGTACGCGTACGGTGGCGTGCGCGATTCTGATTGGCCCTTAGATCTTAGTAAACATTCGAATCGGTCGAAACCAGGAAGCGGCGGCCGCCATTTTCTCTCTCGCACTCTGAGGGGGGAGCTGATAAACAAATGCCAAAAACATATAAAGGGGCTGTTTAGACAGCGCCCATGCACATAACCATGTTAGTTGAGTCTTCAAAGATCCCCCAAGGCAAAAAACGGTAATTTTTTATTTTTCGAAAATTTCGCCGATTACGCTTACCGTACGCTTACCGTACGCGTACGGTAAAAAATTATTAAAAAAAAAAAAAAACCCACTCTCTCTACCCCGTGTGCAAATGGTGGCCACCATTTGTGCATGGCATATAAGAGCACAGCATTTCCCCAAAAAATTTCAACAGATTACCTATCACAAGGAAGCGCATAATATGTCCTCCATGTGCGCACGGTGCGCGAAGCGCATCGTGCGTACATGGCCCATCTAGCGTAACGTGGGCACGTGGTGCACGGCACTAACTGCGTAAAGTGGGCGTGCGGTGCGCGAAGCGCACCGCGTGCTCACTGTGCGCGAAGCGCACCGTGCGCGCACGGAACGAACTGCGTTAAGTGGCCGCGCACGCCACGAATGGCGTAAAGTAACTTAGCATTTAAAAAACCGTACAAATTCACTGAAAAAACCATAGGTTTCACACACGTTATAGTTAGGAATTAGCATTTAAAAAACCTTGCAAATTCACTGAAAAAACCATAGGTTTCACACATGTTATAGTTAGCGGAAATTTTACTGATAAAAAACCAATGAAATTCCCCCGTTATAGTTAGCGCAGGAAACTATAACTCACGCGACCGCAATCTTCTGCTGATGACATACGTGTCTTTATGAAAAAAAAATATTTGTAATATATGTATAGCTAAAAATTTATGGAAGAAGACATGGGCAAATAAGTGTCTAAATACAGTATTAGCATCAGCAGAGGATTGCGGTCGCGTGAGTTATAGTTTCCTGCACTAACTATAACGGGGGAATTTCATTGGTTTTTTATCAGTAAAATTTCCGCTAACTATAACATGTGTGAAACCTATGGTTTTTTCAGTGAATATATATATATATATATATATATATTCACTGAAAAAACCATAGGTTTCACACATGTTATAGTTAGTGGAAATTTTACTGATAAAAAACCAATGAAATTGCCCCGTTATAGTTAGCGCAGGCAACTATAACTCACGCGACCGCAATCCTCTGCTGATGCTAATACTGTATTTAGACACTTATTTGCCCATGTCTTCTTCCATACATTTTTAGCTATACATATATTACAAATATTTTTTTTTCCTAAAGACACATATGTCATCAGCAGAGGATTGCGGTCGCGTGAGTTATAGTTGCCTGCGCTAACTATAACGGGGCAATTTCATTGGTTTTTTATCAGTAAAATTTCCACTAACTATAACATGTGTGAAACCTATGGTTTTTTCAGTGAATTTGCAAGGTTTTTTAAATGCTAATTCCTAACTATAACGTGTGTGAAACCTATGGTTTTTTCAGTGAATTAGTACGGTTTTTTAAATGCTAAGTTTTTTTCCCTTATAATAAGCCCTGTACATTTGGTGGCCTACGGCCACCAAAAGCACAGGGGGTGGGGTAAGTGTGGATAGTGTTTTTTTCCATTGTAATAAGCCCAGCACATTTGGTGGCCTTCGGCCACCAAAAGCACAGGGGGTGGGGTAAGTGTGGATAGTGTTTTTTTTATTTTTATTTTTTTACCGTACGCTTACCGTAAGCGTACGGTAAGCGTACCCCGCGAAATTGCCGAAAAAAAAATAAAACCGATTTTGCACTTGGGGGATGTTTGGGGACTCCCTCCACATGACTATGTGGGAGGGAGTTGTCAAAACAGCCCCTTTACATGTTTTTGGGCTTCCGATTTTAAAAATCTCTCTCAGTGCGAGAGACAAAATGGCGGCCGCCGCTTCCTGGTTTCGGCCGATTCGAATGTTTACTAAGATCTAAGAGCCAATCAGAATCGCGCTCGCGCACGCCACCGTACGCTTACCGTAAGCGTACGGTAAGCGTACCGTAAGCTGGCTCAGATATATATATTGATTTAAAGGCTATTTTCTCAGAATCTACTGAACAGATTTACACCAAACCTACAAAAGGCACTTCCTTGACCTAGGGACTACCTCTCTGCCAAATTTTGAGTAATTCTGTTCAGCCATTCGGGCTGTAGCTCGTTCTAAAGGTCCTATGGAAAAATGCATGGGAAAAACGCGTTTTGGGACCCCCCTTTTATCTCAGCCCCCGCTTGACGAATCCCCCCGAGACTTTCAGGGTAGGAGCGGAGCGTAGCGCCCCACCTATTTTGAGAAATTCGCGAGGATTCGTCGACCGGCGCCAAAGTTATTCAAAATAGAATATTGAGGTTTTCCTATGGAAACGTGGTCCTAACTATAACTACCTACTGGCTATCGCCAGTAGGTAATATATATATAAAATTGAAATGAAAAATCCAATATGCGATTCAGAAAAATCAAAAATACCGGACATTTGCTCAGGTTTTTAAATTCTAAAAGGATCTGGTTACATTAGGTGCGCTTTACTATCCGCTGTGTTCTATTTTTTACCAGGGCAATTCTGCCTCTCTTAGCTTTAATGGTAATTTAGAAGCAGTTTAGATAGCACTTAAGAAACCTGAAGTTATTTCTTTGTGCATTTGCTGTGTTAGGTTTTACATAATAACACTGTGCTGGTGAAATAGTGGCCAGACGGCAACCATATGCTTTTTTGATTTCAAAAGATTTTACTGACCATTTTCAAAAACAAGTGAACAAGGGAGGGACACCAACGGCATACAAAAGGGGGAACACTGAAGAGCCTAGGGCTGTTACAGAGGAACCGGGATAGAAGGATGGCATAAAATAATCATGGCAAAAACCAAAGGAAATGATGGACGGAGTGTTGAACATTGCAAGCACTCACCCCCAGTCAACTGATCTGGGTTTAATCCATCACCGTTCTTTAGCCCACTCTGCCACCCCAGTTCAGACATGAAGGTGAACCGCGTGGAATCCAGGCAGTATAAAATACAGCACCCACAAGAATTTACAAATAATAAGAGGGGAAATGGTAAAATGGAAAGTGAAAAAAATTGAAAGAGAAATGGTATATAGACAGAAGCAGCTCAAACAGAGAACAAGGAACATGGTGTTGGGTATCTTGCAGTAAGTATTTCATTGTATGACAGTTATACAAGACAGAGATCGGAGGATCGGTGCCAGTCAGAATCGAGGAGCGAGTAGTTTGCTTATTCAGGGCAGTGACAGACAGGAGGCGGTGAGCCTCAAGGAATAGAGCGAGCTGCTCACACATTAGGTCTTCAAGGGGGTTTTGTGGAGGCAAAGTAGTTGTGGGAGGGCTGTCCAGGCAGAGGTTTTGCGGACTGACCATGGGGAGCTTTGGAGGGAGATGTTGTCCTTGCCTCCCAGGAAGGAGACCATGTTTAACTAGGAATGGAAAGAGGTGGCTGCTGTGTTTTTCCAGTTAGCGAGAACTGTTTTACAGGCAGCGGATAGGAGGATATCAATCGAGAGACTAGCTGCAGGAATTAATTTTTGGGTCAAGGAATCCTTGGACGAGGGATAGGGGTTTCTTTTCAAGATGGACTCCGCAAAGGGTGTGTATGAAATTGAAAACAGAGTCCCGGAATGGAGAAAACACCCTGCAGTAGAAGAGGAGGTCACCTGTTAAATTATTATAATTCCAGCAATATGGGTTGTCTCTGAGGGAGAGTTTGTGGAGGCAGACCTGAGTTCAGAAGGTTCTGTGCAGTAGCCGGAATTTTACTTGGGGGAGGGAGACATTTTGTCGGTGACTACTGACTTCCATATTAGATGCAAGGACTCCGGGGCAAGAGTCTCAGTGGGGTCCCATATTGTCTGAGAGCTTGCGGTTAGGTTTACTGGATGTCGGTTTTAAAGGGTGATAGAACTTGGAGGCTCGGTGACCAGATTTATTAAAGGTCAGAATGGATTTGAGAAGGGAGGGGGAAGTGATATAGATCTAAGTCCCGTAGGTTGAAGTGAGTTCTTATTTCTCTAAAAGATAGTGGGGACTATGGAGATCGAGATCTTTCAAGAAACAAATGCCCTTAGAGGCCCAAAGCGGCCAAAAGACCTGAACACCTTGGATTCAAATTTTAGAGTTATTCCAGAGGGAGACTAAGTTAGAATTAGTGATCGGTACCTCAAGGAGCTTGTCTATTTTCAGAAGGGCTCTTTTGGTGGTGTTAAAATTTATTTTCCAGAGGCAGGGGGTTTTGGGGAGCTGGTTAGGAGGGAAATGGGTTGGAGCCCACCCAGAAGCTCCCTCTAAATTGATAACCAAGAGGCGGTGTAGTCTAGCAAATGGGAGAACAAGAGGGAGCCCCATCTTGCAAGGAATGCAGTTTGATAGTTTCTGAAGTCAGCCAGGTTAACACCCCTAAGCTGAACAGGAAGGCTGAGTTTTTTGATTGAGTTTCTAGGGCATTTGTTTTGCCAGATAAATTTGTTTAATAATCAATTTTTTGTTAGAAATCATCCGATGTGGCTAACGGAAACATATTTGAAAAGAAATTGATTATAGGGGTGATCATCATTTTGACAGTCTCAATACGGCCCCACTATGTAAGAAATTTGGGTTTCCAGCTCTGCAGGAGGGACTCCATTTTCTTCAGCATTAGGGTCTCATTATTGTGTAGAGAATCTAATACGTCTGAGTTGAACTCAAGACCCAAGTATTTAATACATTTTGGTTGCCAGGCTAGCCCTGTATTTGTGAACAGGGCGCTGGATTAGAGGTTATCTAGAGCCAGAGTTTCAGACTTTTCTTTATTTAGTTTATAGTTTGAAACTCGCGCATACTCTTCTATGGTCTGTAGTAGGGCAGGAATAGACTACGACGCCTCTTCGGGTATAATTAAAATAACGTCGATGTAGGCCGCATGTTTCACTGTGGTCTTATTAAAGTAGACACCTTGAATGAGGTGGTTGGATCTAATCTTGTGTAGTAGTTCAAGGCTTAGAATGAAAAGGGTTGGGGAGAGGGGGCAGCCCTGTCTTGTACCTCTCTCTAGGTTGAATGCTGAGGAGAGTAGGCCCCCAGATCTCACTTTAGCTGACGGGCTGCTATAGAGAGCCATGACCATTTTGGCGAAAGATTCTCCAAGGTTGAATTTTAATAGAGACTCGCAGAGAAAAGTTTAGGACACCCTGTGGAAAGCTTTTTTCAGCAACTGTTTTGGAAGGGGACAATTTGGCTTTTTCCCTAACGTGGCATAAGAGTCTTTGCTGGTAGTGCCCAAAATGGCTCCAGAGTCAGCAAAGTGTTGATAGAGGGACAACAGGGTTCGATTGAGTAAATGAGCGAAAGCTTTGAAAAAACAAGCATTTGCAATGCAATAGGTCTCGCATTAGTAAAAGTTTGAGCTCTTGGCATTGCAAATAATAATGCAACACCAATAGGTCTAATTTTCAGTAATGCAAGACCGATTTTTTTTTGGGTGTGGTTTCTCTCTTTTTAAAAAAAAAAAAAAAAAACACACCCACATGCCCTGCCCCACTGCTGATGCCCAGTAGCAGCCGCTACTGCACTTGTGTTATGGTTGTTCACACTGCTCCTCTGCTATAATTTTGTGATAAACAGAAGTGTAATTCAGTGACGTGGCATAATGGCTTACTTTTGGAAATGTCCCGTAACAAGCAAAATGTGAAATACGTGATGTACGCTGGGTTGACATACATTTTACCCAGGACTAGCTTTTTTGGTTCTCTGAAAATTCTCATTTTGCGACTTGACCTATTGGTACATTGGATGCGTTTCAAACTAACAGGCCGTAACAAGTTGATGGGCAATTTACACCCATTTGCGACCTGGCAAATTTGCATCCATTTGCGACCTGGCAAATTTACATCCATTTGCAACCTGGCAAATTTGCATCAATTTGCAACCTGCCAGGACATACATCAGGCACTCCAGCTGCACTCACATCCCCCAATCTTTTCATTGCATCTTGCATTTCACTTGCAATAAACAAGTTTCCACCTTTTGCCAATCTAATCTCTTTTGTTTTTTTCCACGATGACAGCTGGTGACAGAGGGTGGGAAACTAAGCACTGAATGGATAGAATTGGCCAACTTCTGACTGGCCCCATTAGAATAGATATATTTTGAGACAGCGACCCTGTCCTGCACTCTCACCCATCTCTCACCCATCCTGAGAGCGACAGAGGGCTGGAGGAAGTCCTTTAGAAGATGCTGATCCACATTCAGGGTGAAACTGGTCTTGGGTTGCTTGTGTTCCGGTTCAGGTAGGACCAGGCCTGGCACTTGGTTTTGGAGTGTCCCTATTGGAGCAGGGTCAAGACTGGTTTGCATATGGTGGGTGCAAACTGAGATGGCATGGTGGGAAAAAAACTAAGGGTTGGAATACTACCGCAAGGAATTGCCAGTGGTTAGGCTTGTTACACTCATTCCGCCCATCACCTTTGGTGTTCTTTGGTGGTACATTAGACTGCAAGCCCTCCGATGTATATTACCGACTCAAAGACTGCCCTAAAACATTAACAAATGTTTTGGAACAGGTGGAACCGAATTCCTTCTATAAGGCATCAAACAAAGGACTATTCGGCAAGTGCAACAGCCATGCAGAGGGCTTTTCTTATACTGGTTTCATTCATTGTAACTCAATGCAAGCCATGGCAGGTGAACACCATGATATATTATACTGAAACATCTACTGTTCTTTAACATGGAGAGAAAGTAAGCACCAAACTGAGTGACACGCCAGGTATGGGAACACATGGAGATAAATATTGCCTTTCAGTGGGAAATGGTATAGTCCAAAGCTCTGTTTTTAACATAAAATCAGGGCCTTCGGTGGTCATATCACTGAAAATACAAAATTTGAAAAATATATTATTGTCTATGGGTGCTCGTGGAAGACAATTTCTACGGACTGGAATCTAGAAAATGCTAAAGTGATTCTGGTATGTTCCTGACCTTTGCTGATCGTTTTCTATCAAGAAAGTTAAATAGAAGAAGTTGCCAGAAAAAGAAAAACTCTCAGCAGAAAGCAATTCTGGTACTTTACTGAACTCTGCTGGTCGTTTTCTATTAAGACAGTTAAATAGAGGCTGTTGAACAGAAAAAAAGTCCCTAAGCAGAAGCAGACAAGTCCTAGGGCTGATCTCCAGAGCCCACAAAGTACATACACGTATAAATCTATAAATAAGTATATACTAATGTATATACAAGAGGTCTTGAATGCTCGACCTAAAAAGACAGCTATGACCTGTATGTAGTCACAAGGTACTGCCACTGGGTGGTGTTCTCCTACTGCCCCATTACCTTTCCTTATGAAGTTGCCAGCCTTGCCTCCTCCTTAAGGGGGACCACTTCCCTCCAGGTCATTATGGGCACAGTTTCTAGTCCTGTACGTCTGTGCGTCAGCCATTGCATTCTGGGTGTTGTAGTTTTGCTTAGCTTCCATTGAACTAATTTGACTAAAATACCTTAAAGCAATGATTTATATCTGAAAAGTTAAGGCCTGGAGACAGTGTCCTTAAATAACCTTGAGCGAAGTGGTCGCCGTGCGTATCTCACAAGAGAACCGACCAACAACAGGCACAAATTCCAATTGAACCCAATTAACAAAGCACCTTTCGCGCAGCCCAGTCTGCGCGCTGCACTAATAACCATAACATAAGATTGACTAGCAAGGTGCTGTTAATCACTCAAGCTTTGCTTGGCGGTGGCAGGCGGCTGCGGTAAGTCACTGGGACGCCACCGGTGAAATCTGGAGCACTTCCGTGCGTGCCGCGCACATTAACGGCCTCTCTGCGTTAAAGCACGCCGTTGACATCTGTTTCTCCTCCTAATTACAGATGTGGGGAGGACATCACTCACAATTGCAACATTAAAGAGTGGGCACGCGGTGGTGCATGGGCGCGCGGGCTCCTGTGTGTCGCGTGCAACGGCCGCCCATGGCGCTGCGGCAATATGTCACCGGCACAGCTGGCCCATAACGCGCGGCGGGGGGGGGTCTGTGTGTGGGGGAGGCTGGTCAGGGAGGGGGCGATTCCTCGCGCCGGATCTGCCGCAGTAGGTGCAACAGGACAAGCTGCAGGTGCGCTGACAGAGCGCGCACGAGCGTGTCAGTGACAGGAAGTGCAGGGTGCGTTGCACGCCTCGACTCAGATGCATTGTATTACCGTGGAGCTTCCGGTGTAAGAAGTGAAGGGGGTGCTGCCTGGCAGAGTTGAGGCGCAGTGGTCGATCTGTGCTTGGGAGTCGGACCCGCAAACGGGAATAGCAGAGTGTGTCATTGTCAGGAGTGAGGTGCAATGGCGGAGCTCTGTAGCCATGCACGGAATGACTCCATGTGGGGGTTTTTCAGCATTAAAAGATCGAAATGAAAATACTGCAAAACACCAAACACTCAAAAAGCAAGTATGGGAAATGCTAATGAGGTTATAGAAACACATTAACAGCTTGACTAGCAAGCACAGCAGGAGTCCGGCAGCGGCAGCAGCATGCGAGGCTACCCTGGAGCGTATGTGGGAACAAAAACTGCAACAGTGCCCCTTTACTAACAAGACAAGCCCGACGGAGCGTGGCGCGCGCGCTTGGCGGGGGCGGGGGGAGTGCATTCCAGGCAGGGGAGCTGACCCTTTGCAGTGCGATGCCAAACGGAATGCATGGCGGCACAATGCGCGTGATTGTGCGCGTGCTCGCCATGCAATCCGCTTTTCGGAGCACTTTTGGGTGCCCCTTACAATAGTCTCGCTTTGCAATCGCTTACGCGATAGCAAGGCGAGACCTAATGAGCAGAGTAACCGTCTGGGCCTGGGGCTTTACTGGGTTTCAAAGAACGTATTGCTGAGGCTACCTGTGCCAAGACGAGACACAGGCTCCACAAGACAAAGACCATGGCGAAACACATTACAGTGAGTATTATGAGATTGTGACTGACAATATCAGTCGAAATGCTACTTGCACTGCTACTGTGCCAGGGCCAGCTTTAGTGCTGGTGGAGCGACAATCATTTTTGTAGCCCTCACGCCCCATGACCACCTCCTCTGATTCACTACCACCAGGCAAAAGTATCCCTCATCTCTCCAATCATAAGTTATTGCTAAAAATACCCCCCTCCCCCACCGACGTCAGCGCCCCCTCCAAAAGGTCAGCACTCAGTGCACCTTCACCAGTCGCACTGCCCTAAATCCGGTCCAGTACTGTCCTCCCACACCACCCACAAAAAGGCTCCCCACTCTTTATCAGCAAATCTGCTCACATTATTACACTTGTGTAGGGGCTTTTTGATGCCTAACATCATGAAGCGAGACACTAAAACAAGTTCAGGATGGCAGTAAGACCCACCTATGTAAATGCCAGAAATGTACCCTGCTTGCTTTGTGCAATGTAAGGATCTAGAAGCAGCCTTAAAACAGCTGTAATTATTGTGGTCATCATGACTTCAATTTGCTGAGGTGTGACATATCCAGGGCTTTAAGTGGGCCGGGTCCTGTCGGTGCCCAGCACCGGCAGTTCTAAAGCGAAGGGGCATCGTTTGAGAACTGAAGAATTTTCAATATTATTTACAATAAAGTCATTGTTGCTACTTGTTTATCGTATGCAGCTAACAAACACTCGCAAAACCAATAGTCCTGGCTTGTTTTGGGAGTACCTCAGTTGTTATATTGTATCCGTGTGCAATAACAGAAAGAGGCAGCCACATATCAGTCAGGTGGGACATTGTGCTAAGCACAGAGTTTTAGCTAACGTGTTTAGGCCACGCACAGTTGAGAGACCCCGCCCCCTTTCAGTTTTTTCATTCCACTTAAAGCCCTGGGCATATCCATCTTTAAATGAACCCCTAACTTGAAGTGTAATGGTCGAGAATGGGCTTTAACATAGATGCAGCATCCCGGTACAGGTGGCGATACAGGGTACAATATTGACAATGCCCAGATAGCTCAGAGCGTCGCCTCGAAGTACTGAGCACACAGTCAGTCTAGCCAGCCTGGGACACTGAGACACACAGGGGATGGATGCATGGGCATATCAGAGCCACAGGGAGAACCAACCTGGACCCCGCGGGCCACTGCCGGAGTATGCACACACTGACACTGGCCCTGTGGCAGGTACTGCGGCTGAGCTGCCCCCGTGCTCTTCCCGCCTAGGAGTGAGTCCGACTGTCAAGAGTCGGACATGAGGGAAGGTCACAGGGTCAGCTCAGAGCAGCAGGACTCCTGTCACCAGGGGCAGTCAGAGAGTAACTCTGTCGGCGGACCCTGGCGCGCGGTCATCAGTGAATCTACCCCTGGGCGCTTCCATTCTATTTCCGGGGCAGAGGGCAGGAGCACCAGGGCAACATTAGGGCTTAGCAGGCTGCTAGTGACACAGCCATGCCACCCTCGTCACCCTGGCCATCATGTGAGCTAGCAACAGTCAAATAAGCACACCCCGTTGCATCCATTACTTCTGAGATCGCCTGCTGCCCCTCGCACCCAGGCCTAGGGTTTACTTTGTCCTCTGGCACCTTTAGTCCTACACTTATCATGGAGAAAAAAAAAACACCAGCTGCTGATGCAGCACGTGACCCTTAATAGTTTGGCAGTCCACAAACATTAAAATAAATACTGCTGACACCACGCGGCATAGGCCGCCTCTGCTGTACACCAGTAAGATAGGAAACATTAAACCACTTTATATACTGTAAATAAAGTTCGGCTGCAGAACAAACAACCTGGCCCCGTTTCTTCTCTGTCATTATGTGTCAAGGAAGAAGCTCTTCTCCATCCGTCAGAGCGGACAGTGCTCGCCAGGGTAAGCGGGAGGGCGGCAGAGAGGGGGAGGGGGGGGGGGGGGTCAGACCGCCTTAAAACATTGTAGGAGACAGTGGTGGCTGGCTCTGAGGGAACATTGGGGGCAGGAGTCGTAGAGGAGAACCAGGGAGACACACAAGGTTTGGAGAATAAACGGACACATTGGAAACATAAAATGTTAATAACTGGAAGTTAGCCAGGTCTTGAGGTGTTTTCTGAAGGTGAGATGGTCCTGGGTCGTTCGTAGGTGTGCGGGGAGGGAGTTCCATGTCTTGGCTGCCAGGTAGGAGAACGATCTTCCTCCGGCGGTGATTCTGCGAATCCGTGGGACGGTGGCGAGGGCGAGGCTGGAGGAGCGGAGCTGGCGGGTGAGAGTGTAGAGCGAGAGGCGGTTGTTGAGGTATTTGGGGCCCAGGTCGTGGAGCGCTTTGTGTGCGTGGGTGAGGAGCCTGAACGTGATCCTCTTGCTGACGGGGAGCCAGTGCAGGTTTCTCAGTTGGGCGGATATGTGGCTGTGGCGAGGGATGTCGAGGATGAGCCATGCGGCGGCGTTCTGTATGCGTTGTAGTCGTTTTTGAAGTTTGGCAGTGGTTCCCGCGTAGAGGGCGTTTCTGTAGTCCAGTTGGCTGGTGACGAGGGCCTGGGTGACAGTCTTCCTAGTGTCGGTGGGGATCCACCTGAAGATTTTCCGGAGCATGCGCAGGGTGTTGAAGCACGAGGACGAGACGGCGTTGACTTGCTTGGTCATCGTGAGGGAGGAGTCCAGGATAAATCCCAGGTTGCGTGCGTGGTCAGATGGTGTCGGCGCGGGGCCCAGTGCTGAGGGCCACCAGGAGTCGTCCCAGGCGGATGGGGATTGTCCGAGGATGAGGAACTCCGTTTTGTCTGAGTTCAGCTTCAGGCGGCTGAGCTTCATCCATTCTGCGACGTCTTTCATTCCTTCTTGGAGGTTGGTTTTGGCGGCGGCTGGGTCTTTGGTGAGGAAGAGTATCAGCTGGGTATCGTCGGCGTAGGAGATGATGTTGATGTTGTGTTTGCGTGCGATGGCGGCGAGGACGCTCATGTAGATGTTGAAGAGGGTAGGGCTGAGCGAGGAGCCTTGGGGTACGTCGCAGATGATCTCGGAGGCCTCTGAGCAGAAGGGAGGGAGGCGGACTCTCTGTGTTCTGTCAGAGAGAAACGAGGTGATCCAGTTCAGGGCCTTTCCTTGGATCCCAGTGTTGAAGAGGCGAGTTATGAGGGTGTTATGAGGGTGTGGTGGCATACGGTATCGAAGGCTGCCGAGAGGTCCAGGAGGATGAGGGTGGTTGTTTCTCCGTTGTCCATCAGGGCCCTGATTTAGTCGGTGGCTGCGATGAGGGCGGTCTCGGTGCTGTGGTTGGCTCGAAATCCGGACTGGGATGGGTCGAGCGAGTTGTTTGCTTCGAGGAAAGCAGTCAGCTGTGTGTTGACGGTCTTCTCTATGACTTTGGCCGGGAAGGGCAGGAGAGAGATGGGGCGGAAGTTCTTGAGGTTGTTGGGGTCTGCTGTAGGTTTCTTCAGAAGGGCTTTGATTTCTGCGTGCTTCCAGCTCTTCGGGAAGGTGGCTGACGTGAAGGAGCTGGTTATGATGGGGTGCGATGATTGTGTCGGCTTTGTTGAAGATATGATGGGGGCATGGGTCCGAGGGGGAGCCGGAGTGGATGGAGTTCATGATGTTGGTGGTGTCTTCAGTGCTGATGGGGGTCCAGGAGCGGAGGGTGGTGGTGGGGGTCGCTGGTTCGGAGGTTGGAGGTGGAGTCTGAGGTCCGAAGCTGTCGTGTATGTCTGCGATTTTTCGGTGGAAGAACGTGGCGAGGGAGTTGCAGAGTTCTTGTGAGGGTGTGATGTTGTCGTTGCTGGCGTTGGGGTTGGAGAGCTCCTTGACGATGTTGAAGAGTTCCTTGCTGTTATGGGTGTTGTTGTCTAGTCGTTCTTTGAATGATGTCCTTTTGGTGGTGCGGATCAGTTGGTGGTGTTTGCGGGAGCCGTTCTAGAGGGCTGTCGTGTTTTCTGTAGTTTGGTCGCGGCGCCAGGTTTGTTTTAGGGATCGTTAGTTTTCTTTGATTCTTTGAGGGCGTCTGTGAACCATGAGGTTTTCCTGTTGCTGGTCATGCCTGGGGGGGTTCTTGAGTGGTGCGAGGTCGTCGGCGCAGTTGGTGATCCACTGTGCGAGGTTGTGTGCCGCGTCGTTGGTGTCTGAGGTGTTGGCTGGCGGGTTCTGGCTCAGTGATGAGAGGAGCTGGTCTGTGGATATTTTGCTCCGGCATCTGCGGGGGATCTGTTGCGTGCGGTGGTGGGAGGTGTTCTTATTGAAGGTGAAGTGGATGCATCTGTGGTCTGTCCAGTGTAGTCCGGTGGAGTGGTTGAAGGAGACGTGGTTGCTGGCGGAGAAGATGGGGTCGAGCGTGTGGCCAGCGGTGTAGGTGGGGGTGTTCACCAGCTGTTTGAGTCCGAGGTTGGCGAGGTTGTCGAGCAGGGTGGTGGTGTCGTTGTTGCTGTTTTTCTCCAGGTGGAAGTTCAGGTCCCCTAGGAGGATGTATTCTGGTGTGGCAAGGGCGTGTGGGCTGATGAAGTCGGCGATGGTTTCGCTGAATTGTGTGCGTGGCCCCGGGGGTCTGTAGATGAGTGTTCCTCTAAGGGTGGTCTTGGGGTCAGTGTGAATCTGGAAGTGTAGATGTTCGGCGGCGGAGAGTGTCATCGGTGTTGGTCATGACGCCGATGGTATTCTTGTAGACGATAGCGATTCCTCCTCCGGTTCTGTTGATGCGGTCTTTCCGGGTGATCTTGTAGTCGTTCGGGATGGCTATGGCGATGTCGGGGGCCGAGGAGGCGTTCATCCAGGTTTCCGTGAGGAAGGCGATGTCCGGTGCTGTCAGCTTTGGAGACACTCCTGCTGTGACAAACAGCTTTTTAAGAGGAAGAGAGAGCAGAGGAGTGGACACTTCATAAGAAGCAGAACTTCAACATAAAACTTCAAAGCCTCAGACCCTAAATCACATTTGGTGTCATGAAATGAACTACAAGAAGAGGAGTTTAAAATCCTGAAATGTGTCATCTGCCAAGCAGCAAGGCAGGCTGTGTGAGATGGGGAAGCTCTGGAAGACTTCTGACTGTGACCATTACAGGGGGGCGTGGACTGCTAGTCTCCCTGCTGAGTGAGGGGACATCACCCAAGGAATCTAAGGCTATTTGTCCTGGAGAAACAGTGACTGCCTGCATGCCAAGACCAATGTACACTGTGAGGAAGAGGATAGCTTTGGAGGGAGTGAGGTTAGTGGAAAGCCCAGTCGAGTGGACTCCATATGTGAGGTATGAAGAAATGGCTGCTGCACTGAACAGGTCGTTGCCTGTGTGTAGGACAGAGTAAGCTACCCCATATGCCAGGAGAGGACCATCTTGAATTGAGCCGTGTGCTGTGCAGCGCCAAGTAGGCCGGACCCCATGTGTAGTGCTGAGTCAGTGACCACGTACGTCAGGAGGAACCACAGTGAAAAAGACTGCCATGCAGAAGAGCCATAGCCTTCTGCATTATTGGGTGCAACACCATAGGACAGGAGGAGCCACTGTGAAATCTGTGCCAATCGGGCAGGAGCTCGTGTGCTGTGTGATATGGTGACCCTATATTACAGAGGGGGTCAACAGGAGCATAAAAAACTGCGACCTGATCTGCCGCCTCCCGACGGAGAAGTAAGCGCTTGCACACCATCACCCAGGCAAAGGACCTAAGACAGGATTGTAGCAACCAACCCCTCTACCGGAAGAGGAACCGAACACTTACCCCGCAAGAAGCACTGAAGAGAGGCTCCAGTCAATTCGGGAGGGCACCCAGGAGTGACAAACTTTGCACCCGTTGAGTGTAGCTGCCTGGGACATGTGAGACCAACTTAACTGACCTCAGCTGCAGCCGCTTTGAGCGCCTGTGAACAAGGGGCACTCAGGAACTCCAAATGATTCACGCCAGCCAGGGTGCGTAAAACTGGTTTTGGGCCTCTCAGTCCCCGGGGAACATGTTGCGCTGGAACACTATTGACTTTAAATTGGAGTCAAAGTGGACTCTTGAGTCTCAGACTGCTAGTGGGGCATCCCCTGGGTGTTACCAATAGTGAATGGAGAATAACCACTAATCGCTAATACGAGGAGGGAGTGGGACAGGGAATCGCCAGAGAAACACTAGAGGGCTGTGTAATTGTTTGTCAATGTCATTGTTTTCCTCTGTGCATTATGCAATAGATATAAAATACTTCTTTTTTCATAAAAGTGAGTATTTGGCTGGACAGCGATTTCTTGCTGCTGCGCGCATTTTGAGTTGTGAGCCCATGTTCACTATCCTGTATTCACACCTCCTCCCAAGAGAGCCGTGGACTGCTGGGACCATGCAACACAGAGTCAAGTGCTAAAGGGGAACTTCACCCAGTTACTCAGGATCTATAGTAAGTTGGGTCCGTGACATCAGGAGCCAAAGGCATCAATCCCCACGGTTGGGCCCAGTAATCCCTGTTTGCCCTATGGCCCTTAGAAAGGGGTTCTGACAGCATCACACTTTATCACTAAGTGGTAACAGATAGCATTTGTTCTTCCAGTGCAGACTATATATCTTAAAATATACTCAAATTTTATAAAGGAAACTATTTAGTTTACAACTAATATGTTATTAAAACTGGGATGGCATCCTCATTTTCCCTTGTAAGAGTGTTCAAGTTACAAAGGTATCTCCCTGCAAAAAGACAGATATAATTCAGGACCACATTAAAAATGCAATAGGTCTTGGCCTCGTTTAAGTTAAAGCAATTCTGTTTGTAATTAGGTGGCTTTTTAGCTTTGCTTTTATTAGTGTTTTTCAAACTTTCATGTACATAGCATGCATACATGTATGCATGCATTTATATAGATATGCAGATGTGTGTATATATATGCATGTATATAAATATATACACATACACAAATGCATATATATTGAAGCTCAGGCTTGGTTTCCGTCTCTGTCCGACACTGTCCGAGTGCTTCCCACGAGACGGAAACCAAGCCTGAGCTTCAATATATATATATATATATATGCGTAGAGAGTGAGTGAGTAGAAGAGTGAGTAGAAGAGTGAGTAGAAGAGTGAGAGTAGTAATAGAGAGAGTAGTAATAGAGAGAGTAGTAATAGAGAGAGTAGTAATAGAGAGTAGAAGTGAGTAGCAGAGAGCGCATAGTAGAGTAGAGTGAGTACTAGAGAGTAGAGTGAGTACTAGAGAGTAGAGTGAGTACTAGAGAGTAGAGTGAGTAGTAGAGAGAGTAGTAGAGAGAGTAGTAGAGAGAGTAGTAGAGAGTGAGTAGTAGAGAGTGAGTACTAGAGAGTAGTGAGTAGTAGAGAGTAGAGTGAGTAGTAGAGAGTAGAGTGAGTAGTAGAGAGTGAGCAGTAGAGAGTGAGTAGTAGAGGAGCGTAGTAGAGAGAGTAGTAGAGAGTAGTAGTGAGAGTAGTAGTGAGAGTAGTAGTGAGAGTAGTAGAGAGAGTAGTAGAGAGAGAGTAGTAGAGAGAGAGTAGTAGAGAGAGAGTAGTAGAGAGTGAGTAGTAGAGAGTGAGTAGTAGAGAGTGAGGAGTAGAGAGTGAGGAGTAGAGAGTGAGGAGTAGAGAGTGAGGAGTAGAGTGAGGAGTAGAGAGTAGAGTGAGGAGTAGAGAGTAGAGTGAGGAGTAGAGAGTAGAGTGAGTACTAGAGAGTAGAGTGAGTACTAGAGAGTAGAGTGAGTACTAGAGAGTAGAGTGAGTAGTAGAGAGTAGTAGAGAGAGTAGTAGAGAGAGTAGTAGAGAGTGAGTAGTAGAGAGTGAGTACTAGAGAGTAGTGAGTAGTAGAGAGTAGAGTGAGTAGTAGAGAGTAGAGTGAGTAGTAGAGAGTGAGCAGTAGAGAGTGAGTAGTAGAGGAGCGTAGTAGAGAGAGTAGTAGAGAGTAGTAGTGAGAGTAGTAGTAGAGAGAGAGTAGTAGAGAGAGAGTAGTAGAGAGAGAGTAGTAGAGAGAGAGTAGTAGAGAGTGAGGAGTAGAGAGTGAGCAGTAGAGAGTGAGCAGTAGAGGAGCGTAGTAGAGAGAGTAGTAGAGAGTAGTAGTGAGAGTAGTAGTAGAGAGAGAGTAGTAGAGAGAGAGTAGTAGAGAGAGAGTAGTAGAGAGAGAGTAGTAGAGAGAGAGTAGTAGAGAGAGAGTAGTAGAGAGTGAGCAGTAGAGAGTGAGTAGTAGAGGAGCGTAGTAGAGAGAGTAGTAGAGAGTAGTAGTGAGAGTAGTAGTGAGAGTAGTAGTGAGAGTAGTAGTAGAGAGAGAGTAGTAGAGAGAGAGTAGTAGAGAGAGAGTAGTAGAGAGAGAGTAGTAGAGAGAGAGTAGTAGAGAGTGAGGAGTAGAGAGTGAGGAGTAGAGAGTGAGGAGTAGAGAGTGAGGAGTAGAGAGTGAGGAGTAGAGAGTGAGGAGTAGAGTGAGGAGTAGAGAGTAGAGTGAGGAGTAGAGAGTAGAGTGAGGAGTAGAGAGTAGAGTGAGGAGTAGAGAGTAGAGTGAGGAGTAGAGAGTAGAGTGAGGAGTAGAGAGTAGAGTGAGGAGTAGAGAGTAGAGTGAGGAGTAGAGTAGTAGAGAGTGAGTAGTAGAAAGTGAGTAGTAGAGAGTGAGTAGTAGTGAGCCAGTAGTAGAGAGCAAGTAGTAGAGTAGTAGAGAGCGAGTAGTAGAGAGCGAGTAGTAGAGAGTAGTAGTAGAGAGTGAGTAGTAGAGAGTAGTAGAGAGAGAGTAGTAGAGAGGGAGTAGTAGAGACCTAAAAAAGGCGAGACCTAAAAAGGGCGCACGTCTAACCTAAGGTGAACACACCTGAAGCGACTGAGGCACTCTGAAGGTCATTACACCCTTCCCCTGACTTTCATTCACAATCTCACGATTTCAGAACTGGAACATTTTCAATATTAAATAACAACAAAATCATTGTTGTCACTCATTAACCTTAAACAGTTAACAACCATTGACAAAGCCATTAGTCCTGGATGCTTCCAAGTGTATATCAGTTGCTGAATTATATATCTGAGAGCAATAACAAGACTCAGAGAGAAGCCAAAATACCGGCTAGGTGGTACACTATGGGAATCACACAAATTGAGTTGATGTGTTTAAGGCACGCCCTAATTTACTTATGCACACCCCTTTTAAAGACTCCACACTTTTTGCATACCACTTAAAGCCCTGGTCATGCAGCTTATGCAGCCAAAATGGACAGTTGTGGTTTTAGTGCTAACTCCCACATTGCCCCATCCCTTGTCACCCCCAGTTACCCTTTCATTTGCTACCCTCCAGGTCCGGGATCTATCAGCATCATTACAGAAATGCTCTGCAGTCTGCACGTAACCCCCCTTCCCTCCTCAAATAAACAAACTGAGCCTCGCAGCGGTCTGACCCTTCTCTGACTCGCTTTCTGATCTCTGCACTCCCTTTAAAGAAATGTGTTTCCATTACACTTCTCTCTACAGCTGTAAAATATAGCCACACCCGCTCGGTGGGGGTTGCTTGCTCTGAAAACAATGCAAATGCCCACATTAAAAAAATAAATAAATAAAAAAACCAGCCCCGGTGAGCCCGTGCCGGCTCAGGCAGAGCAGAGGCCAGTGTCGCTCAAAGCTTCGGGCACCGTGGTATGTGCGCAACGCACCCCGCTTCCTGGAGTCGGACGGTCTACGGTACGAGCCGTCCCAGACTTGCCCACAGTGCATTGTTTCCGTGGTTAATAAACGCCCGCTGGCCAGAGCTGCTCCTGCGCGGGAAGCTCGGTGTTCCGGCCTTCGTTTGGCCAAAGCCCCGTGTAACTTTGGAACGCGTTCAGCAGCAGCCTGGCGTCCTCATGCGGATTCCTGTGCGCAATGATTTAGGCTCACAGATTTTTCATTTACTGATACAGCCAGAAAAAACATCCAATTACCCTTCTGTAATTACTTTTAAATAAAGACGGAAACAGAAAGCAGATTTTACTTTCATCTATGTGAATGGATTTATCATGTCTGGCTAAAACCCAATAGTCATCAAAGCAAGACTGTACATTTATTGGTAAATAAATATGGAAAAATCCGAGTAGTAGCTTAATTTTTCAACATACGAATCATAGGTAAGGAAAACTGCTAAAAAGAGCAAAAAAAACCGGGAGGATAAATACAGGCATATCGGTCAAACAGCGCTCGCGCCGGAGCTGGTCTTTAGGGGGCCATGTGTTTGAAACACATGGCCCCATAAAGATAAGAAAACTTTTGCGACAGGAGGAAAGCAGGCGAGGGAGTCCAAGTAGGCCGTCCCAAAAAGCCAAAGGGAGGCAACATAGAAAGCTCTTTTCCAATGACTGTCCACCGTTTAGCATAAACGGTGACGCCAGCCAATGGAAGAGAGGGGCGGGGCTTAAAGCCTTTTACTGAAACTCCTCAAAGACATTAAATCTCACCGAGTGAGCTGTGCATGTGTGCAGCCACGCTAGCCGAGACCTAAAAAGCATTCGCTGAGCCAACTGGTCTGGCCTTGACTGCCAGCCTTTTGGCTTTTATCAATGCCCTTTTTGTTTTGTTTTCTGACAACTTTATTGCTGGAGGAGCTGCTGGGCCCTAGCCAAAACAAACAAAAAAATAGCGAACAGCGACAATGTTATTTTTTCGTCTCAAAAAAACACACTTTGACATAGCAGTGTCTGGCACAGAAGGGAACTACTAGTGGGATGTGCACATGCTCCTTGTGAAAAAGCAGAATTCAGTCACTCACAGTGAAGTTAGTCAATAGCTGACTTGGGCTAGTCCATTGCCCATGATTTATTCTGTTTGTGGGGAAAAAAATAGGGTGCAATATGTAAAATGAATGTATTCCTTTTCCCTAGTGAGGTGCAAAACCTTTTGACCAGACCCCCCCAAATGTTTTAAAGGCTCACACTTCATTGCCGATTTCCCTGCTGAAGTCCTCCAGGTCACTTGGACTTGCCAGTGGCTTGGGACCCAAGAAGGACCGTAGGAATTTATCCACCACAGTTTTTGGGGTGGGGAGACACAGGGCAACCCTCCCCAGATTTGAAGTAGAACACCCATCACAGTTTTTTTTTTAAGGGGAAATAGGTGAGTAAACAATAGACAGAACATATAGTACTCTTAAGCCATGCTGCACATCACCTAAATCTCCTTGAAACCCGTTGTGCAAACTCAGTGGGGGCTCTATGGCCTCTTTGTTTTGTTAATCATATAACCCCAGTCTTTGAAATGTTGAGCGTCTCCTACAAGAGTTCTGTTTGCTGAGCCAGCTCTCCAAGGAGACACTTGGAAGCACAGCCACGCATCCTCTGTCGCTATGTTTGATCTTCAGTGTCTGAAGAAACATTCCAACCAGAAAAACACTGCCTTGAATGATATAACTAACCATTTTATCAGAGTATCTGCTTTTTAAAGTTTATTATTCTGGTCTGAAGCTTCTACAAATACATATATTTCAGCATGACGTATAAACTTTACTTTCAGGCATGACGGACCATATTAGGTTTTTCTCTATAGTCAAGTGTTTGCATATCTGCTTTGTGTCCCTAGGCCAAGAGGGCATACTTTATGCATGGTATCTGTATATATTTTTAAGCTGACATATTATTGTTTTTCTTTTTTAAAGATGTTCTAATTCTGCTACTTTTATGGTCATATGCCAAAATAAAGTAAATAAAGAGTAAGCACAGGTATGTATGTGTGTATAGACTAAGTTTAAAGTAAATTCTGGTGAGTGTATTTATTAAACTCCATACACTAATTCTAACTGAGCACAAAAGTCTGAACTTTGATGGTAAACAGAAGAGAGAAGGCCGTAACCCTGCATTGTCTGAACTGTGTTACTTGCTACCTTGAACTCAAATACCGACATCCACACTTGACCAAATTGTGTGATCCTCGGCCCATTGATTTCCATCAATATGTATCATTTTCATTACCCATACAGCTTGAGAGTGCATTTATGTAACTCCGAGCTCTACAAAAACCCTGCTTATATATGGTTAATATAAAATAATATTGGTTCACATTTAATAACAATATATGCTATGTAACTAGAGACCGGTGCTGGCTTTAGGGCAGCAGGGCGGATGAGGCCGCACTGGGCACTGACCTAAAGGAGGGATTTGTCTTTAGCAATAACTTATGATTGTCAACATTCAGGCAGCAATAAAAATGTCAAGGTAACTCTTGTGATTAATGTTCCTGCGAGAGAGAGGGAGATCAAAGTTTTATCTAGTGACAGTTTTGACTTGCCATAAAGTAGCACAGAGGGTTAATATGCCTGCTGCAAAGAACAGGTCTGTATTTTCTGTGGACAGCTGAGTGGAATAGTAAAGCCTGCCTTCACCAGTGCTTCAAAACAAATGAAATGTATGTGAGAAAGGGGGTCTGAAGAGATGAGGGTCACTTTTGCCAGGTGGTTGTGAAGGAATCCGAGGAGGTCATGGAGGAATTGGTTGGAGGGGGCCAAAAAAAAAAATAACACAAAAATAAAAAATGGGATTGTAGCACCATACGGCACCAGTGCCAAAGTCAATCCTGAATAGAAAACATAACAAGCTGACAAGTTTTGTATAATTTATGGCAAAATTGTAAGGCAATGGCGGCATTCTCGAATGTTTCATTTTCAAAAAAATATTTCAATAAACGTCACAGTTCAGTGAAATAATCGTTTACACGTCATTGAAACACTTCAATAAGCTGAAAAATCCATGTTTTTCCATTTTACAGTCTATCATTTTCATAACATTTGTTGCATCTTTTATGGCTCGGCTCGTGACCTGTCTCTTAGAGCCAGGCCAGACCCAGGTTCAGCTCTCTTTAAGGCAGCCCGTGTCCCCCAAGAAATGTAGTCTCCTCTACGCCCTAGGATGCTGCACCTGCCGCACCCCAACTTCCAACGCCAAGTCTGATGAGAGGAACACACCCCGAAGACAGGGTTACCTCGCTCTTCTGTGCTCACTCGAAAACGTGAAAGCTAGTGCTTTGAAGCAGATTAAATAAAAAAAATCACTGCTCACCTTTCTTGGAACCTGCTTTCACTCGTGTAACAGACCAACATTTTCATAGACTACAAAAGCTTCCATGCATTTCACACACCATGATTCGGCATCCTTCACTTCTGGGGGGTCACCCTCTCGTCTCCCTCCTGGGATAGTGAACTGGGTGAGCGGTGCGACACAATAAAAGGCAAAGCTTTGGGGTAACAACACTCCGGCATAACGACCGACGTCTGCATTTCACTGGGGTGATGTTCAGACAGTCCTAGTGATAGCTTTCATTAAATAATGGTGCATGCTGAGACTTTTAGTCTCACTTGCCTGGTAGAAATAAGCACATGCCTACAATTCCCAGCATGCTAACTGTCAAGCAATGAATCCCCTCGATAGGTTTGAGCAAGTCACAAAGAAAGAGATAGAGAACCAGGGCTTCGGCCCTACCCATGCTGGTTCCGTCAGGTGTGCTCACCTTCTCTGTTCGGAGGGAGAGAATTTCGCCAGCTTCAAGTGTCCTAACGACCCAGGGGTGCTCTGTGCCAGCCGCAGGTGTTCTTTCACGGGATCTTTTAGGAGGAGGGCTTTTTGTCAGCCTGGAGTCCCCCCACCTCCTAGAAGGATTGTGTCAGCCTCAGGTGTCGCCGAGTCCCGTGCTCAGCACATGACAGTCTGCCCCCTTCCTCAGAGTACACCCGAGTACAGCTGAAGCAGCACAAACAACCACTCTTGCTTCCTGCTTAAAGGGCCAGCCCCACATTCCGGCACCGACAACTTCCTGCACAGCGCGCCCGCTGACACTGTCAGGCAGCCTGCGATTTAGTTATTTTAATATTTTGATTCACGTGACGCGACCCAGAGTTGCTGTTCAACGATTTCAAAGTCGCGTTTATAAAGTGTGTGCGGGAATGCAAACTGTTTGCTCATCAATATAAAGCATATATTTCCAAGAAAAAAAAAACGAGCACTGCCACGTGGCCTGAAAAATACTTCAATGGGTAAATGCTCTTCTGGAATAGACAGTTACATGTTTGTACTTTGATATCTTAAAAGCATTTCTAAAGCGCCATCAAAGATGAGTATAGCACTGTATATCTATCTAATCTGTCTTTCTTTTCATTCTTCAGAGGTCGACGCAACAAGGGGTTTTGGTTATGTTAAACATTCTGCAAGGGAAACAGCCAGGGCTATAAGTGGGCCGGGTCCAGCCGGGGCTCAGCATCGGCAGTTCTTAAAAGCAGGTGCTGAGACGGGCCCCTATCGAGCTCTCCATTGTTGCTTTCAACCTCGGGGTGAAAAAAAATGTAGACGCTGCAGCAGTACCACTGCTCAAAGCCTCTGATGTGTAACTTAAAAGATACTCGTTTTCGTTCTTTCACAGTCTCATCATTTCAGAACAAAACCATTTTCAATATTATATACCACAAAGCCATAGTTGTTGCTTATGTATCTTATGCAACTAACAACCATTGACAAAGCCAATAGTCCTGGCTTGTTGTAGGTATAATGTTACTTGTTATATTACATACCTATATATAATATAACTAGATGCAATGACAGAAACAGCAAAATACCAGTCGGACGGCACACTATGCCAAGCACAGATTTTTAGTTTGTGTTTTAAGCCACGCCCTTAATACATTGGCCACGCCCCTTTGAAAGACCCCCACCCCCAAGTTTTCATCGCACTTAAAGCCCTGGAAACATCCTTTTTCAAGTGGCATCTTTACCACGCATCTAAGTATTTGTACCATTGTCACGCAGGTAAGTATTTTATTTAAAATACTGATTGTAATTTTTTTTAAAGTGGGTAGAGATAAGAGTAACTTTTGAGGTTCGGGGTGGGTATAGGTAAAGGTGATTTTAGTGTTTAGGGATGGGTCGAGGTAAAGAGTGGAAAGAATGAGTTTAGGGATGGTAGAGGTAAATGGAGGTAAGTACCATTTTAGGGCTACGCAGGGCGTTCAGTGGCCGGGGTCCAGCCGGTGCTGAGCACTAACAATTTTATAAACAGGGCATCGAAACCTGCCCCTTTTGGGCTCTCTTTGCAAGCCCTGCCCTTGCAATACAGACTGGAGAGGGCAAGCTTAACAAAGATGGCGCGCGCATCGTTACCTGAGTCACACGTAATACTTACGCCATGAATCTGGAACCTGAAAAGTAATAGTAAGAGGAGGGGTGTTTTTTAAAGGTACCTTGGCCCCCTATGCCTCCTTTCTCTGCTGGAATCCAGCAGCATGGCTGCAGTCACCTTGGAGCTTCTTGCAGCTGCTCTGCTTGGTTTTGTGTGGACTCGACCTCTCCTCCTACATGCATGTCCTTTGCTCTGCTGCTGGATCTAATGCTATTTGAAACCCAAAGGGAATCATCCCTGGATAGACACCACATTAGAATAATGCAAGTCACAGGTGGCACTTGGTTGGAACTGGCCTTTTATGTTTTTGTCGCGCCTTTCCGTCCTCTTGCGCACCTGCTATTGCCCGATCACAATTTAAATGCAGTTGCAGTTTAGCCTCAGGCTGATGTGGAGCCAAGAATGTCTAACCTGCCAAATTTAACCATAGGAAAACAAGTTTATGCAGGTCATGAGCCGGGTTTCACACATTTTATCGTAATCAACGTGGCATGGAGGAGAGACTCATCTGAGGGCATTCATTGCCAACATGTCATGTTTATTGATTCGTTGACTGGCACTGCCATGGCTCAAAGGCAGGCTGATAAGCTTAGAGTGTGTCAGCCACCACCACCACACACCCAACAATGAAATGGAGGCTTGATTTCAACACACAGCACGCTAATGCACACATGCTATTTATAGCAATTGTACATTATGTCAAGTTAATATCTGAATTTATGGCATTACACAGCTGCTAAGCTTACCCTGGGACCCCCCTTGGCTTCTGCATGCATGCCCAGAGACGATGGGTATCTGCTATGCTCAGGATCAGAATGTAAATATAAACCATGCATCAAATATCATGTTTAAACATGATAATTAAAAAAATGTAATTCTTTAACACAGAGTAGCATCTCTTTAAAAAGGTGGCCATGCTACGGCCATTTAACGTTTGACGTCTGTGCCATCCTTTGTCTGCACCTCTGTCTAGCTGCCACCACTTATCGGATACAAGAGCACAGCTTACATTGGTGCAGCAGGTACAGTGGCACTGGGACCCATAGCTTGAGGGGCCTACTGATCCTTGATTATCACTGAATTTCACAGCTCAAAGACCAGCCTGGGGACCCAAGTCCTTCCTTGGACAAGGGCTCATTACATTCTGCTTACACTGCTATTGTTTTAAATATGCTAATTTGTGTCTGTTGCCCGCCTGTGCTGCGCACAGGTCCCATGTAACGTTTTACTATTTTATTATCTTTTGTGGAATGTGAATTCAAGAATTTCTTAAGCACGCATTTCTAGTTCTCATGATTTAGGCCCAGCCCCAAATTGTGTTGGCCACGCCCCTTTAACAGGTTTACCACACTCCTTTTAGAGACCACGCCACACAGTATTTTCATTCCACTAAAAACCCTGCTGTAGGAAAGTAGGATCTGCTTTTATGGCTACCCCCACTTTTTGCCTGGTGCTAAGCTGTTATTGACTAGTCTCACAGGGAACAAATCAGGACCCCAGTCCCTCTGCTTTCTCCCTTAAATTGTTATGTTCAGTAATTAGATACACCCCAGATTGGATACTGGGGTACCCTTATCAGTCCCTGGTATACGGTACTAAGGTACCCAGGGCATAGTTACCCCATAGGTCCCCCATGGGCTGAAGCATGCATTATGCCACCCATGGGAGGCCATTCAAACTGTAACTACAGGCCTGCCATTGCAGCCTGTGTAAGCTGGTGTAAGCACCACTTACGAAAGATGTAGGTTTCCTATATCTAGAGTCACTGCACTTATAAATCACCCCTATAGCAGGCCTTTGCAATCCTGAAGGCAGGGTGCTTTGTTCTAAGTGTGAGGGTGCCCCTGCATGAGCAGGACACCCTACAGCCTACGGAGTCCATTCTCCCAGGTTGTAAGTGAAGCAGCCATATACTATATAGAGGGGCACCGCGTAATTACGCGATGACCATCTCGAAATTGGCTGCAACGAATCCTATCATGTTTGGTGTCAAACATGTTGGAATTCTACCCCTACACCGTAAACAGTGTGGGAGGTATGATTCCAAGCACTGAAGAGTCCTCCTCTAAGGTCTCAGTGCTCCTGGTACCAGTGTTCTAGACCCGGACAGCACAACATGGCAGCTACCGACCAGAGACACGAATCTGCCCTCCTGCTGCTGAGCCAAGCTCGAGTAGGGTAAGGCAGAACAATAGGTATCCTGTCATAGGGAGGTGTGACCACCTACCAGACAAGATTTAGTGTATTAGGGCTGGGTGCGTGAGCTTGTCAGCACCACTCAGTCTGCATGAGGGGCACATTTGGTGCTTTCTTGCATAGCCCAGTTCAAACTAGCTCTGGGAGCCATTGGCTCCCGCTCTAGTGCAAAACTGGACAAATTACATGGGAGTAACCTCCACCCTGTCCAAACCCTCCCCTGGGATGGTCCTCTGAATCGTCCCAGCCCTTTCTTTAGGGTACTTAAGGACTTACCTTGGTGTAGGTCCCTAGATTCATCGTAGAAGACTATTCAATTTAGACACCACTTCAACTTCTACTGTCTGGGCATTCTGGACTCCGCTGGACTTCGTTTGGGCTCAACTTCGTCCCACTTTCAGTCTGCTGCATCGTCTGTGCCTGTGCACCATACAGGAACCTTCCAAGGCCTGTGGGCATCCAAGACACCTGAATGAATCTCCCATGAAGTGAAGGAGTCACTTCCCTGCATCTGCAGGGACCACAACTAAGCTGACCGGTGTGCTGAACTTGTGCTGCTACAGACTCTAAAAGGCTCAAAAATACAAGTGGTGGTTCTCCACAGCTCTCGAGGCCTGCCTTGCCCTCTCACCAAGTTTAAGGCTAGTATCCCCAGTGGGAGCTGCAGGAACCGAACCCCTGTGCACTGTGTCGATTTACTGTTGCAAAGGCTTTTGGCTTCCGTCCACCAAGATCTTCGGGCTCCACATAACCCCAACCTCAAGCATCTCCAGTGACCAAAGTCTTCATCCACATCACATTTTTTGCACCGTAGCCTGCATCTTTTGGTGAGCTGCTCGAGGTCCTCTCGCAGCTCCAGTGCCTCCAGCCTGTGGGTCCTGTTGAGGGTCACTGTCGTATTCCTTCTCCCCTCCTCCTTGCTGGGAACAGGTTGTTCCGGTGGTTGCGGTCTCTACAGAAGTATACGAGTAGCCATTATGGGTTGGTGAGTAGATGAGTGGAAGCAACCAAAAGAATGGAAATTTATTGAAAAGTGATGGTTACAGTCTCCAGCCACTGGGTTAAGGACAGAATACTGGATGATCACTAAACATAAGAGGACAAAGCCCACAGTACTTCAATTTCGCTAAGATGAGGCTTCTTCCTCCGGTTAACTCGCCTTTAGTCTTCGTCTCTCTTGTCAAGGGAGCCAGACGTCCCCAAAACAGAAACAGAAAACACCATGGGTCAGTCCTTTGTCTATGTGGCTAATACAATAGTGCTATCCCTCCACCTAGGTAGGCTATCACTGCTGTGTGAGGGAAACTGGGAGTGTGAAGGGAGAAGTCCTAGTCTGTGCCCCTTTTACTCATGCAGGATTCCCTTTAACCCTCTCCCCACCAACCTCCTCCAGTACTGTACAAAAGGCACTTGCCTGGAGCCACGGTCCTCCTGGACCACAGCACGGGATATTGCGGCGTCCTGTCTCTCTTGGGGACGTCCGGATACACGGGCAGTTGTTGTTGGAGAACCCTCCCTCTTCTGGCCGAGTCCTCCGACCTCCAGTATCCTCGATGTCTCGGCCGGGTCGGTTTCCTCCGTTTGTCCTCGCTCTCCGCCCTGGGCAGGTCCCGCAACTGGTCCTTCTTCCTGGTGTTCCTCCCCTCTTCCCTGTGGTCCTACTTCTTCTTCCCTCTATGGAACACCCAGGCCAACTCCTCCGGCGTTCTTTTCAGCCCCTACGCTTTCCCTGGTGATGAAATCAGCGGGTCATCAAACGTTTCTCGACCGCCGACCTCCTCCGCTGGCATCTGAAAGCTGGGCGCCATCTTGAAATTCCCAGACACCGCGGCTGCTGACTGCTCCATACCAGAGTGCCTCTCTTCCCAGGATGGACGATCGGGCCATTCCGATACAGGAAAGCGGGAGAGCTAGTCCACATTTCCCCGCAGTCTCCCTGGGATATGCATAGTCTGAAAGGAAAAGGGCTGTAAAGCTAAGAACCATCGAAGTATTTTGACATTGGTATCCTTATGTGTAGCTAACCAAGTAAGAGGAGCATGATCTGTTAACAGAAAAAAGTGACGTCCGAACAAGTAATACTGTAATGATTCCATGGCCTATTTTATGGCTAGGCTTTCTTTTCCCATAGTGGCATAATGGGTCTCTCTGGTAAACAGCTTCCTGCTCAGGAACAATACTGGACGTAATAGACCTTGGGAATCTGGTTGTGACAAGACAGCTCCTTGTCCTCTGTCGGAGGCATCCGTTTGTAACACAAATGACTTTCTGAAGTCTGGACAGGTCAGAACAGGGTGTCAAGAATTCCTGTCATGCGAGGGGAGGAAAACACGCCCTTATGTAAACAGGAGAGCTGTTACATAACTCAAGGAAAACACGCCCTTATGTAAACAGGAGAGCTGTTACATAACTCAAGGAAAACACGCCCTTATGTAAACAGGAGAGCTGTTACATAACTCAAGGAAAACACGCCCTTATGTAAACAGGAGAGCTGTTACATAACTCAAGGAAACACGCCCTTATGTAAACAGGAGAGCTGTTACATAACTCAAGGAAAACACGCCCTATAAAGGGAGGAACCGGGAGGTACAACGCTGTCGGATATTGTGTTTACACCGACGTACCTGCTTAGTGAAGAGCAGTGTTCCGGAGTGGTGCTCCAGTAAGGCAAGAACGGAGGTAGGTCGAGTCGTTACTCCCTGGGCCGTGTCTTGCCCCATCGTCACCTGTGAAGGACCCGGAAGCTCTACCGGATAACCATTGAGCTTCGCTTTCTGACTCGGCTGAGTCAAAGCGCAGTGGCGCTTTTGCTGGTTGGAGTCGTAACTCCCAGCCCGACCAGAGATACAGAGACTGCCAGCTGTAACGCACACCAGGAGGTGTTTGCCGCGTTACAGACTCGGAAGTCCACGGGATCGATCGAGCGGCTGCTCTCGGTTCAGTCTTCTTTGCTTGTGATTGGGGTATCGGTGACGCATCACCAGGAGGTGACTTCGCGTCCCGGTGCAGTCTGAGGAAGAGGTTGAGCGGCTGCTCCCTTCAGGTAGAGACCCCGGCTGGGTGTTTCCCTGACTCCTCGATTCTCCCCAACACTCTTCGTGCCCCTCACAGCCTACCGATTGGCATTGTCGGCCATTTCATTTCTGCCCTCTGTTGGCATACGCCGGGATCGGCGTATATGCAGAGGACGGTTAGGACCATCCGTGCTGTGGGCTGGTAACGTACTTAGCCTGGAGGATTCCAGTGACTATAACCTTTGTTTATTCCTTGTATTATTTTTGCCTTCATTAAAATAACTAAACCTTCACAAGTGGTTGCGTTCTCATTATCGTGTCTGTTAAACGATCCTGAGACGTTCAGGGCGTTACAAAATATCCGACCTTAATAAACACTAACTGTCTCCCGGTCGATAACAGACATGGCAACACTTGATGATGTGCTGGCTGCTTTAGCGACCGTGCAAATTGAATTGGCTGCCTCCAGGCAAGAAACAGCCGATGTAAAAGCCAGACTGGATGCTATCCATTTGGACCCGCTCACGCCCAGCACCTCCCTCACGAACCAGACCCCTGCGGTAGTAGTGGAAATGCCGGTAGCCGTCCCCTTAGCAACACCAGAGAGGTACAGTGGGGATCCTAACACAGTGCAGGTATTCCTCACACAAGTGGCGCTACATTTATCGTGCAAACCAAGGGCGTTCCCCACGAGTCAGGCTCGTGTGGCTTTCCTTATATCCTATTTGGCTGGAAACGCGGCACAATGGGCCGTACCTCTGGTGAGCAGGGACGACCCCATCTTATGTGATTGGGGTGCTTTTCGCGAGGAATTCCTGAAGGTCTTCGACAGAAGGGCTGACTCGTACACGGCGGACCGTGAAATGCTTGAGTTGAGACAGGGATCCAACGACCTGGTGCAGTATCTCAACGCGTTCCGAAGGCTGGTTGCGGAAACCAAGTGGCCTGTTGCTAAACAGACGGCGCTCTTCCATCACGGGCTGTGCGAGGAGCTCAAAGACGCCGTGGCTCATATTGACCCACAACCCAAGACATGTGAGGGCCTTATCAACCTGGTATTACGGCTGGAACATAGGCTAAGTGAAAGAAAGGGGGATCATGGGAGAAAATGAAAATCCCTTCCATCCTATGTGACAGTGGGAAGTCCTGAAACTGCCACCGCATCCATGGGAGAACCCATGGACATCGGCGCAATACGAGCGAGCCTCACAGCCACGGAGAAAGAGTCACACCGTAAACAAGGATTGTGCCTATATTGTGGCAAAAAAGGCCACTACGTACGTGAGTGCCCTGCCAAACCGAAGACGTCACGTTATCGGGCCAAATGGTCGGTAACAGCCGTGGTGGACGTACCGGCGGAAAACTAGAGGACTCCCAGACCAAAGAAGGGGCATCTCGGAGTCACTCATCCATCCCTTCACTTTCCAACTCGGTCACTAAGGGACAACGACACCTGTTTCTCACGGTGCACGTGGGAGTGCATGACCAGTGGATACCCGTTGTGGCCATGGTGGATTCAGGGGCCACTGGCATGTTTATGGACCACAACGAGGCATGCAGGCTAGGGCTAGTGCTTCTTCCCAAAGCTGTACCCGAAGACGTCTATGCTGTAGACGGAAGGCGATTGGTGACGGGGCCCATCGGGCAGCACACGGGGGTCCTTCCGATGAGATGTGGGAGGAACCATTTGGAACAAATCGATTTTAACATCATCCGAGCGCCCCAATATGGCGTCATATTGGGATTGCCGTGGCTACAGAAACACAACCCCTCTGTGGATTGGCCAACACATCGCATCGAACTGACGTCACCGTATTGCATCCTGCATTGTGGAATAAGAACGGAATCCCTTGACGCAGATGAGAGCGGGAGTCAGACGGTGGCTACAGCGGCAGAAAAAGATGTGGCTCTCCCCCAGGCTTATCACAGTTTTGAGGATGTATTTGATGAGGTGAAGGCGGAAGTGCTACCACCACATAGACAGTTTGACTGCCAGATCGACCTGGTGCCAGGGGCCAGCGTTCCCAGCGGCAGGCTGTATGCCCTGACGGAGCCTGAAAACGTGCATCTCCGGGGGTACCTGGATAAACTCCTCAAGCTAGGATTCATCCGCCCGTCCAAGTCTCCGGCTGCCTCGCCACTCTTCTTCATCCCGAAGGCTAATGGGGAGCTGAGAGCCTGTGTGGACTTTAGGGCATTGAATGCGATAACCGTAAAGAATCGGTACCCCTTGCCTCTCATCAGTGTACTTCTGGAACAGGTCAAGAAAGCTCGTATCTACACCAAGTTGGATTTGAAAGGGGCATACCATCTGGTGCGCATGAGGGACGGAGACGAGTGGAAGACCGCCTTTAAGACCAGGTTCGGCCTTTTTGAGTACCTCGTCATGCCGTTCGGTCTGTGCAACGCCCCGGCAGCCTTTCAGTACTTTTTGAATGAGGTATTCAGAGAGGAGTTGGATATCTACGTGGTCGTATATATCGACGACATCCTCATCTATTCGTCCAGTGTGGAGGAGCACGTACACCACGTCAAAGCTGTGCTCCAAAAGCTGAGGGAAAACATGCTGTTTTGTAAACTCAGCAAGTGTGACTTCCACGTCACATCCGTGGAATTCCTCGGAGTGATGCTGAGTCCAGAGGGACAGGAGATGGCAGAACGAAAGATCAAGGCGGTGAAAGAATGGCCGGTGCCCCAAAGCGTGAAGGACGTCCAAAGTTTCATTGGCTTCGCCAACTTTTACAGGCGGTTTATAGATGGATTTTCAGGATTGGTGGCCCCAATCACACAGCTACTGAGGAAGTCCAAGGAGTTTGTCTGGTCCCCTGAAGCGAACACAGCCTTTGAGGCCCTGAAAAGCGCCTTTGGTAAGGCGCCGGTGTTGGCTCACCCCGATCCGGATCTCCCCTACGTGGTGGAAGCGGACGCATCGGATGTGGCGCTGGGGGCTATCTTGTCCCAACGCAACCACGACACAGGGGTGCTTCATCCCGTTGCGTACATGTCCCGCAAACTCAACGACGCCGAACGCAACTACCATATTGCGGAGAAGGAGCTTCTCGCAATCAAGGACGCCTTCACCGAATGGAGGCATTGGTTGATGGGGGCAAGACATGTGGTATCGGTGTACACGGACCATCGGAACCTACAGTTCATGACGGCCACAAGACACCTTTCTCCCAGACAGCTGCGGTGGATGATCTTCTTTGCGGGGTTCAACTTCCGCATCACATATCGGCCGGGGACGGAAAACCGGAAGGCGGACGCCCTGTCCCGTCAATCTGCAGTTAAGGAACCATTGCCTGCGACCGAGCATTCCATCATTTCCCCGAGGATGGTATTGGGGGTTATCCAACCGGATACTTTCCTGAGGGGAATAAAGAGAGGGATCAGGTCATTCGCATGGCGGAGGTGGCTCCTCAGTCACAGAGAATGGCAGCTGAAGGACGGGATACCCCTGAAGGGCAGGTGCCTATTGATACCCACGCCTAGGCTAAGGAAACAAGCATTCATCTGGTGCCATGACTCTCCATGCGCAGGTCATTTGGGCTTTGAAAAAACGGTGGCTAGCATGGGACGGCATTTCTGGTGGCCAACCATGAGAGTGGATGTCAGGAGGTGGGGACAGGAGTGTCCTACGTGTGCTACCATGAAGGCCGACCATGGCCGAACCCAAGGGCTCTTACATCCACTTCCGACCCCGGATAGACCATGGGATAGCATATCTCTGGACTTCGTGGTGGGCCTACCGGTAGACCAGGGGATGACGGCAATACTGGTGGTGGTGGATTACTTGACGAAAATGGGGCACTTCATCCCCTGCAAGAGAGTCCCTACGGCCGGGGAATTGGCGTCACTACTCCTAAAGAATGTGGTACGACTGCATGGATTACCTGGAGTGATCGTGTCGGACCGGGGGTCGCAGTTTACTGCGCAATTCTGGAAGACTTGGTGCACTGCGCTGCATGTTAAGACCGCCCTGTCCACCAGCTACCACCCTCAAACGGACGGCCAAACCGAGCGCCTGAACCAAACGCTCAAACAGTATCTGCGATGTTTTGTGGACCAGGGCAGGGAAGAATGGGTCGACTTGCTATGGGTTGCAGAGATAGCCTATAACAACGCCACTCACAGCTCCACACAGTCATCTCCGTTCTATAGCAACTATGGCCAACATCCCAGGTTCTTGCCATTTCTACATCCGTTCAGAGAGGACAGGATTCCCGCCATAGCGGACAGGGTGGCACACATAAAAGACACGTTGATGCGCTCAAGGGCTGTCCTAATAGAGGCCAAGAGAAGATACAAGGCTGCGGCAGACAGGAAGAGAAGGCCGGGGCCACTGTACCGCACTGGAGACTACGTCTGGATATCCACAAGAAACATGAGGTTTCGAAAGAACAGTGTGTTCCATCCCAAGTACATGGGCCCCTATCGAATTACCAAGTGTATGGGTCCCGTGAACGTGAAGGTGTGCTTGCCCCAGTCATTGCGGATACACCCTGTCTTTCATGTATCATTGCTCAAACCAGCACCCTCCAAGCCGTCTGGGACACCCAGGCCGGTATGCGTGGAGTCGGAGGTGGAGTATGAAGTGTCGGGCATACGGGCGTCCAAATGGCGCAGGGGGAAGCTGTGGTACCTGGTTGCGTGGAAAGGCTATGGCCCGGAGGAGCAGTCATGGGAACCGGCTGAAGGGGTTCATGCTCCGCGCTTGGTCTCCTTGTTCCATCGGCGTTTTCCTGCCAGCGCTGGACCCGTGGGGAGCCGCTGAGAGGGAGGATGTACTGTCAAGAATTCCTGTCATGCGAGGGGAGGAAAACACGCCCTTATGTAAACAGGAGAGCTGTTACATAACTCAAGGAAAACACGCCCTTATGTAAACAGGAGAGCTGTTACATAACTCAAGGAAAACACGCCCTTATGTAAACAGGAGAGCTGTTACATAACTCAAGGAAAACACGCCCTTATGTAAACAGGAGAGCTGTTACATAACTCAAGGAAACACGCCCTTATGTAAACAGGAGAGCTGTTACATAACTCAAGGAAAACACGCCCTATAAAGGGAGGAACCGGGAGGTACAACGCTGTCGGATATTGTGTTTACACCGACGTACCTGCTTAGTGAAGAGCAGTGTTCCGGAGTGGTGCTCCAGTAAGGCAAGAACGGAGGTAGGTCGAGTCGTTACTCCCTGGGCCGTGTCTTGCCCCATCGTCACCTGTGAAGGACCCGGAAGCTCTACCGGATAACCATTGAGCTTCGCTTTCTGACTCGGCTGAGTCAAAGCGCAGTGGCGCTTTTGCTGGTTGGAGTCGTAACTCCCAGCCCGACCAGAGATACAGGGACTGCCAGCTGTAACGCACACCAGGAGGTGTTTGCCGCGTTACAGACTCGGAAGTCCACGGGATCGATCGAGCGGCTGCTCTCGGTTCAGTCTTCTTTGCTTGTGATTGGGGTATCGGTGACGCATCACCAGGAGGTGACTTCGCGTCCCGGTGCAGTCTGAGGAAGAGGTTGAGCGGCTGCTCCCTTCAGGTAGAGACCCCGGCTGGGTGTTTCCCTGACTCCTCGATTCTCCCCAACACTCTTCGTGCCCCTCACAGCCTACCGATTGGCATTGTCGGCCATTTCATTTCTGCCCTCTGTTGGCATACGCCGGGATCGGCGTATATGCAGAGGACGGTTAGGACCATCCGTGCTGTGGGCTGGTAACGTACTTAGCCTGGAGGATTCCAGTGACTATAACCTTTGTTTATTCCTTGTATTATTTTTGCCTTCATTAAAATAACTAAACCTTCACAAGTGGTTGCGTTCTCATTATCGTGTCTGTTAAACGATCCTGAGACGTTCAGGGCGTTACACAGGGGCATTACATAGTAAGTGTTTCAGAGAACGAAAACTGTCCTCCTGGGCTGTACCCTAGTCTATCCTTGCCCTACCGTGTTTTTGTCTAAGCAAATCCGTCAGGGAACTAGCTACTTCAGAAAACTGAGGGATGATCCTACGATAATACTCTACTAATCCAAGAAAAGTACGTACCTCTTTTCGGGTAGTGGGTTGGGGAATGTTTTGAATGGCCTCTAGTTTATTATGTTGTGGTTGGATGGTTCCTTCGCTCATGGTGTAACCCAGGTATTCTAGCTGATGTGTGCCAAGGGTGGTTTTTTCAGGTTCAAGGTAAGGCCTGCTTGTGTCAACGTATTAAAAATGCTTCTAAGGTGATCTAAGTGACTTTCCCAGTTCGGACTTTAAAACACTATATCATCTAAGCAGGCTTCCGCATATTTTTGGTGGGCTCGTAATATGAGGGCCATAAGTCTTTGAAAGGTTGCCTGGTCTCCGTGGAGGGTGAAGGGCATTACCTTGAAATGATAGAACCCAGATGGCGTAGAAAAGGCCCTTTTGTCTCAGGCTGACCGAGTCAATGGGATTTGGCAATAGCCTTTGGTTAAATCAATGGTAGACATAACCTTGGCTTTGCCTAGCCTTTCTATAGGTTCATCCGCGCGAGGCATGGGGTAGTTGTCGAAATTTGAGTGGGCATTTACCTGGCAAAAATCTGTGCAAAAAGGATGACTCCCATCCGGTTTAGGTACCAACACAATTGGAGAATTCAATTATGTCCGCTTTAAGCATGGCTTCTATCTCTTGTTCTACCACTGCCCGTCCAGCTTATGGTATTCTATAGGTTTCAGATTCACTACCTGTCCTTCCTGAGTGATAATATTGTGGGTGTTAGACCCGGGATCCCTGATTGGCTGAGGTAGATACCTTAGGCCAAATAGGGACCCGTGGTTCCACGTCTGGGAAAGGAAGGTCACCTTCTGAGATAGCCCCGCTCACCCCCTCGGTAGCTTGGCACGAGTAGCCAGGCTTATCTTCAAGGCAAATGTGTAAAGTATTTGTAACCACGCTCACAGCAACCCAATGATGACACCACAAAAGACTCCACACAAGTTTTATAAAAAGATATATGATAAGACCACAAGATATAAATCTAATGTATGAGTTTGTGTACTATTTCTCCTTGCCGGTTGTTAGGCCAGCCAGCCCTTGTAAGTTCTGGCGATATTAATGAACACTTCTAAACATTCTCCTGTGACCCTAGTATCATGTTATACAGTTCGTAATGCTAGAATAAGGCACTTTTGCAATGTTAAAAATAATGCAAGGCGTAACGCAGCAATCAGACACTCTGCAATGTAAAAAGAATGCAATGTGTAATGCAACAATCAGGCACTTTGCAAGGTAAGAATAATGCAATGCGTAATTCAACCACCAGGTACGTCGTTATGCAGAAATAAGGCAATGCGTAATACACTAATCAGGTAGTTCGTTATGTAGGAATAACGCAATGCGTAATACGACAATCAGGTATTTCGTTATGCAGAAATAATGCCATGCGTAATACTCTAATCAGGTACTCCGTTATGCAGAAATGATGCAATGTGTAATACGACAGTTAGGTACTCCGTGATGCAGAAATAGAATAATGCGTAATACACTCAAGCACCGATCCCTCTGTCCCTCCTTCTGACTTGCAGTCAGCCTCTCCACAGTTGCCCCAACACGGGTATGGTGTAATCAAAAAGTGCTGCTCCGCACTACGATCCGGTACTGCCACTCCCTTGGCAATACGAGCCGCGATACGAGCTGAAGCAGAGGCTTGCGCTGCCGAAATGAGAGGGAGGCCGAGAGCGTCTCTCTCTGAGCCTGCAACCCGCCCCAGGAGTCGATATCCGTTACCTGGGGGGCGCAAACTCACTCTCCTTTCCTCGTCCAATGGCTGGGCCTCCAATGCAATCTTTTGTGAATTGGCAACGGCGGGCTTGGGCTGGCGGCTCAGCTCCTCCGGGGCTGCCGGTCCGGGCCGCTGCTGTTACGAAGATCTCAGGCTGCCACAGGGCACATGCACACAGCATCGCTGAGACTTCCTGGAGCTTTGGGTGCGCTATCACCGGGCACTCTACAGGAAGGTCTCAGACTGCACGAAGATCACGTGCACAGCGTCGCTGAGACTCACTTTAACTTCGGGTGCACAATAACAAGGCAAATCCTCACGAAGGTCTCACGGTGCACAACGCACATGCACACAGCGTCGATTAGACTCACTTGGACTCCGGTGCACACAATAACAAGGCAAATCCTCACGAAGGTCTCACGGTGCACAAAGCACACGCACACAACGTCGATGAGAGTCACTTGGATTCCGATGCACACGATAACTGGACAATCCTCACAAAGGGGTTCAGGCTGCAAAAAGCACACGTACACCGCGTCACTGATCCTTGCTTGGACTGCAGGTGCCCATGATCACAGGGCACACCTTACGAGGGTCTAAGGCTGCAACAAGCATGCACACACAACGCCGTTGAGACTCTCCTGAAAACTTTTGTGTTCCAGTGTTTCCGCAACAGGGAGCCAGTTCACCTCGTGCCCTTCGGGATAAATTACTTCAGGACACAGCACAGCAAAGTCCTTTCAAGCAGGGGGACACAGCACACAGCAATGTCCCATTAGCCTTTCCTTGGTTAAAACAGCAAACTGCAGGCCAGCCCCAGAACACACAGCAAGGGTCTGTCCTTTCCTTCAGTCTATTCAGTTGTTTCTTCCTTGGCAAAGGTTCCTCTTGACCACGAAGTAGCTCCAGACTTGTTCAATCTTGATCAAGCCATTCTCCAAAGTTCAGGGGCTTCAGCTCTCATAGTTATACCTCTCAATGGCTTTAAAGTCTTTGTGTTCAGGGGGCACTGACCCCTGGTGAAACCAGTTCTGGCTGCCTCCCTACCAGTGACACCTTCTTCCTTTGATTAGTGGGATTTTGGATTCTCAATCACTCAGCAGGAGATGGGACAATTGTTTTATAGCAGCAACCCATGCCTCTTCACCTCTAGGGGCTACTCCTCCCCCTACACTTCAGATGCAGGTCAACCTATTGCTGTCTCACCTCCTCCCCTGGGTCAAGACATTCCCCAGATCCTATTGCTTTCAAATCCAAACAGTCAATCCACAACCATGCAGAGACACACAGAAATGTTAGAGCACAAAAACCCAGCTACTTCCAAAAGAGTGCCTTCTAAACACACAACGCAAAAACCACCTTCATAAAAAGATGTGTTATTACATTGTGAGTTCAGGCACACTAAACTTCACCTTTCCATCTTAAGCCTTTGGGAAGATAGGCTGGAAAACATATTACACAGCCTTCCCATTCTATCCTATGGTCAAAATGACCTTTCAACAGTGAAAAACTAAATAGAGATTATTTCAATGTCGGGACATGGTACACACCTTGGTACATGTCCTACCTGTCACATGCTCTGCACCCTGCCCAGGGGTACCCTGGACCTACCATAGGGGTGTCTGATGTGCAAACAAACTGCGCACAGGCACTGCAATGGCAGGTCTGAGTTCCCTTTTTAAGGCTACTTGTGTGGGTGGCACAAATAGTGCTGCAGGTCCACTAGTAGCATTTGCATTACCAGCCCTGGCACACATAGTGCACTTTACTAGGGACTTTACTAGCAAGGCAAACATACAAATCATGGACAACCAATTACCATTACAGTTTATACAGGGAGAACTTTCACACTGTTTAGCAGTGGCAAAGTGTCCAAAGCATCTAAGTTGGCAACACCAGAAAAAAGGTCTCGCGGGAAAGCAAAAAGTTTAGGGACTTTAGCCAAAAAGGGCCAAGTCCTACAGTGGGCTACTAAGGATGTACGCCCTGGTTTGCCTGAACTTAGCCCTGGGTATTGATCCAATAGCTGCCCCAATTGCTTTTGCTGATCAAAAGAGAGTTTAGCTCCCATCTGGGGTCGTGTTTCCTACCCTCTCCCCTTAGTTCTACAGTGACACCCAGATTTTGATTAAGGCTTACCTGGCATATCGGTTTTACTTCATTCTGTTTCTCTGAAGGGGGAAGCAGACTCTTCCCATTTTTAGGTCTCGCTGAGCCAGCGCACATGCGCTGCTCGGAGAGACATTTAGTATATGGGTTTTCAAAGTGCTACCCGCATGATTTCAGGCCTGAAGCTTGAGTGCACAATGGCGTGCACGTGCACAGCTGCTGCTCACACTCCCTCCTCCCTTCTCCCCCTCCCTTTTCGTCAGCTTTAATCAGGCTCCTCTGCTGCTGGCATTCCCCCCTCCCTTCTCGCCCAGCCCTTCTTGTCACCTCGGCTTGCACTCACCCCTCCTTTCTCCCCTTTGGGTCCCTTTCGGCCGCTTTGATGTTCTCAGTGAGCCGAGCAGCCAATGCTTGTTTTTTTCTCCCATCCATCCCTGGGCTGTCACGCTGACCCGCCCAGAGCCAGGGATAAGGTCAGCTAAACATGTGTCCAACCGCAAGAGAATGCGGCCCAAGTTGACCTCTTGCCGGATTGCACAGGAATGTGTCACTCCAGTGGAATTATTACCCCTTTTGTCTTTTAGCAGTTCCTCATCAAACGTTTATAATCCCGCCCCACAAAACTTCCAGGGAGTTTATTATAAACATGTCATGCTTTAGTAGAGTGAAGTCTCGACTAAACACACTTCACTTTGAAGACAATGTCCCACTCCACGCGTTTTGAACATGCTGCGCCAGCTGGTTAAATAAAAGTTAATATTTCAATAAAGTATCCAAGTGTTCATTTTCCCGAGGCATTCTGTTTGCGGCTCATATGCAGTGATTTGTAATAATCCTCTGCAGTTTGGAAAGTTTTCGACAAAAACAAGCTTACCATACTACAAAACACTACAGTCAAAAGTCCCAGATCTGAAGTCATTTAACTAGTCCATCAGGATGTTTGAAGCACAGCATATGCTTTTCAGCTATATTTCTACTGCACAACAGAACCAGAAAAATGTCCATGTACACATAAATTTAGCATGTAGTGTGACTTGCTGAGGATCACACAAAGTGGTCCAGTGGGAAAGCTGTGAATGGTCTCATCGAACTGGGATTCTTCACTCCTAACCACACCTCAGAGAGAGGAGAAAATCTTACCTTCTATTGCTTTTCATTTGCCAGCAACTGGAACACACCATTATAACTGGTATAGGGAAGAAATAAAAAAACTAGAAAGCTGGGTTCTCGTAATTAATAAACATGTATTGGCATCGCCTTCCAACCACAATAACTGGTTATTTTATGATTACTGCAAAGCGAAGGATTTCAAGATAGTTGTAATCCTTTTTATCACTTGCAGTGGTGGTCAATTGTGCTCTGCTTACCCCCCTCAAAAAGATGTAAATCTTTGAAATCTGCATGCCGTGCCCAAATATTTGTATTGATATTCAGCCATCTTCCACCTTGAATTCAATATACTGGCTTCTTCACTGGTTGTCCTGTTTTCCCAGAATCTTCCTTGAACAAAGGTTTTGCTTGGTTTCGCCCCTTTTTTGCTGCATTATAATGCAGTAGCTATAATGATTTTGATCGTGTGCAGAGAACAGACACAGCGCCTAGAAGCCCTTCACCAGAACTTATCAGTGGATGTGTTTAGTGGAAACTGATGCGTTGCACTGTCTGAGAACTCTTCAGTCAATAGCCTGATGAAGTCGACAGTAGTTTGAAGGTATTGATGTGCGAGATGTGGCCAACACCGAAAACCTCTATGATAGAGCGAGTAAATAAAAGGGCAAGAAGCTTCCACTGCAACATAGAGTAAAAAAGAAACACTGCCTCCGCGCCCACCCTGGCAAAACACTACAGATTCGTCATAGTGTTGCCTTGCCCTTGAAACATGCAAGGGCAACATAACACTAAAGTCAGGTTTACCTAGCCACGCAAGGCCACCCTGTGTGGCCCCGCCGTGTTGGTAAAACTGGAGTAACACAAGGCAGCGCGATTGACTGCATTGCGTTACTCTGCCCTGGGAAGGAGTTACATGGGGGTCATGGGTGTTCCTACTTACCCACCCATCGATTCCGGTGCATTCCCAGATTTACTTTGAGTGGTAGACCTCGGGGCTTGCCAAAATGCTACACCTTCCCAGGGGAGGCATATCAAGGAGAAATATCTTAATTTCTCCTCTTTTATTTTTCTTTCGATATATGTGCTGCATTCTGCAGTGCACGTAGAAAGAGGTAAAAGTCTCAGAGGACTGTTTTTCAGCAGGAAAATGTGCTTTCCAGCAAAAAAACATTTCTGCCTACAACATAGGTACCCTGGCACCACGGCACAAGGGGGCCTACATTGGCACAAGGCAGCATATTGTGCCCTGACACTAGGAAAGGGGAGGAACGTGCCAATTAATGTTAAATATGGCACATTCCTGCCCTCTCTCATTAACGCAACCTAGCAAGGTGTCTTGCTGCGTTGTGTTATATGAAAGGTTGATAAATCTGGGGCCATGTTTCCAACACTAATCTCTCCTATGCAATTATTTCCTGTAAGGATGACCCAGATTTTCAACACTGTCCAATATGTGTGTGTACCCCTCAAAGCTTCCTGCACAGGGTGCCTCCCATTGTAAGTTTGGCATTAGACCAATGGTTTAATGGGGCGCTTTTCCATGTGAAAACAGTTCCAATATAGATGCCGCTCAGTTCCTTACTGATTTGGCTTCTTTAGGTTTAGAAAAGACTAATACTGGTCCCACCTACTCGGCCGGCCATACATTAGATCTCAGTCTGATCAACTCTCCCTGCATATATTCTGAAGTTCCCCATACAGTAATATGGTCTGATCACTCCCTGATTAGTTTTCAGATTCTGGACATGCAAGCAGCTCCTACCTTTAATAAGTCCATCCACAGTTTTAGGAAACAATGGCATAAAATTACCCAGGATACCTTCATGCAGGAAATTACGCCCCCTACATTTGGAGAGTTGAGCGATATTTATTCTAATAAGAGGACTTGCACGGAACTATGATAACGGCTTTAGATACCCTTGCCCCCCTAAAGCTTCAACACAAAGTTGCACAGAGGCAGAATACAGACTGGTATATACCCAAACTGTAAAAGGAGAAGGCAAGGTGTAAAAAACTAGAGAAACAGTGACTTCAGTCTCATCATTTGGACAAGAAGGAATCCGTCAAAAATGCACCAGCTCTTTATCACAAGAATATAAAGAAGGCCCGGAAAGCTCACATTGCCGTCCAATTGAGCCAGGCAGGTAACTCGACCAAAGAACTTTATAAAGTCCTTAAATCCTTTACTAATCCCTCCGCCTGTGCCAACACTATCTCCCCTTCTCAAGCGTTATGTGACAACATTGCTGATTATTTTGAAGAAAAAATTAATAAAATATATGATAAATTCCCTAATGCCACAGACATCCCGAAAATCACACCTACTCTCATCTCATCTCCTACGGGGAATGCTTCTCTTCTAGAAAATGTTATTCCTATCCAGTTGCATACCGTGATGGAAATGTGAATAAAGGCTAAGTCCGGGTCACCTCTTGATAGCCTACCTGTAAAGATTTTTCGCACTAACAGTTACGCAATTAGCCCCTTCCATCTGCACAGTATTAAATTTATCTAGGAACGAAGTAATTCTCCCACATGCATGGAAAACTGCACAGAAATTTCCAATTTGCAAAAAGACAGGCCTCCCCCATCCGATCTATCAAATTATCAACCATTTCTCTTCTTCCATTAATAAGTAAGGTCCTAGAATGCCATATCAACAAAATACTCATGGAACATATAGAGTCCCGAGGCTGCCTAGATCCCTCTCAGTCCGGTTTTAGACTCATGCATAACACGGAATCTGCCCTGATAGCAGTCATGGAATTACATTACGCTTTCTTTGGGTAACAATTAGGTTGTACTATTGGTGCTATTAGACCTATTGGTCGCTTTTGACACTGTGTCACATCATAGATTACTTCACAGAATGGAGGAGATAGAAATCAGTAGGCGAGCTCCTCAATGGTTCTCGAGTTTTCTAAGTCAACGCATGCAGACCATTAATTTGGGTCTTTTCCACTCTTGTACCATTGAGCTCACCAAGGGAGCACCTCAGGACCCCTGCCTTAGCCCCACCCTACTCAATGTGTATGTGGCTCCCCTGTCTCAGATTGTCAGAGAATTTGGGTTCACCCCTTTCTCTTATGCGGATGATACCTAACTTCTCCTATCTTTTGACAACAATGATACAACCTCTAAATTCTGCTTCCTAGCAGGCATCAAAGTGGTTTCAGACTGGATGACAAAAAAGAAATCTCCAACTGCATGCTGAAAAGACAGAGATTATGCTCTTTGGAAATGCCCAAAAGCTCTGGGCTGCAGACTGGTGGCCTCCAAGCCTGGGCATAGCTCCAGTTCACAAATGGTTTGTAAAAAATGTATGTATCGGGTTGGATCAGTACCTCACAATGAAAGATCAAGTAAGAGATACAAGCGGAACCTGTTTCCATATGCTGAGTCTTTTGTGCAGTGTATTTCAATTCCTTCCACTCGAGGTAAGTAAAACATTGATTCAGGCACTAGTTTTTAATTGCCTAGATTACTGCAATGCACTTTTGGCTGCCACAAATGAAGCTTTAATGTATAAACTTCGAGTGGTCCAGAATAATGAGGCCCGTCTGGTCCAGAATTTGCATCCAGAACAACTGAACATCTAGAGATAGATAGATAGATAGATAGATGTAGTTATATTTAGGGTATATATATATATATATATATATATATATATATATATATATATCCCAGTGGCAGTTGCTAGGTATTTCGATAGGCAAAGCATTTTTTCTTTTCCTGAAAACTTTGAAGAAGTTTGACAAATCATCACAAAACTTTCCAAACAAATGCTGTACTAACTCTACTCCAAACTGGAAAGTTCTGGGGTGATCCATCAAGCGGGGGCCATGGAAAACGGGAGGTACTAAAACGCGTTTTTCCATTCATTTGTTCATAGGAAATTTGAATACAGATACAGCCCAAATTGCTAATCAGATTTGCACCATGTTGGACAGAAAGCTAGATCATGGTCCAGGAAGTGTGCTTTTTGCGATTTGATTTAAATCCGTTTTAGTATTTTTTGAGCAATTAAGCCTAAAAATTGTTGTATATTTCACACTGAAAAGTATCTACAGGGCTGACAGATCTCCAACGGAGATCTGATTAGCTGCCCCCACATCAACAACAATTTGGCAGTAGCCATCTTAGGACTCGGGACTCAGTCCCAACTCCTAGGAAAAAAAGTTAAAATAAACATAAAGGAGCAGAGTAGGGATACCCTGGCCCCCTAGGCCTGGTGGGAGGGGGCCCAGAGTAACCATTCTGGAGGCCCAAGATTTAAAAAAAAATGTTTCTGCAAATTTGAATGGGATCTGCAAACCTGCAGAAAAGGTTTTAAGAAAACAATGCATGTGCTGTAAGAGCTCCTGGGCACCCCAAAACGCGGGGCTAGCGGTGTAGAGTGGGTTCCCAGCGCCCGGGGCAAGGCAAGTATCCTTCCACTTTTCTTTTAAATTTGGGGCCCATGAGAATGCCCCTGTGCCCCTAAGAATGCCCCTAAGAATTTTGCGCCTGGGGCACCCACCCTGTGGCCCCGCCAACACTACGTCACTGCCCGGGGCTGACATTTTAATAAAGGAGAGGGGGCACGTACCCCCCCCCCATTTCCTTGAGCCATTTTTGCTCCCAGGCACCCCATCCCCTGGGGCCAGGAAAATTAGTGAAGGGGAGTTGGGGGGCACATTCCCTTCCCAGGCCTGTTAATGCCCTGGGGACCCCAACCAATGGGGATGGCTCACTCACTGTGTTTGGGAACCACCCCAGGGACACAGTAGTTGGGAGGCATGTCTACTCCCACCTGGCGAGAGCTTTAAAATGCTCCCGCCGGGTGGGAGCAGACATGTGTTTCCTTGCCCGCACTCTTGTAGGCAGGGAAACCCAGATTGCTTTTGCCTTGAGGGAACAAACAAAAACAGCTGCCATCTCCTGATGCACAGTGGATGGGTGCATGCGGGGAGCAGGCGAGGCAGCAGGGGCCCTGCCCCCCACAACCTCCAAGGTTCTGTGCCCATGACGAGATAGTCTCGTCATGGAGCACGGTCGCGCTGTGCCCATGACGAGACTATCTCGTCATGAACCCCACACGCGTGTGAAACGCCCGGCACAGTAGGGGGAAAGGGCGTGGCACTGAAGGGGTTAAGACTAAGGGAGTGGGGGCCAAGTGTCTCTCTCCTCTTAATAATAAGACTAAGGGAGTGGGGGCCAAGTGTCTCTCTCCTCTTAATAATAAAAAAAGAGCCCCAGGGACATGGGGTCTCCGGGTCTGTTGGGGCTCATAGAGTGGAGTTTGCACATCCCCTCCCCTTATTAAAAGAAAACAGCCCTGGGGCAAGGGGTCTCCAGGGCCTATATCGGATGGAGGAGAGGGGCCACGAGCCCGTCTCCCTTAATAAAATAAAACAAGCATTGAAAATGCAATAGGTCTCGCCTTTGATTAAGTTGAAGCCATTTGTTTGCTAATGGTATTGTATAAAAGCAAACAGCTTTACCTTAATGAAAGGCGAGACCTATTGCATTTGTAATGCTTTTTTTTTTGTGAGTTGTTCCGACTGCATGCATGGTACCTGCCAAACCCAGCCGTATTCCTCAGAGAGTTGGTGAAACGGCTGCGGTCATTCCTTCTCATGAGGACGAAAGTAGCTTGCTGGTGACTACAGTGAACCGACGGGAGTATGGTAGTAAGAAGGGGAAAATAATCTGTCAAATGATGTGCCCTGTTGTGAAAGATTTTTACCCCAGAGATGTTTTTCTTACAAGAATCAAAGAACGTAAAAAACAGGAGTAACACCCGTTTGCCCAGGTGAGACCGGGTAAATTATAATAGCAAAACAACAATGTCTCAACCAGTAATTACAAAGGCAATTAAAGTGAATGCATAAATCATTAAGGAAGGGAAACAGGAGACCAAGATAAGAAAAAAAGCATTATTATTATGCAAATAGTTATGACAGCACTATATTACAACTGAATTAAAGTAGCCAAAAAACATACCAATTGTGTACTGTCCGTGCTCAGTGCAAGTGATAAGTGCAGTGACACAAGTGATATATACACAGCGTGAAGCGGCGCAAAATAGAAACAAACAATAATCACAATCAAATAATATGAATACAATGAATAATTTGTTTTGAGGATTTAATCAGTGACTACTGAAACAGGAGATTTAGACCAGGCACTTAATCACTCAGAAGAGGAGGAAGATGTCAATGCAATACAGATTGCAGCCAATGGAAGACATACTCTGACAGTTAAACTACTCAAAAAGGGGTTACCACTCAGAGGAGGTGTAGTAATATTCGTGATAGAGGCACACGAAGATTTCCAAACAGAGGTATTCTATTCCTGGGTTACATTCCCAGCAGCAAATGCTGTAACAAACACTTTTCATTATTACTTACAGGAAGAGACTCCAGAAGTCTACACTCCGCTTACCTACCAGGAACATATTTTCTGGTTTATTGGCGCCCTACCCCACTCAAGAAAAAGAACAAGGCTTGGTCCTTTAGGAAGACCAGAAGCAACATGGCCGATATTAGCGGCCTATGCACCACATCCTGACATTGACACAATGCCACGTGATGAACTGCTTGTTCAACACAAAGAGTTGATAAAACTTTACAGAAACATGACACACTTCGTCCTGAGGACACTAGCGGTCCAAACAACAGTTATTACACCAAATGCAGCTCCTACACAGAGCACAGCTACTAAAATTACTCCACAAACATTACACAAGGTAATGAGTAAATTGCCCACAAAATGTGAACAAATTCCTTTCTGGGTAGCCCAGAAAATAACCCAGTTAGAAGCAGTATTCTCAAATACAACACTTTTTGAAAAACACAGAATGTTAACAATCTGCTTGCCCATGGGGATCACACCGCTGTTAGAGGATTGTACCTCTTGGGGTACAGTCTTTGCTGCCATATATACCAGAACTCATGGTATTCCTTCATTAGCAATAATACCAGATGTATTACGACAAATACAAAATGAGTACGGAGCAGAGCCTGCCCTAAACTTAGGGATAAAGTTATTAAATTACTACGACCAGGTATCAGCCAGAATACTAGCTAACATCAAAGGGGAAGCAGCATCACTGTCAATCTGCCAACACCTACGGGAGTTCTCTCCACTAGAACAGGTGAATGAACTACCCAAAATAATTGAAACTGCGTATGCAGAATTAGGCAGGGATAGTTTGGGGGGGGGGGGAAGCTTTAAAACCTCAACTAATGGGCAGTCCCGAAAAGGACACTTCTAAGCAGACACCTACTTCTTCTAAAAAGAAGTGGAATAATAAAAAACAAAACTCTAAAGACAAGAGATCTCAGTCCCAAGGTAGGTCTCCTCCACAGGAGCCCTCTGAAAAGAAGTACAACCTTATGAATAGGGATAATATTAGGAAACCTGACAGGTATCAGGATACTGATACACGTTCCTCTCCTTCCTTTCAGGGCTCGAAGAAAAGCTCCGAAAGAGAAGGACGGTTAGAAAATAGAGAGTAGCGTACACAGTCCAGAGACAAGCAGCGCACTCAATACTTTACTTCTAAAAAGAAGATAAGCAAAGCTCAAAACCTCAATTTAAGAAAAAGAAAGTTGCTGGTCTGAAAATCAGACATGCCAGGAATTCTGAGGACAAAACTTCTGAACGGGTAATGGGCTCTGACGATGCTAGACAGTGCGGCAGAAGTAACAATAGCTCACCAGAACCTGAAGGACTTTCTGGTGACAGCGGAGTTGAATGATTACATCACGGTGGAAACACCAGACACCAGGGTGAGCGTCCCACATAAGTTATACAAAATAACACTCCAGATGGAGGGGGACAAGCCCAGGAAAGTAAAAGGTCTTTTTTGGAAGAACTTATTATCTGGTTATGACATCCTGTTAGCAGAACAAAATTGGCCGCCAGCATTTGAAATGGAGTGCCTCAGGGGAGAAAGTATAATTTTTCCTGCATTTTGCCGATCATGTTCCCGTTCACCTTAAACATACATGTGCACGGGAGTGGGCAGTAGCCCAAGCTCCAGCATTGTAAAAAAATCACGTTGGGTAGGATGAGGACTCAACCTACCACATGATCCCGTTAGAAGTTTCACCTATTGCTCAGAGGCAATATCCAATAAAGCAAGAAGCTAAAAAATAGGTCAGGGAGATCTTAGATCAACTTGAATACCAGAGGGTCATTGGAAAATGTACCTCTCCAATGAACAATCCTTTGTTTTCCGTCTCTAAACCCGACAATACATATCGTCTAGTTTTAGATTACAGACATTTAAACTCATGCACAAAAACATTTGCTGTCCAAAATGGACATAGTGCCGCATTAATGAATAACATTGTGCGCAAAAAATACAAAACAACACTTGATATCTCAAATTGATTTTTCTGCCAAAATATAGCGCCTGAAAGCCGGAGACAGCAGCCAATTTGGCTAGTGCTAACTTCACGCTGCCTGGGGACCTAAATCTCCATTTTGAGAACGTCCTACAATCAGATGTGCGCGACCTAACTGAGGAGCTAGCCGTATTGCAACTCACACAAAAGGTAGCTGGCCCTACCCACACCAAAGGCCACCTACTGGACCCCATTTTCTCCAATTTGGAGAATTTTTTAGTTAGAGACCCCGTTAGGATGCCTTGGTCCGCCCATTTTTTAATTCCTTTTACTTGGACTCAGCAAGCTACTTCCACAGCGACCATGGGAAGTAGGAAATACTCACGGACATGATCTAAATTACCAATAGAATCATGGGTAATGACCCTGGAAAATATCAGACCTACCTAAGACCCCGATCCTGTCATTGCGTACAATAAATTTAACAACTGGATGGAATCATCACTGAATTCTGTCCTTCCTAATAAAAAGACATTTAACAAGGCAGAAACCAAGCGTAATCCATGGTATTCCCCGAAACTCAGTGATCTTAAGAAGATTTGTAAGAGAGCCAAAAGGAAATGCAGGAAGGATTTCTCTGCCAGTCATAAACAAAATTATAGAGAGGCCATAAAAACCTATAAAACTGAAATTCAATTGGCCCAAACTATACTACGATGAGATAATTCTAGCAGCTGCAAATTCCCCTCGCGAAATCTTTCGCATTGCTAAGGGCCTACTTACCATCCCCTCCTACTGTATTGGAAGATACTTCTGCGCGATGTAACCTCATAGCAGATTTATTCTCCAGTAAAATCCAAACCATTTATTCTTCCTTCCCTCAAATAACATCCCAATTACATATTGGAGAGCAGGAGAACTTGGACAAAAGGAGAGTCGGCCTAATTCAGGAAACCCCTCCACTTAACCTGTCCATGTTGCTAGACATCATGAGTAAATTGAAATCAGACTCTCCCACTGACCCTGCCCCTCTTAAATTTCGCCTCTAAAACTCTTTCTCCAGTAATCCTTGACCTGATCAATGCCTCCTTTTCCTCAGGAACGGTCCCCCCACTGTGGAAACGGGTGATGGGAAGCCTTACTGAAAAAAAACAACTCGGAAGTTTGGAGCAATTACCACCCCATCTCCCTGTTGCCAGCAATCAGCAAGATCGCTGAGAAATATGTGAACTTGGTATTGTTGGCATTCTTGGAGAACAATAACCTTCTCCATCCCTCCCAGATGGGTTTCAGACCTCAACAGGGTACCGAGACGGCTCTTCTGGTGGTAGTGGAAGAGTCTAGAAAAATCCTAGACGCTGGAGGCGTTGATAAAAAGGCTAAGTGAGGTGGGAATTGCCGGGACCATGCTCAATTGGCTGCAGTCGTTTCTAGAAGACCGATCCTTCGAAGTTCTTGAAGAAGGCATTTCCTCAAAGCCCATACCTCTTAACTGTGGGGTCCCCAGGGGTCTTCCCTGAGCCCCACACTTTTTAATGTTTATTTGAGGCCTCTGGCGGAGGTGGTGCTACCTTTCGCAATCCAGATCATCACGTATGCTGACGACACCCAGTTGGTTGTTTCTTTCAACCAACATGACCCTTCCAGCTCTGGTCTTGCCCTTTGTCTGGACAAAGCATCAAGGTGGATGGAAGATTCATTTTTGAAACTTAATGGATCAAAAACTAAACTAATGCTCCTAGAGAATAGAGAAAAAACAAATCTTGGGCTACTCTGGAATAGCTCTTTTGGTCCTGCCCCCTCCTCTAAAGACCAAATCAAAAGTCTGGGTGTTTGGCTCGACCAAAACCTTGATTTTAAAGAGCAAGGGCAAAAAGTAGCTGCAAGTTGCTTCGGGATCCTACGAATGGCCCGTAAAGTGCTCCCACTACTCCCTTTTCCAGCAAGAAGAGTCCTAGTTCAGGCTCTCATCCTGTCACGTCTTGACTATGCGAATGCGCTTTATCTTGGAGCTCCACGATATGAAAGTTACAAGTTGTTCAAAACTGCGTGGAGCGTATGCTGATGAACATCCCAAAGCGTTCTTCAGCTAAACCAGCTTTGGCATCTCTACACCGGCTCCCCATCCGTGAGCGCATTCAGTTTAAGGCATTATACATAGCCCACAGGGCACTTGCAGGTAAGAGATCCTTGGCTATTCAGTCCCTTATCCATCTGTACCTCCCAAATAGAGCCTTAAGGTCGGAAACTAAATATTTACTGTCAACACCAAGAATAAAGAGAGCACAAAGTGGTGGCCGCCTCTTTTCTCATAATGTGGCTAAAATCTGGAACAGTCTGCCTTTGCAGATCCATGCCCAACCTAACTACCTCACCTTCCGGAGACAGATTAAAACATTACTCTTCCCTAAATGAATGGGTTACAGCTCAGTGTGTAATCAGGCAAAAGCGCGGGGATGCCTGTGGGTAACCAGGCGCTCTATAAATCCTGTTTCATTCATTCATTCATTCATCTGACCGCATTCAGTGCGTTAGGGTCCCAGCGACAATTTTGTCGACTAGCCCAAGGGTATAAGAATAGCCCCGGGGCATTTTCAGCAAGATGTGGATGATATTTATCTAACGGACGACGACTTAGAGAGGCAGTTGACCGGGTAAGCACCATTATTATGGGATATGCCATTGAGGGCAACAAATTTAACTTTAAAAAATCAAAAATAGCCCACCTCAATGTCCTATTTTTGGGATACGAACTGTCATATGAAGGAAAAAGTCAGGCAGCAAACTTTTTAGAAAAGTGTGGGCTGCTCTAGCCTCCAAAGCCTCCAAAATCATGAAAAAATTTACAATCAATACTAGGATTCCTAAATTTCAGCAGAACATACATGTTAGATTACACACAAAAGGGAAAACCTTTCTACGACATAATAAAACCTGACTTTTCAGCCAGAAATTGGACACAAGAACATACTAATATTCTTCGTTCACTCCAGGAAGACATGATAGCTTCCAAACACGCATAAACGTACGCCACTTGGTGATCCATATAATTACGGGTCAATGCGGGTACACTTATTTGACCTTCAATGAAAGCGAAACAGTACCAATCGCATACAAATCACACCTGTACACAAATGCAGAAATGCGTTTCACTTCAACAGAAAAAATCCTGACAGCTGTTCAGACGCTGTCGCAAGAGAAAGAGCACTGGCTCAGGGGAAACGCATTATTGTTGTAACCCCGGTACCGGCTTTAGAAGCTGTTACAAAGGCCAGCATCCCAAATGCAAAAGCCTTACATCCAAGATGGATACAATGGGCTAATTCTCTTACTGCAACAGACGTTGAATACAGGTTTGATCCAAGTTTAAAAACACAAGCGTTCCTCCAATACGAACAAGAATATCCTCTACCAAATTAAATCTTGCCTCTCGATCAGTATGAATATATCATTTATACTGATGGATCTGCGCAACCGGCCACAGGAAGTAAGCAGCAATATTTTTCGGCGTGTGCTATCGTTAAAGGTCGCATGCAAGTTCCATCCTAGTTACACAAAAATGTAATCTCTAGGAGACTGCACGACACAGTTGGCAGAATTAAAAGCACTGATACTGGCACTAGTAAATATAGATCACGAATTCCCCACACTAATCGTGTGTGATTCTTTTTACTGTGTACAGTCGTACAATGAGTACTTACAACATTGGGAACAAAACGGGTTCAAAGATGCGAAAGGTGGCACAATTAAGCATAAAATGCTATGGGAATAGGTAGCAGAGTTGAAAGCCGAGCTACTGAGGGCTCACGTGATCCACACACTGAGTCATCAACGTGATGGCATTCACGTTGCAGGGAATTCATTGACTGATGAAGCCGCAAAGGAGGCTGTTCGCACAGCTTCCGTAGCTGCACTCACTCATTCAAAAACGAGAATAGGCGGAGATATTATGGTAGCTGTCATTGCATCACACAAAGGCAGCTCAGCAGTACCTAAATAATTTCCACTCAAATACTCCTACAAGTTAGATGCACAAAACATTCCATATGCTCAGATTCCTGGAGTGGGGGATAGAGTAATACCAAATATGGTTCGTAGGCAAGGTTTAATACTAGCTGCACACAAGAGTTTGGGCTCTGCGTACACAGGCGTTACAGCGACTATTTCTTTACTGAAACAGCGTTATTGGTGGCCAAGGTTACCTAAGCAAATTAAAGACTATGGGCCTCATGTAGGTAGCCAAATACCGGTCGGTAACGGCCGATTTTCGGTAAATATGCCGTTACCGACCGGTATTCAGACAAGTGAGATGTAGGAGTCCAAAAACCACTTTTCGGTAAATATGAGGCGGTAAATACCGATTCATATTTACCGAATTCCAAAATACCGAATCAGATTTACCGAATACATAATTAACGAATCGGTAAATATGAAGTGGTAAATATGAAGTGGTAAAAATTAAAATGACATGTAGGAGCACTCGGTAATTAAGAAATCCAAGAAAATCGGTAAATAAGAGTCGGTAATTAACACGGATTGAAAGCAGGTGGTAACCATCAACAGTGCAGATAAGCAATCCCAAAATGCAACAGCGTGGACAACATGGCCGCTATGTACGTCATTGCAAGGCGCCTACGTCTACAGGCAGCAGGACTGAGGGTTTGGCGACGGGAGGAACGCATCTACAGACAGCGCATCACACTATTCCAGCTGACTGATGCAGAGATACATGAGAGGTACAGGCTACACCCCGAAACCATCATGGACTTAATCAGGGACCTTCACCCACTCCTGGACCAGCCAATAAGAAGGGCGCACGCCATACCCCCACATGTGCAGGTGCTCTGCAGCCTACATCTGCTGGCATCCGGCAGTTATCAGGTGGTGATAGCTGCGGTGGGTGGGGTAACCCAGAGTTGCCTGTCACGTTTCTTCAGGAAGTTCCTGGATGCCATGATGCAGAGAATGCACCACTACATAAGCTTCCCAAACACACAGGCTGCACTGCAGAAAACAAAAACAGACTTTTATCACATGGCACAGTTCCCCCATGTCATCGGCTGTATTGATGGTACACACATCCCAATCTGTCCACCAGCTGACACAGAGCACATCTACAGGAACAGGAAGTCCACCCACTCCATCAATGTGCAGGTGATCTGTGATGCAGGGAACATCATCACAGATATTGTTGCAAAGATTCCTGGGAGCACCCACGACTCTTACATCTTCCAGAATAGTGGGATCTACACACGACTGAGTGCCGGAGAATTCGGAGAGGGATACCTGCTAGGTAAGTAACAGTGACGCCCCTTGAAACCTGCAAATCATAGTGTATGGAGGCATGTTACTGATGGTTCCCTTTTACTCATCTAGGCGACAGTGCATATGCATGCCGGTCATTCATCCTCACTCCCTACCTACACCCAGCAACCCAGAGTGAGAGACGATACAACGTGGCACACAAAACAACACGCAATGTGGTGGAGCGCACGTTTGGACTACTGAAGAGCAGGTTCCGCTGCCTGCACAAGAGCGGAGGCGCACACCAGTTCAAACCCATCACCTGCTGCAAGATTATTGCCACTTGTGCAATGCTGCACAACCTTGCCACGAAAAAAGGTACAGATGTGGAACTAACATATTTTGAGGACAACGAGGATGAGTCAGGCCAGCCAGAGGGCAACGCAGCTAGAGTGCCAACTGCAATCGATGGGAGAGAGAGACGGGCAGAGATCACATGCAACTATTTCTGAGTAAGTGAGGGGACACAGCGAGTTGTGAGAAGTCATGACGTAGTTTTAATGTGGCACCACGCCATGAACACATGAACAAGCCAATCTGGCAATATCCCATCTATACAAGGAGTAAGTCCAGGGTTACGTCACCCAATGGGAAGTGGCTAGGCAGGGCTACATCAATGTTTGCGCATACGCGCTGCAGTGGTGGATTGCACGGCCTGTGCATCCTCACTAGAGCCAACCCCAAGCCGCCTGCTGCTCCTGCGTGCTTCTGGGACGGGGGGTGTGATGCTGCTCCTGCTGCTGGTGTCGATGCTCTCCGCAGCATCCCCTGCAGCAGTTGTCGACGCCTGACTAGTCAATAGCACCCCTAGTGCACTTGTCACCTGCACCATCCCCCGAGACAGGTCGCTGCAGCACTGTGTTAGGCCCTCCTGCATCGTCACAGAGCGCCGGCACAGTAGAGAAGTCGCAGTTGCCAGACGGTTGAGTGCCCTGCTGGTAGTGTCCCTTCTCTGGCGTTCCCGGCGCCGTGCTTCGATGTCAGCATCTAATTTGCTGCACAACTGCTGGATTGACTGGGACATGTCCCGAATGCCCGCAGCCATGCCACTAATTTTATTGTCCATGTTGACTAATGTTGTTTTCATCACCCGCATGTGCCTCTGGACTGACATGACTGCCTTTGATTGCAGGCGCTGTTGTTTCAACATTTGGCCCTCGAGACCCAAGAAGACACCATGGCCGTCAATGGGTGCTGGTGGACTCTGGACACGCGACCTGCGGCGCCCTCTTGCTCCCGTCTGTGCTGCCTGTGAGGTGTGGGGCACAGTGGCATGGCTCCCTTCCTGGGGCCTGGTGCGGTCTTCTGGGCCCATGCTGTCGTCTGACGAGGTGTCTAGGGCTCGTAGCCTGGCTGCTGGACGCCTCCTCATTCTCACACCTGCAAGCGGAGATGTGGCCGGTGATTCGAACATGAGTGGCGATGCTGGCACTGGTTGAGGTGATGCTGGCTCTCGGTGAGGTGATGCTGGCTCTCGGTGAGGTGATGCTGGCTCTGGGTGCGGCGAGGCTGGCTGTGTTGGTGGTGCGGCTGCCAGTGGGCCTGCTCCCTGGTCTGAACTTGTGCTGGCTAGAGGTGATATTTGTGGCCGGTGTGCCGTCTCTCCTGCAGCATGCCCTGTCCTGCATGATGTCACATCTGTGGACAGAAATACAACATTGGCTCAGTGTCCCCGAAGGGCTGCATTGCAAGCGTCACAATAAATCATTTCACATTCCAAAATGTCCTCTGTCTCCTTGTGCCTCGAGTGCGTGACATGCCTTGTTGCCCTGTAACATTTACGTCATGGTTAGTGTTACCCTGACTACATCTCCCGGAATGCATTGCCTGTCTGCACTGACACGTGTGGACTGCAGTGTGATTCTCGTTTCACAATGGGGGATGTGGGATAGGGGTAGGGGGGGCTACATTGCTGTGCTTTCGTCTTACCTTGGTGTGTTGCGGCTCTGGCAGAGCTGTCGGCGTCCCCAAGACCCACGACGCTCTCTTGCTCGATTGTGGCCGCCACCAGCTCCTCCAGTTCGGTGAGGGCAGGTGCCCTGTTGGTTCCACCTCCGGTCTGGCTGGCCTCCTTCTGGATGTCGCCCATCTTCCTCTTGGTTACAATCCTCAGGTCATACCAGCGCTTTTTGAGGACCTCAATGTCCCTGTGGGTCACTCCCACAGCATTGACCTGCGCCTGGATGGCCAGCCATATGTTGCGCTTTTCAGCCTCAGGCACTTGCAGGGATTGCCTTCCAAACAGCTTCTGGTGCTGCTTCACCACCTCCTCCACCAGCACCTGGAGTTCCTTGGGGCTAAATTTCAGCTTCCTCCTCCTTTCCCCTCCGTCTCTCTGTGTTCTCTGGCTGGACATGCTGTTCGTTTTTCCGCTCGCACAGGCAACGGCTCCCTGCCTCTCCTCTGCACTCAAAGCCTCTCCAGGGTCGGCTAATTATGTACACCTGCCTGGGTGTGGCCACTTCCTGGTTGGGTGGGCTGTCGTTGCACAGGATTAGCTGTTTCGTCAAGTCATGTGATTTTATTTACCGAATCCGTACATACCGATTCGGTATTTTCCGATTCGGTAAATACCACCTCGGTATTTTCCGATTCGGTAAATACCACCTCGGTATTTACCGATTCGGTGAATTCCGATTCGTGATTACCGAATGTTACCGAATCGGTAACTTTTACCGAATTTTTACCTACATATAACTTACCGATTCTAATTTACCGATTCGGTACGGCTCGGTATTTAAGAACCGGTAAAATTTATTTACCTACATGAGGCCCTATGTCTTGAAATGCGACATCTGCCAGCAGATGAAAGGCTCCACCGTTGCACGCGCGGCACAGACACCATTATTAAAAACAGATAAACCTCTTGCGTGTGTGTACTTGGACCACTGGGGCCCCTTACAAACAGACGGGGCTTAAAAAATATATTATGGTTGCAGTGGATTCCTGCTCAAGATTCCTATGGGTATAGCCTCAGCGCTCGGCTGATGCTCGAACTGTTATAAAAGATTTGTGAGTCTTTATCGGCACATACGCAGTTAGCACGTTACATTCTGACCGCGGCCCTGTGTTTAGCTCTCGAGCTCACAAAGAGGGCATGGAAGGAATGGGTCTAGCATTACGGTTCTCATCTCCATACCATCCTGAGGGAAATGCGGTTGTGGAGAGAAAAAAACGTGACTTAAAGCAATCTTTAACAGCTAGGGTATTAGGCAAGGGCGATGGTTGGGTCAAACACCTTTATGGAGTACAGCCGGCGTTAAACAACCAGCCAAGAAACTCTCTAGGGGGTGTCACTCCATATGAAGTGCTCTTTGGGACACAAATGTGGGTACCTGATCGTGACGGAGCAGTGGTGGATCAATCAATCAGTCAGTCATTTGTAGAGCGCACTACTCACCCGAGAGGGTCTCAAGGCACTGAGGGGGGGGGGGTGCAGCTACTGCTCGAACTGCCAGGTTTTAAGGAGTCTCCTGAAGGTCAGCAGGTCCTGGGTCTGTCGCAGCTGTGTGGGTAGGGTGTCCTATGTCTTGGCGGCGAGGTAGGAGAAGGATCTGCCACCGGTGCAGGTCCTGTGGATGCGTGGGACAGTGGCGCGGGCAGCGGAACGAAGCTGGCGGATTGGGGTGTAGAAGGTGAGGCGTTTGTTGAGGTATGCTGGTCCGGCGTTGTGGAGTGCCTTGTGAGCGTGGGTGAGGAGCTTGAAGGTGATCCTCTTGTTGACTGGGAGCCAGTGCAGGTCTTTCAGGTGGGTTGTGATGTGGGTGTGGCGGGGTATGTCGAGGATGAGGCGTGCGGAGGCGTTCTGTATGCGTTGGAGTCTTTTCTGGAGTTTGGCCATGGTTCCTGCGTAGAGGGGGCATTGCCGTAGTCCAGTCTGCTGCTGATGAGGGCCTGGGTGATCGTCCTTCTGGTACCGGTGGGGATCCATCTGTAGATCTTTCAGAGCATGCGGAGGGTGTTGAAGCAGGAGGAGGAGGCGGCGTTGACTTGCTGGGTCATTGAGAGCGATGAGTCCAGGATGAACCCCAGGTTGTGTGCGTGGTTGGTGGGTGTGGGTGCAGCTCCCCAGGGCGGCTGGCCATCAGGAGTCGATCCCAGGTGGAGGGGGTGGAGGATGAGGACCTCTGTCTTCTCTGAGTTAAGTTTCAGGCGGCTGTTCTGCATCCAGTAGGCGACGGCCTTCATTCCTCCGTGGAGGTTGCTTTTGGCGGTGGCGGGGTTCTTGGTGAGTGAGAGGATCAGCTGAGTGTCGTCGGCATCGGAGACGATGTTGAGATTGTGCGAGCAGACGATGTTGGCGAGCGGTAGATGTTGAAAAGGGTAGTGCTGAGGGATGATCCTTGAGGCACGCCGCAAATGATCTTGGTGGCTTCAGAACGGAATGGGGGAGGCGAACCCTCTGGGTTCCGTCGGTGAGGAAGGAGGTAGTCCAGTCCAGGGCTTTGTCGCGTATTCCTGCGTCATGTAGGCATGTGCGTAGGGTGTGGTGGTAGATGGTGTCGAATGCGGCCGAGAGGTCCAGGAGGATGAGGACCGCAGTTTTGCCTTTGTCCAGTAGGATCCTGATGTCATCTGTGGCAGCGATGAGGGCGGTTTCAGTGCTGTGCTGGCTGCGGAATCCAGATTGGGACGGGTCCAGGACGTTGTTCTCCTCGAGGAAGTGGGTCAGTTGCCTGTTGACGATCTTTTTCGGTGACTTTTGCCGGGAACGGAAGCAGGGAGATGGGCCGGAAGTTCTTGTGGTCCTTTGGGCCCGCTGTGGGTTTTTTGAGTAGGGCGTTGATCTCGGCGTGCTTCCAGCTTTCCGGGAAGGTGGCCGTCTCGAAGGAGCGGTTGATGATCTTCCGGAGTTGGGGTGCGATGATGCGGTTTGCTTTGTTGAAGATGTCGTGAGAGCAGGTGTCAGATTTTGAGCTGGAGTGGATGGTGTTCATGGTCTTGATGGTGTCGTCCTTGTTGACGTGGGTCCAAGAGAGCAGGTGGTTGGTGAGGCTGGGGGTTGGTGAGTCTGCAGTGTCGGCGGCTGTAGGGAGGGTCTGGCCGTTTAAGCTGTAGTGGATGTCTGCAATCTTGCGGTGAAAGAAGATGGCTAAGTAGTTGCATAGGTCTTGCGACAGTGGGATGTCGTTGGAGCTGGGGTTGGAGAGTTCCTTCACGATGTTGAAGAGCTCTTTGCTGTTGTGTGCATTGTTGTTGATGCTTTCCTTGAAGGATGTCCTTTTGGTGGCTCGAATGAGTTGGTGGTGCTGGCGGCTGGCGTTCTTTAGGGCTGCGTGGTTATCTGGAGTCTGTTCGTAGTGCCACTTTTTCTCGAGTCTTTGGCAGGTCCGCTTGGATTCCTGGAGGTCGGTGGTGAACCAGCTGGCCTTTCTGTCGGTGCATCTGTTTGAGGGTTTTTTGATCGGGCGAGAGTGTTGGCGCAGTCGTCAATCCATTGCCTGAGGTTGCGGGTGGCTGTGTCAGTGCCAGTGGTGTCTGTTGGTGGGTCTCTGGCGAGGGTGGTGATGAGCTAGTCTTCGGTGACCTTGTTCCAGGTAGGGGATCTGTTGCGGGTGGTGGTGCGAGGTGGGTTTCTTGAAAGTGAAGTGGACGCAGCGATGGTCGGTCCAGTGGAATTCGGTTGTGTGGCTGAAGGAGACGTGGTTGCTGGCGGAGAGGATGGGGTCGAGTGTGTGTCCGGCGGTGGGGGTCATGACGAGCTGTTTGAGTCCGAGGTTGGTGAGGTTATCGAGCAGAGCAACGGAGTTGCTGTCGTCGGCGTTCTCGAGGTGGAAATTCAGGTCTCCGAGGAGGATGTAGTCTGTGGAAGCGAGAGCGTGCGTGCTGACGATGTCGGAGATGGCGTCGAAGAACTGTTGCCAGGGTCCGGGGGGGGGGTCTGTAAACGAGTGTTCCTCTGAGGGTCGTGTTGGGGTCCGTGTGGCTCTGGAAGTGCAGGTGTTCGGCGGTGCTGGAGGCGTCTGCTGTGCAGGTTGAGACTCTGAGTGTGTTTCTGTAGACGATGGGGATTCCTCCTCCTGGTCTGTTGGTGCAGTCCCTTCTGGTGATCTTGTAGCCATCTGGGATGGCTATGGCAATGTCGGATGCCGAGGAGGGGTTAATCCAGGTCTCTGTTAGGAAGGCGACATCCGGGGAGGCTGAGTCGAGTAGGCCCCACAGTTTGATGGCGTGCTTGTGGACGGAGCGGGTGTTGAGTAGTATGCATCAGAGGTGGTTGAGTTCTGCTCTGATGGGTGGGGTAGGATGTGCAGGTGTTCGGTGGCTGGTTAAGCTGCAGCTACGGCAGGTGAAGGGTCTGTGGGTGAGTTTCGGGCTGGCCTGGAAGCAGTTCAGATGAAAAACCATTTGATATCTATGATCGTTTGGCTGTTTTACAGGATCTAAATGAATCCACGACAAAACAAAGCAATGTCCATCTAAAGCAGACCGCCACTGGATCCCAAAAGTCGAGGATCTGGTCAGAGAGAAAATTGCAGACAAAAAGGAATTTGGACCTTCATACAGAAAACCTGTACCAGTCCTTGTAGTACACGGAACAAGAACAATGCTGCTCCTGCCTCTTGCCGGAAAAAAGGAGAAACGATTTGTCTCAATAGACTTAATCAAACCACACTATGTGGCCGATACTAAACAGTAGGCCTCGTGGACTCCGCTGTAGCAGACGCCCTTCTCTAGCTACAATCCGAGAAGTTCAAACAGAAAGACTCATCACGTTTGAAGAGACAACTGTAAGGAATGAAGGACTAAGCAACAATGCTATGGAACTTATTCCATTTGAACCAGACATTCAAATTCAAAATGAACATCAGAATAATTCACAAGTTGCAATTAGACCAAATACAGAAGTCTACATCAACATGCCTCGTTGAGAGGAAAATAACATTTCAACTAATCATGATGCAATTCCTATAATTGATTGAACTGCTTCTGGATATTTCATTAACTTTGATACATTTTCTATGGATCCAAGCGAGCCGGAAACGACACCAGCCAAAACACCATTCAAGCAACAATTAAAGAACTTTCTTCTCTATCTTCGAAAGACATACCAGGTACCACCTTGGATTGAACTCTGGGTAATTTCTGGGATATTGTTTTTTCTTTTCTGGCTAGGCTTAGTACTAACTTTTAGTATGCTTTATTAATGGACACTATCTTCAACAAAGTTACACAGCCCAAAAGGTCAACATCCTACTGAAGCCACATACATCATCACATCGTGAACAAAGAGACTTGTCATCAGTGAACATTACAGCAGTTCCTATACCCGATGGTATAGTATGGGACATATTCGGCCCGACCAAACTTTTAAAAATGAATCATGTATTTAAAATTTCATTAAGTGATATCATTACCTCAAGTACATTTTCTTCTGATTTGGACACTGAAACAATAAATAACATGTTGTCTGATTTAGAGAAAACGGATGTATTTTCTAATAATGAAATGTTAGAGGGTTCTTCAGACTATGACACATTGTACTGTTACCAACATTATGGTCATCATTGCCTGCACAAATCCATTTCAGCTAGGAATGTTTTTGAGTACCATCAGTGGGAACATTGCCCAACACCACCAAAAAGTAGTTCACAAGCATTTGCACAGAAATTGTCACTTTTCAGGGTTTAACACAACAGATCCAGCCTCATTTTACTATAAGGTTGCACCAACATCAGCACTGAAAATTATGTTGACCAATACTAAACAGATTTACTCTGCTTCCTTTTTGGCCCAATTGTCTGAACAGGGTTTCAACCTATGGAAAGACGAAATTGACTCCAAATCAATTTGGGGTTCGAGGGACTGGCAAGTCCAGGGTACAGAGGTACTATTTAGAGCATACCTCATTCCACAGCAGGTGATCTTTTTAAATGATACGGTGCAACAGTCATCCTGTCTTGGACTAGCCAAGATCAAGGACCTGAACACTCCTAGGTTTCCAACACCAATACAGGCTTTAGCTGTGGTAGATAATGGGATAACAACTTTGACCTCCAGGATATATTCATTGGGCAGCATTGTATCATCTACTTTTACAAACTTGAACAGGATTTAGCCATATTACGACACAGCCAATCTCAGTTACGTTCTAATATGTTATTGAGCTGGACTCTGCAATCTTTGCGTGCAGGCTTTGTGCCTTGGCATTTTATAAACAGTATGTCTCTGTTTTCAGAATAGAATCTAACTGATACACAGATAGAAATGGCACAAAGGGGAGCAAAATATACAATGCTGCAAATCGAAAAACTAGATAGGCTACCATTCACAGTGGCTAATTCATGGCCAAATCACTCTCCCAGTCACGACCTTTCAGTTTCACTATTGCCTTGATCAAAGGCAGGCAGGCAGATATGAAAAATTGGGTAAAGAATAAATTAAGAATACATTAAGAAAAGTGTTTCTTAGTGGTATAAACTGCAAGAACTCTTTAAGCGGTTCTCTCATGTCCCAAGATTTCATTTTGCACGGAGCATGTAATGGTTCAGTAGCAAATCTGTCTTGTCACATGAAAGGAACTCCAGCTGCCGTGATCACGCCAGCGTTTGAGTTACTTTCGAATGGGAGTTACTTGATGCTGAATGATCAAGGATGCTGTGGTATGCTTCCGGGCATCGCCTATCTGGTCACCGTGAACACCAGGGTGCTGTATGCAAGTATTGTTTACACCGACAAATACAGTCAGGGAGGCGTCGCTATGGCCTTCACTGAATGTTTCTTTTATACAGCTTGATGCTTTGAGCAGAATGAAAGCCATGCTTTTACAGCAGACCGTACCCTTAACCTCCGCTCGAGAAACCTTTGAACTTCAAATCGCAAGGACCTCGACTGAGATACAGGCACTTATTCGTACCAACTGCCCCCTACAATTCGTAGAAATGGCAGGTCGTATCTTTAATATGTCAGATACGTGTGGTATTCTACACCTATTTAAGACCATAGGGTCAGGATTCCTTAGCACCTTCCAGACAGTCCTCGGAGTTATTCCTAACTTTATACACTCTGTATTTGGAAGCATTTTTGAGGGTCTACCTCTGATCCTGCTCGCAATAGCTAGAATCCTGATTGTCGTTTACCTGCTACGCAATGGACGGACCAACCGCCAGTGAGATTGCAAACGCTCTCCTGGAGAGATATTACCGTGAGTGCATGGTACAACATCTGGGTGCACCTTGCCTTCGAGAACTAAGTGCTTCTTGGTTCCTATCGTTCAGACCAGTCTTTGAAGACTGCATCATACCTGTTTTCCGATGCCTGTTTTGCGGAGGAGAATGCGAGTTGGACATCTGTCTGACACCTCTAATGGAGACGCCGGCGGACTTAGACTGAAGACTGGAACCACTGAGGTCCCATGCTTGACTCTGTCCTCAGCGTATTCCCATCTTGACAAATGCATTCCTCGAGGATACGCAGGTGCCCTTTTCAACTGAGTTGAATTTCAGCTCCACCATTGGCACCGAGGTATCGAATACAGCGCCGGCTGCCTCCCCAACAACTGTTGGCAGTGCTGAATTTCATCTGTGCACTCTTGACGTGCTATGCAAGGTACTACAATGTTTGTCCCCTGTGGCAGCAGGCAGCGATAATGTTGTGTCTCCGAGCCAGGACATTTAATCTAAACCTGGCTCACCGTGTGCTGGGAACGAATTCAGATTTTGTTCCCCTTTCATTTCAAGAAAATTCCTCATATTGACACTTCCAATAACAAAGCATGGCCTTCTAAGTACACTTGCAGTAGTTCAACGTGTATGATTGACGTCATTTAGGACTGTGATTTGCGGAACTTTAACACAAAAATCATATTTCAAGAGAACATTTTTCTCTCCTCGTTTTTTAAACTGTTTTTAAATGATTTGTTAACGTTTTTAGAAACATTTTAAATGACTCATTGATAATCTTATGCACAGACACCGTTAAAAAGGTGTATCTCAATTGTGTATTATTATTATTGAGTATTAGGAGGAGTGGGTGTTATATTTCATATCAGTATCCTAATATAGGTCCAGGGAACATCGTACACTTTCCCTACATCATCTCCCCTTCATTTCATATGAACGATCCTTATAAGGACATAACTCCTAATAAGGACAGAATGCCTTATAGGGACATAACGCCTTATAAGGACTGACACCTTTTATGGACTAAACCTTTCACCTAGTTCCATGCAGAGGGAGGGTTTTTCCCAATCGATATTGCTAAGACGTCATCCTTAGCACATATGAATAATTTATGAGAACACTACCCGGGGGGTATACTTCACCTCTCCTATTTACGCACAAGGTTTAATCCCCAAAGTCATCCTCTTACTGAACAATGTCTAACACACGCACAAGGACTGTATAAATACAGCACCTCTTGCTATCATTAGGCAGGAGGGAACCAAGACTTCAAGGCAGACACACTGACCAGAGACGCTGAGACTCCTGCATTCTTATTGTAAACACACTCGACTGTTTCTTCTGTGTATCTCTCTGAGACAAAATGAGCAAGCACGAGTGACTGGGTGAAAAGTAGTATATTGTTTCCACGAGTCTGAGAAATCAGGGTTTGTTGTGTTCTGAGGTTGCCAAAAACTAATCTCTCTGATAAAAGGCGATTCTAGTGGCACTGTGAGCTAGCTAATGCAAAACAAGGCTAACATACGCGGTGGGGGTGCACAGAGTCAGTCTACCACCCGACCCACAGTGTATGTTGTCCAAAAGCACAGGTCCTGCAGGGGTGCTATAGGAACTACACTACAACACCTGCATTGTAGAGGTCAACACCCTTCCTAGCACGGCCTTAATTTTGTCCAGCACAACTTCCCAGAAAGGACACAATCCTTGGCATTCCCTGGTCATATGACTGAAATTTGCACTTGGATAAGCACACCTGGGGCATTGTCGCACTTTCCCACCATATGTCACGTTAAGTCTGTGGAGCGTCATATAAGTCATGTGCGTGTTCTTAAACTGAATATATTTTATAACGGGCATTCCACCACTCGGAGTCAGTGAGGACTCTGCCCCCGATCCTATCCCATCTCACCAGTTGCTCAACTAGAGGGGTGATGGAAGCTTCTATGAGCGTGGCATATATCCATTTCACCAAGTGTCCTGTGGTGCCTAGCGTGAACAAAGCGTGAAGAACCGGGTGTGTGTCAGGCTCCACCCTCCCACTGCCCTACACCTGCTCGAACGTGCGTACCGACGCCTCGTAGCACAGGAACTAACCTGGAGGGAGCCCGCAGTCATCCATTAGCTCTGCGAATGGGATCAGAGCTTTGTCTGAGTAACAATCCCCTACAATGTCCAGTCCAGCCTAGGACCATTGCGCTAGTAAATATAGATTGTAGATTACCATGCGGCAATCCCACTAGTAGCAGCATGGGGGAATATTTAGTGGGCTGCCACCCCCCCCGGCATCTTTTCCACATCTGGAAAGCTGTGCGTCGTAATAGGGAGCAGTAAGGGGTACACGTAGCCGGCAGCAGTAGTTTTGCCGTCACTGGTTTAGGGCTAGACGTCAGGTGTGATAGGCATGTTCCCTCTTCGTTTACACCCTCCACCCATTGTGCCAACAACTGGGCAGCCAACATATAGAATTTTAAGTTTGGGACCCCCAGTCCACCCTCCAACATGGGGCGCCGCAATAATTTCAAGGACACCCTCGGGTGCCCGCCTCACTATACCAGGTCCCTCAAGAGGGCATTCAGGGGGCGGAACCAGCTGCTGTGCATCAGGACTGGAAGGTTCACAAAAAAGTACAACAGCCCGGGCAGCATTACCATTTTGAAGAGGGAGATCCGCGCCATGATAGGTAGCGGTAATGTGCACCAAAAGCGCACGCAAGAAGGGAGCACCCCTCCTAGGTTTCCGTCCCTTACGTCATCCAAGTTGTGAAAGATGTGAATACCCAGATATTTAAAGGTGCTCCGAGCCCAAAGAATGTTGGCTGGCAGCACTGCCGGCCTGGGCAATGTACCCACTTTCGGGAAAAAATACGTCTTGGATTTGTTAACCCTGAGGCCGAGAGCCGAGAAAAGTCATCTAGGATATGCAAAGACTCAGTGGCACCCTTGAATGCCTCAGATACGTATAGCAGCAAATTGTCTGCGTACAGAGAGACGTGGTGTCACCGCTCGCCAAGGGTCAGTCCCAGTCCGACCTCCCCCAGACGGACCTCTCTGCTAGGGGTTCGATGGCCAGGGCAAACAGGAGCGGAGAAAGGGGACACCCCTGCAGCAATCCGTGGATACCTTATACTGCCTAGAAATGGTTCTACCCGTCTTGACTCTTGCAGTAGGCGAGGCATAGAGAAGCTGCACCCATCGCACCCAGTCTTCACCCAGGCCCATATGCAACATCACCTCAATCAAATACTCCCAGCTCACCGTATCAAAAGCCTTCTCCAAGTCCATCGACAGTAACGCTGTCTGTCGGCGGGGCAGACCCTCTGCATGATACATTACCGAGTAGAGTCTGCGGAGATTGTAAGAGGTGCAGCGCGAGGGAATAAACCCATTTTGGTCCGGATGGATTAAGGACTTCATGCGTGGGAGCAGCCTACCTGCCAGTATCTTGCTCAAGATCTTAAAATCAAAATTAAGCATAGAAAGACGTCTGTAGTCCCACACCCCAGCCTCCGGCTTCTTGGATTTTGGGAGGGGGACCACCAATGCCGTCTGTGTGGAGATCGGTAACCCCTCCCCCACTCATAGGCCTCTGCATACAACATGACCAAATGTGGGGCTATTGTGTCAGCGAACCACTGGTAGAACTCAGCCAGAAGGCCGTCAGGCCCCGGTGTTTTACCAGGCACCTATGCCGCAATTGCGGCCCTGACTTCCTGTAGGGTAATCAGGTCTCCCAGCTTCTCCCGAGCTTCAGCCTCCAGTGCGCTCAGCTGTAGGGGGCCCAAGAAGTGTTGTATATCTTGCAAAGGGGCCGCAGCCAGAGCCTCGTACAGTTTCTCATAGTACCTCAGGAATGCGTCATTAATTGTGTCCGGGTCGTGCACTACTTCTCCTGAGTCCAGGCCAATTTTGGCGATGGGAGCTCCCCCCATGTTAGGTTTAATCAGCCTCATCAGCAGTCGACCCACCCTCCCTTCTTCCTTCTGCACACTGTCTAGGTAATCTTTGTAATAGTAACGCCGCAGTCTACCCAATGCGTCATTGTAGCAGTCCCGTCCCTCCTGTAAAGTCGCTCGGTGCCCCTCATCTTCCCCCTGTAAATTATCAAGTCTACGAATGGTCCCCTCCAAGTCCAAGAGCTCTTGACACAGTTCCCTATGGGCTCCACATGCTTGATGCCTGCAGTGGCATCGCACGACCACCTTAAATGCCTCCCATTTCAACTGGGGTGATGAGGCTGTCCTGGCATTAATGGGGAAGTATGTTTCAATTAATGTGAGCAACAAGGTCCTGAAGGGGGCATCATCAAGCAACTATGGATTTGATTTCCACGCAGGGATCGGGGGACCTCTCCCCGATGGCTTATGTAATATTAATGACAGGCTATGGTCCGACAAGGTGCGCCCCAAATATTCAGAGTGGGAGACAGAACTACTGAAGGCCTGGGAACAGAGGAACGCATCAAGTCTAGAATGCACCTGGTGGACTGGTGAAAAAAAGGAATATTCCTCTCCCTAGCGTGTTGCACTCTCCATATATACTTGATGCCCCAGTGGTTCATCCAGGCCCGGAAACCCACTGCCGTGCGGTGCTGCTGAGTCCCCGGTAGGGGAGGGTGGGAGCGATCAACTGTAACATTTGCGACGCAATTAAAATCACCTGGTAAGATAAGGTGACCACTCAGGTGGAGAGCCAGTGAGGCGGAGAAAGACTCCAGGAAGCTGACCTGGTCCTGATTGGGCGCATATACATTGCCTAGTGTCACCTCCTGCCCCGCTAATCTACCCGTAAGTAAGGCGTACCGCCCCTCCGCGTCAAGCCACGAGTGTTCAAGGGCAAAGGGGACCCAAGGCTTCACCCAGATTAATATCCCCCTAGCAAAGGCTGAGAAGGTAGTTGCAAAGATCTGGCCCCTCCATCTCCTTTTTAATCTCCCAACCTCCTCCCTGTTAAGATGTGTCTCCTGGAGGAAGGTGATGTGCACATCTCTATGCCGCAGATAGGAATAAATGTTGTGGCGTTTGGCCATTGTGCCCATTCCACGGAGGTTCCATGCAGAGGCGTAGCTAGGGGGGGGCGGTGGGGGCGGTCCGCCCCAGGCGGCACTATTTTGGGGGCGGTGGCGCGACCCTGGTGGCACATGGCGGCGGTGATTATGATTTAATTGGGAACACGGACACCTCCCCCACACGTGCGGCAGCGGCTGTGAATCTATAGCTGAAGTCGGAGCACTGCACACGTGACGGTGACGTGCAGTTAGGTTGTTAGTGAAAGTGCACCGGCTGTAGTGCACGCACGCACCACCTAGCAAGTGATTGTTGTGCGTTGCGCGGCGTACCGTCTATGTGGTTCCCAGGGCCGTCAATCATGTTGCGCGCAAAAGCGCTACGAATGACGGCCCTGGGCATAATTTTTATCCAGCCCCTGCGCAGTGCTGCTAAAATGCAGCAGTGACGCGCGCCACCACCACGCGCTCTTTTTACAAAGTAGAGTCTCGGCAGGGGTCTGCTGGGCGATATGAACCCTCGAGACTTCTTATTGCTTTCTCTATCCCGTCTAAACCCCCCCTTCCTCACACTTTGTTCACCCCCTCATCTGTATTGGTTCGCGTATTGGGCTAAGGAGCTGTTTATCTGTAATTCTTCTGGTAAAGAGATCTTTTTTGATGTCTTGGCAAAAATGGTGAGTGCATCCCTTCCTTTTGTTTAAGTGGCAGAATGTTGGAACTACAAGTTGTGAGGCATGACTTTGACTATTGAAATGCCTAGGTCTTTGCTCATTAGGACCTCGGAGCTCGCTGTGCATCAGAAACGTGCAAGGAATGTTCAGCTAGAGTAGTCTCGGTGGTGGGGTGGGGGGGGGGGGGCAGAGAAAATAAGCTGTAAATGGGAGACCGGGGTATAACAAATGTAAACTTGCAATATATTGGATGATGAACTTGTCTAGTCAATACCAGTAGTCCCCGATTTCAGTCTCTGGCTTTATTAAATGGATTCACTGAATTTGTTTTCACCACTTTTGATTTAAAGATGTTCCTTGTAGTCTTTACGTTTTGTGTGTAAAATACATGTTGTAATGTTACTCCTCCACCTGAAAGCCTAGGACTTAGTTTCTTCAGAATTGCTTGACTTTTTATGTACATTTATTTCTCTTTGGTCAATAGATCATGAGGGTGTTTATAGTAAGCGCATTCTGCAGTAGTCATGCGGTTTGTCTGGTGTAGACTCATCATTACGCAGCAAATTGGTGTCTTCTTTTTAACACGACCCAAAGCCCCTACAAATGAGAACTACTGGGTGCAGGAAAATTTGCTGCCATGATTTTTGCCATTTTGTTCTCTCTCCTGCCCCACTGTGAAGCATCAGCCTCCGTTGCGAGGAAGTACACCAAGGCTGGAAGACGTCTTTAAACGCACTTGAGTTGCTGGTGTTGTTTTAACTGTCTTCGCTCTCTTCCTGATTTACATCCTAGTCTGAGCCTGCATTGCCTCTTATCTTTTTTGTTGTTGTAGTTTTATATAGCGCAAACTATCAGTATCGGAGCGCTTTACATGAGCACGAGTTGCCTTACAGACTAATTTATTTCAACCTTTACTGGAAACAAGGATATTTTCCCATTTTACTCGTTACCAAACTGGGATCATAGCAATTATTATGATGGCTGGCGTTTTGCCTATGGTACTTTGGAATACTGTAGAAGTGGAGTTGAACCGGAAGTGATCATATTCATCAACAGTGAAGCGACTTTAGTTCTTTAAATAATATAGGGCAAGAGAGAGAAACTGCGTTTGGCATTTGAGACGTGAAATAGGTGAATAGCTTGCTCTGCCAAAACAGGTTTCCATTTTTGATACCTGTTAATGTCACCCTTGCATTCTCATGCTCGTAATTATTTGTGAGAAAAATGATCATGTGATCAATAGTAGAAACCTCTGTATAGTAAAGTATGAATATGGGACTTGCCTGCACTTGTCCAGGTTGCCTACAGGTGGACACTTGATTCTGTGATTCAGAGTATTACCTTTGTCAACAAGCCTTTTCAGACTCAGATTAGCATGTAAGGAAATTACAAGTTAAAGGGGTACCTTGGTACAATAGCATACAAGTAAGGAGTCTACCCCATTCCACTATTAGTAATAAAGGGTCATGACCTGAAAGCACCATGTCAGGTGGTTCAGGGCCAGCATTGGAACCCACCCTGGAAGTAGAGTGCAGTAATCCCCTCCTGCTGATGTACAGGAACCAGGCTCACCGGGGGAAGGCTTCTAAATGGCAGCTCTGTGCTCACTTGTACCATCTACAAAGCTTCCTTTAGAACTTTGTTTGACTTACCCATTTTGACACACCAAGTCCAAATTCGGCTAATGAAACAAACTTGAGATATGGAATCAAATTTTTTGCCACCTTCTTTAAAAAATTATAGGCCCCACTAGAACATCTTTATTGTCGGCAGAAATGTTAACGCTAAAAGACACGCCCGGCCATCCTTGACCTAAGTCTCTTAACAGAACATTAAAACTCCTCAACATGGAGAAAAACTGGAATGAAACTATTTAATATTTGCCCTTTGGGGGGACATACTAGCCAATCAGATGAAAGTTAAATCCAAGGGTTTCCAGTGACCTGCAGAGACGAGATACTCCTGTATCATCCTGAATTCATGTAGGTTTTGCCGCTGCATGACTCCTTCTCAATGGAACTGACAATCATGTTCATCAGGATTTTTTACCTGTAGTTTAATTCCACTTTAGCTACAAATCACCCACACCATTAGTGATTGCTAGCGCTGCAACTATAAAAGGAGAAACCAGCTAATCCTCATTTGGTTTTGTTTATGGAGCTGGTAATTAGGAAGTTTAATAATGTCTTCATTAGACAGTGAGCAATATGATAATGAAATTTAATGATTATTGACCTCAGCAATTGTGAATCTTTTGATTTGTTTGTTGGAGATGTAAACAACTATTCACAGCTTTTTCTTTGATTAATATTTCATAGTTTCATTTGGAAGATCCAGATAAGCACCACATTGCGGAAATTGTTTGAAGTTGTCACTTAAGCTTGGAATAGGGATTTCAATTTGATAGGATTTAAACATATTGTTAACCCAGGCTATTTGAAGGAATCACTGGAGACCCTATTTAAAAGATCAGACAGATCATCAAATCTGCATCCAGGTAAGGGACATAAAGCAGACTTTTAAGGCAAACTTTCATCTTTTAATTAATATACCCAATCTTAAATCTAATTCCTCAATCTGCTAGAAGACAGCAGGCAATACCTGTTTAGTATGTGATTTACATATTGCGATGCAACAGGCTATGGTCCGTAAAAGTCCTTCAACCCCAAATCCTTTCCCCATCTCTTTTGCAAATGGGTCCCACATTAAGGCAAACATCAAAGGGGAGCAGACACAACCCAATATGGCCCCTCTCCATAGTGGCAAATTGGCAAGACATCAGAAATTGTTCAAGCACAATTCAGAAACTGCATTTAGTAGAACCTTTTAGAATCAGTACAGTAGTACTACTCTCATACTACAAAATGCTATTCACAAACCTATGTGTGGAGACCTCTACCTCTACCACTGCTCTGTTTTATGTGCTGAGATCTCCACCCAAGGAGGTATGCGTTTAAGGTGTAATAACATCTATTCAGACCAACACATTGCCACCGCATATAGGACTCTGGTCATATTTTTGGTTAAATATGCTAGAGGTTGCAAATAAGTCAACCTTGATACCTCTGTACTTGTATATTATTATTGCAAAAAGAACAATTGATGGATAGAATACAGAACAATGTCATACGTTCACTGGACCTAAATCCTTAATTTTTCTGCTCCCTATGCCATTCCAGTTTGAACCCAGCCATATGCTAATCAGTCTTGATTTGCATATGACCAAGTCTAAACTGGGGTGGCATGGTGAGCAAAAGAATGATGGATTTAACCCAGATCCATGGACTGGAGGTGAATGTTTTGATTTGTTCTGCATTCCGTTTATCAATTGTATGTCTTTGTACTGCCGGTGTATTCAACTGTGTAGCCTTGGCCCGTGTCATGTATGTGCATATAACTTGCATGATCGAGGTAACTATTAGCGGTTATACCACGTGTCTCTTGGACCTCTTTCCAGTGCTTGACGTTCTTTTTACCGAGCATCCCCCCCCCCACCACCATCCCCGCTACCTGCCATGGGCGGCAATCTGAGGGATAGCCCCGGGCGCCAGAAGCTCTAGCTACGCCACTGGTTCCATGTAAGGAACTTTACAGCGTTAAATGTGCCTGCCATGTCCACGGGAATACGCCCCATACCCGATCAGGGGGAACCCCTCTCTGCCCACCCCCTCTGCCGTGCACACCCTCCCTCCTCTGCAAACAATACGACAAATACATCTAACAAATTAACCCCCATTTTGAACAACTCCCAAACCCCAGGGCAGCCTGACATGTGAAACATAGCCCTGAATGAGGTCTTAACCGGGCAAGACCCTCAGCGGGGGGTGAAAAGTTAAAGGAATAAGTGTTCTGTACAAACCGTCCGGAGCGCGCCGGCCCCACCAGTTACAGGTCAGCTCGGGACCAAAGTCCGCCAACGACAGACCAGCAGCAACAGAGGAGACGGGGTCACCACTGAGTTCAGGTGCCATCAGATGATCTCATCAGCTGTATTTGATGTCACCACCAGCAATTTCACACTGCCATTAGGGGAGGTGTCAGCGTCATTATCACCAGTGTCTTTTGATGAGCAAACCTCCGCCTCTGGGGAAGTACTCCTGCGCCGCATACGTGCCGCCACTGCCTGAAGGGCTTCAGCTCTCTCCTTCTCTGTCTGCGAGGCAGTCTGTTGTTTAGGGGCTCCTCTACGAGACTGCCTCCCAGAGCGCCTCCCCAGTTCCGTCGTTTTCTTCAGCTCCAGTCTGGGGCCCACCAACCGGGAGCACCCAGCTCTGTAGGACTCGAGCCACTCCCAGGCTTTTTTCGGACTGCCACAGAAGTGAGTGGTACCCTCCAAAATGATCGACAATCGGGCTGGAAACATCAGAGAGTATTGAAGGCCCTCCTCTCTCAGTGCTTCCTTGACCTCCAAGAACGAGGCCCGCTTTCTCTGCACCTCCAATGTATAGTCCGTGAAGAGGGAGACTTTACTGTTATTAACGGTGTTGGGGCCTTCTATGTGTGCCTTCTGCAGAAGGGTATCTCTGTCCCGAAATGAAGCAACCGGGCCACTACTGGCCGCGGAGGGCGCCCTGACTCCAGAGACCTGTTAGGGACTCTGTGGGCCCTTTCGAGAATGTAGAAGGTTGACAGGGCTTCAGGTGCCACTACGTTTCTCAGCCATTGCTCCAAGTAAGACACCATGTCTTTGCCCTTAACTTCCTCCGCAGCCCCAGAACTCGAACGTTGTTCCGCCTTTTGCGCCCTTTCGCGTCTTTGGCCCGTCATTCCAGCACGCTCACCCTGTCTGTGAGAGCCCCCATCTGTTGCTCCAGGGCCTTTTGGGCGGAGGCTATTCCTGCTATGCTGTATTCCATCTCTTTCACTCTTTACGAGAGCTTCTTGTGCTGTTCTCACAGGAGGCCGAGCCCCACCGCCACCGTGCTGATGTCCTGATGGAGGGTGGTGTTCGTGTCCACTATGGCCTCCAGTATCTTGTTCAGTTGCAGCTGCACTGGATCTTCTGCAGTAGTCCGCGACTGCTCCGGAGCACTATTCTCCAGGTCGTGCAGGGCCCCGGGTTGTTTACCTCGAGGTTTTCCCATGGCGCTGGACAGGGCCCCCAGTCAAGGGATCCCACCAAGGGGGGAAGGGCCGGCTCAGCCGCTAGCACCAAAGTTCCACCAGTCGCTCCGCAGATGAGAACTATGGTACCCCGGGGGTCCTAGCCCCGCTACTCCCAAAGCAGCCTCCCCAGTGGTGTGCTCACTGAACTACATGTCGGCGTCCGGGTCCCGGGGCTATGCCCCAGCCACTGCCCACTCAGGAGTCCTGGGCAATCTTCACCTCCCTTCTTAGGCAGTAACCCTCTTCCAACTGCTTATACAGGGTTTCAGAGGTGTGCCCCCTCTGTGCTGTCTCCAGCCTCCATGGGGGGGACCCACGGGGATCCAGAAAAACCAGCCCAAGCGAGAAGGATCCGCTCTGCAAACTTCCCGGGACTCAACTGCGCGCTAACATAAATTTGGCACCCACTGGACCATTGTGTCAGCTCAGATGGGCAACAGGGCGCCCCCAACAAGCCCCAAGGAGAGCAGAAGTGTCTCACTCTGACATCGCTGGAGCCCTCAGGCGCGGGCAGACCTCCAAGTTGGCCTCAGCTTCTCACCCAAGGGCCAGAAGAACCCCAGCATCGTTCTCAGAAACCCACAGGGCCAGTGATGAGTGTCGATGAAGCCGCCAGGCATCTCAGGGGGGGACCCAGCCCACACAGAAGACTTTCCTGATCAGTTTAATTTAAGTGCCCCCAACAGTGGCACCACATAGCTGTGTCCAGTCCAGGCAGCTGCCCTTCCTTTTGCACAGGTAGCAGACCTTGTTCCCACATGCATGGGGCAGCAAAGAGGCCCACACTTCAAGCCTCGAGCCCCGACTGGGCTCCAACAGCACACCACCCCTCGCCAATGACAGCCGCAGTACAGCGCACTCACCGCTGTAGCGCCGGCCCGCTGCCTCCTCCTTATTGCACCGGGCTCGTGCTGCTTGCCGCAGGGTATGTCTGACCACCATCTGCATATCCTCCAGCCAGGTCCAGGATCCAGGGAAGCTGAGACTCTGTGCTGCTCCACGCCTCCATTCAGCCCCAGGCCGCCATCTTGTCTACAGCGGGCTTCGGCAGACAACCGGAGTCCGGACTTCTCACAGGCGCACCAGGGACAGGCTCGAACACCGGGACCAGCCCACAGCGTCCCCGCGCATTTAAGCGAGGGTTGAGACACCCTCCGGTCCTGAGCTTCGCGGGGGAATGCTAATGATTAAAGGGCCGACGCGGAGCTCCGAGTTCACGCGTCTGCCATTCTCGGCTCCTTGGCCACATCCCTGGACTATTTAATTGTTAATAGAGTCTAGAATGACTTGGAGCGATCTCTAGGTTCCAGACTTTGAGGAAAATGTTAAAAAAGTTTTAGAGTCTGTATTTGCTAATTTATGATGTGGAAGGTGCTGGTCTGAAGGTTAAGGAGCAGAGATTTCATGGAGTTTGTGGTGAAAGGAGATAAGGAAGTTAGGAATTTCAAGGTATGACAACACAAAAAATCTAATAAGTTCCCGAAATGACTACAGAAGACACCTATGAGATCCTCAATTCACCCAAGTCAGGCTCACCTCTCGACCCAGCACCTCCAGGTATTGTGCTAAATGGAGGAGAGGTAGTTATTAGAAGGCTGATGGAGATGTTCAGTCTTTCCCTGAAGTCAGAAACAGTTCCAGCTGCATGGAAGCATGGTATTGTGAAGACGCTGATAAACAAAACTTCAGCAGACCCAACCAAATGTAAAAACTATCATCCTATCTTGCTTCTACCTGGACCTCGTGAAACACTAGAAAAGTTCATTCATAAAAGTCTCTCCTTGTATTTAGAAGCCAATGACATTCTCTGCTGCTCTCAGACAGGTTTCAGACCCAAGAGTAGCACCAAAGCTGCCCTATTAACAGCCACGGTGGAACTAAAAGCCATCCTAGATCAGGGAGGTACTGCAGCTCTGATCCTGTTGGATCTGAGCTCAGTATTTGACACAGTCCCTCATACTTTGCTAGTAAGAAGACTGGAGGAAGCAGGGATAGCCGGATCTGCACTCAATTGGCTTACCTTGTTGCTCTAAAACAGAACTTTTTAAGTATGTGAGGAAACTGAAAATCAGAAATATATCCCCTAAATTGCGGGGTTCCTCAGGGTTCCTTGCTAAGTCCAACCCTATTTTACTTGTATGTAAAAGTGTATTGTTTCTCCTGCACCTCTTCCGTGGATGCTATGCAGATCATCATTTCACTCTCTGCCCAATCAGGCAGAACTTCCATCCAACTTAGTCAATGTCTCAAACATCTGGTAAAGTGGGTGACAGCTAGTAGCCTAAAATTAAATGTCGAAAAAAAAGAGGTCATTGTAGTGGGAAACAACCCAAGTAGATGGATAGAAGTCAATTGGCCAAAATATCTGGGCACTTTACCAATCCCAAAACCAGAAGTCAAGAGTCTGGGATTTTGGCTTGATGATAAACTTTCCTTGACTACCCGAGCAAAAAAACTAGTAGCAGTTTTCTTAGGGCTACTTAGAACATTGTGAAAGCTTCTGAAATGGCTACCCGAATCATTGCATAGAATCGTGGTGCAAGTGTTTGTCATATCTTGCCTGCACTATGGAAATTCCCTTTATTTGGAAAGCTCCAAAAATGTTGTCAAAAGATTACAGGTAGTCCAAAATGCATCTGCACGCATATTATACAAATTCTCTACATTTCACTCTGCCACTGCGTCTTTGGCTAGGCTACATTGGTTGTCTGTGACCAAAATAATTCTGTTCAAGGCCTAGCACACCTGGCCATGTATAACAGGGGACCAATGCTAATTCAAAAACTTCTCACTCCTTACAACACCGCAAGAACACTGCACTCCACCAACCAGCAGTTATTTGCTGTGCCCAGGATAAAAAGAACCAGAAGTGGAGGAAGTTCTTCTGTGTTTTTAGCTCCCATGCTTTGGAACGCACTCCCCCAGTACATCAGGGAAAACGGAATATGAACTCAATTTCAGAAAACTGCTGAAAACCCATCTCTTCAGCTAATACTTTCCACTCAGCCCTAATCTGTTGCTAATTTAGCGCTGTGAGGCCCTTCTTGTGTAGCTACGCTCTATTCAAATCCCTATGAATAGAATAGAATTGAATTGAATAGAAAAGAATGCAATGGCAACACTAAACTAGTGGTTTCGGGGTGTACTTACTATCAAGGGGCTAATGTATGGAAACATCCATTACAACACAGTCATTACATTACACTGCTTTTTACAACGCATGCCATTACAACGCATGTCACTACAATGCATGCCATTACAACGCATACCATTACAACGCATACCATTACAATGCATTATAAGGTAAGTAATGGAGATTTTTAAGTTTTAGGGTGGGTATGGGTTTTGGGGTAGTTGGGAATAGTAATTTTTACCCCTACACTATTCAACACTATCCCTACTGTTGTACTCACTGGAGTGGGTATAGTAATTTTTACCCCTCCACTATCCAGCACTTTCCCTACTGTTGCACTCACTGGAGTTGAAATAGTAATTTTTAGCCCTACGCTATTCAACACTTTCCCTACTATTGCACTCACTAGAGTGGGAATAGTAATTTTTACCCCTAACCTATCCAACACTTTCCCTACTATTGCACTCACTGGAGTGGGAATAGTAATTTTTATCCCTACACTATCCAACATTTTCCCTACTGTTGCACTAAAAGTATTATGCATTGTAATGGTATGCGTTGTAATGGAATGCGTTGTAATGGTAGTTCTTAAAAATGCATTGTAAAAACATGAGATGTAATGGTAGTTGAGATGTAAAAACCTTGTTGTAAAAGCATGCGTTGTAATTGTTTGCATTCTATCGTCATATATTCCTAATGTATTATTTAGTTTTTACCTATCTACAAAACATCGAATAAATAATAGAAATTAGTAAATGTTCTACTTAATATTTAATATTAATATTAATACTTAATATTTTTAATTTTTTTATGAAAATCTTGAGATGAATGAAACACATTTGTAACCCTAATTTTTGAATTGGAAATAATTGTTATCTTAGCGGGTTTTGCTTTTAAAATTAAAGTGCAAACCTGCAGCTAAATAAAACAATCATTGGCAGATCTAAGTCTGGCATTGGATACTCGCCTATTGGCTTTGCCAATACTTATTTTGTTAGTGAATACTTTTTGTATCAAGAAAAGTGGCACACTAGCGCCCCACAAGCAGTGTTTGAGGAGCTGCAGTCTTGGCTAAGTAAAACAATCAGTGTCTGAAAGCCAACATATTTTTTTTAATGCAAAAGCACACATTGCACCTGTAGTCCCTGGCACTCAACGAAACTACTTATTGTGTGATGTGTACATTGTGCCATCAGTCACAGTCAGTTGAGCTAATGGCTGAAGTGGGCTGACCCAGTGTGCTAAGCAGTATGTTGTGGCAGGTGGAGGGAAAATGTGAATGACACTGCAGCAGACCAGCAGATGGAGAGAGTATACCAAAAGCTCCTCTCTGTAAACATGTATAAAACAATTAAGGACAAGGCATACTGGCCATTGTGCAGGAATGGCAGTGTGGGTGAGGAGCTGACATTAAGGTGCGGTGTATGTATCTTGGACATGTGGGGAGCTGGCATTGGAGGGCTCTGTGGGGCGGCATCACTGGTGGGCAGGTGGAAGTGTTGGCAGTGATGACCATTGTGAAGGGTTAGATCAGGTAATCATGAGACAACATGAGAGCTGGACCAGGTGGGCAGTAAGAGAACCTTACAACTGATGGCCATTTGAGTATCTGCCTTTTGAGACCAGTGTTTAAGCCAGACACATTGTCATATTGACAAGATCACACACTATCACCCGACTAGATCTCTCCGAACTGTCTCTGCCTTAGTTGTCACTGTGCCGAGGTTTTGTCTGACTTGTAAAGTAGGATGTTCCTTCATGGCTCTTCCAACCAAGAAATGGAATCAGTTTCCATCAGCACTATGTTCCAGCTCACATGAACCCTCTTCCAGGAACGCTCTTAAAAATCTTCTATTTGCATTACACTAAAGTGACTAGTGGCTCACTTCTGCGTTGTCTTTACAAATTAGTCATTTATTCATTCATTTGTTCACATGTGGATGGATTATGGAGGCAAAACCGTACCCCAAAATGTAGATGCCCCAGGATTTACCTAATTCAGTTCTCCCACAGATTACTGGATCGGAGACAGGGTTACATCTCAGTTTCATGAAGCAATGTGTCATTGCGTTAAGGCACCTTCCTGAACATCAATTCAGCAGAGTAAAACAATTTTTCAAAAGTAATAGGGACCACTCCATACTTAGGGAACTGATTACGAGTCTAATGGCCCATGGACCGCCAGACTCGCGGTGCACTCACCGGCTGCACCAGGGAACTGCTGTTCCCTGGCGGTGGCGCAGCAGAGGGGCAATACAATATGATGAGCGGAACTGGCGCAGTTCTCCAGAGTATATTTCGAGTTCCTGCACCGCTAGCCTTTTCATGGCGGGGAGCCTGCCACGAAAAGGCTGGCAGTGGGGATAAAAAGGGGGCCCTACAGGGCCCCCGTACCCCCTGCCATGGGAATGCATTCAGGGGGGCACAACATGTGCACCCCTGTCTGCTTGCACCCCCAGTTCCAGCACAGCATGGACTTCACAGTCCATGCCGTGCTGGAACATTTTTGGCGTTCCTATAGCGGTGCCCTTTTTCAGGGCACCGCCGGGGAACGACAAAAGGCCATCCACCTACACGAGTTCAACTCGTAATCTTTGTGCGGCTTTGGCGGTGCAGTGCCGGCGCAAAGCTGGCGTGGCATTGCCAAGACCATAATCAGGCCCTGAGTTCTAGATCAGTGAAAGTTAAAGGGTTTTCACTTCAAACTTTGAAAAATAGACAATACAGAGTAACGCAATGGAAGCTCTCAGAAGCAGAGTTATAAGGAATATGCAAAACCAGATTATTTCAAGACTCAAATGAGCAGCAAAATTACTTAACAGATGTGCTGCTTTCCTAGTAGCAGCAATGAGACTTCAAAACATTTCTGGCTCACCCTCCAAATCTAGGTTTTTTATATACACAATTCTTGCATAGAATATTAGCAATATTGCAGACTCATTACGGTGTGAACAAAGTATAATTTCTTTAGCAGCTCAGAACACATGAAAAAATAAACATCATTACCTTAACACATAAGCACCATCCTAATTCCCTAATTATTATTCACACTCTCTATGCTAATTTCATCTGCAGTTGTTCAAACAACTATGAAACATTTAACAATAAAAAACTTTCTCTGAATGAATAAAACCGGTGAAGGAACGGAAAACATGGATACCTGTTGCAGTTTTACATCAGCAACATAAAAAACCCAGCACTGGCAGGGCAACTTTTGCATTAGAAATGACCCATCATGTCCTCAACTGTGTTCTGCGGAGCCTCTGGGGAGAGGATGTGTACTGGAGGAAGAACAGGAGTGAGCAGCAGAGGTGGCAGCCATCTTGTTTAAAATGGAGTTTTATATAGATATGTGGCTTGATTAAAACACATTTATAACTTCATTTCTATACATCATAAGAAATGTGTTTCAAGTGCAAATATGTTAATCCAGTCTGTATATGTAGAACCATGTGTGAAAATGCATAGCACACGGTTTATTGATGCATAAACAGTTGAAACCATCTTTTCCACAGATTGAGAAGCTGACATGAAAGCAGCGATAATCTGAGAAGCTGGCATGTATGGGAAGTATTAGAAGAGGGTTATGGCGTGGAATGTGAGGAACTAGTAATGTAAGGCAAAGTGAGAATCTGGCATTAGTGGACCGTGCGAGGAGATGGCATTAGTGGGCACTTTTAGAAACGGGCACATGTGAAGAGTGTGAGAAGCTGGCATTGGTGGGAAATGTAATTGGCTTTGACAGAAGGGCAGTGTGAGGAAATGGTACCAAGGGGCAATGTGAAGACAACTGGCCCCCTCTTCACCAGGCACTTGTAGGTAGTTTGTGGAAATGCCACTAATGGGTGGAGTGGAAAGATGATGGCACTAAAGAGCAGTGAGAAATGCATTCATAGGTAGGTTCTGTGAACGTTTTTGTAGAGGGGCCAATGTGAGCTTCTGCCAACGAAGGTTAGTGTAAGATTCTGGCTTATTGGGCACAGCGAGGACCTCACATTTATGTTATACTACATGACGTGACACATTGGTAGTATGAGGGGCGCACACTGGTGGTGGTTGTAGGAAGGTGGAATCTGACTATATGGTTGCCCCCACTTTTTTCCTGGTGTTTGAATGGTTTTTGACTAGTCTGGCTGGGATCCTGCTATCCAGGACCCCAGCCTATCTGCTTACTCCCTTAAATGATTGGTGTGCATATTAGATGCACTAGTGATTGGATACTGTGGTGCCTTATGAGCCCCTAGTATATGGTACCTTAGGTACCTAGGGCATTGGTACTTCACAGGCCTACCAGGGGCTGCAGCATGTATTATGCCACCCCTGGGAAGCATTCACAATCTGACACCACAGGCCTGTGTGAGGTAGTGTTAGCACTCCTCACTGAGGTATAGGTTCCTATATCTCACCAGCAAACTTGATTCCCAGTCCTGAGGCGGAAGCCGGGAGCTGGCGGTACGCTAAGATTGTTTTTAAAAACTGTGTGTGTTTCACTACCTGTATTCTGTTCACTTTTAAAACCACAAAGCCTACCTGAACTCTTTTAGGGCGGAAATCCACTGCCCACATACCACTCAGCCGATTGATCACTGCAGCCGTAATTGTTTGTTTAGCGGCCGCCATCGCCGGCGTGCTTGCTGACCACGCCCCCTCGAGGCCACGCCCCCCGCCCTGTTAAAAGGCGCTGAAATTACTAGCGTCTACAGAAACTTGATTCCCAGTCCTGAGGCGGAAGCCGGGAGCTGGCGGTACGCTAAGATTGTTTTTAAAAACTGTGTGTGGTTCACTAGCTGTATTCTGTTCACTTTTAAAACCACAAAGCCTACCTGAACTCTTTTAGGGCGGAAATCCACTGCCCACATACCACTCAGCCGATTGATCGCTGCAGCGGTAATTGTTTGTTTAGCGGCCGCCATCGCCGGCGTGCTCGCTGACCATGCCCCCTCGAGGCCACACCCCCCTCTTCACCTCTTATCATGTGCATAGGCAGGAAGCGCAGCGGACGAGCGCAGCGGGAGCGCCGTTTGCGCGCCGAAGGCGCGCCTAAGGCATGCCCGTCTGCGCCCGTCCGCGCCCCGGCAGCGCACAGGGCCAGGACCCCTGCTGATTCTACACTGCATGGGACTATTCCCCCTATCACATACAACTCAGACGAACTGAGAGCTTTTAATCACAACCTTTTATGTAATGGCGCCCACTGGAATGTCTTAGACTCCTCCTCACGAACCTGTCCAAATTGCTTCTTTAAATTTAGCCCCCCTAATCCCTCCTTCCCCCAGCTTAACACAGCGGATGACCCACCTATTCAGGCTGCCCTTATCAATGCACGCTCCCTATCAAAGCACTCAGAGGAAGTATATGAATTCGTTATTGATATGAACCTTGACATCCTATTCATCACGGAGACGTGGTTGAATGAGAGCTGCGCCCCAGTAGTTGAGCTGGCTGTCCCCAGAGGGTTTAAGATCACCAGACAGGACCGTAATAAAGGCAGGGGAGGAGGCTTAGCCGTGATCTACAAAGAGAAATGGACTCTGAGGATAGAATGCACAGGAAGGATTGAGAATGGAGAAGCTATGGAATTCTCCCTAGCACTATCCCCCCAATTTACTCTGGGGGGACTATTGATCTATCGCCCACCGGGTCCTCTAGGCAATTTTATCAAATCCCTGGAGGAGATCGCCATCCAACGTGCACTCAGATTCCCACACTTCCTAATGCTGGGAGATTTTAACCTACATATGGACACGAGCTCTGCCCCCGGAGTTAAAGAGCTGAAAGAAATCTGTAGTTTGGCTCAGATGGCTCAACAGGTGCAATCTGCCACTCATGAAGGGGGGGTCATTGTTTAGATTTGGTATACTCTAACTTTAACATCTCTGCTGATCCACCCTACCCCATTACATGGTCAGACCACTTTCCTGTTCACTTCTCCTGGTTCATAAACAACATCCGTGTGTGATCCACACCCAAGCCTGGGGAACGCCCTAGAAGAATTAATATTCCAGATCTAGTGGAGGCCCTCACCCACTCCACCCCAATGAAAGCACAAAATTTGGATGAAGCTGTAGACAACTTCTCATCCTGGATAGACTCCTCCATTAGGTCATTACCAAAAAGCAAAGGAAAAAACAACCATAGGATCGCCCCCACTTCCCCCTGGTATACTGAACAATTAAAAATCTTAAAAATAGGATGTAAGGCGCTAGAGCGAATATGGAGAAAGAACTATTGTCCTACTGCTAAATCGGAACTCCGTGCAGCCCAAAAAAGTTACTACGCAGCGATTAAAACAGCTAAAGGGGAATTCTACGCGTCTAGAATTCAAAAAGCTAAAAACAACAGTCGAGAAATGTTCTCCATAGTTAAAAGCTTTACTGCCCCGGTAGCAGAGAAGACTTCAGTTCCGCCCTCCACAGACTGGTGTGAGCAACTATCCACTTTTTTCATCGAGAAAATTCAAAAAATTCAAGACAGTCTGAATAACCCTGACCAGCCACTTGCCCCGCAATCTGATCTAGCCTTAATTTACCAACCACCTCCTCCTTCACTTTCCCAAGTAACTAAGGCTAAAGCAGAGATGACCAAATTTACTCAGGTCGAAAATATAGATGTTATGACCATATTAAAAACTCTGAAGTCAGGGTCACCTATAGATCCTTGCCCTGCGAGGGTCCTAAATGGAGTAGCCGAAGTAATTACCCCTATGGTCACTGCCCTGGTCAATGAATCCCTAACTTCAGGAATTTTGCCCTCCAAGTGGAAACAAGCCAAACTTCTCCCTCTGATAAAAAAACCCTCCGCAGATCCATCGATCACCTCCAACTACAGGCCTATATCCCTCCTGCCAGCCCTTGCTAAAGTTTGCGAGAAGGCTGCATTCCGGCAACTTGAGAGATTCGTGGAATCTTCTGAGGCTCTACATCCGGCCCAATCAGGCTTCCGCACCTCTTTCAGTACTGAAACTGCATTGGTGGAGATGGCAGAGGCCATCAGGGAATGCCTTGACGGAGGCGGCAGAGCGGCCCTTATTCTTTTGGACCTCTCTGCCGCGTTCGACACGGTGCCCCACCTCCAGCTTCTATCTAGGCTGGAGGACATTGGCATCTCGGGCACGGCATTGGAATGGATCAGGTCTTTCCTATCTGACCGGACCCAACAGATTTGGTTACCTCCCTATCACTCCTCTAATCGAAGGGTAGAAACTGGAGTACCCCAAGGGTCGACCTTAAGTCCCCTTTTATTTAACATTTATTTAACTCCTTTGATCCGGCTGGCAGAGAACTGGGGTGCTAAGATTATGGCTTACGCCGACGACACCCAGCTTCTCTTCACCTGGAAAAAGGAGAACTTGTGCACCTCTGGAGTACGCCAATGCCTATCCTCTGTATTTGCCTGGCTAGCCAGAGCTTGCCTCAAATGCAACGAGGATAAAACAGAAATTCTGCTCTACGGCCAATTTCCCACTGACTTTAAGGAGTCTATTTGGCCCAGTGAATCAACATGCCCAACGGGAGAGAGTGGGATAGCCAAGAACCTGGGTATCTGGTTTGGAGCAGACTTATGTTTTCGCGACCAGATCTCGCTACTGGCGGGGACGTGTTTTGGAACCCTGACCACTCTTCGCAAATTCTTTCCCCTTCTTCCTCAGATGGCCAAAGAAACAGTAGCCAGAGCTCTGGTGCTCTCCCGTCTGGACTACTCAAACGCCCTTTATATAGGGGCACCTGACTACCTGATCAGAAAGCTACAGGTAGTCCAGAATGCAACGGTGAGACTCATTTTTAACATCTCAAGGAGACTCAGCGTTTGCAAACAGTTGAAGGAGCTTCACTGGCTTCCTGTGGCCCAAAGAGTGCGCTTTAAAACTTTGGTCCTCGTTTATAAAGCCCTCAATGGACCGTGCCCTTCCTATCTAGCCAAAAGATTCACTCTCTACCTCCCGACCCGTCAGCTGCGATCTACCTCCAGAAAGCAGGTGGTCGTCCCCAGATTTAAAAGAGTTCGCCTGGGTGGACAATCTCTGACGGTAAAGGGAGCTCAAATGTGGAACGCCCTGCCAGACGCTCTCAGACACTCTCCCAATCTGATCAATTTTAAAAAACTGCTTAAAACTCACCTCTTTCAAATCCATGAATAGCTGACTCCTTTTACCACTCTGATTCAGTTTCGTCCCCGCGCCAGGACAGTCTTGACTATCGGAGCGCGTTATAAATCCACATATAACATAACCATACACACACATATAAACCTATCAGTCACCCCTATGGTAGTGTCAAGAATTCCTGTCATACAAGGGAAACACGCCCTTATGTAAACAGGAGAGCTGTTACATAACTCAAGGGAAACACGCCCTTATGTAAACAGGAGAGCTGTTACATAACTCAAGGGAAACACGCCCTTATGTAAACAGGAGAGCTGTTACATAACTCAAGGGAAACACGCCCTTATGTAAACAGGAGAGCTGTTACATAACTCAAGGAAAACACGCCCTATAAAGGGAGGAACCGGGAGGTACAAGGCTGTCGGATATTGTGTTTACACCGACGTACCTGCTTCGTGAAGAGCAGTGTTCCGGAGTGGTGCTCCAGTAAGGCAAGAACGGAGGTAGGTCGAGTCGTTACTCCCTGGGCCGTGTCTTGCCCCATCGTCACCTGTGAAGGACCCGGAAGCTCTACCGGTCAACCATTGAGCTTCGCTTTTTGACTCGGCTGAGTCCAAGCGCAGTGGCGCTTTTGCTGGTTGGAGTCGTAACTCCCAGCCCGACCAGAGACACAGGGACTGCCAGCTGTAACGCACACCAGGAGGTGTTTGCCGCGTTACAGACTCGGAAGTCCACAGGATCGATCGAGCGGCTGTTCTCGGTTCAGTCTTCTTGCTTGTGATTGGGGTATCGGTGACGCATCACCAGGAGGTGACTCCGCGTCCCGGTGCAGTCTGAGGAAGAGGTTGAGCGGCTGCTCCCTTAAGGTAGAGACCCCGGCTGGGTGTTTCCCTGACTCCTCGATTCTCCCCAACACTCTTCGTGCCCCTCACAGCCTACCGATTGGCATTGTCGGCCATTTCATTTCTGCCCTCTGTTGGCATACGCCGGGATCGGCGTATATGCAGAGGACGGTTAGGACCATCCGTGCTGTGGGCTGGTAACGTACTTAGCCTGGAGGATTCCAGTGACTATAACTTTTGTTTGTTCTTTGTATTTTATTTGCCTTCATTAAAAGAACTAACCCTTCACAAGTGGTTGCGTCCTCATTGTCGTGTCTGTTAAACGATCCTGAGACGTTCAGGGCGTTACAAAATATCCGACCTTAATAACACTAACTGTCTCCCGGTCGATAACAGACATGGCAACACTTGATGATGTGCTGGCTGCTTTAGCGGCCATGCAAGTTGAAGTGGCTGCCTCTAGGCAAGAAACAGCCGATGTAAAAGCCAGACTGGATGCTATCCAATTAGACCCGCTCACGCCCAGCACCTCCCTCACGAACCAGACCCCTGCGGTAGTAGTGGAAATGCCGGTAGCCATCCCCTTGGCAACACCAGAGAGGTACAGTGGGGATCCTAACACAGTGCAGGTATTCCTCACACAAGTGGCGCTACATTTATCGTGCAAACCAAAGGCGTTCCCCACGAGTCAGGCTCGTGTGGCTTTCCTTATATCCTATTTGGCTGGAAACGCGGCACAATGGGCCGTACCTCTGGTGAGCAGGGACGACCCCCTCTTATGTGATTGGGGTGCTTTTCGCGAGGAATTCCTGAAGGTATTCGACAGAAGGGCTGACTCGTACACGTCGGACCGTGAAATGCTTGAGTTGAGACAGGGATCCAACGACCTGGTGCAGTATCTCAACGCGTTCCGAAGGCTGGTTGCGGAAACCAAGTGGCCTGTTGCTAAACAGACGGCGCTCTTCCATCAAGGGCTGTGCGATGAGCTCAAGGACGCCGTGGCTCATATTGACCCTCAACCCAAGACATGTGAGGGCCTTATCAACCTGGTATTACGGCTGGAACATAGGCTAAGTGAAAGAAAGGGGGATCATGGGAGAAAAGGAAAATCCCTTCCATACTATGTGACGGTGGGAAGTCCTGAAACTTCCACCGCATCCAAGGGAGAACCCATGGACATCAGCGCAATACGAGCGAGCCTCACAGCCACGGAGAAAGAGTCACGCCGTAAACAAGGATTGTGCCTATATTGTGGCAAAAAAGGCCACTACGTACGTGAATGCCCTGCCAAACCGAAGACGTCACGTTATCGGGCCAACCGGTCGGTAACAGCCGTGGTGGACATACCGGCGGAAAACTAGAGGACTCCAAGACCAGAGAAGGGGCATCTCGGAGTCACTCATCCATCCCTTCACTTTCCAACTCGGTCACTAAGGGACAACGACACCTGTTTATCACGGTGCACGTGGGAGTGCATGACCAGTGGATACCCGTTGTGGCCATGGTGGATTCAGGGGCCACTGGCATGTTTATGGACCACAACGAGGCATGCAGGCTAGGGCTAGTGCTTCTTCCCAAAGCAGTACCCGAAGACGTCTATGCGGTAGACGGAAGGCGATTGGTGACGGGGCCCATCGGACAGCACACGGGGGTCCTTCCGATGAGATATGGGAGGAACCATTTTGAACAAATCGATTTTAACATCATCCGAGCGCCCCAATATGGCGTCATATTGGGATTGCCGTGGCTACAGAAACACAACCCCTTTGTGGATTGGCCAACACATCGCATCGAAATGACGTCACCGTATTGCATCCTGCATTGTGGAATAAGAACGGAATCCCTTGACGCAGATGAGAGCGGGAGTCAGACGGTGGCTACAGCGGCAGAAAAAGATGTGGCTCTCCCCCAGGCTTATCACAGTTTTGAGGATGTATTTGATGAGGTGAAGGCGGAAGTGCTACCACCACATAGACAGTTTGACTGCCAGATCGACCTGGTGCCAGGGGCCAGCGTTCCCAGCGGCAGGCTGTATGCCCTGACGGAGCCTGAAAACGTGCATCTCCGGGAGTACCTGGATAAACTCCTCAGGCTAGGATTCATCCGCCCGTCCAAGTCTCCGGCCGCCTCGCCACTCTTCTTCATCCCGAAGGCTAATGGGGAGCTGAGAGCCTGTGTGGACTTTAGGGCATTGAATGCGATAACCATAAAAAATCGGAACCCCTTGCCTCTCATCAGTGTACTTCTGGAACAGGTCAAGAAAGCTCGTATCTACACCAAGTTGGATTTGAAAGGGGCATACCATCTGGTGCGCATGAGGGACGGAGACGAGTGGAAGACCGCCTTTAAGACCAGGTTCGGCCTTTTTGAGTACCTCGTCATGCCGTTCGGTCTGTGCAACGCCCCGGCAGCCTTTCAGTACTTTTTGAATGAGGTATTCAGAGAGGAGTTGGATATCTACGTGGTCGTATATATCGACGACATCCTCATCTATTCGTCCAGTGTGGAGGAGCACGTACACCACATCAAAGCTGTGCTCCAAAAGCTGAGGGAAAACATGCTGTTTTGTAAACTCAGCAAGTGTGACTTCCACGTCACATCCGTGGAATTCCTCGGAGTGATGCTGAGTCCAGAGGGACAGGAGATGGCAGAACGAAAGATCAAGGCGGTGAAAGAATGGCCGGTGCCCCAAAGCGTGAAGGACGTCCAAAGTTTCATTGGCTTCGCCAACTTTTACAGGCGGTTTATAGATGGATTTTCAGGAGTGGTGGCCCCAATCACACAGCTACTGAGGAAGTCCAAGGAGTTTGTCTGGTCCCCTGAAGCGAACAAAGCCTTTGAGGCCCTGAAAAGCGCCTTTGGTAAGGCGCCGGTGTTGGCTCACCCCGATCCGGATCTCCCCTACGTGGTGGAATCGGACGCGTCGGATGTGGCGCTGGGGGCTATCTTGTCCCAACGCAACCACGACACAGGGGTGCTTCATCCCGTTGCGTACATGTCCCGCAAACTCAACGACGCCGAACGCAACTACCATATTGCGGAGAAGGAGCTTCTCGCAATCAAGGACGCCTTCACCGAATGGAGGCATTGGTTGATGGGGGCAAGACATGTGGTATCGGTGTACACGGACCATCGGAACCTACAGTTCATGACGGCCACTAGACACCTTTCTCCCAGGCAGCTGCGGTGGATGATCTTCTTTGCGGGGTTCAACTTCCGCATCACATATCGGCCGGGGACTGAAAACCGGAAGGCGGACGCCCTGTCCCGTCAATCTGCAGTTAAGGAACCATTGCCTGCAACCGAGCGTTCCATCATTTCCCCGAGGATGGTATTGGGGGTTATCCAACCGGATACTTTCCTGAGGGGAATAAAGAGAGGGATCAGGTCATTCGCATGGCGGAGGTGGCTCCTCAGTCACAGAGAATGGCAGCTGAAGGACAGGATACCCCTGAAGGGCAGGTGCCTATTGATACCCACGCCTAGGCTAAGGAAACAAGCATTCATCTGGTGCCATGACTCTCCATGCGCAGGTCATTTGGGCTTTGAAAAAACGGTGGCTAGCATGGGACGGCATTTCTGGTGGCCAACCATGAGAGTGGATGTCAGGAGGTGGGGACAGGAGTGTCCTACGTGTGCTACCATGAAGGCCGACCATGGCCGAACCCAAGGGCTCTTACATCCACTTCCGACCCCGGATAGACCATGGGATAGCATATCACTGGACTTCGTGGTGGGCCTACCGGTAGACCAGGGGATGACGGCAATACTGGTGGTGGTGGATTACTTGACGAAAATGGGGCACTTCATCCCCTGCAAGAGAGTCCCTACGGCCGGGGAATTGGCGTCACTACTCCTAAAGAATGTGGTACGACTGCATGGATTACCTGGGGTGATCGTGTCGGACCGGGGGTCGCAGTTTACTGCGCAATTCTGGAAGACTTGGTGCACTGCGCTGCATGTTAAGACCGCCCTGTCCACCAGCTACCACCCTCAAACGGACGGCCAAACCGAGCGCCTGAACCAAACGCTCAAACAGTATCTGCGATGTTTTGTGGACCAGGGCAGGGAAGAATGGGTCGACTTGCTATGGGTTGCAGAGATAGCCTATAACAACGCCACTCACAGCTCCACACAGTCATCTCCGTTCTATAGCAACTATGGCCAACATCCCAGGTTCTTGCCATTTCTACATCCGTTCAGAGAGGACAGGATTCCCGCCACAGCGGACAGGGTGGCACACATAAAAGACACGTTGATGCGCTCAAGGGCTGTCCTAATAGAGGCCAAGAGAAGATACAAGGCTGCGGCAGATAGGAAGAGAAGTCATTGCGGATACACCCTGTCTTTCATGTATCATTGCTCAAACCAGCACCCTCCAAGCCGTCTGGGACACCTAGGCCGGTATGCGTGGAGTCGGAGGTGGAGTATGAAGTGTCGGGCATACGGGCGTCCAAATGGCGCAGGGGGAAGCTGTGGTACCTGATTGCGTGGAAAGGCTATGGCCCGGAGGAGCATTCATGGGAACCGGCTGAAGGGGTTCATGCTCCGCGCTTGGTCTCCTTGTTCCATCGGCGTTTTCCTGCCAGCGCTGGACCCGTGGGGAGCCGCTGAGAGGGAGGATGTACTGTCAAGAATTCCTGTCATACAAGGGAAACACGCCCTTATGTAAACAGGAGAGCTGTTACATAACTCAAGGGAAACACGCCCTTATGTAAACAGGAGAGCTGTTACATAACTCAAGGGAAACACGCCCTTATGTAAACAGGAGAGCTGTTACATAACTCAAGGGAAACACGCCCTTATGTAAACAGGAGAGCTGTTACATAACTCAAGGAAAACACGCCCTATAAAGGGAGGAACCGGGAGGTACAAGGCTGTCGGATATTGTGTTTACACCGACGTACCTGCTTCGTGAAGAGCAGTGTTCCGGAGTGGTGCTCCAGTAAGGCAAGAACGGAGGTAGGTCGAGTCGTTACTCCCTGGGCCGTGTCTTGCCCCATCGTCACCTGTGAAGGACCCGGAAGCTCTACCGGTCAACCATTGAGCTTCGCTTTTTGACTCGGCTGAGTCCAAGCGCAGTGGCGCTTTTGCTGGTTGGAGTCGTAACTCCCAGCCCGACCAGAGACACAGGGACTGCCAGCTGTAACGCACACCAGGAGGTGTTTGCCGCGTTACAGACTCGGAAGTCCACAGGATCGATCGAGCGGCTGCTCTCGGTTCAGTCTTCTTGCTTGTGATTGGGGTATCGGTGACGCATCACCAGGAGGTGACTCCGCGTCCCGGTGCAGTCTGAGGAAGAGGTTGAGCGGCTGCTCCCTTCAGGTAGAGACCCCGGCTGGGTGTTTCCCTGACTCCTCGATTCTCCCCAACACTCTTCGTGCCCCTCACAGCCTACCGATTGGCATTGTCGGCCATTTCATTTCTGCCCTCTGTTGGCATACGCCGGGATCGGCGTATATGCAGAGGACGGTTAGGACCATCCGTGCTGTGGGCTGGTAACGTACTTAGCCTGGAGGATTCCAGTGACTATAACTTTTGTTTGTTCTTTGTATTTTATTTGCCTTCATTAAAAGAACTAACCCTTCACAAGTGGTTGCGTCCTCATTGTCGTGTCTGTTAAACGATCCTGAGACGTTCAGGGCGTTACAGGTAGGCCCGATCAATCCCAAGGGCAGGGTGCTTGGTTTACTATGTAAGGGGGTGCTTCTGCCTGAGCAGGACCCCTCTGCAGCTGGCAGAGTCTATTCTCTGCTGCTGTTTGTGGATGCGGTTAAACCATATACTCTTAAGTGCATTATAACCTCACGGTAAATGCTAACTTTGGAATGACTGCATCAAAACATGTCATGTTTGGTGTCAAACAACTTGGAATCCTACCCCCACACCAGTAACTGGTGTGGGAGTAGGATCCCACCCTTCTAGAGGGGACGACATGTACACACTGTACTACACGGTAGAAATCATCTAGAGCCCTGGCATCACAAAATGGATGCCACCAGCACAGACACCGGGCTGCCCTCCTGCTGCTGACCGAAACTCGCAGTGGAGGGAGCCCAACAAAGGGTTTCCTGTCACAGGGAGGTGTCACCACCTCCCAGACAGGATTTAGTGTATTGGAACTGGGTGGGTGCACTCTTAGAGTGCTTTGAAGTCCTGCACTGGGGGAGCAGTAGGCTCCTCTGTGCATATGCCAGCTCAAACCGGTTCAGGGGCTACCTGCCCCTGCTCTGGCGCGAAACTGGACAAAGGGAAGTGGGTGTAACCACCCACTACCCTGACCCTCCTAGAGGAGTGGTCGTAGAGCTAGTCCCTCCCATCTTTTCACTATAAGATACCACACATTGCCAATGCAATTTAGATTACACCAGGACGACGCTCAACTAAGAAGAATCCTGGCCCTTCGACGTTCCACTATCTCTGGAAGACTGAAGAATCTCCCTTGGAGTCAAGGAGTGACTCCCCTGCTTGGCAGGCACCAAAACTCTCTACAATGGTTGCAAACTTTACCGCTTCCGCCGGAGCCCGAAGTCTCTGCGTCCCCTGAAGCAGATTTCCTGACCTCTTGACAGCCATTTTGAGTCCCCAGCGAAGCTGTGGCATCTGGACCCCACGAGTGACGAGGAACAGCAATACCAGGGAACCGTGCACTGATTTCAAGTGCAAGCCCTAAACTACGTCCAACTAAGTTGTGCTTTGGACCACTTGTTGTCAAAGGCCCTAGCAGGTTTGGTATCGAATTTCAGCGGCCTACCCCGTCCCGAGTGACCGTGGGCTGTTGTTAAACTTTTCCTGCAAAGGCGTCTTCGCAGTTGCTTGCCCGTTGGCTAGTAACTCATCGGAAGACCTCCACATTGATTTCAAGGGCCCGCCTGATTGCTCTGGGACTGCACTCACTTACCCTCGCTGGGTAAGTCCATCAGACCTTGCTGGTCTGCACCATTGCCAATCTTCACTCTACACGAGACTTGCGGCTGCCAAGGCTTGTTGGCTCCAATCCGGGTGCCAACACCGTCGACAGCTGCAGACGTTGTGGGACCTCTAGAATCCAGCTGCTGGTCATCGTCAAGCCTTCCTGGACCTTGTCAGCGAAGAGACAAAACACCATCATCGACCTGAAGAGACGCGACAGCTGTGGTCATCCATCTTGCTGGCCACCGGTCACTGGCAAGTGACTCGAACTCTGTCCCCTCAATTTCTAGGTCTTCTGCAACTCCAATCCATCATCAGATTTGAACGGACACCTCTCCAGTCGTCACAAGCAGCAAGTCTTCAAGAATCTCCATTGAAAACAGCATCGCGACCCGACACCAAAGGACACCTATGCACCCGGCTTCCCCGGGTGAGGTAACTCGTGCACTCCGGTGTCCAAGTGTGTGTTGGCTCTCGAAATACTTACCCTGTAAGTTTCTTGCTTGTTGACTTTTGCGAAGTGCCCTACAACTGTAAAATACAAACCGCGACATTTGCCATTGAAACGAATTGAAAACCCGCGTGTGTGTTTAGACACTGCACGCGTCTTCTGTGGGCTGATTACTTACCTGCTAACACTGCAGAAGTGAAGCCCCAGCGATTCCCAAGGCCCTAGGCCTCTTACTTTTGCAAGTCGAGTTTGTTAAACCACTATTTTAGAATATGGTCTGGTACGCCCCTAGGGCTACAGCCATATTTGTGCTTAATTTATTGAGAACTGTTGATCTTTTGAATGTTTACCTGGCTCTAATCTCATAAAGAGATTAGTAGAGTATATTTAGAAATAAATACATATATATTTGATATATATACCTGTGTGGTGTCTTTTCATTTGGTAATTCAAGAGATTATAAGGTAAAACAAGCTGCTTTACATTCCTCAGAGACTTAGCTTGAAGGCTGCTCTCCACAGCTACCACTAGGATAGCTTTCTTTAAAAGGTTGTCTTTAAACCTATCTACCAAGAGTCGAATTGGACTGGTGCAAGGTGGCCACTATAACTAGTGACCAGCATATACCAGGCCAACTTCTCACATTGGTGGGCAGCGTGTGGGATTCCAGCTTGCCATTGTTTTACCAGAAAATCTCTATTTGAATTACTAACTGAAAACCACTTAAGGTACTCAAGGTACATATAAAGTCAAGCTAGTATCAATAAGTTCTACTGAACTTAGAGCTGTTTGTGAAGGGACAAGCACACCCTTGCTACAGCTCAAGCTAGGTCCAGTAGGCCTCAACTAGTGTAGGTAGTACAACACTGCACAACACTAGTATGTCTCACCAGGGTGGAGCCAGTGGGTCCACCCCATCTCAGTACAAAGATATAGCCTACACTGAACTGAAGGCCTTATGCTTTGAAAGAAATCTGAGGGTGGGCAGGAGTCCCTCATCACAACACCTGATAGATCTGTTAGTAGCAGATGACCTGAGACAAGCTCTAGGAGCAAGTGGGTCTGAATCAGGGGGTGGTTCAAACATAGTCTCTGGGTCTGATGATGAAAATCAAGATGACCTGGAGTCTGTGGTTGAAGGGCCAGACCCAGAAGGGTCTGAGAAGAACAGAGGAATTCTCCCTAAGAGAACTGACAGAATGAGAGAAAGGACCAGGTTCCCTTCAAGGGAATCTGACCATTCATACCACTCTGGAAGAGAATCTGTTCACCGGAGGAACTCCATCTTTCCCAGGGAGACCTCCTCTGAAAGAAGGTTCAAGATGCTCCAATATGAGGAAGCTAGGCTTGCCCTCAGAACCAAGCAATTGGCCTTAGATAGGGAAGCCTTCGAGTTCCAAAGAGCTTCAAAGAAGGAGGGGTTAGATACCCCTGGTGGCAGCAACAGTGTCCCTAGAGGCAGAGATTACATTCCAGACCATAGGAATCTGTCCAAGGTTGTTCCTCCCTACCAGAGTGGGGATGATATCCACAAATGGATAACTGCTATGGAGAGGGCCTGTAAAGTTCAACAGGTCCCCCAGAAACAGTGGGCAGCAATCTTGTGGCTCTCCTTTTCAGCTAAAGGTAGAGACAAGCTCCTCACTGTTAGAAAAAGGATGCTAATGATTATGAATCCCTGAAGAGTGCATTAATAGATGGGTTTGGCTTAACCACTGAACAGTACAGGTTCAAGTTCAGAGACACCCAGAAAGCACAGACTCAGGATTGGGTGGACTTTGTAGATTGTGCTACCAAGGCTCTGGAGGGTTGGATAGTTAGCAGTAGAGTCACTGACTTTAAAGGATTGTATAATTTGATTATGAGAGAGCAGATCCTTAATAATTGTCAAAACCAACTCTTACACCAGTACCTGGTGGACTCTGATCTGACCTCTCCCCAAGAATTGGGAAAGAAGGCAGACAAATGGGTCAGAACCAGGGTTAGGCCCAAGAACCAAGGTGGTGACCAGAAGAAAGATTTCACTAAGCCCAAAGAGAAAGGTGGGGATGAAAAAACAGAAAAGTCCTCTGAAGGGCCCCAAAATCCAAGTTCTGGGGGTGGGTCCCAAAATCCTTCCTCTTCCAATAAGAAACCATATTGCCATGTGTGCAAGCAACGTGGACACTGGAAAACTGACTCCAGCTGTCCAAAGAATGGCAATAAAGAAAATGTTCCTCCCTCTGCAGCTCCAACACCTCCTGTTACTACCAGTAGTAATCCCCCAGGCGGTGGGAGTGCACCCAAAAAATTAGTTGGGTTTTCTTGGGGAACTCAGGTGGACTCTGGCCTAACCAGGTCCCCGACACAAGCAACTCTAGTCTGTGATGGTGGCATGGGGTTTGCCAACTTTACCATGAGTCCCAATATCTTGGGCAGGTACAGACAAGAGCCCATGATCAATGGTCAGACGGCTGTGGCCTACAGGGACACAGGGGCTAGTGTCACCATGGTGACAAAGAGACAAGTGCCCCTAGAACAGCTTTTACCTGAGTTTAGCTACCAGGTGACCAATATTGATTGAATTAGGACAGACCATCCCATGGCAGTGGTACATCTCAGCTGGGGAGGGGTCACTGGCCCAAAGAGTGTGGCAGTGTCCCCAACCGTGCCTGTGGATTGTCTACTGGGGAATGATCTGGAAATCTCAGCCTGGGCTGAGGTAGACCACAATGCCCATTTAAGAATGTTAGGCATCCCTGAGAGAGTGGATGCGGCCCTGAGGGCCTCACCTCCACCCCAGGAGAAATTAAGGGGAGTGAAGCCTGAAACTATGGATCACTCCACACAAACAGAGAGCATAGGGGGTGAGGAGCAGTCCTTCCCCCACCAGACTAAAGGTAAGGGTCAGCTTTCTAAGGGAACTGACCCTGCCCCTTGTGAAGTAACTGCCCCAGAAGTGGTCAGGCCTGTCCTGGCCACAACTCTGATGGCAGGGGATCCTTCCAAGGTGGCACCCAGTCTGGAGCAGGTATCCTGCCCCTCTCTACCCTGCCTCAGTCAGCCCAGGGCTGCAGAGATCAGGGAGGTCAGTGGACCCTTAATGGGCCCCTGTCCAGAGGAACCCCCTCATCAGCAGATTAGGGACACCCAGCAGAGTAGTTCGAGCCAGGTGAATATTCCTTTCCAAACTGAGGGATCCCCCTTACCCCTAGGTACAGGTACCCCCGATGGACTTTGTTGGGCACAGGGAAACCTGGGGCATAGTTGCCCCACACATTCCAATGCCCTCCACTACTCTAACCAGAGGGACCCAACCCCCAGCCGTAGGCAGCCAGAGGTTGACCCTTAGGGCCAGATATGACACAGCCATGGACAGAAAGGCTTCCATGGTGACCAGTGTGCTGAGGAAGTTGAGACCACCCCAAATAGGGCCTCACTTCCACACTCAGACACCCCACCAGCCTACTTCTGTACCAGAAAACAATACAGGTAATTTCCCTAGACTTTGGAGAAACTCCAAAACCCCTTGGGGTAGGATTTCCCAAGTGGACCATGAGACAGGGAGCAACCATGCTAGTGCAGGTTCTTCCTTATATGGCCACTCAGGAAATAAAGGCTTAACTGGGCAAGGTTAGCCTTATCTCCTTTCGTTTGGGGGGGGGGGCGTTATGTAGGAAGGTGGAATCTGACTATATGGTTGCCCCCACTTTTTTCCTGGTGTTTGAATGGTTTTTGACTAGTCTGGCTGGGATCCTGCTATCAAGGACCCCATCCTATCTGCTTACTCCCTTAAATGATTGGTGTGCATATTAGATGCACTAGTGATTGGATACTCTGGTGCCTTATGAGCCCCTAGTATATGGTACCTTAGGTACCTAGGGCATTGGTACTTCACAGGCCTACCAGGGGCTGCAGCATGTATTATGCCACCCCTGGGAAGCATTCACAATCTGACACCACAGGCCTGCTACTGCAGCCTGTGTGAGGTAGTGTTAGCACTCCTCACTGAGGTATAGGTTCCTAAATCTCACCATACACACACATATAAACCTATCAGTCACCCCTATGGTAGGCCCTATCAATCCCAAGGGCAGGGTGCTTGGTTTACTATGTGAGAGGTGCTTCTGCCTGAGCAGGACCCCTCTGCAGCTGGCAGAGTCTATTCTCTGCTGCTGTTTGTGGATGCGGTTAAACCATATACTATTAAGTGCATTATAACCTCACGGTAAATGCTAACTTTGGAATGACTGCATCAAAACATGTCGTGTTTGGTGTCAAACAACTTGGAATCCTACCCCCACACCAGTAACTGGTGTGGGAGTAGGATCCCACCCTTCTAGAGGGGACGACATGTACACACTGTACTACACTGTAGAAATCATCTAGAGCCCTGGCATCACAAAATGGATGCCACCAGCACAGACACCGGGCTGCCCTCCTGCTGCTGACCGAAACTCACAGTGGAGGGAGCCCAACAAAGGGTTTCCTGTCACAGGGAGGTGTCACCACCTCCCAGACAGGATTTATTGTATTGGAGCTGGGTGGGTGCACTCTTAGAGTGCTTTGAAGTCCTGCACTGGGGGAGCCGTAGGCTCCTCTGTGCATATGCCAGCTCAAACCGGTTCAGGGGCTACCTGCCCCTGCTCTGGCACGAAACTGGACAAAGGGAAGTGGGTGTAACCACCCACTACCCGGACCCTCCTAGGGGAGTGGTCGTAGAGCTAGTCCCTCCCACGCTCAACTAAGAAGAATCATGGCCCTTCGACGTTCCACTATCTCTGGAAGACTGAAGAATCTCCCTTGGAGTCAAGGAGTGACTCCCCTGCTTGGCAGGCACCAAAACTCTCTACAACGGTTGCAAACTTTACCGCTTCCGCCGGAGCCCGAAGTCCCTGCGTCCCCTGAAGCGGATTTCCTGACCTCTCTACGGCCATTTTGAGTCCCCAGCGAAGCTGTGGCATCTGGACCCCACGAGTGACAAGGAACAGCAATACCAGGGAACCGTGCACTGATTTCGAGTGCAAGCCCTAAACTACGTCCAACTAAGTTGTGCTTTGGACCACTTGTTGTCCAAGTCCCTAGCAGGTCTAGTACCGAATTTCAGCGGCCTACCCCGTCCCGAGTGACCGTGGGCTGTTGTTAAACTTTTCCTGCAAAGGCGTCTTTGCGGTTGCTTGCCCGTTGGCTAGTAACTCACCGGAAGACCTCCACATCGATTTCAAGGGTTCGCCTGGTTGCTCTGGACCTGCACTCACTTACCCTTGCTGGGTAAGTCCATCAGACCTTGCTGGTCTGCACCATTGCCACTCTTCACTCTACACGAGACTTGCGGCTGCCAAGGCTTGTTGGCTCCAATCCGGGTGCCAACACTGTCGACAGCTGCAGACGTCGTGGGACCTCTTGAATCCAGCTGCTGGTCATCGTCGATCCTTCCTGGACCTCGTGAGCGAAGAGACAAAACACCATCATCGACCTGAAGAGACGCGACAGCTGTGGTCATCCATCTTGCTGGCCACCAGTCACTGGCAAGTGACTCTGAACTCTGTCCCCTCAATTTCTAGGTCTTCTGCAACTCCAATCCATCATTCGATTCGAACGGACACCTCTCCAGTCGTCACAAGCAGCAAGTCTTCAAGAATCTCCATTGAAAACAGCATCGCGACCCGACACCAAAGGACACCTATGCACCCGGCTTCCCTGGGTGAGGTAACTCGTGCACTCCGGTGTCCAAGTGTGTGTTGGCTCTCGAAATACTTACCCTGTAAGTTTCTTGCTTGTTGACTTTTGCGAAGTGCCCTAGAACTGTAAAATACAAACCGCGACATTTGCCATTGAAACGTATTGAAAACCTGCGTGTGTGTTTAGACACTGCACGCGTCTTCTGTGGGCTGATTACTTACCTGCTAACACTGCAGAAGTGAAGCCCAAGCGATTCCCAAGGCTCTAGGCCTCTTACTTTTGCAAGTCGAGTTTGTTAAACCACTATTTTAGTATATTGTCTGGTACGCCCCTAGGGCTACAGCCATATTTGTGCTTAATTTATTGAGAACTGTTGATCTTTTGAATGTTTACCTGGCTCTAATCTCATAAAGAGATTAGTAGAGTATATTTAGAAATAAATACATATATATTTGATATATATACCTGTGTGGTGTCTTTTCATTTGGTAATTCAAGAGATTATAAGGTAAAACAAGCTGCTTTACATTCCTCAGAGACTTAGCCTGAAGGCTGCTCTCCACAGCTACCACTAGGATAGCTTTCTTTAAAAGGTTGTCTTTAAACCTATCTACCAAGAGTCGAATTGGACTGGTGCAAGGTGGCCACTATAACTAGTGACCAGCATATGCCAGGCCAGCTTCTCACACTGGTGGGCAGCGTGAGGGATTCCAGCTTGCCATTGTTTTACCAGAAAATCTCTATTTGAATTACTAACTGAAAACCACTTAAGGTACTCAAGGTACATATAAAGTCAAGCTAGTATCAATAAGTTCTACTAAACTTAGAGCTGTTTGTGAAGGGACAAGCACACCCTTGCTACAGCTCAAGCTAGGTCCAGTAGGCCTCAACTAGTGTAGGTAGTACAACACTGCACAACACTAGTATGTCTCACCAGGGTGGAGCCAGTGTGTCCACCCCATCTCAGTACAAAGATATAGCCTACACTGAACTGAAGGCCTTATGCTTTGAAAGAAATCTGAGGGTGGGCAGGAGTCCCTCATCAAAACACCTGATAGATCTGTTAGTAGCAGATGACCTGAGACAAGCTCTAGGAGCAAGTGGGTCTGCATCAGGGGGTGGTTCAAACATAGTCTCTGGGTCTGATGATGAAAATCAAGATGACCTGGAGTCTGTGGTTGAAGGGCCAGACCCAGAAGGGTCTGAGAGGAACAGAGGAATTCTCCCTAAGAGAACTGACAGAATGGGAGAAAGGACCAGGTCCCCTTCAAGGGAATCTGACTATTCATACCACTCTGGAAGAGAATCTGTTCACCGGATGAACTCCAACTTTCCCAGGGAGACCTCCTCTGAAAGAAGGTTCAAGATGCTCCAATATGAGGAAGCTAGGCTTGCCCTCAGACCCAAGCAATTGGCCTTAGATAGGGAAGCCTTCGAGCTCCAAAGAGGGGTTAGATACCCCTGGTGGCAGCAACAGTGTCCCTAGAGGCAGAGATTACATTCCAGACCATAGGAATCTGTCCAAGGTTGTTCCTCCCTACCAGAGTGGGGATGATATCCACAAATGGATAACTGCTATGGAGAGGGCCTGTAAAGTTCAACAGGTCCCCCAGAAACAGTGGGCAGCAATCTTGTGGCTCTCCTTTTCAGATAAAGGTAGAGACAAGCTCCTGACTGTTAGAAAAAGGATGCTAATGATTATGAATCCCTGAAGAGTGCATTAATAGATGGGTTTGGCTTAACCACTGAACAGTACAGGTTCAAGTTCAGAGACACCCAGAAAGCACAGACTCAGGATTGGGTGGACTTTGTAGATTGTGCTACCAAGGCTCTGGAGGGTTGGATAGTTGGCAGTAGAGTCACTGACTTTAAAGGATTGTATAATTTGTTTATGAGAGAGCAGATCCTTAATAATTGTCAAAACCAACTCTTACACCAGTACCTGGTGGACTCTGATCTGACCTCTCCCCAAGAATTGGGAAATAAGGCGGACAAATGGGTCAGAACCAGGGTTAGGCCCAAGAACCAAGGTGGTGACCAGAAGAAAGATTCCACTAAGCCCAAAGAGAAAGGTGGGGATGATAAAACAGAAAAGTCCTCTGAAGGGCCCCAAAATCCAAGTTCTGGGGGTGGGTCCCAAAATCCTTCCTCTTCCAATAAGAAACCATATTGCCATGTGTGCAAGCAACCTGGACACTGGAAAACTGACTCCAGCTGTCCAAAGAATGGCAATAAAGAAAATGTTCCTCCCTCTGCAGCTCCAACACCTCCTGTTACTACCAGTAGTAATCCCCCAGGCGGTGGGAGTGCACCCAAAAAATTTGTTGGACTTTCTTGGGGAACTCAGGTGGACTCTGGCCTAACCAGGTCCCCTACACAAGCAACTCTAGTCTGTGATGGTGGCATGGGGTTTGCCAACTTTACCATGAGTCCCAATATCTGGGGCAGGTACAGACAAGAGCCCATGATCAATGGTCAGAAGGCTGTGGCCTACAGGGACACAGGGGCTAGTGTCACCATGATGACAAAGAGACTAGTGCCCCTAGAACAGCTTTTACCTGAGTTTAGCTACCAGGTGACCAATATTGATTGAATTAGGACAGACCATCCCATGGCAGTGGTACATCTCAGCTGGGGAGGGGTCACTGGCCCAAAGAGAGTGGCAGTGTCCCCAACCTTGCCTGTGGATTGTCTACTGGGGAATGATCTGTCGTACTTTGATATTCGGGACCGCGTAGGGGACGGGGCCCTACCCCTGTCTATCTTGGTATTAACGAACCGCGAATGGTAAATGCGGCACGTACGAGTGCTTTGCGTGTCGTTCTAGCTACGAATGCACTGTGTACACGTATTCTGCTCAACTACGCGGGTTCCATTTTGGAAGCAGTGGCCATCTTGTCATTGCCCTCACATAGGCTATGATGGAGTTAATACGGGCCTCACAGTACACGGGCTTCCCCTCTGACTTCTCCGTGACCTGGGCAGCTGGCTCTGCTGCCCCGGGTCAAACCGGTCTCACGAGCTCCCCTTCCTCCTTCCACCTATGATTCGTATCAGGGCTTGACCCGTCATAAAACCCTTTCATCCTACACAATCCCCCGGCTAATCTCTTCTACACCTGCTCGTTCTTGCTTCATGACTTGTTTCCCAAAACAGGAGATGCTCATGTTTATTGGGGGGTCTATTTACTTCAAACATGGGATCTGAACCTTCCGGTGTAAATCATTGTGGGCTGGCCGAACTGGAATGTGGGATGGTCATCATGACTCCGCTTTTTCGTTTGTAATGTATGCCTTTATATGACCATATCGTAAACCAAGGAATGTATGCCTGGAGCATGATATTTTGTACTTAAGGAGAAGTCCGTTCCTATGATTTTCAGCAGTCTCCTGAGAACATACACGCTGTTGTACTTCTAGGATACCTGTCATTGGTCTGCAGCCAATAAACGATTCTTTGACTTCACCCAGAAGACTCTGTGTTTCTGTAGGTCCGGAACAGGGTGAAACCCCGAAGTCATAGGGTGTGTGCCCCTGCACCGCTGGGACTAAAATACCCAGTACTTCAGTTTGGCGCCCAACTCGGGCCGATTTCAGCGGTACCAGTCCAAGCCAGAGGTTCGTGAGGAGCTTCGTGTGGAAATTCCGGAGGAAGGCCGCCACTTCATCGACCCCTGCATGTCGACGTGGTCCGAAAGTCTTTTCTGCGAGGTTCTCCGCGTCCCGACGGCTACGAAGGACTGCTGCCCTGATTAATCGACCTGTTTTGGACCCTTGACGAGTTTGAGAGAGCGAAACAATCGAGAGAGTCTTCTGGTGACGTCATCGATCAGCAATATTCAGTTAAGTATAAGTGGAGCGTCTCCCATTTGTTTTGGTATCCCTCGGGATCGTTTGGTTTGATTTGGTAATTGGTGATTTGGTGTTTGCAAACCCCAAAGCCAGAGGACTCGTGTATTCACGAGGCTATCGTAATCGATAATCCTTTGACGTTTGGATCTAGACTAGTGAGCAAAGATGCCTGGTTCTAGACTATTTGGTAGATTATTCTGTTTGGGTTGTGGAAAAGATTTCCAGCTAGAGGAATCATGTCCGGTTCCTCCGGTTGGAACTCCAACTTATGAGCTCTATGTGAAACATGGCGTAGGCCCCATTGCATATAACGAAGTGTGGATCCACTACACCAGGAAAGACGGTGTTTTAAAATGGCCCCAAAATGGTAGTTTCGATACCGATATTCTAGATAATCTGGAAATTAAATTGTTTAAGAAGAAAGCCCGGCCGGCGATGTTTGACTCTTTCCGCTTATGGCGAAAAGAAGCCAAACAGAAGGAAATTAAGCTAGCGAAAAAGAATAAGAGAGAGAGAGGTATGTCAGTAATGCAAGCAGCTGTACAATTTAAAGACAATGAAGAGGAGCAAATGAATGAGCAATTGCACAGGCAACGTAAGTTAGGGATTGACAAATGTTACCCGGCTTTGCCACATTCTAAGCAGGATGAGTCAGAAGAAAAGGAGAAAGATCCCTTGATGTCACATTTGTTGAGTTCGCCACCCCCGTATGCTCAAACTGCCACGGCGCCTCCCCAGCTTGTAAATATGCCGCCTCCAGTGCATATACTGCAAGCTTTGCCGCAACCGCCAGTTGCTTTGCAACCAGTTCCTATTCCTGTAGCGCAGTCTTCTCAAGCGCCTCCAGTTGTGCTTCCAACTACTTCTGCACTTCTTGCGACTTTGCCTACTTCAGCAACTGCCTCCCCTGACACTCTTCCTTCTACCACTCCAGTACCTGTCTCTACATCCTCTTTTCTTCCCTCTGTTTTTCCCCCTGTTCTCGCTTCAGCTTCTCCTTCAGCGCGACAGCGTTTGGCTAATGTGGTTACTACATTAATGTCGCCTCTCTTTGGGTCATCTGGTGCAACTCCTGGTGTACAGCGTAAGCAGTTGCGCAGCCAATTGCCTAACCCTGATGAGAAAAAGGTAATAGATCACATGGCGCGCAGATGGATCGTTTTTCCTTCACTGTATGATGTGGAATCGGTTGTTAACACTTTCCATCAATGGGATGCACCGAAACAGAGATATGTATTTGAGAAAATGTGCGAAATTCTCTGTGAAGAATTGGAGAATAGTGGTAGAAATCCGAACCCGCAGGAACTGTGTAGAGTGAGGTGCGATTTTGGAACTGGTATAATTGTGGACCGCGAAGTAGATAAAGCAGTTGCGATTGTACTGTCCTTAAGGAATGACGATTGCCAACAGTCATTGTTTGAACATGAGGTCCTTGTGGGGAAAAAGGCAAAAGCGCGACAATACCCTATGAGAGAAGTTCCCCCGGTGTGGAAGGAAGCAGTTGCAGCTGTCGGCAATAACCCCGCTGTGCCAACGCATTTCCAACGTGTTTGGGTGCACGTTCCGTGGAAGCGCTCTGAGGTGTTAGCACTTAAGCAGACATTGCCTGATCCCCGTAAAAATCCAGCAGGTTATTATAAAGAGTTGTCACAGACGGCAGGGTCATGCGTTATGAATTTGGCCGACATAGACATGTTGTTCGGTAATGTTGTTCCACAGCCTCTATGGGGATCAATTCGTAATGTAGATCACAATGCAGAACTAGGGGATACATGGGCTAACATTATTGCTGCTGATGCTAGACAAACGGGTGGTGCGAAACCAGAACCTTTAGTAGCTGAATTGCCTGGTAGAATCATTACGTATATGAAGACAATAATGCCTGCGATGCGCGTAAATTGGGACAAGTTATCTGCATGCAAGCAAAAGAAAGATGAGACAGTGTCAGACTTCTTTACTAGGTTTGAAGAAACGTTTATTGACCACAGTGGACAAGATATGAGTACTGAGGGTGGACAACGGTTGTTTGTGGACAAGTTTGTGCAGAATTTACTTCCTGACCTGTGTAAAAAGTTGAAAGATTCAGAGAGTTCTTGGGCCGTTTCCTCTTCAGCGCAAATACTGGCTACTGCACAGTATTATGAAAACAGAGATAAAGACGAGAAAGATAGGACGGAGAAGAAAACGAAGGAACTAAAGACAAAGGTTCTTCTACAGCAGGCCTATCCACCACGTGGCGGTGGTAATAATTATAGACAACCCCAAGGTGTCTATCACCAACCCCAACAATTTCAGACAAACCAGCAAATGAATGGGTATTATCAACCGCGTGTCCCTGTAGGTCCCAACCAATGCTCATACTGTAAAGAGGAAGGTCATTTTAAATATAGTTGTCCTAAATTAATGCAACGGAATGGTAATACGTATGGCGCAAAAGGTAGAGGTGGTCAGCAAGCTCCTAGAGGCAGAGGGCGTGGGAGTGTTCCCCAAAATGCGCGTCCTCTTCCGCCCCAAAGCGCAATTAATAGTTTTGATCAGCAAGTTAACGTGACTAGTAATACGGCTCAGTATTATAATAATGATTATTATGCAGAGGACGGTGATGCAGAAAATAATGGTTACTAGGACAGCCATAGACAGAGAGAGGGAGTTGTTTCAGTGCCAGTGGATCAGAGTGGACCGTATGTTGAGGTGACTACAGCAAATGTAACGGAGCCTTTTCTGCTAGACACTGGTGCTGCAAAGAGTTCAATCATGCATTCCAAACTCCCTGGCGCACCTTTGTCTGGCGATATAAATGTTTCAGTAGGTTTTTCTGGCGCCCCAGTTAGGAACCCGATTTCCAGTCCCATGTCACTTTCTGTTGGACCTTGTGAGCTGAAAGCGCCCCTGATCCTGACAACAGGTTGTGGTGAGAATTTGCTGGGATTAGATTTGTTGAAAAGATTGCACGCTACACTGTATTGTTCTCCTTCAGGAGTACAACTTACATTAGGCAAGAAAGTGGTTTCCCCGATGTACTTGTCTAAAAACACGATGCCACCTGAATTGTCATCCCTTCCGGATGCCCTTTGGGCTACTGGTCCCAATGATGTGGGCCTCTTGGAAATACCACCATATGTGGTGACTCTAAAGGCTAATGTCAGACTGCCACGTATTCCCCAGTACAAGATCTCTAATGAAGGGCAGAAAGCATTGTTGGACATTGTCAGCGACTTGATTAATAAGGGTGTGATTGAAGAGACAAGAGGCAACGTTTGCAATAGCCCGATTTTACCTGTCTTAAAACGAACAGATCCTTCACAGCCACCTGTTTACAGATTTGTGATCGATCTTAGAGAGGTTAATAAGATTGTCGTGCCTCAGTTTCCGGTTGTCCCCGATATAACTGCCTTGTTAACGATGATTCCAGCCTTTGCTGCATGGTTTTCAGTGATCGATTTAAAGAATGCTTTCTTTAGTATCCCAATTGCAGAAGAGAGCAGAGACATTTTTGGTTTTAGTTTGGGAGGCCGAAGCTTCCGCTTCAAACGCGCTCCCCAAGGCTACTGCGAGAGTCCATCCATATATAGTCAAGCTCTGAAAGCGCAGCTTGATGCACTTATTTTACCTAGTGGCGCTATCCTGATCCAGTACGTAGACGATTTACTGATCGCCGCGGATACTGAGAAGATCTGTAAAGAAGCCACATTGTCACTGTTGCGCCATTTGTCAGCTTACCATCACAAAGTGTCTCTCTCTAAACTGCAATATTGTCGACAAGAAGTGACCTACTTAGGTCATCTCTTATCGAAGGAGGGAAGGAAACTGACCCCAGAGAGAATTCAAGCCATTGCACAGTTGAGTGTGCCAAAGACACAGAGAGAAGTGCGTGCTTTCTTGGGCATTACCTCATACTGTAGGCATTGGATCCCTAGTTTTTCTTTGTTGGCAAAACCTTTATTAGCCTTAACATGCAAAGACACACCGAATCCTATCCCATGGTCTGAAGAGTGCCAGAAAAGTTTTGTGGAATTGCGTAATGCGTTGTGTTCAGCACCTGTGTTGGGTACTCCCGACTACAGTAAGCCTTTTACGTTGTATGTTCACGAGAAAGATGGATGTGCGTTGTCAGTGTTAACACAGCCTTTTGGCGACAGACCGCGCCCATGCGCATATTTTTCATCTACCTTGGACCCTGTAGCGAGGGCATTGCCAAGCTGTCTGAGAGCGACAGCTGCTGCAGCGATGTCTATCCGACAATCTGCTGGTCTGGTAATGGACAACACACTGATTGTCATGGTTCCACACGCTGTAGACACATTATTAAATAGAACTAAGACACAACACCTGACTAGTGCGCGATTATCAGGGTATGAACTCACACTGTTAGCGAATCATATACACATAAAACGATGCAATACGCTGAATCCAGCCACATTATTGCCGATTCCAGCAGACTCAGATGAGATTGAGCAACATGACTGTCTGTTCAGAACAGAGGAAGAGACGAAAGGGAGAGTAGATCTCAAAGATACTCCCCTGACTGAGTGTGATGGCACTTTATGGGTAGATGGGTCCTGTTTCAAGCTCCCTAATGGTGACACGACTGCTGCATATGCTATCACGACTTTACATACGGTTGTGGAAACTGCACGAGTGCCACATAATTCGGCCCAAGCAGCAGAATTAATTGCCCTCACGAGAGCATGCGTGTTGTCTGAAGGAATGAGAGTGAACATATACACAGATAGCCAATACGCCTTTGGCGTGGCTCATAATTTTGGGCGTTTGTGGAAGGAGCGTGGGTTCCTGACGTCGCATGGAGCTAAAATTCAGAATGGCAAGTTGGTGAATGATCTCCTCGAGTCACTGACCCTACCTTTGCAAGTTGCGATCATGAAATGCAGTGCTCACAAGAAAGTCACCGATGATGTTGGACGTGGGAATGCGTTTGCTGATGAGACCGCGAGAGAAACCGCACAGAATGTGAAGACTAGAATGTATGTTGCAGGTCCCGCAAGATGGGTTAATGATGTGGGAATGTGTGAGAATACAATAGAGAGTGTGAAGTCGCTTCAGGCTGAAGCTACAGAAGAAGAGTTAAGCAAGTGGAGAGAGAGTATGGGTAAGTTGGATGAGAATGGTTGTTGGATCGACCTGACAGAACATAGGCGATGGTTGTTGCCTGATGCATATGTGCTTCCAGTGGTTATTATGGCACATGGAATGGCACATATCAGTACGAAAGGTATATGCAAGTTGTTGGCTCCAGTATGGCAGAATGTTGGAATTCCCAAATGTGCAGAGAATGTGGTCAAGAATTGTATGGTATGCTTGAAATACAACCCTGGTAGGGGAACCCCAACTCCAGCTGGTCACTTTGCACCCCCATCATGTCCATTCGAAGTTTTGCAGCTGGACTTTATTCACATGGAAAGGTGCAACAACCTGAAATATGTATTGGTGGTTGTTTGTGCTTTTTCCAAATGGGTAGAGGCTTATCCTCTGAAAGATAACACTGCCCTATCCACAGCCAAAGCCCTTGTGAAGGAGTTTTTCCCCAGGTTTGGGATGCCGAGAATGGTGTGGTGTGATAACGGGAGTGAGTTTGTGGGTAAAGTGATGAAGAATGTATGTGAAGGTTTAGGCATAAGGCAGAAATTTCACGCTGCAAATCACCCACAATCAGCTGGACTGGTTGAACGCTATAATGGAGCCTTAAAGCTCAAGTTAGCCAAAATCCAGGCGAGCACTGGTCTTAAATGGCCTGATGCCCTGCCTTTAGCACTCTTGTCCACCAGAATGACGATACACTCACGAGTGGGACTTAGTCCCTACGAGGTGGTCTTTGGCCGCCCGGCTAATGTATGGGGTGTGCCAAGGCCCACTAAATTCAGTGAGATAGAGCATCCAGTGCTGCTCGATTACCTGTATGATTTGACTGTTAAACTGCGTGTTTTGCACCAACAGGTACATGATACTCTTCCCCAAGCCTCTGAACCTCCTGGACACCCCATCAACCCTGGTTCGTGGGTCCTAGTACGGAATTTCCAGCGTAAGAGCAACGACGAGCCTCGTTGGATCGGCCCTCATCTTGTTCTTCTTTCGACAAGATCAGCAGTGCGAGTGAAAGGGAAGAAGCACTGGATCCATGGTACTCACTGCAAGGTAGTTCCCTTGCCTCTGCCATATGACCAGTGGGTCAAGGAGGGTATCGCCGACTCAGAGACAGACATTGTGCCTCGTTTTGTACCATTCAGTGACGCACGCCTAAAAGACACAGCTTCAGTCCAAGAGAGTGACAATATTCTGCAGGAAGCTGTGCCGCCATCGAATCGATTGGACACCACTGAGCCTGAACTTCTTTTTCAAGACCAAACAACACCTGGCCGTCTCCGCTATAATTTGAGACCTAGGCCCATGGACAAATAAAGATTCCCTCATTATTTTCCTTTTGACATTTCTTGCTCTCCCATCTGAAGGACTTTCTTGATTTTTGTTTTTCGAACCACCATCCGGGTTCTGCCGCAGGGTCGCGGTGCCAAGACTTTGGGGTACAGGCCGGAGACGCTAGGTCGACGGTTCTGGTTGGTCTAGGGCGTTTCCCTGGACTGACAGGCGTACTCCTTAGCAGAAGAAACTCATCCACCGCGAGCGGCCCGAGTAGAGGATGGAGTTTTGTAAGATGGAGAGACCGATTGGAGAAATGAACTTTCAAGCCAGGATGTGTAGAATTGTAAAAAGTAGATGTTTTGTCTTTTTGTGCTTTTTTACACTGTGTAGTATCATGATGTTTATTGTAGGATGTGTGTTTTTCTCTGCTCCAAAACCCATTGCACCCACTCAACGGCCTATATTTCTTTCTACTGCCTCCTCTCACTCTTTTCACCCTTTGCCTGAGCACGAACAGACCCGACGATCAGAGTTCGTAAATAACTCATTTATCCAACTCTTGCACCAGCACCAACTGGTAATGAATACGACCAATTGCTGGGTCTGTGGGTTAATGCCACATACCATTAACAAGGGTATTCCCTACCTGGTACTACCGTACAGTTACAATGGATCGTCATGGGCATTCCAGACCATGTTTCTCTACGCTCTAGATACATACTCCCCTCGCCCACCGCGTTCCATCAGGCCCATCACCAATAATAAGGCTTTGATGAAAGGAGTTGCCGATATGAGTAGAGATATTAATGCATACTCATCCATTCCCAAAGAAGAGCTGAGACCTTATATGGGATGGAACGCGACGGGGTATAGTATTAGTCTGGGTGAAAGACAGCGAAAAATCTCATCTCCAATCTGGGTCGTACCCCACATGGGTCGGTTCTGCTTACAGGGTAATGGTCAGAACCCTAGGGCTCAACTGGGAAGAAGTGACTGTACTGAAACGTACACTTTCCCGTCACAGTTTTCCCCTGCGTTTTTGGCTGCTAAGGGCACATATTTCATCTGTCATGACCGAGCATATACATGGCTGCCCCCTGATTTCTCGGGCACATGTTATATTGCGAACTTGCTACCGCCGACATTTACTGCCGCCTCTGATTATCACAAGACCAGAGTTGTGAGAGGTGTGATCAGTAAGGAGGACACTGCCGGTCAGGAAGCAGGAGACTTCTTCTTGGGTTTCTTGCCGTTTTGGGGACCTATGGTCAATAGTAGGAACCTGAGACAGCTGACTCGTGTGGTTGAATCCACCGTCAATGTAACGGCTGGTGCCCTTAGTAATCTGACAGCTGAGCTCCAAGCGGATCGCCTTATGACTTTACAGAACCGCATGGTCCTAGACGTTATTCTTGCAGACCGCGGTGGGGTATGCAAGGTCATCCAATCCAGTTGCTGCATTTTCATACCAGATAATGCTCCAACAGTGTATCAAGCCATCTCCAAACTCCATAAAATATCTGAAGCCATACACGTGGATAAGGGAGATTGGTCACTGATGGGATGGTTCTGGGAATTGATATCTGCCTGGGGTTGGAAGGTTCTGATGGTCATTGGAATGATCTTAGCCATTCTTTTCCTGTTCTGTCTATGTATACAGTGTGCTCCTGCGATATGTGGCCTCTGTGCTACCCTATGTGTAAGGAAGCCTGTATCGAGGGACGAGCTAAGCAATAGGATGATGCTACAGCAACATCTCCATGACTTCATGAACATTGACCTAGACTTGGATTAAAGATGAGTATAGTGATTGCCTATGTAAGGGCAAAAGGAGGGTCTGTCGTACTTTGATATTCGGGACCGCGTAGGGGACGGGGCCCTACCCCTGTCTATCTTGGTATTAACGAACCGCGAATGGTAAATGCGGCACGTACGAGTGCTTTGCGTGTCGTTCTAGCTACGAATGCACTGTGTACACGTATTCTGCTCAACTACGCGGGTTCCATTTTGGAAGCAGTGGCCATCTTGTCATTGCCCTCACATAGGCTATGATGGAGTTAATACGGGCCTCACAGTACACGGGCTTCCCCTCTGACTTCTCCGTGACCTGGGCAGCTGGCTCTGCTGCCCCGGGTCAAACCGGTCTCACGAGCTCCCCTTCCTCCTTCCACCTATGATTCGTATCAGGGCTTGACCCGTCATAAAACCCTTTCATCCTACACAATCCCCCGGCTAATCTCTTCTACACCTGCTCGTTCTTGCTTCATGACTTGTTTCCCAAAACAGGAGATGCTCATGTTTATTGGGGGGTCTATTTACTTCAAACATGGGATCTGAACCTTCCGGTGTAAATCATTGTGGGCTGGCCGAACTGGAATGTGGGATGGTCATCATGACTCCGCTTTTTCGTTTGTAATGTATGCCTTTATATGACCATATCGTAAACCAAGGAATGTATGCCTGGAGCATGATATTTTGTACTTAAGGAGAAGTCCGTTCCTATGATTTTCAGCAGTCTCCTGAGAACATACACGCTGTTGTACTTCTAGGATACCTGTCATTGGTCTGCAGCCAATAAACGATTCTTTGACTTCACCCAGAAGACTCTGTGTTTCTGTAGGTCCGGAACAGGGTGAAACCCCGAAGTCATAGGGTGTGTGCCCCTGCACCGCTGGGACTAAAATACCCAGTACTTCAGTTCTGGAAATCTCAGCCTGGGCTGAGGTAGACCACAATGCCCATTTAAGAATGTTAGGCATCCCTGAGAGAGTGGATGAGGCCCTGAGGGCCTCACCTCCACCCCAGGAGAAATTAAGGGGAGTGAAGCCTGAAACTATGGATCACTCCACACAAACAGAGAGCATAGGGGGTGAGGAGCAGTCCTTCCCCCACCAGACTAAAGGTAAGGGTCAGCTTTCTAAGGGAACTGCCCCTGCCCCTTGTGAAGTAACTGCCCCAGAAGTGGTCAGGCCTGTCCTGGCCACAACTCTGATGGCAGGGGATCCTTCCAAGGTGGCACCCAGTCTGGAGCAGGTATCCTGCCCCTCTCTACCCTGCCTCAGTCAGCCCAGGGCTGCAGAGGTCAGGGAGGTCAGTGGACCCTTAATGGGCCCCTGTCCAGAGGAACCCCCTCATCAGCAGATTAGGGACACCCAGCAGAGTAGTTCTAGCCAGGTGAATATTCCTTTCCAAACTGAGGGATCCCCCTTACCCCTAGGTACAGGTACCCCCGATGGACTTTGTTGGGCACAGGGAAACCTGGGGCATAGTTGCCCCACACATTCCAATGCCCTCCACTACTCTAACCAGAGGGACCCAACCCCCAGCCGTAGGTAGCCAGAGGTTGACCCTTAGGGCCAGATATGACACAGTCATGGACAGAAAGGCTTCCATGGTGACCAGTGTGCTGAGGAAGTTGAGAACACCCCAAATAGGGCCTCACTTCCTGTTGGAACTGGGGTTGCCAATTCACAAGGGTAGCCTGGCTCGTGGCAGGAAGGCTCCCAAAGGCATTCTGTATAAAGTAGCCGTGCAGCACACGCATCCAACTTAGCAGAGTAACGCACACAATAATATGACGCCACAACACTTGTGTTTAAAAACAGGACTTTTTATGTCGTGTTCATTAATAACTGGGAATAACATATGCAGTGCATTAGTATGTATTCATTAACAACTGAATAATCTTGGCAGTATTTAGCGTAGATTCATCAACGACTGTATGACTTACACAGTATAATAGCTTATACTCATCAATGACTGTATGACATAAGCAGGGTAAAAGCCTATACTCATCAATGACTGTATAACATAAGCAGGGTAAAAGCCTATACTCATCAATGACTGTATAACATAAGCAGGGTAAAAGCCTATACTCATCAATGACTGTATAACATAAGCAGGGTAAAAGCCTATACTCATCAATGACTGTATAACATAAGCAGTGTAAAGGCATATACCCATCAAACTACCAGTACTCCCACCCGCTGTAACGGTGTCACGGTAGCTTGGGAACTTTACCCCTGGTCGTGGGAGCAAGCTAGTAGGACTTCCAGTCACCACAATCAAAAGGGGTACATTAAAGGGGGGCTTTGGGGAGGATACTCGACTGAGTCTTCAGCAGTTCTTCACTCAGATGGTGATCCCTTGTGGCGCTGATGGTACGCGGCCCTTCCTCCTGACAAGGGGTTAGTTAGACAGTTCGGGGGATGGGGGGTTTGAGTTGGAGGCTGCTGCCAGTTAGGCCTCTCCTGATGGTCCCTTGGGGATTCCCTCACACTGGGCCAGGTCAGTGGGTTTGGTCAGGATTCCTCACACAGCTTAGCGGGCAAGGCCTAGACCTAGTCACCCCTAGTGGTATAGGTGCCCCCTCCCCCTTCCGCCTAACCTCCAGCACAGGGTCCCCCCCAGGTCAGTGGTACCTCAACAACTGACTAGAAAGTTTCCCGCCCTTTCTATTTATACCCCCAGGTCAGGTGACCTCTCTCTATTCCGGAAGGTTCCAGGGCCTTCTACATTCTAGGGATGGTCAGGGGAACCAGGCTAGTGATGTCACAATACCTAAGGGTTCTAGACAGCTCCTGACAACTAGGGCGCTACTTGAAGGACCGCTCCGCAGTAGCAGGGGTCTGTGGCAGCCATCTTAGTGGTAGAGAGCACCTGCACCTTAGCATTGACTAGCAATGGTAAGGTGCCCGGAGACCTAGAGCCAACCAAAAAGAGGGTGGAAAAAAATGAGGCACGGGCAAAAAAAAAAACACAGGAAAGACCACCCTAGGGCGGACAGGTCTAACAGGCGTCCCCCCCAGCCGAAAGTGGGGAGACCTACCCAACCTCTAGGGAGCTCTCCTCGCTAAGGCGGAAAAACCGGGAGAGACCGTCCGCGTTGGCGTGGTCAACCCCGGGCCGATGTTCCACCCGAAAGTCCATCCCCTGTAGGGAAATGGACCACCTTAGTAACTTTGGGTTCTCGCCTCTCATTTGCATGAGCCAGCGAAGGGGGCGGTGGTCGGTCTGTATGAGGAAGTGAGAACCAAAGAGATATGGTCTCAACTTTTTCAGAGCCCAGACCACCGCAAAGGCTTCACGTTCAATGGTGCTCCACCGTTGTTCCCTGGGAAGGAGCCTTCTGGATATAAAGGCCACCGGTTGGTCTTGGCCATCCTGGTTCAGTTGCGAGAGCACAGCGCCTATGCCATGCTCAGAGGCGTCTGTCTGCACGATGAATTCCTTGGTATAATCAGGAGTCCTAAGCACCGGGGCGGTGCACATCGCATGCTTCAAGGTGTCAAATGCCTCCTGGCAAGCAGCTGTCCAGTTGACTTTCCGTGGTTGCTTTTTAGATGTCAATTCAGTCAGGGGGGCAACAATGGTTCCATACCCCCTGACAAACCGGCGGTAATATCCAGTGAGGCCGAGAAAAGCTCGGACCTCAGTCTGAGTCTTGGGGGGCTCCCAGGCCAATATGGCCTCAATCTTGGCCTGGAGGGGCTGCACCTTACCCCCGCCCACCAGGTGTCCCAGGTAAACGACAGATCCCTGTCCGATCTGGCACTTGCTGGCCTTGATGGTTAGACCAGCCCGTTGCAGAGCCCGCAGCACCTCCTGGAGATGCTGCAGATGGTCCTCCCAGCCGCTACTGAAGACAGCTATGTCATCCAGGTAGGCCGCTGAGAAGGACTCCATGCCAGAGAGCACCTGGTTCACCAACCGCTGGAACATGGCCGGAGCATTCTTGAGTCCAAAGGGCATCACTTTAAATTGAAAGTGGCCCTCGGGGGTGGAGAACGCCGTTTTCTCCCGTGCTCCGTCTGCCATGGCAATCTGCCAGTACCCTGACGTCAAGTCAATGGTACTAAGGTACCGGGCTGCTCCCAGCCGGTCAATCAGCTCATCCGCCCGAGGGATCGGATGAGCGTCCGTCTTGGTGACGGAATTCAAACCCAGATAATCCACACAGAACCGAAGTTCTGGTGTGGTGCCCGGTGGGGCCGCTTTCGGCACCAACACTACCGGACTTGCCTAAGGGCTGCTGGAGGGCACAATAACTCCTAGCTCCAGCATCTTGGTCACCTCACCCTGGATACTATTCTTCACTTTGTCGGACAGCCGATAAGACTTGGCTTTAACCGGTGGGCTGTCCCCTGTGTCCACATCATGGGTACACAGATGCGTGAGTCCAGGCGTGAGGGAGAACAACGAGGCATACTGCTCCAGTACCTGGCGGCAGTCCCTCCGTTGTTCCGGGGTCAAGGATGGGGAGAGGACCACTCCCTCTACCGAACCATCCTTCTCTTGAGCCGCCAGAAGGTCAGGAAGAGGCTCGCTCTCTTCCTCCTCGCTCCCATCCGTCACCATAAGGAGGGTCATCTCCGATCTCTCATGGTGCGGCTTCAGGCGGTTGGCGTGGAACACCCGATGGGGCTGCCGGGGGGTCTTCAAGTCTACTATATAGGTGTTCTGGCCTCGTCGCTCCACAATCTCGAACGGACCAGTCCACCGGTCCTGGAGGGCACTAAGCTCCCCAGGCTCCATGACCCACACCTTCTGTCCAGCATCCAACTCCACCGTCCGAGCGTTGCGGTCATACCACTCCTTCATGACGGCTTGACTGGCCTCCAAATTGGCTGAGGCCTCCTTCCACAGCTTGGCCATCTGGCTGCGGAATGCCAGCATATAGCTGACAACATCCCGGGGAAGCTTCATTGAAGTCTTCTCCCATCCCTCTTTGACAAGGCTGAGGGGCCCCCTAACGGGATGGCCGTAGAGCAACTCAAAAGGGCTGAACCCGACTCCCTTCTGCGGCACCTCGCGGTATGAAAATAGCAAGCAAGGGAGGAGGATGTCCCATTTCCGCCTCAAGTCCTCTGGCAGGCTCCGGATCATCCCCTTTAAGGTCTTGTTAAAACGCTCTACGAGTCCGTTAGTCTGGGGGTGATAAGGAGTGGAGAACCGATAGGTCACCCCGCACTCCTTCCACATGGCCTGCATATAGCCTGACATAAAATTCGTGCCCCTATCCGACACCACGACCTTGGGGAATCCCACTCGGGTAAAAATCCCCATTAGGGCCCGCGCCACCACGGGTGCAGTGATGGTCCTCAGAGGAATGGCCTCAGGGTACCGGGTGGCGTGGTCCACTAACACCAGGATGAACCGGTGTCCCGAAGAGGTCGGAGGGTCCATTGGTCCCACAATGTCGATCCCGACCCGCTCAAAAGGGGTCCCGACCACCGGAAGCGGTTCCAAGGGGACCTTCACCTTGGTTCCTGTCTTGCCACTTGCCTGGCATGTCTTGCAGGTCTTGCAATAGGTGTCAGAGGCAACTCTCATCCTGGGCCAATAAAAATGCGGGACTAACCGCGCGAAAGTCTTGTCCTGGCCCAGGTGTCCAGCTAGAGGTATCTCATGGGCTAACTCCAGCAAAAAGGTCCGGTAGCATTGGGGTACTACTAAGGCCCTTGAAGATCCATGCACCGGAACCTTCGGCTCGCTATAAAGGAGGCCATCCTCCCAGTAAACGTGGTAATTACCGGATTCCTTATTGGTCGCTTGGGCTGTGGCCTGTCGCCGCATGCCTTCAAGCGTGGGGCACTCTCTCTGGCCCTGGCGAAATTCCTCCCGGGTAGGCCCTCCTTCCACGCACCAACCGGCCGGGATAGGCAGGTCCCCCACAGGAACAACATCCACCTCCGCGGATTCTGGAGCCACAACCGCCGGCTCCTCTTCCATCACACGGGGGTATCCACCTCCTCTACTGGTCCAACTTCGGGTTGGGCTGTTATTTCCGGCTCCAACCCGGTGTGAGTTCTTGGCCAGGCAGCCATGGACCTTGTAACCACACAGGCCCATCCTGGTAACCCCAGCATTTCTGTGTGGGCTCGTAGCTCCACTTCCTTCCAGATGCTGGTCTCCAAATCGTTCCCGAGCAGACAGTCCACTGGCAAGGCGGGGCTCACGGCAACTTTCAAGGGGCCTTTAACTCCTTCCCACTCAAATGGAACCCGAGCCACTGGGTAATGACTCAGGCTACCATCAGCCAATACGGCCGGATGGAACACGTCAGGGATCAACTGCTCCGGGGACACCAGCCGCCTTACTACGGTGGTCATGCTGGCACCTGTGTCCCTCAAAGCCTCCACCTCCTGTCCATTCACCTGCACCCTCTGCCGGTATTTGGCAGTATTCGATGGTAAGGAAATCACTGGAACCTCTTCCCTATCTCCCAGTGAGACGAGGGTCAGGCCTGTCCACTCCCCCTCCCGATCTAGGGGCAACTCCACCCCAAGCGCTATACTAGCCACCCCGGGGGGCTTACCTCCTGCGGGGGCGGGAGTTCTTTTGCGGCACTGGACATCCCCTTTATAGTGTCCCACCTCCCCACATTCATAACACTTGACTGTTCTTTTTTTTTTTTTTTTTTTTTAAACCTTTATTTTCAAAAGTCAGGACACAGCTATTCAGCCGACAACCCGGAGGTTCGGCAGCATCGATATATAGAAACAGAGATGCGTCCCCAATACCATGAAAGGAGAAGTGCAAAGGTTCAATTTTAATTAAACACAAAAAAGCACAACAAACCCCAGCAAGGCAAGAACACTGAGAGCCCATGATGAGCCCCCCAGGGGAGGCCGGACCCCACTCATCTAACAGTTACAGTACAAAGTAAAGAGGAAGAAGAGGGACTGTAGAGGCCAAAAAGTCCATAAACCATACTGAGCTGGAAAGAAGGTTAGGAGGAAAGCTGTTCCTCGGGAGGATCCAGATCCGGGGCAAGACATATTCCCCCCCTGTATTGATTCCACCGCCCCCATATGGCGTGCCACTTCCGGGGGCGGCCTCTAGCGCAATAGACCGTCTTTTCCCTTAACATACTCCAGTCCATATTTTCTTTCCACGCGGTCAATGTGGGGGGCCCCGCAGAGCCCCACAATCGCGCGATATCTCTCTTAGCGACCATGTTGCCCAGAGTCACCCATTGGGTCTGCGCCGCATTATGATCAGTGGGCCCCCAGACATTCAGTAGACAACACCGCGCTTCCGGCTGCATAGCAATGCCCGTCACCTCCCCCATCACTGCATGGACTCTCCTCCAAAATTCCGTGATGACACCACATTCCCAAATGATATGCAGGAAAGTACCCACCATACCACAACCCCTCCTGCATAGGCCGTCCTCCGAGAATCCCATGTGAACCAGCCTTGGCCCCGTCACATACACTCGATGCAGTATTTTAAGCTGCACCAGCCTCAGACGCGACGGGATCGCAACCTCCTTAGGAGAGGAAACAGCAGACTGCCAATCCTCGTCATCCAACTCGAGGCCATCCCTAGCCCACTGGTCCCTCAACCCCAGAAGCATATCCGCCCGGACGTTGATCAGTTTCTTATAGATGAGCGAGATCGTGCTCTCGGGAATATGGCCATCAAGGACCCGGTCCTCCAAAGGAGAGGACTCAGGCACCTTCTCACCCTCTATGAGGACTGATCGGAGGGCGTGACGCACCTGAATATAGCGGAAAGACTCAGATGGCCCCAGTTCATACTCCTTCTGCAACTCTTCAAAGGACTTCACCCTCCCCTTAATCAGGACATCTCCGACCCTGGAGATGCCGATCAAGTCCCATTTGTCAAAGCCTTTTGTGTGCCAAAGCCTACCCAGTCTCTCAGATTCAAATAGCGGGGTAGCGAGGGTGAGCCTATCCTTCCAGCCCAGCGAGTCAGTTGCCATCTTCCACACTCGCACCGCCACCGCAGTGGGCCCCGTAAGGGACGAGTCCAATGACCGCGAATACAACGCCCTGTAATAGTTACCACCACGCAGCAACCACCTATCCATGGCATACCCAGGGCTGAGGGCAGGGCCATAAAACCCATGATTGATCGCACTCAGCTGGGTGGCCCAATAGTACCGACGGATGTCTGGGAGCGCAATGCCCCCGTCGTACCATGGAAGCGTCAACTTTGCGATAGCTATTCGCGGCCGCCCATCCCAAAGCAACGTTCGTTGGAGGCCTTCGACCTCCCGAAAGTATTTGGCCGGAACCCAGTCCAAAGTATTCTGCAGTGCGTAGAGGAAGCGGGGAAGCGACATCATTTTGAACAGGGCCGCACGCCCAACGAGGGAGAGCGGCAGCCTCCGCCAGCCTTCAACATCCCGCCTCAGGCGTGCCAGGGGGGGGAGCAGGTTCTTCTCATATCGCACAGCAGAGTCCATGGAGATAAAAATCCCCAAATACACGAAGCCCTGCTGAGCGACCTGTATCGAACATGTTCTAGGGATCGGGGGAACCTCGCCACTAAGAACATACAAATATGATTTACTCCAGTTGATAACAAGGCCCGAGTTCCTACCAAAAGATGTGAGTACGTCACAGACCACTATAAGTGATTTCTTGGGTGAGGCAAGATACAGCAGGATATCATCGGCATAAAGCGAAATACGGTCCTCGTGTTCAGGCGACCATCTAAGGCCCCGTATATCCGGGTGCCAACGTATCCACGCAGCCAGCGGCTCAAGGGCGAGGGCGAACAACTAAGGCGACAGGGGACAACCCTGCCGGGTACCCCTCCCAAGCTGAAACGGAGTCGACGCCCGACCATTCACCACCACACTCGCAAGTGGCCCCTCATACAGCAACCTCACCCAACTCACAAAACCGTGGCCAAAGCCGAACTTGATCAGCACGGCCCACAAATATGCCCATTTCACCGTGTCGAATGCCATCGTGGCGTCAAGAGATGCCACAATAGCTGGTTCACGCAGTGTGTCCGTCCTGGCGATTACACCATGAAGGCGCCGAAGATTTAACGCCGTGTTTCGGTGCGGGATGAAGCCGGATTGATCCGGGTGGACCAAGTCACCGAGTACCCTAATCAAACGGGTCGCCAGGATTTTAGCCAGAATTTTCGGCTCTGCGTTAAGAAGTGAGATAGGCCTATATGAGGCGCACTTATCTCGGGGTTTGCCCTCTTTGTGTATAACCACGATCGTCGCCAGTCGCTGGTCCAACGGGAGGGTCCCACTCCCCCGCGCCTCCATAAACATGGCGCGCAGGTGAGGGGCGACCCTATCCGGAAATAGCTTGTACAAATCGACCGGCAAACCGTTCGGTCCCGAGGCCTTACCCGAGTTTAACGCGCGGATAGCCCCCGCCACCTCGTCAACCGTTATGTCACCATCTAGATCGTCCCTATCTATGTCGGAGAGACAGGGCAACTCGATATCACGGAGGAGGTCAGACGACTCCTCGGGCGGCCTATCCGACACTGAGGCATAAACCCTACAGAAATAGTCCGAGAAACACTGTACAATCCTCTCAGGTTCCACAATCGCCTCTCCCCTCTCTCCCGTCAACTCTGGCACAACTCTATTGACCCGTTCTTTTTTGTCCAGCCAAGCCAGGAGTTTCCCTGCCTTGTCCCCAACATCATACAATCGGCCCTGCTGCTCCCTGCTGAGGGTCTTAGCGGCGTTCGTCACCAGGTCCTTATACTCAGCTTGCTTCAAGCAAAGCTCATGCAGTGAGGACTCTGTAACCTCCTCCTCCAGCGCTCCCTCCAGAGCCGCGATCTCCTCCTCAACCTGCAGAACCTCGCCATCTCTCCGCCGCTTGGCAGCTACTACTAGGGAGAGGGCTTCCCCTCGGAGCACGGTCTTAAATGCTTCCCACAGCGACACTGCCGAGTCCACGGATCCCTGATTATCCTTGAAAAAATTATCTACTTTCTTTACCAGCGCGCTGCGCATCTTGGGGTCTCGGAAATACCACGGGGTAATAGGGGCCACCCTTCCTCCTCCCTCCCGACCTAGATCCAGCCGGATCCACACTGGCGAATGGTCAGATATACCACGCGCCATGTGCCTCGCCTCGGAACCAATGAGGCATGCGCAGCCAGAGTGAGTAGGTAATCAATCCTGGAGAGACTACCATGTGCCCCGGAGTGGAACGTGTATTGGCTCTGTGTGGGGTGCCGGAGCCTCCAGCAGTCTATCAGGCCAAGCGTGTTTAGGAAGTCTGGGAGCCACCTCTGAGCCCCCCCTGTGTCTCTGGGCGGGTATCTATCCAGCAGGCCAGAGCCAACAGCGTTGAAATCACCTCCCACCACAAGCATACCCCCCGGGAGATCCAGCAGGGCCCTACCCAGATCTGTGAACGTGGAGGCCTGCAGGGCCGGCGGGACATAAACCGAAACTAAAACCAAAGTTCTTCCTTCCCACCGCCCCGCCACCGCTACAAACCTCCCCCTATCATCAACAATGGTGGAGTCCACCTCAAATGGTAGCGAGGCTCTGACTAGGATGCCCACACCCCTGGACCCAGAGGAGAATCCCGAATGTGCTATGAATTTATAACCCTTCCTATTCAGAGCATAGCACGTATTACCAATAAGGTGCGTCTCCTGCAGCAAGGCAACATCCGGCATTGACCGTTTCAAGAATTGCAAAACAATCCCACGCTTAATGCGATCCCCCAAACCATTAACATTCCAGCTTATAACGCTTAAACCCCTACCCCCCATCCTCAAACGTAAAGAGGCCCACCCCACTCCCGAAGAGCCACCATGGAACAGTCCTGGAAAGAATCATCATGCCTTGCAGAAATAAACCCCCCAACAACAAACCCAAAATCCCAGGAACCCCCCCCCACCCTGCACCCCTGCGGCAGCTTACAAAGCCCCCCCAACTTGCAGTGTGCCTGTCGCCCTACAAAAACCCCCAAAAATCTACAAAAAGTACCCTAAGGGAGGAAAAAGAGCACCCCTCGTCCTCCCGCCGCCCTCCGCATTGACTGCACTCTATTCAAGTCTTCAAATATAGCCAAATCGAGTCAGACCGGCTCCGAAAGAATCAGCCCTGCCCATCCCGGCCACTGTCCCCATCCTCAGCAATGTCCTCCCCCGTCCGTCGTCGGGGCAAAGCGTCCAGCCATTCATCGGCCATAACAGGAGAGTCAAAGAAAAATGTCCGATCTTCGTGCACCACACGTAGTCTGGCAGGGAAGAGCATGGCATACTTCAGATCCCTCTCCCGAAGCCGCCTCTTCACCCCCAGAAAGCCCTGTCTCTGCCTCTGCACCTGCTGGGTGAAGTCCGGGTAGAAATTCACCGACGCGTTCTGGAAGGGGACCGGGCCCGTCACCCTCGATGCTTGCAGGATAGCGTCCCGATCTCGAAAATGAAAGAGCCGAGCGACAATCGGCCTCGGTGGGGCACCCACCTTGGGCCTCCCACCCGGCACTCTATGGGCCCTTTCAACCGCAAAGAACTTTCCAAGACCCTTGGGCTTCAGATGATTAAGCACCAAGTCCTCGACAAGCAGGTCAACCGAAGCCTCATCCGAGGACTCCGGGACCCCGATGACGCGCACGTTGTTGCGCCTGGCCCGGCTCTCAAAATCCTCCAGCCGGCGGGCGGCGAGATCACTCTCGGTCCTCAGCTTACGAACCTCGATCTGCAGTTCCGTGACGTCCTCGGTGAGGCCCGTGGTCTTGAGGTCCAGGGTCCTAACCCGTTCATTCGTTTTGCCCAAGTCCGCACGGATCAGGTTAACATCCACCAAGATGGCATCCACCTTATGCGCCAGGGCATCGAACTGTCTCCCAATCGAGGTCTGCATCCCTTCGAGCGCGCCCATGACATCCTGTAGTGAGAGCTCCGGGGCCAAAGGCGAGGCCTCCTTCTGGGTATCCGGCGACTGGCTCGACCCACTCGGTGATCCCTTCTGCAGAGTTTAGCGGTCCATACTATTGACTTGGGTATAGGCTCCCTGCCTGGTAGACTTAGCCTTCAGCCGATCCACCTCTGCTTTGCCCGACATGGTTGATACCAAGCAGGTCGGTTCAGATAAGACGGGTCCCTCTCAATGAAAGGAATCAGGGGTGATCAGTTCTGCAGTGGGCCACCAGAGTAGCCTGCAGAGCGTCCATAGGGTAATAAAGCCACCAAGAGCTCTCCAGGGGCAGGGCTGACAAAGGGAGAGAAAGCAAAAGTGAAAGGACGGGGACCTCCGTCCGACTGTTCACACCTCGCCTGGCCGTTGTTGTTCAACTAGAAGTCGGGCATCCTGCCAACTCTAGCGCCTGGCATCCCTCGGAGATAGGCCGCAATCTTCCGCCAGGCATAAGTCCGGTTCCCGGTGGGCGATCCGATCGCGGGTAGCATCAATCGCCTCCCTGACAGGTCATCCACACGATGCCATGCATACCGACAGGATTAGAGACAGGATAGTCGACGGAGGGCACGAGGGTCTCGGGAGCTCAGAGCTCAGAGCTCACGCGGCCATCTTGGTCAAGCGCTAGGCTCCTCCCCCCCACTTGACTGTTCTTGGCGGTTGACCCTTGTCAGGGTGAGTGGACCTTGGGAAACTGGACTGAGAGGGAGTCCCTACACCTTTCCCAAACTGCCTGTTTGGTGGGCCTCGGAAGAGCTCCTTCTTTTTATCTCCCCCCTCTTTCTTCTGGGGGGCGCTCTGTCCACCCTTCGGGCCATCTCCCCCGGGTCCCTTGAGGGTCACTCGGGTGCTAACCCAAGTGTCCGCCTCTTCCGCAAGTGTCCGGGGGTCGGTCAACTTGCGGTCCACCAAGTGTTGGCGCAGCTCCGGAAAACATCTATCCAAGAGGTGCTCTCTCAGAAATAAGTTGTACAGACCCTCAAAATCCTGCACCTCGCTGCCACGCACCCATCCATCTAAAGCCTTCCGGGCATAATCATAGAAATCCACCCAGTTCTGCGTGGTCAACTTGTGACTGCTACGGAATCTCTGACGGTATCTCTCAGGGGTGAGGCCAAATTTTTTAAGCAGGGCCTCCTTCATCACCGGATAGTTGGTTTGGTCTACCTTCTCTAGATACAAGAGGGTGTCCCTCACTACGGGAGGTATATATCGGTACAGGCCACCCCCCCAGTAGCTTGTGGGCACCCCATGGACCTTCAGGGATACTTCGTACGCCTCCAACCACCGGTTGATGTCATCCCCTACCCCGTAACTAGCAATCACATCCTTTGGGAGGTAGAATTTAGGCTCCCGTGGAACCTCTGGTACGCTGCCACCATTTACATTCCCTTGCGCACTAATCTGCAATGCCCTCAACTCCATTTCTTTAAGCTGGAGCTCATGCGCAAGCTTCATCTCCTCCATTGCTAGCCTCTTATCTTCCTTTTCTTTCTCCAACTTTGCAAGTTCCCACCTTAGTAGCCTCTCCTCCCTCCTGTCCTCATACTCCTCCGGCAAGGCACTCCTTCTAGACACACTACTGCCTGCCCCAGAACGTCTCCCTGGCGACAAGTTTTCACTGACATCAACGTGCAGCAGGTCTAGTTCTCCTGACGTGCCCGCCTCCCCTAATGCCCCTTGCCCCTCTGGCTCCTCGTCCCCTTTCCTCTCTGGGTGGGCTAATACCCATGCTTGTAGGGCTTTACGGAGCTCTTCTCCTTTGGCTCTCTTCCCAACTGCCACCCCCATCCCCTGACAGAAACTCCTCAGCTGAACCACCGAGTATTCCAATATGTTGGCTAGCTGGAACTCCATTCTGACAGGTGGGGACCCAGACAATATGAGTGAATATCAGGACGTAGGTAACAACTAGGGCAATCCTCTGGGCACACCGTTAGACAGTAGGGGCCACCTGGCTATGCTTGCTTAAACACTAGGTGTCCAATTGCGGCGTACTCTGCTTCACTGAAGGGTGCTGCACAACTACAGGATCGGATCCCACCACTGAGCACCAAATTATGTTGGAACTGGGGTTGCCAATTCACAAGGGTAGCCTGGCTCGTGGCAGGAAGGCTCCCAAAGGCATTCTGTATAAAGTAGCCGTGCAGCACACGCATCCAACTTAGCAGAGTAACGCACACAATAATATGACGCCACAACACTTGTGTTTAAAAACAGGACTTTTTATGTCGTGTTCATTAATAACTGGGAATAACATATGCAGTGCATTAGTATGTATTCATTAACAACTGAATAATCTTGGCAGTATTTAGCGTAGATTCATCAACGACTGTATGACTTACACAGTATAATAGCTTATACTCATCAATGACTGTATGACATAAGCAGGGTAAAAGCCTATACTCATCAATGACTGTATAACATAAGCAGGGTAAAAGCCTATACTCATCAATGACTGTATAACATAAGCAGGGTAAAAGCCTATACTCATCAATGACTGTATAACATAAGCAGGGTAAAAGCCTATACTCATCAATGACTGTATAACATAAGCAGGGTAAAAGCCTATACTCATCAATGACTGTATAACATAAGCAGTGTAAAGCAATATACCCATCAAACTACCAGTACTCCCACCCGCTGTAACGGTGTCACGGTAGCTTGGGAACTTTACCCCTGGTCGTGGGAGCAAGCTAGTAGGACTTCCAGTCACCACAATCAAAAGGGGTACATTAAAGGGGGGCTTTGGGGAGGATACTCGACTGAGTCTTCAGCAGTTCTTCACTCAGATGGTGATCCCTTGTGGCGCTGATGGTACGCGGCCCTTCCTCCTGACAAGGGGTTAGTTAGACAGTTCGGGGGATGGGGGGTTTGAGTTGGAGGCTGCTGCCAGTTAGGCCTCTCCTGATGGTCCCTTGGGGATTCCCTCACACTGGGCCAGGTCAGTGGGTTTGGTCAGGATTCCTCACACAGCTTAGCGGGCAAGGCCTAGACCTAGTCACCCCTAGTGGTATAGGTGCCCCCTCCCCCTTCCGCCTAAACTCCAGCACAGGGTCCCCCCCAGGTCAGTGGTACCTCAACAACTGACTAGAAAGTTTCCCGCCCTTTCTATTTATACCCCCAGGTCAGGTGACCTCTCTCTATTCCGGAAGGTTCCAGGGCCTTCTACATTCTAGGGATGGTCAGGGGAACCAGGCTAGTGATGTCACAATACCTAAGGGTTCTAGACAGCTCCTGACAACTAGGGCGCTACTTGAAGGACCGCTCCGCAGTAGCAGGGGTCTGTGGCAGCCATCTTAGTGGTAGAGAGCACCTGCACCTTAGCATTGACTAGCAATGGTAAGGTGCCCGGAGACCTAGAGCCAACCAAAAAGAGGGTGGAAAAAAATGAGGCACGGGCAAAAAAAAAAACACAGGAAAGACCACCCTAGGGCGGACAGGTCTAACACTTCCACACTCAGACACCCCACCAGCCTACTTCTGTACCAGAAAACAATACAGGTAATTTCCCTAGACTTTGGAGAAACTCCAAAACCCCTTGGGGTAGGATTTCCCAAGTGGACCATGAGACAGGGAGCAACCATGCCAGTGCAGGTTCTTCCTTATATGGTCACTCAGGAAATAAAGGCTTAACTGGGCAAGGTTAGCCTTATCTCCTTTCGTTTTGGGGGGGGGGGGGTTATGTAGGAAGGTGGAATCTGACTATATGGTTGCCCCCACTTTTTTCCTGGTGTTTGAATGGTTTTTGACTAGTCTGGCTGGGATCCTGCTATCCAGGACCCCAGCCTATCTGCTTACTCCCTTAAATGATTGGTGTGCATATTAGATGCACTAGTGATTGGATACTCTGGTGCCTTATGAGCCCCTAGTATATGGTACCTTAGGTACCTAGGGCATTGGTACTTCACAGGCCTACCAGGGGCTGCAGCATGTATTATGCCATCCCTGGGAAGCATTCACAATCTGACACCACAGGCCTGCTACTGCAGCCTGTGTGAGGTAGTGTTAGCACTCCTCACTGAGGTATAGGTTCCTAAATCTCACCATACACACACATATAAACCTATCAGTCACCCCTATGGTAGGCCCTATCAATCCCAAGGGCAGGGTGCTTGGTTTACTATGTGAGGGGGTGCTTCTGCCTGAGCAAGACCCCTCTGCAGCTGGCAGAGTCTATTTTCTGCTGCTGTTTGTGGATGCGGTTAAACCATATACTCTTAAGTGCATTATAACCTCACGGTAAATGCTAACTTTGGAATGACTGCATCAAAACATGTCGTGTTTGGTGTCAAACAACTTGGAATCCTACCCCCACACCAGTAACTGGTGTGGGAGTAGGAGCCCACCCTTCTAGAGGGGACGACATGTACACACTGTACTACACTGTAGAAATCATCTAGAGCCCTGGCATCACAAAATGGATGCCACCAGCACAGACAGCGGGCTGCCCTCCTGCTGCTGACCGAAACTCGCAGTGGAGGGAGCCCAACAAAGGGTTTCCTGTCACAGGGAGGTGTCACCACCTCCCAGACAGGATTTAGTGTATTGGAGCTGGGTGGGTGCACTCTTAGAGTGATTTGAAGTCCTGCACTGGGGGAGCAGTAGGCTCCTCTGTGCATATGCCAGCCTAAACCGGTTCAGGGGCTACCTGCCCCTGCTCTGGCGCGAAACTGGACAAAGGGAAGTGGGTGTAACCACCCACAACCCTGACCCTCCTAGAGGAGTGGTCGTAGAGCTAGTCCATCCCACGCTCAACTAAGAAGAATCCTGGCCCTTCGACGTTCCACTATCTCTGGAAGACTGAAGAATCTCCCTTGGAGTCAAGGAGTGACTCCCCTGCTTGGCAGGCACCAAAACTCTCTACAACGGTTGCAAATTTTACCGCTCCCGCCGGAGCCCGAAGTCCCTGCGTCCCCTGAAGCAGATTTCCTGACCTCTCGACGGCCATTTTGAGTCCCCAGCGAAGCTGTGGCATCTGGACCCCACGAGTGACGAGGAACAGCAATACCAGGGAACCGTGCACTGATTTCGAGTGCAAGCCCTAAACTACGTCTAACTAAGTTGTGCTTTGGACCACTTGTTGTCCAAGTCCCTAGCAGGACTAGTACTGAATTTCAGCGGCCTATCCCGTCCCGAGTGACCGTGGGCTGTTGTTAAACTTTTCCTGCAAAGGCGTCTTTGCGGTTGCTTGCCCGTTGGCTAGTAACTCACAGGAAGACCTCCACATCGATTTCAAGGGCTCGCCTGGTAGCTCTGGGCCTGCACTCACTTACCCTCGCTGGGTAAGTCCATCAGACCTTGCTGGTCTGCACCATTGCCAATCTTTACTCTACACGAGACTTGCGGCTGCCAGGGCTTGTTGGCTCTAATCCGGGTGCCGACACCGTCGACAGCTGCAGACGTCATGGTACCTCTTGAATCCAGCTGCTGGTCATCATCGAGCCTTCCTGGACCTCGTGAGTGAAGAGACAAAACACCATCATCGACCTGAAGAGACGCGACAGCTGTGGTCATCCATCTTGCTGGCCACCGGTCACTGGCAAGTGACTCTGAACTCTGTCCCCTCAATTTCTAGGTCTTCTGCAACTCCAATCCATCATCGGATTCGAACGGACACCTCTCCAGTCATCACAAGCAGCAAGTCTTCAAGAATCTACATTGAAAACAGCATCGCGACCCGACACTAAAGGACACCTATGCAGCCGGCTTCCCTGGGTGAGGTAACTCGTGCACTCCAGTGTCCAAGTGTGTGTTGGCTCTCAAAATACTTACCCTGTAAGTTTCTTGCTTGTTGACTTTTGCGAAGTGCCCTAGAACTGTAAAATACAAACCGCGACATTTGCCATTGAAACGTATTGAAAACCTGTGTGTGTGTTTAGACACTGCATGCGTCTTCTGTGGGCTGATTACTTACCTGCTAACACTGCAGAAGTGAAGCCCCAGCGATTCCCAAGGCCCTAGGCCTCTTACTTTTGCAAGTCGAGTTTGTTAAACCACTATTTTAGTATATGGTCTGGTACGCCCCTAGGGCTACAGCCATATTTGTGCTTAATTTATTGAGAATTGTTGATCTTTTGAATGTTTACCTGGCTCTAATCTCATCAAGAGATTAGTAGAGTATATTTAGAAATAAATACATATATATTTGATATATATACCTGTGTGGTGTCTTTTCATTTGGTAATTCAAGAGATTATAAGGTAAAACAAGCTGCTTTACATTCCTCAGAGACTTAGCCTGAAGGCTGCTCTCCACAGCTACCACTAGGATAGCTTTCTTTAAAAGGTTGTCTTTAAACCTATCTACCAAGAGTCGAATTGGACTGGTGCAAGGTGGCCACTATAACTAGTGACCAGCATATACCAGGCCAACTTCTCACATTGGTGGGCAGCGTGTGGGATTCCAGCTTGCCATTGTTTTACCAGAAAATCTCTATTTGAATTACTAACTGAAAACCACTTAAGGTACTCAAGGTACATATAAAGTCAAGCGAGTATCAATAAGTTCTACTGAACTTAGAGCTGTTTGTGAAGGGACAAGCACACCCTTGCTACAGCTCAAGCTAGGTCCAGTAGGCCTCAACTAGTGTAGGTAGTACAACACTGCACAACACTAGTATGTCTCACCAGGGTGGAGCCAGTGGGTCCACCCCATCTCAGTACAAAGATATAGCCTACACTGAACTGAAGGCCTTATGCTTTGAAAGAAATCTGAGGGTGGGCAGGAGTCCCTCATCACAACACCTGATAGATCTGTTAGTAGCAGATGACCTGAGACAAGCTCTAGGAGCAAGTGGGTCTGCATCAGGGGGTGGTTCAAACATAGTCTCTGGGTCTGATGATGAAAATCAAGATGACCTGGAGTCTGTGGTTGAAGGGCCAGACCCAGAAGGGTCTGAGAAGAACAGAGGAATTCTCCCTAAGAGAACTGACAGAATGAGAGAAAGGACCAGGTCCCCTTCAAGGGAATCTGACCATTCATACCACTCTGGAAGAGAATCTGTTCACCGGAGGAACTCCAACTTTCCAAGGGAGACCTCCTCTGAAAGAAGGTTCAAGATGCTCCAATATAAGGAAGCTAGGCTTGCCCTCAGAACCAAGCAATTGGCCTTAGGTAGGGAAGCCTTCGAGCTCCAAAGAGCTTCAAAGAAGGAGGGGTTAGATACCCCTGGTGGCAGCAACAGTGTCCCTAGAAGCAGAGATTACATCCCAGACCATAGGAATCTGTCCAAGGTTGTTCCTCCCTACCAGAGTGGGGATGATATCCACAAATGGATAACTGCTATGGAGAGGGCCTGTAAAGTTCTGTAACGCCCTGAACGTCTCAGGATCGTTTAACAGACACGATAATGAGAACGCAACCACTTGTGAAGGTTTAGTTATTTTAATGAAGGCAAAAATAATACAAGGAATAAACAAAGGTTATAGTCACTGGAATCCTCCAGGCTAAGTACGTTACCAGCCCACAGCACGGATGGTCCTAACCGTCCTCTGCATATACGCCGATCCCGGCGTATGCCAACAGAGGGCAGAAATGAAATGGCCGACAATGCCAATCGGTAGGCTGTGAGGGGCACGAAGAGTGTTGGGGAGAATCGAGGAGTCAGGGAAACACCCAGCCGGGGTCTCTACCTGAAGGGAGCAGCCGCTCAACCTCTTCCTCAGACTGCACCGGGACGCGGAGTCACCTCCTGGTGATGCGTCACCGATACCCCAATCACAAGCAAAGAAGACTGAACCGAGAGCAGCCGCTCGATCGATCCCGTGGACTTCCGAGTCTGTAACGCGGCAAACACCTCCTGGTGTGCGTTACAGCTGGCAGTCCCTGTATCTCTGGTCGGGCTGGGAGTTACGACTCCAACCAGCAAAAGCGCCACTGCGCTTTGACTCAGCCGAGTCAAAAAGTGAAGCTCAATGGTTATCCGGTAGAGCTTCCGGGTCCTTCACAGGTGACGATGGGGCAAGACACGGCCCAGGGAGTAACGACTCGACCTACCTCCGTTCTTGCCTTACTGGAGCACCACTCCGGAACACTGCTCTTCACTAAGCAGGTACGTCGGTGTAAACACAATATCCGACAGCGTTGTACCTCCCGGTTCCTCCCTTTATAGGGCGTGTTTTCCTTGAGTTATGTAACAGCTCTCCTGTTTACATAAGGGCGTGTTTTCCTTGAGTTATGTAACAGCTCTCCTGTTTACATAAGGGCGTGTTTTCCTTGAGTTATGTAACAGCTCTCCTGTTTACATAACCTCTCAACCGCTAAGCATCCTGGGAGATGTAGTCCGTTTTCGCTGGTTACCGTTTTCCTCCCCTCGCATGACAGGAATTCTTGACAAGTTCAACAGGTCCCCCAGAAACAGCGGGCAGCAATCTTGTGGCTCTCCTTTTCAGATAAAGGTAGAGACAAGCTCCTCACTGTTAGAAAAAGGATGCTAATGATTATGAATCCCTGAAGAGTGCATTAATAGATGGGTTTGGCTTAACCACTGAACAGTACAGGTTCAAGTTCAGAGTCACCCAGAAAGCACAGACTCAGGATTTGGTGGACTTTGTAGATTGTGCTACCAAGGCTCTGGAGGGTTGGATAGTTAGCAGTAGAGACACTGACTTTAAAGGATTGTATAATTTGATTATGAGAGAGCAGATCCTTAAGAATTGTCAAAACCAACTCTTACACCAGTACCTGGTGGACTCTGATCTGACCTCTCCCCAAGAATTGGGAAAGAAGGCAGACAAATGGGTCAGAACCCGGGTTAGGCCCAAGAACCAAGGTGGTGACCAGAAGAAAGATTCCACTAAGCCCAAAGAGAAAGGTGGGGATGATAAAACAGAAAAGTCCTCTGAAGGGCCCCAAAATCCAAGTTCTGGGGGTGGGTCCCAAAATCCTTCCTCTTCCAATAAGAAACCATATTGCCATGTGTGCAAGCAACCTGGACACTGGAAAACTGACTCCAGCTGTCCAAAGAATGGCAATAAAGAAAATGTTCCTCCCTCTGCAGCTCCAACACCTCCTGTTACTACCAGTAGTAATCCCCCAGGCGGTGGGAGTGCACCCAAAAAATTAGTTGGGCTTTCTTGGGGAACTCAGGTGGACTCTGGCCTAACCAGGTCCCCTACACAAGCAACTCTAGTCTGTGATGGTGGCATGGGGTTTGCCAACTTTACCATGAGTCCCAATATCTTGGGCAGGTACAGACAAGAGCCCATGATCAATGGTCAGAAGGCTGTGGCCTACAGGGACACAGGGGCTAGTGTCACCATGGTGACAAAGAGACTAGTGCCCCTAGAACAGCTTTTACCTGAGTTTAGCTACCAGGTGACCAATATTGATTGAATTAGGACAGACCATCCCATGGCAGTGGTACATCTCAGCTGGGGAGGGGTCACTGGCCCAAAGAGAGTGGCAGTGTCCCCAACCTTACCTGTGGATTGTCTACTGGGGAATGATCTGGAAATCTCAGCCTGGGCTGAGGTAGACCACAATGCCCATTTAAGAATGTTAGGCTTCCCTGAGAGAGTGGATGAGGCCCTGAGGGCCTCACCTCCACCCCAGGAGAAATTAAGGGGAGTGAAGCCTGAAACTATGGATCACTCCACACAAACAGAGAGCATAGGGGGTGAGGAGCAGTCCTTCCCCCACCAGACTAAAGGTAAGGGTCAGCTTTCTAAGGGAACTGACCCTGCCCCTTGTGAAGTAACTGCCCCAGAAGTGGTCAGGCCTGTCCTGGCCACAACTCTGATGGCAGGGGATCCTTCCAAGGTGGCACCCAGTCTGGAGCAGGTATCCTGCCCCTCTCTACCCTGCCTCAGTCAGCCCAGGGCTGCAGAGATCAGGGAGGTCAGTGGACCCTTAATGGGCCCCTGTCCAGAGGAACCCCCTCATCAGCAGATTAGAGACACCCAGCAGAGTAGTTCGAGCCAGGTGAATATTCCTTTCCAAACTGAGGGATCCCCCTTACCCCTAGGTACAGGTACCCCCGATGGACTTTGTTGGGCACAGGGAAACCTGGGGCATAGTTGCTCCACACATTCCAATGCCCTCCACTACTCTAACAAGAGGGACCCAACCCCCAGCCGTAGGCAGCCAGAGGTTGACCCTTAGGGCCAGATATGACACAGTCATGGACAGAAAGGCTTCCATGGTGACCAGTGTGCTGAGGAAGTTGAGACCACCCCAAATAGGGCCTCACTTCCACACTCAGACACCCCACCAGCCTACTTCTGTACCAGAAAACAATACAGGTAATTTCCCTAGACTTTGGAGAAACTCCAAAACCCCTTGGGGTAGGATTTCCCAAGTGGACCATGAGACAGGGAGCAACCATGCTAGTGCAGGTTCTTCCTTATATGGCCACTCAGGAAATAAAGGCTTAACTGGGCAAGGTTAGCCTTATCTCCTTTCGTTTTGGGGGGGGGGGGGTTATGTAGGAAGGTGGAATCTGACTATATGGTTGCCCCCACTTTTTTCCTGGTGTTTGAATGGTTTTTGACTAGTCTGGCTGGGATCCTGCTATCCAGGACCCCAGCCTATCTGCTTACTCCCTTAAATGATTGGTGTGCATATTAGATGCACTAGTGATTGCATACTCTGGTGCCTTATGAGCCCCTAGTATATGGTACCTTAGGTACCTAGGGCATTGGTACTTCACAGGCCTACCAGGGGCTGCAGCATGTATTATGCCACCCCTGGGAAGCATTCACAATCTGACACCACAGGCCTGCTACTGCAGCCTGTGTGAGGTAGTGTTAGCACTCCTCACTGAGGTATAGGTTCCTAGATCTCACCATACACACACATATAAACCTATCAGTCACCCCTATGGTAGGCCCTAGCAATCCCAAGGGCAGGGTGCTTGGTTTACTATGTGAGGGGGTGCTTTTGCCTGAGCAGGACCCCTCTGCAGCTGGCAGAGTCTATTCTCTGCTGCTGTTTGTGGATGTGGTTAAACCATATACTCTTAAGTGCATAATAACCTCACGGTAAATGCTAACTTTGGAATGACTGCATCAAAACATGTCGTGTTTGGTGTCAAACAACTTGGAATCCTACCCCCACACCAATAACTGGTGTGGGAGTAGGATCCCACCCTTCTAGTGGGGACGACATGTACACACTGTACTACACTGTAGAAATCATCTAGAGCCCTGGCATCACAAAATGGATGCCCCCAGCACAGACACCGGGCTGCCCTCCTGCTGCTGACCGAAACTCGCAGTGGAGGGAGCCCAACAAAGGGTTTCCTGTCACAGGGAGGTGTCACCACCTCCCAGACAGGATTTAGTGTATTGGAGCTGGGTGGGTGCACTCTTAGAATGCTTTGAAGTCCTGCACTGGGGGAGCAGTAGGCTCCTCTGTGCATATGCCAGCTCAAACCGGTTCAGGGGCTACCTGCCCCTGCTCTGGCGCGAAACTGGACAAAGGGAAGTGGGTGTAACCACCCACTACCCTGACCCTCCTAGAGGAGTGGTCGTAGAGCTAGTCCCTCCCACGCTCAACTAAGAAGAATCCTGGCCCTTCGATGTTCTACTATCTCTGGAAGACTGAAGAATCTCCCTTGGAGTCAAGGAGTGACTCCCCTGCTTGGCAGGCACCAAAACTCTCTACAACGGTTGCAAACTGTACCGCTCCCGCCGGAGCCCGAAGTCCCTGCGTCCCCTGAAGCAGATTTCCTGACCTCTCTGCGGCCATTTTGAGTCCCCAGCGAAGCTGTGGCATCTGGACCCCACGAGTGACGAGGAACAGCAATACCAGGGAACCGTGCACTGATTTCGAGTGCAAGCCCTAAACTACGTCCAACTAAGTTGTACTTTGGACCACTTGTTGTCCAAGTCCCTAGCAGGTCTAGTGCCGAATTTCAGCGGCCTATCCCGTCCCGAGTGACCGTGGGCTGTTGTTAAACTTTTCCTGCAAAGGCGTCTTCGCGGTTGCTTGCCCGTTGGCTAGTAACTCACAGGAAGACCTCCACATCAATTTCAAGGGCTCGCCTGGTTGCTCTGGGCCTGCACTCACTTACCCTCGCTGGGTAAGCCCATCAGACCTTGCTGGTCTGCACCATTGCCAATCTTTACTCTACACAAGACTTGCGGCTGCCAAGGCTTGTTGGCTCCAATCCGGGTGCCGACACCGTCGACAGCTGCAGACGTCATGGGACCTCTCGAATCCAGCTGCTGGTCATCGTCGAGCCTTCCTGGACCTCGTGAGCGAAGAGACAAAACACCATCATCGACCTGAAGAGACGCGACAGCTGTGGTCATCCATCTTGCTGGCCACCGGTCACTGGCAAGTGACTCTGAACTCTGTCCCCTCAATTTCTAGGTCTTCTGCAACTCCAATCCATCATCGGATTCGAACGGACACCTCTCCAGTCGTCACAAGCAACAAGTCTTCAAGAATCTCCATTGAAAACAGCATCGCGACCCGACACCAAAGGACACCTATGCACCCGGCTTCCCTGGGTGAGGTAACTCGTGCACTCCGGTGTCCAAGTGTGTGTTGGCTCTCAAAATACTTACCCTGTAAGTTTCTTGCTTGTTGACTTTTGCGAAGTGCCCTAGAACTGTAAAATACAAACCGCAACATTTGCCATTGAAACGTATTGAAAACCTGCGTGTGTGTTTAGACACTGCATGCGTCTTCTGTGGGCTGATTACTTACCTGCTAACACTGCAGAAGTGAAGCCCAAGCGATTCCCAAGGCCCTAGGCCTCTTACTTTTGCAAGTCGAGTTTGTTAAACCACTATTTTAGTATATGGTCTGGTACGCCCCTAGGGCTACAGCCATATTTGTGCTTAATTTATTGAGAATTGTTGATCTTTTGAATGTTTACCTGGCTCTAATCTCATAAAGAGATTAGTAGAGTATATTTAGAAATAAATACATATATATTTGATATATATACCTGTGTGGTGTCTTTTCATTTGGTAATTCAAGAGATTATAAGGTAAAACAAGCTGCTTTACATTCCTCAGAGACTTAGCCTGAAGGCTGCTCTCCACAGCTACCACTAGGATAGCTTTCTTTAAATGGTTGTCTTTAAACCTATCTACCAAGAGTCAAATTGGACTGGTGCAAGGTGGCCACTATAACTAGTGACCAGCATATGCCAGGCCAACTTCTCACAGTGGTATAATAAGCAAGCAGTGTGAGGGGAGACTTCATGTGAAGCATCCCATACTCTGAGGCTGGCATCTTGCAACATCATTAAATGCAAGCCCAGGGCGCTGGCAGAGAAAAAGAGGAACAAGCAAATCTTTCAACAAATATTAACCTGGCAAATAGAAAACAAGTTTAATACTTGGAAAAGTATACTCTGTTAGAACAATCACATTCAGATTTCAGGCCCAGGCACAGTGCTGAGACTGTGGTCATAATGGTATTGGACCTCATTAGAATGATACTGGATCAAGGACACTCCACTGCCCCAACTTTATTGGATCTCTTGGCAGCCTTCAGTACTGTCTCACACCCCATTCTGATCACCAAACTGTTTGAGGAGAGAATCTCCATGGAAGGCCCGAGTTGACTTGGATCCTTTCTATCTCACTGGTCTCAGGCTGCCTCTGGGTCTTCACCCACGCCCTCCACCTCTCCTTCTTTCTGTTGTGTGCCACAAGGATCATCTCACAGCCCTAACATATTTAATGTGTACGTGACCCCCTCTGGCATAGCTCATCCATTCTTTCAGACTTGAAACCAGTTTGCATGCAGATAACGCGCAGATCATCGTCTCAACATCGGAGAACTTGGACCTGGCTCAGTGCCATTTTTGTTTCTGCATGTGCGCCGTCACTAGCTGGCACCAGCCTAACTAGCTCAAGCTCAACAGTGACACTTCCTATTCGGTTTTGCTCCCTTCTGTCTAAACACATGCTTGGTGGCCTACAGAACATGCACCTCTTCCGACTTCCCTGACTGCTATCAAAAATCTCCGCATTATCTTTCACAATAGACTTACTTTTGAAAAACAAATCAGTAATGTCTTGAGGAACTGCTGCATTCTACTCAAAATACTTAGGAAGACTGTACCTCTGCTCCCGCCACTAAAACTACCACACATTCTCTGAGCACCTCCCACCTTGACTATGGTAACTCCATACGCCTCCCACAAGGTGGTATGACTTCACCAATCAAACCTTTCCAATTTTCTTTTTTTTTTTACCACAAATACCTTTACCATGCAAATACATAGGAATATATTATTTTATCGTTTGCCACAAATGTCTTTACCTCTTTTTTCACAAATTTGTCAAACACTAATTTTATCATTAAATGATTTAAAATAACACAGTCAGGGGCGTAAGACAGGCCCCTGCAACCCCCGCGTTTTGGGGGTGGCCCATGCACTCCAGGAGCCCCCTCCGCAGCCACGAAGCCAGCAAGCATTACACACGTCCGTCTCCTATGTGTGGGGTGCTGTTGTGATTATGTTACGCTCGCCGTCATTGCACCAAGATTAAATGGTGTGGAGATGCGTCAGCGCTGTCTGCGTGGTGGTCGTCTTCACCCTTAGGGTGGGGCATAGGGGGGGCTGGGCTTAGTGGCATTGTCATGCGCAATCAAAAGTGCGCGTGACGTGAGGCGTCCGAGAGGGACCATGCGGCCATAATTTAATAATTGCTAGCTAGCCTAGCCCTCAATCTGCCGCCTGCACCTATCACCGAAGCTGCAGGCCTCAGGTGAGTCGGAGTCTCTCAGTCAGAGGGTGGGCTGGGCATACAGGACTTGTAGTTGTCACAGTCACATCATGGGTGTAACAAATGTAACATAGCCCCGCATCCCCTGTGCTCCAGCCTCCAGCATGCAGTAGCTGTAGCGCACACAGCACTACACTCTCTCGCCGGCGTTGCTGCCTCATAGATTAAATGGTGCGTGCGTGCGGTGGGTGCAGGTGACTTGAGCTCCCAGCAGCAAGGGGGTTGAAGACAACTGCCTCGGGTTGAGGCCAGAGATCTCTCTCTACTCCTGAAAGGGCTCAATGAATATATGGCAAATGTGCACTCCTACTGTGTCACAAGACTGTCAAATTGGGAATGTTTCAATCCCCCAGCCAACTCGATACTTGTTCTCGCTTCTCTGCATTGTAAGGTGCCCCAAGGTGTGACTTCTGCTGCCGCGTCCATGCTGGAGGCCACACACGCTCATGGTAGGCTGCATGACCACTGCAGACAGAGGTCCCGCACACAGCTTGGCCTTCACACCAGGACGTCTGTACGTACATGAGGGTTTATGCCTCCCGTCACATCTACATCCACTTCTGAGCTGAGAAAACCAGTCCCTGATGTTGGAGAGATAATACACCTTAAAGAGCAGGGCCAACATGACCGGTTTAAGCCAATGTGACTTGTTTAACTCAAAATCTAGCAATATCCTGATTGATATTACATTTTATCATCTTGATCACCAACGTGGCTAAATTTCCATTGACAATGTGAAGGAAAGACATCTCCTTTTATATAAAGGATGTCTTGAAGGCCTGGGGTCATGACATAAATGCCTGTACTTGAGCACAGCACTGCTGTGCACCTGTCTTTATGCATTTGCATGGTCACAAGGGAAATTATATATTTTTCCTGATACTTATTCGAGTCTTAATACCGCAAATGGTACTGCTCTGAATATCTGTTTTTAATTGTTCTGGCAGATTTGAAAGGCAGAAAAATCAGAAACTCTAAAAATAGGATGCCTATTCAAAGTAAACTCTACCCTCTGCCTGCTGCTGAAATATCTTCAGCCATTCTTGCAATCCATGCTGAAGTGTTGTCACAGATATTTGACTATTTGAAGTCACAAGAAAATCATGTGATAAGACATTATCACATGGCAGATTAGGACATGGCAGGAATGGACCTGGCTGTGGTAGCCACAGATCTCCACACACGGGCAGCATAATAGCAATGAATGGGACTGATGGAGTCAATCAGAACCACTGGTAGCTCCCCAGGGGCATTCCATTCACATGTTTAGCTCATATGTACCATTGGAGGCCGGCCATGTGCACCACATGCCCCAAAAGGCACAGCTCAGTTCCAAATGCTAAACTACCTCTATTCAGAATGGGAAGACAAGCAATCCCAAATTCGCTTCTTCCTGACTACCAACCTTGTGCGAGACTCATGTCAGCATAACAAGGTTTAAAATGAATCAATTGCCAGTTCAACAGGTGCTGCTTGGGCTGTTGCTGTGTTGTGAGCTGTGATAACCACAGTGATGCGTGCACTCAGCTTAATAACAATGACTTCTTTTTTTGTATAGTGCTTAGTACAGCAGTTTTAGTTATAAGAGCTGTAAATTTACTGTAACTATTACCTAACTTAAACATATTTAGTTTATCAACCTCAGAAGGAAGAAAGGCTTAGTTGGTCCTGCTGCGATTTCACCAGCGCAAGCAGATCATATAGATGTCAGCAGCGAGTACTTCACTCACTGAACCAACTTTCTTTTGTAAAGGTTTTCTAGTATCTTACTACTTCCCTTCCCTAGTTGACCTGATCATCAGTTCTCTGACAGAGATATTTTACTTACTCACTGGCGATGTGTTTACCACTGTTAAGGACATATCACCCACCCATTATTGAAGATAGTTTCAATATGTGGCAGAGTAAGGCTTCCTCACTGTATACTCTTGTTAGTAAATACCTTTTTTATCTCAAAATAGAACATGATTACTTTTACTAAATAAAAGTGCACAATTGTGACATTCAGAATGATTGTGCTTCAGTTTGGTAGGCATGTAGTGTAAAAGTGCACATTTTCTGCAGCAGTGTAGCCTGAGAGGTTGGCCTCTAATGCAAGCAAGAAGATGGACCTACCTGCCCAAACATTGTGGGTACTATAAAGCCATAATTGTGTTGTACAGGGCATCTCACATGCCAGGGTCCAAGAGCCATTGCACTAATGATAGCTACACCGCTTAATGTCTGGATACAAATGAAGCTACCAGAATGTCCATGCCACACAGGCTTTTGTAAGACAACGTGGCTCCACCTAGCAGGTTAACAAAGAATCGTCCATTGGATTGGGTGATGTCTGTTGAGTTACAGATTGGAATGCTATGCACAAGTAATAGTTTTGCTGGTCTATGCCAAATTGTGCCACAATCTGCTGTATTAAGTGTTGAAAACCCCTGTAAACTGCAGGGATCCAACCACTTGGTTTCTACAGAGTACTGCAGCCCAGCCTTTAGCCTTTTATCTCGCAGGAAAAATATTGACAAAAAAGCTCTTGCAGTAGCATAGTGGTCCTTACGGTGACAATATGGGATAACAATGAGAGCATCCTATTAAAATGTGTCTTCTGGCTCAGCCCTATATATTTTGAATTGAAGTGATCTGTATTAGATGCTTAAAACCAGCTTTACCTTCTTCAACAGACCCTCAGGACTCTTACTGTTCAATGCTTCTTCAGCTCTATGGAATAAGTGGAGTAACATTAGCCCCTGCAGCCCCTGTTGTGCGGGGGGCACCCTAGCTTCACATGGCCCCCTCCGGCACTGTTCTCAGGTGGAGGACCACTGGCCGGAGAGCTCCTGACTAGGTCCGGAGTGCAGGGCCCCCCTGCATGTACTTTGCAGGGGGGCCCCCCTCAAGTTTTGTTACGCCACTGAACACAGTATTATCATTCAAATTTATAAATAAGTATATTTATGAAATATTTGAAGTAAAACTAATTTTCCTTAACAAATATAGCGGGAGTTACCACAAGAAGGGCACTTTAAATTTTTTAAACTGTTGCTACAAATATACATTTTTTCACGGTATTACAATAAAACAAAATACTGATCAAGAATCACTTTTTTAGTTTTAAATGTGATTTTACCATACAAAATGCTATATAATAATATATAATGCAGATTTTGAGTTCAGTCATATGCTAGCAAATCTGCTGACCAGACGATTCTCATCAGAGTAGTAGAAACTCTAAAATACTACCTCCTACTTGTCAAGGTGAGAATAATAAATTTACACCAAAATAAAAAATGTAATTATTTCAGAAAAATATTCATATTCATCATTTAATTAATTTGGGCCTCATTAGGATGTCAGGGGGACTGACAGGCCATTGGTGGCGGTCTGCAAAGCATCCAGAGAAATGGTACGACCGTCGGATTAAGATTAAGGCAGTCCTGGTGCAGCGGGTGGGGGGAAAGACCACCGCCTCCGACAGGACAGGCTCAAGGAGCCCGTCAGGGCGGCTGTTAAACAGTAATCCTTACAATAAAGGTGGTGCCTGCGCATATCGAATGAATTAACTCAATCCTTTAAACGTGAACACCTTCTCTTTTATTATAATAAAAACCCTCATAATAATACTTATCTTTGCTACTCTTCAAAACACAGTAACTTTAGAAAATTGTGAAACTTGGATGGATGTTGGATGGGACGTTCAAGCCAACTCCCCATCCATTTTCTTAGATTTAAAATATTCATGCTAGGGGGGGCGTGGCCAACCGCCGAGGAAAATGGCCGCACACTAGCGCGGCTCCGGCACAACACACCGGGCAAGATTAATATCCGTCTGAATATCCGGACTGTAACAAGCCGCTACAGAGGCTACTAGTGCCAGTAAACATCAGGAGCATCCCAGAAACAAGCGCAATGTAAATTGGGCACTGCACTCCGAAGGTACGCCCATGGCCTGGTAAATCGCTATGCAGCAATGGCGTCGCGGCGGTGCGGCGTCGCGGCGGTGCTACGTCGCACGGCTGGAGTGAGGAGAATGACCTCGATATCGGGAAAAAGTGAGAGAGGTGAGCACGGAGCAGCCTTTCCCTCCTAAGGCTGAAAAGTGGAACGGCTGAGAAGGAGTGCCGGACCCGGGGGCTACAGGACCCCAGAAAGTTGGAGAAATGGCAGTGGCAAGGACCGGCAAAGAAGGGCCGCGAGCAGACTGGGTGGACTGTGTGGAGAAGTAGAAGGATTTTTCCCAGAGGAGAGAGCTCCATGTTGCTTCCTTCACCAGAATGTTAAACTGAGGAGAAAAAGCGAGATTACCATTGAAGAGACTCCCCAAGCTTCTTATTTCAGGAGAAGTAGAATGGGGTACCATGGCCCGAAGGCCAGTTAAAGGATTGTGAATCACACTTAGGGCCTTATTACGAGCAACACACCCTCCGCTGTGGGACCTCCAAACCAGTGGTGTGACTGCCCGCCAGATTAGGAGTTTCTTCCTGGTCTGGCAAGCGTTCCTGTGGCGGTCTTAGAGCTGCGGTCAGCCAGGGTCATATAAGAGCCTAACAGGCAGATCGTCGCTCTCAGAGCGCCACCTGCACCTTCCTGCATGGCGTGGCACACATGCAACACTGACTGACTCGTGCTCCGGGGCTCCGAGCGCCCGAGTACGATACAAGTATGCACTGATGGAATCGGTCGCTCGGAACCCCATTCAAGGCAATGGGAGCCTGTCATACAGAGAGTACATAGGATCCCATTGATGAAGAAGGCACGTCTCAGAATAGGGCGCCCCCTGTCGTGGGGACATGTCAGTGCCCCCGGCACCGTACATGCATGTGTAGGGGGGACTCCTGGGTCCCCCACACTGTCTGAGTCATAGGGCCCCAGGTGAAGGGGGGTCCGCCGCGGATCCCCAAAGTACACTTCTCAGAGCTTTATCGAGGTGGAGGCTCCGACTCGCTCCGGCTGCTCGAAATGCGCATTGTACTTGGTCGGTCGGAAATCATATGCATTGCGCTGTACGTGTCGGCCATTTTTGAGTCACCCGGAAAAGCATCTCTAATGGGTATGAGTTGGTCGTAGCGCGAGGCTTAAAATGCACCGTATTTGCTCGCTCATACGGTGGGACGAGTCGGTCGGAAATCGTACGTGCGACTTGAATTCGCTCCTGACAGATGCTGTTAGGTTCCACAGAGCTCCTCGGGATCCGGGTGGCGAAGAATAGAGTTCCACCTCCAGATCGCCTCGGACTCCAACCAGTAGGTTACAGAGCCCAGAGGGGATCAGGCGAGGGACAGGGAAAGGGGAAGGGTCAGCAGGGAATTGATCCTGAAACGAGAAAACATATAATAACCAAACAATATATACCAACAATCTACTCTCTGTTAGTCTCGCTATCGCAAGTGCTACCACACCTGTAAATCACAGTCTACTCTCTGTTAGTCACGCTAACAAATAAGCACCACCATACATGTATATTACAGTCTACTCTCTGTCGGTCTCGCTATAAGAAGAACCATCCAACCAGTTTTTTACAGTAGACTCCTAAGGGGTCTTGATAGAGTTAATGCTACTCCGTTTGCCTGAACACCAGATCCCTAGTATTCCTACAATTGGTCTCTCCAAATTGCCTCACTCCCTTCTTCCCTAGAAGGGTATAGTCATAAGCCTGTTCCCGGGTTGTTCGGCTTCCACGGTGTAGACACCGCCGCCGGGAGTTCCTACGTGGTAGCGCCCCTTCCCCTGGGATATCAACACGCTATGAAGGCTCCGATTAGCCGTTTGTCCTGCATGTGCTCTTGCTATTGGATATGCCAAGTCTCGTGAGCCTGAAATTTAGGTCCTGCAACAACTCGCACCGTCGTGCGTAATAACCAGTGATATTGCCCCCCCCCCCCCCCGTAGCTACACACCGCCCTGCTGAGATACTAACAGGCGCGGCTGTGTTTCCTTAATGGGTTTCGGTCCTCGGAAAGACGGGTCTTGAGATCCGCTAGGAGGGCGCTCCCTCGGTACCTCAGCCGAGATACGATTCTCTCACCTTCTTTCTCTTCCGATGACTTGGAGGCCTGTAGTTACTCTCCCCGCCTGGTCGCCAAGCTCCGAGGGACGGGAAAGAGTACTCGGATGTTATTTCCTTCGGATGCGCTGTTCCGTGCCTGCTTCGCTGTGAACGCCGAGCTCCAACCAACGAACAGGGTGCTTCTAGGAATTCAAAATAACGCACGCCTCCTGACGTGCGTGACGGCCTTATGTAGCCTCCCACTTCCTGGTTCTAGGGTTGTTGGGACTTGTAGTCCTGTGACGCTAGGTAGGCGCCTTGGAACCTGAAACCTCACAGATGCAGCTAGGAGCCCTTCCGTGCGAGATTGGAATCGGCCCCTTAATGTGAAATCAGCTCAGTTAATTTTAGATAATTAAACCCTCCCCATAAACAGGGTTACATGCATGGGCAGTCCATTATCCTGGCCCTCTTTGTGTTCCATGTTGAACCATTAAGAGAAGCCATTAAATTGGTCCCTTTTAGATGCTTTGGAGGAATAAAGTTAAAGATCAACCAGCTGGAAATTCAAGTTTGGCTAGGTATTTGCCATGAAATCGACAGCCTAGAGTTTAGTAGATTTTCTCTTCTTGAATACTTTAACTGATTTGATTAGTAAAATGTGGGAAAGCAATAATTAAACTATAATGATTACTTCCTTAACCCAATTATTTGGCTTACTTTGAAGAGTTGTGTTTTGGCTTTGAAATCCCATTAACTCATTATTTTTGCAAGTTAGGTCATACTTCCCAGGCCTGTTGTTGCTAGAATAGCTCTTAGTCATTACAATATGTTTTTTACCAATAACCTATGTGGACTGTGTGTTTATTCTTTTTTGGTTACTGCCTGTGGAACCTCTTATGCTTCAGGTTCTGTAATACATGTGGAGGCTTCTGTATTCTATGTTAGGTAGCTGAAAAACAGCTATTGGGCATGGCTGCATAGGGATCTTCATTGAGCTTTACTTCACCATGAGTACCAATCGATCCTTTTATGTACACCACAAGCTCCAAGCATGATAAAACTACCAACATTTAGTGTAGTTTAAGATAGCTATTAGCTAGATATTGGGATGGAAAATATGACAAGAACATTTACCCTAATTAAAAGAATTCCTAAAACCTTAACATTTGTGACTAGGACAATACCAAACAGTATGCTCTATTATTGCCCACATCTTAGGTGTATATGCCAATTGACGGATACAAGAAGATGCCAAGAGTATTAGGCAAATGTGCTAGCTAGCTGCTTGGTGTTAGAGCTTTATTGGAAGCAGATCTACACAACCAGGAAGTGATATGAAAGTTTTATACTCTGCTGTCTCTGAAACTGATAATTCTGCAATCAATACTGTGGAAATTGACCAAAGTTGCATTAGGTTATATAGAATGATTTGTATGCTTTTTTGTAGGCTTCATCTGACATGAATTTTGTTAGGCCCCTACCACCCACAATGGCTCAATAATAACAAGTGTTGACTGTCATGTTTTTGAACGAAACATAGGGCCCGATTACGTTGGAAAGCCATCCGACAGCTAGTAGGAGGCTTTCCGCCCGACATCAGTGGTTTCCGTCCGACTGCCGTATTACAATACTTGCGGTCAGAGAGAGGCCTGCGGGGGAATTCCACTGCGCTTCCAACAGGCTCACAAAGCCCGTCTGGGCAGTGGGCAGAATGGTAATCCCATATTGACGGTGGAGGCAGCCTCTGCTCCGCCGTCAGGATTACAATGTCGTTTTCCACCTGCCCTTTTATGACGGTCTGCCTGCCATGAAAAGGAAAGCGGAAAGTGACTTTGGGGGCCCCTAGCAAGGCCCTCTTTTCCCCCTGGCCCTCAGCTTTGGGGCCTGGAGTGTACCTATGCTCCCCCCCTAAACATCCCTGTACCACATGGTGCCTGCCACATGGTGCAGGGATTTTTGCAAACATCCATTTTTCAATTGTACGTTGTGCTGCGACCGTTTTCCGCCCGCTGCACAAGCTGTAATTAAAAAATCTGAGTTTCTTAATGCCCATAAGGCAGGCGCATCCAAATACAGTGTGTGGAACCGCTAACCTATGGTCGGGCTGTTCCATTACGCAACTATGTCAGTCAGACACTCGTCTGACCGACATCGTAATTAGGCCCATAGTTAGATATGGATGGGGTTTCTCGGAGTTTCATGGCAAATGAGTAAGACTAGAAAAGTTTTTTTAGCAATAAATATTATTTGTTTTAGTACCGTAATTTTTAAAATAATGTTGGTTGGCCGAATTTATCACTATCTTTGAAATAGTCTGAATTTTATAATATTCCATATTCCATTTGGAGGATATTGAGATCTCTTAATTTTCTGGTGTATTACTAAATGTATTTTAGATTCTTCAATGTATTATAAGCAGAGCTATAAACAAGTCATCCACTGCACTGGATTAAATACACAATTCTCTGTTTCCCTTTTGAAAATATATTTTAAAATACACTTGGAGTAGTTTGTTTCTCTCTGGGCAGTAACATTGCACCCAATAACATTGCACCCATTGCATATAAAATTCTGAATGACTACATCACAGGAACTTAAATAAACATAATGCCTATGTACATCTATTTTGACTATCCCTTGTGCCAAAATCTCTCCTACTCAGATCACAAGTAACAAATACTGTTTGTTTTGATGTTCCTGGCAGTACCTCTCTCCCCACCCCAAGGCATATCCCTGTGCCAAGGTTGTTTGGTTGGGAATCATTAATCTTTACTAGTCTAGGTAGCTCCCAAGATCTTTCTTCAAGGCCAAATCCCTTCCAATCAACAAACTATTGCAGTGCATCTCGATGTACTCACGAGACAAAAATGCTCTTAACTTCATATTCTTTATTGGATCCTACCACAATAAATGAAGGAAGCTGCACTAGATGGGTATTGTTATTCATTGGGTTTACTAGAGCCACTTGAAAGACTGGGTGAAACTTAATAGTTGGAGGTAAAACCTGTTTCACAGCTGCATCATTTATAACTTTTGTGACAGAAAATGGAACAATAGAATGGGGCTGAAATGTTCATTTTCCATGCAAATGCTTAGGAGGAAGCCAGACTAAATCCTCAGGCTGATAGGTTGGAACCTTACGGCCATGTGGATCTGCATATTTCTTGAAGAGCTCTTTGTTTTCTACTAACACTGTTTTAATCTCTTTAGGTTGATTAGAAATTGAACACAAAAGTTCCTCCACAGATGCCACAGATGTCACTACTTGATTTAAGAGATTGAGGACAATACCCTTGATGACCAAAATGGACTATGATTCAATACACCATGAACCGCATTATGACAACATTCTGCCAACCATAAATGTAGTACCAAAGATGTTTGTTCTTGCAGATAGCATTTAGATGTTGATTTACTCATTCAGTTTGGATATCAGATTGTGGATGGTATGCATTTGTGATCCTACAGTCTTGCAAAATGCCCCCCAAAATTGTGAGATTAACTGAGGCTCTCAATCTGAAACTATTACTGAGTGTATTCCGGGGAGGAACATGATTATGTTGTAAAAGCAACTCGCTAGTTTCTGCTGCTGTAGGATTGCTTTAGCTGGTATAAAATATGTCATTTTTGTAACTAAATACACTGCCACAACAGCAGTGAATCCGTTGTCAACTATGAAATCTTCTGATGCAGTATGTCACAGATGTGGTGGATTAGGAAGTGGCTGTAAATATCCCACTGATTTAATTCTATCATTCTTTGTCCTTTTACAGATGTCACAAGTAAATACATATTTTGTATTTCCTTTCTTAACCCTTCATACCAGAAATATATTTTAATTAGCTCCTCAGTCTTAACAATAACACAATGTCCAGAAAAGAGGAATAACGGATTTCATGAAGAACTTGTTTTCGTAACTCAACAGAAGGTACATAAATGCGTCCTTTATACCACAATAAATCATCTTTGAATTTTCTGTGTTCATCTTTTGCCACTGATCGAGCAATGAATTCAGGCAATTTCTCCTTTATTTATTCTATATTACTTGGATGTTGAGGTTTAGAATAGGCTTAAATTATTTTATTCAATTAGAACTATTGGCATAGAAGACTGTTCCGTTATAGATGATCACAAGCTTGATTTCTTGATAATGCATCTGCATTTCCATTTTAACATCCGGCCTAAATGTGATGTAAAAATCATACTCGGCAAAGAACAAAGACCATCTTGACTGTCATGCTTTTAACGCTTTAGCAGTTTTGAGGAAGGTTGGATTTTGAAGATCTGTATACGCAGTGAATGGAGATGTTGCTCTGTAGTGCTAGAGGCACTCTTGTTATTTTATCCTAGCCTGAATGTACAACGTCCTGCATATGCCTTGTAACTCTTAAAGGTTTATTTCTTGTAATCTTGCAGTTTTTCAGTGGGAGCTGTCATGAAGCAGAACAACCTTGCCAAGAACAGAACGTGTGGGATGTGCATTTGAAAGCATGAGGGAGAGAATGAGGTGTGGAATGTACTTTTTGGTCTCGAAGTGAAGTGTTATGAGCAGTGGTGTACAAATGTACACTGTGTTTTACATTGAGAGATGAAGTATGTGATGCTATAAGCAGTGGTGCACAAACGTGCATTGTGTTGTACATTGATAAGTATTATGAAGTTCTTACTATTGGCTTTGACATGGCCTTATGTCATCCTGAATTCTGACTCTGCCTGGTTTGAGCTTTATCTGCCTGCACAGCCACGCTTCCAAGTTGTTTGAGTTAATCACGTTCAAGGATTGTTTTGTGAGAGATTGTTTAATGTACCCTGGAAAGCTTTCGTGGGCTTCATCAAGCTAAAGGCTGGAACATGCGAGAATCTAGTGGGAACCTGGGAACCCCTTCCTGCCATGGAATGCTTGCTTGGAAGCTGGCCAGTCCTAGTAAGATTCCTTTGGCACAGGGGGAACGTTTCGCGAACCTTCTAGTATGAGTTTTGAGACTATAAAGCTGGGGTTCGTTGACAGTTGATTTGGGTGCTCACTTACAGAGTAGACGTACTGCTGTAAGACAAACGGAAATTGAGTGTGCATGACTAAGTGCGAGCACCTAGGAAAGAAAGACCATACAAACAGGTGGGCAGATAATGAAAGGATGCATATTCCCCTAGATTTACTTAGAACTGTGATTCCTATGTGTCAGTATGCACAGCGCAGATCAGTCCCACAGAAGGTGAGGGGCGAGTTGAAGAAATAAAAATTACCAGTGCAAATAGAGCAGATGAATTGCCTTGAGCTTATACCAAATGATAAAGGGAGCACGTATTCAGCAGTGAGTGGAGAAATAGTCAGGAAGGAGACTGCCCCAGCCCTTCTTACTGTGCAAGGAAAAGAAGAGTTTCACTCCAATACCAAGAATTCAGAGGCCATAGTGTGGGTAGAATTCTCAGATAATTCCCCAAAGCCAGCAGAGAACCGTGCAGATAGGAATGATAATATTTTGCTATCAGACCCAAAACAGAAAAAGGAAAAAGTGCGCTTTTTGAAAAATATTTTTTGCAAGAAGAGTGATGCTTGTTTATTTTCCAGATCATACTGCGACGTGTTGGTGTACCTGATGTCCCTGTCCTACGAGTGGGTGTTTGGGTGTGTGACCCCTCCCCCCCAACCCTCGAGTGATCACCGGACGGTGCAAGCTGACATCCTTTGGCTGAACAAACCAGACAAACTAACCAAGCGACTGATCATGGACTGATATCAAAAACATGAAGTAAAATGTTCACAGTTATAATTTTGAATGCAAGAAGGCTGTGTGTCTTTCACACAGAAGGACTTTATTTGTTCTGCAAATGCTGGTCAATTTGAAGGGAATTTTTTTTTGTGAACTCATAATTGAAGAAGATGTTTTTCAATTTAAAGATGATGATGTTGCCTTTATTTTTTACGCACAAAATATATCATTTTGGCTGCTTCAACAGTAGAATGTCCAGAATTAGCCATTTGTGACATTAGGAGCATTACTGAGTTTGTATGCTTGATTCTTTTTGTGCATTCATTTTGTGTATCCATCATACATTTATTGTTGCTGAGTATCCAGATATGCATGAGATATTTTTACATGCTTTGAAATGATTGCTACATGCCTTTATGATTTTACAGTTTTAATGTGTTTTTCAATTAAAATTGTGCTTCAGTTCAGCACATGAGTCTATAATGGCACTGTTCTGACATGTACTCCAATCATAGTTGTGCTTTTAGTTAAGAAGTTCCGTTTTTTTATATATGTATGTTATGATAGTCAAAGGTCATGGGGTGGGATGTAGTGCTAGAGGCACTCTTGTGGTCTGACACCCTGTGATAACCTTTGACTATCATTATTTTAATTGACTTTGGTGTGTTATTTTATCCTAGCCTGAATGTACAACGTCCTGCATATGCCTTGTTACTCTTAAACGTTTATTTATTGTAATCTTGCAGTCTTTCAGTGGGAGCTGTCACGGAGTAGAACAGCCTTGCCAAGAACAGAAATGCGGGCTGTGCATTTGAAAGCATGAGGGAGAGAGTGAGGTGGGGAATGTACTTTTTGGTCTTGAAGTGCAGTGTTATGAGCACCTATGCGCAAATGTGCACTGTGTTGTACATTGAGAGATGAAGTATGTGATGCTATAAGCAGTGGTGCACAAATGTGCATTGTGTTGTACATTGATAAGTATTATGAAGTTCTTACTATTGGCTTTGACATGGCCTCATGTCATCCTGAATTCTGCCTGGCTTGAGCTTTATCTGATTGCACAGCCATGCTTGCAAGTTGTTTGGGTTAATCACGTTCAAGGATTGTTTTTGCGAGAGATTGTTTAATGTACCCTGGAAGGCTTTCGTGCGCTTCGGCAAGATAAAGGCTGGAACATGCGAGAATCTAGAGGGAACGTGGGAACTCCTTCCTGCTATGGAATGCTTGCTTGGAAGCTGGCCAGTCCTAGTAAGATTCCTTTGGCGCAGGGGGAAGGTTTCTCGAACCTTCTAGTGTGAGTTTTGAGACTATAAAGTTGGGGATTGTTGACAGTTGAGTTGGGTGCTCACTTACAGAGTAGACGTACTGCTGTAAGACAAACGGAACTTGAGCCCCGCTCGAGAGTCCAAGCCAGCTGTGTACGGACCCCCCAGCGAGAATTGGCAAGGATATCGAGTGAACGTTCGGGTGAGGTGATTTGTTTCTGACTAGTTCCATTGTGATGTGTGGCCAATGGCTTTGATCATTTGAGGTGTTTTCTTTGTGATGTGTGACTGAGTGAGGTGCACATTCAAAGTAATAATTTGATGTATCTAGTGTATATATATCTTTCTTATCTCTTGCAGGACCTCCCATTATATTTGCTTGAGTCTTACCTTATATTATTTGCTGCTTGTTTATTCATGGTATTATTCATGCATTGAACTGTTGCATTTATCAAGTGTGTTAATATTGCTTGCATATAAACATATATATCTCTAAATGTATTTGAATGTTGTTCTTTTGGCATCTGGGAAACCTTTCTGTTCGAGAGCATTGTGTAAAATAAAACCCCAAGCCTTATTCTAAAAAGAGAGTCTTTGCATTTTGTAAAATAAAACCCTTTTCTAAAGGTGTTATTGTATTGTATTGCTGCGCCGACACCTACCCACCATGCACGCAACCTGGGGTTCATCTTGGACTCATTACTGTCAATGACCAAGCAAGTCAACGCCGTCTCCTCCTCCTGCTTCAACACCCTCCGCATGCTTTGCAAGATCTACAGATGGATCCCCACCAAAACCAGAAGGATGGTCACCCAGGCCCTCGTCACCAGCAGGCTGGTCTACGGCAACGCCCTCTACGCGGGAACCACGGCCAAACTCCAGAAAAGACTTCAACGCCTACAGAACGCCTCATCCTCAATATCCCCCGCCATATCACTGCCCACCTGAGAGACCTGCACTGGCTCCCCGTCAACAAGAGGATCACCTTCAAGCTTCTCACCCATGCTCACAAAGCACTCCACGACGCCGGACCAACATACCTCTACAAACGACTCACCTTCTACACTCACAACCGCCAGTCCTTGCCAACGTTCCACACATCTACCGAACGACCACCGGCGGCAGATCTTTCTCCCATCTCGCTTACAAGACATGGAACACCCTCCCCATCCACCTGCGACAGACCCAGGACCTGCTGACCTCCAGGAGACTTCTCAAGACCTGCCTGTTCGAGCAGTAAGCAGCTGTACCCCCCCAACCCCCCTCCCCCCAGCGCCTTGAGACCCTCACAGGTGAGTAGTGCTCTCTACAAATGCTTGATTGATTGATTATGTCTCCTGCTTCGCCGTGGGTTTAAGCCACCGTGTGGGAGATTCTGTATTATATGAAAGGCGAAGCAAGACATGCTCCTACAACATAATGCCTCCATTCCCCAAAGGCTGATTTGATAACTAAGAGTTCTTTATCTGAAAATTGTATCGGCTGCTGCTGCTAGTGTTAGTTTTCTGGCATAATAGTCTATAAGATCTCGATTACCTGTCTCTGGATGCCGTTGGGACAGAACTGCTCCAAGCTCTGGAGTATCAGTTTCTACAAACTATGGTTGTTGGAGATCTGTATGATGAAGTGTGGGTCCTGTGGTGAAAAGGTTCCTAAGGGTTTGAAAGGCTGCATTTGCTTCTTCAGACCACTGAAATGTAATCCCTTTCTTTAACAGTGTAGAGATAGAAGTAGTAACCTTAGCAAATTTGTAATAAATCAATGATGGAAGTAGGCAAATCCCTAGAAACACTGAATATTTCTCGCAATTTAAAGAACTGCCCAAACCAGGACAACCTACCTTTTTTAGTCCATTTGGAACTAATTTGAAAAAATAATAAAGCCTATAAATTCCACTGTAGTACAGTGGAAAGAACACTTCTCTGCTTTAGCTTACAAGTGGCTCTCTCTCAACCTTTGGAATACCAATTCATGATGGATGTCATCTTATTCAGTGTCAGAAATGGTAAGATGTATAGATGATCACAAAAATATTAATATGCTCACGAAGGAGCTCATTTATAAAATATTGGAATGCTGCCAGTGTGTTGCACAAGATGAATGCAACAACTTGATATTTGAAGATTCAAAACGTATTATGTAAAGCTGTCTTCCAGTTGTCTTCTTCTCTTACACAAATGAAATGGTATTCACCTCTCAGGTCAATCTTAGTGAAAATCATTGCTTTCTCATTTTGATCAAACATGACCGGTATTTACAGGATAGAGGTTCTTGACTGTAATTTGATTCAAGGTTCTCTATTCTCTGCGGGTGCGTATGTCACCCCCCTTCTTTGCACAAAGTAAAGAGGAAAGGCTGCAGGTGACTGTGATGGGTGAATAAATTAATTTGACAGTTGTTCACCCAGACACTTGCATAAATACTCAGTCTCTGTAAACACAGAGATTTCACTGCATCATATAGCTTCTCCTGTTTCCAAATTGATTTGACGTTCAAAGGGCCAACGAGGGGGTAGAGTTTCTGCCTTCTTTTTATTAAATGCATCTAAGTATTCATAGTACACTGGATGAACCATGGTTAGTGTGGATAGCTTTAGTGGATTAATGTTATCCCTGGAGGTTGCGGCTAAAACCAAATATCTCTCAGATGCAGCCATGTTGATCTCCACTAGTGTATTGAATTTACCCCGATCCATGAAGATTGAAATATACATACCTCAGGACTGCACCTGGGTGTGCATTGGCGACTTCTCTCCCTTGTTTCCACCTAGCAAAGCTGCCTGAGTCGCACCATTTCTGCAGCCTGGACGAGCTACATCAATGTAGTGAGGATGAGACGTGTCTTCGATGGTGGTGTTCTTAAAATTATGCAAGTCGGTTTCTGAACGCATTGTTTTCCCCTAAGGAAACAGTCACATATAATTAATAATGCCTTGGGTCTTTTTCCACAGGGATATAGAGTAATTCCTAGTGTTAATTTTTTTTTTTCATCATATACATGTTTTCTACTAATTTGTTAATTTGATTTCCCAATCCAAAATGGTCCCCATTTTTAGGACCTATGTCATATCAAGTTTTACAATATAGAAGGGAGTTCCATAGTTAGTCCAGTTGCATCACAGTTATTTCTGAACCACTGTTCGCTCACTGGACCTCATAAACCATGTGTTTTGCCATTTCCAGTTTCTATTATCCTCATTGCCTCTCCATTTGGGCTGGTCAGTCTGAAGGGTTTTTCTGGCATCCAGATTTTTCCCTTCATGCTGAAAGTTATTTTCTGGAGCATTGCTAGACTTTCTATTCCAATCTGGCACTGCCTCTGAGAATAAGAGAACGTTTCTTCTAACCAAAAAGACACTACAATTATCACTCCGAACAAAACATCTTCATTTTAATCCTATCCCGGCGGAAAGAATAAAGCACATCCGGTCGATCCAAGAGATAGTTTTATTTCACCTACTTTCCCCTCTGCACAGTCACCCTCACAGCTAAATCAGAGATAGTTTTATTTTACTTACTTTCCCCTCTGCATAGTCACCCTCACACCTAAATACAAACCATAGTAGTGTCACCTTGATGCCCCACACTTTATAAAAAAACATCAGCAGCTCACCAACAATGGGTTGTAGCTTGCATCTTGATGTCACTGATCAGTGCCAGAAGGGGCCAGAGTATGATGCATGCCACCTAAGAGGTGGGTTGGGGGCTTTCCGTCCTGAAGCGGCGAGTACCTGGGACTCACCCACTTTCTCTTGAACCATGATGGCAATCAGTACTAGTGTGTTTAATAGTATAGTTCCAACCTGCATGGCTTCCAGGGACCAACTTCTACTTTTTTCTGATGGTGAATCAGAATGCGATTTATTCCAAACTGTATACTTGTACTCACTTTGCTTCTCTTACCTTTACATTCTGCTAACCTATGACCCATTTGATGGGCTCAATATATTAGCTCACCACAATCATTAGGTGTGTTCAGAACCTGGGCTAGCATACCCTTCAAATCTTCACAGAATCACATGTAAAAAGGAGTAGCTGTCTGGCTCTTAGGCCATTCTGTTTCTAAAACCAACATTTGTTTACCTATTTGGCTGTTTTGTCTAGCGTCAACAAGACAAGAGCGTGATAGAGCGCTTTACAAAGGAGTGATTTCCAAATAACAGTTAGTAGTTGTTATACTTGCTTAAAGAACAAGGAAAATCATGTTCATATACACAAGTTCACATTAGAGCAGTAACAAGTATTAATGCTCCTATGTAATGAATAAACTTGAACGCTGTGGAGTCTACCGTTGGATTGTTTGGTACCCTTATTTCCAGAGGACTGGGATATCTGGAACTGGAAAAGGGAGTATCAGGTTTATCTGTTCCTGTTTAAATGTTTCATATGATGGAATTGTCTCCAGTGATCTCCAACCTGATCATCCTTCTGAAACATTCCTTCCAAGGTGTCAGAGAGAGTGTGTGGGAAAACGTGATTGTTCATGCACATGCTGCATTTTCACCACAAACTTTCCTTTGAGTCCAACCGAGAAGACGCATCTCAGGCTCACAGACGAGAGTGAACCGGTGTAATTTGTGCATACAGGTATTAATGCTAGCAAGCCCTCTCTCTGAAATCCAAGATGGATGAGTCTTTGTCAATGCTTGAGTTTTCGACAGAAGGATGTACAAGGTTAAACTTACTATATTTGTAAATCTGTATTCCCCTTAACTATTAGCATTGACTGCTTCTGCCATTTTTAGCTGCCCTTATTTGTTCATATTCTGAGATCCCGGAAAAGCCAGGAGCTGCGCATGAATAGGGTTGTTTCTTTACTCCTCTGTATTCTTTTTTTGTCATGCTTACTCTGCCTTCTCTGGTTTAATCACAATTTAAATAATTGTTTAGGAATACCTTACACACCTCTCAAATACGTTTGATGTGTTTTTTTCTTTTTGTATATGTTGTTTTAAGTTAATGTTTCAAAGTGGAAAAATACCGCTTTTGGGTGATTTCCCAAATCATTTTTTTTCGGTGACATACCAAAACTGCCATGCCATTGTTGTTTAACAATTATAACTATTTTAGCATGTTGTGATGCATAAGCTCTCTCTCATGCACTATGTTTTTGCAACAATCTTTTTTAATTAGTTATACTTTATTGATTTTGCATTCAAATGTTTTTATGATATGTATTATCGAAATAAAGCTTTTTGGACTGAGCTGATTACCCAAATCATTGTTTTTATCTGTGACATACAAAAACTGCCATGTCTGTAAAATACTGACACAGGACAACGCTATTCAATCAGTATCTGGAATTGTGAGCATTTCATATATTTTATTAGGAAAAAAACATTTTAATTGCAACCGTTGGCTGATATTAGTCTGAGCATACATATGATCAACCTCCATATTTATGCAGACGACTCGCTATTTTTCTAACAATAAATGTCATTTTAGCTTTGTCCTTAAAATTTTCATACTCTATCCCAATCCAATGTCGAAATTAAATAGTAGCTTGTATGGACTGCGTATTTTTTTATTGCTTTACTGTGACTTTCGTTTTGGTAAAGGCATTTCACAAAAAAAAAACTTTCAGTGTTTTGGACATACCATTTTACGTTTTCGATTTGGTAATATTCTACAATGAATGTCAACATTTGGGTGGATGTATATAAGAGAATACATGCCAACTAACCGGTTTCAGGCCGAAAGCACTCGATTTTTTTAAAGTCAAAATGGCTTGATTTTAACTATCTCCTGCCTAAAATTGCCTCAGATTCAATATATGGCAGAAGGGAAAATACATACCCTCGATTTTTTTTAAAAAAACAATCCCACTTTCCAGTTGTAAAATGTTAGCATGTATGTAAAATGGAGAATTTGAAAAAAACGGGGGCTGGGGTGAATAGACAGACGTTCCCTGTTGGCTTACATTTAAGTGAAGGATATTTGCGAGCAAAAGAAACCTAAAATAAATCAATTGTTTTATTAAAAACAGAGACAGATGGTTTATGGCACTCCATGAACAAACTATCATCAACAGTGATTATATAAATTGACTGCGCTTGAACTTCCTAAATCGAAAGATCTTAATCTCAAAGCACGTGGTGTTTCCCAGTTCAGATCTAACAAACAGTATTAAAAAAAACACATTGAGAAGTAAACACCTTCCCATCTCCATGACTCGACAGAACACTTAAGTGTTTACATAAGCATCAGACTGTTATGGAAAGAAGAGTAGCTGCGTTTTCACGCAAGCCACGAGAATGGGAACGTCATTTCCTGTGACGTCTGCTGTATTGTCTATCCTAATTAGGCCACACACTGATATATTTTTTAGAATTTATACTTTTCTACTGCCATTTCATTCGCTTCCCCTCTTCTTTCAGCCTTCTTTCTCCTCTCCCTTGGGTCTGCTCGTCTCATGGCTCCTCCCCTCACGGTTCGTCCTTCCTTGTCTAGTCTCCGCCTCCTTCCCCGCCTGTGGCCACATGATGCGGCTGCAGAGCAGAGTCTGCAGTTTGTGTACACCGGCAGCTGAGCATGGAGCACTTTTCGACCCGCTGGTGGCCAGGCTCCCCGATCATCTGCCTTTTCCTGGCGTTTCTGCTCCGCCCGGGAGCCGGGGAGCCCCCGCTCCGCTCCTCGGTGGTGCTGGAGCCTTCGGGAGAACTCAGGACAGTCGCCGGCTGGGTACCGGGGGCTGTGGCCTGGGCCAATCTCACCGACCAGATCGAAACAACGGGGTAAGGTGGAATTTTGGGCAGAGATGAAGGCAGCAGACTCGGGGGTGAGCCTGGGAGGACCTACGCTGTGGGGCGCCGTTAGGGGGCAGTACAGAAGGCCAGAGGGGGTAAGAGCAGCAAGATCCAGAGTTTCCGTGGGCTCAGGGTCCGAGTGGGACACATTGCAGGGTAGGAACAATGTGTTAAAGTCAAGGAAGTTGTGGGGACTAGGGCCAGTAAGAGAGGATAGAAGGGAGTGAGGACTGCAGATTCCAGGGCGGTGTGTGATCGTAGCATGACGAAGGGGGAGGGCTGATGGCAGCATGCCAATGGGGGCGGGTTGAGTGGTGACAGCAGGGTCAAATGGAGGAGGTGCAGACAAGTGGTGGCTGCAGGTTCAAGGTGATGCCAGAGTGGTGTCCGGAGGGTCAAAGTCAGGATAGTGGGTGACGGTAGTGGTTGATGGTGCAACAGGGTCAATGTGAGTGGCGGTGGTCCAGTTAGGTGGCAGCAGGGTCAAGGTGGTGGTGGATTAGTGAGGTACGTAGGGTATGGAAGGTGATAGTACTTCCAAAGTAGAGAGTTGAGTGATGGCAGCAGGGCCAAGAGGGAGGCTGGTGAGTGGTGGCAGCATGGGCAAGGGAGTTGTGGTGTTGAGAGCAGGGCTAAGAGGTGGAGGTGAGTAGTGGCAACAGGGCCAAAGGGAGAGGGGGTGGGTGGTGACAGCAGGGCCAAGTGGTGAAATGAGTGGCGCAGCAGGGCCGAGGAAAGTAAGTGGTGGCAGCATTTCCAAGTGAGGTGGAGTTGAGTGGTGGGAGCAGGGCCAAGTGAGGTAGAGTTGAGTGGTGGCCGTGGGGCCAAGGGTTTGAGTGGTGGCCGTGGGGCCAAGGGTTTGAGTGGTGGCGGCGGGGCCAAGAGTTTGAGTGGTGGCGGCGGGGCCAAGAGTTTGAGTGGTGGCGGCGGGGCCAAGAGTTTGAGTGGTGGCGGCGGGGCCAAGAGTTTGAGTGGTGGCGGCGGGGCCAAGAGTTTGAGTGGTGGCGGCGGGGCCAAGGGTTTGAGTGGTGGCGGCGGGGCCAAGGGTTTGAGTGGTGGCGGCGGGGCCAAGGGGTTGAGTGGTGACGGCGGGGCCAAGGGGTTGAGTGGTGACGGCGGGGCCAAGGGGTTGAGTGGTGACGGCGGGGCCAAGGGGTTGAGTGGTGACGACGGGGCCAAGGGGTTGAGTGGTGACGGCGGGTCAAGGGGTTGAGTGGTGGAGGCGGGGTTGAGTGGTGGAGGCGGGGTTGAGTGGTGGCGGCGGTGCCAAGGGGTTGAGTGGTGGCGGCGGTGCCAAGGGGTTGAGTGGTGGCGGCGGGGCCAAATGGGTTGAGTGGTGGCGGCGGGGCCAAATGGGTTGAGTGGTGGCGGCGGGGCCAAATGGGTTGAGTGGTGGCGGCGGGGCCAAATGGGTTGAGTGGTGGCGGCGGGGCCAAATGGGTTGAGTGGTGGCGGCGGGGCCAAATGGGTTGAGTGGTGGCGGCGGGGCCAAATGGGTTGAGTGGTGGCGGCGGGGCCAAATGGGTTGAGTGGTGGCGGCGGGGCCAAATGGGTTGAGTGGTGGCGGCGGGGCCAAATGGGTTGAGTGGTGGCGGCGGGGCCAAATGGGTTGAGTGGTGGCGGCGGGGCCAAATGGGTTGAGTGGTGGCGGCGGGGCCAAATGGGTTGAGTGGTGGCGGCGGGGCCAAATGGGTTGAGTGGTGGCGGCAGGGCCAAATGGGTTGAGTGGTGGCGGCAGGGCCAAATGGGTTGAGTGGTAGCAACAGGGTCAAGGGCTGTGGAGTTGAGTGGGGGCATCACGGGCCAAGGGCTGTGGAGTTGAGTGGGGGCAGTAGGGGCCAAGGGCTGTGGAGCTGAGTGGGGGCTGTGGAGCTGAGTGGGGGCAGTAGGGGCCAAGGGCTGTGGAGCTGAGTGGGGGCAGTAGGGGCCAAGGGCTGTGGAGCTGAGTGGGGGCAGTAGGGGCCAAGGGCTGTGGAGCTGAGTGGGGGCAGTAGGGGCCAAGGGCTGTGGAGCTGAGTGGGGGCAACAGGGGCCAAGGGCTGTGGAGCTGAGTGGGGGCAACAGGGGCCAAGGGCTGTGGAGTTGAGCGGGGGCAGCAGGGCCAAGGGCTGTGGAGTTGAGCGGTGGCAGCAGGGCCAAGGGAGGATGGAGATGAGTGGTGATAGCTGGGCCCAGGGGCTGAGTCGTGGCAACTGTATCTGGGGAGGGGGTTGAGTGATTCAGCGGTGTCCAGAAAGGGAGTGATGGCAGCAGTTCAACAAGCATTGGCAATGCCAACAGGTCTGACTTAAGAATGCACAGTCAAGCCAGACCTAAAACTAAAAATCCATGTACTTAAAAGGTTGCCCTCATTCTATATGTGCTGCTGTGGGAGAAAATACCATAAAATATCTAGTTATCTAAGACACTAATAGCATTGCTGTTTAAATAATAATCATTGCACTTTATTGCGAACTTTGCACTGTCATATCTGCACTTTACAACTGGTATCATGGAAGAGGTTTTACAAAGGCATGACTAGAAATTATTACCACAAGAAACTCAAAACATCCCAAGAACACAAATTCAATCTAAGACGTATACATAGTGCTGATATTAAGGGGGAATTACACAAAAAATTGTTTCTAGACAGTCCTACAAAGTCAATGAGTCAGTATCGCATAAAAAAAACTAATTACACAAAATATTAAAAAATGTATACAATTTTATTAAGCATTTATACATATTGCAAAATTTAAAACATTTGTAAAAGATTTTTTATACAGAGACAGAAAGGTTGACGCTGCGTTTCGGTGGTTGAGTGATCTTTCACCTACTTCAGGACAGGAAACAATCTTCATTTATTATGGTTTTCTTGTGATACTGACACCAGATATATACAAAAGTCTATGCATTCTAACGGGATTGGCAATGGTATAGAGTCTTTTCTAAATCACCAGCAGTATAAAAACAATTTTTATTTTAAAACTTATTTGTTATAGAGATAAAAAATATACAGAATACAGCCCCCAGCACATATGTAGTGACCCACTAGATTCTCAGTGAGCATTCATATACATATCATGCATGTATGTTTCTAACAATGCCTGATCAAGTCAGATAAGCAGATCACATACCTAAAATACTTTTTAGATGTAGCTAGTTTTTTACATCACTCGACTTTCATTTGAAGCAATTTTCTTTTTTTGCTTTATGGGATTTGAAGATGTCCCACTTATAAAAACCTTTAATCATGAAAGGAAAGACATGTACGAGGAATGAGTTTATGCTATAATGGTGGCTTAAAAAAACACATCATTTTATGTGTGTGTGTATATATATATACACACGCTCTGGCCACGAAGATGCCCCACCGTTGTGAGACGGATCCTTGCACTGTAAAACGACAGTGCAATCAAGGAGCGATGTTGCCTGTTCGGTGTGGCACAAGACAAGCAACAAGAACAGCCCTGTCCGAAACAGCGACCCGATGGTTAAAATTAAATTGGAAGGGTTAAAACAGCGGCTCCACTATGGATTTACCCTTTGGAACTCTAAGAACCAGCATGCACTTTTGCACACGCCCATGAGGGCGGGACTATTTCAAAAACAACCGCGAGTGCGAGTTCATTTTGCACAGCTGTTTCCCACCACACGCCATGCCAGTGATCAAGGGGACTATCCCGAAACGCGTCTGGAATGTATGGCCAATGTAGCGCTGGAAGGTCACGACTGTATTTTGCTGCTGCCTACCCTACAATTAAAGGTGGAATTTGACATCGCGTGTGGCGTCTTCACTGCTTTGAGCAACCTTCATTTGGATATATATATATATATAATATACACTCACTTAAAAAACCATAGGTTTCACACAGGTTATAGTTAGGTGGACATTTCACTCGTAAAAAACCAATGAAATTCCCCCGTTATAGTTAGTTCAGATAACTATAACTCGTGCGCCCGCAATCCACTGCTCATGACGTCACATATTACATCGCTCATGACATGGTCAGTGGCATCACTCATGACATCATCTTTGTGATAGAGTGGCGGTCGCGCGAGTTATAGTTATCTGAACTAACTATAACGGGGGAATTTCATTGGTTTTTTACGAGTGAAATGTCCACCTAACTATAACCTGTGTGAAACCTATGGTTTTTTAAGTGAATTTGCAAGGTTTTTTAAATGCTAAGTTATGTATATATTAATATATATATATTTTTTTAAGGTTTTTCACCCTGCGCGCACCATGTTTATTTCACCCATGGGGGTCCTTCTGTGACCCCCTAACTAAGGCTAGGGGGTCAGGAACTCTCTTCCCTGCCCCCTTTTCACGTTTTCCACCTTTTTACTCCCTTTCCTTTTCAGTGCGAGAGACAAAATGGCGGCTGACACTTCCTGATTTCGACCGATTCGAATGTTGACTGACCTCTAACAACCAATCAGAATTTCACTCGCGCACGGCACCGTGCGCGCACCGTGCGTGCGCGCAGATATTTATATGCTTTTAAATGCTATTTTCTCAGGAAATACTGAACAGATTGACACCAGACCTGCAAAAGGCACTTCCCTGACCTGAGGACTACCTCTCTGCCAAATTTCAAGTAATTCTGTTCAGCCGTTCGGGCTGTACCTTCAACTAAGGGTCCTATGGAAAAATGCATGGGGAAAACGCGTTTTGGGACCCCCCTTATTTTCTCGGCCCCCGCTTGACGAATCACCCCGAGACTTTCAGGGTAGGAGCTGAGCGGAGCGCCCCATTAGTTTTGAAAATTTCGCAAAGATTCGTCAACCGGCACCAAAGTTATTCAAAATAGAATTTTGAGATTTCCTATGGAAACACGGTCCTAACTATAACTATCTACTGGCGACCGCCAGTAGATTATTTATATATATATATATATATATATATATATATATACATACATACATACATTGGTTATGATTATCTTAATATAAAAGCCAACTGGTGTTGATTTTGTTCATTCGAGCCACCGTACTGATTTGGAGACTAGAATTTCTATAAGTATAATAATAAAGGACATTAATACATTACTCTTTCCATATATGACCATTTACTGAAAGTTAATTTACACCAAGCTGGAATTAGCTTACCATTACTCTAAGTTAATATTCATGGGCTATTTATGGTGCAGGATACTGAGACGTAATTAGATGTACTCTCAGTAGCTAGGTATACCTCATACATTTAATCTGGGGGCAACTTAACTGATGATTTAAAAGGAGATAGAGAGGATTAGTAAAAATTAGCTCCACATTCTTTTTTTTTTTTTTTAGACAAAAATATTTTAATCATTCAAAAGTAAGTGAAGGAAGATCGTCATACCTTCTAATTCTTTGTTACGCTGTAAGTACTTTGTGGTATACTATGTTAAAACCTGATAATAAAGAAACACGCAATTATAACTCAGTTACTGCCTTCTATTTAACCATGTAGGTAGAGATTTTAATCTCATTGCTATCTGATATGGAGACAACTTTTGGTTATTCCTGTAAACTCTAAGTTTTATTATTACTAATTTATATGGTCTGAGCATATATGTTTATATCTCGAAAGATATCCTCGTACTGATGGTATTGGGTATATATTAAATAATGTATGTTGCACCCGGGCACTTTATTGTCTGGGGCTGGGAATCTCATCCACAACAGAGCATGATCTCCTCTCCGCTTAAATAGCATAGCTTTGTAAAAACATAGACCTCTGGGCAATATGAATATCATGCAGTTTTATGGTCAACAGCGCCAGTCTCTCACGATTGTGTTCTCTGTATTAGCATTTGAAATGGGCAGGTTTGCACCAATTTTCTGTATGGTTGTAGGGAAAATCAGAAGCTCTGGGGTGAAATGTTTAACAGTACACTCAGAAAACTAGTATGCGACCTCTGGCTTAACCCCTCCACAGTTTAAGCCTATCATGAATCGTCATATGTATAACTGTTTCTAATTAATGTTTTGTTCTGTATAAAGTAACGGTTTTAATTAACTAAAATGTATCAATAGCATTACAATTTCATGTATTTGCCTCTGAAAGTTCAAGCTCAGGCAGCTGGATAAATAAACAAAATGATCACAGCCGTGTGGAGCACTTTGTGAAAGTGCATAACTTCTACCCAATCAAAACATACTCCCTTGCCCAACATGTGCCCAGATCCAAAGCCCTTCTCCTGGTGATTCTCACATAATTGTCTGGTGACAGCTGTGCTATCAAACCAGACATTAAAATGGGAGTGGGGGTGTGATGGCAGCAGGTCTAGGAGACGTGAATAAGAGTGGTAGGTTCCAGAGGGGGGGAGCAAGTTAAGTAGGAAAAGTTGGTTTTATACTCTCTGATGTTTACAGCAACAGCTTTCAGACTTAGACATGTAGATTTACCTGGATAAAGTAAGGCGGTACTTGGGACTTCTGTCCAACACCTGTAGCATTAATACACCATAGATTGTCCTGCAGCATCTGAGAATGTTTCACTTGAAAGAAACGGTGACTATGCCATACAACCCTGCACATATATACGGTAGCACAGAGAAATGTTGGCATGGTCTGAGAGTAACCGAGAACACAAAGTTATTTTGTTGGGTGGTGCTCTTTTGGTAAACGATGCCGCCACCTGGGGAGTCGTGGCCGGAACCCAGGAAATCTGTTGGCAATATTTACAAAAAACAACCAAACCACACACACAGCATCCGTATTTCAAGTGTAACTGGGATATAATAATCTTATTCCAGAATTGTAGAGTGTTTTTATAGGCGCTTTATTCTCCGCACAGACAACGGTGATTGAATGATTCTACATTGTTTATTAGACAAGGGCAGCCGACGCGCGTTTCCTCTGAAGACTTTCTCAAGGCTGTATATATATACATATGTATATGTGTGTGTGTGTGTGTATGTATGTGTGTGTGTGTATATATATATATATATATATATATATATATATATATATATATTTCACTTAAAAAAACCATAGGTTTCACACATGTTATAGTTAGCTGGACATTTCACTCGTAAAAAACCAATGAAATTCCCCCGTTATAGTTACTGCTGGCAACTATAACTCACGCGACCGCAATCCTCTGCTGATGACGTCAGATATTACATCACTGTATTTAGACACTTATTTACCCATGTCTTCTTCCATTAATCTTTAGCTATACATATATTACAAATTTTTATTTTTCAGAAAGACACATATGTCATCAGTGATGTAATATCTGACGTCATCAGCAGAGGATTGCGGTCGCGTGAGTTATAGTTGCCTGCAGTAACTATAACGGGGGAATTTCATTGTTTTTTTACGAGTGAATGTCCAGCTAACTATAACATGTGTGAAACCTATGGTTTTTTAAGTGAATTTGCAAGGTTTTTTAAATGCTAATTCGTAACTATAACGTGTGTGAAACCTATGGTTTTTTCAGTGAATTTGTACGGTTTTTTAAATGCTAAGTTATGTTTTTATTATTTATTTATTTTTTCTGTTTTTTCAAACAAAACCAATTTTTTTTTTTTAACTTCGCGAGGTGCGCTCTGTGTGCGCTCGGTGCGCTTCGCGCACCGATCGCCCACGGTTCTCAGTTCCTGCCGTGCGCACCTCGCGATATTTTTATTAAAAAAAAATGTTTTTTTTCTCCCTTCGGGGTCCTTGTGTGACCCCCTGACCAAGGCTAGGGGGTCAGGAACTGTCCACTCTGCCCCCTTTTCACGTTCTCCACCTTTTTTTTTTCACCCCCTCAGACTGCGAGAGACAAAATGGCGGCCGACTCTTCCTGGTTTCGACCGATTCGAATGTTTACCGACATCTAACAATCAATCAGATTTGCGCTCGCGCACGGCAGGGTGCGCGCACAGTGCGCGCACGGTGCGCGCGTATAGATATTGATATGCTTTTAAATGCTATTTTCTCAGAAAATACTGAACCGATTTACACCAGACCTGCAAAAGGCACTTCCTTGACCTTATGGCTACCTCTCTGCCAAATTTCAAGTAATTCTGTTCAGCCGTTCAGGCTGTAGCTGTGTCTAAATGTCCTATGGAAAAATGCATGGGGAAAACGCGTTTTGGGACCCCCTCCTTTTTCCCGGCCCCCGCTTGACGAATCACCCCGAGACTTTCAGGGTAGGAGCTGAACGGAGCGCCCCATTAGTTTTGAAAATTTCGGGAGGATTCGTCAACCGGCGCTAAAGTTATTCAAAATAGAATTTTGAGATTTCCTATGGAAACTAGGTTGTAACTATAACTATCTACTGGCGACTGCCAGTAGATTATATATAATGTTCCTGAGCCAGATTAAATATTCCTGTAGTAACAGCAATTCTGTAAAAATATCACTTAGTAGATGTAAAATTGGAAAGGTCATAAGAGAGTTGCCAGCGGGATAGTAATCAAGCAGCACAAGACCATGATAAGTCTTGTAGAATGGTGCAGTCTCACGAGGTCTAAGCCAGATAAGGGCCATTCTACAAGTCTTATCATGGTCTCGCGCAGATGGGATTACTATCCCGCTGGCAAATCTCTTGTGACCGTCTCAATTTTACAACTACAGTTTAATATTTTACAGAATTGGCGTTGCTACAGGAATATTTAATCTGGCTCAGGACCATCTTTCTATACACCGCCTTCAGAAGGAAAGTCTTCGGAGGTAACACGTGTCGGCTGCCCTTGTCTAATGAAGAATCTAGAATCATTCCATCTCCATAGTCTGTGCAGAGAATAAAGCGCGTATAAAAACACTCTGCAATTCTGGAATAAGAAGACTATTATATCCCAGTTACACGTGAAATAGGGACTGTCTATGTGTGCTTTGGTTATCTAAGAATGTTTCACTGCTTCCTTCTTTGAATCTTCTTCTGTTGGGTTGTTTGCATGAATTGTTGTTTGACGTTTGAGCTACTGGCCACCAACCGCTATCTATGGAGGAGACAACAAGCTGACATGGGTTAGCAGAGGGAAACTGGACCGAGTGTAGAAGTTTCAAAGCATTGTCAGGACAAGGTAGATATGTGTATTGGAGTAGCGTAGCGTGTAATGGATGATAGGATTGAGAAAGGTGGGATGAGAACTGTGGTATGAAGGAGTGATGAGAAGAGTGGGAACAGCATTCAGAGAATTCAACTGGACCAAAATGCTAAACCTACATGCACTTCACAAGTGGGGGTGCTTTTTCAACTCTGCTGGAGACAATCTAGAAGTTAATTCTTATTTAAAACTAATGGAATCAATAAGCCATTGTCCAATCTTAGGAAACCGAATTCTTCTCCTATTTCCACTTGCTCTTTAAGTAAAATACCCTATGTAAGATTTCACTTTCTCCTGATTTTAGGGAGATGTGAGTACATCCGTTTGTCCAGCTAGTTGTCCCCATTGTTAGGGATCGGTTAGAGTACCTCACTGCCAACATCTGTTTCTTTCTCATATAATTTTGTAATACAATTGTTACGTACAGTGTTCGTTTATTCTTTGTTAAACATATATTCATAGGAGTGGCTACAACACAAAACCTAAAGTTTGATCAATCATCTTATAAGATAGTAGCTTGACCATAATCACCCACCCTCCCACTTACAACATGATGGTCGAATGCATGTGACAATCTGAGTGAGTGCATGAGTTTCAGTTCCCAAGTTGATGGAGAGAGAAAAAGTGATTTCGCAATTGTGCTGCCGTTTTTGTCTGCGTCAGTATTATTTTCTGAAAACGTGTTACATTCAGCACGTGATCTTTCGGTTTATTTTTATGCTGATCACATGTCAAAGTGAGTCATCATTAACTGCCCTGTAATGATAGGCAGTATTTAAAAGGGATGGCCCCAGTCGATGACCATAAACAGCCCAGGTAATAATGCCTGGGGCATGCAAGACGTCCAACAGTTACTGGCCTGATCACCTCTCCAAATTTGGCTCAACTTATCCCGTAGAGCAGTATATTAATTTAACAGTTGAACATAACAATTGACATTACATCATTCATAATTTGTGGGTCATCATTTCAGCCTTCTCATCAGAAGGCAGTTTATAATCAGCTGCATTAGTCATAAGTATCGCCTGTACAGAGGCCAACTGCCATCTACTTGTAACATGTATTCCTCCCGTATACCACCCAGCTCCTAGCACATTATATATATATATATATATATACCACCAGAAACCTTCCCATTCAGAAAGGAACAAGCCCACACATGGTCGCAGGGATATTCTTCTTTTATTCAGTGTCACAGGTGCGGCATGACCGGTTTCGGCTCCATTGCCTTTATCAAATGCCTCCATCACTGTTTCTAGCTAACACTGTCCAATTTAAAATGTAGAGTGCCCCGCTTCAATTGGTGCAGACACTCTAGCAGGCAGGCAGAAGTTTTCCAAACTCGGTGCTCCGAGCTTTCGCGCTGCAGGTACACTTGCGTAAGTACTCTCCCCAGTATATATATATATATATATATATATATATATATATATATATATATATATATATATAAAAGCAGTTTTTAAAGTGTCAGTTAAAACGTAACGTTTTACACTCAGTGCGGCCAGGCTCTGTGCCCAACCCCCGCAGGATGCCGATCCCCGTTTGGCCGTCTGCAGCATGGCTTTGGGTGCAGTGCCTTGCCTGTGGCTGCGCCTCCTCCTCCCAGGGCAGCCATAACTTAGCCACACACACCGATTGGCTGTGCGGCTAGGCCATGCGTCCCACTTCCCTTTGCTGGCAAACCCTCATGGCCTTGCAATGCACCACGGCCCCACCCCCTTTTTTCCAATGGCACCAGGGTACTACTGTGAAATTATAAGTGGGCTGAGCTGTGCATCGCTGTAGTACTGCGGTACAGCAATGTCTCAAACACTAAATTCTTTTTAATTGACCCCAGGGGATGACCCTCCAGGTTCCCCCCACACAAGGGTTAGGGGGTCAGGGTAGTGCTACACTGTACCCTTCTTCATTATTTTAATAGATTTTTTACAACAAGTGTAACAAGTTCCGAGTCATAAAATGGCATATGCAACTTTCTATTCCTGTTGCAGCCAGCCATTCAGATTGCATGTTTGGTACTCCGCAAGTGTACCGCATAGGTACAGAATTGCTTTATGTACATTTTGAACATTATTTCCTAAAAACTATTGAACAGATTTAAACCAAATCCCCAAAACCACACCTTCTTGATCAAGATCTAGCTTTCAGTCAAATTTGGTTTAATTCTGTTAAGCAGATTTTGCTGTATCGCTGTTTAATTTTCCTGTGGGAAATAGATGAAGGAAATGTGTTTTGGGACCCACCCCCTTTTTCTGGGCCCCCTGCTTGGCAGAAAACCGATAAAACGTTAAAGGAAGGAGCTGTGTTGGCTTAAAGTGTTAGGTGGAAATATTCATCAAACGCTGTCAAAGTTATTAGCAAACCAAAAAAATCAATTTGCTATGGAAACCCGGTCCTAACCAGAATCGTAACTACACTGTGGTGACCAAAAAAATAATGTGTATAATTGTACAAGCAAGCTTGCTATTTTCCCGTCATTTGATTCATAATTTCACTTTTGTCCTTGATCTGTACTGTCATCAGTGCCCTTCTTAGCATTTGATTAGCAATGAAGTAATGTACTGGCTTTATTGCCTACCTCATGTAAGCAGAGTTTTACACAATGGAAGTAAGCACTGGCTTTATTTTGTAAAATGATTCTATAGTTTCCCCTTAAAGTTAATAAATGCTGTTTGAGTCGTATGCCCTGGTTTATCAGATACTCTAGTTGAAAACATTGTGTCTCTTTCTTGGATAATACATGCCTTTTCCAAGCTATTTTAAATAAGTTCTGACCCCTTATCATTGCTTTAAAGTCTTCCTGTTTTGAGGCTGCTCACTCCACTAATCTTACATTTTCCTTCTAATAATTTTCCACTTCAGTTCCCGGACCCTCCAGTATCTTCCTATCACATAGTTCAACACATATAGCTTGCAGCCGCTGTGTTCCCTCATGGACCTGACTTTTAATGCTGACATGCGGGATTCATGATGTCCGAATCCCCTTCGACAGGTTTATTAGTTCTCCAGATCTGGAAGTATAAACAAGGGACAAATAGAAAATCCAACCTAGAAAATGCTGTGAGTATTTTTTGTTAAACCAGTATGACCCGTAATCACCATCTCCGATGTAACGCTGCTACACGGATGCTAATTGTGCACATTCTTGTTTTAACTTTTTTTTTAAATACTACTTTGCACCTAAATTGTATTTCTTGAGATTTGCCTTGTATTGCCAGCACCTTTGCAAGTGATAGCGTCGACTGCCCTGATGCCAATTGCATTGCTCTGATCCGGGGGAACCAATCAGTTACGGCATGGGAGGATCCTGTTAAAGCTCTCAGGCATTTAATGGAGGCAGCGGCGCGTTTGAGCAGCGGACATGCGGCTGATGCACCAAATGCAAACCCATCTGTGTCCGTCCTCGTCTGGACGGCACCATGTGCCAGGCACCCGCCCCCATTCAACTCCCACCGGCTAGTATATTCCCCTGGTGAACTCCGTGCTCTTAAGATTCCCTTGCTCCCCCCCTGACTCTGCAGTGAGCATGGGTGGGCCCCAGATGGGTTGCCTTGCCGCTGCAAGATCTGCTGTTATGAGATCAGCCAGCCTGGGCCTATTACTAGATTGCCTCCCGCGACCCTACCCCAGTTCATGGATTATAAGCTTTACAGTATCAGCTGTCGTTCCCTGGTCACACACCATGCTGATGTGTTTCATTTTATTCAGGACTGTTAGATTTGGGGGTCTCTAGTTGGCAGAGGTAGGTACCTTTGACCAACTAGGGGCCCTTGCGTCTAGTCAGGGTAAGGGGGTACACTCCTAAAATAACCCCTGCTCACCCCCTTGGTAGCTTGGCACGAGCAGACAGGCTTATCTTAATAAGATAAAGTATTCTTTAAATAGACTTATCACAAGACCACAAACAACAAAAATCCACAATACTGTACTAAAATGGTAGAAATAGCTTAGTTCTCTTAAGATGGTAAATGCGACACTTTGAGTTCAATGTACCTTTGGATGTGTAACGCTATACAACGAAAGTGTTGCAGGGAAGGTGATGCGTCGGTTCCTTACACGCAAGAATGGTGATGCGTCTGGTCCCTACTGATGCGTAGGGGATGCGTCGGTTCTTCTCGGTGTGGGGAGGTGATGCGTCGGTTTCTTACTGCACTTCCGTGGCGGTTCGACCCGCAACGCCCTGATGCGATGACGATCCGGTGCGATGAATCAAAATGGCGTCTTCTTCTTGATGCAACACGGTGCGTGCACGCCCGACGGCTGTGCGGCGACTCAACGATTCTTCTGAGCCGCGACAGGCCCTGTGACCAGCTTCTCCGGTGATGCGACGGCGACACTCTTCTCCGGTGATGCGAGGCGCTTCGGCGATGTGATGCGACAGCTGCAGTGGCGACACCCTTCTTCAGTGATGCTGCGGCGGCGACCCTCTTCTCCGATGATGCTACGGCGTCTGATGCGACGGCGACACTCTTCTCCGGCGATGTGAGGCGCTTCAGCGAAGCGACAGCTGCAGCGGCGACACCCTTCTCCAGTGATGCGACGGCGACACGCTTCTTCTTCGTGAGTTGCGCTTCCAGCTCCTTGCGACACGCAGTCCCTCAGAAGGTCCAGCACAACAGTAGGCCCTTCAAAAGAACTCTTGGGGAGCGGGTTGGTGAAGTCTGTTGTCCCTGAGACTTCAGCAGGAGGCAAGCTCTATCTCTCAAGCCCTTGGATATCCTTCACAAGTTGATTTGAAAGAAGCACAAAGTCCTTTCTCCTTTATTTGGCAGTCAGGCAACCACTGCAGGCCAATCCCCTAAACAGCACTCAGCTAGGGATAGTCTCTTACTCGGTTTCTCTGGTTCCTCTCCTCAGCAAAGGTTCTTCTTGTTTCCCAAAAGGGATCTAAAGTTCTGGGGTCTGGGTCCCCCTTTTATACTCATATTCTCTTTGTTCTCTGAAGGCAGAGAGGCCTTTGCCTAGTCCAAACCAGTTCTGGTCAGTCCTGGAGCACTTTGTTTACAGGACTCCTTCTTTTCTTTGACAGTGTGGGCCAGGGACATCAGATGCACCACAGGAGGTGGAGCCAGCATTGTGGAGGGAAGGCACAGCCCTATTCAGACTCGGGTGCAACTCCTCCCACCACTCGTCATGTAGATCTCTCTATTCAGCCTTGTGCATACTCACCCTGTCTCCTGGAATCCCCCAGCCCCTGTCACTCACAAACCAGACACGGAATACACAACCTAGCAGAGGCAGGCTTGGATGGTTAGGCAAGAAAATACCTACTTTCTAAAAGTGGTATTTTCAAACACAGAATGTTAAAACCAACTTCACTAAAAGATGTATCTTATCATTCTGAGTTCAGGCATACTAAACTCAAATTTCTACCTAGTTCCCGGAGTCAGTTAGGATTATAAGATGTTTTAATCAAACTGCCCATTCTGGCCTATGGGGAACAGATAGCCTTGCAATAGTGAAAAACGAAAATGGCTGTAATTCACAATCAGGACATGCCACACACATCAGGGCATGTCCTACCTTGTACCTACGATGCACCCTGCCCTTGGGCCTACCATAGGGGTGACTAATATGCAGAAAAGGGAAGGTTTAGGGACTGGCAAGTGGGTGCACTTGTCCAGTCAACATGTCAGTACCAGACTGCACACAGGCTCTGCAATGGCAGGCATGAGACACACTTTACAGGCTGCTTCTGTGGGTGGCACAACCAGTGCTGCAAGCCCACCAGCAGCATTTGATTTACAAGCCCTGGGCACCCATGGTGCACTGTACTAGGGTCTGACAAGTATACCAAATCAGCTAATCATGGAGTCACTATTCCATACATCAATTTACAATAGGGAGAGCATATGCACTTTAGCACTGATCAGCAGTGGTAAAAGTGCCCAGAGTCATAAAACCAACAAAAACAGGTCAGAGAAAATACAGGAGGAAGGCAAAAAGTTCCGGTATGACCCTGCAAAAAGGGCCAAGTCCAACAAAGACAGTGCCCCGGATGCCCTGTTTCTTACAGAAACCTGGCTGAGCCAGGCCACAGTAGCAGAACCAAAGCACTCCAAACCTCCACAACCCCCCGGGTATCACTTGAAGAATTTCAATAGAACCTGTGGCAGAGGAGGTGTCATTGCCGTAATCTAAAGAGATAGCTACATCCTATAGGCTGATCCAGTGCACTATTCCAGACTGCAAAAGTTTCCTCTTTAAAATTTCTCTAAACAGCTCTTTCCCTCTTTCGAGGCTTCTAATGTATTGTTTCCCTGGCCCTTCCAAAGCCTTTAGGGAGGCACTGACCAACTTCACTGCCCCACTGATCATCAAATTAGCCAACTTCAACATCTTGGGAGACCTTAATCTTCGCTTGGATGCCACCCATGATTGTAATATTGTTAATATTATAGATGATCTAGCTGCTTTACAGTTAACCAAATTAGTTACTGGCGACATGTACTTAGCTGGCCACCTCTTTGACCCAGTCTTCTCTAACCTCCGCTCCCTGCGGGCTGCAACTCCTCTCCCCGTGCCCTGGGCTGACCGCTTCACGATCCTCCCTGCTTTGCCAAACGCAGACGTCCTTTCCTGACCTGATCTTCAAATGCCCCTGGTACAAGCTCAACCCCCAAATATTTGAGGATTTTATTCAGGGTAGCTGCCTCCATCTTGCCCTCAACTCAAAGGCAACTAACACCCTGCAGTATTGGCTCACTTCAGCCTTAGTTGTCTTTATCCCTGCTAGGCAGGTCTCTGGTAGGAAAGAGCATGCTGCCCCTTGGTTCAATGTTATCTTGGCCAAAAAGCACTGTAGGGCTCTAGTATGCTCCTGGAGGAAAGCATACGAACTTCTACCAAAAAATACAAAATAGAGCAGTCATCAAATCCTACCATAAATTGATTTCAAAAGTAAGGGCAGAAGAACATTTTGCAAATAAAATTAGGAACTGAAACCACCTTGCTAAATACATTTTTAACCTAACTAACAGCCTGATAAAAAAAAAACAGTGCTCTCAGCTTACCCTATTGAAGCCTCTGCGAGAAATACGCAGAATATTTATTTGGCAAGATACAAGGCATTGGCCTCTGCGAGGCTAGATGGTACAGCACCGCCAGCTGCTAGCAACCCTACTCTTTTGCTCAAATTGCTACATCTCCTGTGTCTGCCAGAGCTGCTAACCCTCTGTAGCTTCAGATCCATTTAAACCAGGTCTGTTTCTCAAGCTTCAGGACCCTCTCCTTCCACCCTGCTTAGAATTAATCTTTGTCTGTCATCAGCCTGTGTACCCGACCATTCTTGCTGTTACTGAACAATCCGTAGTGCCTTGGACGAAGTCAAATCCCCAGCCCTGATTCTGCTCAAATCAAGCGCTGCATTTGACACAGTGCCTCATAAAATCCTACTCCAGAGATGACAGAACATTGGCATAGGTGGGGCGGCGCCGTCTGTCTTTTTCCTATCGGAGCGCTCCTCCCAGGTCCCCCTCTCCCCTCCCCCCCCCACAGCTCCCAACCACACACTCTACACCACGGCATTCCCCAGAGCTCTTCTTTGAGCACCACCCTGTCCAACGTTTGCATTCAGCCATTGGCACAGTTTGTCACATCCTTGTGGCTGGCACTGATATCAGATGCTTATGACACCCAGCTCGTACTCTTCTTCACGGAAAATCCTATGCTAGATTTGCCCATCTTCGAAAAGGGATGGGTAGCTGTCGCAGAGTGGATGAACGTAATTGCCTTTGCCTGAATGCGGACAAAATACGTTATCTAGGAAAAGATACCCACTCTTGGAATGCCAACTGGTGGCCCGCCTTCCCCCCCCCCCCCCCCCCCCCCACCTAAGACCTCCATCAAAAACGTAGGAATTTCGATGGACAGCACCTTGACCTTTGAGGCTGAAGCCAAATCGGTAGTGGGCACCTGTTTCGGTCCCTTCAGATGTCTCAAATCCATTCTTGGTCTTTTTGACCCTAGCACCAGACAAATCATCATTCCAGTGGTAATTCTGTCCCGGCTAGATTATTTGAACATCTTGTATCTGGGAACCAACAAGTCAGTCACTAGAAGACTCCAGCTGGCCCAAAATGCTGCGCTCAGACAGCTATACTCTCTTCCGAAATACTGCTCTGCCTCCGGTTTTCTTCTTAAACTACATTGGCTCCCCATGGCCATGCGTATTCGCAAGATCTTGCACTCCCAGGGGCCTCCATCTTGCTCATCCTCATATCCTCCTATGCACCATACTGACCCTCTCGTCCCTTGTGCTCAGCCTACCTCAAACTGGCCATTGTTGCTGGAGTTAAGAGAGTAAAAGCAGGGGGTCGCGCTTTCTGTACCAAGCCCCCCTCTCTCTGGAATTCGCTTCCGCTCTCCATCAGGAACACCCAGAACCACTTGCATGTTAGAAAAACCCTGAAGACATGGCTTTTCTCCACTTAGCAGTCCTCTTTCCTTTTCCCTCCAATAGGCCGGCAGGTCCAGTTTGTTCATCCTTTGGGTCCAGCACTGGGAAGCCACGTTGCTTGGGCAGCCAAGTAATTTACAAACTCTATAACCTGTCTGGCTCCCTCTAGAGGTCCATCAGGCCAAGGGCCTTGCTTCTGACTTGAGGGGCCTGCTTCATTTATTCGTGCAGGTTTATCAAGTTGCAATTGTATGAAACTGTACAACTGATGCACATTTGAAACCGGGTTCCTTGACTTCTTTGTGAATATCATCTAAATTGAAGGACCCAATATCAGGGTGCAGTAGTCTGCTAGTAATGACTAGGTTTTTGGTACTTTTGTCTCACACTAGGAGGGACATGGCGACCAGTGCAGCAGGTGCAGTGGCATCTGGGCCCCGGGATGTGAGTGGTTACAATACAGTTATCCTGACTTTTCTTGCATTAGTGCCAGTGCCACTACCTAGCTACTTCTCTGTGCTTTTTTACCAACCAGAGATTGAATTCGTATAGATGAAGGGTCTAGAGCACCAAAATTGCCCACTTGGCTCCAGTAGTTATGGGACAGTGGCATCCATTTGCACTTGTGGCTTTCCTGCTGCTTTCACAGTGAAGGAGCTTGGATTTGCAGTACAACACAGTGCAGTGGAATAAAAATCCTTTATTTGCATAACAAGTCTTAAAATATTTCCTGTTAAATGTTGCTTTTTTGCATCTCGTCACAGACAGCTTTAGGAGTTTGGCAAGTCCTTTTTTCGCCTGATACAAACACCACCCAAAATTCACAGAAAGAGCTTTTTGGTCACACATCTCTGCAGTCATTGACTCGTTTGGCTGAGCACTTTTACGGCAGTGGCTAGGAGGGTTATCTGTCACATTGTGTATCTTAGGGGATTTTGCGGATGTGTGCTTTTATGCTGTTCTTCATAAATAGTCCTTCAATTTCACTCTAGTAATTAATGTTTTTTATTTATTTATTTATTTAAGAATGCATGTCGCAGCCTGCAATGATCATTAGTGTTACCGTATGCTTGCTCTCCCATAGCCTCAAAGCTGTGTGATCCTCCCGTCCCTTTAGCTTGGCAGAACATATCTTGGACACCTCCCCAAAAGGCTTTAGGCCTGCGCACAGCAGGGATTCCAAGCTTCTTGTTGTTACTGAACAATCCGTAGTTCCCCGGACGAAGTCAGATCTCCAGCCCTGGAGATCGCTACAGGAGCGGGACGGCGGCGTGCAAGCATCATGGCGTTTGGGATTGCCACAGGAGCGGGCCGGCGATGTGCAGACATCATGGCGCCCGGGATTGCCACAGGAGCGTGCTGCAGTGTGCGGGTGTCACGGCGCTCGGGATTGCCACAGGAGCGGGCCGCCAATGTGTAGGTGTAATGGCACTCAGGATTGCCACAGGAGTGGCCTGCCAGTGTGCAGGCATCACAGCGCTCAGGATTGCCACAGGAGCGGGCTGCAGTGTGAAGGTGTCATGGTGCTCGGGATTGCCACAGGAGTGTGCCGGCGGTGTGCAGGCATCACGGTGCTCAGGATTGCCAAAGGAGCGGGTTGCTGGTGTGCAGGCGTCACGGCGCTCAGGATTTCCACAGAAGGGGGCTGCAGGTATGCAGGCATTATGGTGCTCGGGATTGCCACAGGAGCCGGCGGCAGTATGCAGGTGTCATGGTGCTTGAAATAGCCACAGGAGCAGACCGGCGGTGTACAGGCATCATGGCGCTCGAGATTGCCACAGGAGCAGACCGGCGGTGTACAGGCATCATGGCGCTCAGGATTGCCACAGGAGCGGGCTGCAGTGTGCAGGTGTCATGGTGCTCGGGATTGCCACAGGAACGGACCGGCGGTGTGCAGAGGCGCAACTAGAGCCAAATTTAGGGGGGGTCCAAGAAAAAATTTCGGGGGGGGGGCTGAATATTTTAAGCCATAGGCAGAGTGGAGCTGCAGGGGCTCTTAGAAGGGGTGAAACAACAGCGAGGCCTCATTAACATGCAAATGGTCTTTTAAAGACCTGTGAAGTGCTCGGGTGCGGTTGTGTGTGCGCCGGGAAGCTGTCTCATCCCGGGCTGCCACACACGACGGGGGGGGTGGGGGTGGGCCTGAAGCCCTGTGAGTCCAATGGGTGTTGCGCGCCTGGCGGTGTGCAGGCATCATGGCTCTCTGAATTGCCACAGCAGCGAACCGGTGGTGTGCAGGCATCATGGCGTTAGGGCTTGCCACAGGAGCGGGCGGCAGTGTGCAGGTGTCATGGCGCTCAGGATTGCCACAGGAGCGGGCTGCCGGTGTGCAGGCATCATGGCTCTCTGAATTGCCGCAGGAACGGACTGGTGGTGTGCAGGCATCGTGGTGCTCGGGATTGCCACAGGAGTGGGCGGTAGTGTGCAGGTGTCAAGGTGCTTGGGTTCGACATCAGCGGAGAGATGTGTTAAACAAGCATTTGCAATACAATAGGTCTGCGCATTTGCGGAAGTTTAAGCTATTGGCATTGTAAATGACAATGCCTTTTGTTTATTTGTTTTGCTAATCAACACATAAATAAAAGTCATTTTCATTTACAATGCCAATAGCTCAAACTCTTGAAAATGCGAGACCTATTCAAAGAAGCGCCACCATTGTCCCGGGCTACTCGGAAAGTGAAAGCACACATGCAGCACCTAATGGTGCAGGAAAGCATGTTGTGCCTGCAGTAGGAGAAACTCATTAAAGAAAATAGTGCTTACAGACTAAAAAAAGACATACAGTGTAGCAATCGAAGTAAAAGAGCCAGTCCTCGTGGGAGGTTACAAATGAAGACCAGGTGGTACTAAGGAGGGACTAACAAGCCTATTAACGAATCAGAAGCCATCATTTACAAAGGGCAATGACACAAGCCAATAATAAATATTGGCGGAGAGTGGGCGGGGCTTCTGTTCCATGCTTCAATACAGCATGCCGCAGAGCAGCGCATGTGGTGCCCAGGTTCGACCTAACAAAGTGGGCACTGTCAGCAGCAGGGAGAGGTGTCAAATGGGCACTGTTAGTAGCAGAGAGATGTCAAAGGAAACAACAACTCCCAGCAGCAGAGAGATGTGTTCAAAGAAATAGGCACCATGTGCAGCGGAGAGAGCATTGTTCAAATAAATGGGCACTGTGAGCAGCAGTGAGAGATGTGCTCAAAGAAATGAGCACTGTCAGTTGTAGAGAGACGGGCTCTTGAAAAAGTCTGCCTTGTGAGAGTTAGAGAGGTACATACATAAGGAAAGACACGTTAGTAGCACAAACATTACACAACCTACTACGCAGTATTTGTGCGTGTTTTTGTGTACCCTTGATTGTCGTTATTCGTGTTCAGCACCTCTGCCACGTTACTTTGTTTTGTGTCTTTTATGCCTATTATTTTGCAATAAAAGTAAACAAACCGTTTGTGGGGCACACTAAATATAGCTAACAAAATATTTTCAGTTCTCCTGGGCCTTGTTGACTATATTTAGTATGAGATGACTGGATGCTTTTGACTCTTGTCTTATTACATGTTGACATTGCTAATGGGATTCTGTTTTTGTTCTCAACTAAGCACAACGAAGAACAGAGCTAATATTTTAAAGCAGCAAAACAAAAACACACCAGTTAATCTGCCTTACAAAAAGTATTGTTTTTCGCCTGTCTTCTCCATCCATGTACTTACCTGCCAATTGCTCATGTCTTTGTGACACTACCAGCCAGCTCTGACTTTGTAGCCAACAGATTTTGCTTTTTGGCATTTGTGGTTTGATTTTTACCAATATAAGCGCAGGTTTACACATCTAAACATGCAAAATTATGCCTTCCCCCAATCTTAGGACTAAATGAAAGGGAACAGTTACAATTTTTCTACTACATCCCTCACTGCCCCCTGCATCAGGACTTAACATAATCTAGTGATCCATTAAGGTACAATACTCACCCCACACATCACCCAGGTCTCCCCTAATGGATATCACCTACTTCCCCCACAATGATTATTGCACTGTGGTTCCCTAAAGCTCACCACCCTGTGATCTGGTACACACCACCCTGTGATCTGGTACACACCACCCTGTGCTCTGGTACACACCACCCTGTGATCTGGTACACACCACCCTGTGCTCTTCCTAGGGCTATCATCTCGTGGGCCTGGTTGATGAATATCGCATATGACCCTTGCTGCATATGGTTGTTTAAGACTCATGGTCTGTTTGGAAGAGCTGTATGTGTGCTGCCAGATACTTGGGTTCACATGTGCCGTGTTAATAGATACATATGCTATACAAATATGGCAAATGTATTGGTATGCAGATCTTCCCACACCTATGCATCAATCTTCCCACCAAACCACTGCTGATTCATCTGCAGCAACCCAACCATCTATCCATCCATGTACACAGACTTGCACACCTCCAACTGTTCATGCACCCATCCAATAATCACTTACTTGTCTGTCTATTCCCACATGCGTGTTGTCTGAATTCATGTGTGTTTCAGTGTGTGTAGTTTTTCAGGTGCGTATGAATGTTATTTCTTTGTCCATCCAAACACAGCAGACCATAGGCACAACTACATCAAAGATCACCTAGATGTAAAATCAACCAAACCAGTGCTCTCTTGATCCATCAAATGTATCACTTATCCAAGCATTCATACATCCATGATCCAGCTTTAAAGTCGTTCTTGCATTCATACTCATGCAAAATACCACATTGACTCACTAGTCAATGAAGAAGCATGCTCGAGAACAAGCCAGACCGATTGGCTTTTCTACTGCGTATTTAATAAAAATGAGACCCATTGGATTTGCCAATGCTTGTTCTATATGTCATGTCTATTGGCAACATGGTGAAACTATAACTGTGTTACACATGCCATACATCTCCAACATTTGCTCCAAATACAGTACTGCTACAGCCACAGCCCACTTGCTCTTTTGCACAGAACACCACTGAGCTGGTGGCAGGGGTTTTCTTTCCTACACTGCACTATCCTGCTAGTAATCCAGCATTCTCCAGCCCAGTTGTGGCATACGAGTACACTTTGGATCACACCGTGATAGCAGAGAAAGTTGGGGGGCTACTTTTCCGGAGACCTTGAGATGCAGGGCAATATATTTGACTGGGTGGTGAGTTTGACTTCAAAGGAGTGTTTCATTGTTTCGGGGAACGGTGATGATAGTTTGTATGGGAGCAGGAAGGGGGGGCTCACATAGGTCTAAATAGGTAGTAGGTGCAGATTTCCGATAACTGAGAGTGCTCCTTCTGGCCAAAGGGCCCATCGATTTGGACATGGCACCCGAAACACTAAAGGGACAGTGCATGGAAAATCATCCCATTCCCTGTATGAATGTGATTGTCCAGTCATATTTAAAAAAAAATTGCATTGAAGATGTAGTTTCAGTTTTACAAGTTATGTTTCTTTCAAGGCAAAAAAAATACTTTTGATTACATTTATTATTTTGCAGTGCAGCTGATTTTGTTTCGACCATGTCTTGCTGTTTGCATCTATCTGGACGTATAATTTGTAAAACCTGGGGCGAATTGGCGACAATTACATATCAATCTCCCAAACAATGATGCAACAAAAGTAGTTTTAATCCCATCAGCAGTTGTTTTTGCAGTCTCGTGTATGAGAAATAAGCCGTTGACTCTATCACATGGTCCTGTTTGTCCTCATCAGTTGCATAATTGAATTAACTTATATGCTGATGGTACAGAGCTGAATCTACAAATTCAAGCGAATGGGTTGGTTGTGGGAGAAATGTGGCAACCGGCACCCAACCATCTCGGTAATATGCGTGCATTCTTTGTAGACTTGGACTTCTTGCCGCACACCCATTTTGCAGCCAAGATATCCTTTTATCATTTAAGACCTCTTGCAGGCATCACCCTTCCATTTCTGGGTAACAGTGATCTGAAGGAAATAGCCTTTGACCAGCTATCATTATGGAGGAGGTATTTGCATTTCGAATAAATAGCAAGCATCAAGTACACCATGATTAGATATAACTCACACTCGTATAAGTAGATTTGGGATAAATGACCATTAGCAAAACGAGAGGCTTGGAATAACCCATCACCATGAGCTAGGTACATCCATTTGGAAAACGAATCAGTACTCATAAGTAATGAATTTCATTAAAAAAACACAACTTCACTTACAGTGTGCAAACAATTGAATCTCAAATGATTACATTAATTTACCTTTTTTACTTTCAAATTGGCAAAGCTCTTCAGAGCAGCAGGAAACTGGCACTGGCAACCTCGTCAAGAAGAGCATTGTAATCCGTACTAGCCCACTGGCGGCTTGTTCAGCAAAGGTAGTTCTGTATAGTTTTAGGATTTAACTGCTTCTCCCACCAGTAGCCACTGTGACAAACCTAGACAACGTCTCTTTTGATGCTGATATCATATAGAAAATGTTTATTGCGCTGTTCAGACTTATTCGAGAAACCTGTGGGTAATTGGTTTTCCACTTCACGAAAAGGCTCTTATGCTCCCTCATGGCTGAGCAATCTTCTTTTTACCTGGAACATGCAGACACTGCACAGGGCCGCACTGGTTCAGATTCCGTTTTTTGTTGCTAGCTCTATTGCTTGTCTCACTGCTTCTTATAAACCTTTAATAGACTGCCATTCCTTTAGTAAAGTTTATTCTTTAATAAGGCATCTGTTACTGTTCTGTTCTTACATTAGCCTGGACAAGTTTACCATGTATGTGGGGAAAGTAGATCGAGACTGTGCCTGCCAGGGGTTGGATGCTGTGGACCTCTCTCCAATAAACTCCTTTTTTATTGAAACCAATGTGTGCCCCATATTAAATATGACAATAAGGAGGACGTCTTACTGGACTGAATACACCAAGTGAACTCCAACCCCTTAATATTAACCATGTTGGTGAAGGTCCTCATTTTCCTTGGGTGATGGGCAAGGCTCATTCTTGCAGCTGGTCTGTTTCAGTCCTTTTCGCATGTTGCATGGATTTGATTTCAATAAGATTATTTTGATCTGTTATTGAGTGGTAAGGCCCAGCTTGTTCCTCTTTCTCTTAAGGGCCCAACCGTTGCTGTGTGTTTGTGCCACCTTGTTTTGTGAGCGCTGCGCATGCCTGTACTTGAGCACTCCATTCATGCGCCCCTGATCATGTGAGGCCATGCTCCTCATCTGCATGTTGTGCGACCTTATGGTGGGCCTTGCGATACAACGTACCAATTGCTGAGTCTAGGGGCTCTGAGCCGTGTCCTACATGTACAGTGTAACCAGTCCAGTGTGTCTTTTACAAGCTTTGTGGACGGTGTGTCTTACATGTGATCTGCCCTGCTGATTCGCTAACAGGCAGAAATGTGGTAGTTGACAATGTAAAAGGACTATCTAATTGATTGTCCGCCATGAAAAAGAGAGCATGGGCTATTCTTGGTGACTCAGTATGGTCTGGGAGATGGAAAGGTTTTTCTGTGGTTGTTAATCCTGCTCATGTAGCGAAAATTGCACCTGGTGATGTATACTGCAGTCGAGCTAGCGGAATTCCCCAAGAGGGCTTAGAAGAAGGTGGATAGGTGTTGATATCTGTGGTTCTTTTGGATGGCAATACAATTAAGTACTGCTTACTTCTCCATATGGCTGGAAGTGTTTTTTTGCAAAAGATTAAGGCTTCTAATCTGGTGAGTCAATGTAAAGAGGTTTCAAGAGGAAAGGTTGTCCATATGTGGTGAGAACTGACAATGGGATGAGTTAGTCATTCTTATAACTCGACGGAGTTAATCATCACAGCTCTGCATTGTATCATTCATGGGAGAACGGTCTGGCAGAGCGCTTCAGCAGGGTGCTGTATGAATGTGTCCAACTTGCTGTTTGGAGTGGCATGGATTCCATGCAAAAGTGAAGAAAATGTGAAACTACAGGACCACACCACTTTCGGTCAAAGGGGAGACCCCATTATTCCTGTTGAAAGGTTGTGTGTTGTGCACTACTGTTTCACCAGCTTGGATGGTGAGAGTAGATTGTAAGGTTCTTGGCAGAGAGGGGGTTACTAATAAAGATAAGTGCAATCAAGGTTGTTGTGTATGGGCACAATGACAAGTTGAAGAAAGTGTCTCATATTTTCAAGAAAGGGAAATTTGTAAGAATGTGGAAGCTGCTAAAAGGAAGGGTTGGTCCAAATGGTCTGATCCCAAGGAGGTGGTTGAGGTGCGAGGTAATTGAACGATGGTAAAAGGTGGAATGTGAAGAGTGTCATGACCTGTAGTGACCTTCAAGGCACGTTCTGGTCTGAGGGTTTGAACGTGAGAGTGAGAACCAGGACATAGGTAAATAGTCACAGGAAGTTAAAAGATTAGCTATACAAGTAACTGAGTCACATCTTGTTCTGCCTGTCTGGAGTAGTTTTCAGCTTTCAGTTGTCTCTTTGTTTGTTACTTCTTATTAACGTTGCTCCTTTTTTGTGGGCCACCGTTTCCTTTTTTCCTTACTGTTCTTCTCTTTACTTTTTGTTTTGTATGGTCTTTCTTGGCCATATTCTTAGTGTAGTGTTTCATCACTGGTATCCTCTCTCTTAATGTACTTTTAGAATATTTTTGGGAAAGGGTGATATGTTCTGTTCTATTCTCATGTTAGCATGTAGGGTTCTAGAACGTAACGTTGGGAGACCGAGGCTGTGCCTGCCAGGGGTTGGATGCCGGGAACTTCATGCCAGTAAACTCCTTTTTATAACCAACGTGTGTCTCATCTGAAAAGTAGCAGTATGAAGCAGGTGTAAGTCTTCAGTCTTAAGCGGCTTTCTGACCACATTAATCCTTTGTAGTATGCTTAGGCAAAACACCATAGCACACATAAATGTTAGGTTTTTGTTTCCAGGACTTCCTCCTCATATCATGTAAAGCATCAAAAGTCAGAGTTGACGCTGATGTCTTTGGAGGTAAATTTTCTAATTCTGTGAAGTGCTTCAATCCTGCTCTATCTAACGACCTTAGAAAATATGTCTGAGTCAGGTTGGTTATGACGGTATTCGAACACATCATGGATACACTGAAGGAGATAAAAATGTAACACCTGCTGGATAGTAAAGAAAAGCTGCTCTGTCTACATCTTTACAGGATAAAGCATTCACATTCATTTCTAGACGCAGGGCGGCATCGCAAAGGGCATAGAAGGTTCTTCTGTTCGAGTGTCCTTTTCTGCACCCAGTGTGCTTGCCATTCACCTTGCATCTTTGTCATAACTCTGACTACTTGTACCTCGGCAGGATTGCTCAGCCTGTGTAGTTCTCCATGAGTGCATTTTGTAAACTCTGCGCCAGTGAAATCATGAGTTTAGATAATTCCTAAGTCATTCGACCAGTATGAGTTTTCGAGTGTTTACCTCAGCAAGCCGCAATGAAATATTTCTGTTCGTGGGTTCCACCTGGCTGGCATCTGAAGTACACTCAAGTTTACCTGAAGAGTGTTTTATGACCGCGCTAGAATGTGTTGGGTGAGCTTCTTTGACTTTTTTTTTCCCCAGTCTCGGATTGTCTGTGCATTAACCCTAACCACAGTTGGGCTGCAAACAATCTGGGCCTGATTTAGATCTTGGTGGACGGATTACTCCGTCACAACAGTGACAGGTCTCCCACCCACCGAAATATGAATTCCATAGGATAGAATGGAATTTATACTTCGGCGGACAGGATATCCATTATCGTTGTGACGGAGTAACCCGTCTGCCAAGATGTGAATCAGGCCCTCTGTCTTAAACAGAATATATCCACCAGTAACAATTCGCCTTTTCACAATTAGTCACTGAATTCGACTGATGTGAAATGGCAAGTAGTTTCATCTCTAGTTTATCGAAAATTTACTTTGGGCAGCATAGGGCCTTTCTGGACCATTTGCAGTTGCTTGTCAGCCAACCTCAAACTGTCCAGTATAAGTGGGTAGAATGAATTGAAATTTGAAGTGCTTAATCTCTTTACTCAACCCATGTTTCCAGTAAATTACTTAACCGGCAAGTGAATATTTGTGAGCTTCTAGAAATTCTGCGGGCCTTGAACCTTTGGGAGACAGTGGAAAGGTGACCCGGTTCCGGCCTCTTCGGTGTCTAAATTTTGCATGTGCTAATAAGGAAATGAATCGGTCTGTGGATGAAAGCATGGGAATCTACTTCTCAACGTTGTAATTAGTGTTACAGTGTAGTAATACATGCATTTACTTGCCAATACTTCTCGCCTGTTTTGCTAGTAAAAATGATGTCTCTGCCTTTTAAAGCTTGGTAGTGCTGTAGGACATTCACTATAAATATCCGATAAGTAGTCCTGTGTCAAACGGAATATCCGTAGCTGGCGCTGGCCCAGTATCCTGCATCATTTCACCTGTAAAAATACCGAAATCAGAAAAAGGCAAAACTAAAAGTCCAAGAAGACGGGAGCTGCTGCATTAAATTCAAGGCTGGCTGAAGGTGTAGCATAGTATGGCACAATTTGCCAGCACAACAGGCAACCATCGTAATCATTCTGAAGACGGGCAGTCTTGGAGCATAGTGTATCATGTCATCATTTTCTTTGGAAGTCTAGCTGGTGTGAGATGTAGCCAAGTACATGTGAGTATCACCTGTGAAAGGTAGTAGGAATGATTGAGTCAATTGCAGGACAGATTTGCCTCTGAAATGTTGTTGGACCAAGCTTGTTGTTGGTGTTAGATACCTAATGGCCCTCTTGAGACAGTTGGTTGTATTTGTCTGGACTTTCGCAAAAGAAATGTGTAGTAATGACTTGCGGCAGACAGTGAGTTGAACCAGCAGGAAACTTTATTGCAGACAGGCATGGCGTGAGCATTCCAAACAGAAGTAATAACAAGAAAGGACTACTGCAAAATGTTGTACCTCTACTGAAGAATGCCAGACGAAGAAACGGGATCAAAGTTTCTTTCCTCCCGCCACCCAAAGTCCAACCTGGGAACAAGCTTAAGACTCTGGTGGAAACGCTGCTTCTTTGACCTGATGGAGAAGAAAAGGAAGCTCTATTGATCAATGCATGAAGATGAGTGGACCCTGACCAGCAGAACAAGGCTGTTTTTTATTGAAACCTGAGAGGAGGTAGTCTTGAGGCAGCAAGCTTCCCAGTAACTGTGAGGTACATATATCCCAGCTGGCCACAGTCAATCTCAAGTCCTCTGATTTGCAGAGGATTACAGTTGTAATGAGCCTGCATCACCTTGACTCACCCATTCCATTTATTTAACTTTGTCATAGCCCATTTAACTGCCAGCAAAGGACACTTGGTGTTTGCTTTTCACTCATTGTCTTACGGCTGTGTCCTGTTAGCCAAGAGTGAACCAACTACGTGGCTTTGGAAATGATGTGGTTTAATAGTGTGAATGGACCCAAGCCCTGAGACCCAATTGCTTATATGAATAACTGGATTCTGTGCGTGTCTCATGTCCTGTGGGTGGGTGCACACCATGAAATGTAGACCACAACCACCTTTTAACTAGAAACAGGCTAGCAAGTTAATTTCCAGCATCCGTAATTACCCCACTTTATGACTTTAGAAACCGGTTGAAGCTGTAACTGGTCTGCTACTGAACTCTGGCTAGTCCCTCAAACCTGATTGCTCTGTTTACCATCAAACTTGTGAACTGAAAACGGAACCTTTGGATTTGCACACCCTAAAATTGTGTTTTTGGAGGGTAGGACACCCAGTCCACTTTTTTGTTGGGTATTTAAAACATCATTGTGACATTTTTGGCAGAGTTCAAGCATTCAAGTTACAAACTGTTTTTGTGCTGCTGGAGCATTCTTTGATACTGATATTTTCTGTGTTGGCTACAAGATACCGTACTGGTGCACTTCAGTTGGATTAGGTTATTCCCTTCAAGTAGCGACTAGCCATACGACCTGGGGTGATGCAAAAGAACATCAGTCTCTCTGTGCTTGGGGTAGATAGATACAAGATGCCTTGTAGTAGGCTGGTCGAGGATGGTTTAGGTTCACAAACATTTTAGTCTTGAACAGTGCATGTGCAGCTCCTCTGCTTAGACCCCACAGTTGCTCTTGTAGTTATCTTGGTAAGTTGGGCCGCAAGTTTCTTGGTGCTTTTTGGTGCTCACTTCACTTGTCTTATCTATCCACTTGTACAGTTTTTAGGTCTCACCTAGGCAGTGCTTACGCTGTATTCAGGATAAGGTCATGAAGCTCCGCCCACCCCCCCCCCCCTCTTTTTAATTGGCTCCTGTCCCTGTTCATTGTAAATGGTAGTTTTTCTTTGGTCAATAGGCTTAGTAGTCCCTCCTTAGTACTGCCTTTTTCTCTTGTAACCTCCCATGAGGACACCCCTTGTTACATGTGTGGTTACTCGGTAGGCTTTTATTACAGCCTCCGAGCACTATTTTCTTAAATAGGTTTGACCTGTCTGCAACACTGGCAGAACATGCTCTCCCGCAACACTTTTTTTAAAGATCCTTTGTCCGGAGCGGCATGCCTTGGCATGAATTATGGCAGCCGCGCTTTCTGTTTGTTATATGCTGGCCGAACGTGCCAGTATGCCTTACTTTTAGTTTTTTTTTAAATAAAAACGTTTTTTACAAAGGTGGCACTCACGCTTTAGCTTTGAATATCTTAAGCTAAAGCACTGGTGCCACAATTGGTTCAAAAGTAAACAAATAGAAAAAAATGCAAATTTTTTCCCATTTGTTTACTTTTGAAGCTCTCGCGGCACCCGCGCTCTGCTTAAGATGTTCAAAGCTAAAGTGCGGGTGCTGCCATTGTAACAAAAGTAAATAAATAGAAAAAAAACCTGCGGCCGTCATTTTTTTCAAATGGTTTACTTTTGTTACAATTGTGGCACCCACGCTTTAGCTTTCAATATCTTAAGCTAAAGCGCGGGTGCTACGATTGCTTCAAAAGTCAAGAAATAGAAATAATGTTTTTTTCTATTTCTTTACTTTTAAAGCAGTTGTGGCACTCGCGCTTTAGCTTTCAACATCCTAAGCTAATGCTTTTGGGGCCTCGATTGCTTAAGGTCTTGCATTTGCGAGAGCTTGAGCTATTGGCATTGTAAATGACAATGCCTTTTATTTATGTGTTTACAAAACCTGCAAGCCATGTTTACACACCACTTGCAGGCTTTGTAAACGCATAAATAAAAGGCATTATTATTTACAATGCCAATAGCTCAAATTCTCGCAAATTCGAAACCTATTGCATTGCATATGCTTGTTCATTTAGCTGAGAGTTGTGCTTTTCTTTCTTTACCGGGCAGTTGCAATTTCCTTACAGGACAGCACTGCACCAAGATATAGGGCTTGTTCCCATTACTTGGTGAGAGTAGCAGGCAGGGCCATATCCTCAGTACAGCATCACTGCATGCTGTTTAATAAACTTGTATAATTCTGGACATATGAAAGTTCTTGTCCTTTGGGACAGTGTTCATTACACTTTGGTAGCATTTGTGGGAACCTGAGCCATTAAAAAAAAAAATAATAAGCCTCAAACGAAATTGAGGGGAACGTGCTTCTTGAATATTTCTTTACTGGACTTTCTAATCAAACGAGATGAGGTTTGGCTTGTAAGTGGTCTTTAACGTGTTGTGGATGTGATGCAGGTCGCTTGAGCTGATCTGAATGTTACGCGTTGCAATTCTAGCAAGGCAGCCTCAGCCTTCCTACCATGTCTGTACATCGTGTACCTTAAATTTGTTAAAAGTGACATGTTATTTACAATGTTTAGAAATGGCAGAGGTGGAGCTATATTATATAATGGAACTCATTTTCAAACATGATTTTAGAGTAAGCCACGGGCTCTTGGACTAAATATCCCTGGAGTGTAACCTGGTTATCCAATGCAAGTGCATTAATCCCTGATGTATTGTGGTAAATATCTGTACTTACGAAGAGTGGCCACTGAATGGCTAAGGACTCGGAGACAACGCCTCGCGTGTAACAAGATTTAGACATCCGTTTAGACCTATATAATTCCAGAAGAGTCTTGGGTGATGTCAGTGTTACCGCTTGATAATATCCATGATCTGGACATTAATTTGGTTTTCTCAAGAGATTGTGCTCTCTCTAGGAACATATTTTTAGGTCGAGGACCGTCCGGTCTGCCGAAGGCAGAACCGGAAGTCGGAGATGTAATGATTCTTAGAGTGGCTATTTAGCCCGCCTCTCTTTTTGCTTCTCCTCCATTGGCTGACTTCCTAAACAGAGGCCAGCCATTGGAGGAGAGAGCAGTCCCTCCAAATAGGCTCCGTCTTTTTCAGATTCGGGGGCGTGTTCGTGCTGTTCTTTCCACTTTTTAGCCACGCCCTTTCTCAGGCGTGTTTTTCTCTCCTCCAGCCAATGGCAAGAGGAGAGAAAAAGAAACACGCCCCCGAATCTGAAAACGCCACTGCGTTTCTCCGAGGCATTTCTGCTTTGCCTCGGAGAAAGGCAGTGGTGTGCTTGCCTTTTGCTCTGCCTTGTTCCTGTATGTTCCTTCACTCGTAGCCCTGTATTTATAACGCAGCCCATTCAAGTATCAGAAGGCAATGGAAATATAAAAGCAGGACTCGATGAATACTCGTGTGTGAAAATGCGGTAATTAGAGATCTAAAATAAAAGCGATCGTTTATTTTTCAACCAATGCACTCGTGGGTACAAGTTGTTTAAATGTAAACTCCGAGTGTAATTGTACAGAGGTAAACACATGTTTTCGAAAAGTCCTCAACTCCCCTGTTCATAGACACGCCCATTTCTGTCAGTACCTTATGGGCTGCTCCCATGTGGACCTCCCGCAGTCTCTTTAAATCAGTGCCGGAAGTTATCGCCCTGGCCGCATCACTGCCGGCCAATGGCTGGCAGCCGAGCGTCTCTACGTGATGTCACATCCGGCAGTCTGTGTGTAGCTGACAGGCTTGAAGAGGGGAATCCGGGTAGAGGCGGAGTAGACCCGGCAAGAGAGAGGGGGCGCCATGGGCTTCGATTTCCACAGGTAAGGAGGTGTGTGCAAGGTACGACCCTCGTGCCCACCACAGACTGGGCACGCCGCCTCCTCATGGCAGTTAGTTCACTGTAAGATGCATCTTTACTGTCAGTGTCACGAGGCCATAAGAAAAGGCACCACGAAGGGAAAATGAGAATAAATAAAAGACTTATTCATCCTGATAAATCTTTCTCTGCTCTACCAAACATCCCACCATCTAGGGTCCTACCTGTTCCTACCACTGTCTCATGAACCTGCCCGCTGTACTAAACACACGGTTGCTGTACTCTCTCTGCTCCCAGGGTTCTGCTGCTTTCTCTCAATGTCTGCGTCCCAGGGAAGGTCTAGGTTGGACGTCCCCCCCCCCCCCATGCTTCCTTAGGGCTGCAGTCTTTCAGCCTCTCTCCTGCACCCAGAGATTTCTGCCATCCATCCTCCAGTCATGACCCAGGAGGCTGCTGCCTTCCACACCCCCATTATACCTTCCTCCCTTGCGCCCACCGACTGGGACCTTGTTTCGCCTCTCTCTTTGCGTTCAGTGACAGCTGGTTTGAATACCCCCTTGTATGTCAAGGAGCGGCTGCTTTCCAGCTATACCCTTGCACCTAGGGGGGACTGACTTCCACACGCCTCCTTGCACCAATGCGGCTGCTGCCTTTCTTTTTCCTTTCCCTTGCAACCAAGGTGGTTACTGCCTTTCTTTTTCCTTTCCCTTGCAACCAAGGTGGTTACTGCCTTTCTTCTTCCTCTCCCTTGCACCAAGATGGTTACTGCCTTTCTTCTTCCTCCTCCTTGCACAAAGGTTGTTGCTGTCTTACTACTTCCTCCCACCTACGCTCAGGGGCTGCTGTTTTCCTCTTACACCTGCACCCTGGGGCTGCTGTCTTTCATCTCCCCCCCCCCCCCCAGTTGCTTCTTTCGGTACCCGCCCTGCACCCACGAGCTGAAGCCTTCAGTTCACTCACTCCCCTGCAACCAGAGACTACTGCCATCAACGCCCATCCCTCGCTTCCAGAGTGGCTGCCTTAAATTCTCCTCCCCCAATGTTGCCCCACTCCCCTTTTTCTGCACCAGGGTCACCGCATTCAATTCCCCTGCCCCATTTTTTTTTTTTGCACCTAGGGTTGCTGCCTTCAATAACCACTCTACTACCTGCTCTAAGGAGCTTTTCCCTAGAATCACAACCGGTACCCAGAGGCTGCTGCTGTCATTCCCCCATTGCACCCATGGCCTGTTTCCTTCAATGACTTCAAATCCCCACCTCCTTTAATCTGCCCTGTATCCAGTGACTACTGTCTTCATTTGCACCCAGCGGTAGTAGTTGCTATACTTTGAGGACTGATGAAGACCTCCCTCCCCTGCAACCATCGGTGGCAACTGGAATCCACCCTCGTGAGTTATAAGGATGCTGTCCATCTAGGCAATGTCATGCTGACGGATTACACCCCACCCTCCGTTTCCTATTTTACATTTAGGTGGGGCAAACTTGCACAGCCTCTACCTACCTCTGCCACCATAGATCTGACAGGCTCATACTTCTAATACTGAACAGTCCACTTCATTTACGTATTCAAGACCCAACAGTTGTGAGCTAACAAAGGATGCAATAATTTTTCATATTTATAAATGGCGCCATTTCTCACGTGTAACCCCATTTTACATGCTGCTGTTTGTATCGTAATCCGTTATGCTTCAGACCTAAAGTCTCAGCAAGGGCCAAGTAGCATTCTAGACTGTTGCTTTGCCAAAGCTGCCTTCTAGTATACTGTGTAATGACTTTCTAGCACCTTTTTTAGGTTCATTTATTGTGTTGTAGTCGCTTTATATAACCTTTCCAACTCCTGGCGAGGTGCTGAAGTAATTCTGTAAACGGGTACCCCGCTAAACTACAGACTATTTCTCTGTTGTGAGACTGTTAAATTCAAGTTTGGCCTGCATAGGAAGCATGTTAGTGTTCTATGTAAGCAAGCCGATTGGTGCTGTTGTCTTGGGTCATTAGCCAAGGTGTGTGATGGCAGGAAGATGAGTAAAGAATACAGTGCATTTTTGTGCCCAGTAGTGCAGATCTCTAAGAAAACCAATTTTCTGGCTCCTCCTTTTTATCAACAGACACCTGTATGTCGATTTTATCTACACAGACATAAATAAAAATATACGATGTAAGTATTAGGGGCCTTTAATCTTTTTCTTACATCCTTTAGAACAAATGGTGAATTCTGTTCCATTACTCGTTATAGACCCATCATGTAGCCATCTCTCAAACATTAAGCAGTTTCTTTTCCATTGCAGTATCCTTCATTATTGACCTGACCTTACCACAAATTATTACTACATCCACCTCTATTTTATGCGTGAACTATTCACCATCGAGATGTCCTCATGCATTGGACTTTACATCAAGGTATACTTCACCACATCCGAAATACATAACATTATCACATCTTTATATGACAACCTTTATAGAAGGCCCTGTGTTTACTTTCCAGTGATGAATAATGCAGTTTAAAGCAGAGTCCATGCTACACTTATAAGAGACAGTTCAGGGCAATCACTCTCGTTAAAACAGGGTACAAGCCCATTACTTATCTTTCTTACTATCCCCTCTCTAGCTCCTTACATCGGGCGTTCACAAGTATACGCACAGTAGGTTTCAGTTGGGTATAGTTTTTATTTATACCTTTTGAGGTTGTGGCATTTCTATCATTCACTGAGCATGACACTTTATTGCTCTGTCTGTACAGCGCTTAGGAGTTGCAGTCTCTGGTCATAGGAGCTATGGTAATCCCGCACAATGTATTGTATTTGTTATCTTGAAGTCGTTTGTGTCTTGTGCGCGCTTTTCATTGAGAGCTTGTGGAACTGTGGCCCTCTGTTCCCGGCTGCCACATAAATAACTTTAAACTGAAGAGGTCTTGAACGAAGAAGCGCTGTTCTCTGCGAACACTTCAAGAATGTTCTTTGACGCTATACATGCAGATACGTGAACTCTGATGAGGTGCTCTACAATACTGATTAAGTCGTCAACAACTACGTTAAAAATCCTTATGGCCATCTAAGTCCACACTGCAGGTCCCGTTTATATTTATCTTCACCTTAGATAATTTGTGTTTTCCATAACTCTCTCTACCTCACTACTCCACTCTATCTCACTATCTCACAACTTCTCTCTCTCAAAACATCACTACCTCACTCTCTAGCTCACAACCTCACAACTTCACTCTCTCTCACTCACTACCTCAATCACTCTCTATCTCACTACCTCACTCTTTCTATCTCAATAACTCACTTTCACTCTCTCTTTCAGTACTTCTCTCTCTATCTCACTACATCACATCACTCTATGCTTCTATATCACTACCTCACAACATCCCTCTCCCTCACTACCTCACTCTTTCACTACCTCACTCTCTCACTACCTCACTCTCTCTATCTCACTACCTCACTCTCTATCTACCTCACTCTCTATCTCACTACCTCACTCTCTATCTACCTCACTCTCTCTCACTACCTCACTCTCTATTTCAATACCTCACTCTCTCTCTCTATCTCACTACCTCACTCTCTCTCTGCTAATGCAATAGGTATCACATATGCAAAAAAAAAGCTAATGCCAATAGAAATGACTGCCATTTATTTAGGGATACAAAAATGATAAAAAAATAATGAGCAATAGCTCTACCTATAATATTGCCGAGACCATTGCATTGTAAATGCTTGTTTTTACTTTTTAATGTTTTGTTTCCTGTAACACTCTCTTTGGACTTTTTTTTTCCCACTGCACATTTGTTGGTGTGGAGATAGCCTAGACCTTTTGGTTTTGAAAAACTTTCTGTACACTTATACTTACCAGCTCTCAGCCAACCCCCTTCAAACATTGGTCTTTTCAGATGTCATCCATATTTTGCTTCCACTCACCACAGCTGAAAATATGACTAGAGGGTCAAACCACTTGAGCCATCGGTTCCTTTCTCTCTGAATGACCTCATTCTGCCCTAAGGACCGTGTTTTCGCCACAGGGGAAAATCATCCTGTATATGTATGTATGTATGTATGTGTGTGTGTATATATATATATATATATATATATATATATATAAAATCTATGTATATAATTACGGTGCACAGTTTTTAAAAAAGTTTGTGCTGTGATAGAAGCTTCTTCCTTTTGCAGCACAGAGCTTTGATAAACTTTGAAGCGTGCTGGCGCATTTCTTTGTATTAGAGGAGAGAAGGAATTGGTGAGACTTAGAGGGTGGCGATCCTAGCTGAAGCCGTGCCCCACCTCCGTACTGGCACCTGTGGGCACTTTTCCATGTTGTGAGAAGAATCCTATCTATCCATTCCCACTTGTCCCCTTCTCCGGCACCAAACTGCTGTTCAGAAACATACTTGTGACAAGTAAAGAGTAATTTACGATTAGTTATTCTTGCAAAAAATCATTAAAACAAACAGATGCAGATTACAAAAATTCATGTCCGAAGCGTTTCGGCATAATGCCTTCTACTGGGCCTCGTTTCTCCATTGCAGCCATTCCACATATGAACAATGTCCTTTCTCCTTTTCTTTATGTCTGCAACAGCTAGACTGAATACCTTCATTATAATTCGGGAAACAGTAGCATCCAATTTGTGCACACATTTCCAACAGTATATTATACCTTCGTTGTATTTTTTTTCTTTGTTTTTTCATTTTCTTGCGTTTTTATACATATTCACTCAAACCCACAACCACCATAACAAATTAATGTATTGTAATCAAAAAAGTTGTGGCACCCATCTCATATTTGAATGCATTAGTACATTGATTCTATTCTACAGCATGGCATTTAAGATATCATGCTATCGCACTTTGTTTCCATTTTTAAATATACATATATAATATCACTGTTTCTGAGTTGCTGGCAGCTCTCCTGGCACTACTAGTGAGCTCTTGCCTCCTCCTGCAGTGAGTTGCATTTACAGTGCACAGCTAGTGGTGGGCATGTTTCAAAATGGCCTTTTGATCCATTCCAAACTTGTTTTGCATGCATGGATGGCCATCTTTGAAGGGGCTTTCAACCCATTTCATAATAGCTCACCGTATACGAGCACATGTATGGCATCTTTGAATGTTTTTCTTTTTTAACTTTATTTATATAATCATTCAAAGACGCTGTCCTGCGCCAGTACGGGCAGCCAGCTTTTAATACTTAAAGTAAAACTTTATTATAAATGTATGCATGCACTGGTGCCCAATTTTTTTTACATTTTTATCATTTTGAAAGAACCTCAAAAACTGTTTTACAAAAACAATTAAAATCGCCTCCATTGTCAAAGCCCACAAGCTGGCAGCCAATACCAGTCCTATTTGCTTTGCCAATTCTTGGTTTACTTATGTATATTCTTTGTTGTGTAACGTTAATAACCAACCACAACTTGTAGCAACTTTTTTATGTACTAATTGAGTTGGTTCTATAGAGTTATCGTAGAAGTACTGTTATGCATCATAGCCATAAAGTAAGCAACATTTCAAATATTTCAGTTTCTCTTACTTCTTTTTGGTGAACACCACGGTGGGCTCTTCTTGGAATACAGTGCTGGGTCGAGAATTCGAGAGATCCAATGGGAACAGGATGTGTTTGTTCAGTTAGGTGTTTGTAGTTGTGCTGCAAAATGTTGTACTAAGGAGTTTCGCCTGATCGCTTTATGTTGTGTTTGCTTGTTCCATCCATTAAGTCCTCTGATCCAACTCTTGTTCTTGTTTTGACAGCTGGTCCTTCCTGCAGCTAGAAAGCAATAGCAGCTTCAATGACAGTCTCCAGGCTTATGCGGCCGGGGTGGCCGAAGCAGCGGTTACGAAAAAGGTAAGCTACTGTCCGTCCGCCTCCTCTCTCCTAAAGCTCCCTAAACAGCAGTTCAGGTGGCCCCTACCCTCACTCCTTGCAGCGACAGAGCTCCTCATGCTGCCCGCTCGCCACTTTTCCAATAGTGTTGTCCTCAGTTCTCAGCAGACAGCCTATATTCCTTTGTTTGTCTAGTCTCCATTATGAGATTTTTTTTTTTTTAACCTTTATTTTCCAATTTTCTTATACATTAAGGAACAAACATCCAATGTGGTACATTGTCGGATGTCACATCACAAATCAGTCACATACTTGCAACATATAGAGCAAAGTAATGGGCATCACAGCTGGAGAGCTGTTCAAAATAACAAAAACAGTGTTATCAAATCTCTCAGTTCGTCCAAGCAATATCTTCAACATGTCAGTTGATTACTAATTCTAGCATGGTTTAAAAAAAAAAAAAATTTTTTTTTTATACCACTCGTCCGCTTTATCAAAATGTTCAAACATATACAATAAAAATAATCCAAGGACGCGTCAGATAATATAAATCACATATCTTACAATGTGGCCTATCATCCTATCCCCTCCGGCACCATGCACCTTTCAACCTGTGAGGTGGACTCACGGCTTCTCTCCTCAATATACACCCTATACGGGCCCCATATTAGGGAGTGAGGAACTTGGCTTGAAGGAAGCGTATATTTCGCAATTTACATTACAATATGCCAGGCTACTCAGCCAAGCCTGTAAAGTAGGAACAGTACGCTTACCCCATAGCAGCGCTATCTCCCGTTTAGCTAACAATAGCCCAAGTGCAGCAAACCTCCTGACCTTTTTGGGAAAGTTGACCGTGCATCCCATGAGAGTAATTTCTGGCTTGGGAAGAAGTGTCAGCGATATCATTGCACCCAGTGCGGCATGCACCTGTTCCCAATATGTCTGTAGTTTAGGACAAGTCCATGTAAGATGGGCAAAGTCTGCATGGGGGGCATAACATTTCAGGCAGTGGTGCGGCCTGGAAGGATCAATTTTGTGTGACCAAGCTGGCGTATGATATAACCTGCGGAGGAATTTAAAGTGAATGAGTTTGTGCCTGCTGTTGAGGGATACTTCTTTCGTCACCATGCAACATTTTTTCCATTGATCATCAGTAATGGAACGGCCAAGATCGCGTTCCCATGCAGTGCGCACTTTATCGCCGGGAACCGGTCGAATACCAGTGCAGGACCTATACATTTTAGAAATGAGATGGGTGCCCGTCTTACTCTCAATTACCAACGTCAGCGGGGCCATAGGTTCTGGTGCAATCCATTATGAGATCTTCATAGAATTTATAAATACTGAAAAGGTCACACCATGTTAGGACTCCAGAACGCTTCACAGAAGAATCTCTTTTTTGGGGTAATATATTTGTGTTTTGGCAAGACTATACCTGTCTAAAAATATCCATCGTTATTGTATTCTTATTTTTAGTGGTAGCATTGTAGAGGCAGCAACCTCTAAAATCTTTGCATTTTCTGAAAAATGAAAGAAAGTGGGCTAATAGAGTGTACAACCTTGTATAAAGACAGCAACAGCCCAGTTTTTTAAGCTCCCAGGTTGGACTAGCAATACAGGAGGGCACTGTTTTAACCTTCCACTGGGATCCTGGTCCGAATCATTAATGGTCTCAATCTTTAAGAAATATTTAAGAAAGGTGATAGACAAAATCTCATATGTTATCGGCCAATTTCCTTACTAGATTCGGTGGGAAATGTGTTGGGCCGCATTATTCTAAACCGCCTCCAGGAATGGGCTGAAGATAACAATGTATTAACTGACTTGCAATTTGGATTTAGGGAAGGTTTAGGGACAATCGAACAGGCCCTAAATTTAACAATTCTGACAGAAAAATACACAATAGCTAAAAAAGGGAAACTGTACCTAGCTTTTGTCGATCTCTCCACCGCTTTCGACTGTGTATCCCACAAGAAATTGTGGCAGATCCTCGAAGCGATGGGAGTCGAACCAGCCCTAATTCAAGTTGTAAAAGGACTATATTCTGATGGCAGAGCCAGGGTAAGGTTCGGACCAAATGGGGAACATACAGCTCCTTTTGCAGTGGAGAGGGGGGTGAGACAGGGCTGTGTTCTGGCACCCCTCTTGTTTACTATGTATACAAATGGTCTCAAACAGGAGATTCTTGTGGGGTGTCAGGACCTGCCTCAGGTACAAAATCGTCCCATACCCACCCTGCTCTACACCGACGATGCGGTGATAATGGCCCAAACACCACTAGAACTGCAGCGGGCCCCACACAAATATAACTAGTACATGGAAAGCCTTGATTTAAAGATAAGGTTACAAACACCTATATAATGACTTGTGGGAAGGTCACTAGGAAGGAGAAAACTATTTTTATTGGTAACAATAAACTTGAAAACACAAAAACATATCCATACTTGGGCATCCTTATGGATAATAAAGGTTCCTGGAAACAGGCCATAAGGGCTAAGAAACTCTTATTTATGAAGACTACAACCGCTCTCGTGAATTTCGCACAGGAATTGGGTAAAAGGCCGCCACTGGAACTACTCGAGATCTACCAGGCCAAGTGCGTGGTTATATATGGGGCAGGGATATGGGGATATTGTAACATATCAGAGTTACAGAAAGTAGAAAACGCTTTCATTCGCTATGTACTGGCGGTTCCTCGATCCACCTCAACTTTTGTTTGTCACACAGAGCTGGGGCTGCAATATTTAACGGACAAAATTAGGGTCCAGCCAGTTTTATTGTGGCATCGTATTTGGACCTCACTAAAAACAACTTTTAATCAGAATGTTAGAAGATTCCCTTAAATTAGAGCAAGCCCTATCTATTAGAAGTACATCAAAGATTTTATGATGGACTTAGGACACACTGAATTTTTTTTAATGACCCATTAAAGATGAACAATATCTCCGGGAAGGATTTTAAAAAACAATGCATGGCACACCTGGAAGAACTTAGATATGGAAGTGAAGCCCACAAGTTGTCAGTTCGCCTAAATCAGATGATCCTATCGTCTGCAGAAATTCAACCATATCTGACCTATTGCGGAACTGGATATGATAGATTTGTATTGGTTCGTTTCAGACTAGATTCTTTTTACCATCTAGTTTCATTCCCCACAACAAATGATTGGTCGAAAAATCTAGGACCCTGCCCTTGTGATGGGGTAGCACCCCAAACGACAATCCATATTGTTTTATTTTGTAAATATTATGGGGAACACAGAAAAAGGTGGATCCTTCCAATGTAAAAAATTTGGGGTTTGAGGCAATGACGCCCGGCCTACCTTGCACTCCAATTATTGGAGAATGAATGCTATGCAAGAAATATAGCACTATTTTTAAAAGTTGTAATTAAATCTAGGAAACGTATATGATTTTTAGGAATTTACATAAATTGTATAAACTGCTTTTAGAACGTAATTTTTATATGGAGAAAGTAATTTAATGGGTATACGTGAAAATGAAATAAGAATATAATACGATGGGCGGTACCTCATGGTAAATGAATTCAAATAAGTGTATTATATATCTGTGTATCACACTTTTATGGTTTTTGTATCCGAAAACCGAATAAAGGGAATTTTGATTGATTGAACCTTCCACTGACAGTTCAATTTGCACCCGAAATAAAGTTTTTGGACAATCTACTAAGGCCACTCTGTTTCTTCTTCTTCCAGTGATGGTTTTGTTGCAAGTTGGGATTGGGTGAGGGGCCGTTTTACTTGATCCCCAACCTTTACAGGGTGCCACCAGCATCTTTTAATCCACAGACGTCTTGGCAATATGCGTTTCTTGTAAAAGAATATCTGAAATAAATCCACATGCAGAAATAAATCCACATGCTTTGTGTGTTGAGTATCTCCCTGCCGGTCACGTTATTCATTACAGCTTAATATGCCTGAAAATGTCCAGGAGGACTTTACAGAGAAAATCAATCCCCTATAGAAATAAAGCAGTTTTCTGGGCTGCATCGGAGACTGCTTCTTGTGTATTTTATATGGGGTATAGCTCTCTGCATTGCTTTGTAAATGTCCTGTGCATATTTTGTGACTTACCCGATGATTTTCCTAAAGTAGACCCCGGGATCTGCAAGTCCATTTGTGGTGCTCTGTATGTCAACAAAAGAAGTTTGATGACAAAGCATAGTTCTTTTCAAAAGGGATAAACAGTCAATCGTTAGAAAGATGTCTACTGTTACCTCTTACCAGGCAATGAGGTGACTGGATTAACTTTTAAGGCTAGGGCCCGTTTCTTTTACCCGTACGCCTCTTGGGAGGATGTCTCACTAGGGAGTTGAATATTGTATAGTCAAAACTGGTAAGTCTTTAGTTTGAACTGTTAAGCAAAGACAATTTGTGGCATGGTTCCTAGAAAAGGGTTGTCCCACTTGCCATCACGTATGCACAAGGTTAGTGAGATCCAGACACCGGTCTCCAAGAAGCCTTACAGTATTTCATTGGAGTAGGACCTATTTTAAGAACCTCTACCCAAAGGCATTTATTTCAAGTAAAACTCAGGCTATTGCCATCTACTTTTTTCTAAATCCCTTCACTTGACATTGGGGAGAGGATCTGGTCCGTCGGCTAAACTGCCGACTTTGGTGCAGGAAACCAGCGTTCGAGCCCCGAGATCGCGTCCACATCCTGTGATTCTGGGCAAATCACCTAATCTCCCTGTGCCTGAATGTGTAATGTAAATACGGTGCTCATGTAAAGCGCTCCAATACCTTCGGGTCGAGTTCGCGCTATATAAATATGCAAAAAAAATAATTGGTGAAACACACCTCTAGGTTTTACGCATAATAAAGGAGATTATAAAGCCTAACATTTTTAATCAATTATGGTCCTATTCATATATGGTTAGTAACATCCTGGCAGTTCTAACTACTCTCTATTGTGTCCTGTATCAAATTTTGTAACCAAAAGGCCTGCAATTCTTGGTGCAAATCAAACCTACTACTCCGTTAACAAGTTTGGTGGGGGCTGGAGGGTGTTGGCAGGAGGTGCTTACTACAATCCTTCTCAGAAATAAGTGATTGGGGAAATCTGCAAGGCATTTGACTGATTAGCCCACACGTTTGTGACACCCTACTGCTAGGGGTAATTTGCTTTTGCATTATTACACACATTTACAGCATGCTTATGTGAAATAGCGCATAATTCTGTGAGATGCAAATCCGCTCCTTCGTGCTATAGTTTGGCACAAAATATACCCTTGCATCAATTTATTTGTACAAGGCCGCATTTGAACAAAAGCATTGCAAACAGCAGTTCGTGTTTTGTTGTTCTTGTGGGTTTGTTGTATATTTTTTACCTCAAGTGGTGCATAATTACATAAAACGGTGCAATGGCATATTTTGGGGGATTTCGCATAACATGACATTCCTGGAATTATATGAAATACTCCTTTGCAATTTAATTTTAGTAGATGTCTAACTACTGTCTATATTTGACCCCAAGTGGACCAACGTTCTGGCGGAAAACTATTTGGTTACCTGATGTTTTATCTTCAGGTTGTCTGTCCCGCTTTGGTATAAGTGCTAGACGTAATGGGTATAAGCTTGCTTTTGTGTTCAGTGTTTGAGTATCAGTGAGGATCTCATGACAGAAATACGTGCTAATTAATTTTAGTTCTTCACAATATAAAATGTAAATGATTCAGGGATGGCGTGTGTGCCTCCCAGAAAGCCAGATTGAAGCTTTTGTTGGGACTCTGACACACACCTGCTCCTGCTCTCCCATAACTTGAAAGCTTACCAGATGACAGCTGTGCTTTACTTGGTGTTTTGCACATGTTGCTGGGTCCCATGGAAGTGTTGGGGTACTGTTAACCACACTCATTCATCCACTGTTTTCTGACTTTCTGGGAAGACAGGAGTGCCATGGACTGGGCTTGGGTAGACCGTCCTTATGCCTTATTTGAACTGTTCTCATCTGCTGGAGCTCTGCCCTCTGGGAATGAAGTATTGGCCTTGGTGCTTAAAGGTTAAGTCCCAATTTTTTATCCCTCTGATCTATGCTGCCCATCTGCTGATGTTCTACATTTTTTTATTATTTTAAAAAAGCATTCGCAAAGTTTTGGTGTTGTGGACCCTACATTATCTGTTTTGGGGTTTATCAATCAATCAATCAATATAAACTTAATTCGGATACAAATACATATCCATAAAAGTGCAGACAAACAGCAGCATATTCACCGAAAGATATCAGCAACAAAAGGACAGTTAAAAAGAATCCAGTTGAAATTAAAATGAGCCCTCCAGTAGTACAGTACACAAGATAGAAAGTGCAGAATCCATTAAAATGACATATATCTTAAAAGTTAAAATATCAAGGTAAAATACAAAGGATTCAGCAAGGGCACATAGAGTTACGAGTACGTACCGCCGCCTTCAAGAAAGAGCAAACCCGAAAGGTTAGCTCATCATTTTTTAAAGCAATGACCTTCCCATATGCAGCCTTATAGTCAGTCTACAGTGAGGCTTTCAAATACGGAAGTAAAAAACTTTTAGTGAGTATTGAATAATAGCAGCAGAAAAATAAAAAGTGCAACATCAATTGTTTCTGTTGGCTATTACATGGACATGGCAGTAGATCAAGGTTAGAGGTAAACCCAGCGGGAAAGGAGAGCATAAATTTCATGGTGTCAGTCCTCAGCCGGAAGAGTAGCCCCCTTTCCCAGCTACTAATTGGTTTTAATAAATAGCTAGAAGGTGTACGTGAAACATTCTCAATACACATATACCTAGCGACTGACACTTTCTTGCGCTCTTCATCCAATCTGGCATCCCTATAGAATGCATAGATAGCCATCTGAAGGGATTTACTGCTAATAGTGCTGAGGTCTAAAGGATTTAAAAATAAGTGTTCGCAATTCACACTGGATAAACTTTTGTGTACCGCTGCCAACCAAGGTATGTTCATTCCCTTATCACATTTCAAACCGTCTGACATTATCTCTCTGGTTAGTTGGGCCGCGGGATTTCTCCAAACTCTCAGCCAAAATAATGCTTGGCGAGCCTTAATGTAATCTTCAATATATGGCAGGTTAAGTTCACAGTGACAGGCATATTTAGAAGAAAAAATAGGTGCACCCAGGATTTTACGACAGAATCTATTCGCCTCATCCTGGATGATTCCACTATCAGTATGTCCCCAAACTTCAGCGCCATAAGTGGCAATAGGTATACATTGGAGTCTAAAAATTTTAACAGTGGCAGACACCACCTCTGTATTCCGCGGCTTTGATAGCCTGAGTATCGTGTTAGTAGAGTTTGTGAACTTCCTCCTGCAATAAGCCACATGGTCCGCCCATAATCCATTTGAGGCAAATACCAGACCAAGATATGGGAAAGTGCGAGTGCTCTGTAAACTATTAGAATTTAAAACTATTGATGACTTAAAATACTTCTTTGACCCACACGCCATTAAAAAAGATTTTTGGAAATTAGTGCATAAATCCAAGGCGGCCATAAACTCTACAAAACCACGCACCAAAATGCGAAGGGCTTTTGGGGTGCGGCCCATCAGCACCGCGTCATCGGCATATAACCGGGCCGGAAGTTTATTGCCGTTAATGCGTGGGACGTCTTGGGTCAATGTTATCAGAGACTTATTCAAATCGTTGATATACAAGATAAATAAAAGAGGGGCCAGGACGCATCCTTGCCTGAACCCTCTACCAACTTCAATAATTTTTGAGACCTCCCCGTCCCTGCTTATGCGCACCCGGGCGTGTAGGTCTTTATGCAAATAAGCTAAAAAGGATACAAGGGACTCATCCAGGCCATAGTTTAAAAGGGTAGTTGTTAGAAAACCCCGGGCAACCGGGGTTAGCAGTCACCCGGTGTTTCCCAGCACAAGGGGTAGCTTGGCTCGAGCGGTCGGGAGTCAGGCACCGTGTTAAGCGTACGTCACACCCTCACAATAACCATGCGTGCATCCGTTCCAAAAACGACACTACACCGTAAAAATTTATGAAAATATATTGGTGTTTATCTTGTTTTCTCTTAGTTGCAGGTTAAATAAATAATAACACACTTACAGTACACAAAGCTTCTTCTGTAAAAAGGGTAGGTCAAATAAATAAGCTCAGATCATAAATAATCAATGAATAAATAGATGTGCATAAAATACATAGGCAAATAAATACTGCGAGGGAATAAATACTGTGAGACAATAAATAGGATAAATACAAAGAATACAATACTCTCAATAAATATAAGCCATCAGACCACTTTCAAATCAGGTCACATTTGTGAGGTACTAAGGGTTGATTTGGCCCAATCACAGCTTGTGGTTATGTGGATGGCCTGAGGGTGTCTCACCTAGCTTGGATAAGGCTGAGGCTAAAACTGAGGTAGATCAAGGGCAATCTAGGAATCTGGCTCTCCCAAACTACACAACCCCTCACACAGGTCACTGTCTCAGTCTCAGTCCACCCCTGGCACTCCCAGGCTGGTCCTAACACCTCTCTAGCCCCTAGGATGGTCTCTTAGGGCTCCACAGGGCCTTAGGCGCCCTCTATTCCACTTACTGCCCTCTTTATGAACTTCCGACTCCGCCGGAGTCGTGTCGACGCCGTGAGGCGGTTCCGGATCGATGTCGGCGGGCGGCCTCGATTCGATGTCGGTCTCCGGCGTCACAGGGACACGATCTCCCTACTTCCGGGTGTCTCCGGAGTGCGACCTCCACTCCCGACCTCCGGTGCTCTTCCCTTCAGGTTCCGGCGACTCCGGAGTGCGATCTCCACTCCCGACCTCCGGCACGATTCACCTTGGTCTCCGGCGACTCCGGAGGGCGGACTTCACTCCCCCGTCGACGCCGCACACTCGACCTCAGGTGACTTCCTCCTCGACCTCTGGTGTCTCCACGACCTCCGTCGGCGCCCTCTCTCGACCTCTGGCGGCTCCGGGTACGACGTCTGCTTTCCAGTCAGCGCCGCTTCTTCACCTCCGGCCCCAGGTCTCTAGGCTTCTCGGCGTCGGACTCCAGGAAGATACCAATAGACAGGTCAGGAACTTGCTGTTTTTTACTTTCAAGGCCTGTTCCGGCTGTTCAGGTCCTTGAGTTGGTTCTTCTTGACTTTATCCCACACAGGGCTCTAGGCTGGGCTCAGTCAGTAGGGACTAGTATCAAGGGTGGGTTTCTGGACCCCACTCCAGGCACAAGTTTCCACCCCTGCTGCCTCACTCCTTCCTCCTTCAGTGTTGTGCTGCTCTCCCTTCACCAGTCAGGTGCCAACTGCCAACTCCAACTGCCAACTCTGAGCTGGCTTCCCAACATTCTAAACCTGCCTCACACTGTCACAGGGTTCTAGAATGTTCTGGAAGGTACTAGTAGGTTCCAGTGATGTCACAGGTGACAATGGGTGGCCACCATTTTGTGTTTCAGGCCCTCAGACAGAAGTTCCAGGGGTAGGGAAAATGGCTCCCTGACCCTGCATCAACACTAAAAAGTCTGGTGGTTCCCAAAAAGGAAAAATACTAACAGGGTTTGAGGCAAAAGTGGGACAAAATAAATAATGATGAGGAGGGACCACCCAAAGGGCTGACAGGTCTAACACGCGTCCCCCCCCAGCTGAAAGTGGGGAGAGCTACCCAACCCCTTGGGAGTTCTCATCACTAAGGCGGAAATACCTTGAGAGACCGTCTGCATTGGCGTGGTCCACTCCAGGCCGATGTTCCACCTGAAAGTCCATTCCCTGTAGGGAGATAGACCACCTTAACAACTTGGGATTCTCCCCCTTCATCTGCATCAGCCAACGAAGGGGTCTGTGGTCGGTCTGAACTAGGAAGTGCGTGCCAAACAGGTATGGCCGCAGCTTCTTCAGAGCCCATACCACTGCAAAGGCTTCACGCTCTATTGCACTCCACTTCTGTTCCCTGGGAAGTAGTCTCCGGGATAGGAAGACCACGGGTTGATCCAGACCCTCTTCATTGAGTTGCGATAACACTGCCCCAATGCCATGTTCCGATGCATCCGTCTGGACAATGAACTCCTTGGAAAAGTCTGGGGCCCGTAGGACCGGGGCCTCGCACATGGCTTGCTTCAGTTTCACAAAGGCCTGCTGACAAGCCTCCGTCCAGACTACCCGTCGAGGTTGTTTCTTGGACGTAAGCTCCGTGAGGGGGGCCACAATGGTACCGTATCCCTTCACGAAGCGGCGGTAATATCCGGTGAGGCCCAGAAAAGCTCGGACCTCAGTCTGAGTCTTGGGGGGTTCCCAGGCCATGATGGCCTCGATCTTCGCCTGGAGGGGTTGCACCGCTCCCCTACCCACCAAGTGTCCAAGGTACACTACCGACCCCTGCCCGATCTGGCACTTGCTGGCCTTGATCGTTAAACCAGCTTGTCTCAGGGCCTGGAGAACAGCTTGCAGGTGACGCAAATGATCCTCCCAGCTGTTACTGAAGACGGCTATGTCATCCAGATAAGCAGCAGAGAAACTCTCCATTCCAGTGAGGATCTGGTTCACCAGACGCTGAAACGTGGCAGGTGCGTTCTTGAGCCCAAAGGGCATCACACAGAACTGGTAGTGGCCTTTGGGCGTGGAGAAGGCTGACCTTTCCCTAGCTCCGTCAGTCAGAGAGATCTGCCAGTACCCAGAAGTAATGTCAAAGGTACTTAGATATTGGGCAGCTCCCAGCCGGTCAATCAATTCATCCGCCCTTGGGATCGGATGAGCATCAGTCTTGGTTACTGAGTTCAGTCCCCGGTAGTCCACACAGAACCTCAGTTCCGGTTGGGCACCCGGTGGTGCGGCTTTTGGTACTAGCACCACCGGACTGGACCAGGGGCTGCTGGAAGGTTCGATCACTCCTAGCTCCAGCATCTTAGTGACTTCACTGTGAATGCTGGCCTTCACCTTGTCTGACATCCGGTAGATCTTGGACTTCACAGGTGGGCTGTCTCCTGTGTCCACATCATGGACGCACAGGTGAGTCCTACCCGGAACAAGGGAGAACAAAGAAGAGTACTGTCCCAGGACCTGGCGGCAGTCCTCCTGCTGTTCAGGAGTTAGAGATGGGGAGAGAATCACTCCCTCCACCGACCCATCCTTCTCTTGAGACGCAAATAAAACGGGGAGAGGCTCGCTTTCCACGTCCTCTGCTCCGTCAGTCACCATCATCAAAATGACTTCGGGCCTCTCGTGGTGTGGTTTGAGGCGGTTGGCATGCAGCACCCGTAGGGGCTGACGAGGGGTCTTAAGATCCACCAAGTAGGTAGCCTTACCCTTCTTCTCCAATACCTCAAAGGGTCCTGACCAGCGATCCTGGAGGGCGCTAAGCTCTCCTGGTTCGATCACCCACACCTTCTGGCCAGGCTCCAATTCCACCGGGTGAGCGTTGTGGTCATACCACGCCTTCATTACTGCTTGGCTGGCCTCCAAGTTGTCAGAAGCTTGCTTCCACAACTTAGCCATTTGGCTTCGGAAGGCCAGCATGTAGCTCACCACGTCCTGGGGAAGCTTTCTGGGAGTTCTTTCCCATCCGTCTCTCACCAGGCTGAGAGGTCCACGCACAGGGTGCCCATACAAAAGCTCGAAGGGGCTGAAGCCCACTCCCTTCTGTGGCACTTCCCTGTAAGAAAACAATAGACAGGGTAGGAGGACATCCCATTTCCTCCGCAGGCTTTCAGGCAGACTTCTGATCATGCCTTTCAAGGTTTTGTTAAACCTCTCCACCAGACCATTGGTCTGGGGGTGGTAAGGAGTTGTGAACCGGTAGGTCACTCCACACTCCTTCCACATGGCCCGCATGTATGCTGACATGAAGTTGGTCCCCCTGTCGGACACAACTTCCTTGGGAAAACCCACTTGGGTAAAGATTCCCATCAGGGCCCTAGCCACAACAGGTGCTGTAATGGTCCTTAGAGGTATAGCCTCTGGGTACCGTGTGGCATGATCCACCAGAACCAGGATAAACCTGTGACCAGCTGTAGTAGGCGGATCTAATGGACCCACAATGTCGATGCCCACCCTTTCAAAGGGGGTGCTAACGACAGGAAGTGGTTCCAGGGGAGCTTTCAGCTTCACCCCTGTTTTCCCACTGGCTTGGCAAGACACACATGTCCGGCAGTAGGTGTCGGACGACACTTTCATTTGAGGCCAATAAAAGTGTGGGACAAGATGGGCGAAGGTCTTGTCTTGCCCCAGGTGTCCTGCCAAGGGGATCTCCTAAGCCAATTCCAGTAGGAAGGCTCTGTAACGTTGAGGGACTACTAAGGCTCGTGACGATCCATGTAGGGGTGCCTTGGGTTCACTGTAGAGGAGACCATCCTCCCAGTAAAGGTTGTAGTTCCCCTCAACGTTCCCTGCTGCCTGGGCTTCGGCCTGTCGCCTCAGTCCCTCAAGGGTAGGGCACTCCCTCTGGCCCTTGCAGAATTCCTCCCTGGTCGGCCCTCCCTCCACGTGCCACTCGGCTGGGATGGGTAGGTCCTCCAGTTTGGTAACATCCCCCACCGCGGACTCCTGGTCCACCACCTCCGGTGGCCTATCCGTCACACGGGGCGCGGATGCCGAGGCAGGCTCCTCCTGTCCTCGGTTCTTCCCTTGGTCGGCAGCTGGCTGTGCCTTTGTTCCAGGCTCCAGTCGAAACAAACTCCCTCTCCGGGTAGTCGCGGACCCTGTGCTAACACAGGCCCAGTCAGGTGTACCCAGCATCTCAGCATGAGTCCGGTATTCCACCTCCTCCCAAGCATTGTGCTCCATGTCATTCCCCAGTAGACAATCGACCGGCACGGCAGGGCTTACGGCAACTCGAAGTGAACCTGCAACCCCCTCCCATTCAAAGGGAACCTCGGCCACCGGATAGTGGCCGGTTCTGCCGTCAGCCATCGCGGCTGGGTGGAGTACATCGGGAATTACCTGCTCTGGAGACACCAGTTGGCTACGTACCATAGTCATACTGGCTCCTGTGTCTCTCAGAGCCTCCCCTCTTTGGCTGTTGATGGTGACCCACTGCCCATACTTTATGGTATTTGCGGGCACCTGGATCTTAGGAACCATCTCCCGTTCTCCCAGGGACACTAAAGTGACACCCGCCCACTCCCTTCCCTTAGTTAAGGGCATCTCCTCCCCGAGCACTACACTAGCTACTCCGGGGGCCTTTCCTCCAATGGGAGGGGGTGGTCTTTTCGGGCACTTCGCATCTCCCTTATAGTGTCCGACGCCACCGCACTCGAAGCAAAGGACAACCCTTGGCTGCTGACTCTGGCCAGGATTAGGGTTTCTGGGTGGGTTAGCCCTAGGGGTGAATCCTGTTCCCTTTCCTTGGAAGTTATTTTGGGGGCCTTTAGAGAACTCCTTTTTCTTTTCCCCTCCCTCTTTCTTCTGGGGGGCGCCCTGTCCGGCCTTTTGAGTATCCCCTCCAGTCCCCCTTGTGGACACCCGGGTACTAGCCCAAATGTCCGCCTCCTCAGAAAGCTTCCGGGGATTGGTCAGCTTGCTATCCACCAGGTGTTGACGCAGTTCAGGGAAACATTTTTCGAGCAGGTGTTCCTTCAACATTAAATCAAACAACCCCTCGTAGTCCCTCACCTCACTGCCCTGAATCCAACCCTCTAATGCCTTCTTTGCATAGTCCAGGAAATCCACCCAATTCTGTGTGCCCAGTTTGTGGCTACCCCGGAACTTCGGTCTGTACTTCTCGGGTGTTAGTCCAAACTTTCTTACGAGCGCCACTTTCATGGTGGGGTAGTGGGTCTGCTCATCCTGCTCTAGGGCCAATAATGCATCCCTACCAGCTGGAGGCATGTATTTGTACAATCCCCCTCCCCAGTACTTCTCTGGCACCCTATGGGCCCTTAAAGAGACCTCATAGGCCGCTAGCCACTTGGCGATATCGTCGCCCGCACTATAGCTAGCTACTATGTCTTTCGGCAGATAGGGTTTGGGTTCCCTGGTGATTTCTCTACCTTCGCTGCCACCACTAGGAACAGTGTGTGCCCCGACTTGTAGGATCTGGTGATCTATTTCCCTCAGCCTCAACTCGTGAGCCATCCTCTGTCCCTCCTTCTCTTTCTCCAGCTCCGCCAACTTCCATGTGAGCTGTCTTTTCTCCCTCCGGTCAGTTAACTCTGCTTCAGATAAGCCACCGCTAGAGACAGTGCTGCCCTTCCTGGAAAGTGTTCTGGGCCCCGCTAACAGGTTCCCCACCTCAGGTTGGTACAACCCAGCCCCCTCGCTATCAGGCTCTCCATCCCTGTCCTCCTGCTCAGCCTTACTCTCCCGTCGTGCCTCCCCCCAAGCCCTCAAGCTGGTCTGGAGTTCAGCCTTCTTGGCACCTGGGGGACAATACACCCCCTCTCGCTGACAAAACTCTCTGAGTTGGGCCACAGTGTAAGTTTCCAAATCTTCCAACACAAACTCCATTTTGCCCACTCAGAATAGAAGACAGGTGTTTACAGAAGCTATGCAGGGGGGTACCTTTTGTAATACCTCCTCCCACCACCAGAGTAAATTTGGAAAAAACAAAACTCAGAATTAGGAAGTCCGCTTTGAGAAAACTCCCGGTGTAGGCCTATGGACTACCCACAGTTATTGTCGAGTGGACGCAAGCACAGCTCTATCCCACCGCTGAACACCAATTATGTTAGAAAACCCCGGGCAACCGGGGTTAGCAGTCACCCGATGTTTCCCAGCACAAGGGGTAGCTTGGCTCGAGCGGTCGGGGGTCAGGCACCGTGTTAAGCGTACGTCACACCCTCACAATAACCATGCGTGCATCCGTTCCAAAAACGACACTACACCGTAAAAATTTATGAAAATATATCGGTGTTTATCTTGTTTTCTCTTAGTTGCAGGTTAAATAAATAATAACACACTTACAGTACACAAAGCTTCTTCTGTAAAAAGGGTAGGTCAAATAAATAAGCTCAGATCATAAATAATCAATGAATAAATAGATGTGCATAAAATACATAGGCAAATAAATACTGCGAGGGAATAAATACTGTGAGACAATAAATAGGATAAATACAAAGAATACAATACTCTCAATAAATATAAGCCATCAGACCACTTTCAAATCAGGTCACATTTGTGAGGTACTAAGGGTTGATTTGGCCCAATCACAGCTTGTGGTTATGTGGATGGCCTGAGGGTGTCTCACCTAGCTTGGATAAGGCTGAGGCTAAAACTGAGGTAGATCAAGGGCAATCTAGGAATATGGCTCTCCCAAACTACACAACCCCTCACACAGGTCACTGTCTCAGTCTCAGTCCACCCCTGGCACTCCCAGGCTGGTCCTAACACCTCTCTAGCCCCTAGGATGGTCTCTTAGGGCTCCACAGGGCCTTAGGCGCCCTCTATTCCACTTACTGCCCTCTTTATGAACTTCCGACTCCGCCGGAGTCGTGTCGACGCCGTGAGGCGGTTCCGGTTCGATGTCGCTAGCCGGCCTCGGGTCGATGTCGCTGGGCAGCCTCGATTCGATGTCGGTCTCCGGCGTCACAGGGACACGATCTCCCTACTTCCGGGTGTCTCCGGAGTGCGACCTCCACTCCCGACCTCCGGTGCTCTTCCCTTCAGGTTCCGGCGACTCCGGAGTGCGATCTCCACTCCCGACCTCCGGCACGATTCACCTCGGTCTCCGGCGACTCCGGAGGGCGGACTTCACTCCCCCGTCGACGCCGCACACTCGACCTCAGGTGACTTCCTCCTCGACCTCTGGTGTCTCCACGACCTCCGTCGGCGCCCTCTCTCGACCTCTGGCGGCTCCGGGTACGACGTCTGCTTTCCAGTCAGCGCCGCTTCTTCACCTCCGGCCCCAGGTCTCTAGGCTTCTCGGCGTCGGACTCCAGGAAGATACCAATAGACAGGTCAGGAACTTGCTGTTCTTTACTTTCAAGGCCTGTTCCGGCTGTTCAGGTCCTTGAGTTGGTTCTTCTTGACTTTATCCCACACAGGGCTCTAGGCTGGGCTCAGTCAGTAGGGACTAGTATCAAGGGTGGGTTTCTGGACCCCACTCCAGGCACAAGTTTCCACCCCTGCTGCCTCACTCCTTCCTCCTTCAGTGTTGTGCTGCTCTCCCTTCACCAGTCAGGTGCCAACTGCCAACTCCAACTGCCAACTCTGAGCTGGCTTCCCAACATTCTAAACCTGCCTCACACTGTCACAGGGTTCTAGAATGTTCTGGAAGGTACTAGTAGGTTCCAGTGATGTCACAGGTGACAATGGGTGGCCACCATTTTGTGTTTCAGGCCCTCAGACAGAAGTTCCAGGGGTAGGGAAAATGGCTCCCTGACCCTGCATCAACACTAAAAAGTCTGGTGGTTCCCAAAAAGGAAAAATGCTAACAGGGTTTGAGGCAAAAGTGGGACAAAATAAATAATGATGATGAGGGACCACCCAAAGGGCTGACAGGTCTAACAGTAGTCCACAGCCGAGACCTGTTAACAAAGTCGAAGGCCGACGTGAGATCCATGAATGCCAAATATATAGGTGTTTTCTTAGCTACATTATATTTGCCAATAATCAAGTTGAGGTTGAGGCATTGTTCAACAGTACCGATATTACTCCTAAACCCCAACTGGCAAGGATGTAAAATCTGACACTCCTCGGCCCATGACCTAATTTTGTTATACAGGACCCTCCCCAAACTTTTCAGCGTATTCTCAATCAGGGAGATCGGCCTGTAACAACTCTGGTCTGAGCGGTCCCGCTTTTTAAAAATAGGCACAATAATACTGGAGGACCAAGTATGGGGTATAGGGGAGTTAGTTAAATTATTAAAAGCATTCAACAATAGGGGCGCCCAAAAATCAGGGTGACTTTTGATAAGGTCGATGGGCAAGCCATCTGGGCCAGGGGCTTTACCTCCCAGACTCTGATCGATAGCCTCCTCTACCTCCGATATGTCAATCGAAACCCTGTTAGTCATTATATGCTCATTGATGATTATAGGTACAGCCGGAGCAGAATAGATCTTACTAAAATGCGCTTCCCAAGACTCACTAGAGATATTGCAACTAATAGGAGACATAGGGTTCCCTAGAGACCTCATGCCTTTAACGGCCGACCAAAAATCCTTACCATTTTTTAACGCGGTGGCCCGTGCAAGATTGTCCCAATGCTCTCTTATGATTGCCTCCTTTCTAGTTGCTATAGCTCTTTTATAACATAATCTGAGTGATTTAATAAGGGAACTATCTCTGGGTTTGTTAACAAGTGCCCTGCGCAGGGCTCTATTAGCTGAGGAGCAATCAACATTGAACCAACCTGGGTCCAGGTGGGCTTTCTTATTAGGCCTAGACAACAAGGTTTTAACTCCTGCATAAAGCTGTGAGAAGGCGACGACTACCTCCGGGTTATGTTCCTTAAACGACAAACAAGTGTCGATCAATTCAGGGTGAGTTCTTACCATCCTGCCAAATATGGCTTTGTTGTCTATTCCACGCCAGACCAATCTGAGATTGTCAGTAGAGGGGGACAAGTCCCTAGCACCACACTCTATATCATAGATTGGTCTAGACATAGAACTCAGGGTTAGATTGACAGCGTTGTGATTCCCCCTGTAGTGTGGGAATCACCTCCGCTTTTAATACACAATTCCCTAAAGGGGCATTAGTAAAAATATAATCAATAGTGGAAGTCGAGCCCCTGCCTCTATAGGTGGGTTCAATATGGCCCGGTCTAGTCGACACTTCTGCGAGCTCCATTACGTTTGTAAAGTTATTAATACTTAGGAGGTCTAGTAATTGGGCCCCCCTATGACATAATGGTGCCATGTTCGTAGGATAGATAGCAGAGTTGATGCCCCTTTGGGGTTTATGTAGTTAAGTGCTTTTTGTCTCTTGTAAATTATTTCGAGATCGCACACACAGGTGGGCGGGTTAAGCATTAGGAATTCACTGAAGTGTCCAATGGTGGATGGCTAATTGCAAGTAACTTTTCTCTTATCACTAGTCTTTATCTCCTATCATCTAACCTCTTGGGTACAGGTTTTAAGATCACCTCTCCCCAGCACGTTCCTCCTCCTTTCCTCTAAGATAAGGCTCTGCATTAAATAAACAAGCATTGACATAGCCAATAGGTCTCGCTTTTGGGACCTTATAAGTATTTAGTTATGCAGCACAATATCCTTGGTGCAACAACATTAACTGTTGCATGGTTAAACACTTATAAGGCCCCAAAGGCGAGTCCTATGGGCTATGCCAATGCTTTTTTTTGCTTTTTTTGTTTTTAAAGGTCAAGCAGTGCTATAAGGCGCCGGCTGCCACTTAGAGGTAGAGAGAGAGGTGGGTAGAGAGAGAGAGAGGTGGGTAGAGAGAGAGGTGGGTAGAGAGAGAGGTGTGTAGAGAGAGGTGTGTAGAGAGAGAGGTGTGTAGAGAGAGAGGTGTGTAGAGAGAGAGGTGTGTAGAGAGAGAGGTGTGTAGAGAGAGAGGTGTGTAGAGAGAGAGGTGTGTAGAGAGAGAGGTGTGTAGAGAGAGAGGTGTGTAGAGAGAGAGGTGTGTAGAGAGAGAGGTGGGTAGAGAGAGAGGTGGGTAGAGAGAGAGGTGGGTAGAGAGAGAGGGGTAGAGAGAGAGGTGGGTAGAGAGAGAGAGAGGGGTAGAGAGAGAGAGAGGGGTAGAGAGAGAGAGAGAGGGGTAGAGAGAGGTAAAGAGGTAGAGTAAGATAGATGGAGAGAGAGAGGGAGAGCGCTGCGTAGGCGAGACCTAAAAACGGGGTGAGAGGTCAGGAAGAGGGAAGTGTGAATCTTTCAGTTTTTTTCCAGGGACACCATGTTGTCTCAAAACTGGCCTGTTTTATCTTTACAACAGACAGAGAGACTTTCTCTTTTGTACTAGAGCTGCTGTTGGCTTCCTTTGCGATTCGGACAGTTAAATTAAGAACCTTTCCTTTTTCCTCCCAGGCATGCTGACCATCCCACTTAAAAATCCAGATTTCTATGTACTTTGTACATGATCTATCATGGAATATGGAATATATGTTGCATTTCTCTGTAATGCCTCTATTGAGATTTGCAATAAAACCCTTTAACTTTTTTTGATCTAGAACTCAGTACTGGAGTGGTCCTAGTTTCTATTTTAATTACTTGAGATTATGGACCTGATGACAATGAGAGTGGTGACTTAATACAAGATCATGGCTGCCAGAGCTGAGCTGCCAAAGGTAAATATACGGATGACCCAAATATTGGGGTGCAGTACATTATTAGGATTCAGCTCCCTAGAGTCACAAATATATTGCATAAAATTATAGCAGACTCTGCATTGCTGGGACTTGTTAACAATACATCTACCACACAGCATTTTCGTTCTGCTGAAAAATGTTAATAAGACGTCCTTTATGACATTGTTCAAACATGTATTTCATGAGCAGGCTCATCAGTAAGAGGCAGAACATCAACAGGCAGACTACGAATAAAGTGATCACAACACAAAGCATGCAGTATTCACAGGGGTTGCAAAATAATATAATGTACTGCTTTCAAACACGTGTATAGGTTTTCAATGGCGTTAAGCAATACAATTATAAATGTTGATTGGAAAGCATGAAGAACAATGAAAATCATTGCTAAGCAGCAAGGAAATGTTTCTTATTCCACTAAGAGTGGAGTGTATTTTTTATCAAAACATTTCAAATCGGACTATGAAAGAAGAAATTGCTTATTAACCAACATCTTTGAATGTAACAAAAATGTTATCAAATCGATGAAGATACAGATTAGTTGTGGTAATTGGAAGTGCACCCATAATATAATAAATTGACAAGCATGATTTTCAGTGGAGTTCCAGTAATACAAGAAAATATATACAAAACTGATCTTAGATACAAATGAGGACCTTAGTGTAAGCTACTAAATCTATTTTTTAGTTTGCAATTTGTTATGTGGTTTACTTGACCTCTGAGCACAAATATATTTGTAAATTTACATTTGTAATTGAAAAGTTTGACAGCGCAAGGAAAAACATAACTTGATGAGCTACTCAGAAATGTAGCAAATGCAGGATCTTTGTATTGTATATGTTGTGAAAAATATAAAGATATGTTTTTTGCTCGAAACATTTTTCCTGTTCCAAAGAAATACACGTCTAAGCCACAAATTAAAAAAATATATTAGCGAGGGGTCCGTCACACGACAACGTCAGTGGTTTTAATTTGAACATGTCTGTCTGTACCATGTCAAGTGCAACTGTTTCGCAGTGCTTCAGGCCACAGTGCACTAAACGCTCACTAGTGGAATAAAATATGATAGGCAAGTACCAAGTTCGGAACCTAAGCCATCCTTTAGTAGTCGGTAAACTTAGTACTATTCAAATGGGCAATAACACCCGCTATTAATAATGTTTAGAAATGGCTGAAGTGTGGTATGAAAAGCTTTAAGTCGATGTTGCCATTGCAATCGGGTACGTGTTTTCTTAATAAACATAAAACAGCTTTAGCTGAAACAGTATTACACCACTGTCTGCAGACAACAGTGTTCACATGACGTACCAAGCTTCACACAGGAACCCAGCAAACACAAATATTATGCATCTAGAAAAATCCAGACAATGCGGGGCAAGTGAACCAGCAGTCCAAATATAGTGGTGGTTATCTTTTGAGGGCGAGAGTCGAAACATAGTACTTTCCGCTGCTACGGCAGGCAGCAAGGCACACAAGCGGCTTTTCAGACCAACCCAGCGAGGAAGAGGTGAATGCATAAACGTCAAGGGCCGATGTGGGGGAAGCACACATGTTCTTACGGAAGTAAAAATGATACAGACCTGTTAGAATTTAAGTGGCTCAGGCGAGACCTAATGAAGATACTTCTCAAGTTCAGAATTGTCCTTTGTATGCTTGTTTAGAGTGACTCTACTGGGAAGAGAGTGATATTCTGAAAAATAAATTTGATTTGTGTGATTATTTCCATGAAGCCGCTCTATGCCTTGGACTGAAGCATCTTGCGTGTGTGGCTTCCTATATTTTTGGCTGTGCATGACTAAGTTTTAAGATCAAGTCTCCTTAATAATGAAACCCTACAATAACCAAATATCTGAGGGCCAGGTCAAGTTATTCCATTAAGTTGTTAGGATAAGATTTCGCTCCACTCAAATAGTATCGTCTGACTGTCTGGGAGGAAATACAAAGGGAGGAGAATATTTTTCATTATGTTTTGCACTGAAGACACAGGTTGCTGGGATGGGTTACTGTGTAGTCTTCTTTTTTTTTTTTTCATTGGGGAGTCTTGGATGGAATTTTTTAGACTAGATGGGTTCTGCACACTTTCACTTGTGTCTGTTACTCTCTCTGCAGCTGATTTACATGCATTGGATGAACACGCTGATGGGATACTGTGGACCATACAAGTACCAGACCCAGTACTGCGAGAAGCTGCGGGCCTATGTAAAGGACAACCTAGCCTGGATGCAGGAGCAGATGCAGTCTGGAGAAGATCCAGAGTACTGGCATCAGGTGGGTCAGTTGGAAAGGTTTGGGATATGAGGGAGGAATGGTGCAAAGTATTCAGTTGGGATCAGGTTGGTCCATTTCTTGTTTCCTTGACCACCCATATTCCTTTCCGGCTGCTAATGGGTGGTGCTTCCTTGGCTTTGAGATTTAAATCGCCTTTTCATGAGGAGCGGTCTTGCATAACTTCCATGCTTCCACTGCCTCCACCACACACTCCTTCGGCACTGCCTTCTTCCCAACATATTTATTCATTTCTTCTTATTTCATTGCTGGTTGATTCTGCCATTTCGGATTACCTTTGCTACCCTGAGTTTTGATTTGTCTGGAGTAGTTCCCTTTAGCCAGATCCCCCCCCCCACTCTCACTCCTGTGGAGTTGGGGACTGGCTCCTCCGACCTTTTCTTGCCATTTACACTAATCAGTCCATGTTTTATCCTTCCCACATCGCTCTGAAATGAACAGTGGAAAAAAGTGCTTCTAAACCACTCCTTTACCATTTTTGAAGCTTTACGTATGTGAAATGTTGACACAGAAATAGGCTTTTCTTTTGTTAGCAGTGCAAAACCACTTCAGGAAAGGTTTTGCTCAAAAGGATTTATTCACTCACTGGTTTCCGTAGGAATAGAGCTGCTCCGATAGGTGGGAAGTGGACACTCCAGGGTGGAAATGTACTGAAGGTTTGTGGGGAAACCTAAAGGTTTGTGGCCATTCACAAATCAATTTGACCCGTTTCCACCCCAGGAAAGATTAAATATTTGCTTCTGTAATGTGTCTGTATTTCGGTGCCTCAATTAAAGATTTTTGAAAAATAAAAAAATAAAAATCGCTTCTGTAATTAGAAGAAAAAGTAACCAGTTTGAGAATAAATTTGCGTTGGTGCTGCAGACGATCTCAATTTACATTTGTGAAAAAAATTAATTCTTAAGAACTAATTGATGACGTTGGAGATTTAAGACTGTCCCTGGTAACTTGACCAGTGTCTGAAGTAGAGAAAATAGTCTTGTAAGTCACATGTTCGTTTTAAAGACATGCAGGCACTATTTTGTGGTGCTGCATGTATTTGATCACAACTGAGGTAAAGGATGGAATAGGCACGCAAAGAGCACCTTATTGTTACTGATTCATTATCATTCCAAAGAGGGTAGTGATTAGGTTGGCATGGAGACTGAATTATTCCATAACCAAATAAAAATGGTTTTCCTAATAAGAGGTCAAGAACTAACGCTGCCTTAACACCAGTCTTTTCTGAACCTCAATTTAAATTGAGTGAACATGGATTTAAGTATTGGATGATCACAAACGGCATCAAATATGCTTCCTTCTGACCGTCCTCCGTCCCTTTTTCTGTGACTGATCAGGCGCTCTCATACTGCCTATGTATTTTGTGGGACAGAATGTGTCACGATAAGTGTATTGCCTGTGTTAGATGTTAGAGACAGGCGTACCTGGCTTTCATTGTCTCTTAATGCTGGAGCATCTTTCTAACAGTCTACCATTCCTAACTCTGTCCGTCCTCCATTCATAACAGTTCTCGCTCCTTGCTTTATTCCTTCTAGCCTATGCCTGCTCCTTACTTCTGTCTCCTGCAGCCATTTTTTCGTTTTGGTTCCTGCAACCATGCGCCTGAAGCGGGATACCAACTATCGCATGCTTTCCTCACTCCCTGAATCCCCTTTTCCACTCTCCTATCAAGTGCAGCATTTTGAGATGGCATTTGAGCTGCATGGAGTGCTGCACTTGTATCAATGTGATATAACACAGATCTGTATGTACGTATGTGAATGTCAGCTGCTCTGTATGTATGAGTATACTGAAGGTTTGTGCAAACAGGTGACAGTTTTTCTGCTGGTCTATTTATTTGCGTAGGTATGTTGCTGTCTGTAAATTTTCTTTGCCAGTCCCTGCACAGATACTGTGTGTGCACTGTTCAAAAATAAAACTTGTTGGCTTTGCCAATGCTTCTCTTTCATTCCGGTTCTTATCATAACAATAAAGCATTTTGGGGTTTTTCCACATCTGAATGACTCACTCTTGCCATTTTAACCTTCTAAACACACTTTGCTCTTACGTGCTCCTGAAGTCAATTGTTCATGAAAGTTTATTTAGTCTGGTTTCGGTACATGGCGTCTTGGAGAGGAGGTGGGGTTGGCGTTACACTGACTCTTCCTAGCCAGTTAATATAATGATATTTTATTTAACTTTTACAGTTTGGTGTTTCAGGAACATCAGTTAAGAATCCATTTAATTCTGTAATCTCTGCTTCCTTTGGTTCCACATTCTTCCTGGTAAAGGCTGTGGGTGGTTGCATAATGCCTGCTGTGTTCGTTGGTAATCTAGAAGGCATTATCCATGCATGACATTAATTTAAAAAAGCAACTGTGCCCCTCCATTGTAGGGTGCTCTTGTGTCCGTGTTTGGGAGTTCTTCCCTCCAACACTACTATTTCCATGCAGCAGACATGAATTTATTTATTTATTGATAATGTTTTATATAGTGTGAATGTGACCCACGAGAGTATCAGAGCGCTTTACAGTATACAGTTATAAAATATAAAGATATGAGGTAATATAGGCATTTAGTATTCGTCATTACGTACAAAACAGATATATAATAAATGGGTAACATAGGTGACCCGTCGACGATACATGATGAACCCAGAGGGCAACAAAACATTCCACTATATACAGTTATTGAACATTAGGTGGTTGTGGTAATAAGCATACATATAATATTCTCCTTGCAACCGCAAGATGTAGGCAGTGATAAGAGGTTTGTATAGGTGACTCGATGTCTGCATAGAATCAAGTCTTAGGACGTGAATTTGTTCATTAGAAGTATTTTTACTTCTTTTTTGAAGGCGGTAAATGACCAGATTCCACGTACCCCTGGAGGTAAGGAGTTCCAGATCTTTGGAGCAATCCCTGAGAACGCTATGCAACCAGTTCTCCTTTTATGACAGGATTGTGGTTTCAGAAGTAAAGTACTTGCGCTTCGTAATTGTCTGCAACCTCCTGATCGTTCTAGCTTTAGAGCTAAGTAACTGGGTGTATTGTTATGGAGTGCTTTATGGGTCATGCAGGCAACCTTTAGGTGTATTCTTGCCTCGTATGGAAATCAATTCAAAGCTCTCAAGGTCGGAGAAATGTGGCTATTTCTTTTAGTTCCTGATACCAGTCTTGCCGCAGAATTAAATGTTGCCCTCAGTGGAGCTAGCTGGTATTTGGGGGTACAGCAGAGGGTGGTGCTTCCATAGTTTAATCTTGGTAGCATTAGGGCTTGCACTGCCATTTTTAGGTCGGGCTGAGGGAGGAATGGCTGGAGTTTCCTTAGTATGCTCATTTGGTGATTAGCTCCCTTGGTGGCATTAGTGATGTGCGTCTTCATATTCAAATGTTTGTCTAGGGTGACTCCCAGGGATTTCGCAGAGTCAATGATGAGGGGAGCACAGTCAAAGGAGGGTAGGTGTTTCAGCCTTAGGTCTAACTTAGGTGTGTGATTGGGTGGGGAGATGAGAATGAATTCTGTTTTTCTGGTGTTAAGCATGAGGTGATTGTTAGTGAGAGTTTTGCTTGTTCTGTAGAATAGTGTTGAGGGAAATGAGTCTCCTGGAGTGGAGATTTTCAGATACAGTTGGGTGTCGTCCGCATACAGGTGATATAGAATATTTGCTGATTTCAATGTGTTCGCCAGGGGTTCCATTAGTAGGTTGAAAAGGATGGGTGATAGGGCGGAGCCCTGTGGAACGCCTAGGGTGACCACGGAGGATTGAGAGAGTGAGTTCTTCAGCTTGAATCTTTGTGTTCTGTTATTTAGGAAGGATCGCTCCACCATGTGCGGCTTGGACTCATTCGCCCCTTCTTTAATCTTCATGATTCCTCTAAGTTCCCATATGGATGCTCGTATGCCAAGATTTCGTTAATCATAAATCCCTGTATGAAAAGCTGGTCCTTGCTGTACCTGTATCTACTGCATTGTTGCAGCCATTAATATTCTGGGTAGTTGCTCGTTATACAACAGACTTGTTATATGTAACTTGTCTTAATTGTGCGGAGCTAGGCCTAAGCAATGGAACCTCTACATCTCTCCTGAAACCCCCTCCCCCCCCCCCCCCCGCTCCCCCTCCTACGTCCTGGCTGACATTTCTCTGAAGCGCTTGAGTTTTACTGTATGTTCTCCACAAAACAAACATAGAGATGGTGTGGGCAAATATTGGGGAGGCTGCCATGTGGAAATTGAGTAGCTAAGTGCCTCCCTGTTAACGCACATCTCCCACTACTCTTCTCCTCCCATTCAGAGAAACTTGCCCATAACTGTGATGATAATAACATTGATACTAGCAGTGCAATATTCTTCAAAATACTTCTTGCTTTACATTTCTTAGCAGGGTGTGCAGCTCATCAAAAACCCTAAATAATATCTTTAGAACCCCTTATTAATTAATGATGTGCACCATCATACAATATCTTAATATTGCAATAGCACCCCAAAACATACTGGATTAATTATTGAACCTGTCAGCTAACATAGAATTAGCAATATATCTCAATATAAAAGTGATTACCATAAATAGCTTGCTTATAACGAATCAAAGAAAGGGCTAGACTGTAGAGGAAAAAAGAAGGCATGTATGCTTAACTTGGACATCAAATACCCCCAAACTGACATCATTTGAGCCAATGTCTATTCTGTGTTTCAGAAACAGTACACATGTTAACAACATGGTCGTATTCAAAATTCATATATGTATCTCTATCCCTAGCAATCAGGCATTTCTGTCTCCAAAACATATAAATATAGAATACATGCTGGCACAGATGAAGAAATCTTTGCCGAGTTATTGTAGAGATCTGATCAAAAATAGAATGCCACTCTTCAAAGAGAATTTAATTTAATCATAGTCGTGGAAAGATTCTAAGATCCATGCTGACTAGTAGTCACTCTCCTACTAATCTTCCCCAGAAAAATAGTGGTAATGGTGGTTTTACAAGACAACTTTAGCTTGTAATGCAACTGTCCCCTTCGCAATAGCCAGACTGACAATCCTCCTTTTCCTGAATGAAGGCAGGAAGGAATGAAGTCTAGAAAATGACCCTAATCACCTACTGCATGTTGACTGGTCTTCCAGTCTTTGAATGTCTCCACCTACCATGGTGAAAGTAAGACCTTGGGATCTGTATTCATCTGAAAATGCAGTTTTGCTCCTAAATCCAGTGCAGTGATGAAGTGTTTCAATAGCATGTCTTATTCCAGCAAACCTTCCAGTGTTTCAGACTAGCCATCGAGGAGTGCACTAGAGCTCTGACTATTGCAGCATCATATCCACTGTTTGCGGAAAAAAGGAAAAAAAACAGACAAGATACCAGGATTTCAAAACCACATTGTCTCGAATGTGCTTGAGTCTTCAAAACCTTGCCCAAATAAAACCAGTGCTCATATAACTGCACTGCCATCAGTGGCTTCAAGGATGACGCTGAAGTTTGCACCATGCATGAGTCCTACTGTGGCAAAAGTCTGGGCTGATTGATTACCCTAGCATTAAACTGTATTTGAAATGGACACCTACGCTCAGCAACTGAACATCTTCTCAAAACACTTTCGCATGGTGGAGACGCAATGGCAGATTCATGGGACTGTGAACACTTGGAGTCCGTCCAAAACTGTGGTGTGTGATATGCCATGAACCCATGCCAAAGAAGAGAATCAAACCTTATGTGGTTCATGAAAATCTGAAACTGGACATTGTAGAGAACTGGGCTTTTATTGCAGGTGCCCCCTCCCCCACACTGTTTGCCCCCTTTTTAGCTACTAGATACTGATTTTCGACTGACAGTGCACTGAGGCTTGCTAACCAGACCTCCGTGCCAGTGCTCCCTCCCTAAAACAAGGTGTTGTGTAATTGTGCTACTATTGGCAAAGGACTTCAGCGCCGCTGTAAGTCCCTTGTGAAAACACAACTTGACATACTCCTGTGTGTCATTCCAATGTGGAGTATGTCATGCAAATGTCACTGCATCTTATATATGCAAGTCACCCACAGCAGGCCTTTGAGACCTATGGCAGGGAGCATTATATTTTATGTGAGGACATATCTGCATGAGCAGCTATGTCCCTGTGATGTATAGTTCTATTCCTAGATATTGTAAGTGATTAGGGAAGCCATTTTAAAAGCCTGTCCTGCACACCGATGAAAACGAGTTCCCCAGCTACATGATCGCTTCATTGAAAATTGGGATGTTTGGTATCAAACATCTCAAATTAATCAACCCACACAGATGCCAGTGTTGAATTTATTAATACATGCACCCAGAGGGCAACTTAGAGGTGTCTTCTGAAACCCTACCATCCACTGGTGTGCTGACTTACTGTTTTTTGCCAGCTTGCCACCAGAGGCAAGTTTCTGAGCCCCCAAGAGTGAGGGACTTTGCTTTCAGGAGATAAGAAACAAAGCCTGCTCTGGCAGATGGTGTTCCCACCCCCTCCCACAGAATTCCAAGGCAAAAAAGCTTCAAAGAGCTCACCGTCTTTAGAATGCAAATCTGTCTTCCCTCACAAGAGAGAAAGCCAACCCCCTTTGTCCAGAGCCCTTTGGCACCTGAACAGGCAGGGAAATTAGCTACGCAGGATGCGTGTTCCACTGGTAGGCTGGACACACCTCTAGGGTGAGCAAGTCTGACATGAACTCGACTTTAGAAATCCCAGCATATTGTGTGTGTTGGAATTAGGAATTCTGGGACAGAGTGATGCCCAATCCCCACAGGAAGCGGTCCTCTAGGGGATGCAGTGACCCCAGGGGTAAGTAGCCCATTGACTACTACCCTTCACTCCCCTTAACGTCTTTAAGTTGAGTACTTCTGGGGCCCCCTGGTACCAGATCTTCAGATTTTGCTGGATCCAGAGAATGAGTGGACAAAGAAGAGTCCTGTCATGAGAACCAAATGCAACAACTGACTTGGCACCAACCCTGCCAGGCTGACCTCTGCCCCCATCAATTGTTGAAGAAGCAGACTCATCCTGCCGCTGTGCAGTCTCCAAGAAACCCGGAAGGCTGCCAGTGCTTCACCAGTTGCCTGAAGAAACTACCTTGGAGTAGAGGACTTACTCCCCTGCAGCTGCAGGCACCAAAGACACAAGGTACGGTCCACTGAGTTGTCGCTCACTGGCCATCCAGAAGAAGCAGCTCCCCAGGAAGAGGACCTTGTGCTCCTGAAGGTCAGGTCTGTACTCCTACCAAGTGAAAGGACACCAGGACCAACCAGAGCAGCATTAGACCAATATCTGATGTGCTAGACCCCTTGCAGCAGCCAAGGCATCTTGTGTCCAGTACGGACACCAACGCGGAGGAAGACCGACCTGCACGTCGACTGACTTCAGGGCCAGTGAGACCCACATCATGAGTGGCCCAGTTGTCCTGTTTGCCCCTCTGCAGCAGAGATACCAAGACAAAGAGTGAGTTTGTGACTGCCGCCACCTGACTCCTCAAAGCACCTATGTACTTGCGCTCCAGAGACCAAGCCCAAGGGAGGTGACCATGCCAACAGGGTTGCCAGACTCACAAGAGCTAAGCCCATCCTTGAATTGGCCCAGGCTGAACTTCCAGTCACCGCCTGCAGCCTCTTTCTGCAGGCCTCCTCCAACCGCGAGTGACTCCAGCACAGAAACCTGACTCCAAAAGACACTACTGCACCAAAGCCCCACAGGCCGAGGCGAGGTGGACCAAAGGCGTCCATAAGTGCCCGAAGATCTCAAAGGTCGAGCCCCCCTGTAGGTTCCCCCGCAGTGGTGCCCCATTCCCTGCTTGCAGCTTCTTTGTAACCGGACTGTTCTCCTATTGAAGTGAATGGGACATCAGACGCTGTGACACAACACTGGACCCGGACGCCCCAGAGACTCCTGAGGTGGCCTGTTGGTATGACCTTGGACCTTGGCCCATTGTCACCTTAAGTCCTGAAAAACAGTCCTGTAAGTCGCTGCTAAGGGCCCGAATGCAATACATGTTTTTCCTCCATAGGATAACATTGTCGATCCAGAAAATGTACTGCGTCCGTTTTTGAAAACTGTAAACATTCGTAACTCGAAAATTACTTACCCGATGATCTGTGTGTTTGTTGGTTTATTTGCTTGTTTGTGTTTTAGTTAAGCACTACCCTCTTATATGCCTTACTGTTTGCCCACCCTACAGAAAGAGAGAGCATTTGTGCCTCAGTAATTCCTCTGGGGTTTTCTTGGACTCTTTACACTGTGTACCTTTTTTTTTTTTTTTTGTTCCACTATTGAGAGAGCCAGGTTCCTACAGAAATGTTCATACTTACCTACTACATCATTCTCTGCAGAATAGAGGTTTCCATTAGTAAGACTATTCTTATAGTCTATGGCCATCTCCCCAAAAAACACTACCCAAGCAACAAATGTCCCACTCAGTGTATTCAATGGTTTGATTCATGTTCTTTATTTTTTTCGGGCTCTGTGTTCAATAATGCATGGAACTCCTTTTGCCGGTATTCAGGCAGAACAGAATTCCTCTAACATGGGTTTTGCATGTGGCTATCCTCAATAGATGCCTCCAGCTCTTTTTGCCATTATAATGAATCCATCAATGGATTAATTATTGTAGCCTTTCTAACGTTGATATTTAAAAAGGGATTAACTGCTTAACTGCAGTTGATGAACCATTCATGTCCACTGGAGTAACTTCAGAGTGCAGTGAGTGGGAGCGATTTGTCCACCTTGTTCCTAAAGAAAATTCTTCTGGTGTGAGCACAAAAAACGTTTTCTTCTTCTTTTTTTTTTTTTTAAATATTGGGAGTGAAAAACATTAGGAAGAAGTGTGAAGATCTGGAGGATGGGTCCTGCAAGGATAACAGTAAAAGCAGCAGCGCAAGAGAGCACATGGACGGTTCCAGCCTCACTTGCATTTGCTACAGACATTTTCCTTTATCCTGGGCGCAGAGGGTACAACTGATATTGGAATTCTTAGTCTAATTAGGGCGGGTCCACTATGCCGGGGCTTACGACTTAATAATTAGATAGCCAGGATGACATCATCCGACATGAGAGATGGGATCTTAAGATAGTAGCCGGTTGAAGTAAGGACATAGAATTTGAAGAATGCACCATTCAACTGTTTCAAGGTATCTCTCAAGCTGCGCTGCATAGATGAAGGGCCTTGACAGCAATAACTATGGACCTTTGAGATTGACAAATCAAATATAGGTGGGCTTACTCCTTCGCTCTTGTTTCTGAACTTGGAAGAAGGACAAGGGTGATCAAATCCCTAGAGGAGGGAAGGAAAATGTTGAACTTCCCAAGCTCATCTAAAGACTTTGAAGGACCTACCCCACCACGAGATCAGCGGGAGTCAGCCAAGAAATGGAATAGGAGAATGAAAAAATCCAACAGAATTTAAGCGTTGCCTGATTTACATCTCGGCTTGGATGACAGATAACTGTTTGAAATTAAATACAGATAAAACAGAGGTATTGTTTTTTAATCAATCATCTCCTTTGCTATCTGAGCTCTGGTGGCCGTCAGAGCTAAACCCCCACCGGTCCCAGTAGCCTCAGCCAGGAATCTGGGGTTCAAATTTGATATGAACCTCTCCAGCAAGGCCCAGGTCTGCCAAGTCTCCTTGTTGTGCTTTTGGAAGCTGAGGGCCTTTCAGAGATTCCTTGATCTCCTGCCTATGGACTGCAGGCTTTGGTTACGTCCCAACTAGACTACTCCAACAGCCTCTATATTGGACTACCAGCTTATCTGATCCGACAATTGCAAATTATTCAAAACGCTGCGGCCAGACTTATTAGGAATGTGCCGTTTTGTCACCACATTTCCCCCCATCTGTGGAGCCTTCACTGGTTGCTTGTCAAAAGGAGAATTGAGTAAAAGGCGCTTTCTATCGTCTACAGAGCCACCAGAAATCCAGGCCCAGACTACTTGAAACAGAGACTCCAGCACTAGCACCATGATCGGGTTCTGAGATCTAATCATCAGAATCTGCTCCGGATTCCTCGTTTCTCTAAGGCCAGGATTGGCGGCCAAGCTTTCTGTGTGAGAACTGCATCTCTTTGGAACTCTATACCTGTCCATCTTCGTTAGCTAGAGTGGCGGCCAAGCTTTCTGTGTGAGAACTGCATCTCTTTGGAACTCTATACCTGTCCATCTTCGTTAGCTAGAGTCCGATCAGGCATTTAGGAAAGCGCTGAAAACTTGGCTTTTCAGCCTTCCGTAGTTCCTCCCCCCCCCCATCTTTCCTCACTGCTAACTCCGCTTTAGTGCCGGGACACCTCCGCTGGAGGCAGCCGCGCACAGCATAAATGTCTATTATTATTATTAAGGGGGAGAGCAACGAAGAAGGGCTTGAGCAGCAAGATAAGAAAAGATTACTGTGACGGATACAAAGACACTACATCAAGAAAAGAGTGACTTATCGGTTGGTGGTATTGTAAGATGAATCAGCTGGTGGCCAGCTGGCTTATGGGTTTGATTCTCCCCCACACAGTGATTGTCACCCCCCACCCAGAATTCAATCACCCGCATGGGCAGCTATGTTTAGGTTAGTTTTAGTTTGCAGTTAGAAAAGAGACCCGTTCGTAGACTTTTACAAACGGCTCTACTGAAGCCAAAATCCTCAGTCGCAATTCCTGGTTTCTTACAACCCATTCACCTACCCACTCTCCAAAGGGACACAATTTTGAAAATGAATCATGAAATCCCAGGAAGTGATAAAGGTGAAAAAACTTACCAGCCCATAAGGATCCAGGCTCAGACTGCCTCCATTTTTTTTTTATGTTTGCCTCTGAATTGTTCCCTGACTTAACCCAAAAAAATGTAACTCCTTTCAAACAGGAGAAGTGATGGACTCCATGAAAGAGGCTGTCATTACCATCATACACAAACCAGACAAAAGCAATGCACTGCATAGAGACCCATCTCACTCCTTAACTCAGACCTGAAGATATACATAAAAGTGCTAGCAAAACAACTGGAGGACTGCTCTCCATTTGTAGTGGACCCAGACCAATCGGGTTTAAAACTCGCCAAACGTTTGATAATATCCGTAGGGTCATGCACTTGATTGAAAAAACAAGGACAAAACATTCCACTGCTAATTCTTGTGATAAACTAGGTAAAAGCGATTGATCGTGCAGAGTAGCCTTTTTTTTTTTTTAAACGGGTCATGCATAAAATAAAGCTAGCCCTCACATGCAGCACTACGTTTTGGGAAGTATAAACTAAAATGGGTAGAATCCAAATTAACAGGGACAGGATTGCCAATTTGATACTCTCCTATTGGACTAGACGGGGCGAACTCTGTAAAGCTAATTATCCACTCCTAATGCATGACCTAAAGGCAGATGTGACAAAATGCTCTTTGTGCCAGTGTTGGGAAGAATGGCCACATTGAAGATAAACGTTCTCCCCCTCTTCTTCACCAAGCCCTGTTTGTGTCCATCCCTGCTCAGGAGATGGCACAGCTACAAGCGACATGAACCAAATGTATCTGCCAAAGCAGTGAACCTAGAATTAATAGAAGAATCCTACAGAGCAATATAGTAAGTCGGGAGATTTAAAAACCTTCTACGCAGCAGCCCAACTACACTTTGACTTTAAATGGTCACTGAACGAAAAGCACTGGCCAGTTAGGGAGAGGAAACTCATGGGCAGAACACTGTGACATTTATGGCTCCCTAGGGAAGCTGCTAGACTTGGAATGGCCTATGTATCTGACATCACTCACCCACTGATGAATCTGTGGAACTCCCTCTCCCGCAGTACACTAAAAAGAACGTTCTCTTGTCACCCCACTGCTAAATAATCCGGAATTTACCCCATCTCTGGAGGGGTCTCGCTTTGGGGCATGGAGGGCAGTAGATTGTACTATGCCGAGGGACCTGTTTCAGAGGGCTACAACTAAAACGTTTTCTCCGTGCAAAGCAGAGTACAAACTGGCCGAATCCGACATACTGTTACTTTAGGCATTGGGCGATGCAACTTGTCAATAGGCTCTGCCAGAAGAAGTCTCTCACCCTTCAAAAAGTTGTTCCTCATCTACAGGTCAACCACGGGACTTATTTCAGCGAGCTATAGTACATAGAACTCCTTAGAATATACACAGAAATGGTCTTTCATGAAAGGATGGGAGGAAAGACTGGGAGCGGAGATGACCAAGGTGGAGTGGTCCAGGCTGTGGAGAGAAATCCCTAAGGTAGTATAGAGCGTTCAGGATGGAAAGACCTGCTATAAACTAATGTACAGTTAGGAAGTGACTCCCCAGAAATTAAAACGTTTTCATCTTAATACTGATGAGAGGTGTTGGAGGGATGTCCCAGAGTGTACATGTGTGGTGGTCCTGCCCTGTACTGTCTATGTTTTGGAAAGAGTCCCTTAGTTTTTTAAAATAAAAATAAAAAAGTGTGTGGATTTGCCCACTCCAATGGATAGTAACCACCCTTGGGCTGCTGCCAAGAATTGGTAATGTCTGAAAGGAGCAGATTTGAAGTTTATAACTCGCTTGCTCTCAGCAGCAAAGCAAGAAATTGCAGTATGTTGGAAGGACCGGCGCCCTCCGGAAATGACAGCCTGGGCCCATCTAATATGAACTTTATTGCCAATGGAGAGGCTGAATTACAATATCTGAGACAAACACAAAACTGTTACAGCCTTTAGCAACGATTAACTGATTTTCTCCAGGAAGAGACACTGGGACTGAGAGGTCTGCAAACGTTACAAGCCCCGGGATTAAACGGACTCTAAAATTAAGTGTCATGTGCTGCGAGCTGACGTCACACTGATTGAAAGTGAAACCATTCAGTGCCATTAGTGCTAACTGTTTTCACTTTAGTGCTCAGGGGCATATTTCAGTTCCCGAGCACCAGTGTCAGCCAGTAGTACCTCTTCATAGTGGATGTCTTGCGGATAGCCCACTCGGTTTCGGGGGGTGGGGCAGTAAAAAAAGTGCAAAGGGGCAGCCCATCCAGGCATCGAGTTGAGCTTCCACCCCATAACCAGCTCAACAGTCTTTCTGGGCAAATTGGGATGGGGGATAGCCTGCACCAAGTCAAAGCCCCCATACCTAAAGCTCTCACTGTTTCTCTGCCCCCCCCAACCCTGTTGGAGGTGAAAGAGTAAATATTAGAGGGGTCGCCCTAATCTGCCTCGGGATGGTGGGTATGACCCACAGGATGCTAGGGATAGTTTTAATAATAGGGTGGGTGGGGTCTGTCCCATTTTACCATCAGGCCATATCCCTCCTCTAAAGTCCCATAATTCTTTCTGCCCCCTGGGGCCTAGAGCATATCCATTAACACCCCCATGACATGCAAAGAGGAAATTTTGATTCTTTTTGGTGTAGTTTTGACATGGGGCTAGCAGAGGGGGTGTAAATCACAGATTTTCCTCACATTTTTGTGAGAGAATGTTCTGTAATCTGCAGGGATTCACAAAATTAAAACCACCCAGCATTCCCACTCTTCTCTCGGGAAAAACAGTAACCCACTTATAGAATCCCTAACATGTAGGGAAATGGACAACATCTGGCCTGGATACCTTATGTGTAAAGAAAGTTATGAAGTCTTAAGCACAAAGAACCCCAAACCTAAAAATTGTCTCAGCGCTTGGGGAGCCTCAGCAGCTAAGGCTAAGGATTTAAAGTTGATTTCAGGGGAGATTTTGTTTTTAAACATGGGGACTGGAAGGAGCTCAAACTAAGCAGACGCCCCAAATACATTAAACCCAACTATCTTTCCTTTTCCTCACACTAACTGTATTGTACACTATTCACTACGCAACGGGTGATTAGTTACTCTAGCTGCACTGAAATTAATAATATCTGCAGAATTTCAGTCCTCTTCCTAGAGTGTAAGAAGGCTTTGTAGTTACCAGCTATGTTTCTCTTAACCTTCCAACTTTTCTTTCTATGTTTTAGGTCCGCCTAGCTTTGCTGCAACTGAAGGGCCTGGAGGACAGTTACAATGGACTTGTGTACTTTCCCACCAAGAACTTCACTCTCAATCCTTTCGGATTTCTGTGAGTTTGTACACCCTGTAATGTGGGAGGGTGGGCTTTTATGATTTCAGAAAAGTAGAAGAGAATTGGGGATTTAGTTGAAGGGAAAGACTGCTGTGTCCTACTTTTAGGTTTTCTCCTTGTGATGGAAGCTGTGCTGCTCCTCTTAGTGCAATGCGCACTCTGCGCCTCTCTTTCCATGGGGTGCAGGTATAGCTCCTCCTCTGTCTGTGCTGCATTCTGTTGTCCCTCCTTTACAGGTTGTCGAATGTGTTGTCTAAGACTCGCTCTTTGCAATGGGAGGTGGGCCTCTCTTTTTTTCAGAATAAAGGTCTCGCTTCCTCTATTTTCCTTCTAGGTGTTCTCAATCTTTCTGTGCTCCATGCTTTTCCTCTCCCAACCCTTGAGAGGTGGAGAGCTCTTCATCTAATGCCTTTCATCCCATGTTCTTACAGTCTGTTCCAGCTTGGTGGTGATTTGGAAGACTTAGAATCTGCCTTAAATAGGACAGATTCCTCGCGTGTCCTGGGTACTGGATCCTGCTCGGCCCTCATCAAGCTGCTGCCTGGAAACAAGGACCTACTGGTGTCCCACGACACTTGGAACACTTATCAGTCTATGCTTCGTATCATCAAGAAATATTCCTTGCCATTCCGAACCACACCAGGAGGTGAGGCGTTTCTGCATTTACTGCATGCAACTGCATTGACTGCTTGTGCAGGAGGTATTGTTTCACCTGCTAGTCCCCCAGCAGGTGACCTGTTTCTTGTTTGCACAAGTTGACAAGTTTTTTTTTTTTTGTAGCACATACTGAAAGTCCTTGGTAATAACCTCTTACAAACGCCTGTGAAACCTTTCCTGTTACTTGTTCAAAGCATTGAGCTGATCAATGCATACCTCTGATGTTAAGTTATTTGAAGAAGTAGAGGTCTTACTTAATTTACTCTTCATATTCAATACAGGCGTTGTCCTTTTGTAGCTATGAAGTTACCAACCCGTGACCTAGAGTTCTCCTTTTGGTTTTGGGAATGTATTGATCTACATCTTAAACTTTTCGTATTTTCAGATAGTCTGGATTTTTATTTAAAATATGCATTTTAGTCCGTTTATTCACTGGGCTCATACCAGTGGTTAGCACCTGCTTCTTTTAAAATTATAGTTTAAAAAAAATGAAGTTATAAGGAAGTAGACCTGTTTCATAGCCCCTTATCTATACCCCGTGCTCATTCGTTAACTTCTTATTAGCAAAAACCGATGATCAGCAGGCAGGAGATTTTGCAATATTGCATAGCAGCAAATGAGCTAAATAGTGTTGTTTTTTTAATTTTGTAATCGGTCTTTTTTTAAAACAGGATATTAAAGATGTCTGACTCTAACTATGTAATCACATTTATTTAAAAATGTCGGCCTTGAGTTTGATTATGACTTTGTTGTCGTCAATGGAGAATACTGGTAATTTAAATGCAGTCAGGTCCTGAAATTTCATACCCCAACAGGAGAATTTAGAGGAACACAATCTACTTTCAAGGATATTTCATTTTTAGTTTGCTTTTAAGATTGTTCCGGTGATGCCTGTAGTTCTAACACATTGAAGCAGCTAATGCCACATAAATGTACACAGTAACATCATGAGATTTAAGGACAACAGATAGATAGCTTTTCAATTTTTGGGGCAATTATCTTTAGTTTTTGAGGGCAGAATAATCAATGTGTATCAAGCCGATAAAGGGCAAAATTGACTTTATTACCGTTATGGACGTGGTAAGTTGCAGTTGATTTAGGAAAAGTACTATAGGCAAAAAACTTGAGATAGGAATGTACTACAGTGAGACTAAACACTCCAAGGAAAGTCTGAATAATTGGGTTGAGATTGCATCTGTCGATGATATGAAGCCCAGTTGGGTGTGTTATACTGATCACAAAGGCTTACAGCACCATATGTAGCGTCGTTAATATAGAGAACAAGGCAAATATAAATATAAAAAAAGCTATACTCACCGCCAAGCTAGAACACTTTTCTCAAAAAATTTATCAGGCAGCTAACAAACCCAAGGAGATATTCACGATCATCCACGAGCTTGCTGCCTCAGACAGAGTTGCACCTTGACCCATTCCTTCCCAATCCCTCTGCAACTCCCTCAATGACTTTATATTGAGAAGATCGCCACTATAAAGCAGAACACCCCCATGGCACCTCCTATGTTCTCTTGCCCTCCTTTACCTCCGTCACCCTCCTCTCTAGACCAATTCCCCCTGATTTCAGAAGAGGCCTTCCGTACTCTCCTTGGAAAAGTTAAAACTGGCTCCCCTGCTGACGTTTGCCCGGCACACATCCTAAGGGAGATCTTCTCTTTCTGTCCAGCCCCCTTTATTACCCTGCTTAACACCTCTATCACCTCAGGAATTGTACCTGATGTGTTCAAAGCAGCCACGGTAATCCCTATTATAAAAAAAAACGGTGCCGATCCTACTCCCCCCTCCAACTATAGACCCATTTCGCTTCTCCCACTTCTGGGCAAGATCCTGGAGAGCCAGATCACCTCCTCACTCTCCACCTACATTGAGGCCCACCACCTCCTGGCGGACCACCAGGCCGGCTTCCGGCCTGCACATTCTACGGAATCTGTTGTCCTCTCAGTGGTTGATGAGCTCAGACGTAGTGCCGACACCAATTCCCCCCAGGCCTTAGTCCTTCTCGATCTCTCCGCCGCCTTTGACACGGTCGACCACTCCATTCTCCTCGACCGTGTCAGGGGCGCCGGCCTACGGAGGTCGGCTTTGACCTGGCTCACCTCTTTCTTAGCAGGTCGTACTCCGGCTGTTCGTTTGGAAGGCTTTCTTGCACCCACCCGCTCTGTCTCCTGCGGGGTACCCCAAGGCTCCTCCCTCTCCCCCCTTTTGTTTAACCTTTACATACACCCCCTCATTGCTGCTTTACAGGATATGGAGGTTACAACGTTCAACTACGCTGACGACCTCCAGCTCATCTTCAACCTCTCCTTCTCTCCCGACTCAGTTTCCAGGGTCCACTCCACTCTTACTTTCATCTACAACTGGATGAACCTCAATCATTTAAAACTGAATCCTGATAAGACTGAGCTAGTTCTCATCGGTGGTCCCTCCAATCCCTGGTCCCCTGCTTTCTTGCCCCCCCATCTTTGGTTCCCCCCGTCTCCATCTGCCTCCGTTAAAACTCTGGGCATCAAAGTCAGCCAGGATCTCTCTCTTCGTCCCCAGATAAGCTCGGCAGTCTGCTCTTGCTTTCTGGCCTTAAGAACCATTCGGAAAGTCTTGCGCGACTTCACGATCGAAGCCCTCAAACTCATTGTCCTGGCAATGATCCTATGCCGCCTAGATTATGGCAACGCCCTGTATGTGGGCATTTCTGCCTACGAGTGCCGTCGCCTGCAGCTTATTCAAAATCAAGCGGCTCGCCTCATCTATAGGCTCCCTAAATCTACTCACACCACCCCCCTACTTCAGACTCTCCACTGGCTCCCCATTAGGGAGCGCTCGCTCTTCAAGATGGGCTGTCTGACCTTTATGTCTCTAGCCGGCACTGCCCCTGCATTTATTAGATCTAAGATCAATGCATATGCTCCTGCCAGAAATCTTCGCTCCTCCACCCAGTTCCTTCTTCTTGTCCCCCGATTCCGCAAGAAGAAATCGGGCGGCTCCAGGTTTTCGACACTCGCCCCCCACTTCTGGAACACACTCCCTTTGGCAATCAGGTCTATTCCCTCCTATTTGGACTTTCGGGCTGCCCTGAAAACCCATCTGTTCGAGGCATATGAGCTGCAGATTGTACACTTAGCATAGATCGCCATCTGATGTTGGGCCCGGATGTTTGCAGTTTGTTTTTGTTCTTTGGACAGTCTTTGGAAGTCACGAGTTCGGTGACTCCTCCTTCGGTCCGTACTGCGCATGGGCTTCGGCTCCATCCTCAGATTGTTTTTTTCCGCCATCGGGCTCGGATGTGATACTTCGTGCTCCGGCTTCGAACTTCTACGGTTCCAGCCTCGACGGAAAATCCTCGTTCTTAGAGTTTCTTCATCTATCTTCATCTCTCGAAGCGGCACTTTTCTCCATTCCGCACATCGGCACCGGCCTTCGGGCCCTCCTCGACTCCGGTCCCGGCCGATGGAAAGGACTCCGTTCAAAAAGTGCCCAAAATGTGGGTCTAAATTTCCCCACACCGACCTCCATCAGGTGTGTAACCTTTGCCTCTCTCCAGAACACGAGGCTAGAGACTGCCCCGCCTGTAAGTCTTTTCGATCAAAAAAGACCATCCGGGATCGAAGAGCTCGACGCACCATGGCGCACTCATCGACCGCAGCTCCACCGGACATCTTCGGAGACGACACCGGAGCTTCGGGGCAACAACACACCGAGCAGGAGGAAGACGTTGTCAGCGCTTCCGAGGCCGACGACTCCGACGTGGAGGACATCACACTGGCGCAGCGGGTCGTGAGTACTGTACCCCCTCCCACCCCCGCGCCCCAAACCAAAGAGACTCAGGTTACACCCTCGCATGCAGGCCTGGGTAAAACCAAGCACACAGCTTCTATCACCCCACCTTCGGGCCCGGTGTCGAAGCCTCAGTCTCACGGCAGCTCGAGCTCGAGCCAGCCGACGCCTGGTGCCGAAAAACACCGTCCGGCACCGAAGAAAGTGACGCCCAGCTCGACTCCGAAGCCATCGGTGCCGAAGCCTGGACTCTCGGTGCCGACAAAACACAAACACAAATCCCTCGGCACCGACGCTCCGGCGCCGAAAACTACTTCAACGCCGAAAAAACCGGAGGTTCCAAAAAGGCATGGCGCAGAAAAACCATCAAAATCCTCGGCTCCGAAAACATCGGCACCAGCGGACGATTCGGTGCCACTGGACCTCTTTACACCAGATCCTTTGCAAAAGACCTTATTTAAGGATCCAAAGACTTGGCTATTGACTTTAGTTGTCAAGAAAAGATGTCTTGACATGCCGGCTCCTCCTCCACCGCCCAAGCGGAAGGACTCTGCTACTTCTCCTCTCAGAGTGCCCTCCCCACTACCTCCTCCTCCACCTCCTCCACCCCTTCCCCCTCCCAGGTCTCCGCCACCCTTGCCTCATCATTCCCCGACCCCCGTCCCCAGATCCGGATTATGGGGATCCAGATTATGACCCGGCGGACGCCCCAATGGACCCCACTCCACCGGGGACCCCAGACCCATGGGAAGACTACCAAAACCCTGACATACCGGATGTGCCTCAGGACGACCTATACCCATCCAGGCCGTCTCCTCCAGAGGACTCCTTAGGGTTCCACCACTTAGTGCAGAGAGCAGCACACTACCATGGGGTGGAATTGCATAGTGAACAGTGGAAGACGACTTCTTACTGGATACATTTGATATTCAGGATAAGTCCACAGCTATCTTGCCTATGCTTAAGGGTGTCACCAAGCATGCTGCAGAGGTGTTCAAAGACCCTGTCAGGGCCAGGGTCTTAAACCCTAGAATAGAAAAAAAGTATAAGGCGGCACCCACAGACCCTACATACATTAAGGGCCCTGCTCCCTTAGATTCCCTAGTTGTGTCCACAGCGAGAAAGCGAGCTAACTCCCAGTCCTCAGGAGAGGCTCCACCGCCAGATAAGGAATCCAAACTTCTAGACGCGTCTGGCAAACGCACCGCCTCACAAGCCGCGAACATCTGGCGCATTGCAAATACACAAGCGCTGCTTGCGCGCTATGACAGAGCACACTACGATGAGCTGGAGGCTCTTATACAGCACCTCCCAGAAAAACACAAACGCAAAGCTCATGACCTGATACAGGAGGGTAAGCTAATTACTAACACCTCCATTAAATGTGCCCTCGATGCAGCCGACACTGCTTCTAGAGCCATAAATACTAGTGTCCTGCTTCGTCGTCATGCCTGGCTTAGGATCTCAGGGTTCAAGCCCGAAGTCCAGGCATCCATCCTAAATCACCCCTTTGACCAACAAAATCTCTTCGGGCCAAAGGTGGACGAAGCATTAGAAAAAGGACACAGACACAGCAAAGTCTATGGGGGCATTACAATCACAGACCCCTAAACGCTCCTTTCGACGCTCATCCTTTCGCAGCACAGGCAGAGGCTACTCCACCGATAGCGCCTCTACCTCCTACAAGTCCCCTCCTCAAAATACCTTTTCAAAGGGCTACCAAAGGGGTGGTTACAGAGGCAACAACAATAAGGGCAGGGGCAAAACTAACACCACCCGTTCTACCACCCCGCCCGCACAATGACTTCCCTCCGGTCCCCCCAGACCATCCCACTCCGGTCGGGGGCAGACTACAAAACTTTATCCACGCATGGGAATCCATAACATCGGACAAATGGGTGACCCAAATTATTCGGTCAGGGTACTGTCTCGAGCTAACATCTACACCACCCAATATCCCACCAAGGCACCGTCCAATGTCTCAAGAACATTCCACACTGCTCAAACAGGAGGTGCTCTCCCTCCTCCAAAAACACGCTATAGAGCAGGTCCCCGTCAATCAGCAAAATCTAGGGGTCTACTCTCTGTACTTCCTGATACCAAAGAAAGACGGGACCCTGAGGCCCATTCTGGACCTCCGGCCTCTAAATGCATACATACATTCAGACCATTTCCACATGGTCACCCTACAACAAGTCCTCCCGCTCCTCTGTCAGGGAGACTTTCTCACTACCTTGGATCTGAAAGACGCATACTTTCACATTCCAATACACCCTTCTCACAGGAAGTACCTCAGGTTTGTGGTGGACGGTCAGCATTACCAATTCACGGTTCTCCCCATCGGGGTCATCACCGCACCACGGGTGTTTACCAAATGCCTAGCGGTAGTAGCAGCACACCTCAGACGTCAACATGTTCACGTCTTCCCTTACTTAGACGACTGGCTGATAAAAGCCGCGTCCTACGACCAATGTGTGCAACATACAAACAGCACCATCCAGCTGCTCCACCAACTAGGCTTCACGGTGAACTACCAAAAGTCTCACCTTGTACCATCTCACACAAAGCAATATCTCGGGGCCACTATAGACACCTCCAAAGGTATTGCCTATCCAAACTCAGCCAGAATCGCAAGCATACAAGCCTTGCGCCAAACGTTCCTTCCTCAACACTCTCTTCCAGCAAGAGTGTTTATGAAGCTCATAGGGATGATGGCATCTTGCATTTTCATAGTGCCCCATGCAAGACTTCACATGCGTCCACTCCAAGAGTGCCTAGCACGACAGTGGAACCAGGCCCAGGGACAGCTAACGGATCTGGTGTTGGTGGACGGCCGCACCCATCACTCTCTGCAGTGGTGGAACACCACAAACCTTTCCAAAGGGCGGCCGTTCCTGGACCCGGTTCCTCAGGTGATTCTAACGGCAGACGCATCGCTCTCCGGCTGGGGAGCGCACCTCTTACACCTCACAATGCAAGGTCTATGGACGCCACAGCAAAAGTCGCTCCACATCAACCATCTGGAGCTCTTGGCGATCTTTCTAGCCCTAAAATCTTTTCAAAAACAGATTTCGGCCAAAGCAGTCCTCATTCGCACAGACAATATGACTGCAATGTATTATATCCAAAAACTGGGGGGGACACACTCTCCCCAGCTCTCCCGCTTAGCCCAGAGCATATGGAGATGTGCAATTCCTCAAAACATCTTTCTCCTGGCACAGCACGTTCCAGGCGTGCAAAACACCATGGCAGATCTGCTCAGCAGACAAACGCAACAACTACACGAATGGGAACTGCATCCACAGGTCCTTCGCCCATTCTTCCAAACGTGGGGGCATCCTCAGATAGACCTCTTCGCCACCCACGAAAACAAAAAATGCCCAAGCTTCGCCGCCAGATACCCACACCCATTGTCCAAAGGCAATGCGATATGGATGAACTGGTCAGGCAAATTTGCATACGCCTTTCCACCTCTCCCGCTAATTCCATTAGTGGTACGGAAGCTACAGCAGCACTCCCTCACACTCATTCTGGTAGCTCCAACATGGGCCAGGCAGCCGTGGTACACCACACTACTACAACTCTCGGTGGTACCACATCAAAAACTGCACCTGTCCCCATGCCTCCTAACTCAGAACCATGGAGAAATCAGGCACCCGGACCCAGCTCAGCTCAACCTTGCGATCTGGCTCCTGAAATCTTAGAATTTGGGTACCTTAACCTTCCCCCTGATTGCATGAACATTATCAAGGAAGCCAGACGTCCTACCACTCGAGCATGCTATGCCGCAGAGTGGAAGAGATTTGTAGTTTAGTGCTGTAACAATACAATCAACCCCTTAGATGCATCCATACAGCACATCATATGCTATCTGCTCCATCTTCACAGGTGTAACCTGGCATATTCATCCATACGCCTACACCTAGCAGCGATTGCTGCTTATCTACAAAACAGACAGCATTTATCACTGTTCAGAGTGCCCGCTATTAAAGCCTTTATGGAAGGCCTTAAAAGAGTAATTCCGCCCAGGGCACCACCTTCCCCTGTATGGAATCTAAATGTAGTTCCTACAAGGCTAATGGGTCCGCCCTTCGAAGCTACAGTGAGCTACAGTTCCTCACCTGGAAAACAGCTTTCCTCGTAGCTATCACTTCCCTTAGAAGGGTTGGTGAAATACAAGCGTTCACTATACAGGAACCCTTCTTACAAATACATCACAGCAAAGTGATACTTCGTACAAATCCAAAGTTTCTGCCCAAGGTCATTTCCCCCTTCCATCTCAATCAATCGGTGGAATTACCTGTCTTTTTCTCGCAACCTCAATCTGTTGCGGAAAGGGCCTTACACACACTTGATGTTAAGAGGGCTTTACTGTACTACATACAGAGAACGCAACCTTTCAGGAAAACTAAACAATTGTTTGTTTCCTTCTCTCCACCACATAAAGGCAACCCCATCTCTAAATCAGGGATAGCTAGGTGGATTGTAAAGTGCATACAAATTTGCTATCAAAAGGCAAAAAGAACATTATCTGTTCCACCTAAAGCCCACTCTACTAGAAAGTTAGGGGCTTCTATGGCTTTTCTAGGGAACATACCCTTAGATGACATCTGCAAAGCAGCCACATGGTCAACACCGCACACCTTCACAAAACATTACTGTGTAGACTTGCATTCCAAGCAACAAGCTAGTGTGGGCCAGGCTGTACTAAAGACACTTTTTCAAACCACTGCAACGGATACGGGTGGTCGCCGCTGAGGTTGGGTACTGCTATATAATCTATGCTAAGTGTACAATCTGCAGCTCATATGCCTCGAACGGAATATGCTACTTACCAGTATGCATCTGTTCTTGGCATGTAGAGCTGCAGAGTTGTACACGCCCACCCGCCTCCCCGGCTACCTGTATCCGTTCCAGTCCATCTTATTTAGATACAACACACATGGGTTTCTCACTGTTATTACTACGCTCCATCATTTCCCTGTTGGCGAAAAACAATCTGAGGATGGACCCGAAGCCCATGCGCAGTACGGACCGAAGGAGGAGTCACCGAACTCGTGACTTCCAAAGACTGTCCAAAGAACAAAAACAAACTGCAAACATCCGGGCCCAACACCAGATGGCGATCTATGCTAAGTGTACAACTCTGCAGCTCTACATGCCAAGAACAGATGCATACTGGTAAGTAGCATATTCCTTTCTCCTCTGCCTATCCCTCTTAAACCCTCACCCCCCTTCCCTCCTCAGTTTCAGTTTACTTCTGCAGCGCCAAGAAACCGCTTGGTAATAGAGCGCTATACAAAACCCTTTCAACTTCACCTTCAAATATCTGTAAAGCTGACTAGTTGGTGCAGCAGAATTATCGGGACTAATTCAAAAAGTACTTGCATTTGCACAACATGGACACGATTATTGCTGTTTTTAAACAGTTCTCAAGTTAACAACTGTGCACATTCTTGCAATCAAAGGAAATTTGTCAGCTGTCACCTTTTGTCTCCTTTCAACAGCCGGTACAAAGTATGAAAAGCAAACTAGGAAATCATAAGGGAACACCAGTAAAATGCAAACAGTATACACTTTGGCCACAACCTTGACAGAAACAATAGTTTTGCTACCAATAACTTGTAACTCAAGCAGTCTAAATGCAGTCACTATTCAATAGGTTAAATACCAGGTGGACTTACACAAACTGCAAATTATAACACAAAGCATGGAAAATACTGAAGGAGACTAACCCACAGGTAAAGCAAATATAAGATTCACAGCATAACTTGGTTAGTAACAACTCTAAGAAAATCTAGGCATGCTACTGTAGCAGCCAAAAGGTGCTAAAACGACAGTTAGTCTCACTGATAAGTACAATTGCACTCAAAGTACAAAGTAAACTCATCTGTAACAAAACAAAGGATAGAATTGTAGCAGGAACATGGTGATCGAGGATCATGGGAAGATGAGAACTGGAAGCTGATCCACTCCAGCGGCACATGAAGCAAGGTTACCATACAGGTTTAGGAAAAAATCCATTGGATTCCAGTGAAAGGGCAAAATCTTGTACTGTCCTGCTAGGTCCACCACCTGCGTGTTTCAGGCAAAAGGTTTTCCTGTAGTCTGGTTCACTTGATTCTGGTTTTGTCTGATGGTTGCTGCATTAGATTTCTTATGGTGTGTGATGAAATTAATATTTTGCCCTCTCATGCTTCCACAGGGGATTCTGCGGTTCCAGGAAGCGTCCAGTCCTTTTCTTCCTACCCAGGCTCTATATTTTCTGGGGACGACTTCTATACCCTGAGCAGCGGGCTGGTGAGTCACTCACTGAGATGATTGTGTGTTTTTGAATGTTAGTTCCAAGTTGCACTTAATGAGATCCATTTGCAGCCACCCCACTTTGAAATTTTCCTAAACTAAGATCTTGCAGGGTGAACATTTTCTAGTCCATATTTTGCACAAAACGTGGCCACATAGTGGTTGGGTTTAGAAAAGGATCTTTGTTTATTTTAATAAAGATTTTTGAGCATCCATATAGGTGATGTCTGAAGGAGTTCTTGTAATGTTGAGTCAAAATGCCCTCCACTTTGGATTCTATTTTCTGTTAGTTATTTCTGCCAGCCTGCTCAGAATTACACTATTGGGACCGAAGCAGTGAAGAAATGATTGGAGTTTATAAATTGATAGAAGGTTTGGGACTTAAAAAAAACAGTGTTAGTCTGTGTATTGCTCCCAAATTTCAACATTGTATTTATTTATGTATTTTATTTATTTTACGTAGTTTCATATAGCGCAAACTTGACCCGAAGGTATCGGGTATCGGAGCGTTTTACATAGCACCGGTTGCGTTACATGACGACACATTCCTTTTTTTGTTAGGCACAGGGAGATTAAGTGATGTGCCTAGAATCACAGGATGTTCAGCGTCGTTGCCGAGACTCGAACCCAGTTCCCTAGATTCGAGGACGACCGCCCTAGCCGTTAGGCCAACTCCTCTCCTCTGGCTTCTAACTTTAATTTATCAATCTCAAGAGTGGACCAAAAGGCAATTTACGTTTTGCCTGAACTCCCCTTATATACCTTTGAACACCTTGAGTACCTCTATGCAATGTGTATTTCCCCTAGATCTTGAATAATGTGAGGTTTGCATACAGTTCCTTAAAAAAACCATGAAAACACGGGGAGAAAAATGTTAGGAGTGTTATGTAATAAAGTCTTGACTGTAACCAGGTTGAAATCAATTCTTCAAAACTAAGGGCCAGGTGTGCGAAACTTCCATTTTGCATTTCCTAAATTGTGAGCTCTAATAAATCTCTATTTATGAAATGCAAAATGGAATGTACACAAATAGGGATTTTCTAATAACGATTCCTACAGAGTAGAAATTGCTATTAGGAAATCGCTATTTAGGAAATGCTAAACCACTTGTTCCTCTGGGCCTTAAAGGCCCATAGGTACAAATGGTTATGCATTTCCAAATTTGCTATTTCCCAATAGGAAAATCTCAAATTATGAAGTGCAAAACCGAGGGTGCTTATGGGTCTTAGGCCCCCCTCTTGATGCACCCCAGAAAAATGTGGTGCACATGTAAGGTGCACAAATGTCATTGGGGCATGTGTGCGCTACATGGCACTTTAAAAAATGCATTTTTTTAAATTGCACATGGTTGCTATCGACTTGAAGTTAATGGTAATAGCATTTCCTAAATGCCCCTTTTGCATTTAGGAAATGCTTTGTACATGTGCTTAGGAAATCCCTATTTCGATCTTTTATTTAGGGATTGGCAAAATGCGATTTCTGCTGGGTAGAAATCACATTTTGAAACCACGTTTAGGCCTTTGTACATATTGAAAGGCGGTATTTCAAATCTTAACGGGCAGAAATTGTGATTCGGTCCGTTAAGAAATGCAATTTCCTTTTGTACTTCTGGCCCATAGTTCCTTAGAAGTGGAAATAACAGAAATCCTATGACTGAGAACTTAATCTTGGTGTTTGAACACCGATGTGGATTCAGTGTACTAAATATGCTAGGTGCTTCACCTTCTTTGCAGATGTTTGTTGAGATTCCATTTGATAGGTCAATATGAAAGGGAGAGGGTCATCCGTGATGCCACCTACCACAAAGTACTACAAATCATTTTTTTTTTTTTAATGTCAGTGGGGCTGTTCCACTTAAAACCAGTGCTAAATTTGAGCCGGTGCTTTCCGGTGCTCAGCACCGGCACTTAACTATCATCACACATTTATGACACTCTGCCACATGGTGGTGCTGCTCATCTAATTTAGAGATGAGCAGAACATCGGTTGTTTATGAATACAAAATACATTTACAAAATACATTAAAAATACTAATTCCTGCCTCCCCAGCCATTCCGTTCACTCTGGGAACCCAGAATATTCTGAACTGTCGTACTTTAAGGTGAAAGAGCTGGTTAGCAGTTGTTTTGTACTGTCATTGGCAGCGATGACGGGGCAATCGGTGGTGCAAGCTGTAGTGGCCTCCTGGTCAGAGCCTTATTATATTACAAATTAAGCACTGCTTAAAACTATTTAAAGATCATACAATGTTGACATTTGGGCTGTATTTATTTAGATATTTTGTTGAGTGCATTTGTTGAGTACAGTCCTTTCCCATGGGTTGCGTAGGACTGCAGATATCAATAAGAGTTCAGATACAAGGGATAATATTGATACCCTTAAAGAGGTTTCACATAGGGGCCTCCTTTTGCTCAGTTGTTGAGATTGCTATTCAGTCTTTCTGCATAATACTTTGGTGAAGGGTCTTAAGGTATGCACAATTTTTCTGAGGTGGCAGGATGTGCATCTCTGTTTCTCTGATCAGTTTTCACGGATTGATTGATGTGAAGTTGTTAGCAGGTTACATGTCACAAGCAAGCATCTGTTGAGGGAAGTGCCTAGTAGATGGTTGAAAAGGCAGAAATTAATGGAATATGAATGCTTTAGGTCCCTTCCCCAGCTGAGGTGAGATTGGGTGGATGGTTTTGGGTTTAGGAGCAAGTTCTTTCAGGGTTGCTTGGACAGCAGGAAATGTCGGTTTTGCAGTGTTGATCTTGTTTGGTTTCATACAATGTGCATTATTCCGTCATCCATCTGTTGGGTCTGAAACAGTCACTATTCTTTTTCATTTTGTGTGTCGTCTATACGGGGGAGGTGTGGCCCCAGTATGACTACTTGCATAAGCCCACAGTACGTAGTCCCCATTTTCAGATTATCTTTTTCTGCAATTGGGGTCCAGAACTGTAGATCAAAAATTATCAAAGAAGCAGCAGGAGGCGATGCCAGGGCCCAGAGCGAAGCACCCAGAGAATATCAACTATGAGACAGCAGATGACATTAAGAGCTAAAAAAATACTAAAAAAATCACAGGACAGACGGGTTGTTTTTTTGTTGTCCTTTGACCTCAGAGAATGCATAACCAGGGCATGGTAGTTCTTCATAAGCAACCTGTGACTGTAGGAAATAATGGAAAAAACTTCATTTATATTCTACCCAATCTACAACCCCAAACTGGCACAGATTGACACCCACAAAGCTTGCAGTTTGTGCTGACCAAAAGACCATTAGTCTGAATAGTGCAAAGTGAGTGAGTCCTTTCGACTAATTACTTTCAAAAGTACCAAAGGCAAATGTGCCAACGGTGAAAAAGTAAACGCCCACATTCTTGCGGTGGGTCCAAGCTGAAGATTTCAGACTTGAGAACCCCCAAAACAGACATCACTGCCAAGAAACTCTGAAGTAAACACAACACAAAAGACCAAAGAGCACCTGAGTCGAAATCAAAAGAGAGCAGTGTGGGCAAACATTCACAGTACGCTTTACTCCAAAAGAAGATAGAGCTCTGAAGTGAAAAAAACTTTGATACCAAAGCGAAAGATTGGATCGACGCTGTACTACACGTGATCTAGAATGACTCAAAACTCAAATGGTAAAGTTACTGCAGACAAACAAGCAGTTTAACTCCCTGAAGTCTCTTAGGACCCCCTTCAAGGCAGTTGAGAGCAAAACCATGGAAGAGGCACCCATAGAAACAGTACCCCGTGTGACATTAGAACCACAGGAGAGAGACCAAGAGGAATTCTATGAGTAATATGTACAATCCTAGGTCGAAGACATCTGACACTGGGAGGAGGACATACAACAGGACCTAAAGGCTCACTTCGTTGAGGTGGACCTCTATTCATACCATTGAAGAAGATCACCTCCAGATGACCTATCACTATACAATTCAGAGGTTAAGAGGGCAGCATACACATAAGGGGCACAGCTGGAACAGTAATAGGTGGAGGCTTTCTCCCAGCTAGAAACACTTCTTCCATTGCAGAAGTACCAGTTTCTGCCCATACACCTTCGTATTGGGTAAGAAAGTGTTTAAGGAACAGCCTTTTTAAGGCTTTCACCCCAAGGGTGGAAAATAAGTGCAGGCCTTCAAATCAGGACATAATGTACATCAAGGGCAATGCACAAATTGACTCGTAAGAGGATAGAGGGAGAATAAATGCTCCAGTGTCCATGGAGCCACCACTGGATGTGGATAGTAAATGATGGAGGCAGTAGTATGAAAATGAAGAAGCTAGCAAACACTGTGTGGCGCATTGCAAATCCAAATGCCCTGCCTGAAACCGGTCCTAGGATGCTTGTTTCCAGTCCAGGGAGGACCTGGTCTGGCAGTTCGCACTGATTGGGCACAGGGTCAAGACTGATTTACATATGGATGGGTCCAAACTGGAATGGCATGGTGAGCACAAAAACGATGTATTTAGTCCCAGATCTCTGTACTGGGGTGAATGTATGACATTGTTCTGCATTCTGTCCATCAATTGTTGTTTTTGCATATATGGACAGCCAATAATGGGAGGAGCTTGAATAGCGCATGCAACATTTGCTGGAGCAGTACAAACAGAAGGCAAAAACTGGCGATAAATAAAGGCAAAACCATCTCAAACATATGCCTAAATCCTACATTGACACAGCTGACCCAGCCTGAAGGCAGCTATGCATGCCCACTATGATCAGTCATTTATCACACCTTGCTCATGATCTTAGGTTTCAGACCTAAAGCCCAGGCATCGGTTATCACACAAGAGAGCCTGTTCATAGCTATGGTTGATGATGCATTGCAACAAATGAAAAAAGACAGTAACACCGCAAAGGCGATGAATGGGTCTGCAAGCCAGAGGCTCTATTAAAAGATGCATACCACTCACCAGAAGACCAATGGGAAGGGCAGGCTTTCATCAGAAACATAGACTGTTCAGGAAGTAGGGGCCCAATGAGCAAGCCTGCATTGCGGTACTTGGTAAAAGGAAAGCACTCCTTTTGAGGCAGACTAAGGGGAGAGAGTCAGTCAATGAGGGGTCTGGCACACTGAAAAAGTGGCTCTCAAGTAGCGAAGTATGGACACTACATCAGTAAGGTATCCTCCAGGAGCGGAAGAAGATCACCTCCTACAAGTGGGTGCTGAACATTATCAAACACAGATATTGCATAGAACTAGGCAACTCTTTCCACAACTTAGATGCTAAGAATGCAAAAAGCTAACTGCACCTGTGGACCTGAGAAAAATGGCTTGACACGGACAGCATTAGACCATCTGAGGTGACAACTTGTAATTTAAGGACTGAAGACCTTCCTGAGGGACCGGGTACCTTGTTTGTAGAAAACACAATAGATTAAACTTTATTCTGTCAGCTACAGGCAGGTAATGAAGCTTCTTGAGGTATGAGGGGAGATGAAAACATGGTAGGGAAGAATAGGGCCTCGTTACGATGGCGGTCAGGCGAGCGTCCGACAGTCATCATTCCAGGTTTTAGACCTCCGACATGGAGTCGGCGGACCTGACAGCCCAGTTATGATACGATCGCTGTGCAGTCGGTTGTAAACATCCCTTTTGTCATTGTGGCTTGTGCTGCGGCCCTGAAAAGGGCTGCAGCACAAGTCGCAATAGAAAAAGGGTTGTTTTTGAACATCCATGCACTGTGTGCCAGAAAATCTTTAGGCAAGGCCTGTCGTTTTGTCATTCCCTGATTCTTCCTCTATGTGGCCTGATGACAGCCAGGTGCAGAAACCCGTGCCTCTGTTGTGGGTGCTCTAGGTTGGGGACAACCCTGCTGTAAGAAGCAACACTTTATACAAAGGTTTTGTCAGGAGTGCAGACTGGAAAGAACATTTGAAAGAAGAACCACCTCCTACAGGTTCTATAGTTGCAGACAATGGATTTAAAAATGGGACCTCATTACCTCACTTGTTGTTCCAGTTCCACGTCTTCTATGAAAAGGACGGGAGTGCTCAGCAGAGTACTTCGAGGGCTGCTATGGTACCAGAGCTGGTATCTGCCAGTCTTTGAGAGGTCTTCACCGAAGTCTGGATCTCTGGCTGGAAGAGCTATCTACCTGTTCTGAAGTTCCTAGAAGCCTGCCGGTCCAGAGAGGGAAGAAGCCTGCAATTCCTGCAAGGAATGTCTAGTAGGAACCAGGTGTAGTGTGTCCCAGGTGTCTGTGGGTCACCCAGAAGAGAGAACTGAGGAGAGCGATCTGCTGGTTCACAGTGTTGTCGGCCCTGCAGTCTGTCCTTTCTGGTTCCTGGTGGAAACATGGATGTGCGACCGCAATTGCCAAGGACCAGTTGTGGTTATGATTGTGTGTCGGATTACGCCTTTGCACAACTGCACCTGCCTGCTGAAGATTTGGCCTGAGCGTGGCCATGCCTACTTGAGTTGTGAGTGGCAACTGCCCAGTCTTGTGAACAGAATGTGTGGCCATGACTGCCAGGAGTAACCCGCCCGTGCGGGGATAGTTAGTGCCCATGTTACCCTGACCATGTAGGGCTGCATCTGTCGTACTTGTCAACAGCCAGAAGATGCTGCACTTTCCTGGTGTCTTTTGGCTTGATCCGGGCCCAGCAAGAACAGGCCGACTCCCAAAGCTGTCTTGTCACCGAACCCCGACTTCAAAGACACTCGTTGGTCTGTCCAGGACAGCATCAATTCAGGACTGTAGCATCTGCCGGGTGTACTATTGGATGTGGGCTCAGTGGATGAAATGGGAAATCCAGGAGGGCTGCAGGCTGGTGCGCAATCTCTCCTGCAAGAGGGTCTGAGTGTGCTCCATAGTCAGGCGGCAGAACTGGTCGATGCAACTATTATACTACTAAGTAGTAAGACTGAACTGTGATTGTGAGAACAAAGCACATCTATCTGAAAGTGATAGTCTGCACCTGAGCTTTACTCTTGGTACTACCTTATGCCCCATAAAGGGAGCCGTGAGCCCTGGGGGGGAGCCTGGATCCAGGGGAGTTTGGGGGAGGGTTAGGAGTTTAGTTTGGAGAGGTGCTGCACTGCCTGAATAGCACCCAGACACACCAAATTGCATTCTGTTTAAGTAACTTAAGTATTACGTGGTCATATCTATTAGGGTACTTTTTTTGTATAACAATAAGCAAAGTTATTGTATGATTGTTGAAGTCTGAGATTGAGCACCACCACATTACCTCCCTGAGAAGCCTGTGACTGCTCACCATTGCTGCCACTGGCATAGGAAGTACCCTGGGGCATCCGAGGCAAATTACCACAGCCCTCACACTTGGGGCCCAATAGCCCATTCTTGCACTGTAGCTCCCAGAATGGGTCTGACAGTGATCATCGCCACAGATGCATCTCAGACAGGGTGGGGTACCATCATGGGAAACCTGAGAAGCTGCTGATATGGGATACCTCAAGGGGGAGTAAATCGCATCAATATTTTGGAATTAAAGACCCTATTCCTAGCCCTGAAGGCCTTTCACAAACATCCTGGAATAGTTAGTACAAATCTAAACTGTCAAAAGAAATGTGAGTTCTCTCTGAACAAGCTGGGGACAGAGGGGGCATAATCTCAAGTGCTATTCAGCCTACTGCAGGCTATCTGGAGCTGGGCAATTCAGAGGGAGATTTCACTATTAGAGACAGTGGTTAATTTGTAAAACAATGAGTGCCAAGGCCCTTGTCAGGAGGACATGGCAGCTTGCACCATCCATTGGCCCTGTCAGTGGTGCCATTACAGTATCAACACAACTACTAACCACACACTTCTCCAGGTATGACAATTCATACTATTCAAGGCCCACAAAGCTGTAAGAATGGCTTGGGTAGCAGTATTAGTGATGTTAATTTACATTAAATTAATAAACAGTTGTTGTTATGCTCATACCCAAATTTGGCAGACAGCGCCACCATGTGCATACTGTCACATGCCCTGGTGCTAAGAATTAAACACTAATGAGATGCACCTGTCAGGGCACCAAAATGCAGAAGCAGACCGATCAAGCAGTCAATAAGGGATTTCACACGAGTGGAAGCTAGACCAATGGCTGGTTGAAACATACACCAACCTGGGGAACACCGCAAATATGCATGTCCTGTCCGCAATACACCCAAACTCAAAATACCAAATCTTTACATCCAATGATTAATTTGTAAAAAAAGAACAAAAACAGTGCTGGGGCTCTCGACAGGAGACACCTTGCACCAGCCCATTTCTCCTGTTAGCATTGCCTAATAAAGAACAAACTACTAACAATGAAAGCGGGTAGAGGATGTGGCGTAATGGCCAAAGCTGGCGACTTTGGAGCTGGGAAACCAGGTTTGAGTCTTGGTGTTGGCTCAACATCCTGTGATTCTGGTCAAATCACTTAATCGCCCCATGAATTAATGTGTCCTTAACTGGTGCTCATGAAAAGCACCGGTGTTGATGATTAAGTGCCGATGCTGAGCACGGGAAGCCACAGGCTCAAATTTAGCACTGCATCCAGGTGTCCTCACTGCCTATCCCAAAGAAATGCCCTGTCAGTAGAATAATCTGCGATATTTGCCTACGCTCCTCCAATGATTCCCCCCACCCAATACCCTACGCCTTTCCAATAAGCCCCCAATTCCAGTGGAGATAAACAAGTGCAAGCAGACAGACATGGTGCTGATCCTAATAACCCCACAATGGGCCAGACAGACATGATACTCTGATCTAGTAGAAGTAACAGAAAGCAAGATGATAAAAACGCCAGTATTTTAAAACCTGTTTCCACTGCAATAAGGGAAATAGTGTCACCCAGAGCCAGCCATCCCTTGCTTACCGGCATAGCTGTGGTGGACCTAGAGTTTGCTTGATGGTTGTATGGAGGTACTAAGGTAGGCAAGACAGATTACCACAAACAAATGCTCTGTGGACAAATATACCAGACTTTGCTCACTGGACTGGGTCAGTAAAGGAAATCTGCTGCATAACCTGATAATGGATGAATAATGTATCTTTAGTAACTTGATGCATCTACTGAATGCAAAGCTTGTGTATGCCTTCATTAGAGTGCACTTTTCTGCTATAGGCACATACCAGCGGTTAGTCACAAATGACCATTTTTGCTTTGTCTATGATTAAAAGGTTATTAGAAGGAGTTTACCACCAAGGCCAGGTGCCGATGCCACTGTGATAACCTGAGACTGGTGCTGGCGCAACTCCTGATTCACCCCTTTGAATTGGCACACAAATCGGGCCTTAAATTCTTAATGCAAATAGCAGCCCTTTTATTTGCAATCTCAGTCCTGTGCGGATGAGCGAATTGCAAGCCCAAACTATCCAAGAACTATTCCTTCAGATGCACATAAAGATAGGGTAGTCATGACAACTAACCCCCACTTCATAAAATAGTGGTACCACATTTTCATGTGAACCAATCGATACAACTATCAGCCTTCTTTCAACATCCAAAAACAAAGACAGAAATGGCACTACAGACACCAAACGTGAAGAGAATGTAGTGTCCTGCGGGACACGTTCTAGTGTCTCAGCAGGTACTGGTTTACCAGCCACTTCCTTGAGGGCTGTCCATACACCCATCCAACACAGGCATCACCAGTCAAAGGTCCAGAGTGCACGTGCTCGGGCCAGTTAAAGTAAGCACAGTGTCTGTGTCGTTATTTACAAAGTATGTGGGCCTACAGCCAACGACTTCACGTTGCCGACGAGTGGGGGTCTGACCCCATGTTGTGCCACCTAGCAGTTAGCCTCCGTGCTTGAGGAGAACAGGGTCAGCACCCCGTTGCAGCCTACCTAAGGAAGTGGGCACGCTGCCCCAAGAAGAGGGTGAACCCTTCCTCGCTGTGAAAGAGGGGGGGAAGCTGTGCCGCTTATGAGGATTTGACGAGGAGCGTGCTCCTGCTCCTAGAAGAGGTCCGGGATGTATGTTCTCCGGCCTCTGCCATGTAAGAGGAGAGAACAGAGACTCTTGGCCTCAAACCTCACCACACATGCTGCCACGCGTCTGCTGCGAGACTCCGTGAGGTGGGCAGCGCAGAGGAGAGCAAGCAACCCTATGTCCTGGCCCCTCAAGAAAAGAGAGGGCATCAATAAAACTGCGGTGAGCGAGTGGAGTGTGCTGTCAATGTATGAGGTGCAGGGATTGCACCTACCATGCCTCTACATCTTCTGCAAGTCGAAGCTCATGTGGTGCATTGCCGCTGCGTGTATGGTGCTGCCCAGGGCTATCATCCCTTTGTCCCGGCAAAGAGGGAGAAGAGTAACTGTAGGGCATAAGCAGAAGCCCTGACAAGTGAGCAGAGCTCCACGCACCTCTGACGGCTACTTGCCTGCCGCCGCGGGAAAGAGAAGGGATCTCCCACAAACCGCACCCCTGGCTCACACACCTCTGAATTCAGGCTAGATTGGTGTACTGAAATGTGTTAGTCACAAGTGACAAGATGGTCTATGTTGTGTGGGCTAGTGGTATGCTGAAGTGAGTTAAGGCAAGAGTGAGCTGGTGGTGTATGGTGAGATCTATTAAGTGATGCTGTTGATCATGTCTGGGCAGTGTTGTCATGTGCCTAGGTGTGAAGGCAGGTGGTGTTCTAGATTTGGAGTTTGTATGATATGCTGTGACCTGGGTTGTATGCCATGGAATATTGTGGTATGGTAAGAAGAGAAGGCAAAGTAGGGACGAGGGATGAAATAGCCAGTGATTTTTATTTGGAGACTGAGTTTTAGTGGTGGTGTTTATTGAGTAAGTGATTGTCTAGAACAGGTGTGGATAGTGAGCAGGAAAGGGAGAAACAGGATAGGAAGAGGCAGACGAGAGAGCACGAGAAAGAGAGGAATCCACAGTAGAGAGTATATTAACCAAATGCAGAAGTATCGTATGGTTATGTGAGGTAAGATTATAGGAAATGGTATAGTGTTGGATGTATTGTTGTGTGGGAAGTTGTGATGTCAACTTCTGTTGTGGAAGATGGCCAGGAGCTATGTATAGTAGTTGGTGGTGGGGGAATTGGGGAGTGTGGGGGAGGGAGACAGGAGGACAAGTGGTTTACAACTGGAGGGAAAGTTGAAAAGAGTGAAAAGATGAGAGGAAGGGGGACCTTTTAGTTAAATGTGAGATGGGATGAGAGGAGCCAGCATGAGGAAGTGAAGTAATGGATAGGGTGACATGAGGGTGGTGTAATAGAGAGGGTTTCAGTTGATGGGCGGGAGCTGTCTGTGATGCTGCGACATATCCACATTCTCAAGAATATTAGACTGGTGGACCAATTATTTTCAGGTATCCGAGGGATGTAGGTGTGTGGAACTAGATGTGCTGTGATGCTCTGTGTTAAAGAGATGGGAAGTGCATTAGGAGTAAATTTAGGAAAAAGAGGAAAGATGAGAAAAATTGAGAAAAAAAGAAAATGAGGGAGAGCAAATTAGGAGAGGAAAAATAGACAGAAGACATGAAAAGGGAAGCGGAGCGGAGAAAGACATAGGGAAAGGTAGACAGCAGAATGAAAGACATGGGAGAAAAATGGATGGAATTAAAAGATGAGGCTCATGTAAAGAAAATGAAGAAAGAGGAGAGCAAACAAAAGGAGAGGCGAGAAAAGGGAGAGAGTTAATAGTGGAAATTATCAAATTGTGAAGAGTGGTAATGGAAATGAGGAAGACAGCAAGAAGGAGATAAGAATAAACAATGTGAGAATAAAATAATATAAGGGGAATACAGAGGGGAAGAAAGGAATGAGCAAAGCAGATGGGGAAGAGAGCATGCAAAAACAAGGCGGGTGTGAAAACATGAGGGGAGAGAAAGAAAGAGGAAAAGATGAGGAGAGGAGAGAAAAAAGTAAAAGAGGGAACTTGAGATGGGATGAGTTATGGGAATGTGGGAGGTAAGAGGACAAGAAATGACGAGAAAAAGAGAGAAAAAAGTAAAGAAGAGATTGAAAGCAAGAAAGTGAAGAGGAGAAAGAAAAGAGCAAGAAAGAAAGAGGAAAGGGGGGATAATGGCACAACAAGGAACATGAAAGAGGAGATAATGGAAAAAGAGCAAAACAACATAAAGCAGAGAAAAGGAGTAAGAGGAGAGGGATAAACAAAGGGAAGGAAGAAGCTGATCGCAAGACTAGCCTCTCCAACTGCTTTTCAGCTATTATAACACATTTTGTGCTCCATGAACGTAATTCCCTCCTGATGCTCCCCCCACACACATCAATACATTTTAATGTACATTTATGTCACAGAGTAAGTAACTAGTAATAATCAAAGGGAATGGATCACTTGTAGCTGGCACCAGGGTTCGGATAGTTGTTTCCGATATTTGGTAAAAAACCCTCATTCACGTAAGACAGTTCGTGGGCGGTATATCTTGATTCTCCGCCTTGATATTTAAATACGTGACAGCATCATCATAGGGTTTTTCCCATGCTTCCTCCAACCCGGAGGGAACCACTGGACGTTCCAGTAGTGATCAGGGAAAAAAAGGGAAATACAAAAAAGGGGAGAAGTGCTCAAGTGTTGTGATTGGTTAAAAAATTCCTCAAGCTACCTATATTCAATTTTATTCCATTAGGTGCAGGGAAAAAGGATAAAAAACAGCTAGTTGCAGAATGGACATATAATGAATCCGCTGCAGTTTTAGTCTGAGTGGTCGGTCGACATGTTTCAGCCCCTAATATGCCCAGAAGGGTCGGGGGGCTTTCTTCAGGACCTCAGGTGAAAGCAAAGTGGGATTTGGATAGTATCCAATGTCAGGTGGAAGTTCCAATAATAATCACATGAACTTCTTTAAGGTTAGTACCTATGTATGGGGGGGAAAGGGGGACGGGGGAGGAGGAAAAGTAGACAGAAGCGTCCTTAGTTAATACAAGGAGGACGAGGTTGTTACTTGGTATAGCTGAAATCGCAATACATAAGCAAATATAAATGGCAAATCTTTAGATACATATTGGTGTACATCTTAGAGAGCAAGTGGAGATTCGAACCGTCTATATTGGACAAAGGTGAGTTAAAAAACAGGTAAGTTAGGTGTGGTTAAAATTAGCACAGATAGTATTGGGAACGTGAGTGTACACTTGTTAAAGCCAGAGTGTGCTGTTGAAATAGCGGCGAGTAATGGTGTTGTTAGTTCTAGTATTAGATACCCCTAGGTAATGGTCATGTTAGACCCAGGTCGTTATCGAGCATAGGTTAGTGCAAACATGGTTAAATAACTTTAGGTATCGAGGTAAATGGAGAGACCTGCCTCTATTGAGGAGAGCTCTTGGCAAATGTTACGTGATGCAATACGAAAAGATATAAATACCCTAGGTCATGTTAGTCAAAGTCGTTTTTGAGCCTTGGTTAATGCAAACAATGTAAATTAAAAATTAAAATTAAAATCAGGTAACGTGGCACAGAGAGACCTGCCTCTACTGAGGGGAGCTGTTACCCAAATGCTACGATATGCAACGTGAGCAAAGTAAATGCCTTGGGGGTTCCAATTCAGAACTCCATAGGGCGAAACAGGCAGCGGTATTACTGTTAGAAGAAAACAGGAAAACAAGTACAAACAATGTAGAAATCGTCAAGATACTGAATAACGTTACGTGTCTTCTGTTGAGGCTAAGAGACGTTCCCCATACCGCGGCTCCGGTGCAGTCACGATTTGTGCTGACACTGTTTTCCTGTTCACGTGGAGGACCCGGGAGGCGGGATTAAATACTGGGTTAAGCGCCACGAAAGAAAGACTGTTCGTGTTGTGATGATATCAAAAAACGTTATTGAGCTGGTGATTGTCGTTGGAAAACGCGAGTGTTAAGATTAGAGATATTAAGACTTAAAGCGAGAGTCATTGCCAAAATTTAGTTTTCTGTTGATGTACGAGCAGTTATCATAATAAAAGATTGGCTGAATAAGGCAATGTTGGTATTATATTTGAGGGATAGAATGCTCATGTATATTTTATTCTGACATCTTTGTGCCTCAAAATACATATAGCCTATGATTGGCATGTTCAAAGGGGAACATGTACGTTCATGTTCTGACCTCCTGGTTCTTTAAGACATCCTGCTCAAATGAGAAAGGGGGTGTTCGTGTGTATTCACGGTCATGTTATTCAGACATCTATCTACACTTATACACTCAGCCAAGAGATGTCGTCGTTCAATCCTTGTATGTTGGTCTTCAGGCGATGGACCCATCTTTGTTCCTTCTCAAAAAGTAATTTTTCTCCATTGGATGTTTTGGAAGTAAGGGTTTCAAGTATTATCCATCTGAGATCGTTCACTGTGTGTGGGTGGTCAATATAATGACTGCTCATTTTCGTTTTTCCTCGTCTACACTTAACATTACTTCTATGCTTGCAAATTCTCTGTTTGACTTTGCGGCAGGTCATCCCGATATATCTGAGGTTGCACGGGCAGGTAATCATGTAGATGGCATGGGTCGTGTTGCAGTTTGTATGTTGTCTCATTGACCAGGTCATTTGTGGTGATAGTTCTATGGTTTTGACAGTTTCTGTTAGATGGCATACGGAACAATTTCCACATGGGAAGTGGCCAGTCACTGGAGGTAGGGTCCACAGAGTATTTTGGGTCAGACTCGGCCTGAGATCTGGTGCGCGTGTATGCACCAAAATGTCTTTGTAATTCCTTGTTCGTCTGTTGGCGAACATAGGTTTGGGTCAATTCAGGGTGCCTGAAGTGAGAATGCGCCAATTTTTGTTTATAATCTTTTTAACTGAATTGGTGACAATGCTGTATGTGGTGACACAAGTCAGTTTGTCAACTGTAGTAGTTTTCGATGTTGTCTCTAAGAGACTCTCCCTTGGCTGGTTTCTTGCTCTCTTCTGGCATTTCTTAATTATTTTCTCAGGGTAGTCTCTTTTGCAGAGTTTAGTGCAAAGATCTTGTGCTTGCGTTTTGTACTCACTGAGTTCACTACAGTTCCTTTTTACCCGAAGGAACTGACTGTATGGCAAGTTTTCTCGCAGGGGGCGCGGGTGGAAACTGTTGAATGACAGTAAACTGTTTTTGGCCGTCGGTTTGAAGTAAGTTTTTGTTTTGATGACATCACTTTCTACATAAATAGTAAGGTCCAAAAAATCAAGCTGTTCCTTATCCGCGTTGTAGGTAAACTTGAGACAGGGGTCTTGGGTATTGATCCAATCATGGAATTCTTGTAGGTTTTCTGCTGTGCCATCCCAGAACATGATGACGTCGTCTATGTAACCATAGAACTATCACCACAAATGACCTGGTCAATGAGACAACATACAAACTGCAACACGACCCATGCCATCTATATGATTACCTGCCCGTGCAACCTCAGATATATCGGGATGACCTGCCGCAAAGTCAAACAGAGAATTTGCGAGCATAGAAGTAATGTTAAGTGTAGACGAGGAACAACGAAAATGAGCAGTCATTATATTGACCACCCACACACAGTGAACGATCTCAGATGGATAATACTTGAAACCCTTACTTCCAAAACATCCAATGGAGAAAAATTACTTTTTGAGAAGGAACAAAGATGGGTCCATCGCCTGAAGACCAACATACAAGGATTGAACGACGACATCCCTTGGCTGAGTGTAGAAGTGTAGATAGATGTCTGAATAACATGACCGTGAATACACACGAACACCCCCTTTCTCATTTGAGCAGGATGTCTTAAAGAACCAGGAGGTCAGAACATGAACGTACATGTTCCCCTTTGAACATGCCAATCATGGGCTATATGTATTTTGAGGCACAAAGATGTCAGAATAAAATATACATGAGCATTCTATCCCTCATATATAATACCAACATTGCCTTATTCAGCCAATCTTTTATTATGATAACTGCTCGTACATCAACAGAAAACTAAATTTTGGCAATGACTCGCTTTAAGTCTTAATATCTCTAATGTTAACACTCGCGTTTTCCAACGACAATCACCAGCTCAATAAAGTTTTTTGATATCATCACAACACGAACAGTCTTTCTTTCGTGGCGCTTAACCCAGTATTTAATCCCGCCTCCCGGGTCCTCCACGTGAACAGGAAAACAGTGTCAGCACAAGTCGTGACTGCACCGGAGCCGCGGTATGGGGAACGACTCTTAGCCTCAACAGAAGACACGTAACGTTATTCAGTATCTTGACGATTTCTACATTGTTTGTACTTGTTTTCCTGTTTTCTTCTAACAGTAATACCGCTGCCTGTTTCGCCCTATGGAGTTCTGAATTGGAACCCCCAAGGTATTTACTTTGCTCACGTTGCATATCGTAGCACTTGGGTAACAGCTCCCCTCAGTAGAGGCAGGTCTCTCTGTGCCACGTTACCTGATTTAAATTTTTAATTTACATTGTTTGCATTAACCAAGGCTCAAAAACGACTTTGACTAACATGACCTAGGGTATTTATATCTTTTCGTATTGCATCACGTAACATTTGCCAAGAGCTCTCCTCAATAGAGGCAGGTCTCTCCATTTACCTCGATACCTAAAGGTATTTAACCATGTTTGCACTAACCTATGCTCGATAACGACCTGGGTCTAACATGACCATTACCTAGGGGTATCTAATGCTAGAACTAACAACACCATTACTCGCCGCTATTTCAACCGCACACTCTGGCTTTAACAAGTGTACACTCACGTTCCCAATACTATCTGTGCTAATTTTAACCACACCTAACTTACCTGTTTTTTAACTCGCCTTTCTCCAATATAGACGGTTCGAATCTCCACTTGCTCTCTAAGATGTACACCAATATGTATCTAAAGATTTGCCATTTATATTTGCTTATGTATTGCATTTCAGCTATACCAAGTAACAACCTCGTCCTCCTTGTATTAACTAAGGACGCTTCTGTCTACTTTTCCTCCTCCCCCGTCCCCCTTTCCCCCCCATACATAGGTACTAACCTTAAAGAAGTTCATGTGATTATTATTGGAACTTCCACCTGACATTGGATACTATCCAAATCCCACTTTGCTTTCACCTGAGGTCCTGAAGAAAGCCCCCCGACCCTTCTGGGCATATTAGGGGCTGAAACATGTCGACCGACCACTCAGACTAAAACTGCAGCGGATTCATTACATGTCCATTCTGCAACTAGCTGTTTTTTATCCTTTTTCCCTGCACCTAATGGAATAAAATTGAATATAGGTAGCTTGAGGAATTTTTTAACCAATCACAACACTTGAGCACTTCTCCCCTTTTTTGTATTTCCTTTTTTTCCCTGATCACTACTGGAACGTCCAGTGGTTCCCTCCGGGTTGGAGGAAGCATGGGAAAAACCCTATGATGATGCTGTCACATATTTAAATATCAAGGCGGAGAATCAAGATATACCGCCCACGAACTGTCTTACGTGAATGAGGGTTTTTTACCAAATATCGGAAACCACTATCCGACCCCTGGTGCCAGCTACAAGTGATCCATTCCCTTTGATTATTACTAATTAGCTGGAAGCCGAATGGATCACAGCTTCTTCTATTTCCCTCCTCTTGATTGATATACAGAATAAGTAACTACACTCCTTCGCAGTATCTATTTTCACATCGTGGATCTGCTGTTTTTGTCTGGGCCAATTTCTAGTCCACGCTTCACTGGCTTGTAATGCCCTTTATTATCCTAACCTATATACACAAACAATTCTGTGATAACGTTCTATTTTTATAACCAGGTGCAGCACCTAAGTCTGTCCTTCCACGCTCTAGTCAAATGCAGTAAGGCCTGAGTCCTGGAGGCGCCTCAAATCTCTCCTGCAGTCTGTTTCAACCGGTCATCAACCCGGTCCCGCAGGCAGCTCAAACCTCTCCTTTGAGGCCTCATTCTCGCCCAAGTGGCTACTCCTAATTTTAGAAACAAAACTTCCAGGCTGCCCTTAGAGCCCAACTATTTGCATTTTGTGTTGTGTGCCCTACTCCAGTAAAAAAAAAATAAAAGGAGCTCCTTTTCAATCCGCCCCTCTTGAGGATATTGAAAAGTAAATAATCAGTGAACATTTGTTTAGCAATTAGTCTGTGCTTAGACTTCATACAAAAGAAAAGAACTCTGAGTAGGAGCAGGAATTGACATATTGATGTTTTCACATCAATCTGTGTTTTATTTAAGTTAAATGCCGGGGTAAACATCTTGTCAGCTGTGAATCTGAGTTCAATTTTAAATTACAAGAATAGGTCCTGCCTTGTCCTCAATGTGATAACCATGAAATATTCTTTTTTTACGTCACAGGGAAGCGATCGGAGGGCTGGCCTATGTTGCAAAACTGCATTTGAAAACGTGATGTGCAACAGTGACATTTTATACATAAATGTGAATTTCAGCCCTCGCCATACTTTCCATAAACTGCTGTATACTTTAGAGACAAATGAAACAAGCATTGGCATAGCCAATAGGTCTCGCATTTGGGACCTTATAAGTGTTTAGCCATGCAACAGTTAATGTTGTTGCATTAAGGATATTTTGCTGCATAACTAAATGCTTATAAGGTCCCAAAGGCGAGACCTATTGGCTATGCCAATGCTTGTTTACAATAGCAATCAGTACCGGAGAGGTGCAAAAAGATCTGAGCAGTTTTAAAGCTGGTAAACCCAATTCCACCATTAAAGCTGTAGGCAGGACCTGCAGCACAAAGCATGCAGTGAGATCAAAATACTGCAATCCAGACGGTCATTCATGGTCTCCCTAGCACTGCAGCGTGACAAATGTTCAGGACATAACGAATAAGCGGAGACATTTGGCAGAAGCAGATGCATTCCGTAATGCAGACAAAGCTGGTCACAAATTGAGGATATGTTGCCCATTTGTAGGATGCAGCTACAAAGGGGAAGGACGCCCCCACAATACCACGGACCAGCAGAGAGCCCTGAAGCGACCTCTTGGTTTGGAGTGGGACCAGCTGTTTACACCCAAAGCAAGTCATCTGCAAAGATGACTAGGGCTCTCAGGACCGCGCTTGGGTGTGATTTTCAATTGATGGTGTCAAATTGTACTCACTATCCAAGGAGGTGGCTGTGCAGCTAGTGTTGGAACACACCACTGGCAACGCCGAGCAGGAATGAGGAAAGGAAACCACCACGTTTCCTCACTCCGGTCAACAATAGGAAGGGGGGGGGAATAACAAACAGCAATGAGGGAATCACTTACATTCAGCGAGAGGTTTCAGAAGCGTCTGGCTTCGGACATCCGACTCGACAATATTAACTGCTCTCCTCCCACAATAAAAAAATCGGTGACAAATACAGAAAAATAGTGTCACAAAACTATAAACAAATACATTAAAATCCGATGAGAGCAAATATCTACTTGGCCCTTCGAGTACAGACAGTCTGTCATATCTGGGATGGAAATAATTAATTCTTATTGGCCCCACCGTGGCAGTCCAATAATCAAGTGATGAAACTAAATCTCGAGATGAGTTTTCTGGAACTGAAATCTAGCGGAAATTAGCTCGGATTTTATTGCCACCAAAAGTAGGGTACTGAGCACGTGGAAAGCCCCGGGAATAGATCTAATGGAAAAGCAAATTGCCTTTAGTGCATATGTAATTAAAGAAAATTGTTAATCACAGCAGGATGTGCTTGCATTCACACAGCAGGTAATGGACTGATAAGTGTACTGCCTTTAACTTGGGGAGAAAGCCCCCGTGGAAAGCAAGCTTCTCAAAAAACATTACAGGCTCCTAAAAACCCAGTTGCTTATAATGGGATGAATAATTAACAAAGCAAAATCAGCGCTGCAAATTACCTACACACGTCCGGCGCTTTGCGAGCATCCCCCGAGACAGCAGAAACTTTCCTGGCGCAAAACTGAATGGCAGCATTGTCGAACACCTGTTCGCCAGACACCTATAAACACAATGAAGAATCCGGGTTGGTCTTAGAGGGAGGACAAGCCCAAAGAGTGGCTAAAGTTGAGGGGGAAGTGGGGAGGGAGTAAAGGGAGGTAACGCCACTACAGAAACAAAGCCTTACCTGCTTCAGCCTCTCCTGTAAAATGGTTCCGATCTGATCCTTTGTATAAGGTGAGAAGTTACGCAGTTTTGGTTTGCACTTTGGTCGTGCCTGAAGCCTGGGAAGAATGCGGTCTGTGAGATCCAAAGCGTTAGCAATTCCTAAAAGGAAACAAGACAAGCCCGGCGGAGCGTGGTGTGCGCGCTTGGCGAGGGCGCGCATTCCAGGCGGGTGAGCGGACCCTTCGAAGTACGATGCCAAACGGATTGCATGGCGGCACGATGCAGGTGATTGTGCGCGTGCTCGCCATGCAATCCGCTTTTGGGAGCACTTTTGGGAGCCCCTTACTAAAGTCTCGCTTTGTGATCGCTTACGCGATAGCCAGGCGAGACCTAAAAACAAAGAAAAAGGACTACTTGCTCCAATGGTTCAAGGTTTATTATACACAAGGTTCTATTCCCACCAGACTCAACCAGTTATGACCAGTTAACTTTTGTAAAGTCTAATTATTACAGCACTCAGCAATGTTACCCAGATAGTTTTAAGATCTACATTTGGTGAACTGTTGTTGGGCTTTTGTCTGAATCAGCAAACAAAACCCTTATCTACTGAAATGTAAATGAATTATTCTGTCCTCCATGTTTGCTTTTTCATTATTTTTTCCATTGACTGTTAACTCAAATGCTTACATCATGGCAAGTGTTCTAAATCTCCGGGAAGGAAGTCTTTTTTTTTTTAGCACGGGCCCCCGCTCCGGATTTAATCCGGAGCGCTCACACCTGAGTAATGTGCTGCGGGGGCCCCCTGCATCACGGGGGATGCGGGGCCTGTGTTAAGCCCCCGGCTGCGGCCTGCGAGGAACGCTGCTGGTGAGGCCCCGTCTATATAGTGTATAGGATATAGTGTTCATTCTAACTGCACCAGCATTGCCCTGCAGTAGGACGAAGACTGCACAGAGTGTCCTCCCCCCACGCTTCCTAAAGACTGAGTCGCCAGGGGCCCAATACAGACAAGAGGAGAGTTGCACACCCCAATGGCAAGCTGCCACCACCACAGCCCATTACTGCCAGTGGAAGAAATTACCAGGAGAGTGAACACCCTATAGTAGGAACTCGCCGAAGGTCCTTGAAGAGGGAACACGAGATAGGTGGCCGGACGCCACCCAGCACTCATGAGAAAAAGGGAAACAGATCAGCAATTGCCCTGATCACCAACAAGCCTGTGCTCAATACCCGAGCTACGGAAGTAGTTGACCACTTCACGGCTTGGTTGTCTGACCCTGGAAAAGGTGCATGTCCATGCACCTAGATGAAGGTGCAGGCTGAAGCATCAAGAAGGAAGAAGAGGGGAGTGTGTGACCTGTTGGTCTACACTAGGAACCTGATGACCGATCGAACTCAAGAGCGATGATCAGGCCAGGCCTGAAAAGCATACTTAAAAAGATTTAAGCTGCTGATGGAGCGCACCCAGACCCACAAGCAGCAAGCTACCAATGTGACACGAGAACGACTTGGCAACTGCACGACAGGAGAGCTGAGCATAAGCCGTATGCATGCACAAACAGTCTCTGCCTCCCGTTTCTCAGCGCATCTAGTCAGCCACAGTCATCTAGGCACAAGGATGCAGATGTCTCATCAAAGGATAAATGAAAACACCTGGCCACCATCACACCCCGTTGTCGATGACTCAAGAGCCTGCAATCATCAAAGCATGTCGTCACCACATGTAGTCCAGGTTCAACATATGGCTGGCAACCCTATGACGCCAGCCCATGTCAAGTGTGTCAATCACTACCACCCCTGGAGCATCGAACAATTGGACTGGAGTTCTACACCGTTGCCATACCAACTGACAAGAAGCACCAGTGACTACCTGCTCACCTGGCTTGCATCTGGATCCCAGTAGCGAGAGCTCGTCTTGACCTAGAGCCATCTATTCCTGAGGTTTGTGCGAGCAACTAGGCAGTGGCTCATCGGCGGTTCTGCAGCTGCGTCGATGTAGGCACACATGCAGCCCTAGCGCAGCCCACAAGCAACCCACCCAAGGGCCATCCCCCTGGCAGGAGAGGTGGACTTGATATTGCCCCACCGAGGGACTCCAAGATGTAGCAAGGCCGTCTAACAGAGACTTCAATAAGTCACAGCACACCAAAGACTGTCTTCAGTGGTTCAAGCAGCACCATAGTGAACCTTCATAATGGACTGTGACCTGCTCCTGATGCACCCTGCTCTCTGTACTTTTGATACCTACCCAAAATAGTCGTCAGCGGAGTGAAACCGCTTCAGACCAGGGACACTTTTCTACTGATATGCTGCTAGAGTGCTGCAGACATATCCAAGCCAGCATTCGTGCCCTGAAGCCCTCAGGTTAAATTATGGATGCAGGCAAAGATGTCCTGTTGCAGTCTTTGTCATCAGCCCCATGTCCACTGCTGTCCTGGTGATCCGTTGTCCATACTGATGGACCCTGTAGTGTTAATTTTATTGTTGTTTATTCCCAAAGGTTGGACTTGTGTTTTGTTTTTTAAAGTTGGGGAGGAATGTAGTGTCCTGCTCGACAAGTTCTAGTGTCTCGGCAGGTATTGGTTTACCAGCCACTCCCTTAAGGGTTGTCCATACACCCACCCCACACCTATCCACACAGGCATCACTGGTCAGGTGACCCTGCCAATAAAGGGCTTGAGTGCACGTGCTCGAGGCCAGTTACAGTGAGCACAGTGTCTGCATTGTTATTAACAAAGTATGTGGGCTTAGGGCCCATGACTTTACAGAGATCAGTAATGTACTACTTACAGGAAACAGTCTTCAAGGAAAAACAAGCAGTTTTTTGTGTCCCATTCAAGCAGTAGGGGCCCCCTTGTGTTTGGGAGGGCTATTGCAAGATGGACCGTACCAACCATCCAAACCTGCTATATTAAGATGGTGACCGCTCATATGGTGGAATAATGCACAATATGGGAAGCCACAACAGTCTTCCAGCTACAAACTATTGTTATTTGTAAACATTTACTTTTCAAGGTGTTTCCTTCTCGTCCATCTGAATTTCCAAACCACAGATATTGAGGCTGCCAATTGTTCTTTGACCGCTCTGATTTTCAAGTTTGTTGGTTTAGCGACAAATTAGCATACAAAGACCAGTGGTTACTGTCCCTGGCATGTATACCAGCTGATAGTCACATTGACTGCCCTGGTGGTTCAGCAATTCAAGAATGATGTGAGGCTCTTGCTTTCCCCTGTGTACTATTCCGTTGTACTATGAGCTGAAGATAGCATCTACTGTCTGGGTTGCTGCACTCGATGAGGTTGCAATCGGCCCCCTAGTACTTGTTGCATCTGTTCTTGTGTGTTACATTGTCAGTGCTCAACTGTAACTGCTCATTGGATTTTATTATCGGGATACAAGTCAGGTTAGCGTATGTTGCGTTTACCAGTATCCTAAGAGCATAAAATCCATAGTCTGGACCATAGGAATTATGCAGCAGTGGACGGCTCATTAATTTATGCAACCAAGAAAGGGAAATTATGTTGACATTATGTGGCACCTCTTTCCATTAAAAACAACTCGGCTGAAGAGTTTAACTCATTTCTTATTTAATATTCAGTGTAATTCTCAGAAGTACTTTAAGAATCAAAACATTGGACCTTGCAAAGGGATTCATAATATCTGTGATTCTCTTAAACACGGAACCCACGGTTAAAATACCTACAGCTTGGAGAACAGTAATTGTTATTTGCACTTAAGTAGTATTTGTAGTGAAACTATGTAAGAAAGTGGCTCTGTATATACTGTTCCCAAATAGGTACAGTGTGCACAGAGTCCACAGTCCCCAGAGGTTTGGCAGAGGCTAAAGTTAGATATAACCTTACTCTTTAAAGTGGTAGCTTGGTCGAGCAGTAAGGCAGTATCAGAGGACAGTGTAAAGCATTTGTTGTACACACTCAGTCAGCAAATGGTCTCACACACTCAAGAACTGAACTATAGGCCTATGGTTTTGTATCAAAATATATAGTTTTATTTTAGAACCAACAATAGGTATCAAAATATACTTTATCAGAATGAGATGATTTAGATAAATACTTTTCAATGGGCAATAGACTTTTGAATGCAATAGTTAGTTGTTGCAATTGGCAACCCAATTCAAACACAATTATAACATTGAGCTCAATGGGAATTTCTAAGTAAATGCAATTGATTAGTTTTAGGATTACTTTTCTAACCTCAGGACTGGATCCTAGATTCAGTCCTGGGACAGTTCCTGGAAACAGGTAAGTAAATACGTTTTGGTTACAGGAATGATTTTTAAGTAATATTATTGTATTTGAAAAGTTGACACATGGAATCACCAATGTTATCCTATGGGCGGAAATTCACATAGCAGTTAAGTAGGGTTATCAGCACTTTTTCTAACTCAGTGTTGGATCCTGGATCCAGCACTGGTGCATCTCCTGTAAACAGTTGGAAGAAAGCGTTTTTGTTATGCAGGCGATTTTTAAGGAATGTATGTTTCAAAAATGGACAGAAGAATTGCTGGCAAAAACCAGGCAATGTTATCCTATGGAGGAAAATCAAGTTAGCGGTAAGTACGGTTGTAATTACTTTGCAGGGTCAGTGCTGGGCACCAAGATCCAGCACTGGGATCTCTCCTGATAGTAGGTGAGTAATTTTGTTTTCGTTGATCGGCTGGTTTTTAGTGAATATTTTAAAGTTTCAAAACTCGACATAGAAGAATTTCCAAGTGAAACCAGTCCATTTTACCCTATGGAAGAAAAGTGAGTTATCTGCTTTTGGGTAAGTACTCGACTGGCGGAGTTAAGGTTCTGGGCATAGACTCAGGGGTCTCCCAGGGTCAGGTAGGTACAGTTGTTACACCCTCAGTGGCACAGGAGCAGCCGGGTGCAGAGAGTTAGGCACAATGTTATCCTATGGGAGGCAGGGGGCCTTTGGTTGGTGGCTGCTGGTTAGCAGACCATACGGCTGTGGGAGCTGGGCTCCTGGTCACTTACTCAGGGCAAGTGGCGAAGTGGATTAGGGTAGAGGTTGCACTGCCAGGGGCACTCGGTCGGTGGGTTCAGGGTGCTTTTGAGCCGTCGGGCGCTCAATGGATTTCAATGGAGAAGCTCAGTGATGAACAAAGGCTGCAAGCTCGGGGACGAAGATTCTTCAGGTGCGACCACCACTTTGAGAGGTAAGTTGGGAAGTTGTAGGATAGGTAGGCACCCGGGAGCTGGGCACAGGGGGCCGCAGGGCGCCCGGTGCAGGGGTGTTTTTTCGCGTCGGGAAATCTTACCCTAAGCTGGTTGCGGTCGGAGGGGTCCCTGGTTCTGAGGCTGCAGGCGTCGTCGGGAGCATCGAGGTGGGTCCTTGGGTGCTGGATTCGGGGTCACAGTCGCCGGGGGGACGTCCTCGTGGTCTTTGTCCACTCCGGCACAGGCCAGGCTTGGCGGGTGCAGTGTGTGCAGGAGACGCGGTTGCTGGTTGATGCCAGGGGTCAGTTACTTGCTTTGAGCAGTACCACTGCTCGTGGGAGTCCCAGTTGGTTAGAGTCACAAGGCAGTCAGGTCCTCCGGGGTTTTTGAGGTTGCTGACCACTGGAGACGCTGGGGTTTAGCAGGAGCAGGTTCGAGGGTCGACAGGCCTGTAGAGCTGGGGCCAAATCAGTTAGTATCTTCCTCTTGTTAGCAGCTGCACGGCAGGTCTTCTTGTTTCTTGATCTTCTTGCTTGTTTCGGAATCTGGTTCTGAGGATGGAAGGTTCAGGGTGCCCCTAAATACTACATTTAGGGGCGTTACAGGTAGGTAAAGGGCAGGGACCAATGGGTCCCTTCCCTGGGGTGGGTACACCCCCTATTCTGCCACTCTCCTGTGGGAGGGGGGCAGTAGCCTAGTCCTGATTGGGCAGGGCTCCCCATCTTCAAGATGGCGAGAGCCCAGAGATGTGCTTCACCTCGCCTCCCCCACCTGAGGGGTGGGATTTGCAGAGGCTGGCACACCCCCTTTCCTCCCTTGCGGTTTCCCGCCAGTCTTCCCACCAGAGTGGGGGTCAGAACCGGTAGGGGCTAGTTGCTGAGTACAGCAAGTGGCCTGGAGAAGCTCACAAAGGCAGCATGCCTTTGAAGCTTCCCCTGCCCATCCTGGGGGAGGAGACCTAGCACCTCGCCCAGGATGTGCATTGTTGCAGGCCCAAGAGAGTGGATGGCTCTCTACCCAGGGGTCCAGCAACAGGTCTGCTGTGTGGCAGCCCCTCAGACAGGACGTGGATTGTAGGTTCGGTTCAGGGGGCAACTCTAAGTTGCCCTCTGTCGTGCATCTTACATTATATCCAACATTGGCTTCAGTGCGGGTTTAATGTTCTGAGAAGTTTGATGCCAAACTTCTCAGTCTTCAATGTAGCCATCATGGTGCTGTGGAGTTCGTGTTGACGATCTCCCAGCACCATATACTCTTAATGGCAGCACTGCACTTAGTGCCCAGGAATTGACCTGGGTACTGTAGGGGCACAGGGCTCAAGCACCTGTACCCACACCACTGGCATAGGGCACCCAGCTAGAGGGGTGACTGATGTATGCCAAGGCAGTGTGTTGTGGGCATGGCACACAGGGATGTGTGCCATGTCGACTCTTTGTTTTGTTCTGCATCAAGACACTCAGCCTTCAAAGGCAGTGTGTGTGTGTGTGTGTGTGTCAGGGTACAAGGCCTCTAAGGGTGGCACAATAAGTGCTGCAGCCCTTAGAGGCCTTCTCTGGCCACAGGGCCCTGGGTACCTAGGGTACCGTTTACCAGGGGCTGGCATGTGGCCAGAGATGCCAATTGGGTTTTGGCTGTTAGGTAGTTTTAGGGAAGGAACACAAGCCCTGGGCTCCTGATTGGCAGGGGCCCAGAGCACACCAAGTCAAAGAGCATTAGTAGTCTGGCAACAAAAAAAGAAAAAGGGGGGGGGGGTTTACTGCAACAGAAACCTACTTTCTCACAAACCGTGACAAAAAAAGGCATCATTCTATTCTTCCTGTTTGAGTTACATTTAAGTGTTTTACGCTTGTTTTTGAATCCTACAGCAAAAAAGCCCCCTCCCTAGAGTACCACATGGGGATGTTTATACTACCCAGGCAATCTTGACACCTCATTAAATGCTAGTTTCCAATAGATGGAAAAAGACACAACCCAGACTGCAGACCAAGTAATAATAATGACCTACGTATATGACACTTCCGTCAACCTCTCCACACAAGCAAGTGAATAATCACCCTTTTCTCTCCCCCTCTCCTTCTCCCCCCTCCCCTTCTCCCCATCCCCCCACACCCCCCACCTGGATGCGGGTGATAGATGGTTACGTTGTTTTATTGAAAATAGTTGAGTTCATGCATCTCTATGTATGCAATGTATAGACTTTGAGTTCTATGAACTATGTACAGTCGCCACAGACATTTATATATTACTAATTGTAGCACTCAATTCTGATTGCTTTAACATCTGTGAGTGCATCTCTGTAAACAATATGGACGGAACTTGCAGATATACTGCTCGATATTGCTACTGTTCTTATATTTAAACTAATAAAAAATATTTAAAAACAAAATGGCTAATTGCTGCACCTAACAACTGAAGGTGGCCAGTTAACTTTATTAAATTGTCTCACATTGCATTGAAACCTGTATGAGTTATTTTAATATCTTTGAATCTGGTTGAACCAGAAACATTGTTTGTTAAAATCTTTACATTTTGCAACCCATTGTGGGTTATGTAGAGAACCCTATTTATGCGGAAAATTACTCTGCAGTACATTTTTTCCAGTGTCCATGATCATGGTTAATGTCCAGGCACTGTTTGCTTCTCTACTATTGAAACCAGTCCCATTTTAACAGTCTTTGGTTAGAGGCTCATCTGCAATAAATTGGTAGGTACCAAACACCTTTTCAGATCGAGCCTAGAGGCAGCGCGCATGTGTTGCTGTGCGAGAATTATTGTAGAGGAGTTGGTGAATAGAAGCTCTGCCCACTCTCTGCTTATATTTGCCATTAGCTTGTCATTGTCTGTCCTAAATGTTGCCTCCTGATTCGTTGATAGGCCTGTTAGTCCTTCCTTAATACTGCCTCCTCTTCATTTGTCACCCCCCATGGTGACTGGCCCCTTTGCTTTGGTTGTTACATGGTACATGTGATTTAGACTGTGTGCACTATTTTCTTTAATGAGGTCCTTCTGCTGCAAGCACAACGTGGTTTGGTGCCTTCTTTACTCCCCCTCCCTCCTGTTGTCCGTGCCTTCCTGCCCCTCCCTGCCCTCTCGTTATCTGCGTCTTTTCCCCCACCCACCCTCCCTCCCTTTGTCTGTGCCCCTGCCCTCTTGCTGGCCCTCCCTCCCATTGTCTTAACCTCTTGAGTGCCCATGACGAGATGGTCTCGTCATGGGCCGCGGTTGCGCTGTGCCCATGACGAGACTATCTCGTCATGAGACCCGCCCGCTAATGAAACGCCCGGCACAGGGCGTGGAAAGGGCGGGGCACTCAAGGGGTTAATGCTTACCATTCACAATGTAATAGGTCCCGCGTAAATGCAAGACCTATTGCATTGCAAATGCTTGTCAGAATCTCGTTTGCTTAGGACTTCTTGAGGACCTCTGAAAGTTTACTTGGGAATGCACTCCGCCCATTGCTTACAATTGGCTTTCTGGTTTGTAACTCACATTTGCTTGCTTTCTATTTGCTTTCTTTTTTAGTATGATCAAAACAAATCTAAACACTGAATGATGACATTTCCACACATTATCATTTGTGCGCTGTATACTTCAGTAAAACTGTATGTCCGGCCAAATGCAATTGTCATTTTAATTGAAGATGTGTTGTCTGTAATAGTTCTATTACACCATACAAATTCCACTCCACTCTACTCTTCACCACTCCACACTACACCACTCCACACTACACCACTCCACACTACACTACACCACTCCACACTACACCACTCCACTCCACACTACACCACTCCACTCCACATTGCTTGACTGCACTCTACTCTGCACCACTTCACTCTACGCCTTTCTACTCTATGCCACTCTACTCAACACTGCTCCACTCTGCGCCACTCCACTCTGCGCCACTGCACTCTGTCACTGCACTCTACGCCAATGTTCTCTACCTTGTACCACTCCACCCCAGTGCGCTCTATGCCAATCCACTCTAGGCAACTCTAGTCTACGCTGCACTCCACACCACTGTACTGCACTGCATCATGCACCATTCCACTCTACTCTGAAGCAATCTACTCCACTCAGTGCCACTCCACTCTACGCCTGTATACTCTGCGCCTTCACCTTGTCAATGCACTCTATACCACTTTACTAAAAACCAATGCACTTTAAGCCACTGCACTCTGCACCACTATACTCTACCCTGCAATACTTTACATCACTGCATTCTACACCACTTTACTCAAACCCACTGCACTCTATGCCCCTAGACTGTGCTCTGCAACACTCTACGCCACTGCACTCTACGCCACTCATGCTACTCTGCACCACAGTACTGTATACCACTGCTCTCTGTGCCACTCTATTCTGCACCACTCTATGCCACTGCACTCGATGCCACTCTACTATACACCACTGGACTCTACCACAGTCTAATCTGCAACACTGCCCTCTGCCACAGCACTCAGTGCTGCCCCACACTACTCTACACCATTCTATGCCACTGCCCTCTATGCCAATCTGCTCTAAACCACTGCACTCTACACCAATGCACTAAACACCATTTTACTGAAAACTGCTCTCTGCAGCACTCAACAACTCTGCACCACTGCACTCTCCGCCACTGCACGCTACTCCACTCTACACCATTACACTCTGTCACTGCACTCTACGGCATTCTATTCTACTCTGCCCCACTCTACACTACGCCAGTGCTCTCTGCATCATTCTACTCTGCACCACTGTTGGAACAAAGTCCTAGGGGTAGCTTGGCTCAAGTTAACAGGCATTCATCTCAACATGGCGTCTCATGCTTGCATCCTACTCAGTCCGCAATCTAGCGCAACACCACTCAAAAAGGACACTACACTGATAAAATTTTAAAGTTTACTAGAATTCTTCCACCTCCCTCCTTTAACGGAAAAACTCAGTCCCACATAACAGAGTAAGACATTACATTTGCATTTAAAATAACAATACCATTCCAACGTTACATTTTGTAAAGCAGTCACGTACACCCCCTCAGGGCTTCTCCTCCCGCCTCGAATCAGGAGAACTAGTTAAACTTCTACAGGGCGTGCTCCAAACCACATCTATGATTCTTACTATTTCAAAAGAGCATTTAGTCCCCTCTAATCCATTCTATCAGAGGGTTCCCCTCCTGACTCTTATAATGTCATCCCTACTCAGTCTCTGCCTGATGGGCGCTAGGTGGATATTCACGGCTATTGGCAAATCATTAGTTAATCCCAGACAGTCTACAAGTATTCTCTTTACTTCCTAGCACATAAGCCATTACATTTTTAACATTGTTCTTGAACCCAGGCAGTTACTGAATTGGAGACTGCTCTTCTTCATCACCCTGCTGGAGGTCTGTATCCCCCAGTCGTTAGTCTCGTGCCACATTAAGTCAGTTTATACACACTATTGGCCTCGAACTCTGATTCCCCAGTCGTTGACACTAAGGTTTCCCAGGACAACACCTGCCTACTGGTGTGTGCTCTCCGATGCCCTCCGGGGGCTCTCTTTCCCCCCACCTCTTCCTTCTTTTGCCCCGCTTACTTTGTGATCACGAAGGTCCTCCGACAAGCACTAGTACTTAGACCGGACCTGGAAGGTCCTGTTACAGGGTATCCGGACTCACAGCGCCAGCAGGGGAAACCTTGTCGTCTGGTTGAGGGGCACTATACTAGACACCCACGCTGAAGCGCTGCTCCTCAGGCTCACCCTTCCGGAGGATCCCCTCCGTTGCTGTCTGCCTTACTCTTACACTCCTCACAGCTGCGGGCCTCACTTCCCGGCGGACTCGGCCAGCCAGCCGGGCCCCGTGTTGCTTAGATTTCCAATGCGCCTGCTGCCTCAATAAACAACGGGTCTTCCGGGGGTGCGGCCTTCCTCGGCTACCGACAACAGAGAGGGGCGGCGCTACGGCCCCTCTCACGTGACATGAGGATGCCGGCCTCTTCGCCTACCGCGTCCCTCTCTTTCCTCAGGCGATTCTCCTCACCTGGGCAACGGCGTCGCTCGCTCACACGCTCCTTACAGGGAGCCTCTCCACAAGCTCCTGTCAGCAGCGAACCACCTCCAGAGGACGACAGGAGCCCCCCACCCGATCTCTGGGTGATGGCGGTGATCAGTTCTGGTAGGATGTCGAGGAGAGAAATAGGGGGGGGGCAAATTAAGGGTGCCAGTAATTCTTCGGTGCAGCTGGATTGGAGTCCAGAACCCTTCTATTTCCTGGAAGTGGGCATCGCCCCCTACAGCTGGGGTTTAAGGGAGGGGGTCGATCACAAGCTGATCCTGGACCACTTCCAAGGAGTCTGGCCACCGGCGAATCTCAAGATAACGCTGTCCACCAGATCTCCGACTGCGTTCAGGGCCCGGTCACAAGGTTAGGGGTGATGTCACCAGGTTTGAAAATTTGTGCAGGCCCTTAAACCTGTCTGTTCCCTTTCAGGCACAACCACCTCCTCACACAGGCGCCTTACTCCTGATTGCCACGCAGTCCACTCTAACCTAAAATGGCTGCCCTCCTGCCACCTCTATTTATCACCTTGGGCCTGACTTGCCAGAGGGGCCCCGAAGGTTCCGGAACCTCTCATGACAGTCATGGCCCAGGTGCTGAGGTGACAGTTGGAGCCACCATTTTGTGAATATCACCTTCCTCAGCTATTTTCCTCAGAGGAGCACCTTGCGCCTTTCCCTCAAGTTGTGAGGAAGAGGCGCCCAGAACCTCTACATCAGCACCCCGATAAGTTTGGTAGACAGAAAAAATGAGAAGGGGGGAAGGGACAAAAATAATAAAAATGAGGAGGGAACTGCCAGAGGGCTGACAGGTCTAACACGCGTCCCCCCCAGCTGAAAGTGGGGAGAGCTACCCAACCCCTTGGGAGTCCTCTTCACTAAGGCGGAAATACCTGGATAGACCGTCAGCATTGGCGTGGTCCACTCCTGGGCGATGTTCCACCCTAAAGTCCATCCCCTGTAGGGAAATGGACCACCTCAATAACTTGGGATTCTCGCCCCTCTTTTGCATCAGCCACCTGAGGGGCTGGTGGTCGGTCTGAACCAGGAAGTGCGAGCCAAACAGGTATGGCCGCAGCTTCTTCAGAGCCCACACCACCGCAAAAGCCTCCCTCTCAATTGCACTCCACCTCTGTTGGCGGGGGAGTAGTCTCCTAGACAGGAAAACCACTGGTTGTTCTAGACCCTCGTCATTGAGTTGCGACAGCACTGCCCCGATACCGTGCCCCGACGCGTCTGTCTGGACAATGAACTCCTTGGCAAAGTCAGGGGCCCTAAGAACAGGTGCCGCACACATGGCCTTTTTCAAGGTGTCAAAGGCTTGTTGACATCCCTCGGTCCAGATTACCCGTCTAGGGTGCTTTTTGGAAGTGAGCTCAGTCAAGGGGGCTACGATCGTACCGTATCCCTTGACAAAGCGTCGGTAGTAGCCAGTGAGGCCCAAGAAGGCCCGGACCTCTGTCTGAGTCTTGGGGGGTTCCCAGGCCATGATGGTTTCGATCTTGGCCTGGGGGGGTTGCACCTTGCCCCGACCCACCAAGTGACCGAGATACACTACCGACCCCTGCCCGATCTGGCACTTACTGGCTTTGATCGTCAGACCTGCCTGCTGCAAAGCCTGAAGAACAGCCTGAAGGTGACAAAAATGGTCCTCCCAGCTGCGGCTGAAGACAGCGATGTCATCCAGGTACGCAACTGAAAAGGCTTCCATTCCAGAGAGGACCTGGTTCACCAATCGCTGGAACGTTGCAGGGGCGTTCTTGAGCCCAAAGGGCATCACACAGAACTGGTAGTGACCCTCGGGTGTGGAGAAGGCTGACCTTTCCTTGGCTCCATCCGTCAGGGAAATCTGCCAGTACCCGGATGTAAGGTCACAGGTACTGAGATATTGGGCAGCTCCCAACCGGTCAATGAGCTCATCCGCCCTCGGGATAGGATGAGCATCTGTCTTTGTCACCGAATTCAGTCCCCTGTAATCCACACAGAACCGGAGTTCTGGGGTAGTGCCCGGTGGGGCAGCTTTGGGTACCAGTACCACCGGACTGGACCAGGGACTACTTGAAGGTTCAATCACTCCTAGCTCTAGCATCTTGGTAACTTCTCCATGGATGCTAGCCTTCACTTTATCCGACAGTCGGTAGGACTTGGACTTCACAGGTGGGCTGTCCCCTGTGTCCACATCATGGGTACACAGATGAGTCCTCCCCGGGATAAGTGAGAACAAGGTCGCAAACTGCTCCAGTACCTGGCGACAGTCCTTCCGTTGTTCAGGAGTTGGGGACAGTGAAAGGATCACTCCCTCCACCGACCCATCCTTCTCTTGGGACGCAAACAGATCGGGAAGAGGTTCACTTTCCTCTTCCTCTGACCCATCAGTCACCATCATTAACGTGACCTCGGGTCTCTCTTGGTGAGGCTTGAGGCGGTTGACATGGAGCATCCGATGGGGCTGCCTGGGGGTCTTAAGATCTACCACGTAGGTAACCTTGCCCTTCTTCTCAACCACCTCAAAGGGGCCCGACCAGCGATCCTGGAGGGCGCTAAGCTCTCCAGGCTCCATCACCCACACCTTCTGGCCAGGCTCCAGCTCCACCGGGTGAGCGTTTCGGTCATACCATTCCTTCATGACCGTTTGGCTGGCTTCTAGGTTTTCAGAAGCTTGCTTCCACAACCTAGCCATTTGGCTACGAAAGGCCAGCATGTAGCTCACCACATCCGGGGGAAGTTTTCTGGGAGTCTTTTCCCATCCATCCTTCACCAGGCTGAGGGGTCCACGCACAGGGTGCCCGTACAACAGCCCGAAGGGGCTGAAGCCCACTCCCTTCTGTGGTACCTCCCTGTAAGAAAACAGCAAACAAGGTAGGAGGACGTCCCATTTCCTCCGCAGGCTCTCGGGCATACTCCGGATCATGCCCTTTAAGGTTTTGTTAAACCTCTCCACCAGACCATTGGTCTGGGGGTGATAAGGAGTGGAGAACCGGTAAGTGACTCCACACTCTTTCCACATAGCCCGCATATAGGCTGACATGAAGTTGGTACCTCTGTCCGACACCACTTCCTTGGGGAATCCCATCCGGGTAAAAATTCCCATAAGGGCCCGTGCCACTGCAGGTGCAGTAATGGTCCTCAGAGGGATAGCCTCTGGGTACCGTGTGGCATGATCCACCAGAACCAGGATAAACCTGTGACCGGCAGACGTTGGTGGATCCAATGGCCCGACAATGTCGATGCCCACCCTTTCAAAGGGGGTACCAACGACAGGCAGTGGTTCCAGGGGAGCCTTCAGCTTCACCCCTGTCTTCCCACTAGCTTGGCAGGTTACACACGTCCTACAAAAAGTATCGGACGTAATCCTCATCTGAGGCCAGTAAAAATGAGGGACAAGTCGAGCAAAGGTCTTGTCTTGTCCCAAGTGTCCTGCCAAGGGTATTTCGTGAGCCAGTCCCAATAGGAAGGCTCGGTAACGCTGGGCAACTACCAAGGCCCGGGATGAACCATGCACCGGAGCCTTGGGTTCGCTATACAGGAGTCCATTTTCCCAATATATGTGGAAGTTCCCCAAATCGTTACCCGCTGCCTGGGCTTCGGCCTGCCGCCGTAAACCCTCAAGGGTAGGGCACTCCTTCTGGGCCCGACAAAACTCTTCCCTAGTAGGTCCTCCCTCCACCTGCCAATCTGCAGGGGTCGGTAAGCCCTCCAGGGAAGTTACATCCCCCTCCGTAGACTCCGGGACCACTTCAGTGGCCCCATCCACCTTTGGAGGGTCAGATGCCAGGGCAGGCTTCCCCCGTCCCCATTTACCCTTTCCGGCAGCTGGTTGGGCCTTTGTCCCAGGCTCCAACCTCTGTGAATCCCCTCTTCGGGCAGTCACGGACCGAGTGTTGGCACACGTCCACTCAGGGGTCCCCAACATTTCCATGTGGGCCCTGAACTCAACCTCCTTCCACGCCGAGTGTTCAAGGTCATTTCCCAACAGGCAGTCGACCGGCATGGCAGGGCTTATCGCAACTCTTAGAGGACCCGCAACCCCTCCCCACTCAAAGAGAATCTGGGCCACCAGATAGTGACCCTCTCGGTTGTCAGCCATCACAACCGGGTGGACTACATTGGGAACCACCTGCTCTGGGGACACCAGCTGACTCCTTACCATAGTCATGCTGGCTCCTGTGTCCCTCAGAGCCTCCACCCTCTGGGCATTGATGGTGACCCATTGCCTGTACTTAGTAGTATTCGAGGGCACCTGGGTCTTAGGAACCATCTCACAATCCCCTAAGGACACTAAGGTTAGCCCTGCCCACTCACCTCCCTTATCTAGGGGCAACTCCTCCCGAGCACTACACTCGCCACCCCAGGGGTTTTTCCTCCAATGGGAGGGTGTGGTCTCTTGGGACACTTGGCATCCCCCTTATAATGCCCAACCTCACCACACTCATAACATCGGACAACCCTAGGCTGCTGAACACGGTCAGGATAAGGGGGTTTGTGGGGGCCAACCTTAGGAGGGAATCCTACTCCCCTCCCTTGTGAACTCTTTTGGGGGCCTTTAGGGAACTCCCTCTTTTTGTCTCCCCCCCTCTTTCTTCTGGGGGGTGCCCTGTCCAGCCCCTTGGAAATTCCCTCCAGTCCCTTTTGAGGATACCCGGGTACTCGCCCAGATATCCGCCTCCTCTGCAAGCTTCCTGGGATTAGTTAGCTTGCTGTCTACCAGGTGCTGACGCAGCTCCGGAATACTTTTCTCGAGGAGGTGCTCCTTTTAAAATTAAATTATACAGTCCCTCATAGTCCTTGACCTCACTGTCCTGCACCCAGCCCTCTAAGGCCTTCTTGGCATAGTCCAAGAAGTCCACCCAATTCTGGGTGGCCAACATTTGACTGCCCCGAAACCTCTGCCTGAATTTTTCAGGGGTCAGCCCAAATTTCCTCACTAGGGCTACCTTCATGATGGGGTACTTGGTCTGGTCTGACTGTTCTAATGCTAACAAGGCATCCCTCCCCACCGGAGGCATATACCTATATAGGCCACCCCCCCCACTGAGCTTCGGGGACCCCATGGGCTCTTAGAGAGACCTCATAGGCAGCCAGCCATTTTACAGTGTCATCCCCGACACCATAGCTGGCAACTACATCTTTGGGCAGGTAGGGCCTGGACTCTCTCGGGATTTCTCTCGGTATGCTGCCACCATTAGGACTGCTGGGGGTTCCAAGTTGAAGGGCTTTGAGCTCTAACTCCTTTAAATGGAGCTCATGGAGGAACCTCCTCTCCTCCCTCTCCTTTGCCAACCGGGCCAGATCCATTCTAAACTGCCTCTCCTCCCTCCGGTCAACTAGATCGGCAGAGGACAGGCTCCCCCCTGAGGCGCTACTACCCACTCTTGATGGGGCCCTAGACCCGACGTCCATGTTGCCGCTCCCAGGGGGTCTAGTCCTGGTTCCTCCTCCCGTTTCCCGCTAGGGTGGGCCAGAACCCAGGCTCTTAAGCTTGCTTGGAGCTCTGTTTTCTTCGCCCCCTGCTTAAAGAATACCTCCCTCTCCTGGCAGAATTCCTTCAATTGGGCCACCGTATATTCCTCCAGCCTACCCAATTCGAATTCCATCCTACCAGATGGGACCCCAACACAGTCAAAAAGAACTTTACACTGGAAGACTTTCCCAAGAAAGGAAGTATAACACAAGACAATTTTGAAAACCCCCAATCAGGAAAACAATCTGGAGAAAACTCCAGTTAAAACAATCAGGTGTAGGTGGTGATGCGCGCAAAACTGCTTCTAAGCGGATGCAAGCACTGAATAAGGATCCCACCAATTTGTTGGAACTAAGTCCTAGGGGTAGCTTGGCTCAAGTTAACAGGCATTCATCTCAACATGGCGTCTCGTGCTTGCATCCTACTCAGTCCGCAATCTAGCGCAACACCACTCAAAAAGGACACTACACTGATTAAATTTTAAAGTTTACTAGAATTCTTCCACCTTCCTCCTTTAATGGAAAAACTCAGTCCCACATAACAGAGTAAGACATTACATTTGCATTTAAAATAACAATACCATTCCAACGTTACATTTTGTAAAGCAGTCACGTACACCCCCTCAGGGCTTCTCCTCCCGCCTCGAATCAGGAGAACTAGTTAAACTTCTACAGGGCGTGCTCCAAACCACATCTATGATTCTTACTATTTCAAAAGAGCATTTAGTCCCCTCTAATCCATTCTATCAGAGGGTTCCCCTCACAGCTATACCTCCTGACTCTTATAATGTCATCCCTACTCAGTCTCTGCCTGATGGGCGCTAGGTGGATATTCACGGCTATTGGCAAATCATTAGTTAATCCCAGACAGTCTACAAGTATTCTCTTTACTTCCTAGCACATAAGCCATTACATTTTTAACATTGTTCTTGAACCCAGGCAGTTACTGAATTGGAGACTGCTCTTCTTCATCACCCTGCTGGAGGTCTGTATCCCCCAGTCGTTAGTCTCGTGCCACATTAAGTCAGTTTATACACACTATTGGCCTCGAACTCGGATTCCCCAGTCGTTGACACTAAGGTTTCCCAGGACAACACCTGCCCACTGGTGTGTGCTCTCCGATGCCCTCCGGGGGCTCTCTTTCCCCCCACCTCTTCCTTCTTTTGCCCCGCTTACTTTGTGATCACGAAGGTCCTCCGACAAACACTAGTACTTAGACCGGACCTGGAAGGTCCTGTTACAGGGTATCCGGACTCACAGCGCCAGCAGGGGAAACCTTGTCGTCGGGTTGAGGGGCACTATACTAGACACCCACGCTGAAGCGCTGCTCCTCAGCCTCACCCTTCCGGAGGATCCCCTCCGTTGCTGTCTGCCTTACTCTTGCGCTCCTCACAGCTGCGGGCCTCCCTTCCCGGCGGACTCGGCCAGCCAGCTGGGCCCCGGGTTGCTTAGATTTCCAATGCGCCTGCTGCCTCAATAAACAACGGGTCTTCCGGGGGTGTGGCCTTCCTCGGCTACCGGCAACAGAGAGGGGCGGCGCTACGGCCCCTCTCACGTGACATGAGGATGCCGGCCTCTTCGCCTACCGCGTCCCTCTCTTTCCTCAGGCGATTCTCCTCACCTGGGCAACGGTGTCGCTCGCTCACCCGCTCTTTACAGGGAGCCTCTCCACAAGCTCCTGTCAGCAGCGAACCACCTCCAGAGGACGACAGGAGCCCCCCCACCCGATCTCTGGGTGATGGCGGTGATCAGTTCTGGTAGGATCTCGAGGAGAGAAATAGGGGGGGGGGGGGGGGCAAATTAAGGGTGCCAGTAATTCTTCGGTGCAGCTGGATTGGAGTCCAGAACCCTTCTATTTCCTGGAAGTGGGCATCGCCCCCTACAGCTGGGGTTTAAGGGAGGAGGTCGATCACAAGCTGATCCTGGACCACTTCCAAGGAGTCTGGCCACCGGTGAATCTCAAGATAACGCTGTCCACCAGATCTCCGACTGCGTTCAGGGCCTGGTCACAAGGTTAGGGGTGATGTCACCAGGTTTGAATATTTGTGCAGGCCCTTAAACCTGTCTGTTCCCTTTCAGGCACAACCAACTCCTCACACATGCGCCTTACTCCTGATTGCCACGCAGTCCACTCTAACCTAAAATGGCTGCCCTCCTGCCACCTCTATTTATCACCTTGGGCCTGACTTGCCAGAGGGGCCCAGAAGGTTCCGGAACCTCTCATGACAGTCATGGCCCAGGTGCTGAGGTGACAGTTGGAGCCACCATTTTGTGAATATCACCTTCCTCAGCTATTTTCCTCAGAGGAGCACCTTGCGCCTTTCCCTCAAGTGGTGAGGAAGAGGCGCCCAGAACCTCTACATCAGCACCCCAATAAGTTTGGTAGACAGAAAAAATGAGAAGGGGGGAAGGGACAAAAATAATAAAAATGAGGAGGGAACTGCCAGAGGGCTGACAGGTCTAACAACCACTCTATGCCGCTGCACTCTACTCTGCACTGGTCAACTCTACGCTACTCTACTGCACTCTACGCCAATGCACTCTATGCCAATACACTCTGCATCACTCCACACCACTCTAGTCTGCACCACTGCACTCTAAACCACTCTACTCTACATCTCTGTACTCTACCCTGCACCACTCTACTCTACCCTGCACCACTCTACTCTACCCTGCACCACTCTACTCTACCCTGCACCACTCTACTCTACCCTGCACCACTCTACTCTACCCTGCACCACTCTACTCTACCCTGCACCACTCTACTCTACCCTGCACCACTCTACTCTACCCTGCACCACTCTACTCTACCCTGCACCACTCTACTCTACCCTGCTCCACTCTACTCTACCCGGAACCGCTCTACTCTACCCGGAACCGCTCTACTCTACCGGAACCGCTCTACTCTACCGGAACCGCTCTACTCTACCCGGAACCGCTCTACTCTACCCGGAACCGCTCTACTCTACCCGGAACCGCTCTACTCTACCCGGAACCGCTCTACTCTACCCGGAACCGCTCTACTCTACCCGGAACCGCTCTACTCTACCCGGAACCGCTCTACTCTACCCGGAACCGCTCTACTCTACCCGGAACCGCTCTACTCTACCCGGAACCGCTCTACTCTACCCGGAACCGCTCTACTCTACCCTGCACCACTCTACTCTACCCTGCACCACTCTACTCTACCCTGCACCACTCTACTCTACCCTGCACCACTCTACTCTACCCTGCACCACTCTACTCTACCCTGCACCACTCTACTCTACCCTGCACCACTCTACTCTACCCTGCACCACTCTACTCTACCCTGCACCACTCTACTCTACCCTGCACCACTCTACTCTACCCTGCACCACTCTACTCTACCCTGCACCACTCTACTCTACCCTGCACCACTCTACTCTACCCTGCACCACTCTACTCTACCCTGCACCACTCTACTCTACCCTGCACCACTCTACCCTGCACCACTCTACCCTGCACCACTCTACCCTGCACCACTCTACCCTGCACCACTCTACCCTGCACCACTCTACCCTGCACCACTCTACCCTGCACCACTCTACCCTGCACCACTCTACCCTGCACCACTCTACCCTGCACCACTCTACCCTGAACCACTCTACCCTGCACCACTCTACCCTGCACCACTCTACCCTGAACCACTCTACCCTGAACCACTCTACCCTGAACCACTCTACCCTGAACCACTCTACCCTGAACCACTCTACCCTGAACCACTATACTCTACAGCACTATACTCTACAGCACTATACTCTACAGCACTATACTCTACTCTGAAACAATCTACTTTACGCCACTGCACTTTGTCACGGCACTCTACACCAGTCTACTCTGCACCACTGTACTTTACGCTACTTCAGTCTATGCCACTCTATGATACTACACTCTGATTCTCCACTCTATGATGCTCTACTCCATTAAACTCTACTCCACTCTGACACTCTACAACACTCAACTCCACTTTATTCCACTCTACAACACTACTCCACGACGCCCTATTCTACTCCCTCCATGCCACTCTACTCCACTCTATTCTATGACTCAATACTCCACTCTATGCCATTCCACTCTACGACAATCTACTCCGCTCAATGCCACCCTATTTTACAACACTATACTCCACTCTACACAACACCCTCTACACCACTCTGCTCTACACCACAACACTCTGTGCCACCCTGCTCCCTTCCACTGTACAGTACTCTACTCACTCCATGATACTTCACACTACTCCACTCTATGCCACCCAGTAACACTCCACTCTACTCTACGACACTCCACACCACTCTCCTTCACCCCAGTAACTTTTAGCCATGCTGAACAGCAGCCACGTTGTTGTACAACATGGCTAAAATATATTGTTACAACCAGCAGCTCTTGCATAGGCAAAACCTATTGGCTTTGTCAATGCTTGTAAAGTGGGTAATCACTGGTAATTGTCTGTTAGAACATATTCAGTTGCTGGTGCATTTCTTTTTTTTTTTTTACTTGTGGCTATTGTAGGTGTCAATTGGAACACTGAATTAAACTAGTTTATTTTCCCTGTAGGTGACCCTGGAGACCACAATTGGAAATAGCAACCCAGCGCTGTGGAAATATGTGAAACCAAAGGGCACAGTATTTGAATGGCTTCGAAATATTGTGGCTAATCGTCTGGCGAAGAACGGGTCCGAGTGGGCCTCCATCTTCACCAAGTTCAACAGTGGCACGTAAGTTATTCAGGGTCATGTGTTCTGTGTAGCTTAGTTTAATGCAGCGCGAGGCCTTAATCAGCTGTTCATTGAGTTCTATTTGTGCCTTGTGCCTGCTGCAGTGTTGCGTTTTTACCTGAAAATGTCTGACTGCACATTACTTGCAAAGAGGTAGATTATGAATGGCCTTGTTGGTATATATTCTGCCGCTGATAAGATATCAAAGAAATGTATACAAACATTGGAGCTAATGCTTCCCAACAATTGGCAGGATTCATCGTGTTTGGCTTGTATGTATCATCACACATGTGGACCAACTTTAATTCAGCAAGCCACATTCTGCTTCAGAGCCATGGGAATCTTCACTTTTTTTCCTGTTTTTGATGATTCAACTGATGACTTTAGGGTTATTTCATTCTCCTCCCTGCCAACAGTGTTAGTGGACCTTGTGCTGCTCCATGCCATTCCATTTGGTACCTAACCATAATTCACCATTACTGACTTGAGAATCCCATCAAACCTGATACTTTCCATTAAATGTGGGGAGCATTTGTATTGTTCTTTCCCAGGATGAGAGCCTCTCGTTTCCTCTATTTGTCTCGAAATCTCCTCATCTCCCTCTTCATTGACCCAAAACCAAATCCTGTCCACCCATAAACTGCTTAACAATGTCCTTGCCTCTATTTCCATTGGTCCCCCCTTACAATTTTCTACATAATCCTTTTATTCACCCCCCCCCCCATTCTAGTGGCTTCCATTATGCACTTAAGTTAATTTGTCCCTGTTTTTCCCTCTTCCAATCTCAGCTCCCCTCCCCTTCATTAGTGTGAGTTCCGTCCTTTTCCCCATTGGAAGGACGTATCCTTTTCTCCACATAAGGGCGCAGATTTAGTTTAACTCCCCCACCAATTTGAGCTGGATTGACTGTGAATATTTTCTCTTCTCTTTGAATCACTCACTGTGGTCCAGACTTATTCCACCACTGAAACTATTCAACTGTATTGAATTCTAGTTGTCTGTGTACTTCCTGTACCAGCAATCATTTATTAACATGCTGGAAAATCTCCACAACAAGCCTGTCTCCTTACTGTGTGTATTTTTCAGTTTGTTTATGTTGCTTACTCTTGAAAAGACAAATGGAATTCACAGTATGTATACAAACTTTAGAGTTTACAACCTCAACTCCTAACTGCCAGTTTGAGGCATGTGTACTGTAGAAAAACATGCTTTGCATACTCCTGCCATCTAGTGTTGGGTCCGGATGTTTGCAAGTTGTTTTTCTTCAAAGAAGTCTTTTCCAGTCTTGAGGTAAGGTGACTCTTCCTTTCGGTGATAATGCGCATGGGCATCGACTCCATTGTTAGTGTTTTCTTTCCGCCTTAGGGTTCGGACGTGTATTGCGGAGCTCGGATTCGAAACCGTTTAATTGGGATCACTTCAGTACGCAAATCACTTACCCTCAGTGGTATTGTTTTCAATTGTGTTTTCCTCCATTGTGTCAAAAAAGTTGGAAAACTTTCATTATCCAATCGGGAAACTCTAACCGCGGCCTTCGGGCCTAGCTCGTTTTCCTCTATCTACTTCCACTCGAAAAGCCATCGTAGAGTCTTCTGCCGATGGAACTGACACCATTTCAGTTCTGTCCTCGGTGCCATTCCAAATACCTGTGCACCGACATTCATGAGGTCTGTAACCTCTGTCTCTCCTCGGAGCATAAAGAGGAAGACTGCGACGCTTGCCGGTCCTTCCGATAGAAAAAGACTCTGCAGGATCGTCTGGCTCGACGAAGAGACATGTAGCAATAGTGTATTGAGGACAACCCTGATATCTTCAAAGAAGATCTAGAACAAGAAGAAATGAAAGCATCAGCAGCCGAAGAGGCCTTCTCCGTCCAGGACTCCGATTCAGAGTTGGAGATCGAACTAGAGTCCCACGACACTCCAGCTGGACAGGGTGCCGTGAGTAACAAAGCCCCTTTGCCCACTAAACCTGCTCCAACCAAACAAAAGGCTATTGGGCCACCACTGCGATCAGGCCATGGAAGGCAATGAGACTCTGATTTAAACTCCCCGCCTTCCGGCTTAATACCAAAACAGCAAGTCAAGTCTTCCAGCTTGGGCTCGATCCGAAATTATACCCCTTTGATTTCAAAACATTCGGGCTCCAAAGATAACAAGCCTTGGCATAGCCAATAGGTCTCGCCTTTGGGACCTTATATGTGTTTAGTTATCCAGCACAATATCCTTGGTGCAACAACATCAAGTGTTGCATGGCTAAACACTTATAAGGTCCCAAAGGCGAGACCTATTGGCTATGCCAATGCTTGTTTTCTTTAGAGCCCGAATGTTTTGAAATCTGTTTTCTTTTTCACAACGTTTCTAAAAGCTTGCTATTCAACATGGCCAAAAATATTTGCCAGTGGGGCACAAAGGCAAGACTATTGGCTTTGCCGATGCTTATTTAGGGCTAGGCCATGGCCCTGTTCCATGGAGACAATAAGGACATTAAAATGTACACTAGTCGAAGCAGTTACATCTATGCAAACTACACAGTAGCTTTATGAGGTCTAATTAAAACGTTAGCGGGACAGATCAAAATGCTCCAAGCTGCTAAAGTCCACATTCAACTTAATAGAGAACCAAGTAGAAAAAGTCCAACATGGTCTGCATGCGCCTGATACAGCTTTTAATTTTTAAATTTGTGATCGGGTGGAGTGCACTTCTGAAAGCGCAATGTGCGACAACTGCTGAATGCTTGCAAAGTGCGAAGGAAAAATCTATGAACAAGATGTCACCCTAGGAAAAGTATTTCCGTCTCAGACTTCAGAAATCAAGTTTCTAAATACATCATGATACAGGAAATGAGACAACACTTTTCCTTTGAATGGCTGGGCACAAAACTGTTCTCACGATAAGTGGCATCACAGATTTGTTCTCAGTAATTGAAGATGTCTGTAAAATGGGTACATTCTCAATATGGACGGAAAAATTCCTTGGACTGAGAAAAGAAAAAATGCATTCAACAGGGTTTGATTTCTTTAGAAAACAAGCATTGGCCGCGCGGCCGTGAAAGCGAAAGTAATCGCGAGAACGGGACGCGCTTTGTGGTAAGCACGCGAGTGGTGCGCGCGCAGCAGTGATTGGCAGGTGCGCGCGTGCACGCTCGCATGAACGCAAGCGTTAGGCCAGCGAGGTCTGGTAGAACTTTGGAAACTCGTATACAAAATGTCTCTCCGAGCAGCGCATGCGCTGGCTCAGGCGAGACCTAAAAAGGACAGATCCTGCTTGGCACTGAAAATATGAGCACCGAAACATAAAGACGCTCCTCGAAAGCCACCGGAGCCCATTCTAGAAAAAATTAAACAAAAGCTGGATCCAAAGCAAAAGAAAATTCATATAAATCCTGACACTGGGCACATTACAACTAAGCCTATAATACCAACTTCCAAAAGGAAAGTAGACCCTGAATATAAAATCCCTTTCAAGAAGAAAAAGGACATAGCTACTAGTCCTGTTAACATTCCTCACACCCCTCCACCTTCTTCACCAGAACATATTACACCAGCTTCAGACCCTCCTCATATCATCCACCAGGCTCTCCAAATACAAATCCTGATATAGGAGATGATGATGACACTTATGATCAGCCACCACCTGATCCATGGGATGACTACAATATAGACCCACCTATAGAAACAAACCCGGATCTATATCTGGCTAAACCTTCCCCTCCTGATGATAATACTGCATATCAGGAGTTAATTACTTGGGCAGCCACTTACCATGGGGTAACTTTACATAAAGAAGCCCTAAAAGAGGATTTCCTGTTTGAAACTTTAGGAAACGCACACAGAACATCACAATCCTTGCCTATGTTAAAGGATATGATGAGGCATGCTGACAATATATTCAAGGATCGAGTTAGAGCACATATCCTAACACCGAGGATCGCAAAAAATATAAACTCCCACAATCTAACCCAAGTTTTATTAAGGGCCTGTTGCCTTTGGATTTTTTAGTGGTCTCTAATGCCCATAAAAGGGCAAATTCACAAACCTCAGGGGAGGCACCACCTCCAGACAAAGAATCAAAACTAATAGATGCCTCAGAGAAAAGAGTAGCTGCTTAATCAGCCAACCATTGGCACATTGCCAACAAACAAGGCCTATTGGCTAGATATGATAGGTCACACTAGGACAGGATGGAAAAGTTATTGCCATATATCCCAGAAGAACACAAGAAAATGGGGGCAGGAAATAGTGCAGGAAGGGAAACCTCTCCAATTCCTCTATCAGATGTGCGTTAGATGCTGCAGACACTTTAACTAGAAGAGTTAACGCCAGCATTCTACTTAAAAGACTTCAGAATTTCTGGTTTCAAACCAGAAGTTCAACAAACTATTCTTAATGCACCTTTTCATAAGGAACACAAATAGACCAATCGCTTGAACGTATGACAAAGGATACAGAAGTGGCAAAATCAATGGGAGCACTTCAGTCTCCTTCTACGAGAGGTTCCTTTTGTCGCTCCTTTTACAGAGGGGGCTCCAAAATCAATACCACAGATACTGGCGCATCTTCATACAAAACACAGACATAATCATCCCTGTGTAGAGGATTTTATGAGGATGGATGTAGAGGTCACAATTTTAAAGTAAGTGGTAGAGGTACACCAACACACACCTCTCCATCCACTTACAAGCAGTGACTTGCTATCACTTCCCCCGATCATTCAACACTTGCCGGGGGAAGATTACAACAGTTTCTTCCCATTTGGCAATCAATAACATCAGACAAAGTGGGTGTTGGATAGTATCCAACATGGTTCTTGCCTGGAGCTCACAAGCAACCCTCCCGATATTCCACATCATATTCACAAACTGTCTTAAGAGCACCAACATCTGCTCAAACAAGAAGTACAAGCTCTTCTAACAAAATAAGCTATAGAACCAGTTCCAATACAACAACAACAAGGATCAGGGGTATATTCACTATACTTCCTTAGTCCCAAAATGGATGGTTCAATAAGGTCAATCTTGGATCTCAGGCCATTAAACCTATACATATTGTCAGAACACTTCCATATGGTCACACGGCAAAAGGTACTTCCGCTTTTTCAGCAAGGCGACTTTATGCCAAAACTAGACCTAAAGGACGCATACTTTCATATAGCCATTCACCCAGCACATCGCAAATATCTCAGATTTGTGATAGGAAAAAATCATTATCAATTCAAAGTACTTCCATTCAGAGTAACAACTGCTCCCAGAGTATTCACCAAATGCCTTTCAGTGCTAGCAGCATATCTACGAAGACAGCAGATCTATGTTTTCCCATACCTAGATGATTGGCACATGAAAGCCAACCCGCAACCCAAATGTGTGCAATACACACAAACTACCATAAACCTTCTACAGAAGTTGTGATTTACAGTCAATGCACAAAAAACCCATCTTCAACCCACTCAAATACAACCATATCTGGGAGCCATTCTAAACACTCAAATGGCTCTAGCATATCCCAATGGAGACAAGATTCACAATTTTCAAACATTGTTACTCCAGTTCCAAAACAACCAGTACCTACCAGTCAGAACTTTAATGCAGAAAGGGGGTGATGGCATCATGCATTGCCATAGTGCCTCATGCAGGACTAAACTTGCGTCCTCTAAAAGAATGCTTCGCACGTCCGTGAAATCAATCACCGGGTCAGCTAGCAGATCTAGTGTTGGTAGACCGCTGCACTCCTCGCTCTCTGCAGTGGTGGAACACACAAAATGTATCAAAAGGTCGGCCCTTTATCAACCCTATTCCACAAGTCGTGCTCACAACAGACTCATCTTACACAGGGTGGGGAGCACATTTACAACATTTAACAGTTCAGGGTCTTTGGAATACCACCCAAAAGAACCATCACATCAACTACCTAGAACTGCAAGCGGTTCAGCCAGCATTAAAAGCATTTCTATCTCATCTGATAGGGAAAGTTGCCCAATGTACTACATATAAAAACAAGGGGACACACACTCTCTACACATGTCACGCCTCTGTCAAACCACTTGTGGCTGGGCAATCCAACACAAAATCTAACTACTAGCAGAACACCTTCCAGACACAGCCAACATATTTGTGGACCTCCTCAGCAGGATGAGGCAACAAATACACGAATGGGAACTTCATCCACAAGTTCTCCTTCCGTACTTCCAAAAATAGGGATTTCCACTGATAGAACTCTTTGCCACAGCAGAGAACTCAAAATGCTCAGACGTCGCTTCCAGGTTCCTACACACTCTAGCCAAAGGCAATGTCCTATGGATCAACTGGTCAGGGATATTTGCTTACTCTTTTCCACCTCTTCCTCTCCTTCCATTTCTGGTTCAGAAACTCAGGCAGACATCTCTCTCTGTCACTGATCCTGATGGCTCCCACATGGGCTTGTCAACCATGGTTCACCACACTAGTAGAGCTTTCAATAGTTGCACAACAGAAGCTTCACATACCTTAAAACCTTCTCACACAGAACAATGGAGAAATCAGATTCAAAACCCAAAGAACTCAACCTAGCGGTTTGGCTCCTGAAATCAGAGTTTGGATACTTATACTTACCACCAGATTGTATGACGATTCTTAAGTGGAAAAGAAGTGTTATTTATTGTAATAAAACAATTGATCCGCTAGATGCATCTATACAAAATATTTGTTACCTTTTGCATCTACAGCGAGTTGGCTTAGCCTACACATCCATTTGACTACATCTTGCAGCAATAGCCACGTACCTTCAAAACATATCTTTATCCTTATTCCCAGGGTACCACCTGCACCTGTCTGGAACCTTAACGTTGTTCTGACAATGCATATGGATCCACCTTTTGAACCTTTACTAAATTGTTCATTATTTCTTTCATGGAAAGCTGCCTTTCTAATGGCTATCACTTCACTAAGGCGTGTTGGTGAGCTACAGGTATTAACCTTAGAAGAACCTTTCTTTCAACTTCATAAAGACAGAGTGGTTCTTCGTTTAAACCCCAAATTCCTTCCAAAAGTGGTCTCTGCTTTTCAAATTGACCAATCAGTTGAGTTACCGGTGTTCTTCCCTCAACCTGATTCAGTAGCAGAAAGAGCTCTACATACATTTGATGTCAAAATAGCATTATTATATTATACTGATTGTACAAAAGATTTTTGCAAAACAACTTTTTGTTGCCTTTGCTCCAACTCCTAAAGGAAATCCTATATCTAAATCCAGTATTTCTAGGTGGATTGTTACATGTATTCAAACTTGCTATGTTGAAGCTAAAAGAACTTTAACTATACCTCCTAGAGCACATTCTACTTGCAAAATAGGAGCATCAATGGCCTTTTTAGGCAATATTTCCATAGTTGACATATGTAAGGCAGGTACATGATCTACACCACACACATTTACCAAACATTATTGTGTGGGTATATTAGCACGTCAACATGCTAATGTAGGGCAAGCAGTGCAAAAATCACTTTTTCAAACAACTGCAACACCCACTGGTTAGCCACCACTTTGGTAGAATACTGCTATACAGTCTGCAAAGCATGTGTATCTACAGCACATATGCCTCGAATGGAATGTTACTTACCCTGTAAGCATCTGTTCTTGGCATGTAGAGCTGTAGATTCACATGCACTCTCCCACCTCCCCTGACACCTATGGTTGTTGCAGTTCTTATTATTCACGTTACATACGCATGGACCTCTCTATACTACACTTACTTACTCCATTCTCACCCTCTTGCGGGAAAACAATCTAACAATGGAGTTGATGCCCATGCGCATTAACATCGAAAGGAGGAGTCGCCTTTCCTCGTTACTGGAAAAGACTTCTTTGAAGAAAACCAACTTGCAAACATCCAGATCCAACACTAGATGGCAGGAGTATGCAAAGCATGTGAATCTGTAGCCTATATGCCAAGAACAGATGCTTACAGGGTAAGTATCATAATCATTCCCAGGGCCTAGCATATCTTCTTCCTCTTCCATCAGAGGAATAGTGCCATTTGTGCCCAGGCTAATAATCATTGGATGATGTGCATGCTTAGCAATTTCATTAATATGTTTCAGTCCCATCACTCATGTGGTCTCCTGTTGCTGCCAAGTGGCACCGTAGGGAATGTGGTGGTGTTCTACTCCTCTTCCACAGCCTATAATTAACAGAATTAAATTGAATAAAATAACTATGCAAGTGTTTAAACTGTACGAAGTGCAATTGAGCCAATAGAGCCAATTCTTGTGGAGCTATTTTTGACTTTGTATACTCCTCATCTTCTAAGGGGCCCGGTTCCTGCGATCTTTTTGTTCCTATTTTCGGTACCTCCTATCTGGAAGAAATGCGGTTTTGTTTTTTCCTCAAAGATGTGAATGAGCACCCTAGTCTAGCGTAACCATTTCTTGGCAGACATCTAGAAATTTTCCTAAGCAGTCTGATCTCAGATATTTCTACATCTGAAGTATCTTAGTTCTGTTTGGACTGGACCTCTTCCCTGACACTGTGGTGATGTGTGGACATTTGTGAGGGCATCCTGCTGCTGCCATGTTCTCTGTCTTCTTTTAAGATCTTCATACCCATGCTCTGGATCTGTGCTATACATTCTGCAGGTTGCTGCTAGCTAAGGACATTGGGGGATGAGGGAGTATGTGCTGCTTCATCCGCCCACATGTCCTTGGTAAGGTCAACAGAGGTGGGTATATTTCTCTTCCTTTGATCATGTGAGCATCAACTTGATATTCATTGGCACCATGGAGGACCGTGTCTACCTTAGTAATAGATGTGTATCTAGATTGAGACCGTTTCCTTCTTGCTGCGTTCTTTTTTGTGAAGAGCTCCTGTCCTTCCGCTGTTTTATGTGTAGGGTGGACACCACCTTCTCTAGTTATGAGAGTTTCTGAGCAGTGATATCTGCCTTTGGTGATGTCAGAGCAGCAGTGGATTTACAGTTGTAGATTCTGAAACACAGTGCTTTGAAGCATCCCGTAGGACAGGCAGTCATGTGTTCTTGGCCCTTGTTCCCTGGTTGTTTCAGTGGTGATGTGATTGGCTGTGAATGGTGATCGCAGTGCTGTACTCAGACACTGTTGCTCAGTGAAAGGTACACCATAACAATAACATTTGTCCCAGATCTCATCAGTATTTGGTGTTTTGGGAACCAACTGCATGTTCCAGTCCTCAGTTAGATTTTGTATATGTCATGGACTGGTCATCTTGGCTCAAATAACAGCTGCCCTGTGTAGATGACGTTCGAGGCATGTGGGCTGCTGAATTCATATCTGTGCATAGATCGCCGCCTAGTGTTGGGTCCGGATGATTGCACATTGTTGTCCTGGAAGAGTCTTCGGAGTATCACGAGATAGGTGACTCCTCCCCTGGACCACAGTGCGCATGGGCATCCTCTCCATCCTTAGATTGTTTTTTTCCGCCATTGGGTTCGGATGTGCTTATCTTAGCTCAAGTTAAGAAATTTCAGTTTAAGGCCAAAAGGCCTTTAGTTCTCGTCGGTACTGTTCCCATTCGGTATCGAATAGTTTCTTAGCTTTAGCACCTTCTTCCAGCTTTTCGGATCCGCTGGGTCGACCGACGATGGAATCGAGGACTCCGTTCAAAAGGTGTCCTTTGTGCCACGCGAAATACCCACACATCGACGTCCACACGGTATGCAACAAATGTCTCTCACCGGATCACGATGAGTCGAAATGTATGGCCTGTGCCCGATTCCGCTCGAAGAAGACTCTCCGGAATCGACGGACAGCGAGATTGGAGGCGCAGCAATCGGTGCCTGCCCCGGCCAACATCTTTAGCACCGAAGACGAGGACGCCGAGAGCGTGGAAGAAGTAGACTCCAGCCCCGCTTCCGAGCACGATTCCCGATCGGAAGACGATGATGAGGTGATCTTTCAGAGAGAAGTCGTCGTCGACGAGGTAGGAGACTACGATGAGGCCTTTGGGGCCGAGGAAGATAGCTCCAGCAAAGAGCTAGGCCAACCCGTCGATACGGAGGCCGACAAAATACGTCGTCATGAGGCTCAGGTCGAGGGATCGCCTTCGGGCCTTACCCGAGATCAATCTCACGGTTCTTCGGCCCCGCCTTCAGGCCCGGCCTCGAGCATTTCGCAAGAGCCATTATTGTCGAAGACGACTGGGTTCCCTTCAGCGAAACCAAAACCATCCATTGCACCAGTTCCATCGAAACCGAAAGTGAAACTGGTTGTGATCGGCTCGAAGCCCTACACTCCTTAGGCTCCGGCAAAGGTCATCGGCTCCGACCGCGCAAAAAGGGATTTCGGTGCCGAGCTCACCGCAGCGGATACGGTTGCCGAACCAAAGAGGAAGGCCCTCGGACCCCACAAGGCGCCTCGGCCTCTGGCACCGAAGACGTCGGCCCCAACCACCAAGGTGACCACCCCGTCTACGTCGACGTCTAAGACGGCGGCGCCTGCCAAGTCATCGACTCCAACGAGCATAGATACCTCCCTTCGGATCGATGACCCCTTGACTGCAAAGAAGTCGGGGGCCGCTTCGACGCCTACCTCCAAGGTGCCGATCGGTTCCAAAGAGCCGTCTGCGTTCACCGTGCAACAGGTCTCGGCATCGTTGCAACGCATCAGAGAACGGGCAGCCCTCCACTCTACGTCGGGCCCCGACACGCACAAGGCTTCCAAAGCCCCCTCGGCGCCGACCAACATCACGTTTGGGTTGCCGCCGCCCACGGCGCTGAAACTATTCGAGATTCGGACACGTGTCCTCCGGACACAGTCCCCAGCCACTGGACAAACAAATCTCGAGCCTTCACAGCCACAATTTATCGACGCCAACACTGGCAGGTTGATGCTCCGCAAGAGGAAACTCACGCCAGAGAGAGGATTGGACTCCTATAAAATTCCTCTCAAACACAAGTTGCCGGCAGGGTCAGAGCCAGTGCTTCATGAACACTTTCAACCCTTCCATCAGGATCCACCATCCTTTTCTCCGACGCCTTCAGAGGCAAACGCAGTAGAGGACTATGTAGGGGATGATACCACCTATCCTGGGGATATCGATCCTGATGATCACCTGCAAGACCCAGATCAGGCATGGGATGACCCCACAGACCAGGGTACCGCACCAGATACCCATGATACGCAGCTTTATAACATAAAGACCTTTCCCACAGAGGACACTGCTGCCTTTAATGCCCTCATTGAACGGGCTGCTGCCAATCATGGAGTGGAACTCCATTCTGACACTGTCGAAGAAGACTTATTGGTGGACACTTTCGCCTCTTCCGAAAGAACTGTCAAGACTCTGCCCATGTTAAAAGGGGTCCTCAAACCTGCCAAAGACATTTTTAAGGAAACAACCAGGGCACGGGTGCTAAACCCCAGGATTGAAAAAAAGTACAAGCCTGCACCCGGAGACCCTATGTACATTAGGGGTCAGTTACCTTTGGACTCCATGGTGGTTGCTAATGCTAGCAAAAGAGCCCACTCACAAACAACAGGTGATGCTCCTCCCCCAGACAAGGAGTCCAAAGTGCTGGAGACATCAGGCAAACGGATTGCAGCGCAAGCAGCGAACATCTGGCGCATTGCAAACACACAGGCACTCCTGGCCCGGTATGATAGGTCCCACTACGACACACTCAAATCCCTACTCCAACATTTGCCAGATGAATATAAAGGGGCAGCGGAGATCCTCATTAGAGAGGGACAACTCCTTACCAACGCATCCATCAAGTGCGCACTGGATGCAGCCGACACAGCGGCGAGGGCAATCAACACAAGTGTCATGTTAAGACGGAATGCATGGTTGAGAATCTCAGGCTTCAAGCCAGAGATTCAGAACAATATCCTGAATCAACCGGTCAACCCAGACTACTTATTTGGCCCTGAAGTTGACACTACCCTTGAGAAAATTAAAAAAGACACTGACACTGCGAAATCAATGGGGGCTCTGCAGACGCAGCAGTTTCGTAGTGGCTCCTTTCGTCGCCCCGGGAATAGAGGAGCAGCTAGAGGTCAGGGGTCACAGCAGTAGTACACTAAAGGGGACACACAAAGTACCTACGATAAAACCAACAGAGGTGGATATCGTGGCTCCAGCACCAAGGGCAGAGGACGTGGTTACGGCAACACCAGGTCCTCCCCCAAAAACAAACAGTGACGCCCTCTCCCTGCCCCCCGACCACATAACACCTGTCGGGGGGAGACTCCCAACAGTTCCTGTCAGCGTGGAAGACCATCACCACAGACAGGTGGGTCAGGGACATTATCCAACACGGTTATTGTCTCGAATTAACGTCCACTCCACCCAACATACCGCCAAAGCACCGTCCTATGTCCGTAGAGCACTTGGCATTATTGCAGCAGGAAGTGCTAATTATGCTACAAAAAGGTGCTATAGAGGTCGTGCCCGTCAACCAGCAGGGGTCAAGGGTGTACTCTCTGTACTTTTTAATCCCAAAAAAGGACGGGTCGCTCAGACCTATACTAGACCTGAGACCCCTCAACCAATACATTCTCTCAGAGCATTTCCATATGCTCACCCTACAGCAGGTTCTCCCGCTACTCAGTCAGGGAGACTTCCTAGCCACTCTAGACCTAAAAGATGCGTATTTCCACATACCCATACACCCTTCACACAGGAAATATCTCAGGTTCACTATTCAAAACCATCACTATCAGTTCAAAGTTCTCCCCTTCGGAGTAACAACAGCACCCCGGGTCTTTACCAAGTGCCTAGCAACAGTGGCGGCACATCTACGGAGACAACACATTCACGTCTTCCCTTACCTGGACGACTGGCTTGTTCAGGCAAAGTCGGCCCAGCAGTGTGCCAGCCACATGTCCCTCACCATTCACCTTCTTCACAGTCTGGGATTCACACTAAATTACCCAAAATCACATCTCCAACCCGCACACGTACGACAGTACCTGGGCGCGACCATAAACACTCTGGCAGCCACAGCTCAGCCAAATTTAGTGAGGATCAACAGCATACAACTGCTGATCTCAAAGTTCAAACCTCAACACTCCCTTCCTGCGCGAGTGTTCATGCAGTTGATAGGCATGATGGCCTCCTGCATTTTCATAGTCCCGCACGCGAGACTACATATGCGCCCGCTTCAGGAGTGCTTGGCACGTCAATGGAATCAGGCTCACGGACAATTAAAAGACCTAGTGTTGGTGAGCGGTCGGGCATACAACTCTCTGCATTGGTGGAATCCACAAAACCTTTGCAAGGGCCGACCGTTCCACGAGCCTGTTCCCCAAATGATACTGACAGCGGACGCCTCTCTCCAGGGTTGGGGAGCTCATGTACTCACTTACACAGTGCAGGGACTATGGACAACGCAACAAAAGAAGATGCACATCAACGTTCTGGAACTGATTGCAATCTTCCTAGCCATGAAGGCATTCAAAGTACACTTGTGCAACAAAGTCGTGTTGATCCGGACGGACAACATGACTGCCATATACTACATACAAAAGCAGGGAGGAACACATTCTCCACAGTTGTCTCATCTGGCTCAGAGCATGTGGAAGTGGGCCATTCAGAGGAACATATTCCTCATGGCGGAACACCTCCCCGGCAAGGACAAACAGATGGCGGATCTGCTCAGCAGACACAGCCACCAGATGCACGAGTGGGAGCTACATCCGTCCGTTCTCCAACCGTACTTCCAACAGTGGGGTCATCCAGAGATGGACCTATTCGCCACAAACGAAAACGCAAAATGCCAAAGCTTTGCCGCCAGGTTCCCACATCCACAGTCACAGGGCAATGCGATATGGATGAACTGGTCCGGCAGATTTGCGTATGCTTTTCCCCCAGCGCCATTAATGCCACTAGTGGCCCGCAAACTGCGACAACACTCACTGACACTCATCCTAATTGCTCCCACATGGGCGCGCCAACCATGGTACACCACCTTTCTAGAACTTTCCGTGGTGCCGCATCAAAGGCTGCGGATCGAACCCGCACTTTTAACGCAGAACCATGGCGAGATTCAGCACCCAGATCCGCAACAGCTAAACCTGGCAATCTGGCTCCTGAAGTCTTAGAGTTTGGCTACCTAAACCTGCCACCTGACTGTATGGACATCATTAAGGAGGCCAGGAGACCCACTACCAGAGCTTGCTATGCGGCTAAATGGAAAAGGTTTGTCATTTACTGCAACAACAATGACATTAACCCGCTGGACGCATCCATTCAAAACATCATCTGTTATCTCTTACACTTATACCGATGCAATCTGGCATACAACTCAATACGTATCCATTTAACCGCGATAGCAGCCTATCTCCAAAACAGGCAGCACCTCTCTTTATTCAGAGTGCCTACCATCAAAGCCTTCTTGGAGGGACTCAAATGAGTAATTCCCCCCAAGACACCCACCGGCACCGGTGTGGAACCTCAATTTAGTCCTCACCAGACTAATGGGTCCACCCTTTGAACCTCTCCATTCATGTGAGATTCAATTCCTCACCTGGAAAGTAGCTTTCTTAGTGGCAATCACTTCGTTAAGAAGAGTTAGTGAACTTCAGGCACTAACCATTCAAGAGCCATTCATACAGGTTCACGCAAACAGGGTTGTACTACGTACCAACCCCAAATTCATGCCCAAAGTGATATCGCAGTTCCATATGAATCAAACTATTTGTTAGACCTGTCAGCCCTTTGGCAGTTCCCTCCTCATCTTTATTATTTTTGTCCCTTTTCCCCTTCTCATTTTTCTGTCTACCAAACTTTTTGGGTGCTAATGTAGAGGTTCTGGGCGCTTCACCCTCACTACCTGAGGGGGAGGCGCAAGGTGCTCCGCTGAGGAAAACTAGATGAGGGAAGAGAGATATACAAAATGGTGGCTCCAACTGTCACCTCAGCACCTGGACCATGACTACCATGAGAGGTTCCGGAACCTTCTGGGCTCCTCTGGCAAGTCAGGCCCAAGGTGATAAATAGAGGTGACAGGTGGGCGGCCATTTTAGAAGAGTTTGAGTGGCCAGATAGTGAGGAGTAAGGCACCTGAGTGGGGAGGTGGCTGCACTAGGTCAGGGATGGACAGGTCTTAGGGTCTGCGCGAGTTTCCTTGCCAGTGACACCAACCTCCACCTTCTGACCGGTCCCTGACGTCTGCCAAGGGTTTGAAGAAATTGTACCCTGGGGGAATCTCTGGTAGTTAATAACCCTGAAGGAGGACTGAGGGAAGAATCGCCGCCTGGGACCCCCCTTTTTCCTCACCCCTACTGGGTCTGAGTTGTTGGTGCAGACTGACTTTGGCGTTTTCCCCACGATCCCTGACTGAGGGAGAGATCGGTACCCAGTGATTGAGAAGGGTTCTGTTAACACCTTCGTCTGCACCGGAGAATACCTGGCCCCCTTCAGTTCAACCCCCCCCCCCCTCCTGGTTATGGGGCGCTACCTGGAGTCATCGCCACCGCCTCCCTGGGATCGGGAGGTTGTCAGGTGTCTTCCGGAGGGGGCCCGCTGTCTCTGCAGTTCCCTGGAGAGGCTTGATGACTGGTGAGGGGGCGTTGCCGCTGCCAGCCTGAGGAGATTTGGGCAGCGGAAGTGGAGACGAGCTTCGGCCTGGAGGCCGCCGTCCTGTGATCACGTGAGTGGGGCTGACGCCGTAGCGCCGCCCCACTGCTGTCGTACCCAAGCGAGGGCCGCGCCCCTGCAAGCTGCGCGGCGACGGGTGGCTGCAGGCGCGCTGTCTCCGAGGGAGTGGAACGGCAGCTGTTGCAAGCGCGCTGGGGCGAGGGCCATCCCCGAAGGAGTGCACACTACGGGGGAGCCTTGAGTGAGGGGGTAGGAGGTTGTGTCTTGATTTCGCCCTCACGGAGATCTCTGTCCCTCGTGTGTGAAGCCCCGCCTGTCCTGTGGGGAGTGTGAACTCTACGCCAGACTCCGCCGGACTGCCGTCAGAAGGACACCGAGGAGCAGTCAGTAAGCGGGGCAAAATAGACAGGGAGGGGGAGCCTTATGCAGACTTGAGGCCAGCTGAGGTCTGGGTTAAGCCGGTTGCCAATCCCAAGGGAAATCGGGTGTTAAGATAAGGACTCCAGCACGACGCTGCGCTCACTCTGGTAATTGTAATGTAACTAGTGAGACTGACAAGGTTAGCGCTAGAGCCAGTAGAGTACTACCCATTAACAGAGAAAGCATCTAAATGTAAAGTTATGATGATATGTGATGTTGGAAATACAGCACCTAGAGGTCACTACTAAATTCACAACAGTAGAGTATCCGGTTCAAGAAGGCATCTAAATGTAAAGTTAGGATGATATGTGATGTGGGAAATACAGCACCTAGAGGTCACTACTAAATTCACAACAGTAGAGTATCCGGTTCAAGAAGGCATCTAAATGTAAAGTGATGATAATATGTGATCTTGGAAATATGGCACTTAGTGTAACCACCTGATCAAGGGCCTTGTGCCGACTAGTAGGCCATTTGTAAATTCAACTGGCATGCGAACTCTGTGCCAATTAAGTAATCCCTGGAAATGTTGTGAAAGCTCGTGGGTGTATAAAGTAACCTAAAGGAAAAGTATTGTTATTTAACGTGATGAAATGTTACAGGAAAGTTGATCCTGAGTAACCCTGATTGAGATAACAAGATAAAGACTTCAATTAATTCTCAAAAGCTAAATCGGTGTGGTGTCCTTTTTGAGTGGTGTTGCGCTTGATTGCGACCTGGGTAGGATGCAAGCATGAGAGGCCAAATGGAGGTGAAAGCCTGTTGACCTGAGCCAAGCTACCCCAAGGACAGGAGGTCCAACACTATTGAACTGCCTGTTTTCTTTCAAAATCCACAAAATGTCGCAGAGAGAATGCTCCATACACTAGATGTAAAGAGGGCCCTCATGTACTATATAGACCGAACTAAGGATTTTAGGAAAACAAAACAACTTTTCGTTGCCTTTTCTCCACAACACAAGGGCAACGCCATTTCCGAAGCAGGGATAGCCAGATGGATCGTTAAATGTATTCAAATTTGCTATCAAAAAGCTAAACGCACATTAACGATTCCCCCACGAGCCCACTCAACACGAAAGTTGGGGGCGTCCATGGCTTTCCTAGGAAACATTCCTTTGCAGGAAATATGTAGAGCAGCCACATGGTCCACTATACATACATTTACCAAACACTACTGTGTAGATGTACACTCAAAACAGCAGGCAGCTGTAGGACAGGCTGTTCTCAAAACTCTTTTTCAGACTGTTGCAGCTGGCACGGGTAGCCGCCGCTAATGGAGGAACTGCTATGTATTCTATGCACAGATATGAATTCAGCAGCCCACATGCCTCGAACTGAATATGCTACTTACCAGTATGCATCTGTTCTTGGCATGTAGGGCTGCTGACATTCATATCGCCCACCCTCCTCCCCGGCCCCTGTAGCGGCTGCAGCACTCAGAATTACTATATAGCATGGTCATCACTTACTGTATCTACTCCATCACTGCCACAATGGCGAAAAACAATCTAAGGATGGAGAGGATGCCCATGCGCACTGTGGTCCAGGGGAGGAGTCCCCTATCTCGTGATACTTCGAAGACTCTTCCAGGACAACAATGTGCAATCATCCGGACCCAACACTAGGCGGCGATCTATGCACAGATATGAATGTCAGCAGCCCTACATGCCAAGAACAGATGCATACTGGTAAGTAGCATATTCAATACCTTTAGAACAATGTTCTGTGCAGGCACCAGAATACTCCTCTGAGACCCTCTAGTTATTTAAACAATGTGCATTGCAAATTCTTCTAGGGATGCCTCAGACAGTGATGCATTTCTTAGTCTCACTGACCGTGGCTGCCACCTTTTTGACCAGGTGTTGACGGTGCTCTTGAGGGGGTTTAGAGATACAGACACAGTAGAAGGGTTTTGGGCGGTTTCTACAAAAACAAGTGAGCAGCAGATGGTTCCTGTTCACTGCCTTCACGTGTGTTGATTGGACTAACCCCATAGTGAGGACTTTGAGTTCAGGCTAGTTCGTAATAAGGATTAAGCCTCCAATAACTTTTAAATAGGGATGCCCAGTCTAGTGTCGGATGATTGTCGGGGTTAGTCAACCTCACTTAAGGGCTCAGAATTTCTATGGGGTCAAGGAAGTAGAATATGCAACAAGCGGGGCTCCTGCAACCAGGGGGGGTGGGGCAGGCCTCGCCAAACACATCACTAATTAAAAAGTAATCTGTAGATTAGCTGTAAATAAATACTCATTTATTTACTGTTCTGACAGGAAATGGGTTAGTTCTAACAAGAAAACATTTACTATATTCACTCACATATTGGCCCAATTAATTCAGCCCTGCTCTAAAATGCATGCCAGCCCAGTATTCTAAACCAGATAGCAAACAGGTAAGTCCCTCCATGTATGTGGGTTGTCCCTCTCTGCAAGTGTGGTCTGGCCTCCTGGCCCTTGTAGATCTTGCTTGTTCAAAGGAAGGTGGGGAATCTGGTTGGGTATTATCCCCTTTACCCCCTGACCTGCCCAGGGCCTGAGGTATACTTTGACTCCCAGGAGGCTAGCAGTGTCCAGTGCCATTAGTCCAGACAAGGAACTTGTGTTTTGCGGGTGGAGGAGCAGGAAGATGGATCTAGAAGAGAGGACTGAAGATCCCTTTTATGAAAGGAAGTACCCTTGTTGCATAACAGGATCTATCCTTCCCACACTCAGATTTGTCTTGACCCTAAGTAATTTCAGGTATACCAGCTTAACATTTAGAGAGGAAACAAACGACAGATTGGATCCCACAAAACACTAGTGAACTTAACCCAGAGAGTGTTTGCGTTGGGAATCGTACCTGTGTCTCTGGCATTATCTGTCAGAGAAACCGGTATTTAAGTGGACTCTCGTTCCCCCTGTTCCTAAGATAACATGCACAAGATATCTGACTACCATGTTATAATGCTTTATTAGAAGCCATACTTTTGCAGAGTATATACACAAATATTTAAGCAGATAAGAACAGAAATGTGGCGATTTTAAACAACAAACTTCTATTGAATTCCCTTCTTACTGACTTCTGGATAATAATCATCAGTACTGAAAGCTCTGCCATTGCGAGCAGTGCATCGCGTTTGTCGCATTCCTGGAAGCAGAACACAGGCGGCCTAAAATCTTTAATGTCCTGATCTCTTTGAGAATCCAGTGTTCTCCCATTGAGCAACCTTGGAGAAACGAGAAGGTCAAAGTCGAAAATGCTACTTTCCTGAGAGAGCCGAAGACGCTGTTTTTATATAGATTCTCAAAACCTTCATGTAAACTGTCTTTGTTATTAGTGATGTAATGTGAGAGAAAATTCATAGTTATTTTTCTTCTATATTACACATACAGTTATCTCGTTATGTCTTTGTTCTGCATTCCGTCCATCAATTGTGTGTCTTGTGGTTCTTTTATAAACTGACAAAATTATCAAAAAGGTGGCATCAGTCATTCTTCTTCTCCCATCAGGTACAACAACCAATGGATGATTGTGGATTATAATTTGTTCCGCCCTGGATACCCAAGCCTCACTCCAGGGCTTCTCACCGTGTTGGAGCAGATCCCGTAAGTTTACAAAGAGAGGATGTGTTTAAGATGGACACAGCATGGAAGAATGCTGTTGGGTTTTAGAAAACATGCATTGTGTATCTTCACTTTTAGTAGGCAATTTAGCTTGCATTTACACTGCTCTGCATTTTCTCATGTTCATGTGATCCTCCAACTGGTTATCATCTTGGATTATCTGAAAAAAATATTTGATTTGAGAAGCTTCTGTCAGTTTATTAATTTTTAACATAAACTCTTGCTATTGTATGCTTACTTTTCCAGCAACTCTTTTTTTTTTGTGTGCCACATAAACCTTTTGCCATTGCCCTTTGGAGGGCCAATCCAGCATATATATTTTATTGTACTGGGTGTCTGCACCAATTTCGAGCTGTATCTGAGCAAGTCTCAACTCTGTGTCAAAAACTGAAACTTTATTAGACTTTCAAAGTAACTAATACAGTGGCCAAATTAATGTTAATCTTTTAAAAAGAAAGAGTCAGGATCAAGGGATAAACAGTGGGAACACAGGAGATATTGGAATAGATTAACCAATCTGCACTCCTAATTTGTGATAACGTGTTTGTTCCTTTCAGCTGGCCAAGTGTAGATTTCTTAAAAGTCACTTTTTTAAGGACTGTATCCTCGAAATAAAAAGAGAGGTAGTCACAAAGTGCTTTAGAATGTACAAATGATTGAGATGTGCAAACAGGATTTGCTAATAAGAGCGCAGTCGAAAAAATTGTTTTTGTTGCATTTGGGGTCTTCAAGAATTACTTTTGCAAAATAATCAGTTTTGGTAGGAAATAATGAGTTCTGATGGGCTTTTAAGGCAGCCTTTAATTTCAGTCCTAATTCAGTGGTGTAATTGATCCACCACAATTTCTAAATCTTCCTACTATCCAGTTAAGCCTGTCGTTATAACAAGGTGCTAAAGGCTGTGAATGTTGTGAGATGTTCTTTGCTTGAAAGACGGTGTCTAGGGCCTGTCTGATCCAATTCTGGTAAGTTAAGGAGAACTCCTCAACTGTATTGCCAATTAACATGGAGAATGTAGCAGCCAAGGGTATCGGACAGTGCCTTGTTAGACAGTTTATCCCATAGTTGGGCGATGATAGATTTATTTCTCACGGGGCCACTAATATGAGATTAATCATCCCTCGGGATCTGGAAATGGATTAAAGAGCCAGCCATCCAGACTAGAGGCTGTAATTCGGTCCCACTGGAGCAAAAATAATGTCAATGGTATGACCATCTTTATGAATAGGGCCATAGGCTATTTGCCACAGGCCCTCTGTCTCCGTAGCCCCATCAGATCCATGGCACACAGGTTGTTTGGAACATCTGCCCAGATGTTAGTCACCTAATATGAAAAAGGTGGAGTGAGAAAGAATAAGTGGAGACATCAAATTGACTACTGAGTCTGTAAATATTGAGGGTGGGCCTGGGGGGGGGGGGGGGGCGGTAACAAACTATGGCTGCGGTGGACTCTAAGATACTGGAAACTGAGGTAACTACTAGTAGAAGTATTTAGTGTGAGAATGTGCAAGGAAGAGATTATTTTGATTACATTTCTGTCTTTGAATGTAAGGAGTCTCAGTTCAGCTTCAGGAAATACATCTAACCAGGATTGATCAATCTAGTATGAGAAATGCGATATACTTATGGGCAAATTATTTTCTGCACTTTCCCAAAACATTATGTTGCTACTTTTCTACATGCCAGCTTTGCCTTTTCGTTTCCAGATACCAAATATAATAGGGAGGATAGAGTGCTTATTCTGAAGCGAGCCCTGGAGGGCAATGTAATGTCACTAGTAACAATTAATTCCCCGACTAGGGACAAGATGCCCTTACTTCACTTATCAGGTCTTGCTGATGGCATCATTGTCCTTCAGGCCACTTCAACTCTGTTGGGATGCACCGTGAGACAGATCAGATACCAGGAAGAGATGTTTTAATGCTTTCTGAAAGAAACTTACAAATGCTCTGGTCTTCCTGGGTCTTAGAGAGATTTAGCAGGAACAACATAAGCACTTTCTTCTCACATGTTTACAGATCTTTTTTAGGATTAGAAGACTTGAGGAAATCCTACACTGGCTCAGCAGAATCCTCCTAATTGATGAGCAGCTATCATATCTAACTCAAGCAGATATTCAAACCTTTACATATTCACAAGCAGCGGTTCAGGAATCCTCAATATCAATAGATAGGGACTTTGTAGCCTTTCATTTAATTCATCCAAAGCCCCAGGACCGGAAAGTTTCACAGGAAACTTATATAAAGCATTTGACCCACAGCCAGGCCCCAAGTTGACCATTCTGTTACATCAAATTGCAGATACTGCATTGTTACCGCCCTCCAAAAGTGAGGCTGCAATATCAGTGATACTTAAGCCGGGGAGAAACCTCCTTCCTCCTCTCCTTGTATAGACCAGTTGACCAACTCAACATTGATGCAAAGATATTTACAAACTCCACACACACTACATATGTGCGCAAAGGCAAGGACAAAGTATGGGGGGGGAGGGCCTTGTTGGATATTTACTTGGGTGAGCAGTTGGCAGCCCACAGCCAGGTTTTATGGTAAAGGCACTCAAATGCTGGACTAGAACCACCTTCCCTCACTCCCTCATCCCCGTTGAATGATTGACAGGCACTAGACACTGTTACTATAGGTGGAGGCACACTTTGGGTGTACCTCCATCCAGCAGAGCCAATTGTCATGTTCGGATAAGAGTATCCCCTCTGAGCTTGCAGATTGTTGAGGTCTCTGGGGAAAACATAAAACAGATCAGAAATATTAATAGAGCATTGTGGCACACCTTTCCCAAGCCTGTGATCAAACGGCGCCCTCACCACTTTTCTTTTTTGACGAAAGGGCATGGCATGTGCCTTCTTCCTATTAATTCATTCCAGCTCTGGCCATTTCTTCCAATTATTCTTGTGGGAATGACATTGCCACATCTTCCCATTCAATTGATAGAGGTTTGAGGTGCCTTCCCAGTGGAATTCATATATTCTTTTCTTTTTCTGGACTAGTAATTTTTCACTTGTAGTCTTATCTAGCAATACGTTATCCTTAATTGTGCTCTGGCTGTACAGGTTTGCAGAGAAGAACCCCCTGTGCTGCTCTTCATATAGATTAGTTTGCATTGCATCAGTCTGTTATGTACAGCATCGCTTCCTTCGGTCTTTCCATTTGGTTTTCACTAAGGCTGTTTGCCTTTAGCCAAAATGGCAGAGCCATTTCACATAAGACTGTATCTTGTTTGCTAGTTATCAGCAGTTTCTTTGTAGAAGTCGTGTCGGGGCCTGGTATTCTTTGTGCGTGCAGTCACCTGCTTGTTAATGCTTGTAGGTCTTGTGTTGCTTGTGCCATCTGTGGTTGTGGGGTCCTATGGTTGTGTCTGCATGCACTTTATAGTGTGAAGCCCTGAGCTATTACTTTGTGGGGGAAGTCCTGAAAAGCACCCTCTTGTTTTTTTGTTCCAGTGCTGAAGAAGACACAGTTTTATACGCTACTCTACATATTGTCAGTCTTTTGTTCCTGCTGATTGTGTTTGTTTATTTTGTACTCAGTTTAAACCTCCTGTTGCGTTTTTTGGCCATACCACTTGCTTCTCTATACTGTCCGCTCACTTTTTTTGTCTTGGTCCACTTGCTTTCTACTTTCATTTTCTCTTTTTAACTCTTCCCCTCTTTATCCTTCGTTTTCCTCCTTCATCATCGTTCCTTCAAGTTTGCCCTCTTTTTTCCTACTCACTTTCCCACATACTTTTCCACGATATTGACACCTTTATTCAGTAGATGTTCATGCTCTTGCTCCTCTTTTTTGGTTTGATCCCCTTTATCTTCCGTGACAACCCTCAATACCTGTCCTTTTTTGGCTCCCTTTCTCGAGATATGGATTTCTCAATGTTCTCTTTGTTCCTTAGGGGTCTTGTCATCTCAGCAGACAAAACAGACGTGCTTTCACAGCAGGGATACTGGGCCAGCTACAATATTCCGTAAGAATACCTTTTATTTTATTTTAGCTTGTTGCCTATTGTGTGTATCTATTTCCCATCCTAGATGCACCTGTGAGAGAGAAGTGGAGTCCCCGTAAGAAAACACAGTTAAAACCATGCAGATGAACGCATGATTGAGTTTTCCAAGGACTGTGCTTTTGTTTGGTTGTGTGTTTGTGCTGGGATTGACCACTGTCCAGGTCCAAATAATCTTCACTCCCTGCTTTCTACAAAACCCTAGCTTTCTGTAGTTTGAGTGATAGTGAGAGTGGTACAGAATGTGGCTTATGTGAGGGCAAGGGCTGAGTGATCATGATTGTAAATGGAAAGGGGAGGCTAAGGGAGGCTAATGCTCCTCTTTCGAAGGCTGTACTAGTGTAGTCTTTGATTGTAAGTGAATGAATACTGGTTATTTCTTAGTAAAAGAAGATTGTGTGGGGATGAGAAGGTTGACAATTGATTGTCGTTAATAAACTTTAATGATGGTGGTACGTGGTGCTTGGTCATGAGATCCTACATCATTAGGCAATGAATAAGTAGTTCAGAGTATAAATGAGCTATGTAACATTTGACTATGTAATGATGAGCTGTTCGGCCACCGCTGCTGAATTAATTTGAAAGAGAGCTAATCTGTGGTACCTTGTGTGCAGGTCAAATGGTTCTGGTGGTTGGGTATTACATGAGTACAGGGGGCTATGAGTGAATGACTATATTTTTCTAGTTCTTTTTTTTAATTTTAATTTTCACATTTTGTTTCTTACTTTTCTTATCCCCTCTTCCTCGTGGCATTCTTTTAAGTTCTTCTGCCCCATACTCCTTACTTTCCTTGACATCGTCTTTATTTCTGTTTATACAAATCAGTATACCAACTCACTCCTATTTTCCTGTTATCTTTATCCATCTCCATAACCATTTTTAGGTTTCGCCTAGCGTCACAGCGCATGTGCTGCTTGCTCTGCGAGATCTATTGTTATCGGGTTGCTTTCGGAAGTGGAGTCGAAGCACCGCCCATGCTTTTCATTGGCGCGCGTCACACTTTATGTTAAACGCTCGCTTTTGATTTGGAGTGAGGCTTGTTTGTTCCCTCCCCTGTCTTCTTTTCGACTCGCCCACCCGGACTGGATATTTTGCTCGCGCACGGCGTCTCTTCCGTCTTGCTGCAGGTTCGCAGACAGTAAACCCTGGACGGTGGCAAGACATGCAATCTTTAAACCATTAAGCACGATACTTGAATTGGTAATAAATATCCATAAAAGGGCTGCTGACTTTGTAACTGGGGAAACTGGTTTGAGTCCCGAGGTCGGCTCACATTCCAGTAAGACTGGATCTTTTGCTCGCGCACGGCGTCTCTTCCGCCTTGCTGCACGTTCACAGACAGTAAACCCTGGACGGTGGCAAGACATGCAATCTCTAAACCATTAAGCACGATACTTAAACGGAAGGCTCAATATACTTCTTTTTGAGTTCAGGTGCTACGTGCATATACTTTTTCATTAATCCTGAATTAAGGTGTCTTTGGTTCCGTTTACCTCCTCTTTTCCACCAGGCCACCACCTGCAGCTTTCACCAGTCTCCTTTTACACTGACAGGTTTCACTTGTCACAATGCACAGGTCACGTCTTGTCACAGACAATTGTAAACAGGAGGTCTAAACGCGAGGCGCTCCGGCGCCTAAAGGGTTTGGTGGTGTTTGACCGGACTGTGCCCTTGAAAGGCCGGTAGTGCTGGGGACAGGGTCAGACTGCAAAGGACAGCGCACAGTCTAAAATATAATTCACTTTACCGTAATCTCAACAATGTTTTGGAATTGTGCCGTCCAGTCCTCCGGCATGTCAATGTTTCATCAGCAGTCCTTCAAACCAGCTTTTCGGAGCCTCCGGCTTGTCGTGGATGTAGTGTCCATAGTTGACACAAACTTTTTAAAAGCGCTATATTAATGCCAGGCGATGGACAGCTCTGCACCCACATCCAAGAGAAAGTACTTTGGGAGACTCATCAATACATAAAAACACCATACGTCCTTTCTAGATCGAATACACTTTACTTTCACACAAACAATTTTGATTCTTAACCCTAAACAAGCTCTATATTAACCACACAACCATACACCAACAGAAGAAAAGACACAATGGCGCTTCCATTCTGATCTTACCATGTCCACCGTAACACAGAATACGCTTCGATGCCGTAGTAATGTTGGTCAGTGCTACACAAAAGCGAATAACACAACATCGAATCATTCACCTCTGATGTAGTGATTGTTTTGAACCCATATGGGCCATGTGAATGCACTCTCTTATGACGGCCCTTTAGGATATCTTGCTGGCAGGGAGGATGGGGTTGGCAAGCACAGAGCCAGTCTGGCCACATGAGGTCGTGACCAAAGTTTAACATTAGTTCGAGACTTAAAAAGAGAGCTGCACTTTTGGTTGCAAAGGCCAAGCCATAAGTCAAACTGCTAAGGAGAGAGACCTTTTACAGTAACAGGTAAGCGGCCTGTTGTCCCAAATACCATAAGACATTCGATCCCTGCCCCTAGACCCCAGTAATGACCAGAAATAGCAGGCTATGTACATTTTATCCTATATCGCCCCGCACCTGAATGTGCTTCTCGGCGCTTTGCCGATTGGCCGCTGGACACAGACCGCTTTTGTGCCGCCCTTGGAGCTGCTTGCTATTCATTGGGATTTGACCTCTGACCTCTCGATATGACACACCCTGGCCTTAGATGGTCATCATGCGTCCTACATGTGTTCGTGCTGAAGCTGAGACAGCGGTGCTGCCGCCCCTGGTTACACTCACCGTGAGAGCTCACAGTGAGTATGTCAGAGTGAGCCTCCCCGGGGCTAGACATTATGGACTTAGGTATTGTAAAACACACTTACTCCTTACTTTACATAACTGTACAGTGTTAGGGCTTATGCAATGTGTGTGTCCCTAGAAGACAATGCTGCCTTAGACAGCAGAGCTAGAATTCGGGATACACTGAACTATTACATGCTGTGTCCTCAGACCATCGTGTTACAAAACTTTAACAGACTCGGGCTTCAAAGAGCAGAACTACTCCTCAGGATTACACCTATAATACAGACTGGGGCACATATCAGCACATCTCTCTATACAGGTACACTGATCCTGTACTCCAAAGCCAGAGTAACACGTTTCCCTTATGCTTTCTGAGATCTGAACCAGTAAGTGTTAAGAAACCTGACTACTCTCTACTTTACACAGCTCCCACATGTACATGCCTCAGGCAAGCACTGTCCTTCACATTAAAAGTCTCTTGAAGCTGTAGCTGTTAGCCTGTAAGCCCCATGTAATTTGAAGGCCAGCAGTGCTATTTCCCTGGACAGCAGAGCAATCTCTGGTTACACAGCTCATTCAGGTTCAGGCACTGAAACCTTATGTTAAATAGTTTTAAGGGCTTAGGTCTGAAACTGCAAGGAACTCTCATTTACCTAGTTAACTGCTCTAAAGTCATAGCTATTTCTAATTTTTAAAGACGTTGCATGTTCTGTCCTTAGATGGAAGAGTTCTTACAAGTTCGGGCGTTAGACAGCAGTTATCCCTTAGATAACATAGTTCTAGTATGGTCAGGGCTCGTACTGCAGCTGTAGCTCTACCATTATATGCTTGTGTTTTTAGATTAAGTCATTTATACAGCAAACCTATTCATTGGGTTCCAAAACTCTATCACACTTGTTAATCGCATACGAATGCAGATATTTCTCAAACCATGGTCAGTCCGGGAGCCCTCCAGCGTGCAATCATAAACGCTTTTCTTAAGAAACCAACATCTGACCCAAAGCTACTCTGCAATTATCACACTGTATCCAAATCTCCCTTATCACCCCTGAAGAAACCAATACTTGTGTAGTAACCCATCAGTTGCTACACTGTTGATAATTGAGCATTATGTTTCAGGGAGCAACGCAGAACACGCTATTCAAGGTCAGAGTAAGTTCTCTCAGTGCTAGATGTTGTTACTCTGGTACTGCTGATCGCAAGTTAACTGTCAGTAGTCGTGTACATCACAGTAGGTCATGAAGTACTCCTGAACACATCGAAGGCATGATTTTATCAGAACCAGCCTGTCTTTCATAAATACAATCAAATCAGGATTGGCTTCTTAATGTCCTCAACAATAATAGTACAACGCGGAGTATCCCCATTTTCCCCATTCTCATCAGGCAATTTCAATGAATAAATGCGGCTATTGCTGATGTGATATCCTGTCACCAGGTCTAAGCCCAAATGTAAACAGCTGATACACAAACGTATTTTCAGCTGGATAAAGAGCTAGAAAATTGTGGAAATACCACAAAATGTCTGCAAAATATTGTGACCTGGATGGAAGATGATCTATTTAAATAGATACAGATCCAAAATCTATATTCTGAAAGGTATGGAAAAGAAAATGATGCCGCACACTTTGCTCCAAAAGTTAGGCGAATGCCCACTTCATCCATAAAATAAAAGATCTAAAGGTTGTACTTGATTTAAATCTCTCTTCTCCCTCCCACATCAAAAGACCAACTTTTATTTCATGATTCTAAGAATGATTCTCCCTCTCTCTGCTTACAGCTGACCACTGAGACTAAATAACAAAACCATCAATGTGTAAGGCAGTGGCACGTTGTGCTTTCTAGAGCAGAGCATTACCTAATCTGTCCACCTTCAGGAAGAATCAAACAATAGCCGCTTTCCAGGATGAGCCTCAAATGAGCCCAGAAATGACCCCGCCTTCAGAAGCGCTATTCTGCCTAACATGATGGATAGTGGATCAACACATCAATCTCTCTACTTACATGGCACCATTGGAACCCTCTCCTGACAGCTCTTCTCTGCCATCATTCATCAAGTAGGACGCCTAGGAGCATTATGTGCAGCTGCCTTTCAAGGCATCTCGAGTATATACTGTATTATATACTGCAGTGATGTGGAGAAATCTGCATTTGCAAGAGTTTGAGCGATTGGCGTTGTAAATGCCAATGACTTTTATTTATGTGTTTTGAAACCTGCATCTGTGTGCGAAAATACACACTTTGTACTTATAGTTGTTACTTACAAGAAGCAAGACTGACGGTAACTGCTCCTCTTTTACTGTCAGTCTTGCTTCTTGTAAGCAAGGACCATAAGAACAAAGTGAGTGTTCATGCACCGCTTGCAGGTTTTAAAAACACATAAATTAATGGCATTCTCATTTACAATGCCAATAGCTCAAACTCTTGCAAATGAGAGACCTATTGCATTGCAAATGCTTCTTATTCTACCCATGTGCTCCCCAGCTCTTTGTTTTGTCTATCATCATTCCTCTTTTCTTTTGTTTCCTATCTTATCATCATTCTTGTCTTGCATTTTTCACCCACATATTTCCTCATTTCTTTCCTTCCCTTTTCTTCATGTTTCTCTTCTCATACACTTTCCTGTTTTAAGGTATTCCTTCATACAGCCTCTATTTTCTGTCTCCCTGCTCTCTTTTCTTCCTAGTTTCTTACTACTATTCTCATCGACATGTTTTTATTTCTCTTGTTCGATCGTGCCTTTCTTTCAGTTTTTGTTCCCTTCCTCCACAAACCTTTTCTGTCCTAATTGTCTCATTGATTTCCTGCCCATCTTTTGTTTTCCTCCAACTTTTTTTTTTAACTACTCTCCTTTCTTCAGTTCTCTTCCCTGGCCTACTGATTTTCTTTGTATTCAAATTATTTTATTAGCATTTGGTAGTGATACATACAACAACAAAATTAAAATAAAAAGATTCTGCACATCCTGAAATAACCACGCTCCCATCCTCCACCACTTCGACCTTCAAGAAGAATTATGATCATTCATTACCCAATCCCTCGCATTACCACACTCTCTACCATCCATAATTACTATACATTTCCATGCGTAGTTATAGAGATTGGCCTCATCTCATTAAAGGGCTTCCATCGTGTGCCCCAGATTGTAATGTGTTTGAGGGCAGCCTATTGATTTGTACACCGACTCCTCAGCCAGAGTCCAGTATTTCATACCTCTTCACCATTTATTACTGACTGCACTTTGGGGGATCTCCAGTGCCTGGCTACGTCTCTCTTGGCTACGATTACCCGATTTCTACCTGCAATCTTAACCCCTTATTTCTGTCCCAGACCCGCATAACGTGAAGAAGCAATGATCTGGGAGCATGTTCCACTTGGATGCCAGCCACTGTGCTCAGTATCAAAAGCACTCAGTCCCTGTACAGTTGTATACTTGATCAGTGCTGCACTGTGTGTATAAAAGTGCCTACCTCTACACCACGTCTCAGACAAGCCACTTCTTGCTTCTGCTTATTCTCTTCCCCACTGTACCTCTTTACTTCCTCCTAGTGTCCTGGAGCATTGCTTACTTCAATTCTTACTGTGTTTGCTTCCTCAGTTATTTTGTGGACATCTTCAATGCCAGCGGTGGGCCAGATTTGGTAAGAAAGTACGGTGACTGGTTTACCTACGACAAAAACCCACGTGCTCAGATTTTCAGCAGAAATCAAACAATGGTTCATGACCTGCAGTCTATGATCCGGCTCATGAGGTAAGTTAGCATCCCAAACCTGGCATTACCGGGGGCCTACACATCTTGTCATAAGCAGTGATTGCACACTGTCAGACCCTGTTTGGGAGGCAATATGCCAGGCTAGGGCTACTGATCCACATAAGTAGTGTCTGTTTCAGCTGTCCAGAGCCTGCCTAATAAGGCTCTGTAAATTGGGCCAAGTACGACCCTTTCAGCACTTGACTCTCAATGGGAGTGATGACTAGCACTCGCAGGATTCTGAGGGATCTTCATGTGGGGCTACTCAGGCTTAGCACTCAACAGTACCCTCCAGCAGCAAAATAAGATGATGGTCCAGCCCAGTCCCTATCTTTATAAAAAAAAAAAAAAGAAATTGTGTTTAATACTTAAAACAAAATACTACTCCACAATAATGCTGGGATTACCTGACTTGCTGGTGTGAGTCTCTTATGCTGCAAGGGTACAAATATCACAACTAGGAATTTACGGCATTCCTACATGTTGCTTTATATTTGAACACCAGTGTTTTAAATGTCACACAAGAGGACTCTTGCAGCCACTGAAGTTTCCTCGACCTCTGAGACGTGAGCACATCTAGTAAAACTGAGCATGTTTTAGCTGATATTATCTGTACAAGCTGAAGCTTTCTTATATCAGTATCAGAGGTTCCAACTAGCCGGGCCTTTCCATAGTCTAACTATAAGCTGATAATATCTCTTCTCACCCTGGCTCAATGTGTGTCTAAGAGGAGATATCTAGTTTTCCTCAGCATCTTCAGATAGAACTGGGAGGCTGAGACTACTCTGAAGATATGACTTCCTGTACACATTCATTAATTTAGATTGGCACCTAAGATTCTGACTTCACTCTCTGGATTCACATACCTGTCTACTCTAAAGGAGGTGGAAGGAGCCATGTTTAATTTCACAGTTGTCTGTCCCACTAAGCAAGAATGTAGTCTGCTGCTCAGAGTCTCTGTCAGTTGTGCTCCATCCATCAGGTGACTGCATAAACTATATCCACCACATTCCTTTGGTCTCAAATGGTATTTAGCATCATGTTTAAAATAATGTGCTTATCTATAGCATAGTTCTTAAAAGTGTACTTTTAAATCTAACAATTTGCTGCTGGGGTTGCATGTACAGATTAAAAGGTGGAGAAGACTGACTTGGACCCCTGTGGTAGCTTTTGCTCTGCCAGGTAGGATCTTTATTAATAGTCATAAACATTAGAATAACTACCTCCTACTTTCAGGGACTCCGGAGCATGGATTCAGCATTGTCTTAAGCATTACCCATTAATCCTCAGAAAGGGAGAAGTATTCAACATGTACTTATTTTGCTGATCACTTTCTGGAAACCTATATAGGCAAGGATTCCCAAATTGTTGTCAGTAGATGTATGAGAGAAAGCACCTTTTCCCAGGCTACATTGCAGCACCTGTCTTGAACATCAGTGGCAATGAGGAAAATGCAGTTTTATAGACTTTCGTTATTAGAATTGTACTGCTCTTGTAAAGCTCCTGGGACCTCCTCTTCCCATGACGCCTTTTACTGGCAGAGGCCGCACTGGGTGTTTTTCATACCTTATTGCTGGCAGAAATGTTTTACACAGAATTGAAACTTTTTTGTTTTCACTCATTGTTTTGAGACCGCAGCTTGAGTGTAAATTAAGCCATTTTTCATTTTAAAAATGCCATCTTCGTTTGTCAACTGCATCTCTGGTGGGAGGAAGAAACCTGTTATAGGGCCTCATAATGCCTTTTTGGTCTGCCTTCCTTCTTCCCACTCTCTCAAGAAATGTAAATTATTTCCACTGCTAAAAAGGACTCTTCAGGTTAGGGAGGTTATTGGTCTCCGAGTCAAGCTTGAATACATGAGAGCTGAAGTGAAGAAGAAGAAGAAGAAATCAGGCAAGCCCTTCAGAAAACACTGTAGTTCAGCGGTCTTCAAATGGGTGACTGGCTCCCTAGGGGGGACTCAAGTGATCCCAGGGTTTGCCAGGGTCTGGCCACAAGAAGCATTATGCTGATGACAGTGCTTTGTTTTCAGCAGAAACAAATGAGCAGCAGTAAGCCGCTATGTAACGGGCCATCACTACCAGGCGTCAAAAGGGAAGGGACTCCAAATAGTTTTCAAAACCACCATGCTATTTCTAATAATAACACTGTGGATACTTCTACACGTTAGTAAGGCCTGCTTGCCCAGAAAAGTATGTTTGGCAATCATGTATTTGTTTGCAGTTATTAAACGGTAACAAAACTTATCTGCAATGTTTAAATAAGCCTAGACATATTTAAAAATTGCCAGTTTAATACAATAATTGTGAAACATTTTTGGGGAGGAGGGGGCACTAGTGATTATTTTTTTTTTTTTCCACTGGGGGGCATGGCATTCAAAAGTTTGTAGACCACTGCTCTAGTTCTACTGGAAGAATGGTGGGTTCTCTTAAGGACCTCCACAGACAGCGATCCAAGGACAGGAATGATGCGTAATAATTGAAACTTAATTGCCATCATTCTCACCACCGGCAGAACCGTTTGTTTTCGAGGCCCATAGCATGGCAATCGAAGACATTAACACCAATATACTGTCTGTTGAAAAAATCAATGTCGACACATCACTATTGGCACCATTCTTCCATATTGTCACTCTTCCTCAAGATTTCCGATGATATGAAGACAATCAAGACTGCCGACTGCGTCCTGATCGCCATTTATATAGTCCATCATGTCGACTTCTCTGAATCACTCTTTAGCAGTGATACCAGGTTCAAGACCTCTCTCGACATTGTATAGTAGATTGACAATGAGAATCTCAACGTTTATACTACCTCCCAAAAAAAGGTTTAGATTGTCTCCAAACATACAAACACCTTTGCAACCTTTAAGACCACTGAGGTTTGTGGTCCCTTCCTGCTCAATCTGCCGAAAGAAACTCTGATGGTGTCCAGGCTGACATCAGGGTGTCTACTTCGGAAGATGCCTTTCCATCTGTGGCCTTTTGGAGGTCACAGTTCTCCAGATGAACATTCTCCATGAGGAACAGCAAGCACCCCTCGTATTCAAAGAAAAAGGAGACATTAAGCATCACTATCTCCTTCCCAAGCTTCCTCTTCTTCATCAACTCATTCAACATAATTCTCCTATACCCTTACTGCCCCTGCAGCGTCATTGACAGCAGCGTCCCTGGTGGACAACATACCAACTTTTAATGATGTGTTGGTAAGAGGTGCAACAAAGCTTCATATTCCACTGGACTCTCCTCCTTAAACATCACAAACAAGACCCGCCCTCGATGCACTACATTCGCGCTGTCATTAGGGTCGAAACATCAACCTTAACATCATACCTGTCCATAATGCCTCCTTGACCCCAATACAGAGTTGCCATTGTGTCTAGGATTCATGTAGAAAACAAGAGTACATGTGTAGAAGAAATTGTTTTTAATCTAATTTGTCTATGTCACTTACGTAGGTTTTGTATATAGTGCACCACCATTTCACTGATCACCACACTTATTTTTACCATTGTCACAAACTCTTTGTCTACTTGAGTTGTATCTGTAAAAGCCTTTTTTGAAAAAACAAAAAGTAAAAAAGACTTTATTTTTGAAAAATTTGTTTTTCTGGTGTGTTCTCATTGCAAAGCTTCAATTTCTTTTCTCACTTGAAAATTTACATTTGTTGAAATTTCAATTGTTTTCTCTTAATATAAGCCTATCACAGCAATTGTACTACTCGCCAGGAATCATTATTTTTTGTATTGTTAATACCCAGGTCCTGAGGGACATTAACTTTAAAAGTAGCGGTACTAGTCACAACCATTTAAAGAGAGCCATCGGCTCTTAAGGACAACCAATCCCTCAGCGAGGCGTATCCCTCCTGGGTTGCATGGCTTTTTGCATTTTTGTTGTCCTGAATGAGTGCAAGGCTACATATAAGACTTCTCCAGTAGTGTCTAGAAGACCAGTGGTCACAGAAATGCAACAGTTGGATCAACAAGCTATTTCTCATGATGGCAGCTGAACAATGCCTTTTGTGTTGTTTATGGATAGAAAAGGTATTGTAATTGCATTTATATAGCGCTTACTATCCCTGACGAGGCATTTAGGCACTTTTTTAGTAAGTAGCACGCTACTCCGGAACCCATAAAGTATTAGTGGTGAAATAGTATAGTAAAAAACTAAAGCAATTTGAGTGGTTGATATGTTAGTCAGTTATTTGGATTGAAAAGGATGGTGAAAAGATAGAAGAGGGAAAAGATTTGCATTTATATAGCGTTGCTACCCCTGATGGATTGATGAAGCACTCTTTCGGCGAGTAGCATGCTACTCCGGAACCCATAAAGGATTAGTGGTGGATTAGTATAATGAAATATGAAATTAATTTGAGTGGTGGATATGTTATTTGGATTGAGAAGGATAGTCGAGGGATAGAAGAGGGAAAAAGATTTGCATTTATATAGCGCTTGCTACCCCTGATGAAGAGTTGAAGCGCTTTTTCATCGAGTTGCACGCTACTCCGGAACCCACAAAATATTAATGGTGAATTAGTAAAGTGAAATATGAAATTAATTTGAGTGGTATACATGTTAGTCTGTTATTTGAGTTGAAAAGTATAGTAGTGGGATGTTTTGGAGCTCATAGCAATAGGTGGAGGTTTGGGATGAGTAAAAGGGAGGTGGTGGGGGGAAGAGTCAGAGGGAAGGGTTTAGAAAGGCTTCTTTTGGGAGATCTGAATAGTAAAAGAGGTACGAGATGGTGCATGGAGGATTAGAGTAGGGAAGAGTCTAGAAAGGGTTATTTTGGGGGGTCATAATGGTGATAGGGGGTTTGGGATGAATGAGAGAGTGGAGGTAGAGGATATATTGATGGAGGTCTAGGGTGAGAAATAGTGCATTGGAAAGAGTAGTAGAAAGGTTTGAGATGAGTCCGAGTTGAGGTAGAAGATATATTGAGAGTGGTATAGGGTGAGAAATAAGGTATGCTGAATTAGAAGAAAAGTAATTAATATGTTCGAGGCATGTGGGCTGCTGAATTCATATCTGTGCATAGATCGCCGCCTAGTGTTGGGTCCGGATGTTTGCACGTTGTTGTCCTGGAAGAGTCTTCGAAGTATCCTTGGATAGGTGACTCCTCCCCTGGACTACAGTGCGCATGGGCATCCTCTCCATCCTCAGATTGTTTTTTTCCGCCATTGGGTTCGGATGTGCTATCTTAGCTCAAGTTAGGAAAATATTTTTTCGAGGCCAAAAGGCCTTTAGTTCGCGTCGGTACTGTTTATCGATCGGGTTTCGATAGAATTTGTTAGTTTACTAACTTTCAGCACCGACTGCTTTCGCATTTACCTGTCCATCGACGACTTCGACGATGGAATCCAGGACGCCGTTCAAAAGGTGTCCGGTATGCAATGCGAAGTACCCACACATCGACGTCCATCCGGTGTGCAACAAATGCCTTTCGCCGGACCACGACGAATCAACATGCATGGCCTGTGCCCGGTTCCGCTCGAAGAAGACTCTGCGGAATCGACGAGCGGCGAGACTCGAGGCGCAGCACGCGGCACCGGCCCCGACAGACATCTTCGGCGAGGCCGAGGACGTCGAGGAATTGGAAGTCTTGCCCTCCAGTCCCGTTTCCGAACACGAACCCGGATCGGACGAGGAAGACGAGTCACTCTTCCACAGAGGTGAAGACGACACCGAGGTAGGAGACGACGAGGAGGCCTTCGGGGCCGAAGAAAGTAGCTCCAATGATGAACAAGGCCTACCTGTTCAAACCGTTCAAACACCAGTGCCACAGCCTATGGCTCCGGTCGAGGGATCGCCTTCGGGCCTTACCCGAGACCCATCCCGCAGTTCTTCGGCCCCGCCCTCGGGCCCGGCCTCGGACGTTCAGCGGCAGCCATTACTACATAAACAGGCTGGTTTCCCTATCACAAAACCGAAACCGAAAGCTGCTCAGGTTCCACCGAAACCGAAACTGAAAGTAGCGCTGGTCGGATCGAGGCCTTCGACGCCAGCGCACCGCATCGGCACCGACCGCACCAAGAGGGACTTCGGTGCCGAACTTGAGGCGGGCGACGTTGGAGTCGACAAACGGAAAAAAGCCATCGGCACCGACAAACCTGCTCGGCTACCGGCACCGACGACACCAAGAGCCGTACCGCCTGCTGTGTCTCACATCGCTCCCTCGACGACACCTAAGCCTCAGGTATCGAAGACTTCGACGGCGATCTCTTCACCCCGACTCGATGACCCTCCGGCACCGAAAAAATCTACGGCCGCCTCTACGAGCCTGGCCGGTGCCAAAGCCTCGAAGGCGCCCCAAGTACGACCTGGTGTGACGCAAGGCAGCAAAACCACACCTGTCCTCCAGGACACGTCGGGCTCCGGTTCGGTCGGAGCTCCCGCAGCCTCTTCGGTGCCGACCAACATTACCTTCGGCTTGCCTCCGTCAACAATCCCAAAAATGTTCCAACTCAGGACACGGGTCACCCAACCTACGGTCACACCTGCTGAGACGTCTCCAGCACGTATCATCGACGCCGGCACTGGCAGAATGATTCTCCAGGACCGAAGGATAACTTCGGAGCCGCCATTGGACCCTTTCAGGATCCCACTAAAAAGGAAGTTGCCTGCAGAATCGGAACCTCTCCTTTATGAACCCTTCCATTCATCCTACCAGGATCCACACCGGTTCTCCCCCACACGCTCCGATACAGGCGCATTGGAGGACTACATGGCTGACCAAGTCCCCTACCATGTAGACACGGACCCTGATGACCAGCAGGACCCTGATCAAACTTGGGGCGACCCTGCAGACCCCAGTGCACCTCTCGATGCACAGGATCCACAACTCTATGGGGCAAAGACATCTCCTACGGAGGATACTGCAGCGTTCAATGCTCTTATCGAACGTGCTGCCAATAACCATGGGGTGCAGCTTCACTCTGATACCATCGAAGATGACTTTCTAATGGACACCTTTGCATCCTCAGAAAGACATGTAAAGACTCTGCCAATGTTGAAGGGGGTCCTCAAACCAGCCAAGGACATTTTCAAAGAACCCACCAGGGCACGAGTGATAAACCCCAGGATTGATAAAAAATACAGATCAGCACCTGGGGATCCTACTTACATCAGAGGACAATTACCACTCGACTCCATCGTCGTAGCGAATGCACGCAAGAGGGCACACTCGCAAACAACAGGTGACGCTCCTCCCCCGGACAAAGAGTCCAAGGTGTTAGAAACCTCTGGCAAGCGAGTTGCCGCCCAAGCTGCCAACATATGGCGCATAGCCAACACTCAGGCGCTCCTTGCTCGCTATGATAGAGCGCACTATGACACACTTGAGCAAATATTCCAACATCTCCCTGACCAGTTCAAGGAAGGCGCAGAAATGCTCATCAGAGAAGGACAGCTACTAACGAACGCTTCCATCAAATGCGCACTAGATGTTGCAGACACGGCTGCCAGAGCCATAAACACAAGCGTCATGTTGCGACGACATGCCTGGCTACGGATCTCAGGATTCAAGCCTGAGGTACAAAACAATATATTGAACCAGCCCGTCAACCCCGACTATTTATTCGGGCCAGAGGTTGACACCACCCTCGAAAAGATAAAAAAGGATACGGACACTGCAAAGTCCATGGGCGCACTACAAACTCAGTCCTTTCGGAGCGGCTCCTTTCGTCGCCCCGGAAACAAGGGAGCAGGTAGAGGACAGGGGTCACAACAAACATATAACAAAGGCAATACACAGACCACCTATGATAAAAACACCCGAGGTGGATATCGTGGCTCCAGCACAAAGGGCAGAGGACGCGGCTACGGCAACACCAGGTCCTCCCCCAAGAACAAGCAGTGACGCCCTCTCCCTTCCTCCCGACCACATAACACCTGTCGGGGGAAGGCTACAAAGGTTCCTGTCCACGTGGAATTCCATCACCACGGACAGGTGGGTCAAAGATATTATAAAATACGGTTACTGTCTGGAGTTAACCTCCACTCCACCCACAATACCACCAAGAAGCCGTCCTATGTCCTCAGAGCACTTAACGCTCTTACAGCAAGAAGTGCAAAGTATGCTTCTAAAAGGCGCTATAGAGGTCGTACCCATCCACGAGCAGGGTGCGGGAGTGTACTCCCTCTACTTCTTAATTCCAAAAAAGGACGGGTCGCTCAGACCTATATTGGACCTGAGACCCCTGAACCAGTACATTCTTTCAGAGCACTTTCATATGCTCACTCTACAGCAAGTCCTTCCGCTTCTCAAGCAGGGAGACTTCCTAGCCACACTGGACCTCAAGGATGCGTACTTTCACATACCCATCCACCCCTCACACAAAAAATACCTCAGGTTCACTGTTCAGGGGCAGCACTATCAGTTCAAAGTCCTTCCCTTCGGCGTGACAACAGCGCCCAGGGTTTTCACGAAGTGCCTCGCTACGGTGGCAGCACATCTACGGAGGCAGCATATACACGTCTACCCCTACCTAGACGACTGGCTCGTTCAAGCGAAGTCAGCCCAGCAATGTGCAAGCCACATGTCCCGCACCATTCACCTTCTTCACAGTCTGGGATTCTCACTGAATTATCCAAAGTCCCATCTCCAGCCCGCACACGTACAACAGTACCTAGGTGCGACTATAGACACTCGGGCGGCCACAGCTCAGCCAAATTTAGTGAGGATCGACAGCATACAACTGCTGATCTCCAAATTCAAACCCAATCACTCACTTCCAGCGCGAGTGTTCATGCAGTTGATAGGCATGATGGCCTCCTGCATCTTCATAGTCCCGCACGCGAGATTACATATGCGCCCACTTCAGGAGTGCCTAGCACGTCAGTGGAATCAGGCTCAAGGACAGTTAAAGGACCTAGTGTTGGTGAGCGGTCGGGCATACAACTCTCTGCATTGGTGGAATCCACAAAACCTTTGCAAGGGCCGACCGTTCCAAGAGCCTGTCCCACAAATAGTACTGACAGCGGACGCGTCTCTCCAGGGATGGGGAGCTCATGTACTCCACTACACAGTGCAAGGACTATGGACAACACAACAAAAGAAGTTGCACATCAACCTTCTGGAATTGATGGCGATCTTCCTAGCCATGAAGGCGTTCAAAGTACATCTATGCAACAAGGTCGTGTTGATCCGGACGGACAACATGACCGCAATGTACTACATACAGAAACAGGGAGGCACACACTCTCCACAGTTGTCTCATCTGGCTCAGAGCATGTGGAAGTGGGCCATTCAAAGGAACATGTTCCTCATGGAGGAACACCTCCCTGGCAAGGACAACCAGATGGCGGATCTGCTCAGCAGACACAGCCACCAAATGCACGAGTGGGAGTTACACCCATCAGTACTCCAACCGTACTTTCAGCAGTGGGGTCATCCGGAGATAGACCTATTCGCGACAAGCGAAAACGCAAAATGCCCAAGCTTCGCCGCCAGATTCCCACATCCGCAGTCGCAGGGCAATGCGATATGGATGAACTGGTCCGGCAAATTTGCGTACGCTTTTCCCCCAGCACCGTTGATACCGCTGGTGGCTCGCAAACTCCGACAACACTCCCTGACACTCGTCCTAGTTGCTCCCACGTGGGCACGCCAGCCGTGGTACACCACCTTCCTCGAACTTTCCGTGGTGCCGCATCAAAGGCTGCGGATCAAACCCGCGCATTTGACGCAGAACCATGGAGAGGTTCAGCACCCAGATCCGCAACAGCTGAATCTGGCGATCTGGCTCCTGAAGTCCTAGAGTTTGGCTATCTCAACCTGCCACCTGACTGTATGGACATCATCAAGGAGGCCAGGAGACCCACTACCAGAGCTTGCTATGCAGCCAAATGGAAAAGGTTCGTCATTTATTGCGGACATAACGACATCAACCCGCTGGACGCATCCATCCAAAACATCATCTGTTATCTCTTACACCTATATCGATGCAATCTGGCGTACACCTCTATACGTGTCCATTTGACCGCAATATCAGCCTATCTGCAAACCAGGCAGCACCTCTCTCTATTCAGAGTGCCTGCCATCAAAGCATTCTTGGAGGGGCTCAAACGAGTCATTCCACCTAGTCACCCACCGGCTCCAATGTGGAACCTCAACTTGGTCCTCACACGCCTGATGGGTCCACCCTTTGAACCTCTACACTCATGCGAGATTCAATTCCTTACCTGGAAAGTGGCCTTCCTAGTAGCGATCACTTCCCTCAGAAGAGTTAGTGAACTCCAGGCACTAACCGTTCAAGAGCCATTTATTCAGGTTCACGCTAACAGGGTCGTACTACGTACCAACCCCAAGTTCATGCCCAAGGTAATATCACAGTTCCACATGAACCAGACTATTGAACTGCCCGTTTTCTTCCAAAACCCACAAACTGTTGCAGAAAGGGCACTACATACACTAGATGTACGGAGGGCCCTCATGTACTACATCGACAGGACTAAACCATTCAGGAAGACAAAACAACTGTTCGTTGCCTTTGCCCCACACCACAAAGGTAACGCCATCTCCAAAGCAGGGATAGCCAGATGGATAGTTAAGTGTATTCAAATCTGTTATCAAAAGGCAAAACGCACATTAACTATTCCACCACGAGCCCACTCAACACGTAAGTTGGGGGCTTCCATGGCCTTCCTAGGAAATATTCCCCTGCATGATATATGCAGAGCAGCCACATGGTCCACTACACACACATTTACAAAACACTATTGCGTAGATGTGCAGTCAAAACAGCAGGCAGCTGTAGGACAGGCTGTTCTCAAAACACTTTTTCAGACCGCTGCAGCTGGCACGGGTAGCCGCCGCTAATAGAGGGCACTGCTATGTATTCTATGCACAGATATGAATTCAGCAGCCCACATGCCTCGAACTGAATATGCTACTTACCAGTATGCATCTGTTCTTGGCATGTAGGGCTGCTGACATTCATATCGCCCTCCCTCCTCCCCGGCGCCTGTCGCAGCTGCAGCTCTCAGAATTACTGCAAGCATGGTCATCACTTTCTGTATCTACTCCATCACTGCCACAATGGCGAAAAACAATCTGAGGATGGAGAGGATGCCCATGCGCACTGTAGTCCAGGGGAGGAGTCACCTATCCAAGGATACTTCGAAGACTCTTCCAGGACAACAACGTGCAAACATCCGGACCCAACACTAGGCGGCGATCTATGCACAAATATGAATGTCAGCAGCCCTACATGCCAAGAACAGATGCATACTGGTAAGTAGCATATTCAATAGATCTAGAAGAACATGGAAGGTATATAGATGCATAAAGGAAGGAAGTATATGTAGATTAAAGATGCATTAAATAAACCTGGCTTTCAAGCGTTGTCGTACTTTAAATTCATTGTATTTATTTATATTTATTTTTTTGTAATTCAATAGTGAAACAATTGTAGATAAATAGTTGGGGTAAAAGATTTACTTATTCATGCAGTCACTTATATACATGTTAAAACATAGAATAATGTAACTCAGTAATATGTACATTTGTTAAGCAGAACTAATTAATATCTATACATTTTTTTAAAATATAATTCTACACATTTATACAAAGCAATACACATATATAGGTACATATCTATAGTACAAGTAATTGCTTGTATACAGAGGGATATGCTGTTTATTTCTGTTTGCATATGGTGGTTATGTGGGGTAGAGCCAATTCTTGAGTAGTTTTCTGAAGATAAGGTGGTTATCCGTAGATCTTATGTTGGGGGGTAAAGAGTTCCATACTTTGGCTGCTTGAACAGAGAAAGATGTGCCACAAATGTTTTTTTACTGCACGTTGAGATTTCGATGCGAGGTGCCACTATAGAGCGGAGGTTCCTTTGTTGAATGTGTTTGGTGATTTTATTCTTGATGGAGAGTGGTCTCGTTCCATGCATTCGTTTGTGAGTGATACAAAGCAGCGTGAGCGTGGATCTTCTGGCAACCAATGCAGGGCTTTCAAGGCAGTGGAGTTTGGACAAAACAAGGGAGATGGTAGCTTGGACCTTGTGTGGAAATCCCAAATGGGGGAAGATTTGTCGCAGAGTTTTTATAGTAACAAAGCTTGATCTTGCTAGTTTGTTCACTTGGGCATTCTTTGATAGCTTAGAGTCCATGGCCATTCCGCGGTTTCTTACTTCCTTCAGTACTTTAGGCGGTGTTCCCAGATCATCAGGCATTGCGGGTCATAATGCTGGGAGCGGGTCATAATGTTTCCAGTTGCCACAAGTGAGTATTTCTGTTTTGAAAGCATTCAGTTTGAGATGGCTCCACGTCATCCATTGATCCACAACTTCGGACAACTGAAAATTGGCGAGTTTCCAATGTCTTTGGGGCATTCCAGTTGAAGGAGTATTTGCTCGTGAGGTAACATTGATTGCGCAGTGCCGGTAATTACTTTATGTAGCTGTTGAAAAGCATGGGCGAGATAATAGAGCCTTGAGGGACCCCTGCTTTTGAGAAGTACTGTTTGGACTAGAAAGGGGGGGGTATGGATGACATTAGCTCTGTTGCAAAGGTAGGATGTGATCCAGTCTAGAGCAGTCCCCTCTATGTCGGCTTTGTAGAGTCTTTGTATCAGTGTCATGGTCAGCTGTGTCAAAGGCAGCTAAAAGGTCCAAGAGAAGTAGCGCAGCAACCTCATTGCGGTCAACTGTGTTCTTCAGGTCATCCCAGATGGCAAGGAGGGCAGATTCTGTGCCTCTTCCTGGACGGAATCCCGTTTGAAAGTCTGAGAGTATGGGATTATCTTCAATGAATTGGGACATCTGGGCGAACGCTGCTCTTTCTATCAGTTTGCCCAGGAAAGGTCCATTTGTAATCGGTCTGTATTTGTCAGGGTTCAGCAGGTTCAAGTTTGTTTTCTTCAGTAATGGGCATATGTATGACTCTTTGAGTTCTTCTGGAAATATTCTGGTAGTTAAATAATTGCTGATGATTCTTCTTTACTGGAGTGGCAGCAGATCTTGTTAGAAGACTAGTCTTGAAGGTTTGCGGTGGACACTGGTCAGAAGAGCTGCCGGCAGGCCTGCTTGCTTTGACCAGGTCCATAAATTCATCATGTGAAATGTGTTGGAAGGAACGGAGAAGCTGGGTTAGAGCATTCTTGGATTGTTGTTTTGGAAAAGGGTCCGCGCTCGTGCTTGTCTTTGTTTTAAGTAGGAGTCCAACATATCTGCTTTGACTGTGTAATGATTTGCCAGTTTGGTTTGTCTGTGAAATCTTGAGTAAATGAATAACCTCTTTCTAGGTAATTTGGTTTCCGAAATTCATTGAGAATTGTATAGAATTCTGTATTTGCACATTTAGCATTTTGAATTCTGTCTGAATAGTATTTTTTCTTAGGTTTTTTTGATAGCATACTTGTATAATCTGTTAATTTTCTGTAGGCGATGTTTGTCTTGATTGGTGTTTGTTTTGAGCCAGGCATGTTGCACCTTTCTAATTTGCTGTTTTATCTCTTTTATCTCTATTTCTCCAAAGTGCTTGTCTTCATTTGTTCCATTGTGTGGTTTTTAGTGGTATCATAACCTTCCTGTAGCCACTCATATAGTTTGTGATCAGAATTTATTGTGTCTAGATCTGTACTGGATGTTAGTTTTGTTTCGAAGTGTTCACAATTGAGTTTGTTCCATGATCGATAGGTGGATGCACGTGAATCAAGGAGTTACATTCCAACAGGAAATTCTGCACAAGACAGTTGTCTCACATGCCTCACTTTTGGAATGGGGTGTTCCTCTGGGAAATCCAGGAGTGGGAGGTTAAAGAACAAAACAAATGCCTCTCGACCTTCTTGTCTGTTCTGATGGCGAACATTGTCTATATTCAAATGGACAATACTACAATGATGCGCTGCATGAACAACCAGATCAGCATGACACAAGATCAAGTCATTTCTCCCTAGAGTCTCAAAAGAGCTGGACTTGGGCCCTTGCCAGCAATCTATTACTCAAAGCAGTCCATGGGCCAGGAACTCTTAACCAACAGACAGATTTCTGCATTCGAGTCTATGAAGAGAATCACAAGTGGGTTTTAAACAAGGTTTTCTTATAGCAAATCTTAGAATGGGGCGTTCCAGAAATAGATCTCCTTGTGTTCACAGAAAATTGAAAAAAATGATGCTAGGGCTTCACCTTGAGGCTACAGAAGCCAGGGTCACTAGGCAATGCACTTTTGAGTCCATGTGTGGTGCTGACATTTATGAGCCTATTCACAAAGCTTCTTTGCAGCCTCTATCATGCAAAAGTGCTTCTTCATAACTATTACATCAGCACACAGAGTTAGCAAAACGCATGCATTATAAGTGAATGCGTGGAAGGCCTTCTGAGGCTCGAACAGGGTGATTTTGAAGACGCATACTTCATTTGTCCCTATTATTGTATTATTTCACAAACCATTACCTTTTAACTTTCTTTCCCAATTCTAGCAGAACGTGGCATGCGCTATTTCTATGTTAAGAGCCCCGAGCTTTTATTTAGATAGACCAAGACATTAAGAAAGTCAAATCAGCTATTTGTCAATTATGGTCACATATTTCGTGGTCTGGCTACCTCTAAATAATTAATCTCCAGTTGGATAGTAGGCCTCCTAGTTCTGTGCTATCAGCAAACAGTCGCAGCCATAAAAACCAGAGACTTACTCCATCAGAGGTAAATTCGCCACCACAGCATGACTACGCATTGTCCCTTTAGCAGAGATTTGTAAGGTTTCTACCTGGAAGTAGGTACACACATTTACAAAACACTGTTGCCATGATACAAATACAAAGGCCGACTCTGTAGTTGGTCCTGCAGCTCTAAAACATTTATTTAATCTTAAAACTAGAATATGCGTCACCTTTAGTATTATTCAATCAGCTGTTGACTCTTATGCTCGAGATCATCTAAGTGTTTCTTTTATTGCTTTCTACTCTAATGTAGTGTGTATGACTGTCAGTGAAGATCTTGTGCTGCAGAATAAATGGTTACTGTATCTGTGATACCGGTTCTGCATTGTAGGAATCTTTATTGAAGTCCAAAATCATCCTCCTTCCTCCTCCGCTTGATATCATAGACATTAGAGAAAACATCTCACTATTCTCCTCATTCACTATAGTTCCAAAAAGAACTGAATTGCGAGACCAGCTGCCAGTACAAGAAATCATGCATATCTGAGACTCCTGGAGTGGTAAAGGAGTAGTACATATTTTCAACTCTCAAAATGAGAGCCTATTATGCTGCATTTTCCTCATTGCTGCTGGTTGTTAATGTAGGATTTTGTATAGGTGCTACAATGTAGCCTAGGTGGGAAAAGGTGCTTTTCTCATATTTCACATGACTGCAATTAAAAAAAACTCAACTACATGGGCGTCCAGAAAGTGGTTAGCAGTATAAGGCAGATGTTGGGTGCTTCTCTCTCTCTTAGGATTTTGCATAATTCCAAAGACCTGTAATGATGAAGTAGTCCTTTCGGATCCCAGAATACAGTGGGAAATTATTCTAATGTTTATGACTCAAAGATTCCTACTATCAAGAAGCTGAGCTTCAAGTAAGTACTTATGTCTTTTTATACAATCCTTTTTTACCTCTTTGAGCCAACCATAAATCTGGTCTTCTTTTTACCAAGTAAGGGGTATTGTTATTACAGATGATCTCTGATCCCAACCCAGCTGCTTACCTCGTCAGAAGGGTCTTGTGATCCAAGGTATCGCATTCATTAAGGAGTGTAACCCCAAAAAATTGGGTAGAGCCGGGATCGCCTGACTCAATAGTATTCTCGATGGTAATTTGAATACCGAACCAGAAGTCAGATCGATTATCGCCTATAATGTTACCGTCTATGAATTGCTGCAACTTGGAACCAGCAGTATGTTTGCATCTGAACTCTGAACAGGCTTTTTTTTTTTTAGAATAGGTGTGGGCCATGCTTTCTTCGAAACCTCTGGAACGGAGCCAGCCCTGAACAAGTAGATAATAATTACCCAGGCATAAAAGGGCTTATGCTTTTGGGAGCTTCTTTAATAACTCTAGTAGACTAGAGGTCTCCATGACAGTAGCTTTAACAGACCCCTCAGTGGGGAAGACTTTCACCAGGGGGTGAATACTTTCCCTCATAGATGTTATTAGCTCATGATCTGTAGGTATGGCTACATTTATATAGACATTAAAGTGTGGTTGTGTATTTATCAGTTAAATAAATGTATAAATCTACTTAGTTGCAGGTTTTTCACCCGCATAAAATATGAATCAGTACCAAAAAGTCCCCCCCACCCCCAAATATGGATTAATGCAGACTGATATGCCAAAAAATAAACACTAGATGTCTGAAATTTCTACATATATTTTGTTGTCATTGTATGAACAATGAAGGGGATGGAAATTAACCCCCGGATGTTGGGCCTGTTTTAGTGAAGCCATATCAAATGCAGCTTCAGAGGTGAAGCTGCTTATATCAACTGAACTCGAATGCTAATAGCTCCTTACTCTTCCCTTATTGCCCATGTGCACTTCTTATGAAGAGAAACTACACATTTTCTACAGGGAAAACTTGGAGCCCATTCACACATGTCCACTAATAACTTGAGTCACTGGTTACCCTAACATGGACTACTTGCTACTGCTACAGAGATCTTTTGGGGCAGCCCTATAAATCGGTTCCCATGAATATTTAAACACAAGCATGGGTCCTGCGTGTTCATTGCAGCATATATGGGAACCAGGTGTCTCACATCAGCACGGGTTACGCATGGATAGGAAAGGGGCTTAAAATACATTGCTCTACAAGGGAGGCCAAGAGGTAAAGAGTCATCAGAGGACAAGCAGAAAAGGGGCAGATTGCTGCATTCATTCTTGCCACTGCAAAATATCAAACAATGAAGGCCATTAAAAAAGCACGAATCAGGCTGAAGATGAAGAAAGGGGCACACTAAGTACAAGGGAGACCAAGATGGAAAAGTGTGGACATGAGAGGAGGCTGCTTGTGGCCATAAGGGAAGTGTAAGATTGCCTTTTTAATGCGCTCTGTTCTGCAGCTATGCACCCCACCGTGGTAATGGGCCACAGCTTTGAAACCACTTCCCAGGCTTATTCGAGAGATTCCAAAGCCAGGTGGTGCTGTTTCCCTATGTTTTTCTCTGCTCACTTCTCTCCACCCCATACTGTGCCCCCCCACTAGTCCTCAATACACTTCATCTTTTTGCCCACAGGTATAATAACTTCCCCGAGGACCCCATGTCGCGATGCAAGGGATGCTACCCTTCTCAAAATGGAGAGAATGCCATCTCTGCTCGATCCGACCTGAACCCTGCAAGTGGAACCTATCCATTTGGTGCCCTTGGCCAGAGGCAGCATGGGGGCACCGACATGAAGGTGAGTTTGGGAAACATGGATGTGTAAGGTATATTGAGTGAGTGGCTTGAACCTCTGTGTAAGTAGGCATATGTTGTCTCCCCCTTGGGCAGTGGGCAAACTGGCCTTTCTATTAAGTAGCAACCAGAATGTAGGGTCACCTCTGATCTGACTCCTGGTGTTTCCATTTACTGCAAATTTTGCTAATTAAATTAGGTCATTGGTAGGGTTCAACTTTGCTGGATTTGCATCTCGCTTCGTACATGAGTTGTACGCAGATTTAGTGACGTGTGGAATTGGATTTGTGCCTTTTTGGGAGCATTATTTAGAAATAACTTGTTCAAAGCCTTCTTTAGGGGTAGAAACAACCTTGATCATTTATTTAATCGATTTCTGCCACTTCTGAGCATTGGATATGTGCTTTTGATGGCAAGCTGTTTGAGCTCCTAGACGAAGTATTAAGTTAGATACTCAGACTAAGTGCATCATTCTGACCTATTGTGCTGATTTTAAGCTTGGGACTCTGCAGCCTGCCATCCAGATTGTATAGTGTTAGCCAAAGTACCCTGATGGGTCTCGATCTAGGTATCTGCACCTGCCATGTTCCTTACCTTGGAATAATTCCACTCATTGTGTAAAGACCTCTAGTATTTTGTCCACATTTTACTCCTCTTTTCATTTGATGTTGGCTGTTCCATTTTCTTGTGCTTGCAGCATATAATGTATGCCTCTCGGACTGCAGAAAACTGCAGGACCACACCAGCAATCCCTCTTCTCTTCTGTGTAAAAGAGCCAGTTTTGCACTGTTACACAAAGGCCACCTTGTGATGTAGGTCACCAGTTATTTCGCTGTCAAGACTAATTCCTGTGGTCACCAGTTATGCCAGTAATCCTTCAGTTCCACCAGTGCCCAGCTCTCTTAATCCTATCGGAAGGTAGGAATAGCCGAAGCCTGGTGAATTCTGGCCCTGTGAATAGACATTGAACTGTTTAGATGTTTAGGATTTGAACCTTTTAAATTAGGGATTACGCTGATTTCCCCCTCTGTGTTGAAAATTAGTAGTTGTGGGAGAGGATAGTCCATGGAGTGTAATTTTGAAGTTGCTTCCCGTATCATGAGGTGAGAGGAGTGCTTGCTTTCTGGGAAGTGGGGATTGTTCTTGCCACTTTCCTGGTCTCCAGTTCTTATCAATTCGCTGGTTAATCCTCGGATTACGATTGCGGTTTGCTATTCTCGTTCACTGATTCTTTCTGACTGTAGATGTACACCTTCTAATCTGTGTGTTTTTTTTTCTTTAGGTCACCAGCTTTGAAATGGCTCGTATGTATGGAATGGTAGCTGTGAGTGGGCCCACCTGGGATGACTTACCCCCATTTCAGTGGAGCACCTCTCCCTTCAGTGTCCTTCTCCACATGGGCCACCCCGACCTCTGGCAGTTTGATCCTGTGGAAGTGCTTTGGTGGCAATGAGACTGTAGACTGTGTTGGACTGTAGGCCGTGTCAGCAGCAGTTCACCTGTGCTTGACTGCGCATGTGAGCCAACCACTTCTTTACGTGTACTTGCCTCCGCCCCCACAGACCATTGATTACTAGAATCATGAAGGGCTACTGGGAGTTTTGCTGACGGAGGCTAACAAGGGTTAATTTGCCTTTGTACCGCGAGTGGTGGAAGGACGCCTTGAAATATTGCATGGCCATTAGAATGCTGTGGAGTTTGTGAGGACCTTACCGCTTCCCCCAATATACACATAAGCAAGCTGGCCCAGAGAGGTGCCTTATGCGATGAACCAACAAAGGGGTGAGGGAAGTCAGGTTGTGTCATCCACCATTTCTGTAAAATAAAGGAGCTCTGGTGCTCTCTAACTTCTTCACCTGGAACATGTCCAAAGGTTTGTCTCCAGGTAGGCTGGGGGATGGTTTAAATAAATGGAGGCTACAGCTTCATGAACACTTTTTTTTTTTTTTGCTAACCCATCACTGTTGTGTCTACCAGTGTGTTGTGGACCACAATCCTGTAAGTTTCGAAGTCGCTTGGTTTCCCTTACAGGTCTGGTTCCTTTCATAAAATGAAGGCCAGTATGAGGTGGGACTTAGTTTACAAGTTGTGCACATTAGACCATGTACACCGCTGTTCGTTTTAACTCTGTTGCGGTTCATGGCCCACAGACTCACCTGTGGATCAGGAATTTCAGAATGAAAGTATAGGTAAATAGGTGGAGATTCATTATGGGGTGTTTGGTAGGACTCGACTGATGATAGTCAAGTGAAATCAAAGCAAAGATTTCGTTTTTTTAAAACATTGAAAGGGAAATTTAGTGCCTTCTCAGCTTGTTGCTGATTTTGAGTTCAACATAAAGGGACTTCTGGTCTGAAGGGGAGGGAGGTGGGTGAAGACAGTATGAGATGCGAAGATGATATATGATCCTTTTTACTATAACCAATATGACGGCATCTGTACGGAAAAACATAGGATCTCCTTTCTGCTCGGAAAAGCATTGTCACCTCTACTAGAACAGGTGAGATCCCCTGAACCATGATAGACATAACCTCTCAAGCAGTGAAACAGAGGTGGCCTCCTCTACATCGGAATTGCAAGTCCTTTGCACAATCACAGGCATCCTCCGGTCCCCTGCTGCAGCTACCATACATCTCCTTGCTTCTGTACTGGAACAGTATCATTTCTGATCATCTCCACCAGTAGAAGCATGGTGTCCTCTGAGGGGGCGGTTGTGCCTGTTCCTCTCCAGGGGCTTCTGTGCTCCGTCCTGAGCTGCGGCAGACATGGTGCCCTCTGTTCTCCTGTCTGCTTCTTCAGGCATCATCCCTCCATACTTTAGAGAGGCGTGATTACTTCTCAACTCCGGAAATCATAGTAACCTCTGACCTCACCCTCCCTTTGCTAGGGTAAGCATGCTCTTCTTTGGAGGTAGACAGCCATGATATGGTTAGCGTGTGCAGTTGGAGTCTGGTCTCTCTTTCCTGCGTGCTTAGCATGTTCAGGCAGGGATTAAACTTGTTCAGAGATACCTCGTCCATAAGGAACTGTGCTTATGTGCAATAAAATGCTTGCAATTAAACGAAAATCCACTTTACACAAATCAAAATATGCACTTTTTTGATAATAAATTGTTAAAACATTTGTTACTCTTTGTCTGGTACAGGATGTGTGTATGTAACATGTAACACAAACCTAGTTACGAAACAAAGCAGCACCGTGCATGAAGAGAGGGACATTGCTTTCAGAGGGTTGCACAGAAGAAGAGGGTTGGGCCGGAGGCAGTATTATGGTTGAGAATTCTAGTGGAGAGGGTATCAGGCAGGTGTGAGGGAGTGGCAGAGCTCTGGTTCGATGTGAGGATCTTCAGGGCAGGTCCGTCATCCTGGTGGTTACCCAGTGATGATGGTTTGCTTGAAGCGATGGGTGCCAAGCTCCTTAGAGATGTAGGAACGGGATGAGTCCTGTTAAGTCTTGCCAGCATAGCAGGATTACTCCTTGCTTCTTGTCTTCTCCCTTAGTCAGATGCTGCTGCTATTGCATTTCATTTGTGCTCGAGTGAAGTTCTGAATCTTGCTTGCCAAGTACAATGGGATGCCAGAGTAGACCGTCTTCTAGATGGTGTGATAAGTCTTAAACGTGATGGCTGCCGGCAGTGCTGGTCATTGAAGTTTTCTGAGGGTCATTGTGATCCTGTTGTACTTACAAAGACGTTTGATGCTTGCTGCTGCGTGGAGGACTACCTTCAGTGGAGTCTGGTGTAGCTGAGGCGACAGATAGCAGGATCACATGAGAAACAGCCATAGATTGGACAGCAATTCTGGTCTGCTTCAAGCAGGAAGGGCTTAATTCTGTGTTGTGGGGCCGGTTTATGCCAGGCAGTCTTTGTCTTGTGCTAGTGTAATTCCTGAAGTGAAGGTTGGTATTAGTGTAGGGACCCAGCGTCTTGTGCTGTTGGTGAGTTTAAGAGTGAAGCTGCCCCAATTCATGTGAGAGAGACTTGAACCAGTTATTTGCACCACTCATGGTGGATGCAAATTCCATTTTGGCCAGTGTGTCTTTTGGTCTGTTTCAAGCACCGTGTCTAAAGAATGGTCATTGTCGCATCATGGAAGTCTTGTGGCCATATGTCAGTCTGTGAAGGCATGACATACACGGTCATAGCGTGACAGTTTTGAAGTGGTGGAAGCATTTGCATTTTGACTGTCATGTAATTAGGTCTTGCGGTGGTCGGTTGGCAGTATTGCTTTGGCAGAGTAAGTTGGATTGCTAAGCAGAGTGTGCTGTTCTCTGTGCCTTAGCTTCTTGTACTAATGTCAGAATTCCACATTGCTCCTGTTTAATGTGAAGCTCTTAGTTCATGTTCATTCATTTCCACTGTTCACTCTAAATATCTGCTTTATGTGGAGGTGTTTTCATCCAGAGTTCAGTCAATAGTACAACATCTATTTATATTGTGTGGGTATGACACTTGAACCTTTGCAAAAAGAAAAGCAATGGCTGCTCCACGAAGTGATCTTAAGGGGCATCACAGGCCCAGAAAATAGGGTACATGGTGTACTTTGTGTACTTGGAGGAATAAAAGAGGAAGAAGAGCAGTTGGTGCTAGGTGTATGAAGGGGAAGAACCCCTGGAATAGAAATAAGAAAAGAGTTGGGGAAGAAATGCCTTCCTATGCCAAGTCTTGCACAAGCACCACAAACTACAGGAAGCTTCTCAATGATCCAACCTACATTGTGGGCTGTCCTGGCCCGTGTACTTGTATTGCATCCGGCCAGTCAATGTGTGAGTCAAGTGATCGGGCATAACGCGAAGTGACTGGTTAAAGCTAAAATGCTTTGTGTTTTTTGCTGTGTTTGGTGTGGTACATGATGTTGATGCTCTCCATGTAAAGAGCTTGTGCCCTCAAATGACAGAAACCTCTACCCTCCCATCACCAGACTTTTCTCAGGATTAACACTAGATCATCATCAAAAACCAGCCGGCCTGAGTGCTTGAATCAGTGACAAAAAGCAAGACGTCCTATACTCTGGTGCACCCTTGGAATGCACAGTGGCTCAAGAAATCCATGCTTCACTAGATGCCCCAGAACTGAAATATATGTAAAGGCTCATTAGTGTACTGGGATGAAGCTTGCAGGCTCGACCCCACAAAAAGCATCCAATTGCTTCCAAGATTCTTTATCACTTAACCCAAAACATGCCTTTCTCAAGTAAAATAATTGAAAGGGAAGTCATTAAGCATCTCCAGCAGGCATGGTGGTCAGAAATGTATTACATGGACAACATTTGGGCCTGAGACCATCCAAGGAACCAAAATATGTTTTAGCAAATATCTGTTAACACCTTATAACCACCCTTGCTGAAGACCGACTAGCAACCATGATCTTTCACTGCCCTGCCAAGCGTCTACAGCATGTGACATAATGAGACACTTATGGATTGACTGCACAGGATGGATCGGGTGGTTCCTTTTGCCATTGACGCTCTGCAGTGGCTCTGTGTAACTCAGTAGAAAGATGTGGGCTACCAAGGCCAACCTTTCTGTTCTCGCTTCTGTTCAATGTATATATACATTGTTAGAAAAACACACTCCCACACCGGAAGGGTGGTGGTGTGTTCTCCCAGACACACTGTGGTAGCTTGGCTCGAGCGGGAAGGAAGGCACCGTGTTAAGCATACGTCACACCCTCACAATAACCATGCGTTCATCCGTTCCAAAAACGACACTACACCTTAAAAATTATACTGAAAATATATCTCTTTATCTTCTTTTCTCTTAGTTGCTGATTAAATAAATAATAATACAATCACAGTACACAAGGCTTTTCCTGTGGAAGGGTACGTCAAATAAATACTATCTTAACGATTCAATAAATAAGGTAGATCATAAATAATCAAGGCATAAATATAAGTGCATTACATAACAGGCAATTAAATATTATGAGGCAATAAATACTGCGAGACAATAAATAATAAAAGCCAACAGTGACACTTGAAAATCAGTTCACATTCCTGAGGTACTATGGGATGATTTGACCCAATCCCAGCTTGTAGAGATTTGGATGGCCTGAGGGGTATACTCCCTGGCTTGGACAAGGCTGAGGCCTAAACTGAGGTAGATCAAGGGGGAATCTAGAGATCTGGCTCTCCCACACTACACAACCCCTCTGTATTAGTCTCAGCTCACCCCTGGTACAATCAAGCTGGTTCCAGCACCTCTCTAGCCCCTAGGATGGTCTCTCAGGGCTCCACAGGGCCTTAGGCGCCCTCTATTCCACTTACTGCCCTTTTTATGAAGCTCCGATGCCGCTGGAGTCGTGTCGACGCCGTGAGGCGGCTCCGGTTCGATGTCGGCGGCCTCGGCGCAATGACAGTTCTTGACGACGCCGGTAGGCGGTTCCGGTTCGATGTCGGCGGCCTCGGCTCGATGTCGACCTCCGGTTCGATGACGTAGGGCAGTCTCGGCTCGATGTCGACTTCGGGCGGCTCCGGCTCGATGTCGGCGGCCTCGGCTCGATGTCGACCTCCGGTTCGATGACGTCGGGCAATCTTGGCTCGATGTCGACTTCGGGCGGCTCCGGAGTGCGATCTCCACTCCCGACCTCCGGTGCTCCTTTCCTCGGGTTCCGGCGACTCCGGAGTGCGACCTCCACTCCCGACCTCCGGCACGCTTCACCTCGGTCTCCGGCGACTCCGGAGGGCGGACTTCACTCCCCCGTCGACGCCGCACCCTCGACCTCGGGTGACTTCCTCCTCGACCTCTGGTACTCTCCACGACCTCCGTCGGCGCCCTCTCTCTCGACCTCTGGCGGCTCCGGGTACGACGTCTGCTTTCCAGTCAGCGCCGCTTCTCCACCTCGGGCTCCAGGTCTCCAGGCTTCTCGACGTCGGACTTCAAGAAGTTACCAGTAACCAGGTCAGGAACTTGCTGTTCTTTACTTTTAAGGCCTGTTCCTGCTGTCCAGGTCCTTAAGATGGTTTTTCTTGCTTTCTCCCACACAGGGCTCCAGGCTGGGCTCAGTCAGTAGGGACTAGTATCAAGGGTGGGTTTATGGACCCCACTCCAGGCACAAGTTTCCACCCCTGCTGCCTCACTCCTTCCTCCTTCAGGTTTCTGCTGCTCTCCCTTCACCAGTCAGGTGCCAACTGCCCACTCCAACTGTAAACTCTGACTTAGCTTCCCAACATTCTAAACCGCCTCCAACTGTCACAGGGTTCCAGAATGTTGCAGAAGGTTCTAGTAGGTTCCAGTGATGTCACAGGTGACAATGGGTGGCCACCATTTTGTGTTTCAGGCCCTCAGACAGAAGTTCCAGGGGTAGGGAAAATGGCTCCCTGACCCTGCATCAACACTAAAAAGTCTGGTGGTTCCCAAAAAGGAAAAATACTAACAGGGTTTGAGGCAAAAGTGGGACAAAATAAATAATGATGAGGAGGGACCACCCAAAGGGCTGACAGGTCTAACATACATGCACCCTTATTTCTACATAATTTAGTTATAGCACCTTCTAATTCAGGTCGAAATGCAAGCTAACAATGAACAAATTGAGCTTCTGCTGAGAGGTAAGGGCCTGAGAGTCTGAACAGTGTCACTATCTTCCTCAAGAATATGTTATTTTCTAAGTCCAGGAAATCTTACTTTGCTTAAAATGATTAACAGCGGACCACCTAATATATCTATCTCCTACCAGTGAAACGCGTACCTTTTAGATAATCCTCCATATTGCTAGCTTCCTTGTGGATCCTTGCTGCACATCCTCAAGGACCTTTTCAAACTCAGTAGCACGGCCAACCAGAGACCCCTTCAACCACTCCGTCATCTGTGGCTCCTTCCCCCAAGCATCCCAAGACTTTCTTCATCAAATCTGTACTTAGAAAACCATGCCTTACCCCCTCAGACCCAACAAGCGTCATACCACTAGGAAACTGACTCATTCTTAGTCAAGCTTGTTAGATAACAGTTTATCAAGAGCTCTGCTTTTTTCTTAGATTACCACATACTTTGTGACTACCAAAAATATTCTGGGACCTCACTTGACCCCATAATCAGAATAGAGTTGATGTGCTACTGTCACTGGACTTACCCTAGGACTTGGATACCTTTCACCACCCTACTCTGCTATGGAGACTTGGCAGCTTCATAATTCAAGGCACTTCGCTGGACTGATCATAGTCTATTAAGAGATCATAAGTAATCCTTCCCACATGCCTGACCATGCCGTTGTTTCGCTGACGCCGTTCCAACATTGCACCTTTTCAGTGCCTACCTCAGTACTCTCAAAGTTTTCGGGTTATCTTGCAGCCAATACGTTAACATCATCAGATACTACTCAAACTGCTAGTGCCTTTGGACATAAACCTCTGAGCCATAAGATCCTGCCTGCCAGAAGTGGACAAGTGGTTGACACACAGCCACCTACACTTAACTCATACAGAATGGATATCCTCAGTTGTGGGTATGGGCCCAGGCAACATAGTTGTTCCCTATGGCCTGGAGGTAGGACTTCCACTGTGGGCTGATCACTGGCACCAACCTTTGTTCTACCCCTAGTAAACCTGTTTTGAAAACCGCCTTAGCCATGTCACCTTGCAATACATCTTCCCATACATTGGACTGGGACACGCTACAGGCTACTATTGCTTTAGGTTGTCTGACACCTACAATATGCTGTTAGACTAGCCTATTGCCACAGTCTTTGTACCTGTGCAGACCAGTGTAGTCCTAATATTATAAGACTTCATTACACCGTTTTAGCCCTAGTTTCCGAATTCTTTCTTGGTTCCCGGAAGTTCCTGTAAGACTCCTTGTATCGTACATCGAACAGTCCTTGGCAGTTTTTCCTGCAGCACAAGCTCTGCCTACAACCACAAAATAGCATAAGAACAACACTAGAACTGACCATATCCAGGTTCTGAGCGTCCCTCGTTGGTGGAGCCTCCTTTGTGGTAGGGATGGTCATGCTATGGGATTCTCTCGCAGGGTTAATCAGAAGCCTTACTAATCTCACCTGTAGATCCAAAGAAAGCCCCCGCTCTACTGAATGGACTAGCCCTCTTACATAACAGTTCAAGAATACTTTACATCAAACACTCTAATAATAAGCCAGGTTCCAGTGTAGAGTGCAGCTGGAAATGGTAAGTACAAACCAGGTGATCCTGACAGCCTCACTAATGCATCACTGAGCTGCTGAGACACATTATTCGGTTCAAAGCGTGCCTGGAGCACCCCTTCAGCCATTGTGCTCCAAACTTGATGCTTCCCACACAAGTCCCACTATAAATATACTGTTCACTCTACTGACCGAGCATGGAAGGCAGGGTACCAACAAGTGGAAGCCTATCAACATCTCTGTACCTTCAGCAGCACCATATAAGGAGGACCTCCTCAGCCCTCGAGCATGAACTTCATTAACTTCCCCACACAACCTGAACTGTACTAACCGAGCATTCTAGACTTGGTGCCTGCATCCACCACACTACCATCCGTTACCTCATCTTTATCACTGGCATGCCTTAGCACAGGGCAAAGTTCACGAAGCAGGGCTTGACACCCCTTTAGCCCGCATCCAATGCTTCCCACATGGGTCAGAATATAAACGTATACTGGCTCAAACATGCCCACTAGTCCGGGTTAATACAACCCTGACAGGTGTCGTGCAGCACTTTGACTCCACACCATTGGTATGAATGTTCTACATAAATTATAGAACACACCATAACACAGTACAACCTAACTGTTTGATCACGGAACTAGTAGCACCTGTCGTCAAGCGCAATCTGTCCAGGTTGAAACAGTGGTTCCTTCACAAAAGGCATTGTTCCTGTCAAGCTAAAAGAGAGCACTTCTCAAAATAACCATCCATTGGTCCATGCGGCCTGAGTCATTTATGCCCCATATCCTAGCTGGCTTATGTCGCGCAAGCTTATGGAGCAAGCAGTTATCCCAGATACCGATTGTGCTGACACGACCAGTCTACCCTTGAGTAAGTAGTAAGTGCTGAATTTGTAGTCTTGTGTGTCCTGGGCGGCCTGTGGGTCCTCCTCGTTCTACAGGCTGCGTTTGTCACTGTCGACAAGACCCTCCTCCTGTACAGCATGCCACTGGCTGGAGTAAAGGGGCTAACCCCGCAGTACAGTAAATCCTTTATTTACAAATCAAACCCAGTGGACAGAGGTCTTGCTGACCGAAATAAACTCATTATTATGGTGTCTGGGCCCGTGGCCTGCCTCTATGGTTTTCCAGCTAGCGTGGTGCACAATTTGCACATTGAATTAAGTTCAAACCATCTCTGAACACTCAAAATGAAATTGTATCTAAGAGTTGCTTATGTTTATGTTTACTTAAATTAACTCTACTTTTCAGCCTCAGCGTATCTAAAGCAAGCAGCAAATCCCTGTGTCCAAATAAGGCTTCATTATGGAAACCTTTCTCACCAAATCTCTGTTCCATCGTATTATTCATCACAATTTACAGAGCTAAAGCAGTAGGTCTAAAAATATACAAGTGCATAGTCGCTGGCGGATCCTCTGTAAAGCAATTCATAATCACACGTTTTCAATTATTTCAAACACTGAAACGTTTAAACTAATTTGTACATAATATACAATTATTTTTCTATCTTTTGAGCTGTCACCATGGGGAATGTTGTTTAACTATTTGAGATTGCTCGGTCCTTGTAGCCAGAGCCCTCTATGTGTATGCTGTAGTTGCAGTCACTAGAGCCAGCTCTGTACAGTTGGGGGTCTCAGGAATATTTCTCCGTTTTCTCACATTGATGCAAAATGTTACCTTTGATGCCTGACGACATCTTAAACTACAAATAAAATGTAGGGTAACAAGTGTCTATTAATGCAAGACACTAGATTGGCGCGGGTAGTATTTTCAATTTTCCTTCTCATTCATCAAATGGCTAGCACCTAATCTCACCAGGTGTTTCGAATTCGTGTTTCTAGTAGATGTCTTTATGACTTGCCACCGCACCATACACAAGTTATTAAATTTACTTTGCGACCAAACTTATTGAAGGAAACATTTTCAAGCAGTTTGGTCCTTAACTATTGACCCCCTTCTGTCTTTCACTGCTTGTACCTTTTCTTTTATTGCAACTTGAGGCCTGCCACCAACTCATTAATGCATATCTCCTTAGAAACCAGAAAAATAAGGAACGTCCTTGGCGTGGACCATTGATCTCATACAGAAAATCTTGTTTGTTCTACATTCGTACCGAGAATAAAACTGGTGCAAGTATGGAAACAAGTTTTATTTTAAATACCTCAACATCTATATTACGGGGGCGTGGCTTGGTTGCCGTTTGGAATGGCTGCACGTTAGTGAGGCTCGGCCTAAGCCCGCAGAATCATCCTATAAATCCATCCGACATTAGTCCAGGGGGAGAGCTGAGCTATAGTGCGAGCCTCTGCTGTAGCGCGGCAAAATAATCGTAGCCCCGGATGGCGAGAAAACGACGGTGCTCAAGTTTGGCGTCAACTGGTGGGGACTTCCACGAGAGGCGGACGAAAAATAAGCAACATCTTGGTTGGTGATGTCCGTATTTTCCAAGGAATGCACACAGGGTGGACATCCGACGGGGCCCATACGTCATCTCTCACCCCTCTTCGTGGTATTGATTGCAGGAGAATAAGATCGCAGGAACGGCCGGTGTTGCGCAACATCTGGCATCCCAATCGTATCGTGTATTCCCTGCTCTTCGGCCCTTTTCGGAAACGAAACTCAGCCAAGGCCGGTTCAGACAGAAGCAGCTGATCACTGCTCGGGTTGAGTAAGGGGGATACACGCACGATTCAACCGGATGCTTAACTACGCTCTGGCGATAAATCACTTGACACTTTTGAGCGAGGAGAGTCAAAAGTTTGCTAGCATTCGCGCCAAGAATTTTCAATTCTATTAAGGACACGGCGAGGATTATGCTATCTCTCTCTTTACTGCAAAACACAGCACCCAATAAAACATTCAATTTAGTTAATACAAAACTATATTGTCCATGATGCTTTGCATCAGTCACGCCTCCTTAGCCCTCCATAAGAGCCCTGAGCACAGTCCCATCATCCTCTTTCTTTGCTCGAACTGCAAAGTCCTTTAAGTCAACCAAGAACATCAAACGTCCTCCAACGTGGAAGGTAACACGGACCCCAGATCCTTCGCGAAACTTCAACCTGAAGAAATCGTCTTATTCAGACTTCTTGTCTGCTCCTAGAAAAAAGATACGAACAACCCGTAATGTCTGTGAATTGTAAGGCAATAATGGCTCATAATCAACGGGTGGGTAACATGAACAATGATATTGTATCATAGCCGGGCGGGATAACCCTCGCCTCCGTGTCCTTAATAGAATTGAAAATTCTTAGCGCGAATGCTAGCAAATTTTTGATTCTATTACAGGACCGGAGGCTTCGGATTATGCTAGTTTAACGCTTTATTAAAAACAACAGATGTTATATCTCCCACCGGCTTGTAGTAAAACTGTTTAAATGTCGATTCAGAGGATCAATCAGCACAATGCATAATATCCTGAATGTTAGAACCTAACATGTAATACTTCGATGCCATGGCACCCCGTACTGAATGTGCTCCAAACATTTGAACGTCAATCCCAGCTTCTTTCATAATATATCGTAGCCATCTGGCAATTGTTGCAGCTGACACTGGTTAAAAAGGTTTCTGTATCGCAATTAACAGTTGAGTAGAACCCTCAGGTCTCAAAGCCCTAGTACAATCTTCATATGTTTTTAAACATTGCACCACACATAATTTTTCATTATTGGAAAAAGCATTATATTCGATTTCTCTGGATAGAGTTTTTGTACGATCTGTGATAGTAAAAGAAACTCCCTCCGGAGTGAATACTCTACCTGTAATGTCCAAAGCGCGTACATCTGACGAACGTCTGCATGCCGAAAGACATAGAAGCATTGCCAATTTGGCAAATAACTGCTTCCTGGATAGAAGATGATTTGCCGGCCAACTATTAAATAAAGAAATTACTCGTGAAACGTCCCATAATCCCGAGTATTTAGGTTTCAGGGGATTTGCTACTCTTATGCCGTTAAGGAGTTTACATATCATCGGATGCATACCTACGGGTTTCCCGTCGACTTGAGTATGACCTGCTGATATAGCCAATCGAAAATTATTCACTGACCGGTAAGCTAAGCCCTCTGACGCTTTGTCAGAAAGAAAGTTCACAATATGGGGTAGGTCTGCCCCCGCGGGATCCAAATGCCGTTCCATGCACCAACTCATCCAGCCTTTCCATGCTGAAGAGTATCGTTTCCTGGTGGACGGAGCCCAGGCCTGCTTGATGAAAGCTGAAGCCGTCTCCGCAACTCCCGGCATTTCCCACTGTTGCCGGAAAGCCTGCATGCCATCAGGGACAATCTCCCCTCTAAGAGCAAGGGGTGTTGTTCCCCTTGAGGTCCCAGCAACAGGGACCTCGACCATGGAATCATCCTGGGAAGATCGCAGCTCATCTATAATAGAACCGGAAACCAAGGTTGAGACTTCCACAGGGGTGTCACAAGAATCACCTCCGCCTGTGGTTTGTGAACATGTGACGTGACTGGGTATTAAGAGAAACGGGGGAAATGCATAATTCAAATTCCCCGACCAGTTCTGGAGAAATGCATTGGTCGCCTGAGCTGCTGGATCCGGCCTCCAACTGTAAAAGCGAGGGAGTTGCCGGTTCAGCCTGGAGGCAAACAAGTCCGTTTGACACCGTCCCCATATATTCTGTAACCACTGGACCATCTTCGGGGACAGCTGCCAGTCGCTGTAGTCTTTGAGGTACCTGGAGTTCCAATCCGCCACAATGTTGGATTGGCCCGGAATGTACTCTGCTATGACCGTGATCTGTTGGTTCAGACAGTAGTGCCAGAAATCTTTGGCAATCTCCACTAGAAGGGACGACCTCGTTCCCCCTAGCTTGTTGATGTATCTCACCGCCGAGATGTTGTCCATCCTCAGAAGGATGCAGCAAGATCTCTGCTTGGGAGATAGAGTCCGAATTGCGAAGGAACCCGCTAATAGTTCCAGGCAGTTTATGTGTAACGAAAGTTCCTGTGTTGACCATCTTCCTCCTGTGGAGATATCTCCGCAACGCGCTCCCCAACCCCAACGGCTGGCGTCCGATTCGATGACTACCTCGGGTTGTGACCCGAAAATTGCTCTGCCGTTCCACGCTTCCACGTGGCCCAGCCAGCAATGCATCTCTTCCCGCACTTCTTGAGACAGCGGGACCAAGTCCGTGTACCTCAATCCTTTCTGTAGATGTCTGAGTTTTAATCTCTGTAGAGCTCGATAATGCAGTGGTCCTGGAAAAATCGCCTAGATGGACGACGCTAGTAGTCCCACTATCTTGGCAATGACTCTGAGGGACACCGTCTGTTTGCTGAGTATAGCCATAATCTCCTTTTTTAGGTCTTTGAGCTTCGCCTTGGGAAGACTCAATTGCGCCTCCTGGGAGTCTATCACAAACCCCTGAAATTCCGTCCTCTGCGCTGGGACTAGAGCTGACTTGGCATGGTTGATCACAAACCCGAGAGTCTGTAACAAGGACATTGTCATGTGTAGGTGTTGGAACACTAGGTTGGGGCTCTGCGCCATGATAAGTATGTCGTCGAGATAAATAATCATGCGTACCCCCTGCTCTCGCAGGTGGGCCACCACTGGCTTCATCACCTTGGTGAAACACCACGGAGCTGAGGAAAGCCCGAAAGGAAGGGCCGAATACTCGAACCACCGACCTTTCCATTGAAATTGAAGGAAGCGACGGTGTGGAGGGATAATGGGAATGGACAGGTATGCGTCCTTGAGGTCCAGTCTGACCATCCAATCTCCCAGCTTCAGCAGATCTGTCAGAAAATGGATCCCTTCCATTTTGAAATGTTTGTAAACCAGGAATGGATTGAATTCCTTCAAATTTAGTACCAGTCTTTGACCACCCCCCTTCTTCTGGACCAAAAAGACATTGCTGCAGAAACCGTGAGGTTTGCCGTCGCAAGGCGCAATTGCGTGTTTCCGCAGCAACTCTTCTATAAAATTGTTTTCTTGTAGGGGAAAATGGAGAGGTCTGGGAAACGCGACTTGACAGGGGGAATCGTAAAATTCTAACTGGAATCCCTGAACTGTTAGAAGCACCCACGCATCCTGTGTCAACTTCTGCCACTGCTGAATGCAAAATTGTGTCCGACCCCCCCAATGGAAGTAGAGAAACTTCTAGTATGCTCACCTGAGTAATTCTGTGCTTGGAACCCAGCTCGGATTCCTCCGCCTTGGAAGCGTCGCTTGTTGAAGCGTCGTCGAGTGGGATAGAATGTGCCTCCTCTGGTCGAGTCCCAGTCCTCTCTACCTCGACCATAGTCACCTCTGGGGGGACCCTGGGAATATCCACGGCCTGACGAGCGTCCCCTGCCTCGTCCGGCCCTGTTAAAAAGGCCTTGCTGAAACACACGCTTAATCCCTGATTGCGCCTTATCCAGGGAGGTGAATGTTCCCACGTACTTTGATACGTCTTTAACAAAGCGGTCACCGAATAGGTTGCCTTCTGCCAGGGGATCGGGTTCCGCTGCCGCTAGGTCTGCCAGGTTTGCATCCATGCGCAACAGTAGAGATTTGCGTCTTTCCGTCGAAATGGCGCAGTTTGCGTTCCCTAAGAGACAAATTGCTCTTGGAGTCCATCCGGCTAAGATATCCGGATCCACTGGTGTTGCTGCTTCTTTTGCCACCAGGGCCATCTCCAGAATTTTTGCTAGTGGGCCTACCACGTCAAGAAGCTTATCTTGACAGCCACGCCAAGCGCGGTCAATCCCCTTCTTGAGACGTCTATCTCTGGAGTCTCCGCTACCTTGTCAGGGACATCCGGTCGCGGACATTCAGATTTAAGTCTGTTCCGGACTTCTTTATCGAAGCCTTTCCCTAGGTTCTCGTGAATATAGTCAGTGACCTCTGGCGCCGGGGACCAGTCCGCAGATCTGGGATGCACAATCTCACTAGGGTTGAAGGTGAAGGGTGTGTTGGGTACGCTCTCAGGTTCGGCCGACACCACTTTTTTCGCTTTCTTTTTAGGAGGAGGCTCCTCATCGGAGGTGGAAGTATCAGTATCCGTGCTAGTGGTATCCGTATCAGGGTATATTTTCTGTTTACTCTTTGCTTTGCCTCCAGTTGAATACCCATGCTCTCCTGTCAGCGCAGGAGGAAGTTCGTTAAAGGTGCTGGCATGTGGCCACGATTTTTTCTTTTCGGATGGTGACGGCGCGCCCTTTGATTTACTCTTAGTAAATTCATGCCTTTTGGCAAAGCTTTCAAGCTGCTTAGTGATAGGTTTGAGCGCAGCAGTGAGAGCTAGCTGCACAGTGCTGGGTACCGTGCTCTCAATGGCCTTATTGACCGAGGATTGGACAGACACGTCCAGAGCCTCCACAATATTGTCCTCCAGGACAGTCTCCTGCTGTCCCTCATAATAAACCTCCTCATGGTCATCTTCGTATCTCACCCAGTCATCCATTTCTGCTGCCAGACTGTGGTGGGGTATACAGATATATGCACAAATGCACTCTGTTAGATATAAGTTTAAATGAGGAGTAGGGGGGGGGGGGCAGCCCACTTTGCACACTTTATGTCAGATGACCAATATCAATTGTACCAGGCCCCCTCAGCAAAGCTGTAGTCCACTATTATACAGCCCACCAGGGCATATGAGCCAATTTTAATAATATCTGGAGCGTGTGCCACTCCACAAGGCCAGTATTATTACAGCCTACCAGGCGTTCTGTCCGTTACCAATCCTTCACCGCAATAACGGTGAAAATGCCTCGAGGGAGCCGAGCGTGGCATGTGTAGCCCAACGCGAGCCCAAAAGGAGCCCAATGGGATCGCTTGTGCAACACACGCCCGCCGCAAACCATCCGGCTCTTACATGACGCTAGGGCGATGAGGGAAGCCCAGAGCGTTTCAGCGCTTAATGCGCGGCCGAAATATCGGTCAGATCGACCGCGAAGCGGTCCGGTACACTCGCGCGACTTGCGCGTTAACCACCATAGAAGCGGAGGCTTCCCCAGACGTGCTGGTGTCACCGGGACAAGGTCCCCTCAGCGCGCGCGACTCGCGCTCCACTTAACGGACTTCAGTCTCTATAATAACCGTAAGAACTTTAACTCACATAACTAATCAATCAGTTCATAAGCAGCTCGTGCATTAATAACATTATGTTCAACCAATCACTCTAAATGTAGTCAATCAATAACATGTAGATCAAAGCATAGATGGCACTTATCTCATGCTGTGAGCAGCAAAGAAAGAGGATGATGGGACTGTGCTCAGGGCTCTTATGGAGGGTTAAGGAGGCATGACTGATGCAAAGCATCATGGACAATATAGTTTTGTATTCACTAAATTGAATGTTTTATTAGCTGCTGTGTTTTGCAGTAAAGAGAGAGATAGCATAATCCGAAGCCTCCGGTCCTGTAATAGAATCAGACAGAAAGCGCAATAAAGACAGAGAATGAATCGTAATGGAAATAGCAATTCACTTAATAAACGTGAAAGCAAAGAAACTATTGTGAAGCATATCGAATCATAACGAAATAACATGAGGGGAAGAAAATAGAAACAACGGCAGGGGTTCAAATAAGGGGAAAACTAATATAAAACGTGAAAGATTAAAGGGTGAAGGAAAAAAAGGCAATGATAAAAGTAAAGTATTAAAATGGGGAATTAAAGTGTTTTGATTTTTATATAATGACTATGTTACAAGGTGTTAATGACAAAAATAACTTGCACAGTAAGTCGAATAACAGTGCATGTTTGGTTAGACATACACAACATACTTCGCATTTTACCAGTCTGCCCTATATTTTTGTGTCCATGCTAATTAAACAAGCATTTACAACGCAATCTGTCTCATACTTGTGTGAAAGTAAGAGCTATTGCATTGTAAATGACAATGTTTTTCACTTATTTTTAGGTCAAGTCTGGGTAGCGCATGCGCTACTCTGTGACATGATGTATTGGAGTATGGAATAGAAGCCCCGCCCACTCTCTGCCCATATTTGCCATTGGCTTGTGTCATTGTTCTTCGTAAATGGCTTCGTAAACTGGCTTCTGATACGTTAATAGGCTTGTTAGTCCCTCCTTAGTACCGCCTTGTCTTCATTTGTAACATCCCATGAGGACTGGCCCTTTTACTTCCGTTGTTACACGGTACGTCTTTTTTAGTCTGTAAGCACTATTTTCTTTAATGAGTTTCACCTACTGCAGGCACAGCATGCTTTCCTGCAACATTCAGAGCGCCATGCGTGCTTTCACTTTCTGAGCAGCACGAGATAATGGCAGCCTCTTCTTTGGATAGTTCTCGCATTTACAAGAGTTTGAGCTATTGGCATCATAAATGACAATGCCTTTTATTTATGTTTTAATTAGAAAAACAGATAAATAAAAGGCATTGTCGTTTACAATGACAATAGCTTAAACTCTTGCAAACGCGACACCTATTGCATAGCAAATGCTTGTCATAAATGGTTCCTGGTGCACACTGGTGGCACACATTCTGATGTTTGTATCGCACATTGTAGGTTTTTGTACGTAGATACTGGTGCATGCTCGTGTCTCAGACTGCACAGCACACATTCTGGGACTAGTTCCCTTACTGCCTTTGTTAGGACACGGATTGTGGTACACGCTGGTGGCTCATAGCATACATTCTGGTGCTGGCTTCCTACGTGGCAGGATTTTTACAGGAATTCTGGTTCACGCTCATGTCACTCACTGCACAGCACACTCTAATGCTGGTTTTCCACATAGCAGGGCAGGTTTTCCTACACAAATCCTGGTGCACGCTTGTGTCGCATGCTGCACAGCACACTCTAATGCTAGTTTTTCACAGGGGTATTTTTCATGCACTCATCCTGGTGCACACTTGTGTCTCACGTGGCACTGCACACATTTTGATGCTGGTTTTCATAGACAGATCCTGGTGAACGCTTGTGTCTCACACTTCACAGCACATTCTAATGCTAGTTTCCCACATGGCTGGCTTTTGCGCACAGATCCTGGTGCACGCTCGTGTCTCGCGTTGCACTGCACACACTAATGCTGGTTTTCCACGGGGCTGGTTTTAATTCAGGGTCCTGGTGAACGTTCATGTCTCGTGCTGCACAGCAAACTCTAATGCTGGTTTCCCACACAGATGGTTTTCGCGCACGGATCCTGGTGCACGCTCATGCTACAAAGCACCCACTAATGATAGTTTTCATACACGGACCCTGGTGCACGCTCATATCTCGCGCAGCACTGCATTGCTGGTTTTCCATAATGCTGTTTTTAATGCACTATAATTTCTATGGGGATACCAAATATTATGGCTCATGAATTGCTGTAATATCTCATATCCCTTATGTTTCATTCCATAAGACTTTACAATGGGTTTCCTTAGTAGATACCAAATATAATGGCCTTTGTCAGCTATAATATTTGGTATCCCCCTGTGTAGCCCGAGTTAAAACTCACCAGGATTCAATTTGGTATGGTCTTATGTTGGATGGGTGAGCACAGTATTACTATGCCAAATAGCACCCTTCCTTTTGCTTTCCAACATCGTTTACAATGGGGATACCAAATATTATGGCTCACGCATTGCTGTAATATGTTGTATCCCCTACATCTGAAAGAGAGACGTTAGTGATCGATTCCTTACCTTTGAATATCCCCAGGCATCAGACTGGATCCGGAAAATTTTTTCGTAGCAGTACCCCTGTGCGTCAGTAGGTGGTGGTGTGCGGTTCCGTGTCCGTCACTGGCGTCGTATGTGCCGAGATGACATCACGGAGACTACTTAGGCGCCACCCATGCGTGCTGACATCAGTTCTTTCTTTTTCCGCGGCAGCAAGCGCAGATCCGGTTAGAGCACGTACCTTAGTTACTTTTTGACTACACTTTAGAGACTTTGTCTCGCCCTTTTCTCCTTGGTGCACGTAGGGATGCCTGGATTTAAGTCTTGTGGGGCCTGCCGTCGCAATATGTCAGTGGCGGACCCCTATGATGTTTGCCTCTACTGCCTGGAGACCGACCACGACTCCCAGTCCTGCCGGGACTGTCGGGCCATGGCCCCGAAGGCCTTGAGGGAGCGGCGCCGGAAGCTGCTGGAGGTCCAGTACTCGTCCCAACGCCGTTCCAGGTCCAGGGACCGTTCCCGGGAACGCTCACGGGGCTGCAGTCGTCGCTTCTCGGGCTCCAAATCTTTGCCCGCGGATTCCGGTAAGCGACAACATAAAAAGAAGTCGAAGAAGCGTGTTCGCTCTCCGACGTCCCCCTGTCGGTCCTTGGATGCGGATGAGGGGGACAGGAGTTCTGCCCCTGTGGCTCCTTTGGAGCCTGGGAGTCCTGCGGCCTACCCGGCTGACCCGGGTCCGTTGGCGACTCCCGAACAGGTGCAAGAATTTCTTGCCACCATGGACCGACTATTTAGGCCTCGCGCTCCCGCCGGCGCACCTTTGGGCCCCGCAGTCCTGTGTCCAGCTCCTGTTGGGCATTCGGCACCGCTGGCGGATCCAGCTTCAGTGCCACAGGATCCTACGCCGTTGGCTCCGGCCCTGGCGCCACGAGGTCCAGCGCTGCCGCCTCCAACCCCAGCGCCACCCTTGGCTCCGCCTCCGGCGCCACAGTGGGTGCCGTTTGTCCCGCCCTTGCCCCGGTTCCAGGACCATTTCGTTCCCACCTGGGATCCGCATTGGGACACAGCGCCGGCTCGGCCCCAGCCGGCGGCGTTTCCAACGCCGTATGTTCCTTCTCCGACTCCAGCTCTGCCGCCGCTGTCTGTTCCCCATGCAACAGAGGTGGAGGATGACTGGGAATGGTCCGAGGACCCTCTTGCCCGTCAGCGTGACTCCAAGCAGGACTGGGTGGACGACTTGGAGGACGCTGGCGACCTCTATGTCTCTTCTGACCCGGGGTTTGCCTCTCCCCAGCCTACCATGGAAGAGGGTGCCTCCTACACGATGGTGCTCCGTCGGGCAGCTGAGGTCCTCAACTTCTATCTTCCTACGGTGGCCCTCAAGACTAATCTCTTCACTGGGGTGCTCCAGACGGCGTCCACTTCGTTGGAGCCCCTGCTTCCATTTAACGACGCCCTCACTGACGTTGGGCACTTGGTCGAGGCCGGCCACAGGGGCCCATGTGGATAAGAATGTCGCCAGGCGTCACCGCCCGGCGCCTGGTGACCCCGCGTTTCTGACCACTCATCCTACGCCTGAGAGCCTGGTCATCCAAGCCTCGACGTTGCAGAGTGCCTTTCCCACGGCTCCGCCGGATAAGGACTCTAAGAAGCTGGAACAGTTCGGAAAGCGGTTGTTCTCTTCTGCCAGCTTGGGTCAGCGGTTGGTGAACACCGCCTGCTTATTGGGCCGCTATTCCCACGTGGTGTGGGATACGGTTGCTCAGGTGTTGCATCAGTGTCCTGATGAGGTCCACGCTGTGCTGTCCCAAGCAGTTGCTGAGGGTAAGGATGCAGCCAAGTTCGCCATTCGGTGTGGTTTGGTCACCGTTGACTCACTGGGCAGGGCGATTTCTACGACTGTGGCGCTTCGTCGCCACGCCTGCCTGAGATCCACCGGGTTCTTGCCTGATGTCCAGAGCTCGCTCATGGACATGCCCTTTGATGGCACTCGCCTGTTTGGCGATAAGGCCGACCATGCACTGGAGCGTTTTAAGGACTCGCGGGCCAAGTCCTTGGGTCTTTCCACAAAAAGCCCGGCACCTCCTGGGTTTCGTTCCTTTCGTGGCTACGGCAGAGGCGCCCAGGCACGTTCCTTCAGCAAGCCTGTGAAGAACCAACCTCAGCGCGGACGCGGACTCTGCAGGGGCGGGTCTCGGGATCAGCGTGGGGCTCAATCCACCTCCGCCCCCGCTGCTTCTACCTCCAAACCTTCCTAATCCGACCTTTATGGAGCACCCCAGGCCGGTGGGTGGCAGAATCCGCCACCATCTCCCCCAGTGGCGCGATATCACGTCCGACAAGTGGGTGTTGCAGATCATCCGCAGAGGTTACTCTCTTCCCTTTCAGCCCTCCCCTCCTGCCATGCCACTTCAGTGCCACCGCATGTCGGGGGATCACTTGGTACTTCTCCAGCAGGAAGTCACGGCCCTCTTGGCCAAGGGGGCCATTGAGTGCGTTCCTGGGCCGGAAGTAGGGAGTGGTTGTTATTCCCACTACTTTCTGGTTCCCAAGAAGGACAAAGGGGGCCTGCGCCCCATCTTGGACCTCCGGAACGTCAATCGCTTCCTCCGGCAGGAGAAGATCAAAATGCTGACTCTGGCTCAGGTCCTGGCTGCCCTGGAGACTGGATGGTAGCGTTGGACTTGCATGGCGCATATTTTCACATCCCCGTCCTGCCGGCCCACTGGCGTTACCTGCGGTTCACAGTAGACAGGAGCATTTTCAGTTTTCCGTGCTCCCCTTCGGCCTTACAATTACCCCTCGGGTGTTCACAAAGGTGATGGTGATGGTCGCAGCTAATCTGCGCAGGTCGGGGGTGTCAGTCTTCCCTTACCTCGACGACTGGTTGTTGAAGGCGGGCTCCACCCAGGCAGTCGTCAACCACCTTCAGACTACGGCCGATCTCCTGCATTTGCTGGGGTTCTCCATCAACGTGCCGAAGTCGCACCTGAGTCCCTCTCAGAAGCTCCCCTTCATCTGAGCTGTTCTGGATTCAACGCTGTTTCGGGTTTTTCCTCCTGAGCAGCGAGTCCGGGATATTCAGGCTATGATTCCGATCTTTCAGCCTCTGTCCCGGGTTTCAGTCAGGATGACCCTCCGGCTCCGGAGCCTGATGGCCTCCGGCATCCTGCTAGTGCAACATGCCAGATGGCATATGCGGGCTCTGCAGTGGGACCTGAAGTTCCAGTGGGTGCAGCATCAGGGCAACCTGTCTGATCAAGTCCAGATCTCGGAGGGCACTGCATGACAATTGCAGTGGTGGATCAAGAATCGTGATTGGGTCAGTGGCAGATCCTCTCCCTTCCCCAACCGGAGCACGCAGTGGTGACGGATGCGTCCCTCCTGGAATGGGGAGGTCACTTGGGAGAGGCGGAGATCAGAGGGCTCTGGTCTCCGGCGGATTCCTGGCTCCATATCAACCTTTTGGAGCTTCGGGCGATCCGGCTTGCACTGAAAGCATTCCTTCCCTCTGTCTGGGGAAGTGTGGGGCAGGTGTTCACGGACAACACCACCGCCATGTGGTATTGCAACAAACAGGGCGGGGTGGGGTCCTGGACCCTATGTCGGGAGGCTCTGCGCCTCCGGACATGGCTGGAACATCAAGGCATTACCTTGGTGGTTCAACACCTGGCAGGTTCTCTGAACGCCAGGGCGGACAAACTCAGCCGCCGGTGCTTGATGGATCACGAATGGACTTTGAACTCTGACGTGGCGCAAGGTCTCTTTCAGCAGTGGGAGAGCCTTGGTTAGATCTATTCGCCACTGAAGAGAACGCGCAATGTCTTCAGTTCGGCGCGTTGGAATTTCCAAGGCGGCACTCGCTTGATCTTCCTCCCGAAGTCTTTGATGTCATTCTGGCAGCCAGGCGTCCCTCCACTAAAACGGTATACGCCTGCAGATGGAACAAGTTTGTGACATGGTGCACAGCTAAGACTGTGGATCCCCTTTCTGCCCCTCTTTCAAAAGTCCTTCTGTTCCTTTTCTCTTTGGCCCAGCAGAGCTCTGCTCTGGGCACTATCAAAGGTTATCTTTCGGCCATCTCTGCCTTTTTGCGGCTTCCTGATCAGCCTTCTCTTTTTAAGTCCCCGGGGTTACAGTTTCCTGAAAGGCATTACGCACACGTTTTCTCCCGTGCCATTTATAATGCCTCAATGGGACTTAAACCTTGTCTTGACATCTCTGATGTGCGCTCCCTTTGAGCCCCTTCATACCTGTCCTTTGCATCTTCTCACTCTCAAGACGGCTTTCCTGGTAGCTATCACCTCTGCCAGAAGAGTGAGTGAGCTTCAGGCTCTTTCTTCTAAACCTCCTTTCCTTTCTGTTCATCCGGACAAGGTGGTTTTACGGATCCGTCCTTCTTTCTTGCCAAAGGTTGTCACGCCCTTCCACATTGGGCAGACCATCAATTTGTCTACCTTCTTTCCGCCTCCGCATCCTTCGAGGCTCCACCGTCTAGATCCAAACCGTGCGCTCTCGTTCTACCGGACGCTCACGCAACAGTTCCGGGTGGATGACCAGCTCTTTGTTGGCTACGTGGGCGCAAAAAGAGGTCAGGCTGTGCACAAACGGACCATCTCTTGGTGGGTCGTTCTCTGCATCAAGGCCTGGTACTCGTTGGCCTCCTGTGGGGCTCTCTGCCCATTCTACCAGGGCAACTGCAGCCACTACTGCCTTGGGACGCGGCATCCCCTTGCAGGACATTTGTCAGGCAGCTACGTGGGCCTCGCTGCACACGTTTACCAAGCATTACTACCTTGACAGTCTGGTGCGGAGAGACGGCTTCTTTGGCCGTTCTGTTCTCCGTGACTGTCTGGTGTAATCTATTCACAGACCCACCACCGGGGTTGGTATTGCTGGGGTATCTATTCTAAGGTAAGGAATCTAATATTAACGTGTCTCTTTCAGATGCACAAGTTAGTACTTGTGTAACGATATATCTGTAAGAGACATTAGTTAGTGATAGATTCCTTACCGCCCCGCCCATCCTCCCCGTTCTGTGATCTGATTTCTAGGGTTAAGGTCATCCCTTTCAGGGCCCTAGTTTCATGGCACCAGTGGTCAGTTTCTTGTATGGCTCTGTGTTCCTGACGTGGAAAGTCGTGTACAGAACTGACGTCAGCCCGTATGGGTGGCTTCTAAGTAGTCTCCGTGACGTCATTTCGGCGCATTCGACGCCAGTGATGGACGCAGAGCACCACAAAGCCACCTACTGACACGCAGGGGTACTGCTACGAAAAGACTTTCCGGATCCAGTCTGATGCCTGGGGATATTCTAAGGTAAGGAATCTATCACTAACTAATGTCTCTTACAGATATATCGTTACACAAGTAGTAACTTGTGCGTTTCATGGGTTCCCCTTTAGCCATTGACCATTTGAAGTTGACTTTTATTTGATACCAGACTACAGTATCTTTTCACATTTTTTACATTATTCCACAAGATTGTACTTCAGGATCTCTTAGAGGATACCAAATATTATGACCTATACCACCTATAATATTTGGAATCCCCTGTGTTTCTTGGGTTAGAACTTACCGGGATTCGATTTGGCATGGTCTTATTTTAGATGGGTGAGCACAATTATTTTTATGCCAAATAACACCCTTCCTTTTGCTTTCCAACATCGATTACATTGGGGATACCTGATATTATGGCTCACGCATTGCTGTAATATCATGTATCCCTTACGTTTCATGGGTTACCCATTAGCCATTGATCAATTGAAGTTGTTTTTTCTTTGATGATAGATTACAGTATCCTTCCATATTTTTACATCACTCCACAAGATTGTACGTCAGGTTCTTTATAGTGATACCATATATAATGGCCTATAACAGCTATAATATTCGATATCCCCTGTGTTTCTTGGGTTAGAAGTTACCAGGATTCAATTTGACATCGCCTTATGTTGGATGGGGGAGCACAGTATTTCAATACCAAAAAGCACCCTTCCTTTTGCTTTTCAACATTTACTATGGGGATACCAAATATTGTGCCTCATGCATTCCTGTAATATCTCGTATCCCCTATGTTTCAAGGGTTACCGTTTAGCCAGTGACCATTTGAAGTTGACTTTTATTTGATACCAGACTACAGTATCTTTTCAAATTTTTTACATTATTCCACAAGATTGTACTTCAGGATCTCTTAGGGGATACCAAATATTATGACCTATACCACCTATAATATTTGGTATCCCCTGTGTTACTTGGGTTAGAACTTACCGGGATTCGATTTGGCATGGTCTTATTTTATATGGGTGAGCACAATTACTTTTATGCCAAATAACACCCTTCCTTACATTCTGTACAACATTCCACAAGATTTTGCATCTGGTACCCTTTGGGGATACCAAATATAACAGCCTACACGGCCTAACCTATTTGGTATCCCCAGTGTTGCTCAGGTTAGAAGTTACCAGGGTTCAATTTGACATCACCTTATATTGGATGGAGGAGCACAGTATTACTATACCAAATAGCCCCCTTCCTTTTGCTTTTCAACATCATTTACTATGGGGATGCCAAATATTATGGCTCATGCATTGCTGTAATATCTCGTATCCCCTATGTGTCATGGGTTACCCTTTAGCCAGTGACCAGTTGACATTGCCTTTTATTTGATTACAGACTACACTACCTTCTCACATTTTTTGCATCATTCCACAATATTTTACAGCTGGTTCCCTTAGAGGATACCAAATGTAATGGTCTTTACCGGCTACAATATTTGGTATCCTCAGTGTTTCTCGGGTTAGAAGTTACCAGGATTCAATTTGACATCGCTTTATGTGGGATCGGGGACCACCATATTTTTATACCAAATTTCACCCTCCCTTTTGCTTTCCAACATCATTTACTATGGGGATGCCAAATATTATTGCTCACGCATTGTTATAATATCTCGTATCCCCTATGTTTCATGGGTTACACTTTAGCCATTGACTAGTTGAAATTGCCTTTTGTTTGATAGCAGACTACAGTATCTTTTCACATTTTGAACATCATTACATACGATTTTGCATCCGGTACCTTTAGGGGATACCAAATATAATAGCCTGTATGGCCTATGATATTTGGTATCCACAATGTTTCTCGGTTTAGAAGTTACCAGGGTTTAATTTGGCATCGCCTTATGTTGGATGGGGAGCTCAGAATTTCTAGACCAAATAGCACCCTTCCTTTTGCTTTTCAATATCATTTACTATGGGGATACCAAATATTGTGCCTCATGCATTGCTGTTGTATCTCGTATCCCCTATGTTTCATGGGTTACACTTTAGCCATTGACTAGTTGAAATTTCCTTTTGTTTGATAGCAGACTACAATATCTTTTCTCATTTTGTACATCATTCCACGCGATTTTGCATCTGGTACCCTTAGGTGATAACAAATATAATAGCCTGCATGGCCTATAATATTTGGTATCCCCAGTGTTTCTTGGGTTAGAAGTTACCAAGATTCAATTTGACATCGCCTTATGTTGGATGGGGGAGCACAGTATTTCTATAAAAAATAGCACCCTTCCTCTTACTTTCCAACATCATTTACTAATGAGATACCAAATATTATGGCTCAGGCATTGCTGTAATATCTCGCATCCCCTATGTTTCATGGGTTACCCTTTAGCCAGTTACCAGTTGAAATTTACTTTTATTTGAAAGCAGACTACAGTATCTTTTCACATTCTGTACATCATTCCTTAAGATTTTGCATCCGGTACCCTTAGGAATTACCAAATATAATAGCCTACAATATTTGGTATCCCCAGTGCTTCCCGGTCTAGAAGTTACGAGGGTTCAATTTGGCATCGCCTTATGTTAGAGGAAGGCGCACAACATTTCTATACGAAATAGCATCCTTACTTTTGCTTTCCAACATCATTTACCATGAGGATACCGAATATTATGGCTCATGCATTGCTGTAATATCTCGTATTCCCTATGTTAAATAGGTTACCCTTTACCCATTGACCAGTTCAAATTGCCTTTTATTTGAAAGCAGACTACAGTATGTTTTCACATTTTGTACATCATTCCATAAGATTTTTCATACAGTACCCTTAGGGGTTAACAAATATATTGGCCTATACGGCCTATAATATTTGGTATCCCCAGTGTTTCTCGGATTACACGTTACACAGATTCAAGTTGACATTGCCTTATGTTGGATGGGGGAGCACTGTATTTCTATACCAAATAGCACCCTTCCTTTTGCTTTCCAACATCATTTACTATGGGGATACCAAATATTAGGGCTCACGAATTGCTGTAATATATTGTTTTCTCTACGTTTCATTGGTTCCTCTTTAGCCATTGACCATTTGAAGTTGTCTTTTATTTGATAGCAGACTACAGTATCCATTCATAATTTTTACATTATTCCACAAGAGTGTACGTCAGTTTCTCTTAGGGGATACCATATATAATTACCTATACCGGCTATAATATTTGGTATCCCCTGTGTTTTTAGGGTTAGAACTTACATGGATTCGATTTGGCATGGTCCTATGTTACATGGTTGAGCACAGTATTTCTATGCCAAATGACACCCTTCCGTTTGCTTTCCAATATCGATTACATTAGGGATACCTGATATTATAGATCACGCATTGCTGTAATATCTTGTATCCCCTTCATTTAATGGTTCACCCTTTAGCCATCGACCAATTGGAGTTGTATTTTCTTTAATAACAGACTACAGTATCTTTTCAAATTTTTTACATTATTCTATAAGTTTGTACGTCTGGTTCTCTTAGGGGATACCATATATAATGGGCTATACCGGCTATAATATTTGGTATCTCCTGTGTTTCTGGGGTTAAAACTTACCAGTATTTAGTTTGACATGGTCTTATGTTTGATAGGTGAACACAGTATTTATCTGCCAAATAGCATTCTTCCTTTTGCTATCCTACATAGTTTACAATGGGGGAACCAAATATTATGGGTCACACATTACTGTAATATGTCGCATCCCTTACGTTTCATGGGTCACCCTTTAGCCATTGACCATTTGATGTTGTGTTTTATTAGATAGCAGACTACAGTATCTTTTCACATTTTGTACATTATTCCACAAGATTGTACGTCCGGTTCTCTAAGGGGATTCAATATACAATGACCTATACCGACTATAATATTTGGTATCCCCTGTGTTTCTTAGGTTAGAGCTTACCAGGATTCGATTTGGCATGGCCTAATGTTAGATGGGTGAGCACAGTATTTCTGTGCCAAATAGCACCTTCCCTTTTGCTTTCCAACATTGTTTACAATGGGGATACCTAATATCATGGCTCATGCATTGCAGTAATATGTTTTATCCCCTACGTTTCATAGGTTCCCCTTTAGCCATTGACCATTTGAAGTTGTCTTTTATGTGATAGCAGACAACAGTATCTTTTCACATTTTTAACATCATTCCGCAAGATTGTACGTCAGGTTCTCTATGAGGATACCATATATAATGGCCTATACCGGCTATAATATTTCATATCCCCTGTGTTTCTTGGGTAAGAACTTACCAGGATACGGTTTTGTATGGTCTTTTGTTACATGGGTGAGCACAGTATTTCTCTGCCAAAAAGCACCCTTCATTTTGCTTTCCAACATCATTTACAATGGGGATACCAAATCTGCTCATGCATTGCTGCAATAACTTGTATACATTTATTCTACAAGATTGTACGTCCGGTTCTCTTAGGGGATACCATATATAATGGGCTCTACCGGCTATAACATTTGGTATTCCCTGTGTTTCTAGGGTTAGAACTTACCAGTATTCAATTTGACAAGGTCTTATGTTCAATGGGTGAGCACAGTATTTTTATGCCAAATAGGACCCTTCCTTTTGCTTTCCAACATCATTTACAATGGGGATACCAAATATTATGGCTCACTCATTGCTGTAATATGTTGTTTCCCCTACGTTTCATTGGTTCCTCTCTAGCCATTGACCATTTGAAGTTGTCTTTTTTTTTTTTACGCAAGACTACAGTATCTTTTCACATTTTTTACATTATTCCACAAGATTGTAGGTCCGGATCTCTTAGGGGATACAAAATATAATGACCTATACCGGCTATAATATTTGTTATCCCCTGTGTTTATTGGGTTAGAACTTACCAGGATTCGATTTGGCATGGTCTTATCTTAGATGGGTGAGCACCGTTCTTTTTATGCCAAATAACACCCTTCCTTTTGCTTTCCACCATCAATTACATTGGGGATACCTGATATTATGGCTCATGCATTGCTGTAATATCTTGTATCCCCTACATTTCATGGGTCACCCTTTAGCCTTTGACCACTTGAAGTTGTCTTTTATTTGATAACAGACTACAGTATCTTTTCACATTTGTTACGTCATTCCACAAGTGTACGTCAGGTTCTTTATAGGGATACCATGTATAATGGCCTATAGTGGCTATAATATTCGTATCCCCTGTGTTTCTTGGGTTAGAACTTACCAGGATTCAATTTGGCATCGTCTTTTGTTAGATGGGTGAGCACAGTATTTCTAAGCCAAAAAGCACCCTCGCTTTTGCTTTCCAACATCGTTTACAATGGGGATACCAAATATAATGGCTCACACTTTACTGCAATATCTTGTATCCCCTACATTTAATGGGTTACCCTTTAGCCATGAACCACTTGAAGTTGTCTTTTCTTTGATAAGAGACGTATCTTAAAATTCTTTACATTATTCCACAAGATTGTACGTCCGGTTCTTTTAGGGGATACCATATATAATGGGCTATACCGGCTATTATATTTGGTATCCCCTGTGTTTCTGGGGTTAGAACTTACCAGCATTCAATTTGACATGGTCTTATGTTCGATGGGTGAGCACAGTGTTTCTATTCTAAATAGCACCCTTCCTTTTGCTTTCCAACATTGTTTTCAATGGAGATACCAAATATTATGGCTTACGCATTGCTGCAATATCTCGTATCACCTACGTTTCATGGGATACCCTTTAGCCATTGACCACTTCTAGTTGCCTTTTATTTGATAGCATACTACAGTATCTTTTCACATTTTTTACATCATTCTACAAGGTTTTACCTAGGGTTCATTTTTGGGAATAACAAATATAATAGCCATAACTGGTGTTGCCTTTTGGTTTGATACCAGATTGCAGGCTCTTTTTACATTTTTGATTTCACTACGCAAACTTTCACATCCTGTTCCTTCAGGGATACCACATTTAATGGCCCATACCCACTATATTATTTTGTATCATCAAGGTTTATAAATAGGGCTCCCGGTTTTATGGTATTTATTTTTTTGTCATTTCCGTCTGTATTTATCCATATTTATTTTTTGCAAATTTTATCTGTATTTATCCATATTTATTTTGGGTTTTGTGGAAAAATTAAGCTGAAATTAGTATATTTCTACATTTATTTAACCGGTAAATAAGCGCTCATGCTTGAATGTCTGCCAGGTTTCAGTGCTGTGAACACCCGCACACGATAAATCAGTGCACTTCTATGAACATATGCACATTTCAGTATCAACCTTGTGTATATTTACTGCTGTTAAAGCCTCTTTGCTAAAATTCCTTTCTTTTTTCTTAACCCGCTTATCTATCAATCCACACATCTATTGGCCTGGCAGTCATGGCAGACAGTATTTAGAATTATTTAAAAAGCAACCCAATTTCTGTTTTTATCCACATTTAAAAATAAATACAGACAAGAAAATTAATGTTTTTTGTCTGCATTTATCTGTAAAAATCAGTAAAATCGGAAAACAGGGAGGCTTATTTATAAATTACCAGTATTCAGTTGGACATGGCCTTATGTTGGCTTGGTGAGCACATAATTTTTCTGCCAACTTGCACCCTTACTTGAGTTTTCTAACATCTCTTACTATGGGGATATCATACATTACAGCTTTTACAAGGGCTGTAATATCTCAAATCCCCTACTTTTCATGGCTTACCCTTTAGGCATTGACCACCTAAAGTTGCCTTTTATTTGATAGCAGATTATAGTATCTTTTCGCATTTTTTTTTTTTTTTTTTTTTTGTAAATTTTATTGAACCATAAATCAAATACAAGCATGGGCCTACAACCACCAGGGCCGGCCGCTAGATTCAGAAAGGATCATACAGTTGTTAAGGCAGTAGCCGACTCCCGGGGCCCAGCCCCGTACATGGCTCCGGATAGTCCTAGGGAAGCAGGATACATAGGTTTAACATAAATAACAACTAAAAACAAAAGGCGAGGCATAAGGGCAAAAAGTGTGGGTCAGGCTACATCCGGGGGACTCTAACTCAGACCTTCAAATAGCTATCAAGAGGAAGGAGTACTGATAGGTCGGGGGGGGTCACGGGAGAGGAACGTCTATATTCGGTTATTCCAAAAGTCGCAAGGAACCATCAAGGGTCAGGGGGACAAAGCAATATCGGTGTCCACTAGGGGGGGAGTACAGATACCCCCACGATACGCGTTCCATTGTCCCCAGATTCTACCCCATGCCCCCGGTTTACCACGAGCCACATACACAGTCTTCTCCCTGAACATGCACCAGTCCATGTTCTCCTTCCATACGGACACGGTGGGAGGCCGCTGGGAACCCCAAAGCTGCGCTATATCTCTCATGGCAATCATGTTCCCCAGGGCCGCCCACCGAGTCTGAGCCGCGTTATAATCATTGGGCTCCCACACATTCAGGACACAGCGACGCACCTCGGGCAGCAGCGCAACCCCGGTGACTTGTCCCATGACCACATGAACCCGACGCCAGTATTCCGCCACCTCGCGGCACTCCCAAAGGATATGGAGAAAGGTAGCACTGAGCCCACAACCCCGCTTACAGAGCCCGTCTTCAGAAAATCCCATCGAGACCAAACGGGGACCCGTCACATACACCCGGTGTAGAATCTTAAGCTGGACCAGGCGGAGACGGGCTGGAATGGCCACTTCCTTGGGGGACGACAGTGCGGACTGCCAGTCCTCGTCGTCCAATTCCACCCCATCCCCCGTCCACGCCTCCCGAAGGCGCACCAAGAGGTCAGCCCGATTGTTGATAAGTTTTTTATAAATTAAAGAGATAGTACTGTCGGGGACATGACCATCGAGTATGCGGTCCTCGAGGGGCGAAGAAGCCGGGATCTTGGTCCCCTCCCCAAAAACAGAGAGCAGGGCATGCCGAACCTGGGCGTAGCGGAAGAACTCCCTTTCCGTAAGTTCGTATTCGCTCTGGAGCGCCGCGAATGTTTTAACCGCACCCTTAATCCATAAGTCTCCCACTCTACTAATACCAATCGTGTCCCAACGTTCAAACCCCTTCGTTGTCCAGAGGCTTCCCAGTCGGTCGGAGGCAAACAGAGGAGCAGCACATGTTAATCGCTCACTCCAGCCCATGGCTACATTGGCCGCCTTCCAGATCCGTACCGCAATCTTAGTAGGGCCCGTAAGGGTCCGTCCAGCCGAGCTGGAGTAAAGTGCCCTGTTATAGTTCCCGCCGGGAAGCAGGAATTTATCCATCTCATACGCCGGATTCAAGCCAGGCGCATACGTGGCATGGTTAATGGCCGATAGCTGTGAGGCCCAATAATACCTGCGAATGTCGGGAAGCGCGATGCCCCCGTCGTACCAGGGGAGAGTGAGCTTTGCCAGAGCGATACGCGCCCGTCCGTCCCACACCAGTCTCCTCTGCAGGCTCTCCACCTCCCGAAAGTAGGACACAGGAATGACATCGAAGGAGTTCTGAAGGGCATAGAGGAATCTGGGAAGGGACATCATTTTAAACAGTGCTGCCCGACCCAACGGGGACAAGGGCAGCCTACACCACCGAGCCGTGTCCTCCCTCAAACGCCGAAGTGGAAGCAGGAGATTCTGCTCATAGCGAGCCACCGGGTCCAACGAGACGTATATCCCCAGGTATTTAAAGCCGGACAGAGATATTTGGATCGGAAGCCGAGGCGGCAAGAGAGGAGGGTCACCGGAGATAGGATAGACACAGGATTTAGACCAGTTGATCGTTAGACCCGAATTTCTCCCAAAGGAAGTCAGAACATCAAAGAGAACATTAAGCGACTGCCGCGGCGAGGTGAGATACAGGAGAATGTCGTCCGCATACAACGAGACCCGATCCTCGAAGCCCGGGGCCCACCGGATCCCTCTGATCGAGGGCTCCCAGCGGAGCCAAGCAGCGAGCGGCTCCAGGGCAAGAGCAAAGAGCAGAGGGGACAACGGGCACCCCTGCCTCGTACCCCTACCGAGAGCGAAGGGCCGAGAGACCCGCCCATTAACCACCACCTGAGCCATGGGTCCCGTGTAAAGAAGCTTCACCCAGCCAAGAAATCCTTCCCCAAAGCCGAATTTGGTCAAGACAGCCCAGAGGAATGGCCACTCGATGGTGTCAAAGGCCATCGTGGCGTCTAAAGAAACCAGCACGGCTGGTTCGGAGAGGTACTCCGCCCTGGCGAGGGCGACGTGAAGACGCCGCAAGTTAAGAGCGGTGTTACGATGAGGGATGAAGCCGCATTGATCAGGATGAATCAGATCGCAGATGACGCTCAACAAACGATTGGCAAGGACTTTAGCCAGGATTTTAGGCTCTGCGTTTAGCAATGAAATAGGCCTGTAGGAGGCACAGCGGTCTCGTGGCTTACCGTCCTTGGGGATCACGACTATCGTAGCCAGACGCTGGTCGTCAGGAAGGGAACCTGCCTCAAGGGACTCCTGAAACATACGACGGAGGAAGGGCGCGAGTTTATCCGGGCGCAACTTATATAACTCAATAGGCAGACCGTTGGGACCCATCGCCTTGCCCGAACGAAGGGACCGAATCGCAGTTGCTATTTCATCTACAGACAAGGGGGCGTCCAGCTGCTCACGATCTTCGACGGACAGGCAGGGCAAAGCAATATCCCTCAGCAGAAGGCAAGAGTCTTCTTCATCCCTGTCAGTCACCGGGGAGTACACGGCCCGGAGGTGGTCAGCGAAACATTCCACAATCTCACCAGGCTCAGTCACACACACTCCATCCGAGACATGCAGCTCCGGGACCACACGATTCACTCTCTCCTTCTTATCCAGCCACGCAATCAACTTTCCCGCCTTGTCCCCGGCATCATACAATCGACCCTGCTGCTCCCTATACATCGTTTTGGCAGCGTCAGTGACAAGAGACCTGTATTCAAACTGTTTCAGGCTGAGGGCATGGAGCCCGTCCGGAGTGACACCCGTCTCCAAGGCCGACTCCAGCCCCGAGATGTCAGTCTCCAACTTCACCACTGCCTCACTCTTGAGCTTCTTAGCCACCACTATCTGGGAGAGGGCGTGTCCGCGGATTACGGTTTTAAAGGCTTCCCACAAGGACATTGCGGACGACACCGACCCCTCGTTTTCAAGGAAGTATTGGTCCATAGCCTTAACCAGGCTGTCGCGAGTCGTAGGGTCTCGCAGGTACCACGGGTTAATGGGAGCGATCCGCCCTGCAGACCGCGACTCGGTGTCAAAGAGCAGCCACAGCGGGGAATGATCGGAGATACCCCGCACCAGGTGCCTAACCTCTCGAATCCGACCAGTCTGCGCCGCGGGCATAAGGAAATAGTCTAACCTAGAAAGACTCCCATGCGCCCCAGAGTGAAAGGTGTACTGACATTGGGTCGGATGCATTAATCTCCAACTATCTACCAGGCCGAAGGTCTCCAACAGTCCACCCAGCCATGCCTGGGCAGCGGGGAGGGCCCTGGGTGGGTGACGATCCAGGTCACCCGAAACCACCAAATTAAAGTCCCCGCCCATAAGCAACAGACTATCCGGAAGTTCAAGCAGCATTCGACCCAAGTCCGCGAAGATGGAGTTCTGGAGGCCCGGGGGGACGTAAACTGAGACCAGGGAAAGGGGCTGCCCCTCCCACCTCCCAGTCAGACACACATAGCGCCCTCTGTCATCCGAGACTACCCTAGTGATATCCAACGGAAGTGAGGATCGCAGGAGAATGCCCACCCCCCTGGAACCAGTTGTGAAACCAGAATGGGCCACGAGGCGGTATCCTCCCCTGTTCATTGCATGACAAACATTACCAACCAGATGCGTCTCCTGGATAAACACCACATCAGGAGTCAGACGACGCAAATACTGCAGTACTACACCCCGTTTAATACGGTCCCCCAACCCATTGACGTTCCATGACATCAGCCTCAACCCGTCCCCCCCCCCATCCCCTCCAATAGATCAAAGGCCCCCCAGTCAGTAGCACAGTTCCCGAATCTGGACAAAAATCAATACCTCGCCATGCAAACAGAAAACACACAGCAAAACAACCCCTCCTTCCCCCCAACCCCCCCCCAAATCCAACTCCCCCTGCGGGCCAAAAAACCCCCCCAACTTGCAGTGTGCCTGTCGCCCTACTAACCCCATTCTACGAAAAGACCCCGGAGGAGGAAAGGGACCCGTCCCCGCCCGCCCCCCACACAGGTCCTAGTGAGACAAAATGAACAAAAGAAGTAAAACCCAGCTGAACAGTGCAAAATGGCAAAATCAAGGACCAAAAGTCACTCCAAAGGGGACCCGCCACCTTCTGCGCCTGCAGAGGGCCCGGGACGGGCACCTCTGTCCGGCAGCGAGTCCAGCCAGTCACTCACGGCCACAGGAGAGTCAAAAAAGGCAGTCCGATCCTCATGTTCCACTCGGAGTTTTGCAGGGTAGAGCATAGAGTACTTTAGGCCCAGTTCACGGAGACGACGCTTCACCCCCTGGAATCCCATCCGCTGTTTCTGGACAAGTTGGGTAAAGTCCGGATAAAAGTTAATGGATGCGTTCTCATGACGAACCGGGCCGTGGACCCGTGAGGCCTGCAGAATCGCATCTCGGTCTCTATAGTGGAACAGTTTGGCCACGATAGGCCTCGGGGGGGCCCCCGGCCGTGGCCGACCGCCCGGAACTCGATGGGCCCGCTCCACGGCAAAGAACTTACTGAGGCCTGCAGGGGTCAACTGTTGGAGGATGAGTTCCTAGACCAGGAGGTCAACCGGGCGGTTGTCGGAGGACTCCGGTACGCCTATGACACGGATGTTGTTGCGTCGGGCCCGTCCCTCGAAGTCCTCCAGCCGCCGGGCCATCTGATCGTTGACCACCTTGATGTCACCAAGCGCGGCCCGCAGGTCCGACACATCCGCACCCAGGGTTGAGGTCCGCGCATCGAGAGCCTGAACCCTCTCATTAGTTTTGGAGAGATCTGCCCGAATTAAGGTGACATAGATTGCCACCGTGTCGATTTTACGGGCCAGGGCCTCGTATTGCGTGGCAATGGTTTCCCTGATGCCATCAATGGCGCCCATGATGTCCTGCAGGGAAAGCTCCGGAGAGATGGTCGTGCCACCGGCGGCGTCCGGGGGGGGGGGCGGTCGCTCCAGGGGACCCTCTGCCCAGAGTGTAGCGGTCCATGTTGTTGGCCTGGACCGGTCCCCCGCGGAGGGAGGCCTTAGTCTTACGCCCCTCGGGGCCCCCCTTGCCTCCCATGTGGTCACGGACACCGAAGGGGACCGCCGATCAAGAGTCGTAGGGGCACCGGCACCGCAGACCAGCGCCTCACCAGAGACCACAATATAGCGGTGCGGGGGGACCCAAGGCGATGGGCACACTAGTGGCAGGTGGAGACAAAGCCTCGCGCAGAGGCCAAGGAAACACCCCGCCACATCAAGTGCGTTCGCCGGCCAGCCCCCTGAAGTCCGAAAGTGAAACCGAAAGTGGTAGAGCGGCCACTGGCACCGCACTGCAGCCGCTGTTGTTCAATTACGACACGGCTCCACGGTTCACCTTCGCCCCGGGCACCTCCGTCGGGTGGGTCCCAAAAGTTCGAACAACGACAACTCCGGATTCCCAGGTCCGATTCGAGTTCTGAAAAGAGATACGTGCTCAGCCGGTCGTCATCTGCCAGATTCCATAAACCACATCAGGATATTCTCAGGATAAATTCCGAGGAGCAGCAAGGGTCCGGGGAGCCCTGTGCTCACGCGACCATCTTGGATGCGCGCTAGGCTCCTCCCCCTCTTTTCGCATTTTTGACACATTCCACAAGCTTTTACATTTAGTTCTTATGAGGGGGCCTGGAAGACACCAAGCGCAGCTCCAGCATTGCACTGTGCTTACCCGCGGCCCAAACCTGGTGGAGAGTCAGGTGCGCTGATGCACTATCTAGAACCTGCTGGAGCATCCACTTGGGGTTGGTACCAATGTGGGCATGATGGTGAAGCCAGAATCTGATAAGAACCCCACCCAGGCATTGTGGATGCAGCAGCTCTTCCGCCTCTCCTGATAATGGATTCGGCACTCTGAGCCTCTCGCCACAGTCACTCTGTCCAGTTTGAAAAGAAATTTCTGGCAATTCTGGACACAAAAGCCACGCTGAAGTCCAAGATCAAGGTAGTCGCCTTGGACGTGAACCTGCTCTGTACAGACCACAAGAAACTGGTGAACTGTATGGACGATGGTGAATCCACATTAACCACCATGCGACCCACATTGCAGGAGCTCCACATCCAACTGAAGGACATGAGGGCAAAGGTGACCTCTCCACATCGGAGGATTCAGAGGGCTGCTCGAGGTATAATAAGGTTCCCTTCTTGGGCTTTCTGGCACGCTCGGGCGGGCCTGAGTACAGAACTCTTCCTCAAACAGTGGCTGATGACCACAGTGATGACAGGCATTGTACCCAAATTCTTCTCTGTGGAGAAAGCATATTGTTTACCTGGGAGGTCACCGCCATCGGGGGCCAAACTAGTCCTGTAATTGCGAAACAACTTCATGATAGAGACAGAGTTGATTCTGCATTTGTTTTGGATGAAAGGTCCTAGGCCAGAAATAGGCTCTTCTCTATCTGCTAAACTTAAGATGATGGATGATGAGTGAACCCATTATTTCTTGACTCCTGGAAATGCATCAGCCTGGTTACATGCCAAGGGAATTGCGAAGCCCACATCAGATGACCAGAACACTGGTAAGTGGCTTGAGTTAATCACTGGCAGAATATCGAGAGTCAGAATATCGACCTACAGAAATATCGTCGCAACAATATCGATGTTCAGAATATCGAAGTCCTATCTACATAATGATGAGTACAAAAATATCAATAAAAAAAACATCGTTGTTAAAAATATCATTTTTTATGCATAAAAAATAATGTAAAATAAAGGAAATAATATATATAACTAAAATCAACATAGTTAACAATATAATTTTTTTTTTTAATTATAAGTAATATATTTAGGGGCTGATTCCGGCCGCAAAACGAACCGACCGACACGGACCAGGACCGAATACCGACCGGACACGGACCAGCGCCGTATGACCCGTGCAGTACGATGCAACGCGTGTGAATTACAACCGGCATGTATGGAATACAAGCCGTATGACCGAGCCGTAGGGAAAATAGTGATCCGGCCGGAAAACCGACGCGATTATCACCGACCGACACGAACCCGACCGACCCGTACCCGTGATGTACGATTCGCGCAGTACGATGCAATGCATGTAAAACCAGACCGACTCGCACGGAGACCAAGCTGCACGACTGACACGCACCGACAACCCGGCACACAAGCAATAGAGACTGCCGTGACTGATGCGTACCAAACACAGAAGATAGGCAGTGTGAACGAGGCGGAGAAGCCCGTACGAGACAACAGCAGCGTCCGTTTCCATCACATGAACGTCTCCTTCATGCCTACAAAACCCAAAGGAAAAAAGACAAAAAAAGGACCAAACAAGCAATGACAAAGCCAATAAATACCAAATAAAAAAAACCTGGGACAAAGACACACCCACAACTCCAACTATATAAAGGACTACAATCACTACCATCATCCCTTGCAAACAGGAGACACAGCCAGCAGCAAACCCCAGTACACAGCAACCACAGACACACTCACATCTCCCCATCACACAACTCACACACCATCAGCACCTCATACAAATGCACACACACATACACCCAGCAAAACCAACACCAAACCACCCTCACACACACATCCCTCACCACCACCACCCATCACCATGCCCCCAAAGAAGAATCCAAAGTACACAGAAAGTGAGTTAGAAGGTCTGGTAGACGAGATCATCAGAATAGAGCCACATTTGTTTGGTACATTGGTCCAAAGGACCCCCATCTCACAGAAAACCAAGATGTGGGCGAGGATTGTGGACAAGGTGAATGCCCAAGCACCAGCAAGGTGCACAAAGGACGATATCCAGAACAGGTGGTATGACGTGCACAGGAGGGTCAAGAAACTCATCGAAAAAGATCAAGTCCTGAGTCAGTGCACCGGCAATGGTCCTCCTGCCAAACCAGTCTACTTCAGGACTTGGGAGGAGAAGGTGCGGGACATCCTACCACCAGAGAGCATCCATGGCCTAACAGACATCCCAGAGCCTGGTGAGTATACAAACAACATACCCAAGATTGTGTGGCAAGGGGACAGTGAAACCATGCACCGCAAGCAAAGCTACACTAACCAATAGATAATCACCCAAGATGTGTATGCCAGTCATACAAACACAATACCTGCCATCTCACAGTGACTGGGAACTGGGTCATGACATGCACCAACCTACAAACAAATAGAGCAAGCCAGTGGCAAAAAGCCAAATAGACCCTGCCAGACAGTTTGCCACCACAAACACACCACCTCACAGTGCAGCTGACTGTCAGAAAGGAATAGTGGGGATGCAGGTGAAGTGAGTGTATCCAAAAGCATGATGGGGCCTGTAGTCACAGATAATGCTCCCCCTCCTAAATGGCCCATTGTTAGACCTGTCAGCCCTTTGGGTGGTCCCTCCTCATCATTATTTATTTTGTCCCACTTTTGCCTCAAACCCTGTTAGTATTTTTCCTTTTTGGGAACCACCAGACTTTTTAGTGTTGATGCAGGGTCAGGGAGCCATTTTCCCTACCCCTGGAACTTCTGTCTGAGGGCCTGAAACACAAAATGGTGGCCACCCATTGTCACCTGTGACATCACTGGAACCTACTAGTACCTTCCAGAACATTCTAGAACCCTGTGACAGTGTGAGGCAGGTTTAGAATGTTGGGAAGCCAGCTCAGAGTTGGCAGTTGGAGTTGGCAGTTGGCACCTGACTGGTGAAGGGAGAGCAGCACAACACTGAAGGAGGAAGGAGTGAGGCAGCAGGGGTGGAAACTTGTGCCTGGAGTGGGGTCCAGAAACCCACCATTGATACTAGTCCCTACTGACTGTGCCCAGCCTACAGCCCTGTGTGGGATAAAGTCAAGAAGAACCAACTCAAGGACCTGAACAGCCGGAACAGGCCTTGAAAGTAAAGAACAGCAAGTTCCTGACCTGTCTATTGGTATCTTCCTGGAGTCCGACGCCGAGAAGCCTAGAGACCTGGGGCCGGAGGTGAAGAAGCGGCGCTGACTGGAAAGCAGACGTCGTACCCAGAGCCGCCAGAGGTCGAGAGAGGGCGCCGACGGAGGTCGTGGAGACACCAGAGGTCGAGGAGGAAGTCACCTGAGGTCAAGTGTGCGGCGTCGACGGGGGAGTGAAGTCCGCCCTCCGGAGTCGCCGGAGACCGAGGTGAATCGTGCCGGAGGTCGGGAGTGGAGATCGCACTCCGGAGTCGCCGGAACCTGAGGAAAGGAGCACCGGAGGTCGGGAGTGGAGATCGCACTCCGGAGTCGCCGGAACCTGAAGGGAAGAGCACCGGAGGTCGGGAGTGGAGGTCGCACTCCGGAGACACCCGGAAGTAGGGAGATCGTGTCCCTGTGACGCCGGAGACCGACATCGAATTGAGGCTGCCCACCGACATCGAGCCGAGGCCGCCCGCCGACATCGATCCGGAACCACCTCACGGCGTCGACAGGAACTGACATCGAGCCGAGGCCGTCCGCCGACATCGATCCGGAACCGCCTCACGGCGTCGACAAGAACTGACATCGAGCCGAGGCCGGCTAGCGACATCGAACCGGAACCGCCTCACGGCGTCGACACGACTCCGGTGGAGTCGGAAGTTCATAAAGAGGGCAGTAAGTGGAATAGAGGGCGCCTAAGGCCCTGTGGAGCCCTAAGAGACCATCCTAGGGGCTAGAGAGGTGTTAGGACCAGCCTGGGAGTGCCAGGGGTGGACTGAGACTGATACAGTGACCTGTGTGAGGGGTTGTGTAGTTTGGGAGAGCCAGATTCCTAGATTACCCTTGATCTACCTCAGTTTTAGCCTCAGCCTTATCCAAGCTAGGTGAGACACCCCCAGGCCATCCACATAACCACAAGCTGTGATTGGGCCAAATCAACCCATAGTACCTCACAAATGTGACCTGATTTGAAAGTGTATTGATGGCTTATATTTATTGAGAGTATTGTATGCTTTGTATTATCCTATTTATTGTCTCACAGTATTTATTGTCTCACAGTATTCATTCCCTCACAGTATTTATTTGCCTATGTATTTTATGCACATCTATTTATTCATTGATTATTTATGATCTGAGCTTATTTATTTGAACTACCCTTTTTACAGAAGAAGCTTTGTGTACTGTAAGTGTGTTATTATTTATTTAACCTGCAACTAAGAGAAAACAAGATAAACACAGATATATTTTCATAAATTTTTATGGTGTAGAGTCGTTTTTGGAACGGATGAACGCATGGTTATTGTGAGGGTGTGACGTACGCTTAACACGGTGCCTGACCCCCGACCGCTCGAGCCAAGCTACCCCTTGTGCTGGGAAACACCGGTGACTGCTAACCCCGGTTGCCCGGGGTTTTCTAACATAATTGGTGTTCAGCGGTGGGATCGAGCTGTGCTTGCGTCCACTCGACAATAACTGTGGGTAGTCCATAGGCCGACACCGGGAGTTTTCTCAAAGCGGACTTCCTAATTCTGAGTTTTGTTTTTTCCAAATTTACTCTGGTGGTGGGAGGAGGTATTACAAAAGGTACCCCCCTGCATAGCTTCTGTAAACACCTGTCTTCTATTCTGAGTGGGCAAAATGGAGTTTGTGTTGGAAGATTTGGAAACTTACACTGTGGCCCAACTCAGAGAGTTTTGTCAGCGAGAGGGGGTGTATTGTCCCCCAGGTGCCAAGAAGGCTGAACTCCAGACCAGCTTGAGGGCTTGGGGGGGAGGCACGACGGGAGAGTAAGGCTGAGCAGGAGGACAGGGATGGAGAGCCTGATAGCGAGGGGGCTGGGTTGTACCAACCTGAGGTGGGGAACCTGTTAGCGGGGCCCAGAACACTTTCCAGGAAGGGCAGCACTGTCTCTAGCGATGGCTTATCTGAAGCAGAGTTAACTGACCGGAGGGAGAAAAGACAGCTCACATGGAAGTTGGCGGAGCTGGAGAAAGAGAAGGAGGAACGGAGGATGGCTCACGAGTTGAGGCTGAGGGAAATAGATCTCCAGATCCTACAAGTCGGGGCACACACTGTTCCTAATGGTGGCAGCAAAGACAGAGAAATCACCAGGGAACCCAAACCCTATCTGCCAAAAGACATAGTAGCTAGCTATAGTGCAGGGGATGATATTGCCAAGTGGCTAGCGGCCTATGAGGTCTCTTTAAGGGCCCATGGGGTGCCAGAGAAGTACTGGGGAGGGGGATTTTACAAATACATGCCTCCAGCTGGTAGGGATGCATTATTGGCCCTAGAGCAGGATGAGCAGACCCACTACCCCACCATGAAAGTTGCGCTCGTAAGAAAGTTTGGACTAACACCCGAGAAGTACAGACAGAAGTTCCGGGGTAGCCACAAACTGGGCACACAGAATTGGGTGGATTTCCTGGACTATGCAAAGAAGGCATTAGAGGGTTGGATTCAGGGCAGTGAGGTGAGGGACTACGAGGGGTTGTTTGATTTAATGTTGAAGGAACACCTGCTCGAAAAATGTTTCCCTGAACTGCGTCAACACCTGGTGGATAGCAAGCTGACCAATCCCCGGAAGCTTGCTGAGGAGGCGGACATTTGGGCTAGTACCCGGGTGTCCACAAGGGGGACTGGAGGGGATACTCAAAAGGCCGGACAGGGCGCCCCCCAGAAGAAAGAGGGAGGGGAAAAGAAAAAGAAGTTCTCTAAAGGCCCCCAAAATAACTTCCAAGGAAAGGGAATAGGATTCACCCCTAAGGCTAACCCACCCAGAAACCCTAATCCTGGCCAGAGTCAGCAGCCAAGGGTTGTCCATTGCTTCGAGTGCGGTGGCGTCGGACACTATAAGGGAGATTAGAAGTGCCCGAAAAGACCACCCCCTCCCATTGGAGGAAAGGCCCCCGGAGTAGCTAGTGTAGTGCTCGGGGAGGAGATGCCCTTAACTAAGGGAAGGGAGAGGGCGGGTGTCACTTTAGTGTCCCTGGGAGAACAGGAGATGGTTCCTAGGATCCAGGTGCCCGCAAATACCGTAAAGTATGGGCAGTGGGTCACCATCAACGGCCAAAGAGGGGAGGCTCTGAGAGACACAGGAGCCAGTATGACTATGGTACGTAGCCAACTGGTGTCTCCAGAGCAGGTAATTCCCGATGTACTCCACCCAGCCGCGATGGCTGACGGCAGAACCGGCCACTATCCGGTGGCCGAGGTTCCCTTAGAATGGGAGGGGGTTGCAGGTTCACTTCCAGTTGCCGTAAGCCCTGCCGTGCCGGTCGATTGTCTACTGGGGAATGACATGGAGCACAATGCTTGGAAGGAGGTGGAATACCGGACTCATGCTGAGATGCTGGGTACACCTGACTGGGCCTGTGTTAGCACAGGGTCAGCGACTACCCGGAGAGGGAGTTTGTTTCGACTGGAGCCTGGAACAAAGGCACAGCCGGCTGCCGACCAAGGGAAGAACCGAGGACAGGAGGAGCCTGCCTAGGCATCCGCTCCCCGTGTGACGGATAGGCCACCGGAGGTGGTGGACCAGGAGTCCGCGGTGGGGGATGTTACCAAACTGGAGGACCTACCCATCCTGGCCGAGTGGCACGTGGAGGGAGGGCCGACCAGGGAGGAATTCTGCAAGGGCCAGAGGGAGTGCCCTACCCTTGAGGGACTGAGGCGACAGGCCGAAGCCCAGGCAGCAGGGAACGTTGAGGGGAACTACAACCTTTACTGGGAGGATGGCCTCCTCTACAGTGAACCCAAGGCACCCCTATATGGATCGTCACGAGCCTTAGTAGTCCCTCAACGTTACCGAGCCTTCCTACTGGAATTGGCTCACGAGATCCCCTTGGCAGGACACCTGGGGCAAGACAAGACCTTCGCCCGTCTTGTCCCACACTTTTATTGGCCTCAAATGAAAGTGTCGTCCGACACCTACTGCCGGACATGTGTGTCTTGCCAAGCCAGTGGGAAAACAGGGGTGAAGCTGAAAGCTCCCCTGGAACCACTTCCTGTCGTTAGCACCCCCTTTGAAAGGGTGGGCATCGACATTGTGGGTCCATTAGATCCGCCTACTACAACTGGTCACAGGTTTATCCTGGTTCTGGTGGATCATGCCACACGGTACCCAGAGGCTATACCTCTAAGGACCATTACAGCACCTGTTGTGGCTAGGGCCCTGATGGGAATCTTTACCCGAGTGGGTTTTCCCAAGGAAGTTGTGTCCGACAGGGGGACCAACTTCATGTCAGCATACATGCGGGCCATGTGGAAGGAGTGTGGAGTGACCTACCGGTTCACAACTCCTTACCACCCCCAGACCAATGGTCTGGTGGAGAGGTTTAACAAAACCTTGAAAGGCATGATCAGAAGTCTGCCTGAAAGCCTGCGGAGGAAATGGGACATCCTCCTACCCTGTCTATTGTTTTCCTACAGGGAAGTACCACAGAAGGGAGTGGGCTTCAGCCCCTTCGAGCTTTTGTATGGGCACCCTGTGCGTGGACCTCTCAGCCTGGTGAGAGACGGATGGGAAAGAACTCCCAGAAAGCTTCCCCAGGACGTGGTGAGCTACATGCTGGCCTTCCGGAGCCAAATGGCTAAGTTGTGGAAGCAAGCTTCTGACAACTTGGAGGCCAGCCAAGCAGTAATGAAGGCGTGGTATGACCACAACGCTCACCCTGTGGAATTGGAGCCTGGCCAGAAGGTGTGGGTGATCGAACCAGGAGAGCTTAGCGCCCTCCAGGATCGCTGGTCAGGGCCCTTTGAGGTATTGGAGAAGAAGGGTAAGGCTACCTACTTGGTGGATCTTAAGACCCCTCGTCAGCCCCTACGGGTGCTGCATGCCAACCGCCTCAAACCCCACCACGAGAGGCCCAAAGTAATTTTGATGATGGTGACTGATGGAGCAGAGGACGTGGAAAGCGAGCCTCTCCCCGATTTATTTGCGTCTCAAGAGAAGGATGGGTCGGTGGAGGGAGTGATTCTCTCCCCATCTCTAACTCCTGAACAGCAGGAGGACTGCCGCCAGGTCCTGGGACAGTACTCTTCGTTGTTCTCCCTTGTTCCGGGTAGGACTCACCTGTGCGTCCATGATGTGGACACAGGAGACAGCCCACCTGTGAAGTCCAAGATCTACCGGATGTCAGACAAGGTGAAGGCCAGCATTCACAGTGAAGTCACTAAGATGCTGGAGCTAGGAGTGATCGAACCTTCCAGCAGCCCCTGGTCCAGTCCGGTGGTGCTAGTACCAAAAGCCGCACCACCAGGTGCCCAACCGGAACTGAGGTTCTGTGTGGACTACCGGGGACTGAACTCAGTAACCAAGACTGATGCTCATCTGATCCCAAGGGCGGATGAATTGATTGACCGGCTGGGAGCTGCCCAATATCTAAGTACCTTTGACCTTACTTCTGGGTACTGGCAGATCTCTCTGACTGACGGAGCTAGGGAAAGGTCAGCCTTCTCCACGCCCAAAGGCCACTACCAGTTCTGTGTGATGCCCTTTGGGCTCAAGAACGCACCTGCCACGTTTCAGCGTCTGGTGAACCAGATCCTCACTGGAATGGAGAGTTTCTCTGCTGCTTATCTGGATGACATAGCCGTCTTCAGTAACAGCTGGGAGGATCACTTGCATCACCTGCAAGCTGTTCTCCAGGCCCTGAGACAAGCTGGTTTAACGATCAAGGCCAGCAAGTGCCAGATCGGGCAGGGGTCGGTAGTGTACCTTGGACACTTGGTGGGTAGGGGAGCGGTGCAACCCCTCCAGGCGAAGATCGAGGCCATCATGGCCTGGGAACCCCCCAAGACTCAGACTGAGGTCCGAGCTTTTCTGGGCCTCACCGGATATTACCGCCGCTTCGTGAAGGGATACGGTACCATTGTGGCCCCCCTCACGGAGCTTACGTCCAAGAAACCACCTCGACGGGTAGTCTGGACGGAGGCTTGTCAGCAGGCCTTTGTAAAACTGAAGCAAGCCATGTGCGAGGCCCCGGTCTTAAGGGCCCCAGACTTTTCCAAGGAGTTCATTGTCCAGACGGATGCATCGGAACATGGCATTGGTGCAGTGTTATCGCAACTCAATGAAGAGGGTCTGGATCAACCCGTGGTCTTCCTATCCCGGAGACTACTTCCCAGGGAACAGAAGTGGAGTGCAATAGAGCGTGAAGCCTTTGCAGTGGTATGGACTCTGAAGAAGCTGCGGCCATACCTGTTTGGCACGCACTTCCTAGTTCAGACCGACCACAGACCCCTTCGTTGGCTGATGCAGATGAAGGGGGAGAATCCCAAGTTGCTAAGGTGGTCTATCTCCCTACAGGGAATGGACTTTCAGGTGGAACATCGGCCTGGAGTGGACCACGCCAATGCAGACGGTCTCTCAAGGTATTTCCGCCTTAGTGATGAGAACTCCAAAGGGGTTGGGTAGCTCTCCCCACTTTCAGCTGGGGGGGACGCGTGTTAGACCTGTCAGCCCTTTGGGTGGTCCCTCCTCATCATTATTTATTTTGTCCCACTTTTGCCTCAAACCCTGTTAGTATTTTTCCTTTTTGGGAACCACCAGACTTTTTAGTGTTGATGCAGGGTCAGGGAGCCATTTTCCCTACCCCTGGAACTTCTGTCTGAGGGCCTGAAACACAAAATGGTGGCCACCCATTGTCACCTGTGACATCACTGGAACCTACTAGTACCTTCCAGAACATTCTAGAACCCTGTGACAGTGTGAGGCAGGTTTAGAATGTTGGGAAGCCAGCTCAGAGTTGGCAGTTGGAGTTGGCAGTTGGCACCTGACTGGTGAAGGGAGAGCAGTACAACACTGAAGGAGGAAGGAGTGAGGCAGCAGGGGTGGAAACTTGTGCCTGGAGTGGGGTCCAGAAACCCACCCTTGATACTAGTCCCTACTGACTGAGCCCAGCCTAGAGCCCTGTGTGGGATAAAGTCAAGAAGAACCAACTCAAGGACGTTCAGCCGGAACAGGCCTTGAAAGTAAAGAACAGCAAGTTCCTGACCTGTCTATTGGTATCTTCCTGGAGTCCGACGCCGAGAAGCCTAGAGACCTGGGGCCGGAGGTGAAGAAGCGGCGCTGACTGGAAAGCAGACGTCGTACCCGGAGCCGCCAGAGGTCGATAGAGGGCGCCGACGGAGGTCGTGGAGTCACCAGAGGTCGAGGAGGAAGTCACCTGAGGTCGAGTGTGCGGCGTCGACGGGGGAGTGAAGTCCGCCCTCCGGAGTCGCCGGAGACCGAGGTGAATCGTGCCGGAGGTCGGGAGTGGAGATCGCACTCCGGAGTCGCCGGAACCTGAGGAAAGGAGCACCGGAGGTCGGGAGTGGAGATCGCACTCCGGAGTCGCCGGAACCTGAAGGGAAGAGCACCGGAGGTCGGGAGTGGAGGTCGCACTCCGGAGACACCCGGAAGTAGGGAGATCGTGTCCCTGTGACGCCGAAGACCGACATCGAATCGAGGCTGCCCAGCGACATCGAGCCGAGGCCGCCCGCCGACATCGATCCGGAACCACCTCACGGCGTCGACAGGAACTGACATCGAGCCGAGGCCGTCCGCCGACATCGATCCGGAACCGCCTCACGGCGTCGACAAGAACTGACATCGAGCCGAGGCCGGCTAGCGACATCGAACCGGAACCGCCTCACGGCGTCGACACGACTCCGGTGGAGTCGGAAGTTCATAAAGAGGGCAGTAAGTGGAATAGAGGGCGCCTAAGGCCCTGTGGAGCCCTAAGAGACCATCCTAGGGGCTAGAGAGGTGTTAGGACCAGCCTGGGAGTGCCAGGGGTGGACTGAGACTGATACAGTGACCTGTGTGAGGGGTTGTGTAGTTTGGGAGAGCCAGATTCCTAGATTACCCTTGATCTACCTCAGTTTTAGCCTCAGCCTTATCCAAGCTAGGTGAGACACCCCCAGGCCATCCACATAACCACAAGCTGTGATTGGGCCAAATCAACCCATAGTACCTCACAAATGTGACCTGGTTTGAAAGTGTATTGATGGCTTATATTTATTGAGAGTATTGTATTCTTTGTATTATCCTATTTATTGTCTCACAGTATTTATTGTCTCACAGTATTTATTCCCTCACAGTATTTATTTGCCTATGTATTTTATGCACATCTATTTATTCATTGATTATTTATGATCTGAGCTTATTTATTTGACCTACCCTTTTTACAGAAGAAGCTTTGTGTACTGTAAGTGTGTTATTATTTATTTAACCTGCAACTAAGAGAAAACAAGATAAACACAGATATATTTTCATAAATTTTTACGGTGTAGAGTCGTTTTTGGAACGGATGAACGCATGGTTATTGTGAGGGTGTGATGTACGCTTAACACGGTGCCTGACCCCCGACCGCTCGAGCCAAGCTACCCCTTGTGCTGGGAAACACCGGGTGACTGCTAACCCCGGTTGCCCGGGGTTTTCTAACACCCATCAAGATCTCTCTGAAACAAATGAACATATATTGCGATTGCACTACTATTAATCAGTATACTTGAAAAGGTTCACAATAAGTCCATCAAGAATTTAGTTGTCAATCTTTATTATTGATTTGAAATCTTCTTGTTTTTTTAAAACAAACAGCCAACGCGTTTCGTTCTCGACAGAGAACTTCTTCAGGGCTGTAGAATTAAAACATAGATAAAAACCAACATTGTTTGTGACAAACATAAATATGTACAACATATAAACACATACAATACCACATTTAAATAAGACACTTATATAAACTATCACATAAAAACTATCACATAAAAAGTAAGGGTGAAAACACAAAGATCACCCTCATGTAGCCCAAAATGGGTTATATCAACAAATTCAATCGAAAGGAATTGACCTATGTATGACCATTCATCAATAGTAGCCTCACACATAATGGTACCAAAATTCCCAAAGGGAGTCAAAACATCTATTGTCCATAAGTATGTTAATTCTAAAGATGTTAAGAACCAATGAATACATTTTTAACAGAAAAAGGAGGAAGAGAAAATATTCATTTAAATCCACAAACAGTCTTTACACAGTCGATAATTTCAAAAACATTCATCGCTATATGTGCAGAGATATACATGCCTTAATATTTCTAAAAAGATACATTAAGAAACGAAGGCGAAAAAAGCAAAAAAATGAAAAACGAATGGAAAACTATCAAAAAGAGAGAGGAGAGAGCCACATCCAAACAACGTACCATTCCTGATTTCCACGAAAGAGTCGAATAGGTATATATGACCATGTCGTCCTAATCCAAAACGTTCTATCTGCCCATTGGATTTAGGTCAGCTGGGAAATGAGCTCAACGAGAAACCAAAGATATAAACTACATGAAAGCCACCAAAAAGAGCATCACAGATCTGCATGTGTTGTACGTTAGTAACCATAAGTGTCCAATACTCAACCTACCTTCTAGGTTGAGAAAGATATTTTAGCCACATTCCGAGTTTTCATTATATTGACGTAGTCCCAAGCAAATGTGATATGATAGTCACCATACAATTCTCATCTCATGGTTATATCGCGGTATTACCTAATCCAAAATCAAAAAACGATAAATTAATGTCTCACAACCTAAGCCTACTTTCATTGGGACCAAAGTCCCAAGAGAAACATGGGAAAATTCCCAGTTCCCCGTTCAAGTATTGACACAGCGTTCATTCCAAAGTATAGAACACAGGAATAAACAACTTCCTATTACGGAACCGTTTGAGAAGTATGAACCAATGTCAAACTATAAACACAGGTTGATACGGAAACGTATGACAAACGAAAAACAAATTCAACTGGTGACATTAATCTCGACCAGTCATATAATCATTATTGATGTGGTAAAAGAGTCCTAGAGGCTATCTAGTACAGCTATATTGCATACTTGGGCATATGGAGCTTGAAATCGCGCATACAATCAATTATATGATGTTCTCTATGGCTATAATTATAAAAATAACCCCAATTCCTATGGTCGAAGCATGATAACATGAACCATACTACCCAATACAAATATAATCGAACAGCGAGTAATCTCATGGTAAACTACGAACAATCAGAGTAAAAAAAAACGGGGGGAGAGAAAAGGATGTCCGTGCTTACCAATCGTAAAAGTAATGCAGTGGCTAACGAAATCCCGTTGTGCGGAGTCCCGCTGTAAGTTCAAAGGCACCAGTACAATGTTGCCGTCTTTAGGGAAGCGCGCACGACGTGCGTCTGACGTCATATCTATGTGTCGGTAACTCGTTCTGTTTTAAGACTGATGGTGTGTATCCAATAAGGCCGCCATATTGTAATATACGTCACCCAGCCCAATGCATATTAAATCGGGCAGCAAGCGATGGAAAAATAATCAATAAGCAGGCAGAATGGAATAAAAAACTGATTCCAACCTATCATAAAAATAATGTGATGATTAGCAATTCCCCATTACACAAAGTCACGCCATATTTTCAAAGCATCAAAAAATAAGGTAACCGTCATTGGGAATTGACCCAACGTGCGTCTGACGTCAATTACATGTAACGGCAACTCATATGTTCTAATAATCGAAGTATATGTTGAAAGAAGGCCACCATATTGTAGTGTTGGTCGCCTATGGGGAAATATATGTCAGTTCATAACACCGAACCACATATCAATCTGTACCGTTTAAGAAAGCCCATAGAGTGTGAATCGTAGGGGAAAGTGACCCTAACAAATTTATTAATTAAATAAAAATAAATATACACATCCAATTATCGATGTCAATCTACAATGTATAGAAAAATTAAAGAAAGGAAAACATAACGAAAAAAGAGAAAAGAAATGAGGAAAGGAAAGCAAGAAAGCCAGATATTTTAACATATAATAGAGAGACAGGTAGTAAGATAAACAACCATCATGTAATAGTCAGACTTCAAAGGGATCATCCAACACATGTTTCTTCAGAATAGTCAATCCCAAAAAGGATAAATGATGTAATAATAGCACTAAGGCCATAAAAATCTGTAAAAAAATTGGAATAATCTACAGCTAATGGCCGAACCCCTTTAAAAGGCATATATGCATTACCAATAATTACATACATTCTCGGTAGGTAAATACCCCAGCTCTCATTAGGGGCTGGTCCGCTCATAAATGGTAATGCATTTCGTCATCCGTATTATGACCCATCTCTATGCATCTAAGGCGACAAATCCACATAGCCTCTTTTCTACGGAGGGCAAGTTCTCTATTTGCACCCCGAGGGTTAAGAGGGATATGATCGATACCATGAAACCATATTTTATAATTTGCACTATGATGTTCTCTCATGTGGTATGTCATAGGATATTTCAAGTCATAATTTTTTTAGGGCTCTTACATGCTCCTGGATGCGCATTTTGAGCGGTCGCACCGTACTGCCTACATAAACCTTATTACAGTCGCAGCCTAGAGCATAAACAACATAGCTTGTTTTACAGTTTATAAACTGTTTTATATCATATTCTTTGGTTGTGTTATAATGGAATTTTTTGATTTTATTCTTTCCCAGTATACAGATGTTACAAGATGAACATGTATAAAATCTATTTGGTGTAGTGGGCATCCATGTTGGAGGGCTTTGATGTCTAGGGTAACTAGGGCACAATAGATTGCGGAGCGTTTTCCCTCTCCGAAATGCAACTCGTGGCGTTGCCGTAACATGTTCTCTCAAATTGGGTATCTCATACAGCAATCCCCAGTGTCGTTTGAGAATATTAAACAAGCTAGCACTATTGTTAGTGTATTGTGTGGTAAAAGCTAGAAATGGCCCTCCTTTCGCTTTGCGTTTTGCTCTTGTGTGCTTTTGTAATGTGCTAGCTCTTGTAACATTCATAATTCTAGAATTAGCCTTAGTCAGGATATCTTCAGCATATCCCCGTTGTCTAAATCTTTCTTTCACTTCACTGATGTTGTCCCTAAATAACTCATCTGTACTACAATTACGACGAACACCTACCATTTCTCCAAATGGTATGTTCTTGATGACTGATTTATGGTGTGAGCTGGTTGCATGTAATGTACTATTACATGATGTGCTTTTACGAAAGATAGTACTGTGTATCTTGTTGTTGTTAATGAAAAAAAGGATGTCCAAAAATTCAATATTGCTTTGGCTATGCCTAAGCGTAAAATGTACATTGTGGGGGTTGTTATTTAGGAAAGCATGGTAATCCATAAGTTGTGAAGGAGTGCCTCTCTGAAACATGCCCACATCACAGGGAGTGGAAAATGACTGACAAGATGGCTGACACTGGGTCCTGCTGTGGGGAGCACAAGGCCCTGCTCGTGGTTGTGTGCAAATCAGAAGCAGGAAACCACTGACTGACATCCTGAAAGACAACTTGCACGTCCTACAATGGAAGCACGTTTCATGATGGGAACGAGGACTGACAGCCCTGACCATACTTATCAGCATGGGGAGACACCCCCCCTGAACACAAACTCCACACAACTCACCGGGTACAATGCATTGACACACACCTCCTTGAAATATCAGCAAAAGATACCCCGTACTTGGTGCTGCTGTGTGAAGTACAGGGGCTCACTTTGGACTTGTAGCCAAACAAACACCAGGATTTCACAGTCAGCCATCTTGCCACTGCTGTCACACCCCCTCACAGGGAAGCAGAGTCAAGAGGGAGGAAGTATGGGCATGCTGGGAAGAGTATGATGGTACTCGCAGTCACAGACAATCTACACCCACCCACATGGCCCAGCAAGATCAAACTGAACCATACTCGCCTCACAGGGAGTGGGAAGGGACTGACGAGATGTCTGACACTGGGCTCTGTTGTGGGGAGCACAGGGCCATGCTGGGAAATGGCCAACAACAAACATCAGGACTTCACAGTCAGCCATCTTGCCATTGCTGTCACACCCCCTCACAGGGAAGCACAAGGCTATGCTGGGAAATGGCCAACAACAATATCAAACTCTGTCCGTGACAAGCGGGGGAAAAGTAGTGTACAGGCAGGCATCTGTTCGAAAAGTAGAAAAAGTCGTGTTTGTGAACCATCGATGCATGTAGAAACATAACTCACATTGTGTGTCTCTTCCAAACACAGGTGGTGCTGGGCATTCAGCACCAAATGATGAGGATACCCAGTCCCAGACTCTGGCGGACACTGAGCTCTCTGGTCTGACTCTCTCACTGTCCTCTTCGGATGACGACGACCAACCTGGCCCCTCCGGTGAGAGCCATCATGCAGCAGCATCAACATCTGCACCCCCTGTACCCACGCCTCCAGCATCTGGACACCGACAGGGCACCCCTGCCAACACGGACAGACCAAGGTCAGTCAACACCCACAGCACAGGGACACAGGACCCCCTGGAAGCTACAGCAAACACCACCAGCAACACCACCCAAGGGGTCACAGTGTCACCTGTGCGTCCCGCCGCTGGTCCTGCCCGTGTGGATAGGGGTGCTGGGAGGGGTGAGAGGCAGAGGGCGCGTCTTGCAGAGGGGTCTGGACTGCATGATGACCCCCACCTGGCACGCATCTTAGATGCGTACCAGGATAGCACCGGAGGATTTGGTCAGGTAGTGGGGATCCTCAAGGACATGCAACACGAGCAGGCCGCCCACCATGCCCACATGGAGGCCAGGTGGGATGCCATTATTGCGGTACATCGGGACATACTCCAATGCCTCCGCCAGATCAACACCAACCTGTCCACACCTCCCTGTGTGGCCACAACATCTGTCGCGACACCATCTGCCAGTGCCACAGGGCGGGAGGAGGACTCTGGCGGAGAGTCCCCTGCACCGCAGAGGCCTGCACCTGATCATCCCCCCACCGGAAGAGGAGGGGTCGTCCGAAGAAGGACATGTGAGAGGCAGATGTCCCAGCACATCCCCCAGGACCTCCAAACCTGTTCTGGACAATGTTCTTTGTGTGTAACCCGTTCACCTTGTCCAATCGCACACAACTCGCCCAAATGACATGGAGGGTTCATGTTGGGCCAATGTAGCAGATGACTGTGGACTTTACTCTGGACATTTCAGCTACCAGCACTTCCAACTCCAATGTGAACTTTGGATTCCCAAACCAATGTACAGCACCTATCATCCTGTGCACTTCCCACACACATGTTTGTAAATAAACTCACCAGTACACCATACTTGCCTCTGTTGTAATTCCAACTTGTCCTGTTCAGGGAGATGTCGATCTGCTACACAACACAGTGCATGCCAAATACTGCATCAATGTGACCAAAGTAAGGTGAGTCATGGTGATGTGACACATGTGAGGGAGACACACCACTATGGCAACACAAAACATACTCCCCATGTCCATGTTACTCATCACACACAATGATGTTGACCTGAAACACATTGGCATGCAGACACAACACCAACCCCAGTCAGTGGTAACAAGTCCACAGGTGAGGTAAGCAGATGTCACTCAGATGTGGGAAGACAGACAACGCACATAACAAAGCGTAGCACAGGTTCATTACACATCAGCAACACGTTTATTCCACAATAGTTGCATGGTAATTCTACGTAAGAGTGGACACACGCTCTCAATGTGTTGGAGAATGGAAGTCCAGGGATGTGTGGTACATCAGTGGATGGGAATTGTCAACTTCCCCACTGGTGTTGGCTTCTGGGTGTTAGGGGTCAGTGTTGACCACACAACAGGCAAAGTACCCTGGGAAGGACAGACAAGATACAGTCAAAAGCACAGAAGAACAGGAGAGGAATGCAATACACATGCACAAAACATGTTGCAAGACACCTACACAAACACTAGTTGACAGTACTACCCTATTGTAGAGTACACACCACCTGAATAAACACATCACAGCACGCATCCAGTCAAGTGGCACACAGACACACTCAGACAGCAACAGAGCTGGCACAACACATTCCAGGCTACCTCCATACATTGACATAACAACCCTGGAAACTCACATTCAGGTGAAGAAGTTGGTGATGAGCTGTGAGCGGACGTCACCATCATCTTCATCATCACTGGCATCTTGGCCCAGGCCGAGATCCTCCACAGGTGCCAGAGGTTGGTCATCATCATAGTCATCCTGGATGAGAGGCACCTCCTTCCGCACCGCCATGTTGTGTAGCATGCAGCAGACAAGGATTATTTTGCACACCTTTGCAGGCTCATATGGGAGGGCCCCTCCGGTCTTGTCCAGGTAGTGAAAGCGGCTTTTCAGGAGTCCGAATGTCCGCTCATTCACCCTCCTGCTCCGACCATGTGCCTGATTGTAGCACAGCTCGGCTGGTGTCACAGGGTTCCTGAGGGGTGTCAGCAACCACGGCATGTTGGGGTATCCGGAGTCACCTACAAACACAAAAATGAACAAGTAGCTGAGTTTTGTAGGAGTGCGGAATACAACATTGACAAACACACACAATGAGAAACAGTCAGTACACACCGACCAAGCCAGGCTTGCTGGGCTAGCATCTGTGACATCAGCGTTGCAATGCAACTACTCCTCATAATGTAGGCATCGTGCGCAGAACCAGGGAACCTTGCACACACATGTGTGATCGACATGTCAGCAAGACAGACCACCAGAGCATTGATCGATCGAATGGTAGTGCTTCCTGTTACGGTATGCCTGCTCATGTACATGTGGTGGTATCAGGGCCACATGTGTCTCATCAATAGATCCGATGACGTTCGGCATCCTCCCCAGTGTATAAAAGGCATCCTTTATCTCCGGGAGTTGAGCTGGGCTAGGGAACTTGATGTAAAGATGTAGGAAATGCAACATCCCCTCCAAGACATCGCGTAGCACCCGACTAAACAACGTTTGCGACATACCACCAGCAGTAGCCACAGTGTACTGGAAGGTACCAGTAGCAAAGAAGTGCAGGGCTGCCATCACCTTCACCTCTGGGGTCAGTGCTGTAGGTATGTCCGGCTAGGTAGCAGATGTGGCGCCAACTGCTCCGCCAACTCCGCAATCGGTGGCCTGGTGAAGCGGTAACGTCTGATGCAGTCGCGTTCCTGCATGGTTGCAAGGTCTGGGAACGGCCGATGGACAGCTGGTGCCCTGCAGTACAGAGATGCACAAAGGAAGATTGTCAGTTCATCCACCCATGTGGCCATGACCACGATCAATATCACATGCTAGATCATGACATTACACAATGTACTGAGGTGTGTGCTGTTGGGCATGGACACATATGTCACCTACAAGACCACCACCTCACATCTCAATTCCACATGTCCACATGAGTCCCATGTAGTGCAATGGCCAATCATCTGGCTGTGTCACCCAACCCATGTGCTGCTGCAACGTTACAAACACACACCACAGTGACAAGTGAGGCCTCATGTCTCCCAGGCATCACAGATCTTTGCCATGCAGAAGCCCAAGGTCCCTGTATTGCCACATCAACACAGCAGTGGACATGGCGTAGCACGTACACATCACAAGGCAAGCGTAAGTCCCACAGGTAGTGGCCACTGTTGTTCCTGCCGGTCCTACATGTACGTCTCTTAGACACACACCCCATCAAGGGTGATGCATATACCACATGGATGTGGAGACTGTCACCCATTGGGCACATTTGATCAGACACATCTGAGACACAACATGCGCACAGACTGTGGGTGCACATCAGTATTGTGGCTACAGGTCTCACTGTGACGTACATGCCATCACCCCCAGGCCTCAGGGTGTATGTGACCTGTCCTAAACATATCCAACCTGACACTGTGTCCGTGACTCATGCCCATTACGGTACAATTGCACATCACAGTGGTAATGTGCACAACACACAAAGGATTCTGCCCCCATGTACACATGCACAGCCTGGGCGTGGCTGCACAAAGTGCCAGCCAAAGAACCAGATGTGGCCCCCCCAAACCCCCAGGGAATGCAGCCTTACATGCCATGGGACACTGTGTGACCAATGCTGTAGTGTGGTAGGTGTGCACAGGTGTCCCTGGCCAGTATATGTGTGTTGCATCCGTATAATAGTCACACTAATGAGGTCCGACGCGGGTGACACTGCATACGCATTACACGGGTCATGTCCGAGCCGTGCGTACGCTTTGTCATTGAATGCAATGAGGTCCGACGCGGGTGACTATCATGCATACGCGTCGGACAGGCATGGTCTGAGACAGGCATGTGCTTTGGCAATTGAATCGTATGGAGACGGGTGCATGTGTATATTCAAAATACGCGTTGTACAGTCAGTTGAACGAGCCAGGCACACCCATTGGCTCCGGACTGTCATGGACACGGATGCGGATTCAAAACTTGTACGAGTTGTGCACTGGAAATTCAGTTGGATGCCTACAACAATGTTGCAATTTCAAGTGTTCCATGAAGGTGAAGATTTGAACGATGCGGAAGGCGTGTACGAGTCGTACTTTTAAATAGATTGGCCAGATTCATAGAATGCAACCGTGTTGGACCTATCACTTGGGACACATGGCACAGATTCTGCCTCTGCAGCACAGATATAGGCTGGCTGGCCCCAGGGAGCTCACTTGCCTACACTACATGCTACTGGACCACATCCCTGCTACCACTGCTGCTGTCTCTGCATCCTCTGGCTCCTGCAATGGCACGTACTCTGGAGAGGGCCTCCGCCTTCACTGAGGAGGAGAACCAGGACCTGCTGGACGGGCTCCTTCCACAGTACAGCAAGCTCTATGGGAAACCAGGGGAGCAGGTGAGTGTGCAGTCCACTGCCTCAGTGGCGTAACGAAACTTTAGGGGGCCTCCCTGCAAAGTACATGGAGTGGGGCCCCCCACACTCCGGACCCAGTAAGGAGCTCTCGGGCCAGTGGCTTGTCACCATGCACAGCAGGGCAGAAGTGGGACCCCGAAGCAAGTGCTCAATCAGTGACGGCTGAGGTGATGATCACAACACAAAAAAACAGAGCAGCACAACTACTACTAGAGGTGGGCGAGCAACTTGAAGCTCAAGCCATATGCATGGCTCTGGCTCAGCTTGAGGTCTTCCTGGTAGCATAAGCCTAAATCGAGCTGAGTTTTCATGTTTCTGCCTTCCGTGTTCGCTATATCCTCTTGCACACAGAGTTAAAGCCAAAGCATTAATATTTCAGGTAAAATGGAGCAACAGACACCGATTTAGTCGCTGATTTGTACAAAGTGAAACTAGAAAACATGGATTAATCTTAGCTTCCCCACTTAACCAAATTGTGTGGTCTTTGTCAAATATGAAATTTCCCCGATTTCTTGCCGCATACGAAAGCACCTTCAAATACACGAGTTCAGAATACCAGCAGTAGTAAAAATAATTGTGTTAAATTTAATAGATAATAATGTTGAATTTATCTGTAAGAATCTGGGCGGCATACAGGGTGTACATAACTGACTTGCCTTTTAGTTCCTTAATTACTTTGTCACCAGGGTTGTGCAGGAACGATCCTAGGTTTGTGCTTTAAAAATATCTCTTTTAATAAGTACCTTATCAGTGCATTGACATAATGTAATGCTAAAGCACCGCACGTTACAGAAATACACTTTTAAGAACTCTGAAAAGACTTTGTCATGTTTTACGTGAGGTTTATGGCATGATTTACATGGAAACATTTCGAGGGCTTGGCTCGTATATGAGGTCTTAGGGCCAAGCCAGACCCTTGACTTGGCTCACTCCCTTAATTTGTTGGCTCGCCCACCTCTAAATGCCACCCCACACAGTGCACACAAGGGATTATCTAGAGCTTTTCCCAAGTGACACCATGGATGGCTTCATCTGGCAAGGGGGCTGTGCCAATTTAACGATGCACAGAGAGAGTAAAAGAACAGCGTTCAAATGACCTTGATGACATGCGCCAATAGGTATAACTTAAGGTAATGCAGAAAATATTCTCAAATGGATTAGGAGGGAGGAAATAGGGCCTGCAAAGACAAAAAGTAAAATGTGTTCCATCACTTACCCACCAGTGTCCATCTCATTCCACCATACAAAATTGACCAAGGAACTGTTTCACCTTCGTATGACCAGGTGGCCGCATTTCCATCTCCCGTCAAGCTAAGCAACGGCATTCTATTCTCTACTCCTGCCTGCATCACCATCTGTCACCATATGAGCACAGAGGCCGTTGTCTGTCTTTTATCTCCACAATTACTGATGTAGTGGAAATGAAAGACGGACTTTGGTTTCTCTGTCTGGGACTCATGCCTGCACTGCCTTGACGCCCGGGCTGGAAAGTGACTGGGCTGCTGATTTTGTTACTGGCCCTTGGAGCCGATTTTGCAACAATGCAAAATAGGCCTACAGAAACGAAACCGGTCTCCACCCTCGTAGCCTCCCAGGACCTGTCCAGCCATGGTGCACAGTGCCGGAAGGGGCCCCCTGGTGCTTGGGGGCTGCGGGGTTTATTGTTACGCCCCTGCTATGGAGCTGTGTCCCGTGATGAGCCGAGAGTGTAGAAGCTCTTTGTAGCCAGGCTCACGAGTCATCTTCAGAAACATCTTCAAACCCCACCAGCTCCCTGGACAGGACGTTTTGCAACTACAAAGAGAGAGGCAATAAAACCACAATAAACTCTTTGGCACCCATTCATTTGATGAGCAGGAAAGTGGGCCATGGAAGCATAAGGGATATGTCAGGATGGCTGAGCGGTCTAAGGCGCTGCGTTCATGTCGCAGTCTCCTCTGGAGGCGTGGGTTTGAATCCCACTTCTGACAGGTGTTTTGTGACATGTATTTTTGGACTTGAATTCAGTGGGTTTTTTTCCCAAGCAACTGTATCTCAGGCAATGTCAACATTTATATATATCGAAATAAGGAGAGGGGAGAGGAGGATATGGCTAGGTTCGTCCTCCTAAGTACTAATAACGCAAAAAAAATCCGACTTTAGGGATCAGAGAACCTAGCTAGATGGGAAGGGAGGGGTCTACTTAGTGAGTAAGACGCACCTCAAATAGAGAAAAGAAAAAACTTTTCTTGAGTCCCCTCAATCACCAAAGGTTTCCCCTAGGTGAGATGCTTCATCATTGGGGCCATCAAAAGCATCTACTGCTTGGGGCGTGCTGCGACTTGCGACAGTTACGTAGGAGCACTATTTAGTGAAGACTATGTGGTCATCAATAAAGCAAAGAAGAGAGCAAAAAATAACAACAGAGATGCCCTCCTAGAAACTTACGTTAAACGCATTTATTTTTCCTTTTTACTTTATCACCTTATTGTAGGTCTTTGCACGGAGTGGTACACATGGGGCTGGTCCCCATGCGGTCCTGAATAAATGGTTTAGGGGATAACCTCGAAACATGTTGGCTTTCAATATTAGGGACTATTAGCACATTATTACCTAATTCCTCCCTTTTATTAACCCCCCTTTTTATCCTTTACCAACTACGCTCACTAGCTAGGTAATTTTTAATTAAAACCACACCACTCCCCTCTCACTGCACTACACATAGTCTTCACTAAATAGTGCTCTTACGTAACTGTCGCAAGCCGCAGCACGCCCCAAGCAGTAGATGCTTGGGATGGCCCCAATGATGAAGCATGTCATCTAGGGGAAACCTTTGGTGGGTGAGGGGACTCAAGAAAAGTATTTTCTTTTCTCTATTTGAGGTGCGTCTTACTCACTAAGTAGACCCCTCCCTTCCCATCTAGCTAGGTTCTCTGATCCCTGATGTCGGATCTTTTTTTGCGTAAACATTTATATATAAGCATAACGTACTTCTTTAAATTGCGGCTCAGCTCTATTGTCCGTTTTTTTCTACTAATTGTCAGCAGGGGGCTCTTGAAACTGCAAATCGAAGAATCTTCATCAAATCGCGCAAGAGGGACTGCAATAAAGGGCTTCACTCTCTATATCAAGCATAGCTATCTGTAGTGCAGCAGGTGCAGTAGCACCAGGGTCCACTGCGTCCCAATTATAGCTGTGCTTTTTATTTCCATGTTGACGGGATCGGGCGGGGGTTTGGGCATTGGGAGGTGGAGGGGCGGTGGAGGGCTCATTCATTGTATCATGAAGCCCTCTGCCTCGTATTGTAAAAGGCTGCCTCCACTTTCTGCCCTTTTGAATCAAATATGATGAAAAAAGCTCTAAAAAGTTCTAGAATGTGTCTGCGGTATTCCCTCCTTTCACCCCATAGCTCACGCCTCGGCCTCATCAGGAGTATCTGAGGGTGATTCACAGCAAAGGAAGCAATATCAGAGAGACCCACCGGAGTCATTTTTATCACTCCGCAGGTGGGACTCAGTCTGGGTTTAGAGTTTATAGCTCTCTGATCTCGGCTGTGCAGCCTTCAGGGTGCTGGAATCAGGAAGCGTCCGTCAGCCCCACCCCCAGCATGCACCTGCCACCCTGCTGACTCGGAGCCGAGTTGTCTGCGAAAGTGAGCAGTGTACTTACTAATCATAGCGAAAAATTAGCTGCTTCATAAAAAGTTAGAATAAAATAATTTTTGTTGCGAGGGAATGGGCTGAGTAAGTGCTCTGCTGCAGTAGGATAGGAGCAGACAAAGATCACAAAGGGACACTGAAAAGGAGCTATAAGTCACACTAAGTTTCGCTCTCTCTTTCTTTCTCCCTCTCACCTGTGCCTTTTAAGTGCCTGCTTTTTCTCGTTTGCCATTCTTCTTCCCTGCGTTGTCTTCCCCCTCTCTCACCCTGGGCTCTGCATGTGTTTCCTTCCTCACTGGCTTAAAGAGACATGGAGGCGCGTTTACCCAGGGGCCCCCTCTGCCAACATTGTTTCATTTTGCACGTTTTTTATGTTTCACTGTGCTGTGATATCCCATCCCGTACAGCAGACTTCAGCCAGGCAGCAGCTGCAGTATTTTTTCCCAAAGCCTTTGCGAGAAGGCTTTGGAAGTGGATGGGGGCCCCCTCCAGAGTAAAGGTACCTGGGCCCCCCCCCCCGCACTGCGGGGGCTGCGGGGGCCTGTGTTACGCCCCTGCACTGCCTTCCTAATTATGCATGTTGTCCGACTAGCAGTACTAGCAGTGTGTACACCAGTGGCAAGCATTCTCACTGACTTCTTTCATCCCCCAAAGTGTGTAGGTATATGTAATGAATAGTTTTCCTGCTACTAAAGTGCATTATTGCAAGCTTAAACTATCCAGGCATTGTTAACATGTCAGACATGCAGGTGATTTTTCCTTCCCCATGGTTGCACTACCTGTGTAATTCATTTCCCTTTGTGATGATGACATGTATATCCAAATGTGTGCTGCACAAATCTGGGGCATGTGTGTTAATGTACTTTTCACTTTGTCATCCTCAGAGGTTGATGCCCACCAGAAGCAGGAGATCTGGCTGACCATCGCCCGGGCTGTTCGTTCTGTGGGGGTCTACAAGCGCCGGATCCGCAACTGCCAGAAGAGTTGGCAGGACCTTCGGGGCTGGACCCGGAGGATAGCTAGAGTCCAGCTGAAGCTGTCACCTCCACACAGGAGGGGCGGACACCGGGCCCTGACTCCCCACATGCTCCGTATCCTGGCAGTGGTCTTCCCGGACCTGGATAGGCAGCTGAAGGCCTGACAGCAGCAGGAAGGGGGTAAGTCCATGCCTGATCTGTGTACTATGTCTGACATGCTAATAGCAGTCTTTTGGCCTGGTCACACTTCTACATTATGTAGGTCTTGTAGTCCAATACTCAGGTCCCTCAATTGTGTGAAGCACCCTCCTCATCTGTTCCACAGGCGTGGCCCCTACAGTCTGTTGCTTGTGTCACTGGGGCACTGTGTCCCTGCAGTCAGCTATGCTTCAGCTACCGGTCAGCATCTGTTCCCGTGACTCTGTTGTGTGTTTCATGGGTGGGTAAATTGTTTACACAATGCCTGAGATCTGACAAGTGATCTGTGTGTGCCCTTGAGATGTGTACCAATTGCTGGTCTGACTCGCAACATGTGGCTGGGGTATTCCAAACAAACCCATGCAGCAAGGGACTCCAATTTTTGGGCCTCAGGAGTATGTATATCAAGTGTGTCACACTTGCTTAGCCACCTGACTACTGTCCAGGGCCAAACACTGTTTCACGTAGACCTGGCCAGTCATGTCTCCTCAAGGGCATTTAGAAACACTCTGTAATCCCACTCATGTGTATGAAATTGCAGGTTGTGCTTAGTGACATGTGCCCCCAGGTGTCTGCCTCTGTGTCATTAGGGTGTGGCTTGTTATTACGTACAACTGGGGTGTCCATGATTCAGAGGGTCAGCATGACATCTGCGATGTGACTGTGGGAGACAAGACCTGTGTGACATATAGGTGTGTGATCATCTGACAGCGCACAATGGTGTATGCAACTGTGCCCTTCATGCAGCTGGGTTACATGCATGGCAGACTGTGATGTGTTAATGTACAGGGATTTGTGTTTGCAGAGACTCATATGTATGATTTGTATGATGTGGGGTCTTCTCGGTCCTGGATATGTTGCTTGCATGGGATGGGCAAGTGCGCCGGTCATCTGCAGAGTTTGCTTTACCCCTGAGCTAGAATTGTGAGTCAGTGCATATTGTTGTTGTCTGGATGCCCTGCCCCTGTGACAGGAGACAGTGTTGACTGACTTTCAGGGCATCCCAGTGCCATGGCATTTAACTTGCTATGAGTGATCCTGCATTGTGTTCAAGTGTGCACCATGCACCCCATTGTGGCATTGCCCATCAGGACATGAGTACATCATAGTGTGTGTTGCTGGCATGCATCACAAGCATGTGAAATGAGTCTCTGCCCATCCCTTCATCCAGACAACTGTACTGAGTCAGTAGCAAGAGATGTGCTGTGTGTATAGTGACATACTCCTACATGTTCACTTGCATGTACAACTAATGTGTGGGTGGTGCATGTTGGCACATTGGGGTGTTAGCATCCAACATGCAACAGACATATGTGTGAAAGTCAAGGAGGGATATATGTGCCATGGTTGATGTTGAGAATGACAATTGTCTTATCCTAAACAGTGTTGGCACTTTGAGCTGTGTTCAGCTGATGATGCCAGGGCTTTCCCTGTGATGTGATGTACTCACTGTGGTGTGTGTAGTCGGTGCAGGTGACTGTGGTTGTTCTCTTACTTCCTATTCCTATCCAGATACATCCACGGCCACAGGAGGGGACAGCTCCACTGACCAGGAGGAGCCACAGAGCCTTACAGGGACAGAAGGAGAGGAGTCGGGTGGACCCAGTGGCACGGAGGGCGAGTGGAGCCACACAGAGGAGTCGTCAACACCATCCACCCAGCTGAGAGCCACAGCAGCTATGACGATGACTCCCTTGTGGAGGCGGGTGTCAGCAGCCACCAAACCCCAGCTAGTGAGGCTGTCCCCGCCACCACCACCACCACCACCCCCCTCCCATCGGCTCCCATCCCAGAGGTCCCTGTGGGCTCCCATGTTCGTGAGCATGTCTCCTTTGTGCCAGGCACTGCACCCCCTGCCCCTGTGTCCCCTGCTGCCCTGAGTGAGGAGTCTGTGGACTTACTTAGACAAATCCATGTAGGGCAGACGTCGATGCTGAAGGTCCTCCATGCACACACAGGTCTGTTGACACAACTGGTGTCATTCATGGAGGGCATTTCCTCTGGCATGTCTGCCCTACAGAGGACCAATCAGTCCATGGCCTCCTCCCTGATGGCAGCAGTGTCCCTCCTCCAACAGTCCCGCACCCCTCCTACCCCTGCACCACCCACGATTCCTAGCACCCTACCTGTCCCAAGCACAGAAACACCCAAACCAAGGTGTAGACGTGCACACAAGCAAGCGCAGGGGACTGATACCACACTCACAGGGGCTGGTTTGCAGACACACACAGTCATACACAACCACTCCCCAGTACTCTGAGACTTCTCCCTCCCAGCCCCCTTCCCTTACATCACCTGCAACCCCATCTCCCCAGAAGCTCATCCTCTGTGACCTTGGCCTCTTCCCCCAGGCGCAGTCAGACAGAGACCCCCACCCGCAAGTCCCCCCGGTGCCAGAAGAGCAAGACCCCCCCCACCACCACGCAGCTCCAAGGCAAAGTCTCCATCCTCCATCCCCCTGGCCACCACTCCAGAGGCTCCCCCGCCACTCCCTGCCCCGGGTTTCCCCACCCACAGATACACCATCCCCAAAATGCTAAGGCCATCCCCCCCTAGCACTTGCTCCTCCATACCTGGTCAGACGGTTAGTGCCACTGATGTGGGGACCGTGTCCCCCCCTGCCCTGCCGACCTCACCTGCTCCCCATTCCACTCCCATGGATGTAGGCACTGCATTGGAGTCCACGACCACCCCGTCAGACTTGGGCACTGCAGTGGTGAGCCAATCCACTCCATCTGACCTGCCCTCTGGAATTGTGCCGGCACCCACCCCATCTGACTTGTGCCCCACAGTTGGGTGAAGCACCCACCACTTCAGTCAGCTCCACTGCAGTTGCAAGTGTCTCGTCTGCATCCACCACTTCTTCACTGCCTCCTTCTGCTGCGCCCTGATCCTGTCCCTGCAGTGCCTGACCTGCCCCATGTATGCCCCTCCGAGGGGATGACCCCGGTCCTTAGCAGTGCAGGCAAGCAAGGTGCGACAGTTGTCACTCTACTTCACTCCTTGGCATTTGGACATGGACTGGCCATTGGCCTTCTGTTTGAACAGACGTTTAACTTTTAATATGCTGAATAACGCTTTTTTCTTTATCCCTGTGAACTAGATTTAGCTGTACATTATGTTGATGATGTTTAACATGCCCTTGCACCTGTGATGCTTTGTTTACAATATTGAATACCGATGTGTTGCTGTGAGGTACTCCCTGTGGTCCATGAGATATGTATCCTATTCTGGTGGGTATCCATATCATCCTTTGCAGCTACCTGGGTGTGTCAGAATCAACTATTTGTGGGCATTTCATTTACATGGTCACATCTCTGGCTTGCACCCCTGCACATATGATGTGCTTCCCATTGTCCAATTTGTCACTTTCACAGACTTTGTGCTCATCAACACTGGACCTACAGGTGTGGGCATCATTGGTATAGGAGCAACTAGGTCCTATGTGCAACTTGCTGTACATATGTTTTGAGTATGTGCAGATGACTTAGGGGAGACTCCCGTACCCAGGCTGTTGTGACCAGAGCCTTCATTGTGTGGTAACTGATGGCTGACTGACCAATTGTTCTGCAGACATGAGTGAGACTTGCAGTGAATATGTTTGGCACAGCTGGGCTTCCACAGGCGGTGGGTCCCCTCAAGTAAGTGTGTTGTCCAGTGGCATGGCCTGGACCCATGGTGTGTGTTGTATGAGCATGTGTGTATGTCCACATCCCTGTTCATACACAGACAGTGTTCCCTTGATATGTTCCTGTTGTTGATGCTTGTTGAGTGGTACTGGGTTCCTCCCACTACTTTTCCAATGGGCTACCAGATGTGTGGGTGCATGACACACTACTATTGATTGGTGTATCATCATTGGGATTTGTCAGTTCTGAGTGGTGATGAAGTTGTCAAACACAGATGGGACACAGTCAGGGTTCCTCAAGGCACCTGTTTATTTGCTAAATCATGTAGTTGTCCCTAGGTGGTACCTTTCAGTGAGTATGTGTGTGTGACTGCTCCCACTTGTCGGGTTCATGGCTGCGATGCTGGCAGGTGTCCGCATGTGTGCCTTGTGGTTCCTCCTTGGCTTCTGCATTGTCCTGGGACTGTGGCAGGGATTCTGAAGGTTACGTGCGCTTTGAGGTCATGGCCATGTACTGCATACTGTGCAGTATGTCTGTCATTCCCCAGGGTTGTAAACTGTCCTTGTGTGATGTGTCTGTGCACCTTAGTTCCTCCCAACATTCCTGTGTTTGTCATGGGTGCATGTGTAATGTCACCTGTCCATGTGGGCTTCACAGGTACACATTGTTGCAGTTCAGGGTGTGTGGTGTTGAGGGTGAACTGATGTGAATGTTTGCATGGATGGTCCCCTGGCTCCCGTTTGTCCATTGATGAGGGGCCATGCTGAGTGATTTGTGTATATGTGATGTACGTTTGTGGCACAGGACACATGTCTGGGTTTCCCAGTTTGTACGACATCTGCCTTTGTCATCACAGTGGAGGTGTCATGCATGCTTGTGTCACCCCAATGTCTGGTCCCTGGAGGTAGTGCTGTTGTGTGTCAGTCTCTTGCTGTGTTAGTTGGTTTACATTCCAGCTTGTGTCACATGTGTCTGTTGTGCTCCCTCTCATCTCCCAGTGCCTGATTGCCCACTGAGGGTGTCCCAATGATGGTTTACTTTTGTATGACACTGTGTCCACATCTGTGTCACTGTGGTTCTGCCCCCTCATGTGTTGTGTAGTTGCCTGGGGATACTGTGACACACACACACATGCTGTGTCAGACGTGCAGTGTGAGTTTGACTGTTAGGGTTTGTGCATCTGCACCAGTGCATTGGTATTGCTGTTGTGGGCCTTTGTCTGGATGCTGTTTCTGTGATTTTGCCTGCTGTCCCTGTGAGTCATATCACATCATTGTGCACATTCATCCTGGTTGTTAGGTGCTATTGCTGGCATGAAATGTGAGTTTGTGAGCTGACACCTACAGTCTACACGTGTTGTTTTGATTGGTGTCTATTTTCGAGATGTCCTTGCTTGGTGATGGTCACTTCTGCTCTTGTGTTATTGTACACTGTATGCATTGTCAGCCCCCATGTGTGGTGCTTGTCTGCACATGGCCGAGAGTGTGTTATGTTTTCCCAGCACTGTTAGCCTCACCACATCTCTGTGGGAAGGGGATACAACCACTAGTTTGCCCCAGAAGTGTTTAATGTGTTGGGAGCAGGGATCATACATGTTGTTTGTTATTTGCAGCTTTGACCATGATGACACTTACCTTTTGGTCACTGTGATGAGGGGGGGTTTAGGCCCCATCACCACAATGCTCAACATCTGCTGCATTTTGGAAGCCTACACTTAACTTCTGTTCTACACAGTGAGGGGGTGTTCTTTTTACATTGCCACAGTGCTATGGTGATGCTTGCCTTGTGTATGTCACACTCATGTGTTGGTCACACATGCGCTGTTACTTACATTGTATGTTCGTAGTCATAATCACTGTTGTGGGCATTTGTCACAGACTACACTCTGTTGACATGATGTTAGGGGGAATGTATTTTGCTGACATACCTGATGTTGGAGTATGCTGGATGTGTTGTGCATCACCCATCCTATGGCTAGGGGTGGCAGTAGTGATGGGCAACATACCCCCTGTGGGTGGGGGTGGCAGTAGGGATGGGCAACATAAGCCCTATGGGTGTGGGTGGCAGGGGTGATGGGCAACATAAGCCCTATGGCTGGGGGTGGCAGTAGTGATGGGCAACATACCCCCTATGGGTGGGGGTGGCAGTAGTGATGGGCAACATAAGCCCTTTGGCTGGGGGTGGCAGTAGTGATGGGTAACAGGTCCCCTATGGGTGTGGGTGGCAGGGGTGATGGGCAACATAAGCCCTATGGCTGGGGGGGGCAGTAGTGATGGGCAACAGGTCTCCTATGGGTGTGGGTGGCAGGGGTGATGGGCAACATAAGCCCTATGGATGGGGGTGGCAGAAGTGATGGGCAACAGGTCCCCTATGGCTGGGTGTGGCAGGGGTGATGGGCTACATAAGCCCTATGGCTGGGGGTGGCAGGGGTGATGGGCAACATAGTCCCTATGGCTGGGGGTGGCAGTAGTGATGAGCAACAGGTCCCCTATGGGTGTGGGTGGCAGGGGTGATGGGCAACATAAGCCCTATGGCTGGGGGTGGCAGTAGTGATGGGCAACATAAGTCCTATGGCTGGGGGTGGCAGTAGTGATGGGCAACAGGTCCCCTATGGCTGGGGGTGGCAGTAGTGATGGGAAACATAAGCCCTATGGGTGGGGGTGTTAGTGGTGCTGGCCATGCAACCCCTATGGTGGCCTGTTGTTTGTGGCCAGGATGTGGATCCCCTGTGTGTGTGTGTGCCATTTTGTGGGTACGTGTCGTTTGTTTATGTGGTAGTTGTCTGACTTACCGCCTGCGCCATCGGCGTCGGTTCCTGAGCCGGTCATAGATGTAGAGTACTGGTATGACCTGCGCAATGGGATTCACGATGTGTTCGTGTCGTACACTCTGCTTGTTCCTCCGTCTCGTACCTGATGCAAGCTGGTCCGTCTCGTAGCCGTGTATTGAGTTGTGGCGCGAATCGTAGCTGATATGCTTGTTCTCCGGATGCTGTGACGTTCCGTACGTGGCGACCCGTCCGGCGCGTAGGAAGTACGCATTGTACTTGTCATGCCGGAAACTGCTATGGATACTGCTTCCGGGTGACTCGGTTCAGCGTTAGGAGTTACGGCTCGGACGGAGAATGGAGCTTCAATCACAGCCTACGTGTCGGTCGGGTTTTTGGCAGTTATGGGCATCATACTTACTCTACAGGACGGACCGGCTCCGGGTACGTCTCGGTCGCACAGTAAGGCTACGGGCAGCTGTCCGACCGGCTATCGGAATCGGCCACATAATGTAAAAATCAATTAAACATATATATCTATAAAATATAATATATATACTTAATCATATCTTTAAATAATTCTTTTAATAACTTGTAAATTGTTTTAAAACATATTAAAAACTATAAATACATATATATACACATACACGAATAACATAAATTAAAAGTACAAAATATATATATAACTAACTAAATTATTACAATATTTTTAATCTTTTTAAAATACATTTTACACTACATTAACTAAAACAGAATAGAAAATATTGGATAGTGGAGGGGATAAAATTACTATTCCCACTCCAGAGAGTGCAACAGTTAGGAAAGTGTTGGATAGCGAAGGGGTCAAAATTACTATTCCCACTCCAGAGAGTGTAACAGTAGGGAAAGTGTTGGATAGCGTACGGGTAAAAATAACTATTCTCACTCCAGTGAGTGCAACAGTAGGGAACGTTTTGGATAGCGGAGGAGTACAAATTACTATTCCCACTCCAGAGAGAGCAAGGGTAGGGAAAGAGTTAGATAGCGTAGAGGTGAAATGTATTATTGCCACTCCAAAGAGTGCAACATTAGGTAAAGTGTTGGATAGGGTAGGGGTAAAACTTACTATTCCCACTCCAGTGAGTGCAACAGTAGGGAAAGTGTTGGATTGCGTAGGGGTAAATATTACTATTCCCACTCCAGTTAGTGCAACAGTAGGGAAAGTGTTGTTCAGCGAAGGGGTAAAAATTACTATTCCCACTCCAGTGAGTGCAACAGTAGAGAAAGTGTTGGAGAGTGGAGAAGTAAAAATTACTATTCCCACTTCAGTAAGTGCAACAGTAGGGAAAGTGTTGGATTGTAGAGGAGTAACAATCAATATTCTCACTTTTTGCACCAAAATAAAACTATTTAAAAAAACAAAATAAATTAAAAAATATATAAATATGTTAAAAATTCAAATACAAATATATTTAATATACAACATTAAAAATATATATTATAATGTTAAATACATATAACAAATACCTACAAATATTATAATAAATAAAATAAAAATTAATTTCCAAACAAATAAATATTTTAATTAAAAATTATTTAGAAAAAAACATTAATTATTACATAAATTAACTTTTTTTTTTATTTCCTACCCTATAACACCTCACAATTCACAACCCACATTTAAATTTTAAGAAATGTACTTCCTCAACTAACATAATTAATTACCAATTAAATAATAATTAATTTAAAAAACAAATTAAAACTCATAAAAATCATTTAATTTCCCACACTTAACCCCTTTAATCCCCACAACCCACAACTAAAATTAAACTGTAAAAAAAGTAATTACACAATTAAAACTTTTCAATTAAAAAATTAATAGTATACAACAACTCATTATAAAGTAAGTAAAATTAATTTACTCCCCACATTTTACCCCTATACCAGTAAATCCCACACATAAAAAATATAAACAAATACCCTAAGTAAATATAAATTAATAAACATCAATTGTCAACTAATTTTTAATTAATTAAACAAAAATTACTTCCCACTCATTTCCTCTATAAACCCCACAATCCACACCTAAAATTATTTACACAAATTTCATATTTAATTTCCAATTAATTATATATTAACAACTAATTATTAATTAAACACAAATTACTTCCCACTCATTTCCTCTATAAACCCCACAATCCACACCTAAAATTATTTACACAAATTCCATATTTAATCTCCAATTAATTAATTATTAACTAATAAATAAACACAAATTACTTCCTGACCTTTACCCTTATAAACCCCACAACCTGCACCTAAAATTAATAAAACAATGGTAATATCTAGAATGCTATGATGTAGCTATGATGTAAAAGAACTGCATCAGAGTTCTAAATGTAACCAGTATCAGACTGTGTGCTGAAGGTTGTTGCAGCTATATTTGTAACTTCAATAAAGTTACTTCAAACTTATATTGGACTCATCTATCCTGATTACTACAAAATTCCCATAATCGACGAGATCGGATCCAAACCGGGAAACGGACGCTCCCGAGCCCCGCGAGGATGCCAGCAACGTTGTTAGCGTGGTTGCTAAGCAACACTCAACCTCGCTGGAAAGTCAGGCGGAGAAACTGCTCGCTCAGCCTCGAGTGGAAACAGAGCTGACCGGCGAGCACAATCAAAAGAGTCAGGTGAGCTTGAAGGGTTCAACAAAGAAGGGCGAGAGGGGAGCAGAGACAGAGGAACATACTGATCACGCAAGGGGCACTGACAACACTGAGATGTTGGACGCTTTGCTGCAGTTAGAAGCAGGGTTGTCTGCCTCTAATCTCTCACTGCCTCATGAAAGAAAGGGGGCGAGTTCCGCTCAAAATCAACACCCCACAGTCACCCATCCTAAGTGCCTTGATAATAGGGGGCCAGGCTCACCAGAGGGGGATCGTTTTTTTTCATTGAACGAAGACTCTGAGTCGACGGAATTCAGTGATGGCAGTTTATCTGGAGGCTCGGACACTGAATCTTCTATGGCAGAAGGGGAGTCTACACAGAAAAAACGGGTTAAGCTAAGGCAGCAGAAATCCCCATCAAGTACGAACAAAAATCTTTTATGGGATTACTCAGCCACTCCAAGTTTGGAAGATACCCAGGGTGCAGGCGCAGAAGCAATACAGCAGACACCATTAGATCTGATACTCAGTACCCTGAAACAAATGCAGGAGGAGGCAAGGGTGGTGAGTCGAAGGACCAGGCAAGACAACAAAAAGATACAATCTTCCCTTAAAAAAATGAATAAATTGTATGAAGAAGTAGCGGATAGAGTAGCGCTGGTGGAAGAAAGGACTGGGAAGCTAGAAGACGACATGGCTGATTGGCGGTCAGCTAAAACCACGCAAGAGAAAGTGGTGGAAGACTTGCAGTGGAAGCTGGAGGACTTTGAAAACCGCCAACGACGGAATAATGTTAGACTTTTGGGACTGGCGGAAGGGTTGGAAGGGCAAGACCCGAGAGGGTTTGTAATCAAGTTGTTGAGAGGGGCTTTTCCTGAGGCTCAGTGGCAATGGGAGCTAGAAGTGCAGCGTGCTCATAGATTCCCTTTTACACAAAGGAAGAAAGGGCCTGATGGGCAAGGGAGCTTGCCCAGGGCTATGTTAGTGTATGTAGGGAACTATTTGTTGAGGCAGGAGATAATTGATGGGGCCCGGCCGGACTCCAAGAGATCTTTTAATGGGGCTACATTCTTTGCTCGACCCGACTTCTGCCATGTGACAGTGGAGAGGAGATGGAAGCTAAGACAGCTAATTGCTCCATTTCAAAAACTAGGCTCAGAAGCTTACCTCTTATTCCCTGCTAGATTGAAAGTAATCACAAAGGGTCATACAAGGATCTTTTTTTCAGAAATTAAGGCTAACCAATTTCTAGAGGAGTTAAAAAGCTAGGATGGGGGGTGAGAGAGAGGGCGGGTTAATTGATAAAACGCTAGGAATTTGGCAAATTGGGATCTTTTATTTCTTTTTTGTTGTTTGGAGAGGGAGGCGACAACTGCAGCTCAAAAGCAGTCACACATAGGTCATAGCTGACCTATTTGCCTGTACAAGGGGAGGGGGGGGTAGGGAGGGCAGACTGGGTGGGGTTTGGGGAGGGTGGGGTGGGTTAGGGGGGAACTGGGGGGGGGTGAAAATAAGCACGAATGTGGTTTTTATAAATCAGTTCAGAACAGTATAATAAATAAGCACAGCAAACTCATAGAATCTATTGAATTGTTCACAACTCTTTTCCTTTTTTTGCTATTTTTTCTTAGTTGGTTACATGTTTTAAGACATGGCTTGTAGAATCGCTACAATGAACGTCTGTGGGCTTAATGACCCCAATAAGAGGGTTAGAGTTGCAGCCCTGCTAAAGTCACTCCGTTTAGACTTTGTTTGCCTCCAGGAAACGCATATAGAAGGCTCGCGGGTTTATCTATTGGAGCAACTGGGCTTATCACTATTGGCTCACTCTAACCAAAGTACAAGAACGAGAGGGGTTGCAATACTTGGGAGAAAAGGGGGGGGCACTGTCAGAAGGAAACAGGAAGATCAGTGGGGTCGCTGGGTTATAACGGAAATAACCTTCAAGGGAACAAACTTTACGTTAGTTAGTATATATGGCTCAACAGAGGATGATCCTGATATTTTTCAATATCTGGATATAGAGCTGGCACAGTGGCCAGAGCCAATTGTCTGCTGTGGTGACTTTAATATTCATGATTACTCTAGTTCATTTCTGAAACTAGGCGGGCAGTATAATGGTAGGAAGAAGAAGACATACAGGGCTCTTTCAGATATGGTTTACCATAATTCTCTGGAAGATCCATGGATTGAGCTACATCCACACCTAGATGGTAGTACATTCTATTCAGCTCCCCATAAAGTCTTGGTTAGGCTTGATTATTTTCTAATTTCGAGATCCATGATACAAGGCTCGCGGATTGATAAATACCCCCGTGCTCTTTCAGACCACAATCCCCTGGTTTTAACAGTGAGTATAGGGACTATGCAAAAAAAAGTCACCCAATGGTCTTTTGAAAGGAAATTATTAAAAGACGAGGTATATCGGGAGTTTATGGATACTTGGATCAGGAGCTTTTGGGATGTGAATCGAGGAACAGCACCTCCAGGGGTCGTATGGGATGCGTTTAAGGCTGGGGTTAGGGGCGAGACCTTGAGTTATGTCTTAGCAAGAAATAAAAAGGAGAGACATAAGACCGAAGAAGCCTTAAACAGATTGCTTAAGGAGGAAGAACTGATGGCCCTTGATATACAGAATCACCATCCAATAGAGCAGCATTTGTTAAAAATTTCTATACTCCGTGCTGAAATTACAGAATCTATTGCCAGGAAAGCTGCTGAGGATTTCCTTACTAGGAAAGAAAATGCTTATGAACTAAGTGAAAGGGTGGGCCATATCTTAGCTGTCCGGGCTAGGCAGAAACTAGCTACTACAGAGATCAAGGAGATCACTAACAGCCAAGGTGTCATTTTAACGGAACCCGATAAAGTGAGGGAGGTTTTTAGGCAATTCTACCTGGATCTTTATACCGCTGACCCAGGAGATTGGTCAAATGAGATAGAGGCTTATCTAGATGGCACTCCTCCTCCCGTACTGACAGAAGAAGCCAAAGTTATGTTAGAAGCCCCCTTCCAAAGGGAAGAATTCAGTATAGCACTGTCTAAACTACCCTCCGGTAAGGCAGCTGGACCGGACCAGATCCCCGTGGAATTCTATAAAGTCTTTCAAACGGTGCTGCAAAAGGACATGTTTGATATTATGGTACAGGCACAGAAAGGGGACGAAAGCCCGGAATCATGGGGAGGGGCAGACATTATAGTGATTTTAAAAAAAGGGAAGCCCGCATCATTGCCAGGCTCGTATAGGCCAATAACATTAATGAACTCGGATGTTAAAATTTATTCAAAAATGTTGGCAAACAGATTGGCTGGCATTATCGAAACTTTGGTAAGCCCAGTACAACATGGCTTCATTCCAGGGAAGGGAACTACCTGTCATGTGAGACAGGTAATCACAGCATTTGATGCAGCAGGTACTCTAGGAGACCCGATGGCAGCTCTTTTTTTAGATGCAGAGAAGGCGTTTGATCGGGTTTCCTGGAGGTATTTGTGGTCAGTTTTAAAATGGTGCGGTATAGGTGTAGGATATTTAACAGCTATCCAAACATTATACAAAGGTCCAGCAGCTAAAATAAAAGTCAACAGGGGAAGTTCACTCTCGGTTAAAATCACTAGGGGTACTAGACAGGGGTGCCCCCTCTCACCCCTTCTTTTTGCCTTATACCTAGATCCTTTATTAAGAAGGTTGGAAGACAATCAGTGCATCTCTCCTATGAAGTGCAATACCGTTGTGGTTAAAACGCTGGCATACGCTGATGATGTGGCCATTTTGACACCCAACGCGACTCTGGCAATTAAGGAAGTGGAAGCGACCGCACAAACTTTTGGACAAATATCAGGCTACAGATTGAACAGACCAAAGACTCAAATAGTCGAGAATAGATATTCTAATTGTATGGACGCACGGGTGGTTGGCTCTGCGGTATATCTTGGGATAATAATTACAGCAGATTTAGATAAATTGGTAGAGAGGAATATGACACCGCTGTTCAATAAGGTAAAACTGGATCTGGGAAGACTGCACAATTTACACCTATCCCTGGTGGGTTGTACTAATATTATTAAAATGTTAATCCTGCCTAGGTTTCTTTACCTTTTTAGATCTATCCCCCTGTCTTTCCCCGCCACATGGTTTAACGCACTGGAGGCAACACTAAACAGATTCATTTGGGCACAAGGGAAGACCCGTAGGGCGTATAGGTTTATTTCACTTCCCAGAGAGAGGGGCGGGTGGGGTGCACCAGACTTTAGGTTATATTATTGGGCAGCAACTCTGCAATATATTCAAGGTCTAATCGGAGGGGGTGGATCTAATTTAAGAATTACACTGAATTCAACAAAAATCTATGCCACCGTGCTCGGGGATGACTCGGAAAACTGTTTTTTGAACTGTACCGAGTTTGGGTATTATAAAAGAACACGGTTTAAGACTATCATTGGGGCTATGAAGGTATGGAAGGCTTTCCTTAAAAATGCTGGTTTGGGAAGATGTAATAGATATACTAAACTGTACAAGAATAGGTCTTTTCCAGCGGAAATCTTTGCGGATAGGACAATGGCGGAATGGGCAGATAAAGGTATAGCCCAGATGGGTGATATCATGGACTCCGAGGGAGTGTTGCAGTTCACAGACTTATTAAATAAATTTGGTATTAACAGACAGGGGTTTTTTAAGTATCTTCAAGTAAGAAGCTTTTTGAAGAATAAAAAGGGGGGACCCGCTGGGTTTATAGAGAATGAAATCCTAGAGAAAATTAAGACATCAGGCGACTGTTCAATCAGGAGTTTGTATGCAATTTTGATAAAGAGGAAATCAGACGACATTGAGAAATATAGCAAAAAATGGGCTGTAGCTATAGGCGGGAAAGAACAGTGGTTTTCGGAGTCACTAGAACTGGGTTACACAATCTTATGCTCGGCTCCCCTACAATCACAACACTATAAAACCCTATATTCATTGTATTACACTCCTGCTAGAATCCTTAAGTGGGGGGGTAACACAGGGACTTCTTGCTGCCGCTGTAATACGGTGGGAGCGGATATTGTACATATTTTCGCAACTTGCCCTCAGCTGTATACCTTGATAAAAGATATAGAGGGATTCATGAATTTATCTCTAGGCATACATCTTACACTTACGCCATTGTGGATCTTAATGGGGATAAGCCCAGACTGTGACGTACCGCAGAGGGAATTCATGTTTGTAGCTATGGCAGTTTTCAGACTTATGATAGCCAGAGCATGGTTGGATAAGAACCCCCCAGCCTGGCATACATGGTTATCCAATCTTCTGCAAGCATACAACCTAGAAAAGTCCATATATGAAAGAAAAGGAAAAAGAAAAAGGCAGCTGGGGTTAAAAATATGGGAACCCATCACTATGTGGAAGGCAGGCCTTATTTAGCCCTAGGCAGTTGAGTAAAGTTGTATTATAAGCATATGGTTAAAACGCATTGAATTTTGTTGTGTATAGATGTGGCTAAGGCATTCTATGAATTTGCTGAAATGTATGTATGGTGTTTATTATATCTGTAATATGGTAAAATAAAAAAAAGGATTAAAAAAAAAAAAAAATTCCCATAATCAATTTTCAATCAATTAATTAATATAAAGTAACGACTAATTATTAATTAATCAAAATAAATTACTTCCCACCATCTACCCCTATAAACCCCACAGCCCACACCTAAACAAAATTACACAATTACCATATTTAATTATCAATCAATTAATTGTAATTAACAACCAATAAATAATTAATAACAAATAAATTACTTCCCACAACTAACGCTATAAAATCTAAATGAAATAAAAAATAATCATTAATTTATTATAAATTAATTGCTTCCCACCCTATTCCCCTTTAAACCCACAACCCGCTACGGAACTAAAAAATGCAAAATTTAATTAAAATAAAATGCATAACTACTAAAAATGTAACACCTATAATAAAAAATATAAACAATACTTATACAAAAAAAATACATCACATACATTTAAAATATAAACTAAAATACATAACACTAGTTATAAATTCGATATTTTAAACATTTATATTTTTTTCAAACAATATTAATGATTTCTATATTTAAAAAAATTATATTTCTTACCTTAAATTCGATATTCTTGACCACGATATTCTTGCTCTCAATATTTCTGAATCACGATATTTCCAACTCGATATTTATGTAAGTCGATATTTCCAACTCGATATTCTGTCACAGCACCGTGTTTGTCTTGGTTGGTGGTGGTCAAGTTGGCAATGAGATTTTATGGGTCTTATTGTTGTTCAAAGTTGCTGTAGATCTTTTTCTATTTTGCTGCGGAAGAAGTGAAAAGGTTGTTGCAGTGTTTATTTGATGTTGTTTGAGGCTGCGACCTGGGCGGTGGTGAATTCTTTGACAATCGAGAAGATCTCCTTGTAGCTGTTGGAGCTAGCCTCAATGCATTTGGTCAGTGCCGTTATTTTCGTGTCTCTCAGGAGTTGTTAGTAGCGCGTGAGTGTAGCCTTGTAGGTGGTTTTGGCATCGACATTGTGGCTGGGCCTCCATTTTCTATCTAACTGCATTAAGTGGTTTTTAGAGTCCCAGAGGTTGTTTGTATTCCAGCTGGCGTGTTTGTTGGTTCTTCTTTGTCTGTTGTTTATGATGGATGTGAGGGAGTCTGCACAGGTGTTCATCAATTCGTTGAAGTTGGTGATGTCCTTGTCGAGGTTGTTGATGGTGTTGGGTTTGTTTGTTTTGAGGATGCTGAGCCAGTCAGCCTCTGTTGCATTGTGCCACTTCCGGCTGGGAATGTTGATGCTGGTGGGAGCATTGACTCATGGTTTGGTGATTTGGAAGTGTGTGATGAAGTGGTTGGTCCATGTGAGTGCTGAGGCGGAGTCATTTGTGATCCTGTCACTGGTGGATAAGATTTGAACCAGAGTATGTCCTGTGATGTGTATAAGGTCTGTGATGAGCTGGGTGAGTCCAATGTTGTTCAGGCTTTTGAGGAGGGCTGTGGAGCAGGGGTCCATTGGGACTTCGAGGTTGAAATTGAGGTTGCCAAGTAGTATGAAGTCCTTGGAGTTGATGGTGAAGGGAGTAATGAAGTCTGTGATGAGGTTGCTTGAGTTTGTTCATGGTCCTTGTAGTTGATATGCGAGGGTGCCTTTCAGGGTGCAGCTGCTGTCCATTTGCAGACTGGAATGCACGTGCTTTATGAAGGGGGTATTGATGTCCATGGGTGTGGTGCATTTGATGGTGTCCTTATGGATGATTGTGTGCCCTCTTCCTGGCTTGTGAGGGGGGTCCTGACGTGTAATCTTGTAACCTGTTGGGATAGCTCCAGCAATATCCGGTGCTGATGTTGGGTTGAACCAGGTTTCCGTGAGGAAGAGGAGATCTGGCGTGTTGTTGCTGAGAGATCCCAGACCTCTGTGGTGTGTTGTTCCTGAGTGAGCGGTGTTGAGAAGCCTGCATACAAGTGGCTGTTGAAGTGCTGGTTTGCTGTTTTGTGAGGCATTTGCACGAGTGGGCAGTGAAGTTGTTGGTGCATGGGGGATGTGTGGGTGTGCTGCTGCAGGGCAGAGCAAGCTAAGGATCACAGTAGTGTAGTGGTGGGTGCTAATCAGACCTGTGTTTGTGGTGCTGGGAGTGGTCCAGGTATGGACGGGAGCAGATGGGCCTACCTTTGACACGGTGCACCTGCTGTACCCGCTCTGTGCAAGCTTGCATCGCAGCTGCCATTAAGTAAGTCCTAGGAGGGGGAGGAGTGCAGGGATGGTGAGTGGGACTAGCAGGCATGGGAAGAAAAGGTGGGAAGGAGACAAGCAGGAGAGCTGGTAAGGAGTGGGGGAGGCAGGAAGAGGTGCAGGAAGGGGAAGGTGAGTGCGAAGCAGAAACTGGCATGGCTGTGGGAGCGGCAAAATAGGCTGAAAGAGCGAGTGAGGAGGAGGCAACAAAAAGAGGCTGAGGAAACCAGTGGAAAGAGGCACAAATGTGGGAAAGTGGCACAAAGAGGCTGAGAAGAGGGAGAAGAGGCACAGGAAATTGAACGGTAGAGAAGTGTGAAAAGTGGCACAGAGAGGATGAAAACCAGGGAGAATAGACCCAAGTATTGAGACAGAAGAGAACAAACTATTTTGTTAGTTTAAAGAAATAAAAGGCACATGGGGACACAGCTCCTACATGCATTTGTCCCTGTGCTAAGGAAAAAACATGAACGAGGTAGACTTGTAGGGAAAATGTCTGCAATTTTTTTCCATCTCAACCACATTTAATTAAGGCATATGGTGGATGAGGAATTTTAACTGGCCAGAAACTTTGCAACTTTATGAGTTGTAGCAATTGTGAAAGTCGCAAAATTTCAGTGTTATAAAAAAAACTTGGCAGCCCTCCCATCACATGCTGACTTTCTTTGCCTTGCCCTGTGTTGAGAGCTCCCCTATCTTTTGGTGCAACATAAATACCACATATATACATATAAAAATACATTTCATCACTACTTGAACATGTGTGACTCACTGAATTGTTTGATACATATTTCTGCACCAATAAGAAATTAATTAATCTGGGGTGACCAATTGCAAAATATAAAATGTGGTTTCCCTTCTGTATCTCTCTCAGGCCTCTATTAAGAGTGAGATGAAAATGTAAAATTGTTTGCAAATTGCCGGTGTTTGCTTTAATGATTTATGCGAGGTGAAACATGCTGCAAATTGTGGGACCAAATAAAGCGCATGCCATGTTTGTGCACCCCAGCATGGAATAGCATGATCTTTTTTCACGTGACAATCTACAATGCAAGGTGCTTTACTTGTTCCCATGCACAAATTGCATACCACCTAATTTGTGCACCTGTTTTTTGCAGCCCTATCATGATTGAGGCCTTAATCCTTCTTCTTCTCTTTGTGTCTCAGCTAATCTAACTGAATGAGGGCTGATGCATGTCATGGAGTAGCCATTTGTTTACGGTGGGTATGGGTAGGACCAGCCCCAAATTCCTCACAGTGGATGGGCTAATCCCACAGACCCATGTTTCACACCAAAGCTAAGCTGCTGTCTACCCTTTAATTTCAGTTCTGGAGCGGCTTCTCCTTTTTCAGAGAACTCAATAAGTGGTATATTAAGCCCTGCTCCTGCAGCCCTTCCCTCTTTTCACTACCATTGTCTCTGGTTCATGTAACCTCTGTCCTATACACCCAACTTTACTCGGCCTTGCCCACCTGTCCTAAAACTGACATGTCTCCTAGAACTCTCATGTCCTATTAATACCCATCCTTCTGCACCTAACCACCTTTTCTTCTTTGTGACCAAACAGCAAACTGATTACATTATTCTGTGGATTTTGAAGCTTTTTTTTTAAATTACAGAAAAGCGCATGAACTCTTTTAAGTAAATAAATCTTTAATTCATGATCAATTGAAATCTTTGCGATAAAATGCATGATAAAACACCTATACAAAGTTCATAAAATGACGAATTTCATAGCAGTAAAGTCAATTCAAATCCATTTTAAAAGCATTTAATGTTACTTTAAAAAGTAAATATAAGATCTGTACTGGTGCAGGCATTAGTAAGCGATAAAAAATTAAAGTGCAAGATATCAATTCATAAAAACCAGGTTTCTAAAAATTACGGCAAATGTTAATTGCTGGAAAAAGGGCGTAAGTAAACCGATAGAGCAGTCGTCAAGAGGGTCGAGGTGGTGCAGTTCAAAGTTGAAGTGCGATTGTTCCCTCCTTCGAGTATTGGGCCTTTGGTTTGAGCCTAGCTACAGGCAACTGCAAGCGTTTAAGAGTTTTAATGCTCAAGTGGTGACTTCTCAAGTAGCTCTTGCAACTCCACCGGCTACTTACGCCTTACTCACAGCCCTCCTTTCAAATCTCTGAAGGAATTTGATCATGGCACAGTTCAGACTGATATCTGTAGGGTCAAAGCAGGCCAGCACCGCCTCCCTGCTTGACCTCATGACAGGTGTCTCCACTTCCTGCACAAAAGTTCACTTAGATCCCCCATACCGGTGCGGCACAGGCATAAGACATGGACGATGTTCTCCAGTTTGTGCAGGCATAACCAGCAAATGGTTTGCCCTGGCCTTCTTCTCCATGGGAGGAGTGCTTTAATAATGGTTATAAACCCAGCCTGTACTTCAGGAAATGCACCTTGGCCCGATTGCAATAGGTTTCGCCAAGGTCGCCCTGTGATTTTAACCTGGTGTAGTTTTGAAGTGCCATCCACACATGACTACGTTTAGACAGTTTATCTTTATCCTCAAACATTGATAACAACTGTGCACTGGATTTGGTTAGTTTTATGAGCTCCCGGTGGCCTGGAGATAAGCCCCAAGCATTTATTAAGCTTTGTTTAGATAGACACGTGCGGGGAGCTCGTCCTGAGTTCCAGTTCCTGCCAGAGGTTGCCACCCAGGGAGCCCTCTGAAGGGGAAACAGCCATAACAACGCATGCCTTACATTGCATGCCTTTACAACGAGGTTGTTACAACGACCACGTTGTCACAATGTGAACCAGTACATCGCACGTCGTTTCAACTACTTGCTGTAGGGGGCGCACTGGTTTTGGATTTAGAATCCAACACCTTCCCTGCTGTTGAACAAACTGGAGTAGGAATTGTAAATTACATTATTCCTAAATCCAGCGGGCCCCCTACAGCAAGTCGTCTAAATGACTTGCGATGTAATAGTTCGCGTTGAAAGAACACATTCGTTGCAAGGACCGCGTTGTAAAGGCATGCAATGTAATGCATGCAAAGTAAAAGTATATATTCCCTCTGGAGCCTTCCTAAATTTGTGGCAACAGGACACAAAGGCCACCTTCCGAGCCATTGACTGTTTGGGGAGGCCACATTCCAGCCTTATTTGAACAGGTGATGTGTTCGGAGGTAGTTGGAAAATTCACCTGTATATTTTGAGAACCATTCTGTCCAGATTCGCACTGTCCTTGCCTCTGAGAGCTTCGCTCCCATATGTCAAAGTGGGAAGGATCTTAGCTTGTGCTACATGTAAGACGGGGGTAAGTGTGGGGTTGTTAAGCTTGTTGTAAAGAGACCTCAAACCGAAGGCCAAATCTTTGCCCTTCTTCCTGATTTCCTACAGTTGGTCACTATAGCTTCCTTTCCCATTGAAATAAACTCCAAGGTACTGGAAGCTTTTTACTGATTCAATTCTTTCATTCCCCAGATGCCAGGTATGGTACTGTGCCATTTTTCTTTGTACTGGTAATATATATATATTTTTTTTTTTTCTGTTATTCACAGAAGGCGTGGGTTTCATTCTACAAGAGCTGTAGGCTGACCTTGGTTCTGTTTGCATGGACTAAATCATCCTCATGCAGTAGGTTCAATAACTGGAAGCCCCCCACTTTTGGTGAGTGTGAGATCACTTCATTTTGTGAGGTCATGATGTCTGCAAGGAACACGTTAAACAAGGTTGAGGCCAAAACACATCCCTGTTTCAATCCTTGTGTGGTTTTTATTTTCCTTGATAAATGGGAGCTATCCTCTTCCTTGATTATGACCCAGGTGTCTGTGTGCAGTATTTCCAGGGTTTTTAACAAACCATTAGGCATGTTTATGTTTGCCAATTTCCTCCAGAGCATACCCCAATCCACTGTATCAAAAGCATATTTAAAATCAATTAAACAAAGATGGACAGGGTTTGTATTCATTTTTGTAGAATCAATCACCATAATGTTTATTGTGGTCCTTGTTTGTGTAGTAAAGCCGGTTTGATTTACAAGAATAATGGAGTATGCCTCAAATTCCTCCAATAGAACCCCTGTATAGTATTTTACATTATTATCAATCAAGGCTAATAAACAGTAATTTCTGGGGTTGCCCTTACCCCCCCCCCCCCCCTTGTATTTGGAGGGAAAATTTGAACCTCTCCACGAGGAAGGAATACTATGGAGCTGAATCGGGCAAGTTGAGCTGTCCAGAAAAGTGGATCCTCCTTGTAAATGGCTGGTGGTATGGCTTTTGGGCCCGGGACCCCTTCTCTACGTCCCCTTGCAATTTGCCTATGCACCACTCAAGGGCTGATTGTGCACCTGGATAATTATGGGGCCCTCTCCCTTTCTGAGGTTTGAGATGTGCTTTCTAGGACTGGGTCATCTAATTTGCACCTTTGTTGTTCCTCCAGTGCCCCTTGATTATAGTGACAGCTCAAGAAATTATACCAGAGTGTCTCAGAGAAGTTGGATGCGGTCACTCTTGGGAGGGCTTGTTGATCCGTTTACTGTTTGCTATAGTAGGTGGAGTTGTTTTCCCTTGTGTCATGCAGCAGCTTAGCCCAGAATGAATCCTAGGACACCCTTTAAATCTGTAATTTTGCCCTTTTTAAATGTTTTTTGAAGCCCTGAGATCCTTCTGAATGACAGGGTCCATAGGTGACCTTTTGAGGGCTCGCTAGAGGCGGTTGACTTTCTTTTTGGCCATCCAGATCATGGGTTACACTCCCTCCTCTCCAGGGAGTTGATCTTACTCTCTTGATGTTGCCTGTTTATTGAGGCTAACTTGACTGGTTTTGCAGTCTGATCTGCGAGATTTATAGTGAATCTTTCCCAGCTGATCAGTGGGTTTGGACCAGATGTCTTAGAATTAATCACCAATGGTTTGGCAGTTGGTGCCAGTGCCGTTAGGGAGCCTGTGCTCTCTTTCGGTTTGCAATTTTCGGTTTGCAATTTTCTCATCAATGCCTGACACGTACATTGCTAGAGCACTTGGGAGGCTAATTTGTATGTCCATTTTGTTTGCCTGAACATTGAGTACCTCTTCTGAGCTGCTCAGAATTCTTACCATGGTTGACTATAAGGCCCCTTGTGACTTCTTACTTCTTTTTGGGTTAGGACTGGAGTTTTTTGGTGCCTCGTTGCATTATGAGGCAAGCATCCTCTCCCATTCCTTCGAGTAGAGATATAAGGTATCATTCAGAGCTGCTATTGAGTTCTCGTTGTCAGTACCAGCCAAATTGTAAGCTGTTTCCTGAGTGCTCAGCACAATGTGGGGGATAGTCGCAGCCATAGCGCGACCCGGCGGAGTTGAACAGTTGTTATGGGATCCCATTCCTAGTCCTGGCAGTGAGTCAGTCCTGAGCATTTGACATTTCCTTTTCTTCCTTTTTCATGTTGGTTTGTTAACTGTAGCAGGTCGTCCCGCCCCCAGCGGTTGACTGAATGTTGGCTGCAAGAGGTTTTCTGCTGTCAGAAGGATATCATTTTTTGTCACTGTTTCCTCAGTCTGCTCAGTGGTCTAAGAGCTGTAGGGATAAACGGCCTAATTTTGACGATCAGGCTGACTCGAGCTACCTGCACCATACCCTGGTTATCTGACTTGTTCTGCTTAACAGGGGACCTATGGATTTCTTTAAGTATCATGGTGCCATTGCTGGATGTGGAACCCACCGCCTGCCGGGGCGGGGGTAGATGGACCTCTCAGAGGGTTTGTGCCAGTACTGTGGGGCTTAGGGAAACAGGGATCCCTTTGATGTTTATGTTGCTTGAAAATAAGACTCCCCCAGGCATCATTCAAGAAAGTAAACTTAGCCATAATCTTTGGCTGTAGCATCTCCTTATTGGTCTCCCTAGGGAAGCATGAGAAGTTTTTTAAAAATATTTTTTATTAAATATGTTTATTAAAGCAACAACAAGCCATCCCTTTACAGGATACATATCATAATAGTCTAGCAATTCTCAAACAGACTGATATGTCAGTAGCGATCTTCTCATAATAGTTGACAACGTCCAGGTTCTCTTCACCCCCATCCCAGCCCCGTTCTCTCCTTCAGTTATGTTGTCTCTTACTCCTGATCCTGTCTAGTAATCGGACTACACACATTCCCCGATATGCATTCCATTTCCCCCAAACCTTTGTCCATTTTTGTTTGGCATTCCCTGCTCTCATAGACCGCCCTTTCCACCTGCTTCCACCAGTCCAAATCTGTTTTCCATTCCATCAACGTCGGGGCATCTATTGCTCTCCATTTCCTTGCAAAATTAAGTTTTGCAATCATGAATCCCAGTGTTAGCCACAAGCGCTCAGTATTTGTGAGGTCCAAGTCTCCCCAGATATTTAACAGACACCTTCTCGGGATTTGTTCTCCTCTATATTAGGCCTGGGTGGTGAACTGTGCTCTGTTCGTGGAGTTTGTAAAGTTTTCTGCACTCCACGCTCTGTGGAGCTCACGGAGTGCAGAAAACTCCACTCCGTGCAGTGCAGTGGAGTTTTTCCCCACTCGCGCTCACGAATGGTAAGTTCGCGAGCTGTAGCTCGGGCAGAATTTCTACCTGAGCGGCAGGAAGACCAGCGCGAACGGCAGTTCGCAATGCACTCTGCAACTTGCGGAACTCCGCAGAGTTCTTTTATCACTTCGCGGAGTTCGGCATAGGGAAACTACGCCCATGCCTGCTCTATATTATAAACTTCCCCCATGGTCATTAGAATTGATGTTCAGTATTGTTGGAGTGGTAGGCACTCCCACAGCAGGTGAAAGAAGTTACCCTCCTGTCCACACCCTCTAGGGCATAGTGGCGAGGTGAGCATCCCTATTTTCACCCGGGTGTTACATGCATAGTGGGCCCTGTGTAGGATCTTGAGCTGTATTAGTCTGAAGTGCAGGTGTATGGCTACCTCTCTGGGGGAGGCATGGCCTCCACCCATTCCTCGTCATCCAGAGCACCCAGGTCTCCCTCCCACCGGTTCCGGAGCGCCATCAAGTGGTCCGGAAGATTGTTTGAGTTTGCGGTATACCAGTGATGGCGCTTTTGAAATTAAATAATTGTCCAATAGTCTATCCTCGAGTGGGGAGGCCTCTGGCAGTACTGTTCCCTTGGGCATTGTCGCCCTCAGTGCATGGATAATTTGGAGGTATCTAAAAGTTGCAGATTGTGGCATCTGGTATGCCTTCTGTAGGGCCGAGAAGGTCTTGATGCCCCCCTCCCAAAGATCATCCACCCTCGAGATCCCAATCGTGTCCCACCTATTGAAACCTACTTGGTGTATCAAGAGGCCCAGCCTCTTTGAGTCTCACAGGGGAGTCATCAAGGTGAGTCTGTCGTGCCAGCCTAGTGCCCTGGTTCACTTTTGCTAAATTTGGAGTGTGGTTGAAGTCAGGTATGGACGGAATCAACAGCGCCTCCCCCGTGTAGTGCCCTAAGATAACTACCTAGTAGCATATTATGACGGTCCATTCAATATGCAGCTCATTCAGGGGTTTATGTACCCAGTGGTTGTTTACTGTGAGCTGGGTTGCCCAGTAGTAGTTTTGGAGGGAAGGGAATGCTGTACCTCCATCATACCATCCCCTGGTCAGCTTTGCTATTGAGATTCATGATGCCTCCCCTGTCCCACAACAACTGTCGTACTGCTGCATCTGTTTGCTGGAAATACCATCGGGTTATAGGATAAGGCATATTGTGAAGCACATAGAGGAACCTGGGCAGTGCCAACATTTTAAAAAGTGCCGCTCTACCCAAAAGTGACAGGGCAATTAGCCCCAGTGTTGAATATCACTCTTCAGGTAGTTCAATGGGGGAACCAAGTTTTGTACATAAAAACTTGGGTGTCTAGTAATGTATATACCCAAGTATCGGAACCCCTTTGCATCAATTCGGAGTTGGCATCCACTAGGGAGTGTAGGCTGACTTCCCGCTAGGACGTATATCATCGATTTTGCCCAGTTAATTGTGTACCCCGAATTCTTGCGGAACAGGTCAAATATATGCAGCATCCTGTGAATCGTGACCCTTGGGTTCGCTAAATACATGAGGATATCGTCCGCGTATAGGGACATTTTATCTTCCCACTCTGGCGTCCTTCGTAGTCCACGGATCATAGGGTCTCCCCGAATCCAGGTCGCCAAGGGATCTAGGACTAATGCGAACAGCAGGGGCGACAGCGAGAATCCCTGTCTTATGCCCCTCCAGAGCTCCAACACTCTAGAAATAGTCCCATTTATCGAGACCCGTGCCAAGGGCTCCGCATCCAAGAGTTCAATCCATTTTAGAAATTTCAGCCCAAGGCCCACTCTCTCTAGCACTGCATAAAATAAATGGCCACACCACCATGTTGCACGCCGTGCGTGCGTCTAGCGACACCACTAACGCATCCTCCTCAATAGTTGCGGCTATACCTATCATCCCATGCAGCTGTTAAAGATTGAGAGGTGCATTGCTTCTCTGCATGAAGCCCTATTGGTCCGGGTGGACCAAAGAGTGTATCAGTGGGATCAGACGATTTGCCAAAAGCTTAGCCAGGATTTTTGACTCAGCGTTCAAAAGAGAGATCGGCCTGTACGAGCCGCATAGATTAGGGGGCTTACCCATCTTTGAAATCACCAAGATGCTAGCTATTCGCTGATCTCTAGGGAGATTGTTATAGCTTTCATTAAACATATTATGTAATAGGGTTAGCACTTTAGTAGATGTTATTTTGCATAATTCAATTAGCAGACCTTTGGGACAACCAGCTTCTCCTGATCTAAGATCTCAGATCTCTTTAGCTATCTCAGACTCAGAGGTCCCTATCCTTCACCTCAAGGCGTGGCAACTGGAGTGTAGCCAGTAACTTCCGCGATTCCATGATCGTGGTATGGAATCTGAAGCGTAAAGGTGCTCGTATTAGTCCGTAAACACATCAGCAATTTGACTCCCTCCCTGGACGGTAGTTCCATCTCCTTTCCTCACCTCCTGTACCCATCTGGAGGCCTCTGATTTTTTTATCTAGCCATGCCAGCAGCTTGCCCTCTCTGTCCCCAACCTCATAGAGGTTGTGTTGCATTGCCCGATATCTGGCTTTTGCTGCCTCTTCGGCCACAGCCTTTTTTAGCGCCAGGCGGTGTTTCACCCCTACCTCATTGTTAGTAATCAGGAGAACCTCAAGGATGTTCCGTTCTATTGTGTCTAATTGTGAATGTTATATGCCTCCCTGAGGACGCAAGCTGATTTTACTGTGCCTGTATTTTTGTCAATATACTGATCCATTGCTTCTTGGATCTTACAACTAATAAGGGGGATTTGAAAGTACCAGGGATTGATCCTACCTAATCTTATCTGTCTTTGTTCTTCAATTTCAGAATGGACACAGATTGGAGAGTGGTCTGAAATCCCACATGCCAAATAATAAGGCTCTCGGAAATGGGGTGCCTGTTGGGCCAGAGTGAAGAAAAAATCGATGCATGACATACTACCTTGAGCCCCCGAGAGATATGTATATTGTCGTGAGTTGGGGTTGAGACCCCTCCACATGTCTTGTAGACCCATGGCAGACACAAAGTCACTCAATGCTGTGCCCACCTGGTCTTATGGACGCATCAGTAAATGGTCAAGTTTCAGGACAGGGCTGCATTACATTCACCCCCAATCACCACCACCCCCTCTTGGAGGTTCAGGAGAAGAGCCCCTAGTACCGGCAAAACCAGGGACTGTTGTCCGGGGGGGGGATGTACAATCAATAATATATTGAAGGAGTGACCCTCCTAACCACCAGAGACCGCCACCAGTCTCTCCTGTGGGTCATGTGTAACCTTTGGATTCGTAAAGGGAAAGGAAGTGCGTATCAAAATACCAACTCCTCTGGAGCCTGTAGTGTATCTGGAGTGTGCAATTAATTTATAGCCCCATCGGTTGAGTGCACCATATTGTGTTCCCTGGATATGCTTTTCTTGCAGGAGGACTACATCCGGTGCATGTATTTTTAAGTATTGGAGGACTATCCCCCTTTTTATCCTGTCCCCCCCCATTTACATTCCAGGAAAGGACTTTGAACCCTTTATTCTCAGGGGGTCGCAAGTTGTCGGTCCTCGTCCGTTGTTGAAACAGTTGTCGAGGTTGGCAAAAACTTGTACAAAACCAGTCCCAGTCCCAAACTTCTCCCCCCTCCCTGTTTCCCTGCACTATGGGTTTTAAACTACCCGCCACCCCAACTATGCAGAGTGCTTCCAACCCTGAAACACATTTGAAACTTTTGGAGAGCGGAAGTTTCTTCTGGACATTCCAAGACAAATGTGCCCCAGGGGTGTCTCCATCAGCTTGCATATTATACTGTCCCGCTGTCTAATTTTTCGTTCTCAGTGAACCAATGGCATCATTCATATTGGGCGGTCAGTCTCTGAACGTTCCTGCCTTCCCGTTTGACCCATGGGGGCATCTTGTGATGGCCCTCCTCGGTATGCAACCGTTTTCTTCATCTCCCCTCTCCCTGCAGCCTCCCGGCCAACTGTTTGCCATTCCTTCAGCCAGGACTAGGATTGCTCTGGACTTTTAAAGAACCAAGTTTTGTTATCGGCCACAACCCTCAGTCTGGCCTGGAAGAGCATTGTATACTTCAGTTATTTTTCCTTTAGAGCTTTCTTCACCTCTAGGAACGAGCGTTTCATTCTTTGAACTTGGAGGGTAAAGTGCGGAAAGAATGTGATCGTATTGTTTTCCCATTCCACCAGGGGTGCAGTGCGAGCCACCTGCTGTATCATGTCCCAATCATTGAAATTAAAGATTCGTGCTATAACTGGACGTGGGGGATTTCCTGGTCGCGTCGCTGCTCCCTGCACCTGATGAGCACGCTTCACCAAGAAATATTTCAATAAGCTTTTGGGTTGGAGATGTTGGAGGAGCAGGTCTTCCAGAACAGGTCAACTGCCGGGCCCTCCGCTCTGTCTGGGACACCAAGAATATGGACTTTGTTTTGCCAAGAACGGCCCTCTGCTTCTTCCATTCTAGTTTCCAACACTCAGTTCTGTCAATTCCCCTACTTGGATCTGAAGAGCTTTTGTCTCAGTTTGGGGAGCAGCGATAGAGTCTTCATTTTCTTTGACCTGTGCCCCCATGTTTCACAGATCAGCTCGTATCAAAGTCACTTCCGTCGAGACCGTATCAATCTTGCCTTCCAAGGAGGTTTGCACTTTTTGTATAGCATCCATGATATCTTGCAGGGTTGGAGAGACGTCCTTTTTCGTGCTTTTTTTAAAAAAAATTGTTTATTGGGTTTTACAAAAAAACTGGGCATACGAAAAAATACAGTGATACCAAAGGTATTAAAGAGAAACATATTGTTGAAAACACCAGCATGATAATGACAATATGTAGACATGCGAACACAGATAACAATAACAGTTGAGCCTTGGAGTGCCACAGTACTTAACCTGAAATGTAAATTCAGTATATAATTTGTACATGTCAGCCCATTCCGGCAAATATCAAATGCAATGGAACAAAGTAACAAGCCAAACATCAATATGATCAGATTGAGAGGCATCAATCATCGACCCCTCATAATGAGTATGTGAGGTACAACAGTGAGTCACAAAAGTAGGGGGCACTTAATGCACATATCCAGTCTCTACTTAGTGGTCCAGGAGACACATTTTGAAAGGGTCCCAAATGTCTCAAGGTCGGGACGAAAGTGGGAGCAGCTCAGCATTGACGTTTGCTTGGTCCTGCCATAGTGCCATGTCGTTGAACCAATCCTTGAATTTGGGCGCATGACTGCGGCCCCAGCGGCCCAGCGGCAGGCCACACGTCATCTGGCAAGGAGGAGGGTAAATGAAACAAACTTGCGGTGCGACACTGGTATCTCCTCCGTGTACCCCAGTATTGCGAGGAAAGGGGAAATTGGGATATGCAGGGAGGTCATTAACTCCAGCGCTTTGAAAACCTGCTGCCAGTATGTGAGAACTGAACTACAACTCCACGCTAGATGCAGGAAGTCAGCGGCTTCCGCCCCGCATCTGTCACATTGATCTGTTTCGCGTAAATTGATTGGGGTGTAATAGATGCGGTGCAGACATTTGTAGTGAGTAATGCGTAGCCGACTGCTGGAAGATACTTGTTCAATTTGCTTACTGCAATACAGCCACTGTTGTTCTGTGACCTCGTGGCCAAGTTCAGCAGCCCACTTGGCACGGGATGCACAGGGTTTGTAAGTTACGTCTGTATATAAGCTTTGATAGAGTGTGGACACCAGGTGGGATGAGCTGGTGGTATGCAGAACTTGATGCAGGGGAGCTACAATAGGGGGCTCTTGAGGGTAAGAAGGTGTATACTCCTTAAAACCTTGTCGTAGTCGGACATAGAGAAAGAGATCCATGGGAGAGGGCGGTGTGTCTATAAATAACTGCTGCAAGGTGAAAAACTTGCCATTGAGGTAGAGGTCCCCCCCAGCAATGAATATTATGTTTAGCTTTGGTTTTTGTGAAGACACCCTCCTGCAAGACAGGCATCTTTGGGTGGTATGTAAGCGGGAGTAGTGTGAAATATAATATGGGAGCTTGTAAGTGACGAGCGATGCGATTCCACACCATGACTGTGCAGTCGACAGACGTTGGGCATGGTCTCCGAGATGCGGTGGATGACAGTTTGGCCCTGTTGAGTGGGTTAGGGTCTGTCAGCCAATGTTCAGTTGTGACATAGGGTGTATATCTGGGGGGATGGACCCAGTAATGGACATAGTGTGCCTGAGCACAAAGATAGTATAGTTCTAAGTTGGGGACATCAAACCCCCCCTGAGAATAAGGTCGCGTTAGTGTATCCCACTGCAAGTGGTTTGTTTGCCGTCCCAAACTAATCTTATTAGCTCCGAGCGAAGCTGAGAGAAGAACAGCCTGCCCGGGTCATACTGTATACTTAAGAACAAATATAAGAGCTTGGGGAGTACAACCATTTTGATGAGCGAGATCCGTCTCGCAATAGTAAGGGGAGGGCATTCCACCTTGTGATACTGCAAGTGGTGTGCTCTAGTGTACTTCCATAATTGAGCCTCATTAACTCCTCGCGATCACTGGTAACATGTATCCCCAAATATTTCGGCTCAGTGGTGCACCATTCTATGGGGAAATCAGTAGGGAATTGCTCTGCGGATATTGTGAGAGGAAAAATTTGTGATTTTGCCCAATTAATATGAATTCCAGAGAGGCCTCCGAATCGAACAAATTCTCAGAGGATCGGGTTGAGGTTCTGTTGGGGATTTTTGACGTACAGGGTAACCTCGTCAGCATATAGTGAAATGAGAATTGAGCGTGGAAAACACCGAAGGGCTTTTCCTGATGGTGCTGTCTAATTTTAGCTGCTAGTGCCTTCATTGCAAGGGCAAACAGGAGGGGAGAAAGCGGGCAGCGTCGCAGAGTACCCGGGGTGAGGGAGAAGGAGGGGACGGTATGACCATTGATTAAGACCCTCGCCATTGGAGAGGCTTAGAGAGGGCGTATCCATGCTAAGAAGCCAATGGGGAGCCCCATGCATTGAAGGATAGTGAAAAGATAGTCCCATTCTACCGAGTCAAAGGCCTTTGTGGCATCTAAAAAGACTGCCACTAGTGCCAATTTAGAGTCTACCATTTGCAGAATGGAGAAAAGAGTACTGAGATTATGTGAGGTCGCTCTCCTGGGAATAAAGCCTGCCTGATCGGGCAGTACCAGTTTCTCCATCAATGAACTGAGGCAATTGGCTAGGAGTTTGACAAGGATTTTTTCATCTGTGTTGATGAGGGATAGAGGTTGATAGGAGTCACAGCTGCCTGCCGGTTTTCCAGGCTTTAGGAGAGAAATAATAAGCACCTCTCTCATTGATCCAGGGAGGATCTGTGCCTCTTGAGCCTCTATGTATACCTCCCTCAACACCGGGAGTAGTTGTTCAAGATATGTCTTATAGAAATCAATGGGGAGGCCGTCGGAGCCAAGGGGCTTGCCTGATTTCATCTGCATGATGGCCGTTCTGAACTCATCCTCGAACGGAGCTGCTAAGAATTCCCTTTGGTTATCGCCTAGCCACCCTAATGTGATAGTTTCAAGGAATGGAGTAAAATCTGGGGGTTCGGTCCTGGGGGAATGGTAAAGGTTTGTATAAAAGTCAGTGAAGGTATGCAATATTGCAAGACTATCTTTGTGGCATGTTCCCGAATCATCCACTATGTCCAGAATGTAGTTGGAGAAGCGGGGCAATCGGATCTCCTTCGCCAATGCTCTTCCAGGCCTTTCTCACTCTCCATATCTGCGAGCGGTGAAGTATTTGCCGTGAAAGCGAACCTCTCGCGCAGCGGTGTTGGTATAGTCAGTGAGTTTATCTCTGAGTGTAACCTTTTGAACCCCGGTTGGATCTTGCCACATCTCTGTTTCCAGTTGTTTTATTTCCCTTTCAGGGCAGCACATCCTGCTCCGGATATCCCTGAGGACTCCAAAGCTTTTTGCTAGATAAAGACCACGCACCGTTATTTTAAAAGCCTCCCAAAGGGTACTCTTGTGAGTGACTGAACCTTTATTCCTTTGAAAGAAATCCGAGATCTCCTCCCCAAGTTCTGCCTTGAAGAGTGTCTAATACCGCTCCCGGCGTTAGCTGGCAGATTCGTGGGGAGGCGATCAAACTAGGGGGCGCAATCGTCATGCATGGTCCGAGTGAGTTCTGGTCATGTGGTCCACTGAGTGAATCCAAGGAACAACCCCTCGGGATACTATCCAGTAATCAAGTCTTGACCAGGAAGCATGTGCTGTGGTGTAATAAGTGCCCTCTCTCCTATCTGGGTGGACATGGCGCCAAGTCCATGGTCAGGAAGCAAACCCACTAGTGTTTTGTGAGTAATGATGATGGAGAGGGTTGGACCGGTCAGCAGAAGGGCACAGAGTAGTATTAAAGTCTCCCCCCCCAAATGACATGCGTAAATCCGACTTTAAGAATGTTGCCCCACAGAGTAGTAAAGTAGTCTGGGTCATCTGTGTTTGTCCCATAGCAGCAGTCAAGTGTAACCGACTGCGTACCCAGTGTGGCCCAGAGCATGCAGCTCCTACCAGAAGGGTCGCTGAAAGTGCCACCCAGAATACAGGGTGTGTTCCTTTTACCTAAGATTAGGGTACCGCGGGAGTAGGTAGAGTAAGAAGAGAACACCCGCTGCGCAGCCCATCTGCTACCAAATAGAAGAGGGCGGTTCGGATCAACATGCGGCTCTTGGAGCATAGCAATATGTATCTGATGTCTATCTAGATAAGCGAGGATTTGCCGACAGAACAGAAATGTAACTACTCAGAGGGATCTCCCATATAGGGGGGTCGCTGGTGGGTCACGGATGCCTACCTTCCCTCATAAACTGCTGGGCAGTTACCAGCTGGAGTGGGGATGCAATGGAAGCGAGAGAGAGGGTACCAGCCATAGTTCAGGACTAACATTCTAACCATATATTAGGGTCATTTACCCAACACATTAAAGTCGCATACTGAAAATTGCACTTATCTGTCCAACATATTCTGAAGCCAATCAGGAACCCCAGAGACAAGTGAGACAGACGTAGTCCCAGCCACAAACACCAATGTCACAGCAGAGTCTGAGTTTCTGGATACAGCAGTCTCAGCAGAACAGGAGGTGCGAGAGAGGTACATCAGGACACAGTGCCATCCCGGGGATCAGTCCCCAGCGGGAGATGAAGATCTGGATTCACAATTATCGGAGTTTCCTCTTGGTGATCTTCGGTTGACGGATTTGAGGAAGTCCTCTGCCTGCTGTGGGTTGGAGAAGGCGGTTTGTTTGCCTTGGTAGGACACTTGCAGGCGCGCCGAATACAGGAGTGCATATTCAATCTGTGCTTTTTAAAGCTTTTGTTTAACAAGCAGGAATTTGTGCCTCACTTCCTGCACCGCAACAGTGAAGTCCGGAAAGATCGTAAACTCCAACCCCTCATGCCGCAGCGGTCTATTCTCTCGGGCCATTCTTAGTCCGGTGTTGTGGTCCCTGTAATTGAGCAGGTGGGCCACAATGGGCCGAGGAGCACCACCTGGTGGGGGGCGGGGGCCCAGGAAACGATGTGCCCGCTCCACAACCAGCTGCGAAGAAAAGGCTCCATCACTGCATGCACCCCTCAGGAGGCGCTCCACAAAGTCCTCCATGCGGTCTGTATTGGTACTTTCTGCAATGCCCATTATCCGGATGTTATTACGCCAGCTGCGAGCCTCCAAATCCTCGTTCTTCGCAGCGATGACTTTGAGCAGCTTATCCATCTGTGACACTTAAAACTGCAGTTGTGAGGTGGTGTCTTCAGTGTCTGATATACGACGTTATTCCTCCTTGATCTGCTGATCGTGCTTATCCACCTTCTGAGTTAGAAAATCTAAGCGGCTATTCATGGAGTCCACTTTCCCAGATAAGTCAGTGAGGCTGTACTGTATAGCGAGGAGCAGTGTTTTGATCTCCACTTCAGGTGTTGTGGTCTGCATCTGTACCTGTTCCCCACTAGATTGGGCGGATTCTTCCGGGTTGGACTGCGTGACAACCTTCTTAGCGTCGAAGACCAGCTTGGGCTGACGGCCGTCTGGTTTACCCATGCTATCTGTAGGGGATGACAATACAAGGGTAGCCGTCAGCAGTAGTACAGCCGCTTTTTACCTGTTCTGTAGTCACTCCCTATTATTTGCAGGGTTTACTTGAGAGAGTATTTGGAGGTCCAGGATTCTCCCTCAGGGGTACATTGACCATCCCTACTTCATAGGCTCCACTCCGTACGAAGAGATACTGTACTCCTGACTGTCCAGGATCTAATTTCTCTTTCTCTTCAGTGCATGGGGGATCAGGTGAGGGTCGCTAGCAAAGATCTCAATGGCGGCCATCAAAAGGAATGCCATGGGCTTGAGGAAGATTAGCTGAGAAGTGAGCGCCAGGTATGGGGAAGTTTTTAGCTCCCTGCGAGGTGTCCCGCCCGAGTCCCAGGTAGCACGTATGGGCAGTGGCGGGGTATGTCTGGCATTACAGGTAGTAGTCTCAAAAGGCGTAGGCTTGGAAGCAGAACCCAGGCAACAGGGCGGGTCTTCACCCAGGAGAAAATTATACAGCCAAATTTGTGTTCACAGCGCTGATGGCGTAGGAGCAGGACCCAGCAGGCGTTGCAGCGAAGGGGGCGCCGTAGGAGGATGTCAATGTGCGAGGAGGTCATACAGGGAGTTCAGCCCCACATTTCTTGCAATAAAGAGAGACGGCTCCCCATCAGCGGTGTCAGGAGGTCCCAGTTATGTTGCAGGCCCACAGCCCTCAGCCACCGCAGCACCCGGTGATCAAGGATGGCGTCGCATACAGGGGCGCTGCAGGCAAAGGAGCGATTGACACGGGCCAATGTGGCCAGTAGGCACCACGCACAGCAGGCCGCTCTAGGGTATAGACCAGTGAGGCCTAACAAGACACAGCAGTCTGAGGGTAGTAACGCGGCAGATGATACTTTGCCAGCAGGCAGTGTGATAGAGTAGGAGCGTCTATTAACGCGGTGCCCCCTGCGTCGTCACAGTTGTCCAAGAATGTTATGGCTTAGGTGTCGCCTCTGCCCTCACTTACCGCCCCAACTCACAGCATTAGCATTGTAGCAGATGGCGTGGGGATTGCAGCAGATACCGCCGATGCTGGACAGCTCAGGTCATCATCATGGCTCCGGGGGAATCCCGTGCCGTGGTTGCGTGCCAGCAGTCGTCCAGGCCAATACCAGCACCCGGGACATGCAGTGAAGGGCCAGTACCGCTAGCGTCACTGCGTCCGCTCAAGGGCTGTGTAGGTTCTGCGGGTGACAGCAAGAGGGGCAGCCCACCCTGGCACCCGCGGGCTGCCGGCAGGAGCGGAGGCGAAGTGGCGATATGATGGCCATGGCGGGGCCCACAGCCACGTGGGATCCCGAGGTTTGCATGGCGGCGGAGTCCACGCAGGTCTCAAGGCAGGCCAGCCCCCGCTTCCCGTGTCCTCTCAATCCTGGTCTCGGAAGCCCCAAACAGGCTCGCAGGGCAGCAAGTTTGTCACTGGAGTGAGCACAATGCCAAAGGGGAAAGCGGCATCGTTTTTGGAGCAAATATTTTGTAGGTAATTAAATATTGTGCTTCCGAGTGTCCAGAACCTCACTGGCGTGCGGCCATCTTGGTCGTGCGCCACCTAGCGCCTCCTTTTTGTGCTTTGTGTCTGGCTGGGGGAAGTGCAATTATCTCACTCCCTTGTGTGGGCCTCTACTCTTGGTTGGGCGTGCTTGCTCATTTTCGTTTGAAGGGCTATTCGGTATCCCTTTGTCGTCATTCTGGAACACCTCCGCCAGTCATTTTGGGAGGGCAGAAGGGTGGCCCGCCGCCTACCAGGGGCGAAACAGCCAACTGTGGCCTGTCGGGGCTCTTAACCGAAACCACACCCTGCCCGGAATCTGTTGTGGCGCAAAGTACTATCTCCCCCGTGCTCTGTGACGTGTTCCACTGCTGTGGTGGTTATAATTGTCACACCTCGTGCCGCCAGCTCTTGTAGATCTTTGGAGGAGATCATGGGGGAGGGAGGATGGAAGGGCAGTCTGTCACCCACAAGGTGTAAGGCAGCCACCTGCGACATGTTGGAACCTCACACCGCCCTGCTGTTTGCACCACCTCTCACCCAAAAGCAGCTGCTATATGGAGCAGTCTTTTCTGTTCCACTACATACCAACTTCCATTACCATCCACTGTATCACCGGACCATTCAGCAGACAGTCCTGGGTCTTGCCCTACTTTCGGTAATGCACGGCTGGTTCAGCAGTCTGGCCCCAAAAGTACCCACCTATCCAGATGTTCATATAGGTGCCCCGGAGGGGGGGTCCCTGGGCCACAGTGCTGTTGCGAGCAGGCAGAGAGATGAGGTCCCCTTGTGTCTCCCAGTTATTCAGGGAATGGCGAAAAGGGTGGAAGGGTGTGGTCGGTATGGTCTTGTGGTCACCCCCTTCTTGTTAATCCCATTACTTATGTGTCTTTGTACAGGGCTCTCCCGAGTTCCCCCGGTGTCACTCTTCTAGGCCACTCTCAGACCTCTACGCATTTCTGGAGCTACGGCAATCTCCTCACCTCTCCACCCCCTCAGGGGCTCCCGCTGCATGTTGGAATACCGAAGCACCCTCCAGGTTGCAGATGCTGATTCTTTTGCCTCTGGGTCTTTATGCGAGGCCCGCAAAGATGCAGCCTAACGGTGAGGCGTCGGCCGACACCGCTTCGTTTCTTGGCCGGCTCTACCCCACCACTTCCTCACGCTGTCTCAATGTATCTGTTGGGCCGCTAGCAATCGCGAGCCCCCAGGGACTCCCCGTAGGAAGACAGCCGCCTCGGTCTGGTCTTGGCAGTTTTGTCAGATGACTGAGCGGATTTACGGAGGTATTTCACGGTGGCCAGTCGGAGATATGCTAGGCTGCAGCCATGATGATCGGCAGTTGACCACGCCCCCTAAATTGTTGTAGTTTTGTGTGGAGATACCGCTATAGGTGTCTGAGCTGTTGGCTGGCCTGGCTGCTTTGGCGTCTTCCTTTTTCCTCTTTTGGGTCACCACTGTAGCCCCGGACTGCCCTGATCACGCGCTGGGTTCTTTTTCTCCAAGTTATTCCAATGGGTGTCAGGAGGCCCCACCTCCCATTGATTTATGCAGCACCTGATCCCAGTTATCTGGCAGTAGAAGCCAGAGCCAATGTCACCTTTCTCCTGTGGCTACGCATCACCCTTTATCGTTCACTGCCTACTGGGAGAGGTGAGAGCACACCAGTACCCAATATGAGTTGAGCCTCGTGTCCTTTTTAGACACTTTGTGCTGTCCTAAAAGTATCAGATCTCACTACAATGGTTCTCAGTTGGCTGTTTTGAGCACTTGTGGCCTATTCTTAGCCTGTGGCTAACCAGTGGGGACGAGCTGCGTATCCCAGCAGGGAATTGCAACCAAAACTGAGCTTACTGGCCGAGATCAAGTATGGGAGGGTAGTGGCAATGTTGTAGTAAAAATGGTAAAGGCAGAGCTTGAAGTGGTTCTAAAAAGGAAGGCATAAGCTGCACCTAATGCCAGCCACCTCCGCGCCTACCAGTTGTGTGCCACAGCACTATTGCCTTACATTAGCTCAGACCCCACCCTACTGCCAGAGCTCAGCAATCTCTGCCATCCTAGTTTCCGTCTTCCTTGGAGCTTCTCTGGAGCTTGGCGTGTGCCGCTCTCCAGGAAGGATTTGCCACCTTCTTCACTGGCAGTCCCTGGTATATGGTACACATGTACCCAGGGCATGGGTACCCCAAAGGCCTCCCATGGGCTGAAGCATGTATTATGCCACCCATGAGAGGCCATGCAAAATTGAACTACAGGCCTGCCATTGCAGCCTGTGCATACACCACCTACTTAAGATATAGGTTTACTATATCTAAGGGTCACTGCACTTAAAACCTATAAGTCGCCCCATAGCAGGCCTTTACAATACTGAGGGCAGGGTGCTTGGTTCTAAGTGAGAGGGTGCCCCTGCATGTGCAGGGCACCCCTACAGCCTATGGAGTCCATTCTCTTGGGTTGTCAATAAAGCAGCCATATACTACTTTAGAGGGGTATTACGTGGCCACGTGATGACCAACTCTCAAACGGCTGAAACAAACCCTATTATGTTTGGTGTCAAACATGTTGGAATTATACCCCCACACCAGTAACCGGTGAGGGAGTTATGATTCACCCCTCAGACACATGCTTCGTGGGTTCCATGGTGTTCCCAGTTCCAGTCTTCTAGTTCCGGACAGCACAAAATAGTTGCTGCTGACCAGAGACACATTTCTACCATCCTGCTGCTGAGACAAGCTCGAGCAGGGGAAGGCAGAACGATAGGCACCCTGTCACAGGTAGGTGTGACCACCTCCTAGACAGGATTTATTGTATTAGGGCTGGGTGCGCTTGCCAGCGACTGAAAGTTTGCATGAGGGGCACATTTGGTGTCCCTGTGCATAGTCCAGTTCAAACCAGTCCTGGGAGCCATTGGCTCCCACTCTGGCATAAAACTGGACAAATGACATGGGAGTAACCTCCCCCCTGCCCAGACCCTCCCCTGGGAGGATCCCCTGAATCTTTCCAACCCTCTCCCGTGGGTACTTAAGGGCTTACCTGGCTGTAGACCTTCGATTCGTCATGGACAAGATTCAGAACTGAAACCACTGCACTTTGACCGTCTGGGCACTCTGGACTTCATTTGGGCCTGACTTCGCCACCCTCTCAGTCCGCTGCTTCATCTATGCCTGTGCACCATACAGGATCCGTTTAGAACCTGTGGAGCATCCAAGACACCTGAAGATAATCTCCCTTGGAGTGAAGGAGTCAATCCCTTGCATTTGCAGGCACCGCAACACTGCTGACTGGTCTGCTGATCCCGAGCTCCTAGGGACTCCGAAAGGCTCAGCAACACAGGAGGTGGGTTTCTATGTCCCTCGAGTTCCAAGCTGCCCTTTCACCAAGTTTGAGGTCAGAATCTCTCGTGGGGGCTGCAACACCCCTACCCCTGTACACGCGTACTTTTGCAAGTTCATGTACTTATTGGCAATCCCCGAAGAAGTGCATTAGGCTCCAAGTAGACCCAACCTCTGACATCTTCTTCCACAAAGGTCTTCAACCACCTCGCACCGTGTGCTCCGTGTCCCGTCATTTTGTGAAGCTGCTCGAGGTCCTCTTGCGACTCCTATGCCCCCCGCCAGTGAGTCCAATTGAGGGTCAACTTTGATTTTCCTGGGCTCCCCTGGTTGCTCCAGACTTGCCCTGACTCCCTCGGCTGTGGTGAGACTCCTGGACCAACAAACTCAGAGCATGTGGCTACCTCAAAAGACTGGTACGAAATGCACAAAAATGTGCTTGGTATTGCCCAAGGGAAGTCCTACTGTCACCCAAAGTCAAAACCAATTCTAACCGCCTAATCTGCGTCACCACCTTTTCCCCTGCATCAAATCAAATCATTAGTAATACGGTACCTTGTCCTCCCCAGTGAACCTTCACTGCACCTGATTACCGTTGTTGCCCTCGTCACTTGACGGCTCGAGTATTTTCTCGACTCCAGGTGAGACCATTGCTCACTGTAGTTACGCGCTCTTCACATCCACCCCTCAAACACGCCGCTCGTTATCCTTCCACTCCGTGACTGGTTGCTTCACAGCGTCATCACTAACACCGTGTAAGGGTTCCTCCTCCACCGCCTGATGCTGCCCTTCCACCTAGCCTGGTTGCCTCCGTTCATAATTCCTCATCACGCACCTCGTCCCCTTTTAGTACACGACAACTGCAGACGCATGTCCTCACATCACGCGGTCCCTTTCCGCTCCTATTCTTCATTAGTTAGCAAGCCACTGTGAACGGTTATCTCTCTTGTTACTCATTACTTATACGGCTTATTTGCGCCCGCCACTTATCCGCTAGTACTTGACTCTTGTATCCAACGCATGCCTACACACCCGCATGCATTCTCAGTACTATACCTGCATCCTCTGCGCGATTTAATCTTGTTCAACATGCCATGAGTGGACCGCCCTAAATCTTCTCTTTCATTTTTTCCTCAATTTTTTTCCCCTCTCTATATCACCCCTGGTTGTTTCCACACAGGCAATTTCGTTTACAATTAGGCATGTACACATTAATGTCCTGATGATGATCCTGGTACTCCTCTGACAGGATCGAAACGTCGTCGACCCCTTCTAAAATAGCATGCACGTTAATCCATTGTGTAAAAAATTGCATTAGCTGTTTTGAAAAAAGCTTACAACATTGGATAATGTAAAAAGCTCCTTTTGTCTTGCCTGAAATGCCTTTGTTTGTTTTGTAATGTTATTTTCCTAATCGGATACAGGACTGTGTCCCACAAGTACTTTGTTCCTATATGTGTGCATAACATTTTTTTTTTATTATTGCAAAATTAAATCGGTTGTCCGGCTGGACTTCCAGAATATAGTATCGATTCTGAACTATATTTATCTAATCATTATCCTAACTATTTGAGGATCACTGTTGTTTGTACTGAACTATCACCCAAGGTCCTCAACTACCTTTTTGGGTTCCCTTGTCCCTTATAAATATACTGTGGGAATGTTCGGCGGTAACGCCGGGGGACAACAGCCCCAGAATGCTAAGTGCTGTGAGGGTGAAGGTCTGCCTGTTTGGTAGGTATATTAATCACTGGCATTAGCAACCATCAAGTATTGTGAGAACTTGTGTGCTCCCCTGGTGATGTTGAAGTCAAGAGCTGCAAAGGACTGATGTCAGCGGGGCCTCAGTCTAAGGGCCACAGCTCCAGAGGCCCGTGTGGACTGGAAGCCCCCGGGTGGACCACCTGTGAACCTCAGATGTCTCTTGTGCTGCCACTTGCTTCTCTTGGCACGTTCTCTTCAGCCTCACCTCACCGGCCACAGACCACACAAGCTTGACGCCTAAACTGCGCCCTTCAAGAAGCTCCTGCCTCTGCTTCTGCTTCCTACATCCTGCATCAGACTCTGCACCGCTAACCATGAACTCTTGATTCTGTTGTGTAATGTCAGTGGTGCAATATATATAATCTAGACCTATTTCAAAGTCTGTCAGCACACTTTTCTCTTTTATTCATTGTTACACTCTGTTTATGAGATTATCTGTCCTTACTGTTCAGTCAACACATGGAGTCTCCCCACTGCTTGGATGCACATATTTTTGGGGACGCATATTTATTTTTTCTCAACAGGCTTTGATCCAGAGCAAGGGATAGAAAACCCCCAAAAGAAGGAAGGGGGAAGAGAAAGGCAGACAAACAGTGACACAGGGCCCGAACAGGGATAAACAAGCACCTGCAAGAGTGAGATAAAGAGGCATGGAGTGAGGGAGAAGCAAGACACTGCGATGTTGTATTTAGCACACCAACATTTAATAAGGCCAGCCGCGGGCATCTGAGCAAAACTTTTGGCCCTGGGACTTATTCTTTTATAAATTAAGCACTGCCTATTGCTCTTCCCTCCAGAAATCTATTCACTGTTTGTCTCATTTCCTACCGGATTCTTTTTACTTACTATCCTACTGTCAATGTATGTTTCACTTCTTTTTGCCATCTGAGTTCAACAGAAACCTAATTTCTCAGCTTTATGTCTGAAACGCCCAACACATCTTGTTTTGATGCCTTTATAAATTGTGCGCTGCTCACATGTGCACAGTGGATGATTTCCAGTGGTGCCTTGCAACTGAAAATTATAAACATAATACAATCCTGCAAGTCGGAGTATACTATTATTATGCTAAATTAATAGCAGACATTCTCTTACGTGAGACACGCAAGATCTTATTTAAGGTTTCTCAGATGTGAAACTTTAACAAAACGTGACGGGTATCCCCTCTGCCGTATTACAAGTGCCAAACATAGGCTGTAATGCTCTTTGTAATAAAGTGAATGAGAAATCCTCCATGGCTGTCATGTAATTGTAATTGGGTTCATATAGTGCTTACTACCACTGACGAGGCGTCAAATCGCTTTACAACGAATAGCACGCTACTCCAGAATCCAAGGTTAGTGGTTAGTTCAGTGGTTATTGTTAGTTATTTTGATTAGTTATGTGCTCTCAAGAGAAATTGCATCCATTTACTCCAGTTCCTTTGTTTTATATTAATACCAGGTAAGTGTGATGATTAGTGGAGGCTCTGTGGTTTCAGGTGAACTGTTGGTGGGATAGATAGGCTGGCAGAAATTAGTTATTGTAAGATTACAGGGATAGGGATTTAAAGAGGATAGGTTGTGATCTATAAAATGAGGTATCAGCCAAATGCAGAATTACAATAAGAAGGATTGGGGCAGACAGGTAAGAGACAGAGGAGACTATTGTTCAATTAAACTTCTATTCTCAGAAATAGAAGATATGCAGAGGTTGGAAGCCAAGAAGAGGGTTACTCTAAAGAAAGAAAGGAGAGGAATCAAGCAAGAGTAAATGAATGCCATTTTTTTCATGCAGTGTTTAGGAGTATAGTAGGAGAAGGCTTGCTGTGTTAGCAAGTAGTCAAAGAATGTAAGCTGTAGAGAGTAACATTATACACAGTGTTCTATATCCAGGGCACACAGCTTAAACATGTGATTGCAAGCATATACATCATTCAAATATTAAGTGCCCTAGATATTGCAGAAAAAAAGTGTGATGAATGAATGAATACGCATTTGTATAGCGCATGGCTACCCGTAGGCATCCCAGCGCTTACTATGACGCCTCACTCAGCAGGCACAACTCAGGGAAAAAGGAAGGTCTTCAGCTGTTTCCTAAAGCTAAAATAGTTAGGCTCCAAGCGGATATGCTCAGGCAATCGGTTCCATAGCTTGGCTACATTGTATGAGAACCGACGACCTCCTGATTGAACTTGCTTAATCATAGGCACTATGAGTAAGCGTTTATGCTTAGATCTCAACATCCTGTTAGGGTGATAGAGTTGAACCAGCGACTGAATCAGAGGGGAGCCTTTCCCAGAGATGGATTTGTGAGTAATACACATCGCCTTAAAACTGATTCTGGCCTGAATAGGAAGCCAGTGCAAGACAATAAGTGCTGGTTTGGCTGAATTGTGTTTAGGGATGTTCATTAGAAGGCGGGCAGCACAGTTCTGGACGATTTGTAACCTGTTGGTAGTACCCAGGGGTGCGCCAAGGTACACTGAAATTGCATAGTCCAGTCGCGAATGTATCAGCGCCTGGACTAACACCCTTCTAGCATCAAAAGGAAGAAGAGGAAGAATCTTCCTTATCATCCTGATCTGTCCGTAGCAGCTAGCTGCAACCTTCCGCGCCTGTTCTTTTAAATCAAGCTTACAGTCGAGCCAAATTCCTAGGCTCTTAATCTTCGTTTTTGATACAGGTGGGGGACCCAAACAAATGGGCCATGAAACATCAATACTGGTAGGAACAGTATGCCCAAGAAGCATAAGTTCTGTTTTTTTCTCCGTTTAGCTTCAAAAATGACTTGTCCATCCATTCAGAGATCTTTTCCAGTGATGCTCAATTAAAGTGCGCCAGGGCCCCAGAACCCGAGTTCACGCTATATAAAACTGTAAAATAAAATCAGTATGCCGTGAAGTGCCCTCTTTCAGTCACGCTTAGAGAGGGTGTGAGGCAACAGCCAGAGATGGTGAATCCAGTGCCAGGGAAGAAGGCTCGAGTCTCTGCATCGACCCAACATCCCGCTGCTCTGGGAAAACTGCTCCACCTCCTCGTGCCTACACACGGCGTGTTCCTGTGCAATACAACTGGCTCCCATGCAAAGCACTGCAATACCCTGTGGTAGAGCTCACGTAATACAATATGAAAGACAAAGGGAGGCTGAACCCATGGCCATGCAAATGTGGGTTGATTAAGAGGCCGATAGGGAGACCATTTGTTGGTCACTTCTGCAGGGGGGTGTCCTGGAGGGTAGGGGGTGAGATGGCACCTGAGTTGATTATCCTGTTCCTCCCTACGGTCTGATCCTGGTTCAACCCCACTTCCCAGGTGTGGAGGAGGCCCTGACACCTATGCAAAGAAACAGGGAGCTAAGTGGGAACAGGAAGAGTGGGCAACACTCCTGTGAATGCAGCATATTTATAGCCTCTGGGGTCATGGGGGTTCTTTAATCCTTGCTCAATGGAAATGAATGAGGCCCACATAAAGGAAAGGCAGATTACTGAATAGAAGGGGAGGAACAGGACACAGGGATGGAACGGAGGCAGAAAAGATCAAGAAATACAGGAACCGAGGAGGCGTGGCCAGCAGCAGAACAGACTAGACACTTCCAACCGGAGCTCTGATGGCCGACAAATGATCCTGCACTAATCCTATGCTCACAACCATGATCCTGCTTTGAAACTTACGGGCAGGGTGTCGGAAGTCGGTGCCTGTGCCCCGATCGGTCTGTTCCGACGAAAACTGCTCTGTAATAGTGAAAAAACACAGCGAGGAGCGGTGATCAGGGCACGGATAAAATGGCGGCGGCCCGCTTCGAGATGTGAAAGAGGCGTCGCCGGAAGGCTGCGGACAGCTCCTGGGTTGGGGGAGGCAGGAGTGGTGAGGAGCAAGCGCCGGTGGGGCTCCATCGGCTCCCCTCCTCCCCCCTCTTCTTCAGTTCTTTCTGCCCCCCATCCGACCCTGATACGCGCTGAGGCCGCTGTAACTCAGTGTCGAGCTGCGAGACAGATGATGACACAGAGGTGAGGGGCTGCGCACAGGAGGTTGGCGACCAGTGCAAGAGCCTGTTGTGCGACGTCGGCGCAGGTGGTGGTGTTCCGGTCCGCTGGAGTGGGAGAGAGACGGGAGAGTGGCTGAGGTGGTGGCTGGTGTGCCTCGGTGAGCTCTAGGGTCCGGCTGCATTGATGTGAAAGCTGTAACCCAGGAGAGCTGTCGATTCCGACAAGGGAAGTGTCAGCAGGGACCCAGAGACTCTGAGGAGTACCTGCATCTTTGGAGTGCCCACGGGGTGGCGGATCAGCGGGGAGTCTGGTCACACCAGGTCGGGTGATGCCGTGAAGAGGGGTCCGGACCGGCCCAGAACCCAGAGGCCGACTGAGAAGGGACAGGAGGCATTAAGTGGATCGTCAGATGTGGGACAGATCGGGGAATACTGTGGGGCCACACATTGGAGGCGTCAAGAACGGCACAGTGAGCCGGTGAGGGGGTCGGGGAGCACGATAAAAATGGGACTGCAGCCTGTTAGGTTGGCGCTGGACCCCCCCCTGTGCTCCCTGCCGACTGACTCAGTAAGTAGGGTTGTGAATCTGCACCTGGGAAGGCATATGGTGTGAAGTGAGGGCCTTGCAGTTTGGCACAAAGTGTGCAAGGGGGCCAATACGAGCAGTCGCAACGTCCACACGCAGTGGCAGTGCAGTGAGACACCCAGGACTGTGGGAGACACACGGGGTTGCATAGATGATGCGGAACCGTGACTTCGCCCGGGTGGGACAATTCTTGAGGGACACTGTGAGAAAGTGCCATCTTTCTTGTATGGTATGCCCCCACATTTTGCTGAATTGCTGATGTACTTTTACTGAGTGTGCCCTGGTCTCCTGCCAATCAGGAACCCAGGGCCTGTGTTCCTTCCCTAAAACTGCATGACAGCCTCAACCCAATTGGCATCTCTGGCCACATGTCAGCCCCTGGTAAATGGTATACTAGGTACCCAGGGCCTTGTGACCACAGAAGGCCCCTAAAGGCTGCAGCACTTATTGTGCCACCCTTAGAGACACTGTACCCTGACACACACACACACTGCCTTGGCAGGCTGAGTGTCTGGGTGAAGAAAAAAACAGAGAGTCGACATGGCACACATCCCTGTGTGCCATGCCCACAACACACACTGCCCTGGCATACCTCAGTCACCCCTCTAGATGGGTGCCCTACGCCAGTGGTGTGGGCACAGGTGCATGAGCCCTGTGCCCCTACAGTACCCAGGTCCATTCCTGGGCACTGTAAGTACAGTGCTGCCATTAAGAGTATATGGTGCTGGGAGGTCATCAACATGAACTCCACAGCACCATGATGGCAACACTGAAGACTAAGAAATTTGGTATCAAACCTCCCAGCACATTAAACCCGCACTGATGCCAGTGTGGGATTTAATGTACAATGCATGACAGAGGGCATCTTAGAGATGCCCCCTGAACTTAACCTACAATCCACATCTTGTCTGAGGGGCTGCCTAGGCTGCCACACGCAAAAAGAACTATTGATGGACAGAATGCAGAACAATGTCATACATTCAACCCAGTACAGAGATCTGGGCCTAAATCCATCGTTTTTTTGCTCACCATGCCATTCCAGTTTGGACCCAGCCATATGCAAATCAGTCTTGACCCTGTACCCAATAGGAACAGTCCAGCCCGAACTGCCAGGCCAAGTCCTCCCTGGACTGGAAACAAGCATCCTAGGACCGGTTTCGGGGTTTCACCCCTCTTCAGCCAGGATAGCATGATTCCAGTGGCATGGAGAGCACGGGACTCACGTCTGAGCATACCCGTCCCACTCGGGGTGACAAATGCAAAAATAACTATCGATGGACAGAATGCAGAACAATGTCATACATTCACCCCAGTACAGAGATCTGGGCCTAAATCCATAGTTTTTTTGCTCAGTATGCCATTCCAGTTTGGACCCAGCCATATGCAAATCAGACATGCTGCTGGACCCCTGGGTAGAGAGCCATCCGCTCTCCTGGGCCTGCAACAATGCACATCCTGGGCGAGGTGTTATTTTCCCCCTCCATGATGGGCAGGGGAAGCTTCAAAGGCATGCTGCCTTTGTGAGCTTCTCCAGGTCACTTGCTGTACTCAGCAACTGGCCCCTACTGGTTCTGACCCCCACTCTGGCGGGAAGACTTGCGGGAAACCCCAAGGGAGGAAAGGGGGTGTGCCAGCCTCTGCCAACCTCACCCCTCAGGTGGGGGAGACGAGGTGAAGCACATCTCCGGGCTCTCGCCATCTTGAAGATGGGGAGCCCTGCCCAATCAGGACTAGGCTACTTCCCCCCTCCCACAGGAGAGTGGCAGGATAGGGGGTGTACCCACCCCAGGTAGGGGACCCATTGGTCCCTGCCCTTTACTTACCTGTAACGCCCCCAAAGTTAGTATTTAGGGGAACCCTGAACCTTCCTTCCTCAGATCCAGATTCCGATACAAGAAAGAAGATCAAGAAACAAGAATACCAGCCTTGCAGCTGCTAACAAGAGGAAGACACCAACTGATTTGGCCCCAGCCCTACAGGCCTGTCGACCCTCGAACCTGCTCCTGCTAAACCCCGGCATCTCCAGTGGTCAGCAACCTCAAAAACCCCGGAGGACCTGACTGCCTTGTGACTCTAACTAACTGGGACTCCCACGAGCAGTGGTACTGCTCAATCAAGTAGCAAGCCCCTGGCATCAGCCAGGAACCGCGACTCCTACACACTCTGCACCCGCCAAGCCTGGCCTGTGCTGGAGTGAACAAAGACCATGAGGACGTCCCCCCAGTGACTGTGACCCCGAATCCAGCACCCAAGGATCCACCTCGACGCTCCTGACGACGCCTGCAGCCTCAGAACCAGGGACCCCTCCAACCGCGACCAGCAGAGGGTAAGATTTCCAGATGCCAAAAGGCACCCCTGCACCTGGCGCCCTGTGGCCCCCTGTGCCCAACTCCTGGGTGCCTACCTATCCTCCAACTACCCAACTTACCTCTCGAAGTGGTGGTCGCACCTGAAGAATCTTCGTCCCCGAGCTTGCAGCCTTTGTTTGTTCTTGAGCTTCTCCATTGAAATCCATTGAGAGACCGACAGCTCAAAAGCACCCTGCACCCAGCCGCCCGAGTGCCCCTGGCAGTGCAACCTCTACTCTAATCTACTTCCCCATTTGCCCTGAGCAAGTGACCAAGAGCCCAGCTCCCACAGCCGCATGGCCTGCTAGCCAGCAGCCACCAACCAAAGGCAGCCTGCCTCCCCTAGGATAACATTGGGCCTAACTCACTCTGCACTCGGCTGCCCCTGTGCCGCTGAGGGTGTAACAACTGTACCTACCTGACCCTGGGAGACCCCTGAGTCTATGCCCAGAACCTTAACTCTGTCAGTGGAGTACTTACCCAAAAGCCGATAACTCACTTTTCTTCCATAGGGTAACATTGACTGGTTTCACTTGGAAATTCTTTTAAGGGTCGAGTTTTGAAACTTTAAATATTCATCTAAAATCAGCCGAATAACGAAAACGAATTTACTCACCTGCTATCAGGAGAGATCCCAGTGCTGCAACTCGGTGCCCAGCACTGACCCTGCAAAGTATTTACAACCGTACTTACAGCTAACTTGATTTTCCTCCATAGGATAACATTGCCTTTTTTTTGCCAGAAATTCATCTGTGTCAATTTTGCAAACTTAATATTTGTTAAAAATCGTCTGTATAACAAAAACACATTCTTTCAACTGTTTACAGGAGATGCCCCAGTGCTGGATCTAGGATCCAACACTGTTAGAAAAAGTAACAATAACCCCACTTACCTGCTAAGTGAATTTCCTCCCATAGGATAACATTGGTGATTCTATGTGAAAAAGTTTCCAAGTGTCAACTTTTAAAATACAATAATATTCCTTAAAAATCCCAACTGTAACCAAAATGTTTTTACTCAACTGTTTACAGGAGATGTCCCAGGACTGAATCTAGGATCCAGTCCTGTGGTAAGAAAAGTATTCCAAAAATTAATCAATTGCATTTAACTAGAAATTCCCATTGAGCTCAATGTATATTTGTGTTTGAAATTGTGTTGCCTATTGCAACAACTGTATCTATTGAATTCAAAAGTCTATTGCCTATTGAAAGTATTTATCTAAAGTATCTCATTCTGCGAAAGTATATTTTGATACCTATTGTTGGTTCTAAAATAAAACAACTATAGGGCATATCAGCAACAACCGGCGATAATTATCGCTAAGGGCACTTAGCGCTAGGATAATTATCACCGGCTAACGTGGATTTTTATCACTGAGATAGCGTGCTATTACAACGCGTATCTCAAAAGCGATAAAAATCCTAGCGCTAACTGCCAAACGTGAGATTTTCGTTGGAAACCCAGCGATAATCTCACGAAGATTGGCGTTAGCTTGATGATAGGGCCTCACATACTTAGCCATGATATCCACCATCCATAGGATATCATGGCTAAGTCAGTCCTGAAGCAGGCATAAGTAAAGAAGCGATAACAGGGGTTATCACTACTTTTCTTGCCGCTGTGCTTCATAGCGTGGGGCTTGATGATAGGAGAAATGTCGCTTAGCGACATTTCTCCAGTCATGTCAGGTCAGGAACGCCCACTTTGCTTCTCATTAGAGATGCAAAGCTGGGCGTTAAGAATCTGGGCGCTAATGCAACCTTGCTGATTAGGCGATAAAATTATCGCTGCTTTTCGCACAAAAACAGACGCAAAAGCTGCGATAATTTTATATCGTCTCGTTGTTGATATGCCCCTATATCTTTTGATACAAAACCATTGGCCTAGAGTTCAGTTCTTGAGTGTGTGAGACCATTTGCTGACTGAGTGTGTACAACAAATGCTTTACACTGTCCTCTGATACTGCCTTACTGCTCGACCAAGCTACCACTTTAGAGAGTAAGGTTATATCTAACTTTAGCCTCTGCCAAACCTCTGGGGACTGTGGACTCTGTGCACACTGTACCTATTTGGGAACAGTATATACAGAGCCACTTTCTTACAGACACCGTCACTGTAGTGGCCACAAAGAGGGATGGCTGTAGAGGGCGAACGGAGACGGGGTGCCCCGTGGTACCACTGATATCGCACCTACCCTGCCCACACGGGTGGCGGCCACAGATGGCACGGAACTAAGACTCCAAACCGCAGTGACCGGGGAAGATGGACAAATTTGCTAAGCCACTGCCAGTGATAGACCCCCCCCAACCTCCATGTCTACGGACGCACCCGACAATAATGTCCTCCTTCAAGCGATTCAGTCCACCAGAGAGGTATTAGAAGGTAAAATTAACGAGATCAAAATCGACGTTAACCTGCTCCGTCAGGACCTGCCGAATGTATGGTCACACAAGCAGAGCACCGTATATCGGAGGTTGAGGACACCACCCATACTCTCCGGGGTAAGCTCATAGCCCTTGCGGTGGCCATGAAAGATGTGCTTTGGAGGGTCGATGATGCGGAAAATCGAGCCCGAAGAAACAATCTTCGCTTTCTTGGCTTTCCAGAGGCCATTGAAGGAACAGATGCAGATGCCTACCTGCGCAAATAGTTGCTGGACTCATACCCGATTCCCGCTTTTCACCATGTTTCATAATTGAGAGAGCACACAGAATACTGGGGACCCGGCCGCCAACGGGAGCCTCCCCACGTCCGCTGATCGCGAGGTTCCTTAATTATCAAGACAGAGACCTCATCCTCCGAGAATTCAGGCAAAAGGGGGAAATTCAGGTGGATAATACAAAGATCATGGTGCTCCCGGACTATTCCAGAGACGTACAGAAGCAACGCGAAACGTTTGATTCTGTGAAGGACAAACTACGACAGATGCATATCACGTACAGCTCCTATTTCCTGCCGAACTTAAGGTGATTTATCAAGCCAAGACACTGTTTTTCAACACTCCAGAAGAGACCTGGCATTGGCTGGAGCAGAGGCCCAACAGTGCTCTCAGGGAAAGCCCCATCAATGAGCAGTAATAGGCCCAGAACACGGCGCATTAAAGGGAGGAACACAGAGACTGCACAGAGCACGACACTTAGGGGGATGCCATATCGAAGTAGGAGAGTACCAGGATTCACGCCCGAGCCTCAGACTCTGAAAGTCTACACCACAAGGATAGACCAAGAGGGCCATCGCGGACCGAGGACATGGCTATGCAGCGCTCAGCGGACTGCACTGATCAGGACATAACAACGGACTCGGAGGAAGATCACTCTTTGTTTCTAAACATTAATTTACTGGAAAATCAGGGAGAGGCAGGCATGGAGAACGATACGGACACTCGGACCCAACAGGCAGACAAAGAAGAATGAGGAGCAGTAATTGGCCTGGAGAACCGCAAGGACAGCGGATAGACAGAGGAACTCGCATGCCACCCCACGTGTTTTGTTTCCCTTGTTGTATTTGACTTTTCTGCGTTCATTTCCTTTGTGGTCCCCTCCCCCTCCCTTCTTCCCCAACTCTTCTTCCCCCTCCCCTCGCCCTCCTCTTTTTCTTTTGTTGGTTTCTTCTTTTTATTTTAGGTTGGACATATTGAATTGTATAATTTGGTGTGGGGAATTCCTGCCCACTAGCTAGTGTTGGACATTAACCGCGCGAGGGCCCATCTGCAGACAGCCTAATTAAGGCCAGTAGATCTGAGCGGGAGGGACCTGGAAGGGCAGGGAGCAGTTTGAGAGGGTAGGTTAGGGGCGGTGGGTGACAGACCTCTCCAGTCCAAACACGACACAGTTGGTCCTGTTGCCCAAGGGGTAGTCGGTTGGATAATGGGGGATTGTGGGGGAGTGGGACGGGGGGGTGGGGGTCGGGGTTCTTACAAGGTTATGTGGCAAAATTGTAGGAAGGCAGGCATTATGAGAACACAGAAACAGCTGCAGTGGGGCGGGGGAGGCGGTCCGGATAGCGGGACAGGCACACTACATCACTGGGATGACTACACCTAACTCAGGGACGTACTTGGTCCTCTCCTGGAATGTGAATGGGATGGTGAATAAGGTTAAGAGGGGGCTGGTGGTGGCGTGCTTCAAACAACTAAAACCAGATGTCATCCTACTGCAGGAGACGCACTTAAGCCTATTCCTTTTACTCAGGTGCTCACAAAGCCTTTTCATGACTAGATTACATACTGGCCCCAGTGGGAGAATTAGGAGAGATACATAAGGTGGAATACCTGGCGAGAGGCCTCTCGGACCACTCGCCCCTGTGGCTCACAGCGGGTACCCACACACAACGTCCGGCAAGGGAATGGAAGCTCAACCCATGGGAGTTAAGGGACCCTCAGGTTGCTAAAGAAATTAGGGTGGACTCGGAACTCTACTTTAGTGAGAACGTGGGGTCAGTAGACTCGGTCATTACATTGTGGGAGGCATGCAAACCGGTATTGCGAGATACGACCCAAAACATCATAGCTCATAAAAAACGGAAAGAAGGTGAGGAGATTGCAGGGCTCGAATCTCAACTATTGCAGATAGAAACACAAGCTATTACAAGTAACGACCCTTCCTTGTTGCGCAGATTGCAACTTCTTCGACGGGAATACCTTGCATTGGCCAAAAAAGACGCGCAACATGCGATAAAAGCCATGCATTGACGCTTATACGATGCAGGTGACAAGACAGGAAGACTGCTTGCATGGCTTAGCAAAAAGAGTTAGATAGTAGGTGGGTGGCCCAGACACAGACAGAAGATGGCCAGACTCATGTAACTCCCCTTGCAATAGCCAATGCCTTTGCAGGCTATTACGAGACCTTCTACATGCAACGTGCCCTGGCAGAACTGGCGCAAATTCAGCCATACCTTCAGACTATACAAATCCCAAAGTTAACAGATAGCGAGTCACAGACGCTGGATGAAAAAATCACTAACGAAGAAATGATAGCAGCCATTGGCCAGCTGAAAACTGGTAAGGTCTCGGGCCCTAATGGGCTCCCCCCCAAAATTTTTAAACAGAATGTGACGCTCTTTAGCCCACACCTCCTCCAACTATATTTAGAGGCACACGAGGCAGGCAGTCTCCCCAGAGATCTGACGACGGCCACGATTGTGGTACTTCCTAAGAAGGACAGGCCGCCACAGAAGTGTAGCTCGTATCGACCCATCCCCCTTATTAACATGGAAACCAAAATACTGGCCAGAATATTAGCTAACTGGCTCACTGTGGTAAGCACCTGTCTCATCCATCGGGACCAATCCGGCTTCATGCCAAAGAGGTCGACGAGGCTTAACTTTCGGAGATTGCACAATTGGTTAGAGGTGGTGACCACAAGGGAAGACCCACATCTCATCCTGTCCCTCGATGCCGAAAAGGCATTTGTCACCGTTCACTGGCCCTTTCCTATGTCTGCTTTGGAGGAGTTTGAATTTGGCCCGGTATTCCAGCGATGGATCGCCGTTCTCTTTGAGAGACCCCTGGCCAGAACCAGAGTTAACGGTGTGGTGTCACTGGAATTCTTAATAGGTTGGGGCAATCGCCAGGGCTGCCCCTTGTCCCCTCTACTCTTCGCTCTGGTCCTGAGACCCCTCGTGTGTATCATCCGAGCGCACCCGGACATAACAGGATTCTGGGGTACAGAGAACGAGGGTTTGGACGAACGCATCTCTTTATATGCCGACGACATATTGATGTACGTCACAAACCTAGAAATGACGATCCCCAATATTATGGAAAGTTGCGAAACCTACGGCACACATGCGGGGTACACAATTAACTGGGGAAAATCATGCCTCTATCCGGTGTACAGGGGAAGTGGGTGCACTGCCTGCCCAAGCCGGCTTCAGCTAGCTCCAGAGGGCATAAAGTACTTAGGGATTTATGTCACAACGAACACAGCGGTGGCACTGGATCGCAATCTCTATAGGGTACTCTGGGAATTCCGCACGGATGTGGAAAGGTGGCGGTTCTTGGCGTTGACACTGCTATGTAGGGCAGTACTCTATAAAATGATAGTGCTCCCGAAATTTCTGTGCGTTCTGCAAAACACGTGTCAGCTGGTACCAGACGAGGTGTTCACCAGAATTGATGGCACACTTCGGATGTTTCTTTGGGACGGCTAACTGCCAAGGATAGCGCTGGCAACATTGCAGCGCAACCAATATAATGGCGTCATTTCCCTACCCAACCTTCGGGCATACTATAGGGTGACCCATCTCATTGTTGTGAACGAATGGGACCATATGGAGAGAGACCACCCCACATACGCACTTGAACGCGCGCAATTCCTTAACACGAATGTTAAGGAATACCAGTGACGGGAATCTCTTCTAGACCCTTTTTCTCCAAAGCCGAAAAGGCTGGACTACCTGTATTGTACAGTGATTTTGGATCATGCTAATTGAAACATACGTAATCTCTTCGTGTACCAAATACTAAGCCTTGAGAAAGCCCTGGCCAAAACCGTGCCAAAGGGGCGAAACACGTGTTGGCTGTTCATTTCTGTGATGAATAAATAATATTTTGGATTTACCAATTCACTGGATGGTTTTTGTCATAGAGGGAGTGAAATTGACTCACTACCACAAGTACTCGTTGAAAATGAGCATGCTAAGAAAGGATGCTATTTACCAGAACAGGGCAGCAGAAGCTGGATGTGTGTGAAGACACATTTGGAAAGAAAAAACAATATTCTGGCACCATTTTTCCTGAGGGTAATTTTGCGTGATTCAGGTGTGGCGTCTGCATCTCCACTGCGATTGATGCAATTTGCCTTGAACAGGAGCAACACTTGCTGCAGGTGTGCCATGACGATCTGTTGCTAATGATACTCCATGTTTTATGCCCTCAGTTGGGGTCGTAGGTCACCATGGCCGAGGGCAAGGCTGGTTGTCATTGGGACATCTCTGTTCTTCCTGTCCAAGTACTGTTACTGTGCATGAGGGGACCCAGCCCATGCAGCCGACTAGTTCAGTGGTAACATCAGCCCCAATTTAAAATGATGAATTTAGTTTTGTACTCCTCTGCTGTGCTATCAATCATTAGGTGCCTGTATGCAAGCCCGCTTCCTATCCGCTCAACGCCGACAGACCACTCATGGCATTCACCGGGTGCTGCACAGACATGCACTTGGGCTCAGCCTTGATTTGCTGAGTGAATGTTATGATGGATGGTGGCCCTCTTTAGGGATGATGACAAGCGTCAGTGACTGTAAGTCACTTGTGCCATCTGGGAAGCCTGAGGCAGCATACATTAGTGTCACATGTTATAGTGCTTGAGGAGGGTCGGCAGGAATACCTGTATTTTCATTGTTCCCGTACTGGTCCCACCTATGTAAGCCACACCAGCAGTCATCACATGACCTAGTGAATGGATGACGGTGGGTAGCGCAGTTCCAACTCTATCCAACCAGGCTGACAGCAAGAAATTGTGGATGGACAAAGCAGGTTCCACACATGTTGGCCAATTAAGCAAAGTACTGAATTACTGAGTCTGAACCCCTCTGCAAGCATGAAAAATAATAGGACATATATGGTTTTATTTAGGTATGGAAGCTAAACTAAAGTGCATAGTTTTACAAAGCTCTAAGATGTTGCCCAATGACTTTAGAGCACTAGGGAAGCAAAGAAAGTGAAAGGAAGAGAATTATATGGAAATGAAAGGAATTGGACCACTGGGATCTGGTAAACATTAAGAGACACGTTAATGGTCATCCTAGGAAAAAGTCTTGGAGGACATTTTTGTCTGGTGTTTATATTGATTATGTTTTAAAGGGTGAACATTGACTGCATTTCTGAAAAGGCAGGTTCTAAGGTGTTTTCTGAATTGAAGGCACTTTACCAGGTTTCTCATAAAAAGGGTCCAGGTCATTCCCAAAGTGAGGTCTCACGCACAACAAGCACCTTCCTCATTTGTCAGTGTTCTGGGCTTTTGATGAATGAGCTGTGGAGCACTGTCCGATCATGAGGTTTTCATAGGTTGGTAAGGTGAGGCAAGATGCTTGACTGTATGATAAAGAGTGACTACTTTCATGTGAGTGCGGTTGAGTGACTGCATGGATGAAAGCATAGAGGTACTCTCAGTTGTAGGCCAGACTAATTGACTTGGACAATGCCTCTCATAGTGCAGACACCATGATACAAGGTGTAGTAGTTCCAACTTGGTTCTAAGTCATTATTTGTTTTATTATACACATGTTTCTTTTGCAGGTGCATTAGCCCACCAAACCGGATTGCAACAGGCAGCACTACTTGTGAATATCTAGTTTCACATAAAGCACCCAACTCCTTGGCTCTGCACATGCCCAAGGAAGTCCAGGTTCGCACCTGCTCCCATCATTCTGAAATATGAGAAAGCTCTGTGCAGCATGAAAGGATTTTCTCACTCTTATTCCTCTCTCACATTGAGAAAAGCTGGGCTTTACTGGCCTGGGGACCTCTGCTATAACCCACATGTGGAGGGGCGCTGAAGGTGTGACCGGAGCAGGGATTTCCCATAGAAACTTAAGACAAAGAGTGAAAATTGGGACAAACAAGTTAATCTTTTCTAGCAGACCCTAGTAAGGCCCTGTTAGAAAAGGTAGACGGACCGGGAGGGTCGGCCGGGGTCAGGAGGAGAGGTCTCCGGGGAGAACCGTCTCCAGCGATCGTACAGACAAGTAACTTCCCCCCCACAGACAGATACCACACACGGATAAGGTTCAGTGTTCTTTATAAGCAGTTCTTAAGGTACGGTTGAATGGTACAAGGAGGTCTGGACTCAGGGGTCCCCTCGATTCGAGTCTCGCAAGGTAGGAAAGGGGGTAGCGGGACAGTCTGTTTACCAGTCAGGTAGTTCGGATGAAATGATGAGCTCACAATCCTCGAGCTTGGTGGTTAGATGGTACGGGCCGCGGCAGCGCCAGCAGGTCCCAGGAAGACGGTCGATGTACGGTCCGCGGCAGCGCCAGCAGGTCCCGGTGAAGATGGTTTTTACAACGGGCCGCGGCAGCGCCAGCAGGTCCCCGGAAGATGGTCGATGTACGGTCCGCGGCAGCGCCAGCAGGTCCCGGTGAAGATGGTTGTTACAACGGGCCGCGGCAGCGCCAGCAGGTCCCCGGAAGATGGTCGATGTACGGTCCGCGGCAGCGCCAGCAGGTCCCGGTGAAGATGGTTGTTACAACGGGCCGCGGCAGCGCCAGCAGGTCCCAGGAAGATGGACGATGTACGGTCCGCGGCAGCGCCAGCAGGTCCCAGTGAAGATGGTCGTTACAACGGGCCGCGGCAGCGCCAGCAGGTCCCAGGAAGATGGAGATTGCAGAAGGCCGCGGCAGCGCCAGCAGGCAGAACGATGGGTCACAAGAGCGGGCTACGGCAGCGCCAGTAGGCCGTCAAGGCTGAGTTCACTCGGTGTCTCTCGACTCCAGGATACAACTGCCTTCCTGCTCCGGAGCTGCCCCAGTTATAGGGCTGGTGCCCTTTGATGTCCGGGCCCTCGCACTTGGAGGTCGGAGGGTCCGGGAAGAAGGTGTCCAGACACCCAGCAGGGGGTGGAGCCAGTGCCTGGGGGAGCTGGAGGCGATCGGCACCTGGCGGGGGAAGAGCTCTTGACACTTCGTTCTCCCATTGACCTGCCAAGTGGTCCGCTCACCTCCTGGGTGGATGGTGGTGCCGGAATGTCGGGGCCGGCCAGGCCCGGGGTTGGGGTCGGGGTGAGGCCACGCGGCCGCGTGGTGCAGGGCCCAAGATGGAGGCTTGACCCGGCCGGGGAAGCCGGTGGGGCTGGACCCCGTGATGAGTAGTGGTCCGAGGGCAGAAGATCCGTCGGGAGACTGGGTACAGGTGCTTGTCGCGGGGGTATGCCTGGTGGGCCGGAGCTCGGGCCCTGTCGTGCGGGGAGGGAGCAAGCTCTCTGTGTGGCCTGTCCAACATGCGTCCCCCCCAGCTGAAGGCGGGGAGAGTCACCCATCTCCTTGGGGACTCTCTTCGTCGAGGCGGAAAAAGCGGGACAGGCCATCTGCGTTGGCGTGGTCTTGGCCTGGTCGGTGCTCCACGGTGAAGTCCATTCCCTGCAGGGAAATGGACCAGCGCAAGAGTTTTGGGTTCTCCCCCCGCATCTGCATCAGCCATTGCAGGGGTCGATGGTCGGTTTGTACCCGGAAGTGGGTACCGAAGAGATAGGGTCGGAGCTTTTTGAGGGCCCACACTACTGCAAATGCCTCCCTCTCGATGGTGCTCCAACGCTGTTCTCGGGCCAGGAGACGTCGACTGATGAAGGCCACCGGCTGGTCATGACCTTCGGGGTTCAACTGAGAGAGGACGGCCCCGATGCCGTGGTCGGAGGCGTCGGTCTGCACCACAAATTCCCGACTGTAATCGGGGGCCTGGAGCACAGGGGCGGTGCACAGGGCGGCCTTCAGCTTCTCGAAGGCCGCTTGACAATCAGGAGTCCAGTTAATCCGCTTCGGTTGGTTCTTGGACGTGAGACCCGTGAGGGGCCCCACGATGCTGCCGTAGTCCTTCACGAACCGCCGGTAGTAGCCGGTGAGCCCCAAGAAGGCTCGGACCTCGGTCTGGGTGACGGGGGGCTGCCAGGACTGGATGGCCGCAATCTTAAGTTGTAGGGGGGCCACCAGCCCGCTCCCCACTTGGTGCCCAAGGTAGGTCACAGAACCTTGCCCAATTTGGCACTTGCCGGCCTTAATGGTGAGGCCGGCCCGCTGGAGGGCTTGTAGGACCTCGTGGAGGTGACGGAGGTGGTCGGACCAGTGGCGGCTGTATACAGCGATATCGTCCAGGTAGGCAGCGCTGAACTCTTCGAGCCCCGCCAAGACCTGGTTCACAAGGCGTTGAAACGTGGCGGGGGCATTCTTCATGCCAAAGGGCATGACCTTGAATTGATAGTGTCCATCGGGGGTAGAGAAGGCTGACCGTTCCTGAGCCCTGGGTGTGAGGCCGATCTGCCAGTAGCCCGCTGTCAGGTCGAAGATACTGAGGTAGCGGGCGGCCCCCAGCCGGTCGATCAGCTCGTCTGCTCGGGGGATGGGATGAGCGTCGGTCCGGGTGACAGCGTTCAAGCCCCGGTAGTCGACGCAGAATCTCAGTTCAGGTGCGGTGCCGGGGGCAGCGGCTTTGGGAACCAATACAACCGGACTGGCCCAGGGACTGTCCGAGGGCTCGATGACCCCGATCGTGAGCATCTTGGCCACTTCCTCTTGTATGCAGGCCCGTACCCGATCTGGTACGCGGTAGGCCCGGTGTCGGACAGGGGGGCTGTCCCCGGTGTCTACGTCGTGCAAACACCAAGGGGTGACCCCGGGGGTGAGGGAGAACAGGGCAGCGAACTGCAGCAGGAGGTTCCGGCAGTCCTGGCGTTGCTCCGAAGTGAGGGCGTCAGAGAGCCGGACCCCGTCCACGGAGCCGTCCTTCTCCTGAGTCTTCAGAAGATCCGGGAGGGGTTCGGAGTCTTCCTTTGCCCCACTGTCCGTAGCCATCAGGAGGCTGAGTTCTGAGCGCACAAAGTGTGGTTTGAGTCGGTTGGTGTGGAGGACCCGAAGGGGGTTCCGGGAGGTCCCCATGTCGATGAGGTAAGTGACGGGGCTTTTGCGCTCGACCACTTTGAAGGGCCCCGTCCACTTATCTTGCAAGGCACATGGTTCGGTGGGGGACATCACCCATACCTGCTGACCAGGCTCGAATTCAACGGAGGAGGCGTTGTGATCATACCACCTCTTCATGTCCTCCTGGCTGGCCTCGAGGTTCGCCTTGGCCATCTCCCTGAAGCGCCGGGTCTGGTTTCGTAGGGCCAGGATGTATTTGAAGACGTCTGGAGGGGTTGTTAGGGGGGCCATCTCCCAACCTTCCTTGACTAGGCTGAGGGGCCCTCGCACAGGGTGCCCGTACAGGAGTTCGAAAGGGCTAAAACCGAGGGACTTCTGGGGAACTTCCCGGTAGGCGAAGAGGAGGCACGGGAGTAGTACATCCCACTGGCGATGGAGGGGCTCTTCCAATCCCCCAATCATCCCCTTGAGAGTGCGGTTAAAACGCTCCACTAGTCCGTTCCCTTGGGGGTGATAGGGGGTCGTGAATCTGTAGGTGACCCCGCATTGTTGCCAGAGGGACTTCATGTATTTGGATATGAAATTTGTGCCTCGGTCGCTGACGACTTCTCGGGGGAAGCCTACCCGGGAGAAGATCCCCATTAGGGCCCGGCCAACCACCGGAGCTGTCACGGTCCGTAGGGGCACCGCCTCGGGGTAGCGGGTAGCATGGTCCACTAGCACTAATATGAACCTGTGTCCTTGTGCCGTGCGGGGGTCCAGAGGCCCCACAATGTCTATCCCCACTCTCTCGAACGGGGTGGTGACCACAGGGAAGGACTGTAGAGGGGCTTTCAGCTTCCGACCACTCTTCCCGCTGGCTTGGCATGTGGGGCAAGATCGGCAGTGGTTCAGGACGTCATTCCTCATTTTTGGCCAGAAAAAATGGGTCACTAGGCGACTGTACGTTTTGTCCTGGCCCAGGTGTCCAGCCAGGGGGACATCGTGGGCTAAGTTGAGCAGAAAGTCTCTGAAGCGGAGAGGTACCACCAGAACTCGACCGGCCCCCAGCTCGGCGATTCTTTGCTCGCTGTAGAGCAGGTCGTTATCCCAGTAGACCCAGTGAGTTCCGGTGGCGTCCCCTGCGCTTTGGGCGCTGGCTTGTTGGCGGAGTCCCTCGAGGGAGGGACAGGTCTGTTGTTCTTGGCGGAACTGTTCTTGGGTGGGCCCCCCTTCTTGACGCCACTGAGCCAGATCCGGAAGGTCCTGGGGTTGCGCGTCCTCTTCGGTCGTCGGGTCCGGGAGGCCGGCCTCGCCGTTGCCCTCTACTGGGGCGACCGGGGGCGGAGGTGCTGGCCATTCGGGTTCTTCTGATCGGGGGGCGGCACGGGCGGCCATGGACCGCGTGGTTATGCAGGCCCAGTCCGGGAGGCCCAGCATCCCCAGGTGCTCTCTTCTCTCGACGGTGGCCCACGGGGAACTCTCGAGATCATTCCCCAGGAGGCAGTCCACGGGGGCATCGTCCCGGACCGTCACTTTCAGCAGGCCGGAGACCCCTCCCCATTCGAATGGGACGCAGGCCATCTTACACATACTCTCAGAGTTATCTGCCGAGCGGACGGGGCAGAGAATGTTCGGCAGGATCTGCTCGGGCTTCACCAGGTGACAGCGGACGGCCGTCACACTGGCGCCGGTGTCACGCAGGGCCTCGGCCCTCTGTCCATTAATGGTCACCCACTGACCGTATTTCCTGGTGTTGGCGGGTAGGGGAGCCCGCGGGACCATGTCTCTTCCCCCTAAGCACGCCAGGACCATGGCGGCCGGTTCCCACCCTTGCTGGGCCGGCTCATACTCTTCGGGTTCCTCCGATAATCGCTCTTCCCCCAGGGCGGCGGCAGCTACCTGGCGGGGCTTGGGTGTTTGGTTTAGCGGGCAGCTCGGGTCATTGGCGTAGTGGCCTAGTCGCTGGCACCGATGGCACGTGACGTTGGCTCGGAACCCGGGCCGCAACGCGGGGTTGCCCCGGCCGGCCGGAGGCGGGGTGCTGGCCACGGGTGTTGCTGGCAAGGCGTCTCTCCCTCGACCCTGGCCCCCTCCTCCTCCCCGAGGACGGTGCTGGCCTTGGCTGCTTCTGTTCTGGTCGTGTGGCCCTTTCCGGCCCACTCGGGTGCTTTCCCATCGGTCAGCTTCGGCGGCAAGCTGCCGGGGGTCAGTCAGCTTACTGTCGAGGAGGTGCTGCCTGAGCTCGACGAAACAGTTGTTTGACAGGTGCTCCCATACCATAAGGTTGAAGAGTTGTTCGTAGGTGGTGACCTGACTCCCCTTGATCCAACCCTCGAAGGCACGGCTGAAATAGTTCACGTACTCTACCCAAGTTGTACCTGGGATCCGGGTGCAATCTCTGAACCTCTGGCGGTACATCTCGGGTGTGAGGCCGTAGCGGGTGAGGAGAGCAGCCTTCATGTGGTCGTAGGACGACATTTGGTGATCTGGGAGCTGCAGTAGGGCATCGCGACCCTCGTTGATAAACCTCCCCCAAAGTCCGGCTCCCCAATCACTCCGGTCGATCCGGTGGGAGGTCATGGCGATCTCATAGGCTTTAAACCATTGCTGTATGTCGTCTTCTCGGACATACTCGCGGACAACATCCTTGGGGATATGGACTTTTTTCTCAATTGGCCCCGGGGTGTGTGGTCGCTCAGGCACCCCCAGTTCCTTATTCTGTTTTCGCAGTTCTATCTCCGCTAGTCGGCGCTCGTGCTCGAGCGTTATTTTTTTCTCCTCCAGCTCTCTCTGTCTCTGCTTCTCTTCTCGTTCATCTCGGAGCCGCATGTGCTCGAGGTTGAGTTTCTGTTCAGCTAACTTGAGTTCCCCATCCATCTTGAGTCGTGCCATCTCTAACTCGTGTAATCTGATTCTGTCTCTTTCTCGGATCTCCTCCTGTGAGAGGCCCGTTCCCCGCTCCTCGGGAGTCGTGGCGTTCCCCTCTGGTGTGACGCTGGTTTGGTCTGGTGTGACGCTGCTTTGGTCGGAGGGTCCTGCGACCCCAGTTTCTGTCCATGACTCAAGGGCGCGCTTTAGATCATCCTTGGTACTTAGGCCGGTGGTAGCAATGCCAAGTTCTATGCAAAATTGTCTCAGTTCGCGGTGGTTGTATTCTTCCAATTTCTCCATTTGGAATTTCTCGGTGGGGCTGCTATCTTTGGTCGACATCGTGTTTTTGTCGTGGGGTGAGCTACTCTCTGTACGATTACGCGTTGATTCGGATCGCGCCGCTGGCCACCAATGTTAGAAAAGGGAGACGGACCGGGAGGGTCGGCCGGGGTCAGGAGGAGAGGTCTCCGGGGAGAACCGTCTCCAGCGATCGTACAGACAAGTAACTTCCCCCCCACAGACAGATACCACACACGGATAAGGTTCAGTGTTCTTTATAAGCAGTTCTTAAGGTACGGTTGAATGGTACAAGGAGGTCTGGACTCAGGGGTCCCCTCGATTCGAGTCTCGCAAGGTAGGAAAGGGGGTAGCGGGACAGTCTGTTTACCAGTCAGGTAGTTCGGATGAAATGATGAGCTCACAATCCTCGAGCTTGGTGGTTAGATGGTACGGGCCGCGGCAGCGCCAGCAGGTCCCAGGAAGACGGTCGATGTACGGTCCGCGGCAGCGCCAGCAGGTCCCGGTGAAGATGGTTGTTACAACGGTCCGCGGCAGCGCCAGCAAGTCCCCGGAAGATGGTCGATGTACGGTCCGCGGCAGCGCCAGCAGGTCCCGGTGAAGATGGTTGTTACAACGGGCCGCGGCAGCGCCAGCAGGTCCCCGGAAGATGGTCGATGTGCGGTCCGCGGCAGCGCCAGCAGGTCCCGGTGAAGATGGTTGTTACAACGGGCCGCGGCAGCGCCAGCAGGTCCCAGGAAGATGGACGATGTACGGTCCGCGGCAGCGCCAGCAGGTCCCGGTGAAGATGGTCGTTACAACGGGCCGCGGCAGCGCCAGCAGGTCCCAGGAAGATGGAGATTGCAGAAGGCCGCGGCAGCGCCAGCAGGCAGAACGATGGGTCACAAGAGCGGGCTACGGCAGCGCCAGTAGGCCGTCAAGGCTAAGTTCACTCGGTGTCTCTCGACTCCAGGATACAACTGCCTTCCTGCTCCGGAGCTGCCCCAGTTATAGGGCTGGTGCCCTTTGATGTCCGGGCCCTCGCACTTGGAGGTCGGAGGGTCCGGGAAGAAGGTGTCCAGACACCCAGCAGGGGGTGGAGCCAGTGCCTGGGGGAGCTGGAGGCGATCGGCACCTGGCGGGGAAGAGCTCTTGACACTTCGTTCTCCCATTGACCTGCCAAGTGGTCCGCTCACCTCCTGGGTGGATGGTGGTGCCGGAATGTCGGGGCCGGCCAGGCCCGGAGTTGGGGTCGGGGTGAGGCCACGCGGCCGCGTGGTGCAGGGCCCAAGATGGAGGCTTGACCCGGCCGGGGAAGCCGGTGGGGCTGGACCCCGTGATGAGTAGTGGTCCGAGGGCAGAAGATCCGTCGGGAGACGGGGTACAGGTGCTTGTCGCGGGGGTATGCCTGGTGGGCCGGAGCTCGGGCCCTGTCGTGCGGGGAGGGAGCAAGCCCTCTGTGTGGCCTGTCCAACAGGCCCTCATTACAAGTTCATGCCTAAATGCCAATCACTTCACACGAAACTCTGTGAGTACAACACTGGAGCCACTAACATACTTGATACAAAAGAAGCTCTCCTTTTCGACTCTTTTCATACAAATCATCTAAATCATTTCCATATGAAACATTTAATATGTATCTCATTTGGTTTTGTGTGGAACATCCCATTTTCAGGAGAGCAGGAACCTGCACGTCTCCATCCATTTTAAAACTTTAAATAAGACTCACTCTGTTTAGACTGTTGTATTTGCTCTTATTTACCAGAACAGTACTATAATTTAGTATCTCATATCTTAACTTTGAAAGATACAATGCAGCAATCAAGTCTGTACACGAGGCACACATGCAACCACACATACTCACATTGTATGCCCACACAGATGCAAACACAAACACAGGCCTGCCAATTATCACACATCAGGCGTGACTCTAACGCATTTCAGTGTGGTGTTCCACATCACTGCACTGAAATGCATTGTCACACATTTTAATGCCACTGTCTCTCTGCTTTACACCAGCGCTGAAACTGGCTAGCCAGGCTGCTAGTCCCGCGTGCCGGCGCCAGTGACACCTGCGCCGGCTCTGCAGACTTGCCGGTTTGGGCACTGCCACCAGCACAGGCTCAGTTAACAGTTAATGTGCACTGCTGCTTGTGCTACAATGTTAAGCACTGTGGCTCGAGCTCTGGCTGTAGCCTGTTTAATTGCTAGTGGCACAGCAGCTGCAGCTCGCAGTATACGCAGCTCGGCAGTCTTAGAGGCTGGGCTGAGCTCGGCACAAATCATTCAACTATTGGATTGTTGAAATAATCACTGTGCAGTGGGAAACAACCTTTACAACGCAGTCATTACATTGCACTACCTTCACATAGCAGTCATTACATCGCAACATCCTTTACATCGCATGTCATTACAACGCAGCCATTACATCACATGTCACTACAACGCATGTCATTACAATGCATGTCACTACAACGCAGGCATTACATCGCAAGTCATTACAATGCATACCATTACAACGCATAGTAACCTTACACTATCCAACACTTACCCTACTGTTGCACTCACTGGAGTTACAATAGTAATTTTTACCCCTACACTATCCAACACTTATCTTAAATGCGATGTAATGGTTTGCGTTGTAAAGGTATAATGCTATGTGATAGAATGCGTTGTAAAGGTAGTTTCTGAAAATGTGATGTAATGGCATGCGATGCAAAAGAATGCGTTGTAAAGGATGTTGCGATGTAAAAACTGCGTTGTAAAGGCATGCATTGTAAATGTATGCATTGTAAGGTCATACATTCCTGTGCAGTATTACGCATATTTTCACCGACGTCACTGTCAGTGCCTGTTAATGGGCAGTCACCTGGCTGCAGTTGAATTCTGCACTTTAAACTAGCCTGCTGTAAGAGGAGTTCTGCGGTTTTGCGACCGAGTGTGAGTCCGACCCCCGAGGACCCCACAGAGGCCACCGTGGTCTGGGCTGCAGATGACTCACGTGCCTGTGGTGCCGTCAGCGTAGTACTGTTCATTTCCAGCCCCAGAGTACACCAACCCGGGACTTCTGGCTGAAGCTCAGCTGACTCGGAGCTGGCCCCAACTCAGCAGACAGCCACCAGAGACGAGCGGGGGCTGCAGGTGGCCGACATGGTAATGCAGCTGCTCTTTTAGCCGTCGCTGCATAAAGAAAATGTGTGTCCAAGGCAAGCCTTGGATTAATAAAATAATTCATTGAAGACAAAAGTTGCGGATTAAGTTTAAAGTTCAAAATGTTGTAATTGCCTTAATTTGCAGCCTCTGCCTGATAGCAGTTCCTATTGCTTAAGAGCACGAATTATTGATAATTAAGGACACGACACTGAATGTAAGTGGAGAAATATTGCTGCAGGTTTATTAGCATAAGCAATATGCAAACATGGTGGGTTATCTTACGGGCGATCCCAGGGCAGGCCAGCCCCTATGCCGCCTGCCCGTCTGATAAGCCTAGAGTCACCATGGCAACGCCAATTGGTGTATACCTAATGTTGGGAGGGTCCCCCCCTCCCACCTGTGGACCACCAGTCCACTTGCTACACACGCCCCCCCGTGATGGGTGGGCGGAGCATACATGGCAGCCCCCGGTTGCTCAGACCCACAACCGCCTGTCGGATAGCGGGGCGCCGTCGGTCTTCCAGTGGACACGCTAAACATCCCTGGGTATCCTGGCTTAGCACCACACGGTGCTGCTGCATGCTATACCCCTTGGTATGTGCAGACCCTGGATCGCCCTGTAACTCCTCCACAGCCTTGGGAGTGGCCACCGTCACTACCAGGGCCCCCCACCAAGGTAGACCTATTTCCTTACAACCTGCTGCAGCCAAAGCTTCCCCTAGGTCCAGTAGGAAAAGAACCGTGCCTAAACTAGAGAGGTGCACCCCATCTCCCTCCCGGCACCCTGTGGACTTGGCGTGTATAAGACCATGCCTGATGAAGCCCAAACCTCTTTGCTCTGCGCAACTGCGCATGGCTCCAGGTAGACCTTTTTACCTACAGCAACTGATACCGGGCTTCTCCCAGGTCCAGCCAAGACAATCTACGCCCAACCGAACCGGCGGGCGGCATGCCCCTCAGGACAGGTGCCCTCATCCTTTCTAACTCCCCCGTGGATTTTGACTGAAATGACCGTAAACCTATAACTAGGCGTTGGTCCAATGTAGCCTTTGAATGGCTGAAGAACAATCCCCTTGACAAGACACTCCTGCCTGGCAGTGCCAATGCGGGAGGGGTAAGAGTTGACAAGCCCGCCTTACCTCCTCCTTCACTCAGTTGGAGTATGTCCATCGCATTCCATCAGTCACCACCAAATGAGAAGCCTTGCCCTCCCAAACTTTTGCTAGTATACCAGGGAGAGACAGGACTGAGTAACCACAAAGGAGGACCAACGTGTAAAATTCTTCACTATCTTGGATACTGGGTCAGCCAGTTGTTCTCCTGCTAATTGGTAGCCCAAAAGCATTACCCCGGGGTTTCCCTCAATCATGTGGACCATATCGCCCCCGAGGAAGGCCACTTCCACAACCTGCATAGCTGCCAGCCAGTGCTGAAGGGCAGGATACGTTACCCGGTACCGATACTCGCATCCATGGTACCTGTTTCGTCGAACTCAAGGACGGGCTACTAAGTGAGCAACCAGGCTCCGCCCACTCCTGCCTGGCAGTGCCCATGCGGGAGGAGGTGAGGGTTGACCAGCCTGCCTTCCTTCCTCTTTCACTCCGTTGGAGTACGCCCATCGTATTCCATCAGTCACCGCCAAATGTGAAGCCTTGCCCTCCCAAAATTCTGCTATTATACCAGGGAGAGACAGGACAGAGTGACCACAGAGGAGAACAACGTGTAACATGCTTCTCTATTTGAATACTGGGAAAGCCAAATTGTTCTCCTGCAGATTTGTAGCCCAAAGTGTTACCCCGGTGCTTCCCTTAATCATATGGACCATGGCCCTGTTGGAAGGCCACCTGCATAGCTGCCAGCCAGTGCTGGAGGTCGGGAGAAGTTACCCGGTACTGATGCTCGCATCAAGGTACCTGTTTCGTCTAACTCAAGGGCGTGCTACTAAGTGAGCAACCAGGCTCCGCCCTAGTACCCCGAGGCCAAACCCAAGCCCCTCCAAGTTCTGCTGCTTCACCTGCCTGTTAACACGAACCCAGGGCAGACCGCCGGCCTATAACCCATGCTTGCCCATGCCTGAGCTAAAATACCTCTGAACAGCCTGACAACAAGCTAACCACCAGCAAAGAGTTCTGAATGTTTCTGACAGTGCCAAGAAACATGCGCATAACTAAAGCAACTGGCACCAAGCCATAAAAGTGACAATTCAACCTTCTATGAACAAACGTGCCCTTGTGGCGATCCGAGTAGTGCTCCCTCCAAGCCAGCCGGAAAGGGGTGTAAGTGTGCCAAATGGTGGGGAAGGAAGGGGAGAGTAGGCTCCTGGCTGGCTCGGCCAAGGACAATGTCGCCCTGGGGCGCGTTTTAACAGCCTTGTTCTTTGTATGCAGGATATCTGGGACAGCATACGCTCGGAGCGGAAGGAGGTGCGTTCGCTTCCGCGAGAGTAAGTAAGAGCGGGTGTGACGGCGCGGATTGGTTAAGGGTGGGTAGGGGCCGGTCTCAAGTGGTATTGGCCGATGCTTACGTTCATTTCTCTTTCAGGTTAGGACCCAGTCCGAGATGGATAGTGAGGGCACCCCAGCGCTCTTCTCGACGCCGTCCCAGGTCGATGAGACCCAGCAGGGCAATTCGCAAGACGCACAGTTAGCAGCAATTATTGAGATGGCCAAATCCAAAGGACTGGCCTGGGCTGCAGACCTCCTCAAGGCCAGCTGCCCTGATGACTCTGGGGTCATTTCTGGGGGTCACACGACGGGACAAGAGTCGAACGAGGAGGCGGGACCTCCCCGCCCCAAACGAATCCGCAGGGCCACGGTTAGAGACTTCCCGGCTGAAGGAACTGCACACAGGGTCCGCTCTGTGCCCACCGTCAAGGGCTCTTCCGGGCTTCCGCCCCTGCCGTCCCCGGCTGGCCCGCCACCACCGAGCAGTTTAAGCTCTCCTTCCACTAACTTTGCATCCAGGGAGGACCTCGCCAATCTCAATGAGACCCTTAAAAATTTCATGGAAGAGGTCAGGGCGGGTTTCTCGCGGGCAGCCTCAGCCGGGGGGCGGCCGACTGCTGACAGTGCGGGAGGGAACCCTTCCGCTGCAGCCACTGTTTGGGCACCACAAGGGACATGTCGTCAGGCCCCCGAGCTGTCCACGGTGCCGTGCACACCGCCTATTTCCTTGCCCAGAAGAGCAGAACCGGCGGCGGTGGCAGGGTCTGTCATGTCCGTCAGGCAGGAGAGGGTGGCTCCCGCTGGCCCCCCTGCACCAGGGCCCCTCCCGGCGGGGGGTGAGCAGCGTCAACCAGCAGGAGGTGAGCCGCTAACCGGGCAGTCTGCTGCCGCCATTGATACCACCGCCCCCCCCCCCGCCCCGGGGGGCAGCGCGTCCACACAACTAGCTAGCGCAACAGTACCAGGCCCACCCCTGCAGGTCCCAGCCAAGAAGGAGGTTACTCATGCCCCGCTCCTGTCTGGCCATAGCTCGTTGATCTGGGAGGTCCCATTAGCAGTAAAAGAATTCATTTGGAGGCGTGAGTTTTTAGACATCTTTTCACTACTTCTGCTGGGTCAGCATGGGCAAGACGCGCGTAGGCTTGGGGGGAAGGAGGACGATAAGAAGGTCAGGTTCCAGCAGTGGCCGGATAAAACAATAGATAACTGGCTAGCCGCCTTTTCCATTCTTCAATCGGTTATACTTGAAAAATTTCCTGAACAGGGCCAGGCCTTAGTACTGTACCAGAGGCTAATTCACACAGAGGCGCAGAAGTGGGTCGGGGAAGGGTGGCTCAATTATGACATGGAGTTCAGAAAGAAGATGGCCATTTGCCCAGAGATGGAATGGGACCAGAAAGAGGTACAGCTGTGGATGGACCACATGGGGTCTCGGGGATCCCAGAGTCCTGCCTCGCTTCCCAAAGGGTCAGGAGGAGGGGGCGGACAGCCAGGGAGCTCCCATTTCAATGTTAAGCACGCGAGGCAGTCCTTTCGGGGGGGGGGGGGGGGGGCGTAGAGGAGGTGGCAGGGGAGGGGGGGCCAAGCGGGTCTCGCCTGGGACTTGCAACCTTTTCAATGCCGGCGCTTGCTCTTGGGGGGTCAAGTGCCGTTTCCAGCACTCATGCAGCAAGTGCGGGGGGCGTCACCCCGCTTCCTCGTGCCAAACCAAACAGGACAAGAAGCCTGCTGACTCCTCCAAACCATCTGCTTGAGTCGCCCCCACTCCTTTCCCCAGCTGCGGCCTCATCCCTCCACCACTCTCCCACCGAGCTAGTCGCCTGCGCTCCTGCGCCCCTGGCCAGCAAGGGTCCTTCCCCTGTCATTCTGGACCGCATGCTAGAGTTACTCAGACTGTACCCCCTCTCCGCTGACAGTGCACTCCTGCTTGAAGGCTTCTCGCTGGGCTTCACCATCCCTTATGTAGGTCCCCTGTCCGCCGCGATGCGGAGAACCTCAGATCTGCTAGGGTCCTCCCACAGGTCTTAAAGGAAAAAGTTCAGAAGGAACTGAGGCTGGGACGGGTGGCGGGTCCTTTCAGGGAGCCCCCGTTAGACAACTTTGTAGTCTCCCCCCTTGGCTTGGTCCCTAAAAAAGAACCAGGGTCTTTCAGACTGATTCACCACTTGTCTTACCCAGAAGGGAGCTCAGTAAACCACGGCCTCCAGGAGGGGGCATGCTCGGTGTCTTATTGTACATTGGATGTCGCACTTGACCTGGTAAGGAGGGCTGGCAAAGGAGCTTGGTTAGCGAAGGCCGACATTGAGTCGGCCTTTCGGTTACTACCAGTGCACCCCAGCAGCCAACACCTGCTGGGTTTCAAGGTGGACGGCATGTACTACTTTGACAAGTGCATGCCCATGGGGTGCGCGGTTTCCTGTGCCTTCTTCGAGGCCTTCAGCTCTTTCCTTCAATGGGCTTTCCAGCACACCTACAGCGTTTCTGGGGTTTCCCATTACTTAGATGACTTCCTATTCATCGGGAGGGATGGCACTCAGGAATGTAGGGCAGCCCTTGTTGATTTTCAGGTTCTGATGCATCACCTTGGCGTTCCCTTAGCCCCTAAGAAAACGGAGGGCCCGGCTCAGGTTCTCTCTTTCTTAGGTATTGAGCTGGACACAGTGGCGGGGGAGGCCAGGCTGCCAGCCGACAAGGTGCGGGACCTGAGAGATCAGATTAGCCAAGTGGTAGGGAGGGAGAAGGTTTCCTTGGCTGCCATTCAGAGCCTTCTGGGGAAGCTAAACTTTGCTGCCAGAGTCATCCCCGCGGGCAGGGCATTTGCGCGAAGGATAGCTAGAGCTACGGCCTCGGTGAGCAGGAAGCACCACATGGTTAAATTGAACAAGGGGATGCGTGAAGACCTAATCATGTGGGCAGACTTCCTAGTCAACTTTAATGGGGCTGTCATCTGGCGCGACCCCTGGGCCAACAGCCGGGAGCTGGCCCTCTTTTCTGATGCGTCTGGCCGGGAAGGGTTCGGAGTGATTTTGGACAAGGAGTGGTGTGCAGAGAGGTGGCCTAACGCCTGGCACAAGAAAAAGGTCACGTCCAAGATCACCGTCCTGGAACTCTTCCCAATTGTGGTTGCTTTTCACCTCTGGCCCAGGGCTCTGTCCGCCAAACGGGTGCTTTTCTGGTCAGACAACCTGGCGGTGGTGCAGGCCATCAACTCCCAGTCTGCCAGCTGCCCCCTAGTCCTGTGTCTACTGCGAGTGCTTGTCAGGGCCTGCCTATTTAACAACGTAGAGTGCAGGGCCAGGCACATTCAAGGGATTTCTAATGTTGCCGCTGACTCTTTGTCTCGTTTCCAGTGGCACCGCTTCCGGGAGGCCTGGCCGAGCGCACGTCAAGAGGGGACCCCTTTCCCGCCGCACTTGTGGCGGCTGCTGAAGTGGGACCATGGATGAGGGAGCTGGGAGAACGGTCCTTAGCCCCCAGAACTGCGAAGCGCTACGGGAGCTGTGTCACTCTTTTTTGTGCAATTACAGGGGGCTGGGAGGAGGATCAGGTGGCCCTGGAACTTAGAGTCCAACAATTCTTGCTGTGGGCCAGAGGGGAGGGCAAAAGTCATTCCTGGATAACGGGTCACCTCGCTGCCATCAGCCACCACGCCAGACTGAGGGGTCAGGCTGATCCCACCAAGGCTTTTGTGATCAAGGCAGCCTTGCGAGGGTGGGCCAAATTGGTTCCGCGATCCCCTGATCCCAGGTCCCCCATTAGTTTCTCACTGTTACAAGGAATGTTGGACTGTATGGATAGGGCCACCCACTCAGGGTACGAAGCTACACTGTTCTCGGCCTGTTTTTCCCTAGCCTTCTTTGGTGCCTTCAGGATCGGGGAACTAGTGGCCCGCTCAAAATCTGACTCCTCGGGGGTGGCTCTGAACGTAAAGGACGTAGAGCTAGAGCCGGGGTGCTTGAAAATAGTCAGACAGTCCAAAACTGACCAGCTAGGGCGAGGCAGGGTATTTGTGCTACATGGCTTGGGGGATGAGAGATATTGCCCGGTAGCTTGGGTCAGAACCTACCTGCTGCTTCGCCCGCGGGGGGCGGGTTACCTGCTGGTGCATCAGGATGGCCTCCCGGTCACTAGATTTCAAGTGGACCACATCCTCAAGGCCTGCCTTAGGCTGTCTGGCCAGGAGGTTAGGGACAAAATATTCAGCAGCCACTCGTTCCGCATAGGTGCGGCCACCACAGCGTTCCTGGCAGGAATGCCCGCAGAAGGTATCATGATGGTGGGGCGCTGGCAATCACATTGCTTCAAGCGGTACATCCGGCCCTAGGGGTGGCCGGGGGGGGCAGTGGGTCACATTGGTTGGGCTGTCTAGTCGGGACCTACAATCTTATTAGGCCTCCCCCCCCTTTCGCTGGTTTCCTGATTGACGTATACCTTGACTGTAGATGTGCTGATTTTGCAGATGTTTTTCGCTTAATAAACATATACTCAAAACCAATTTTCTCTTTATTAGGTATGAAGGTGTGGGTAATTGGTCACTCAATTATTGCAAGACTGGCACATTGGGCGGCGGCAAGAGAGTGGTAGAATGGCTTTGCCAACACGGACATCACGTGGTTGGGTTTCCCAGGCTTGCGCTGGTGCGACCTGTTACGGAAAGTGAAGCAGAGACTCCGGGGAGGGTGGCTCCCGCCCAACCTCTTGGTGGTTCACCTGGGGGGGAATGACCTCACATCACTAGGAAGGAGAGCTCTACTACAAGACATGAGGGATACTTTCTGCAAGTTGAGCGTGTTGTTGGGGCCGTGCGAACTGTGGTGGTCTGAGATGACACCACGCGCGATTTGGCGTGGTGCTCGCTCAGGCGACGCCATCGAGGTATCTAGAAGAAAAGTTAACAGCGCTATGCGCAAGTTCACTGAGCAAAGAGGCTTTGGTTTCATCAGGCATGGCCTTCTGCATGCCAAATCAACGGGATGTCTGAAAGGCGATGGGGTTCACCTCTCGGATTTAGGCATGGAGTTGTTTTTACTGGATCTAGGGGAAGCACTGACAGCTGCGGGTTGCTAATAATAGGGGTCTTGGGTGGGGGGCCCTGGTAGTGACGGTGGCCACTCCCAAGGCTGTGGAGGAGTTACAGGGCGATCCAGGGTCTGCACATACCAAGGGGTATAGCATGCAGCAGCACCGTGTGGTGCTAAGCCAGGATACCCAGGGATCTTTAGCGTGTCCACTGGAAGACCTACGGCGCCCCGCTAACCGACAGGCGGTTGTGGGTCTGAGCAACCGGGGGCTGCCATGTATGCTCCGCCCACCCATCACGGGGGGGCGTGTGAAGCAAGTGGACTGGAGGTCCACGGATGGGAGGGGGGGACCCTCCCAACATTTGGTATACACCAATTGGCGTTGCCATGGTGACTCTAGGCTTATCAGACGGGCAGGCGGCATGGGGCTGGCCTGCCCTGGGATCGCCCGTAAGATAACCCACCGTGTTTGCATATTTATTATGCTAATAAACCTGCAGCAATATTTCTCCACTTACATTCAGTGTCGTGTGTTTTATTATGATTATGTACTGATGTGTGCTGTGATAACGGTTGCCGATATTGGCACTATGTAAGGCTGCCCGGGGGGGGGTTGCGCAGCGGCCCGCCCCTTTGAGGGCGGCCGCCTTAGTGCCACAGGAAGGCACAGGGGTGGGAGGTCGTGTCCCTGGGTTTGACCAAGGGAGACCCCAGACAGGTAGCTGCTTCCGGCGGGGAGGAGCAAAGGGGGGTACATATTCTGTCCCCGCCCCCTCCTCGCCCTCTTGTCCGCTCGTTCGCCTTGCCCGCCCATCCGCTTACCCGGCATCCGGAGGGACAAAGGGGGGGGGCAGGTTTTTCTAACAATTTTCACTTTGTGTTGCAGGAGGAGTTACAGAGCGATCCAGGGTCTGCACATACCAAGGGGTATAGCATGCAGCAGCACCGTGTGGTGCTAAGCCAGGATACCCAGGGATCTTTAGCGTGTCCACTGGAAGACCTACGGCGCCCCGCTAACCGACAGGCGGTTGTGGGTCTGAGCAACCGGGGGCTGCCATGTATGCTCCGCCCACCCAGCGGACAAGAGGGCGAGGAGGGGGCGGAGACAGAATATGTACCCCCCTGGCTCCTCCCCGCCGGAAGCAGCTATCTGCTGGGGTCTCCCTTGGTCCATCCCAGGGACACGACCTCCCACCCCTGTGCCTTCCTGTGGCACTAAGGCGGCCGCCCTCAAAGGGGCGGGCCGCTGCGCAACCCCCCCCCGGGCAGCCTTACAAATGCAGCTCTTTCACTGTTTCTGCAAAATCGGCACCAGCCACGTCACGTGCCTGCACAGAGTGCAGCTTTTATTATAGCGCAATGACAACATACCTCTCTTTTTTATTTAATTTGTTGAGAACTATACATTATGTATGCCTCAGCCTAACTCTCCTGAGGCTTGCCCAATGCCAGCCTGCGGTGGCTTTGGTGACTCGAGTCAGCTGAGTGCTGTCGACTTATTAGGCAGCTGACGAGATGGGGGCTTTCACATCCTGGGAGACTCGGTCCGGATCCACGTGGGACAGAGAGGCCCTGGAGTAGACACAGGCCCGGCTCCAGGAATTTTTGTTTGGGTGGGCCAAGGGTACATTCGGGTGGGTCACTGCTGGCCCGGTTTATCGCTTTTATGTCTAGCCAGGCCTGCTTCTGGGCCCTCCTTTTATCTCTCCTTAGTCGTACAAGGTACAGTAAAACACACTCTTTTTACAAGTCTCTTTCTAAATGTTATCACTCTCAAAAAGTGCTTTTCTTCCATGTAATGTCCCTTTGATGGGAAGAGGAGGTTTCTAAGGTGGGAGTATCTAGCAAGTCTACTCGGGCTCCCTCTGTGTGAGCCTTCAGGCCAGGAGAAACCCTCTTCATTACTACCTCCACCTGACCCCTGACTCTGTAGCGCGCTCCCTTACAGACTTGATTATCTACTTTTCTACCACCCCTCTCCATTACACCTTATCTCACACCTGACCTTGGGACCCAGCCCCATATCAGCCACCATTCAGTTTCACTTTCATTATTTCCAGTAATAAAACAATAGTAAAATCACTTTCAAACTTGAAACATTGAATATAGCAGTAAATGTAATTAGCATGCATGTTAAAGTATGCTCCACAGTTGTCCTAATCACCTGACTGTTAATTAAATAAACAAAAACAGAAAGGGCATGACAAGGCCAGCTTTAGTGCTGGTGCAAAAGTCTTTTTGACCTCTTTTCTGACCTCTTTCTCTGTAGAGAACTTAACAACCACCCTCCAACAGTGCCCTTCATCTCTCCATAGCCACTCCCCCTCATGGCCTCCTCCTCAGACTCCCTAACTACCATCCTCCACCAGTGCCCCATATCTCTCCGTAGCTCCCCCACACCCCATGACCTCCTCCTCAGGTTCCCTCACTGCCACCCTCCACCAGCGCTCCTCATCGCTCCGTAGTTCCCCCCACCACATGACCTCCTTGGATTCCCTAACTGCCACCCTCCACCAGTGCCCCTCATCTCTCTGTAGTTCCCCCCTACCCCATGACCCCCTCATCGGATTCCCTCACTGCCACCCACCACTAGTGCCCCTCATCTCTCTGTAGTTCCCCCACCCCATGACCTCCTCCTAGAATTTCATCACTGCCACCCTCTGCCAGTGCCCCTCATCTCTCTGTAGTTCCCCCACCCCATGACGTACTCCTCAGATTCCCTCACTGCCACCCTCCAGCAGTGCCCCTCATCTCTCCGTAGTTCCCACCACCCCATGACCTCCTCTTCAGATTCCCTCACTGCCCCTCTCCACTTATGCCCCTCACTTCTCCATAGCCCCCCACCCCATGACCTCCTCCTCAGATTCCCTCACTGCCACCCTCCACTAGTGCCCCTCATCTCTCTGTAGTTCCCCCTACCCCATAATCTCCTCCTCGGCTTCCCTCACTGCCACCCTCCACCAGTGCCCCTCATGTCTCTATAGCCACCCCCACCCCATGACCTCCTCCTCAGATTTCCTCACTGCCACCCTCCACCAGTGCCCCTCATCTCTCTGTAGTTTCCCCCATCCCGTGACCTCCTCCTCGGATTCCCTCACTGCCACCCTCCACCAGTGCACCTCATCTCTCTGTAGTTCCCCTCCACCCCGTGACCTCCTCCTCAGATTCCCTCACTGCCACCCTCCACTAGTGCCCCTCATCTCTCTGTAGTTCTCCCACCTCATGACCTCCTCCTCGGATTCCCTTACTGCCACTCTCCACTAGTGCCCCTCTGACTCCCTCACTGCCACCCGCACCAGCGCTCTTCATCTCTCTGTAGCTCCCCCACCCCATGACCTCTTCCTGGGATTCCCTCACTGCCACCCTCCACTAGTGCCCCTCATCTCTCCGTTGCCCCTCTCTCATATCCATTACAATCGTTGTATAGCGCTACTCGTATGAGTGTAGGGTGTTACAGTACTATACATAATAGCACACATTATACAGAGACAATAAATCCGTTTACGCGGAATGTCACATAAACCAATGAGGATTACAAGGTGTAGAAATCACTTCATCCATACTGGTGGGCAATATATTTTACGGGGCTTTGGTCTGGAGAAGCACAAACTCAGGATTTAAAGAGTACTCCAGTGGTTGAGGGTTGGCTTTACTGATAAAAATGTATAACTGCCCAAACAAACTCTTTTTAGTAACATTAGAATAATGAAAGAATGGAGAAATTCTAACTATATCACAACACAAAAAAGCGAAGTTTGTATGCAGCTCTTTGATGACAGTTCATAGGTCACTGTCCTATGTTAGGATAGTAACTTCTGAACTGCAAGTAACACAAGGATATCTGTGACAGAGGTAGTGAACCACTGAGCTATTCCCATAAAATTCAGTGTATCTGCATTTAAAAACTACCAACAGACAAATGGTTGCTCTGCAGCAGGATCGTAAATCACAAGTTATCTGAACAGTTTTTATTGTTGTTGTACATCGGTGGCAGATTCACTGCCAGGGCCAAGGCTCATGTTTGGGTGGGCCAGGCTCATGTTTGGGTGGGCCTGGCCCACCCGGCCCATCCTCTAGAACCGGGCCTGAGTAGACTGATGCTACTTGATTGGTTGCAAGGGGGCCCTGACATTTACACTATGTGCTTTATTTACCAAAGACAGACAGATACGCACACTGTGACCTTCACTTCACTATTTGTGCCCTGTGCTGTGTAGACACACAGCCTGTATACACAGCACACTTGCATTGCTGAATGCAGCCACGAGGCAGAGACACAATCTGTAACCACTAGGCTATTTTTTTATGTTGCGCACAGTGCAAGCTAATGCACAAACAGGTTGTACCTCGACATTATTGTATGGTGATGCGCTTCTCCATGGGATTGTATACGGTTAAAACGTGGTTATTTGTAGCATTTATTGAGATGACTAGGTAAACTCTTCTTCCTTGCTTAATTTTGCTCGCGAGTGTCACACTCGTTGAAATGTCACTCATAATTATACTGAATTTATGAAAATGTCACACATAGCAATTTCAAACCTTGGCAGCTATGCAAACATGAACACAGAGACCTGCCATGGAAGATAAGGGCAGACACACATACACTCACACAAACAAAACAAAAGCGTGCAGGTGCCCAAACACGTGCATATTCACATGATGCATGCCCTCACAAATGCACCCACAAACACGCACACATGCAAACACATAGAAAAGTGCAATGAAAGACAAAGGCACGCGCACAGACACTTACAGAAACAAGCAAAGGCAGGTGCTTAAACTAAATTAAGTAGATATACAAACGTGTGCCCTCCACAGCTCACGATAAAAGTGGCACAAAGGCATACATGTTTTATCGCAGACGCACAAACACCAATATATGCTCACACACCACAGACATATTAGCGCACATCAACTTGAATAACATTTCAAGAAAGATTTTACGGTAAATCACTTTTTAATCGTGCTTCCTAAAAGAACTCTTCATACGGACACCTAATAAGGATATGTTTAGCACTGCTGGCCCAGAAACTAATTGTAAGATGAGCTAATTTCCGAACGCACTCTTTCGTTAATCATTTCCTCTCCTGCCTCCAAGGCGTAAGGGATTCAAATGCTGTGTAAGAATCACCAATCTGTAATGTCTGCATTTCTAGCAGCAGATCTGCTCGGCGCGCTGCTCATTTTGCCTGCTGGAGCCAAGGTTCTCCTCTCCTGGGGTGGGCATGGCTGCTGGGGGCTCGTCCGAGCTGTCCAATAGGCACGACCTCCGGAGTCTGCCGAAGGGCAGGGGATACATGATCCCGAGGGGATACCAAATATTATACAACACCGGCGCACGGACCAGTGGGGCCTGAAAACAGCGGCGTGGTGCTGCTGCCGCAGGTGCAAGAACAAAGGGGGCTGGATGGCGGCCCCTTGCTTATGCATGATACCTTCGACTAAATGTGGGGAGGGTGGCTCTCTGCAGATTTTTTTGCAAGGGCTCGAGTGGAAGTGGCACGAGTGTTGGGTGTACCCGAGGAGCCCGGAGCTTGAGGCGGCGGCGTCTCGCAGAGGCAAGGAAGTACGCAGCCCCGGGGGCACAGTGACCCCGCAGGCGATCGTCGCCTGGATCTATCGAGTGTGGCCCTGAGTGACATTGAGCTGAGATCGGCCTCCCCTCCTGAAGGCTGGTGGTAGTGGGGATGTATGACGTTACAACGCACACTTTTACAACGCATGCACTTACAACGCATTTTTTACAACGCATAATCCATTACAACGCATGACATTACAACGCATGACACTACAACGTATTTTTAAAAACTACCTTTACAACGCATTTCCATTACAACGCATAATACCTTTACAACGCATACCATTACAACGCATAATATTAAATTGCATTTAAGGTAAGTATTAGATAGTATAGGGGTAAAAGTTACTTTTCTAACTCCAGGGGGTGCAACAGTAGGGTAAGTGTTGGATAGTATAGGGGTAAAAATTACTATTCTAACTCCAGGGGGTGCAACAGTAGGGTAAGTGTTGGATAGTATAGGGGTAAAAATTACTATTCTAACTCCAGGGGGTGCAACAGTGGGGTAAGTGTTGGATAGTATAGGGGTAAAAATTACTATTCTAACTCCAGGGGGTGCATCAGTAGGGTAAGTGTTGGATAGTATAGGGGTAAAAATTACTATTCTAACTCCAGGGGGTGCAACAGTAGGGTAAGTGTTGGATAGTATAGGGGTAAAAATTACTATTCTAACTCCAGGGGGTGCAACAGTAGGGTAAGTGTTGGATAGTATAGGGGTAAAAATTACTATTCTAACTCCAGGGGGTGCAACAGTAGGGTAAGTGTTGGGTAGTATAGGGGTAAAAATTACTATTCTAACTCCAGGGGGTGCAACAGTAGGGTAAGTGTTGGATAGTATAGGGGTAAAAATTACTATTCTAACTCCAGGGGGTGCAACAGTAGGGTAAGTGTTGGATAGTATAGGGGTAAAAATTACTATTCTAACTCCAGGGGGTGCAACAGTAGGGTAAGTGTTGGATAGAATAGGGGTAAAAATTACTATTCTAACTCCAGGGGGTGCAACAGTAGGGTAAGTGTTGGATAGTATAGGGGTAAAAATTACTATTCTAACTCCAGGGGGTGCAACAGTAGGGTAAGTGTTGGATAGTGTAGTGTAATATTATGCGTTGTAATGGTATGCGTTGTAATGGTAGTATGCGTTGTAATGGAATGCGTTGTAAAGGTAGTTTTTAAAAATGCGTTGTAGTGTCATGCGTTGTAATGTCATGCGTTGTAATGGATTATGCGTTGTAAAAAATGCGTTGTAAAGGTAGTGTGTTGTAAAAGTTGCGTTGTAAAGGTTGTTCCCTGGTAGTGGAGGTAAGGCGGAGTCGTTGTGCCTGAAACCCGAGGTGTGAGTAGAAAAGACCCAGGAAATGCCCCGGTGGTGTGCCGGAGACACTGTCTAAACCTGATTGAAGACTCCACCAACGGCGCGTAAATAAGCATGGTAACGGCAGGCTGGGCGGAGAAGGAATGAGTGGCGACCCCTACCCGAGAAGCGGGCCTGAGGTGGACCTCGACCTCGTGGGCTGAGGAACTGGCTAGAACAGACGAATGGCGACTTGGCGCAACTGGGGACATAAGGTCACAGTGGCACTTAATTGGAGCGCGTGAACGGCTATTTGGGCACTAGTGCATTCATGAACAGTTTAACAAGTCGGTAATACTGGGTGCCCTGAACCAGATATCTCACGAATTGCCGAGCAGGTGTGCAGGAGATCGAGGCACTATAAGCAGCCTCTTGAAACAACGGACCAGACAGTTGGAGGGTGTAGGGATCCTGCAGTCAGGTGACACACCTAACGAACACTGTAGAGTAGACGCCTCGGTTGGCGATGTCTAGGACCAAGGGGCAGAAGACCACGCATCAAACCAAGTTGGATAAATATGCAATGCATAAGCATGGAGAGACGGACGCAGCAAAACAAGAAGAGGTGGAGGGGACGCAAACTCCGACTACAGATGCTTGCTTAAAGATGTAATGGTGGCCATCGCAGGGGTACGCTCCTCGCTGGAACAAAGAATGGACACTATTACGGTCGAGATGACGTTACTTAGAGCCGACCTCCAGAAAACGAGCAATAAAGTAAAATTCATGGAGGTGTGACCGCTGAGTTAAGTGAAGACGCTAAGCAAATGCGGCAGGAGATGAAAGAACTGCAAGTGTCTCAGAAGCGTAAAGAATTTTTCCAAACTGAGGTTCAGAATATCCAATTTCTCAGTAAGAAAGGACAATTAATGAGCCCAAATTTTTTTTTTACATGTATAACAATGCACACATTGAAATACAGAGCAAAATAAAGATTAGAATAAAAAGACCCTAATGAAATTACAAAATTTATTCATTGTAAAATATCACCAAGGCTCAGTATAATAAGCTGGTACATATAACATATTACAATCATATATACAACCAGACAAGTGGCAGACAAGGAGAAAAAAACATAAAAGGCAGAGTTTCAACACTTTACAAGAAAACTCCGACAAACAAGACAATGTGTCCTCCAATAATTGCGGCCACAGTAGCGTCGACAGCGTTTCGACCTTTGGCGTTAATCCATGGTCATCCTCAGGACATAAAGTTTAACTGAGCATCCCAAATGAACAATATATAATTCTAGCGAGACCGCTGAACTTTAGAGACCATGATATCATACTACAAGCAGCTAGAATGAGCCCTCCCCTCAAATTTGTAAACAGCGAGATATCCTTTTTTCCGGATTTCACCATAGCGGTGCAGAGGCAGAGAAGAACCTTTCTGCAAATTAAAAAGCAACTGGGAGATAAGGGAATCCGATATTCAATGCAGTTTTCTGCCAATCTGCGGGTAGAGGCAGACAATAAAACACGGTTCTCCGACAGTCCAGAAGCGGCACAGGAGTGGTTGGAGGGTTGGAGGCCGGTGAAGGAACATAATCCGAGATGAGGAGGGCCCCTCCTCATGACTGGAACGGACTCCTAGGACTGGTTGGAACAGTGAGCGCCGTCTCCTCGGTGGTCACAGAGGAATTGAATCGTTGGCGTACGACAACAAATACACACGCTAAGTGACTTGCACTATATGTAACTGCGTTCTGATGAACAGTCAGGGGTATGTTGTGGCAGGCGGGTGGTCGTGGGCAGGGTACTGTCACCCCCGAGTTTATAGTTAGTTTGGGAACCAGGGCTACGGGCACTCTGCACTATTGGGGAATGGGCAGTTTCAAGCCCAGAGTGCGGGGAGACAGGGAGGGGGGAAGTTGGGGATTTAGGGTTCAGTTAGTGCCTTTGATATTTCAGCAGATTCAATGTAACGCAGGACTTCAGAGAGATGATACACAGGCAATACATGAATGCAACAGTGGCAGATCAGTGACTGACCAATAAAGAGCTTGCAAACGTCAATGGGCGGGATACGGGGGGCACAGGACTTCATGGGTGAACAAAAGATTAAACTTCTTTCCTGGAATGTAAATGGACTGGGTGACAAACTAAAGAGGGGAATAGTCTTGCAACAAGTTAAAAGGCACGCCCCAGACGTGGTGTTGTTTCCAGAGACACATCTGGTAGGGAACAAATGTAAAGCATTGGACAGGTACGGTTACCGACTTGTCACACACTCGGAGTTTACCTCGGGTTCACAATGGGCTCACGGTGGGTATAATGATACGCAATTCCTTTCCGATGTCCATGGATCGCTCCTGGACGCAAGAAATAGGCAGGTATGTGGTGGTAAGAGGACGATGGGAGGGTGGAGTACTGACTCTGGTATTGTTCTATGTTCCCCCGGGTCTACAAGCCATGACATTTCGCGTTTTGGAATTGCACTACTAGAGTTTCCAAATGGTAAATTGATAATTGGTGGGGACCTTAATTCTGTGGTGTGCGGCAGGCGAGACCGCTATCCCCCGAGGGACTTGGGTCCAGCTCAGCTGATTCTGTCCACCTTTTTGGATGCGACGGGACTGGCTGATGTATGGCGAGTCCGCCATCCCAGGGATTCCATGTTTACATTCCTCTCCGGGGTACATAATAGTCTCGCCCTTATAGACCACATCCTCATGCCGGCAGATCAGGCAGGGCAGGTGACAGAAATCAGACACATGGCAAGGGGCATATCTGACCACTCTCCAATATGGGTACTCCTGGGTAGGAACAATGACCGGGTGGGTAGGGTGGCACCCATAAACCAGTGGCATTTACGCAACCCCAATATAAAGCACAATCTTACTACATCAATCAAGCATTATTTCCAGGAGAATGAGGGGTCAGTGGGATCGGCTCATACACTTTAGGAGGCTTTTAAGACGGTGGTGCGTGGACAAGCGTTCTCGCAAATAGCAGGGGCAAAAAAAGGAAAGAAATGCCGCTATATTACAGCTGGAGGGTGAGATGCTAGTACTAGAAGGGGACTTGGTGACATCTGGGGATAGGAAGTTGTGCATAAATTGAGGCTCAAGAAGGAAGAATGCAAAAGTGAGGTGACGGATAGGGCGAAAGAAATGCAGGGGGACAAACTCGGCTGGGGAACAGAGCGAGCAAATTGCTTGCGTGGTTAGACTGCCATGAGAAGGCCAATTGTCTGGTCACAGAAATCACCACTGCAGAAGGGGAAATGATCACTAATGTGCAATTAGTTGCAGATGAGTTCGCAAACCACTACACTCGGATATAAAAATTACATTCAACCCATCCAATAGAAAAGTTGAGAGTCTTATTAAAGGACATTGGACTGTCAGTATTGTCGGATGTAGATCGGGACTTCCTTGATAGTCAGCTAACGCACGATGAAATAGCACGAGCCATCAGAGAGTTTCAGTCAGGAAAAGCTATGGCCCTAATGGACTCTCCATAGAAATCTATAAACTAAAACCTGACAAAATAGCCCCTACCTCAAGGCTATGTACGAGGAAAGCTTGGAGGTTGGTCTACTGCCCCAGGATCAACGGCTGGCCACAGTGGTGATTATATATAAGCAGGGTAAACCCAGGGATCAATGCTCCTCATACAGGCCGATTTTGCTCCTAAATGCAGAGGTTAAGATCCAAATTGTTGGCTACTCAGTTGGTCGAAGTGATCTCCGACCTGGTCCACCTGGATCAGTCGGGATTCATGCCATCTAGAAATACCTCCCTGAATCTGCGCCGTCTCCAGGGTGTACTCGAAAGAGTTGATACGATCAGAGAGGATGCGGTGGTGGTGTCCCTGGACGCCGCCATGGCATTTGACACAATCGAATGGACCTACCTATTTGTGGTGCTGGAGAAGATGGGGGTTGGATATATTGGGTGGGTGAAACTCCTCTATTCGGAACCACTGGCATAAGTGGTTGTGAATAACAGGAAATGAAACGTCTTCACCCTCGGAAGAGGGACACGGCAGGGATGTCCTCTGTCTCCGCTGCTCTCTGCCTTGGCACTAGAGCCTCTGGCGAGCTTAATTCGTAGGGACCCAATAATGCAGGGCCTGAAATGGTCGGAGAGCTGGGAAGATCGTATCTCCCTATATGCTGACGACATCCTCTTGTACCTGGCGTTGCCACAGGCCTCGCTCTATAGAGCTCTCGATATTTTTACTGTCTTTGGTAGGCATTCTGGTTATGCAATCAATTGGGCCAAGTCAGTGATTTATGTGCTCAGAGGGAATTTCCCGCCTCTGCCTGGGGGGTGTAGAGTGACGGAATCAATCGATGGCTTTAAGTATCTCGTAATTTACATCACGAGAGACCCCAAGCAGTATTATGAACGTAACCTTTTGCCCCCATTGAGACGGCTTCAGAATGATGTGGAGCACAGGAAGACCCTTCCGCTCTCCCTACTGGGCAGAGCGGCTCTTTTTAAGATGATGTCCCTTCCTCGCTTTTTATATGTTTTGCAAAATTCGCTCACCACAGTCCCGGCTTCTTACTTCGCTGCAGTAGTAGGCGAACAGAGAGCCCTATTGTGGGCTGAAGGTACACCTCGAATATCGTCTTGTCCTGCAGCTACTGTGCCTCCAAAAGCCTGGAAGGACTGCCTGCCTTCAATAAAGACCTAGGGACTCCAGTGGAGTAGCAAGCTGCTTTCTCTGCACCCTGCAGGCACTAGAACTGTGGGGACTCACACTGCAGTAAAAAATCTGACACCCATTTATTTATAAAAATAATAAATTTAGATGCCAAGATCGGAATCAGGCAAGTACTTTTCAAGTTATGAATTTTTACAGTTTTCAAAAGTTGACCATGCAATTTTTGGGAGTGGTAATTTTATCCTACGGGGGGGGGGGGGGGCGAAACATGTACTGCGACCGCTGTAAAACCTGACACTAGAAAGCACCACTGCACCCGTGCCCCCTAGCCCGATTTGAAATGGGCCACTGTTGCCAGTGTAGTCACCCAACCCTCCAGAGACAAAGGCCACCTTGGGTCTGCCCACAGCGGACTTACTGATGCTGTTTCCTTCTACATGCCTTCTGCACTGAGTGTGCCTCCGGTGACGAAAACCTGACTCCTCAGAACACCCCCGCAACCGGCCACCCTGGCCAGAGGAGAAGAGGTCCACAGGTGTGCCCATGTCCCCAAGCATTGTGAGACCTGATCCCCCTTGTTGGTTCAGACTGACTGGCCTCCCAGTCACAGCTTGCAGCTTCTTTGCAACTAGACCGTTCCCCATTAAAGCGAATGGGACCCCCAACACCATAATACACCTCTGCATCCAGACATCCCAAAGCCTCCTGATGTGACCTGTTGGTGAGGGCTTGGACCTTGCCTCTTACTCACCTTAAGTCGCTGTGAAGTGCCCAAATGCAGTACATGTTTTCCCCCCTAGGATAAAATTACCACTCCCAAAAATTGCACAGTCAACTTTTGAAAACTGTAAAAATTCAGAACTCGAAAAGTACTTACCTGATTCCGATCTTGGCATCTAAATTCATTATTTTCATAAATGGGTGCCAGATTTTTGTGTGTCTCGCTTACTGCCTTTGTGTGTGCAATAGATGCTTAGCACTACCCTCTGATATGCTTAACTGCTGACCCACACTACCACAAAAGAGAACATTTGGGGTGTCATTTGTGCCTTTGGGCTTTGCCTGGACTATTTACACAGTGTACCTTTTTTTGGTCAACTATATAAAGAGCCAGCTTCCTACATTGGTGGTACAGCGATGGGGTCCAAAACTTTGCATTTACTGTACCACTCTGTCAGTATTGTGATTCCACAGAGGAACTTTAGATGGCCAAAAATATTTGTTGAATTTGTGACTTTTTTCTCCAAATTTCTAAATTGGTCTGTTGGAGCCTTGGTTATGTTACCCAGTCCTTATTGTTTAGAAATGTAAAAAGCATTCTAGACAGATAGACCTTAAAAAAAGTAGTCTGGTCGATTTTTCTAACTTACTAAAAAGGTCCCAACTGTACTAAAACACCATGTCTGAGGCCGAGGATAGTACCCAGGTGCTCAACCTGACTCCCTACAAGAACCTTAAGTTGGCCCAACTTAATGCCCTCTTCTCAGCTTGGAACCTTACAATGGGGCCTAAACCTACAAAATCTCACCTGCAGAACCTGCATGCTGAACACTATAGGACCATGGCTGAGAGTGAAAATACAAATAATGCAGAAGATGGAAATGTCAGTGAGGATGATAAGGAAGTCTCGGATTCACCTACTGACAGTGCCCCTAGGAGTACTGCTAGTAGTACCCTGAGACGAAGTAGATGAGGAAGATGCAGATCTCCAAAAACTAGCTAGGAGACTAGCCCTGGAGGCCAAACTCTTGACCATAGAAAAAGAAAGAATTGAGATGGGTCTGGTGGAAGCAAAATTCAAATAGGGAGAAAGATGAAATGTTTGACCCTAAAATCGCCAAAGGGATTGTGCCCAAATATTTTGAAGGTAACAATATAACCAAGTGGTTCCCAACCTTTGAGAGGGCTTGTAGAATGAGTAGGTTACACCAGAAACAGTGGGACTCTCTATTCTGGGAGCTGTTCTTAGGTAAGTGCAGGGATAGACTCCTGACACTGAGTGAGACAGATGCTGAGTCCTATGACCTCGTGAAGGAAACCCTGATTGAGGGATTTGGAGAACAGGATTAGGGTGAGGGAGACTCACAAAACCTTGAGTCAGACCTGGGTAGAATTTGTGGACTTCTCAGTAAAAATACTAGGTGGCTGGCTAAAAGGTAGTGAAGTACAGGACTATGAAGGGGCTTTAAAATTTCATTATGAAGGAGCACATATTAGCAAACTGCACATCAGGAAAGTTACATCAGCATATAATAGACGCATCACTTTCTAGTCCCAGAGAGCTGGCTAAGAAAGTGGATACATGAGTTAGGACTAGAATTCCCAAAACGCATCAGGGGGAGATTCCAAGAAAGGGGGTTAAGGCCCACAGAAGGGAAAGGAAGAAGGAGGTAAGTCCTCCCAAGGAACACCTTCAGACTCCGGCCCTAAAAAGATGGATAATACATCTCATCCCACCACTAGTGGGAAACAGAGTAGTGGGTACCCTAAGCTTAGCTTTCAAATGGGAAACTGGGCAAGACTGTGAGTTGGTGATTCCAGAGGAAATTAGTCACTTCTATCCCATTGAGGTAAACGGAATCCCAATCACTGCTCTGAGGGATACTTGTGCCAGTCACACCATTGTTCATGACAGGCTGGTATCTTCAGACCAATATTTACCAGGAGAGACTAGCAATGTTAGGGCTGTCCCAGGGGAGGAAAGTGTTAGGCCTATGGCTCTAGTACCCCTAAAGATAGTTGGGTCACTTAGTTGCCATAGGGTGGTAGTTAGTTCAGTCTCCCCCTAGATTGTCTCTTCGGAAATGACCTCCCAGAGGTTGGTCTGAGCCCAAAAGAGGTACTGGTCCAGTGACAGTCCTCTCCCAAGGATTCTGGAGGTGCTGAGCCTACAGGTAGTAAAAGTAGGTCCCAGGGGAAAAGCAAAAGGAAGGAGAGTAGGAAAGGTGGACAACTTCTATTTAAAAACTCCCAGCTTGCCAATGAGGTACTACTCCAGTAAGAAAGAACTCCAGAGTTGGCACTGGTTAAGCCTTACCTGCCCTACAAGAAGTCCTGACTAATCAAGCAACTGTTCAGCAGGAAGCTGCTACTCCTCAGCTGACTGAGGAGAGAGTGGAAAGAGGGTGTTTGCAACAGGATGTAGTAACCCTCCACTCTAAAACATCAGCAAGGCCCTCTGAACCTAAACAAGCATGTGTGTTAGCCTATCCACCTGTCTGTGATGAGCTAAAGGTGTGGTTCTGGGTGCAGCTAGCGGTCAGTAGTCTCTGCTGGGTGTTAGCCTTTATGGCTGCACTATCCTTGGCATGGGTATCTGACTCCCTGTCAAATAGCAAGTTAGGCCCCCTGACTCTGCTGTCATCATGGAGTTACTCCAGTTGTATATAACCTCTTTGGGTAGGCTGGGGTTGCCCTGGGTAAGATAGAGTTAGCAGAGGTAGCTACCTCTGTCGCCAAGAAAAGGAAGAAACGTCAAATAGATCAAGTGCAGTTTAAAATGGGTCCTGTTACTGTTGGGATAGGCCAGCTGCCCAGAGGCAGTGATCTGTACAGGAGGATGTGAGCCAGAGTAGACTCTGCAACAGTGCAGCCGATGTGTGTTTATATATGTGTATATGTGTGTGTGTATATATACGCACATACATATAACTGGCCATTTGCTGCGGCTATCCCCCACTTTTTGCCTCCTTTTTAGCTACTAGATGCTGATTTTTAACTTTGACGATGCACTGAGGCCTGCCAACCAGACCTTCGTGCCAGTGCTCCTTCCCCAAAAGAAGGTGTTGTCTCCAATTGGCTATGGACTGTAGCACTCCTGTAAGTCCCTAGTAAATGGTACCCCGGGTACCCAGGTTAGGAGTGCTAAAGAGAGTCCTTAAGGGCTGCAGCATATCTTATGCCACCCTAAGGGACCAACACACACATTCCACACAGACTGCAATTGCAGGCTATTTGACGTGGTGTAAGTCACCCCTACAGCAGGCCTTTGAGCCCGAAGGCAGGGTGCATTATATTTTATGTGAGGACATAGCTGTATGAGCAGATATGTCCCTGTGATGTCTAGTTCTATTATTTGATATTGCACTGTATAGTGAGCAGGGAAGCCATACTTTTTTTTTTTTTACATTTTTTATTGTTTTCGCAACAACAACTCAATACTGCTCTCCACTGCTCCCCCCTTCCAACGGAGACCGTTACATGTAGCATTGCTACCAAGTATGCAAAAGCTCGTTCACCCTTCCCACGTGGAGCCCCCCCTCCCTCTCCCTTCCACCACACACGTCAGTGTGCCCCCCTCTGCCTCTCCCCCTCCTGATGTGCCCCCACCTTACAATGAATCATGTACGGGTGCTCAACCTTCCCATGGCAACTCGGGCTTGTCCCCCACGTCAACCCACACTTTATGCATCCAGCTCTCACCTCTGCTCCCCTCCTACTCCCCGCTCGCCACTTCCTCTTGTCGGTCAGAAGTGCTCCCCTCGCCCCCTGCATCAGACATCAGCCCCTGAAGTTCCACCACCAACGCCTCCCATGCTCGGGCCGTCGCCAGTGCCTTTTCATCATCCCTCCGAAGGGCTAATTGCAATCGGAGTGTTCCCTCTGCGCCTGCCCATCTCGCAAACGCCGTCCTCCACCTCAAAAAGCTAGGCCCCGCCCGTGATTTCCAGTGCATAGTCAATTCCCTCTTAGCCATGATCAACCCTAAGTCGTAGAACTTGCTGGTAACCTTCGTTCGGCGGGTATGGGGAAACCAGAGCAACAAGCAGGCCCCCATTTCCGGGGCAATAGAGCGGTCTGTCCCCTGATTCAGGCACTCCATAACAGCTTCCCAGTAGTCACCCAACTGCACGCAGGACCAAAACATGTGGCGAAAATCAGCCCCATCTCCCCCACACCGCGGGCACTGAGAATGGGCGCCCCCAAAATATTGCAATATCTTAACCGGCGTCAGATAAGCCCTATGTAGCGTAAAAAACTGAACCAGCTGAAACCGGGCATTACGCGTTCCCTTCCAGGCCTGCCGCACCAGCGTGGACCATGTCGTCTCGGGGATCGACTTCTCGAGGTCCGCTTCCCACTTATCCCTCAACGCATCAAGAGGCCGCAGGCATTCCGTCGACAGTCTGCGGTATAGGCATGTAATGGCCTTGGTCGTCCCCGCCGCCATTACTACATATTGGCAACCCGCGGCGATCGGTGGCTCCGAGAGCCCCATATTCCAATGCCTCTGGAGGCTCGCTACTAGTGCTGCATGAAGTAAATAATCCCCCCGCGGGAGCCCACAAGAGTCCTGCCAGTCCTGGAAGGGCAGCAGCACCCCATCTCTGAATAAATCACCCACTACCTGCACACCCAGCTCCTCCCAAGCGGCTAGTCCCGACCAATCGCCCCCATGCGGGAGCGCCGTACACATACCCAGGGGGATCTCCGGGGCATAGGGGTGAGTGATGGCGGCCCTCCTCTGACACCGGTTCCAGCACAACCTGAGGGTGCGTTCCTCCAGAGTAAGCTGGGTATGGTCCAGCCGCTGCTGAAGGACTATGAATGCGAGCACATGGCGCGGAATCACCCTACCCTGTGGGCCCTCCGGGCCTCTATACTCCCTAGCCACCGCCTGCGTGAGCCATTGGAGTTGTGCCGCCAGATAGTACCATTCAAAGTCCGGGACTGCCAGGCCCACCTCCGCTCTCGGCCGCCTTAATGTGGTCAACGCCACCCGCCGCCGTCCCGAGCCCCAAATGAAGCTCGTAGCCAGTGCTCGAAGCCGTTCGAAGAACGACACAGGTATCCATATGGGCAGGGTGCGAAAAAAGTATAGGAGGCGTGGTAACGCCACCATCTTCAGCAGCGCTACCCTCCCAGCGCACGAAAGTGGGAGCGTACTCCAGAAACCCATGCAACCGCGCAAGCCTCGGATGGCCCTGCCAACATTCCCCTCCAGCAAATCAGGCTGGGTGTGATAGATATTAACCCCCAAATAGCGCAGGCAGCTACCCTCCCATCGTATCACTCCCAGCGACTGGGGGGCTTGTCCACCCGGCAACAGCGGGAACAAGCACGTTTTGCCCCAATTGACCTTAAGCCCGGACAGGCGACCAAAGACCTCCAACAAGGCGGTTGCTCCGCGTAGTGCGCCATCCGCGTCCGCCAAGAACATCAGCAGATCATCCGCATAAAGGGATATATAGTGGGCTTCCCCCCTCAATTGCACTCCAGCATAGGAGCACCCCAGCCTGGCATGCGCCGCCAAGGGCTCAATGGCCAGGGTGAACAGCAATGGGGATAGCGAGCAGCCCTGCCTCGTCCCCCGCCGCACTCGGTAGGGGGCTGATATGGTCGCCCCCGTCCTCACGCGGGCCGTGGCATCGTTATAGAGTAAGGCGGTCCAGCGTACGAAGCCAGTCCCCAGGCCAAATGCCTGCAACCCTCGATATAAGTATGGCCACTCCACACTGTCAAAGGCCTTCTCTATGTCGACCGACAGCGTGAAGGCCTCTGGGTATGCGTCCCGGTCCACTTCCATCACCCGCAGCAAACGTCGAACTGAGGTGGCCGTGTTACGCCGAGGAATAAAGCCCGCTTGATCCGGATAAATCAGGGCGGTCATATGAGGCAATAGGTGCGACGCCAATATTTTACTCAAGATTTTGTAATCCACCGTCAGCATGGAGAGCGGACGGTATGCCGTGCGGGCACTAGCATCCCCTCCGGGCTTCAGCAGAGGCACCACGATCGCCTCCCGAGCGGAGGCGGGTAAACGCCCCACACGCCCCACCTGACTATAGAGGGCTTGCAACCGCGGAGCCAACAGCTCCGGGTACGCCGCATAAAACTCGACGGGCAGGCCATCCGCCCCTGGGGTCTTTCGCCGGGCCATGTGCTTAATCGCCGCGCGAATCTCGCCCAAAGTTATGGCACCCCCTAGGTCTTTCCCGTGCTCCGGGTCCAACCGGGGCAGCCGAGACGCCAATAGAAACTCGTCCAGGCCATCAGGTTCCCCCTGCATGGTGCTGTCGAACAACCCTGCATAATAACTGGCAAACTGCTTATTTATCCCTGCCTGAGAGTAGACCGGAACGCCCCCTGCCTCGACCAGAGAGAGTATTGGGGTACCTCGGGCTGTTGGGGTCGCCAACCATGCCAGGAGGGATCCCACCTTATCTCTTTCCGCGTGTGCCCGGGTGAGGTAATCTTTATGGTCAAAACAGCGGAGCTTCTCCACTCGCACCGCCACCCCCTCCCGCGCCTCGACAATCATGGCCAGCGAGCCCTCCCCCGCCTGATGCGCGCGTTCGGCCATACGCAGCTGGGCCTCTGTTCCCTCAATGTCTCTCAACAATGTCTCCCGCACTCCGGCAGTGGACGAAATGCAAACCCCCCGAACGACCGCCTTGAACGCGTCCCATTCCATCGCCCGGCTCGACGCCGTTTCCGAATTGTTCCCAAAATACTGCTCCACGCATCCGCTAACCTCCGCCCGGAAAACCTGGTCCTCCAGCAGCAAGGGGTTTAGACGCCAAGTAGGAATCGCCTGCCGTTGCTCGGACCATTGCAGTGCCCCCACGCAGGGGTTATGGTCAGAGACGGTTTTTGCCAAATATTCACTATGCCGCATCAAAGTCTGGGCATCCGGGGAGCGCAGTATACTATCCAATCGGACATACAACTCGTGGGGGGCTGAGTAGAAGGAGTAATCCCTATCTGTCGTATGGTGTGTCCTCCAGGTGTCCACCAACCCCCAGGTTTCCTGCCAAGCCCGTCTATTGTTGGCTGCCCGGCGGACCACTGACTGTGCAAGGGGCGGGTGGGACCTATCCAGATCCACATCAGTCACCGAATTAAAGTCCCCTCCCATCACCACCGTTCCCGTCAAATATGACGCTAGTTGCCCCGACAATCCGTAGAAAAAGGCGGCCAGGTCTACATTAGGTGCATACACACTGCATAATGCCATGTCCCTCCCGTCCAGGCGCCCCTGTACTGCGACAAACCTACCCTCCGGGTCCAGTAGCGTTGTCAATGGCTGGAAAGGAACTCCCGCCCTCACCCAAATCAGGGCCCCCCGGGCAAACTTCGAAAAGGTAGTATAGAACAATTGGCCCCGCCAGCGCCGATGCAATGCCTTCCCCTCCTCTCGATCTAAGTGGGTCTCTTGGAGGAAGGCTACCTGGACTCCTCTCCGCACCAAGTAGGCATGGACTTTATGTCTCTTCACCATGGAGGTGAGCCCCCTCACATTCCAGGTCAAAAATCTCAATTCAGGTGGGGTCCCCATCCCATCGCCTGATCCGCCATCCTTTCCTGGCCCTCCGGGGCACACTGACATCCCCCTGAAACCCTGTAACGACCCAACTCCCCAAACTCCCTCCCTTCCCCAGAACAGGTGCTAAACCGTAGTTACCCATCCAAACACCACCCCAAGAAAAAACAAAACACTCTGGTAGCCACCAGGGTCTCACACCGTTTGTGAGGGTGAGGTGGTGGCTCTGCGCCAGACGGGCTTGTCGACAGTCTCCTTCTATGCATCCATGCCCAGTCTCTGTAAGTCCTCCCCCGGTGTTCCTCGCCCCTCAGACCCCTCGCTCCGGCCTCCAGATCCCCTCCACAGTCCCCGTCCACAACCTGCCGCCCAGCACGGACCGCTCCCCCGGCATCATAATGCTAGGCTAGGCCAACTGCCCCAAACATCACCTGCCCTACACATGCCCCCCTTACGGTGCACAGGAGAGACCCCAAAACCTCAAGCGTCCAGCATCTCTTCCGCCGTCCCTGGAGTAACGTTAGGCAGCAACTCCGCATCTCGTCCAGCGCCATCGGAGAGGGAAGTCTCAGACCCCTTCTGGGATCCTGAATCTTCACTGGGCCTGGAAGCCGCGGCCCCTGATATCTCGGAGACTGCCCGCAGCGCCGCCCGCCGCTCCAGCACTGTTTGGGACGCCCCCGGTGATCCGCCCCCTGCCGTCCGTGTCCTGGCGCGCCTGCTGCGACGGGCCCTCGCCGGGGTCCCCGATGGCTCACCTCCGTCGGCATGTGCCGCAGCTCCAGTCCGGAATGATTCCAACCAACTCCAGGCCGCCGCGGGGTCATTGAAAAAGGATGTCTTACCGTCCAGCACAACTCGGAGGCGGGCCGGGAACAGCAAGGAATACTGCAAGCCCTCAGCCCACAGTGCCTTCTTCACCGCCTGAAAGGAGGAGCGCCTGCGCTGGACTTCCATGGGGTAGTCGGGATAAATAGAGACTGGAACATTATCCACTTGGTAGGGGCCCATGGTTCTGGCCTTCTGGAGAATAATATCGCGGTCCCTGTAGTGCAACAGGCGGGCCACCACTGGCCGGGGGGGCCGGCCCGGGTCCAGAGCGCGAGCTGGAACCCTATGCGCCCGCTCCAAGGTGTAAAATTGCGTGAGCCCCCCTGGCGCCACTACCTCCTTCAACCAGGCCTCCAAATAGGACAACATGTCTCCCCCTTCAACCTTCTCGGGCAGACCCACCACGCGAATGTTGTTGCGGCGGTTACGCCCTTCTGCCTCCTCGGGCCTCTTCTCCAGGATCTGCACCCTCCGCAGGAGGTCCGCCGTCTGAGCCTCCGAGACTTTCGGCGCCGGGGCCACCAGGTCCAATGTGTCCTCCGTTTGCTTGACCCTATCCGCCAACTTCCTGTGGTCTGCCCGAAGCAGTCCCAGATCTGTAGACACCTGCACAATATCGGTCTGTAACGCGGTTCTGGTGTCCGCAATGGCCTGCAGGATTTGCTGCAACTGGCGTTGTTGGAGGCCCGCCGCAGATTCCGTGCGTGCCCCTCCATCCCGGCTGCTGGCAGTGTCACCCACAGGGTCCGTCGGGTTCGCCCCCGGCCGGGGTCTCGGTTTGCCCATGCTCCCAAGCAAGGAGGTATACCAGGGGGCCGCAAGGCAGTCGTCCTCCAGGGCAGCCTCCCGAAGCAGTGGCCACTATGGGGCGCCGAGGCTCCCTTCACCGTCAGTAGGGCTCAACACACCCCTGCCACCAATCCACGACGACGCCTGTGCTCCCTGGCTCCCTCACTCCACGGGGCTCCCTGGCAAGGAGCCCCCACACCTCGCTGCAAAGGCCGTCCTCCCAGCTGTACACTGCGACGGCAGGCAGCCCCACCACGGTCCACCGAGTCGGCCTCTCTCTGCTTCACCAAGGCAGGCGCCGCCCTCTAGCCGTCCGTACCGGGCCGCAGCTGCCCGCCGGCTCCAAGCCCCACAGAGGGTCGGGCTAACCAGTTAGGGCCCAGCCAGGTCCGCCGCCTCTGTGGCTCCGGCGGGGCCGGCCCCCTACCTTCAGGCCTCCTGTCAGCGTTCCCGGAGCTCCCGCTCTCTCCGTGTCCTCGGGGGCCGCCGCCCACCGCACCTCAGGCCTCACTCCGCGTTCCGGGCCGCCGCCCCTCCTCCTGGCGTCCACAGCAGCAAGACCAGCCCGCGGGGGGCCCCAAGCACCGAGCCGCTCCACCTCAGCCGGGCACCGCAACGTTCCGCCTTCTTCTATTGTGGAACCGTCACTTCCGGTCTTGCCCCGCCGGGCGAGCCTCACCTCCGGCCAGCCCCCGAGTCACTGTGGGCCGCGGCTACCCCTTTTCCATACAGGCCGCCCAAGATGGCCGGTGTCGGCTCGCGCCCGCCGCTAATCCAGCTGCGGTGCCAGCCCCCACCACCTCGCTCCGCTCCGCCTCTCGGGGTCCGCAACAAACGAGGATGCCCTCCGGGGTTCCCGGAACACCGGGGCTTCAAGGTATGCAGGATTTCGGCTGGGCTGGATGCTGAGCTCGGTGCTCACGCGTCCATGCCCGTCGGCTGCCAAGCCACGCCCCCTCGAGCAGGGAAGCCATCTTAAGGTACGTTCTGGGCAGTGGTCAAAACGAGTTCCCCAGCTACATTATAGCTTCACAGAATCATATTGTGTTGGTATCAAACATCTTGTATTAATAAACCCACACTGATTCCAAAGATAAATATTTATTAATACATGCACCCAGAGGGCACCTTAGAGTTACCCCCTGAAACCTACCAGCCCTCTAGTGTGCTGGCTGACTGGGTCAGTGCAGCCTGCCCCCAGGGGTGAGAGTCCACGGTCTCAGGAGGTCAGGAACAATGCCTGCTCTGGAGGGAGGTGTTTTACACCTCCTCCAGGAAGGCTGGTAAATTAGCATTTCAAGAAGCTTCAAAAAGTCCACTGCCTTTTATATGGAAATCTGGCTTCCCTCAGAGGTGAGGGGATGCCGACCCTCCTGACCAGGGTCCATTTAGCACCAGGACAGATGGGAAAATTAGTAGTCCGAGAGGCGTGTCCACCCACAGGCTAATTCCATCCCTATGGTGAGGTACCTGATATGGATACGAAATTTGAAAGTCTGCCATCTTGGTGATGGCAGAATTAGGAACTCTGGGACAGGGTTATGCCCACTTCCCACAGGAAGGGGGCGTGGTGACCCCAGGGGTAAGTAGCCTATTGTCTACTACCCTACACTCCCCTAACGCCCCTCAATCTAGTATTTAGTGGAGCACCAGGGAGCAGTAAATCAGATTCCTGCTGACCTAAGAAGACGAAGGACACCGAAAAGCTGTGAGAAGCAAGGACTGGTTACAAGCAGCTTACTTGGCGCCAACCCTGCCGGCCTGTCTACTGTTCATGCTGGATTGTGCTAAGTCATCACGTCCTGCAGATTCTGTGCCTCCCAAAGCCTGGCCGTACTACCTGCCTTCAACAAAGACCCAGGAACTCCCGTGAAGTACTGGAGCTGCTTTCCTGCATCCTTTACTATACCCTGGATATCCTCCACCCCTGTTAGTCATGCGTCTGCTCCAAACAGACCTGTAAAATCCCAAACCTAAAACCTACCTTCTACCTACCTACTAAATGGGGAGAGGAACTCCTCCCCCGTAGAAATAATCAAGCAAAATTTTCAACACAGCTCAAATGCACTACCAAATGAGGCACTAGACCAAAATTGGAGCTGGCTATCACACACAAAAAATTGCGCAAATAACCCTTCATGACAAAGCCCACAAGCCACTCAAAATCCATGGATCAAAACAAGGCCACTGCACATATGCTCATACAACATCAATGGCCTGGGAAACAAAACAACAGGCGGCCATGGTTTACTTTCCTTACAAGCATTCAACATCATCCTACTACAGGAAACCTGGCTAGAACATGCATTTAACTTGCAGGACTTTGATGGTTTTCACACCTGAGCCTGCAAAGGAGCTAGATTTGGACCCTCTAAAGGAGGCTTGTCGATATGCACCTCAACAACAAGCATCAGTACCGTCAGGAAACTACAAGTGTGGTGAAGTGAAAAAAATTAAATTTAAGGCAATCAGAGCAATGGCCCGCCATGAGGGGAAAGAACTACGGTTTGTGATCATCAATTCATACCTGCACACTAAAGGCAGGACAAAAGGCTCTGAGATACTGATCAGCGAAACAAAAAGGCTCCTGAGAGAAGAACAAACTCCCAATTTTATTTTATCGGGGGACTTTAACCTGCATCTACTTGGCACCCTGGCAGATGAAGAACTTATAGCAAGCAGGTCAATCATCGCAATGGGACATTCCATCACATGGAGACAATATAACGGGCAGGCAAAGTAAGCTAGGCAAGCAACTCCTTGCTTGTATGGAATGATTAAACTAATGCTTGTTTTAAATATTGGCACATAGCAGTCCACGATGAGGCGAGTACATCACCTACCCTAAGCATGTGATTAAACACATTGGGTAGTATAACATTCCACAATGTTTTCTCTTACTTGAAAATCTGTAGGGATTGTAGAAATACCCTTCTTTTGAATTTCTAATGTTTGAATCACTCGGTTTAGCTTAAATTAAAAAAAAATAAGTATTGGCAAATTCAATGGGTCTGGCGTTGTCCACCAGCCTTTTGCCTATATCCATGCATTCTTTTTTAATAACTTTATTGTTGAGAGAGCTACTGAGCCCTATCAAGCTAAAAAATTATGTCTAGAAGTTAAAAAAAATGTTTGGTGTGTAAAAGCACACATTGCCATAGTAGTCTCTAGTACTGAAGGTAGCTACTTTGTGAAAGGGCAGATTGCTGTCACTTATAGTGAAGTTGGCCAAAGGTAGAAGTGGACTGATGGATTGTCCTATCCTGCATGACATAGTAGGCATAAGAAAATGTGACTGAAGCAAAAACACAGCAATGGAAGCAGAGGGCTTGATAAAAGCTCCCTTAAGTAAGTGTAATATGCATATAATGTTAGTAAAATCAAAAGGTCTTGGCTCATGCCAGGCCTGAAAATAGGATCTTTACTTTCAAGTGGCCTACAATTGAATACACCATGGATAACTTCTTCTGCCTATCATTCCTCACCATACTGAGCAGACAAATAGGAAAACCACATTTCTTTCCACAAGATGACATTTGGGAGATGGCTCAGCAACCCTATTTCCCTGTGCAGTCAAATTCCTGGCTCAATTCCGGTGCTTTTCTTAAAAGGGAGTTGCAAAGCCTTGGACAACTATAAGAGGCAAAGAGTGTGAAGGTGAAGAGCATCGCAGGGCTATCTCCAAACTGTGCTGATCCTCACTGTGGGTCAGACATTCCACACTCCCTGCGGGCTGGAATGAGGAATGCTGCCCTGTTCATTCTTTAAAAGTCATCTACCTGAGACTTGATGTTATAATGTGAATTGTGATTCACATCTGCTGGAAGCATCTAGGGTTGTTGCATACAGGTTGATTTTTACGCTTCACTATGACTTGACACTACAGGGATGCAAAGGTAGCCGGATAGGAGGCTGAATATTGCCCCCCCCCCCCACCCCCCCATCTAAGGATGGGTTAATTAGGGCTGAAACATGTCTACCGCTGTTGGATGGGAGAGGTTTCCTAATAAACGGAACATCCCATCTAGCTTTAATGTTAACCTTGAATTCGAAGCCTCTAATCAGTACATGTTTATATTTGTAAAGGGGCATACACAGCATAGATAGGTTCACACAATGCTTCCAGACAACCGCTCAGGATGAGCCCGCCTAGCAGCTCGTTTGCGGGTGCAATCTCTGTGATGAATAATGTCACCTAGTGTGGGTGAGAAGTCTGCATCATTTTAAACAATAAATAGAGCAATGCTCCTCATATTAAATCTGCATGGGTTTAGTGAGTCTCCTACCATTTATCAGCCAAGTAAATGTTTTGTCTTTTATCCGCTTGTATCCCGACCTACGCCTTCTTAGGATATTAATTTCTACCCTATCCTTAGACCTAATCAGCATTTAAAAGGCACACTTTGCATTTCTGCATTCCCCATCATACCACCCTCGGGGTTTTCTGTTTGGCAGCTCGTTGATGGGATTGGGCATCGTCAGACCCCGTTCACGGGTATAGAGCAGACACAGGCTTCTTGGCCCCAACCTCAAGTTCTAATGAGATTTGTATGACTGGTTTGCGGGGCCGCCCAGTTGTTGGCCACTGGTGTCTTGGGGTCAGTCCTTCTACAGATCTGCAAACTGGGCCAAGTACAACCCTTGACATTTCAGTTAGTGAGGGCTAGCCTTCACAGGCTTCTCAGGGAGGGCTTGTGGGGTCTAAGAGCTCATAACTCAACAGTCAACCAACAGACACAAAGCGTAATGACTAGCTCAGTGTATAATCTTTATGTAAAAAAGAATGTACTTTTATCACACAGTAGAAAGACATACTACACAAGTAATGAAAGAGACATATGGTTGAATATTATGTTGCATTAGACATTGAGGTTCTACTATTCATACTCCCTGGTGTCTTTCTTGTATCATCCCTTCCTCTCCCGCTATGGTTGAGGCCCCATATCCATAGACCCCAAAAGCACTACGGGTTTTAGGCAAGGATTAGACACAGGTGTAGGTAGATTAATTTCCCTCACATACGAATTGCATAACTTCAGTATTTCTTGATCCATTCTTGGCACAGAGTCTTGGAGTCTTCAGTCTTTAGCCCCTTCTGCAGATTAGATTCCTCTTTATTATCCCCTGGATTCGGTAGCAGTCCAGGCAACGTGGCAGGAATGGACGGGCTCCCGGCCGCATGGTTAGTGGTCAGTGTTATCTTCACCTACAGCCTTGTTTGGGACGATGATCTCAGAGGCGACTCGTGGGAGCATACCTACGCAGCAATGCTATCTCACAGCAACAGCTGTCCTCCTGCCTGGCAATGTCACAGGGTGGCAGGTTTAGCCTTTGGGCAATGCTCCTCACGATGGTGTTGTCAGCAGTTGTGGCCTCTGAGCTTCTGGCTCGCCAGCGACTCTTTTAGTTAGTGCGTTCGCAGTAGCAGGGGCTTTGGGTCCACTGTCTGAGGTTTCAGAACTACTTTAGGTTGGTTCTCTTTTTGCTCTCCAGACACTGGCTTTGTGTAAAGTGATGGCTGTTTCAGTACACAGCAATGGAGCTTGCTCAAAGCAGAACTTGTCTAAAACTCAGGAGCAATTAAATATAATTCATTATTAGTTCTGTACGCTTGAATGCCACCAGCATTCTTGAAGTAACATTCAGAGACAGACAAAGGGGCTGGCCCGTCCTAAAAACGACATCACTGTTCACAACAGAAACTGCAATCCCACACCTCACGCCTGGCATTTGCAAAATTGCAGTGATCAGGAAGAACTAACCAGCAGTCCTATGCTAACATGTCTCTCATGGAATTTCTAAATGTAGTTCTGTCTCCACCCTTCTCACTTCAGTGTCTGGCTCTCCACTACAGGAATGCCAGCCATTCACTTCCCCTGTCTGAGGAAAGCTATCTTCTTCGTCCATCTTCTGATGTGCTAAACCAGGGGAAATGACAATGGATCCCGCTGGCCCCAGAACTCGGACATCACTGAGTCTTACTACCAATCATGTTCTACACATACATGTTTGCACCCTACATTCACATGGCAGTTTATCTGTTTCACATCACAGCAGAACTTTGCACAAGTGGGGTCAGTAGACTGCACTCGCATTTACACAGGAAAAAGGTCTTCTTGCCAATTAGAGTGAAAAACAAAGTAAGCTGCCTCCACCGCATAATGTGATACACCCAGGTCATGGATAGTCGTCCCCTACCGACACTGAAGACACACTTGGTGCACCCCACCGGGTCACAGCTCAGGTCCTGGACCTCACATTGTCAGGGACAGTCCTAGGCCTTTGCTCACACTCTAGATTAGTGTAACACCAGGTCCAAAATAAGGAAATCAGTTTCACTTGCAGTTGGGCACTCAGGGCATGCGTACATCCCTGTATACTATGCAGGTTACAGTCCTATCCCATCAGTCATGGTATCTGGTGCTACTTCAAGTTGTCTAAGGAAAGTGGAGCCGAAGCCTTTAGCATCTGCTCCTCTCCTCGTAGTGCAAGCTGGAGCCACTTCTTTAAGTAAGATTTATTTCATTAGTCTAAGCGATCTGAACCGAATGGTATATGTGTTAGTTTTTACCCTACCGCTATCCTTTTGAAAAGGCGTCATGCTGAAGACCCATCCAATGTACATCATTAGCTCATGCTGATTACATTTGGCTCTATTTATAACCACAGTCTCCATAATAGTATCCCAAAATTCATTTGTCAAAAAGAAAAAATGTAACCTAGAAATAGGTATTCCCCATCTGAAAGTTCATTTTGCAAAAACAATGTCTGAAGGGAGTCACCTAGTAACTGGCCTCAAACTCTTCTCAATCACCACAGGCTTCACAACAGGTTTCCTCATTCAGGATCATGAGTGGTGGAATTCCCCAAAGATTACCTGTATCTATAAGCTTTTGTGGTACTGCGAGCCTATCCTCAAAGGGAAAATTAAACCTCTGCTTGGTCTGCACCTCCCATATACCCCAGACCAAAAGATACCAACAAAGCATGATTTTTCCTGAACTGCGTTTGATCGAGATACACGCTCACCAATTTCCCGACATCAAGCATACAAAATTCCAGCCCAGCCAGACCAGAATCAAAAGGAGGTGAAGTAGGAAGAATAGTTTCTTGTGTTGCGTCAAAATGGGACATCACTTTGGGTCGAAAAGGGGGAAAAAGTCACAACGCCAACTCTTTGGCATGAATCTCAAATATGGTTTTCTACAAACACCAATATCCCAAATCTCCTTGCTGAAGTTTTAGCTTCTATAAAAGCAACCCTGACCATAAGAAACTTCACAGAAATGTCCTCCAAGGATTTGAAAGGGAGGCACGTGCAGCTCTGGAAGTACCAGCAGTAGATTGCAAAATAGAACCACAGATCAAACTGTAGGGCTTGCTAACTCTAATCTCAAAAGACGGGAAGCATAAACTTCTATGATTGACAGACTTCTCCATAAGGTCCCGAAACACTTAAATTGAAGACAACTCAGCTCACAGATATGAGGGGGGGGGGCCAGGACCAACTTGAACCCCTCATCTTAGAAGACCAAACTAGGTAATGCGTGGCAATGCAGGGAGTAGAAATTCCTGGCTTTGCATTAAGTACAGAATCACTTCTTGTGCTGCCTGTATAATCTAGGTCTCCTAGACAGTTGCTCCCCTCCCCTATTGGTTTGCACAGGTTTTTGCGACCAGATTGTCCACCCTGAAGCTGAGCAAGAACTGCATCCTGACCCAAATCGCCTTCAGCTTTCTCTTGTTCAAAGACCCACTAGCCTCAGTGACCGACCACAGAACCTGAGACGATTGCAAACTCTTGGTGGCTCCCCACCCGTTGACGCGGTTATCCATTGTAAGACCGATTAAGGGAGCTCAACTGCCCTGCTCATATGCTGTTGATGGTACAGCTATCAGCATATTCACACACTATTGCATAAGATTTTACAACAGAGAGATTAGTTAATGCTGAGAGTGGAGAAGTTGCCTATAAGGAAGAATGGAGGGTAGGTTGCACCATAAGTACTGGAAGTGGTTTTTAGGTCTCGCCTGACCCAGCGCATGCGCTGGTCTGGCGAGACTTATTGAGAGGGCTCCAAAAAGTGCTACCAGGCCAGCCTAGAGCTACAGTGCATGTGCGCGGGCGCGCGCGCCGCGCTTTACCGCGATTACTTTCACTTTCGCGGCCGCACGGCTGCTTGGCATAGCCAATAGGTCTCACTTTTGGGACCTTATAAGTATTTAGTTATGCAACTGTTGCATGGCTAAACACATATACGGTCCCAAAGGCGAGACCTATTGGCTATGCCAATGCTTGTTATGTATGTGTTATTTGCATAGCGCAAACATAGCCAAAAGGCAGTGGAGCCTGTACAGAGTCTATGGCAAGGACACAGCGAGTGATTGGAGAGGCAGCTGGTTTCTGGGAGCAGAATTGTGCTTCTACTGTAACAAGCGCTGTATAAATGCAAACCTTTTTCCCTCTTCTATCCCTCTGTTATTCTTCTGAATCCAAATAACTGACTAACCTATCCACCACTCAAATTACTTTCATATTTCACTATACTAATTCAACACTAATCCTTCTTGGGTTCCGGTGTAGCGTGCTACTCAATGAAAAAGCGCTTCGACGCCTCGTCGGGGGTAGTACGCGATATATAAATGCAATTACAATACAATAATGTAGTATTCTTTAAAAGGTGCGTCTTCAATACTTTCCTAAAGTGGAACAGCGTTGTGGCAGTCCACTGAATACAGAGATGTTGTCCCTGATCCTCAGAGCACAGATGGAAAATGCCTGCTGCATTGTTTTTTCTCTTTTCAACACTTTTGTCTCTCCAGTCTGGTAGTGACCTGGTTGCTGGTGTACCAAGAGCCACCAGAGATGATGAGCTCTTGTCAGTCAGATAGGCAGATGTGTTGGCTATGATGGCTTTACGGAGAATGCAGCTGATTTTGAAGATGGTGCGGCCAGTGGAGTTCCATCAGGATGGGGATGATGTGATCATATTTCTTCTGGCCCTAGGTGAGATGGGCTGCAGCATGTAAGATGCCTTTAAATGGGGCCTGGGAGGAGCTTGGGAGACTGTGGAGCAGGGCATTTCCACCATCCAGATGTGAGAGTACCAGGGCTTGAACAGATGTTCTGCAGGTGCTTTTTGGGAAGAACGGACACAATGCTATTTAGGGTTAGTTAGGAATAGGTTCGATGTCGTTTTTGCATTGTGGTTACAAGGTGAGCATCATCGGGGTAGGGTATCACCTGTGAGGCAAGTGGCAGAAGAAGCATTTGCGTTGTGCAACGAAGAACATCAGGATCAGCAAAACGGTTGTAAAGTATAGGCAGCCGTAGGTACAATCGGAGTTAGAGAGCTATGGGAGGCTGGGGGTGCACCAGTCACGCAAAATGTTCACAGATAGTTCCGGTGTAAGCATGGTTCTGTATGTTGATTTTCATGTGCTTGTTTTATGCTCATATATATGTTTTAAAAATTGTACTTTGTTTTGAAAAGTATGTTTAAACAGTAATTTCAAATATGTAGTGATTGACATGTTGCTTTTCCTAATAGAAGAATATTGTTAGCTTCATATAGCAGTCGTTTTTGCTGTTTGCCAAGTGGTGATGGGTGTGTGTAGGCAAACCAGCATAGTGGGTGTTAGTAAAGGTAGGTGAAGTACTGACAGGCACACCAAGTCTGGGTCAGCCCTGCTGCAAACCCAACAACAACTTCTTTTTCCTTCTATTTCTAAGCAGCCTGTAGTTATAAACTAAATGGAAATTAAAGCAGGGGGCGCCAGTAACCCTGTCAACTGTCATGCACTGTTGTTGGACTTGGTTTTCTGTACACTGACTCGCGAGACAGACATCTTTACGACAGCAATAAAGGTTTTTTAATGAAAATATCACTTTTATTAAAAAAACAGTATTAACAATATTATACATATGAAAACAATAAACAGTATGGGGTATTAGATTGGGTTATTTGAGCTAGACATCAAGTGTAAGAGCTAGGTCTCTGGATCACTCTTCTGTATGTGGTCTGGTGGTTACGTCTTCTCTCCTGCACGGTTGCAACCAGCATCAAGTATTCAATGGCTGCATATGCAGCAGAAGTGTCTAAGTAACACACGGGGTAGGTGCTTTACAATGTCTGCTTCAATGTCCTGTGGTGGTGCTCCCTGTAAAAATGTTGCATATTTGTTCCATTGGCTAGTGGTTTCATTCAAGGATCCCCACTATTGGCTAATTTAGTCTTGTTGCCAATTCTTCTCCTGGATCTTCTCATTAAACTGTTGCTCATGAACAGGTAATCTAGGACATTCCCTGAAATTCTTCTAACACATTTCCCCCTGGAAAGGCAGGATATAAGATCCAGGAGACAGTACTCACCTGAATTATGAGTGCCACTGTGCAATGTGGAGGCTTCCTTGGACAGTATGGCTAATGAGGTAGTGAATATTCTAGGAAGAGGCTGCCAAGCGTGTATGAAGAACCACCCCATATCTTGTGAGTGAGCCCTATATGGTCTGTCTAGATTGAGGCTAAACTCTTCAACAGTAAAGATGTGACCTGACGCGCAAATGCATGACACATTTTGGACTGACCCCTGGTTCAAGAGTGTACCTAGAACATTGTGCCCTGAGCCTACAGCCCCCTTTGTTGAACCCTCCATACATGGATTGTGCTTGTGCCGAGACTTGGTTATGAGTGACCACATGGTTGTACAGTACACACTACGAGCAGAGCTTGGACATTACACATTGCTGAAACTGCTGTAGATGGACTGTGCAGACTCATCGAAAATTTGACCAGGAGGTTATGATCTACGAGAGATTGCAGACAGATCCAGGGGTGAGAAGAAAATTGTGAGCTAATCTGAGGGTGAACTGTACGGATTGAAATAGGCCTGCATGGACAGTGCAGATTATGAGCCTTACGCCTGGTAGGATTGTGGAGATAATAAGCCAAGCCCCACTTGGCAAGTAGGGATGAGTTGAACCGTCATTCGCAGATGAGTTGAGTACGAACAGCAGCACAGTCCCTGGATAAAACTCCAGTGATAATTTAGGTGCACATGAAAAGGCAAGTCATGTGGATAAATGGGTCCTTTATGCCCCCTGTGTTGTCTGAATTCCTAGTTGATCTTTTAGCCGTGCCAGCTGTCCCAGGGTGATGTTGTTTCCTCCACAAACCACAATGACCACAGGTCCTAGCTCAGCCTTCAGCTTTCCTTCCTTCTGCAGTCGCTGCACCACGTTGCTGTACACGACAGCCAGGGCAGCCCCACAAGCTGGCTCCACCAGGATCTTCTCATCATCTGTGAAGGAGGTAGACAACATGGATGAAGTTAGACCGTAATATGGCAGTGGGAGGTTCCACCAAGTGACACACGGTTTGGGAAAATCCAAGAAATGTAGGGGAAGTGTACCTTAGCATGCAAGACAACAGAAGGACAGAAGAAACAAAGAGAGGGCTAAGGAGAAGACACAGGGTGAAAGCCATGTCGAGCAACGTTGAATGTATCCAGATAGAAGAATAAAAGAAGAATAAAAAAAGAGGAAGAGAAACAAAGACACTAGCTTTGGCAAATGATGAGCAGATGACTAATGTCCTCATTACAATTGGCCAGTAATCCAGACATGGGCACAATTCATAGGGACTACAATGTATGTGCAAATTTCGCAGACCTGGTGGTTTTTACCAACTCTAATATCAGCAGGTTAGAATGGCGGAAAATGTACAGTATCGCCGTATTATCCATCATTCAGACCCTAGAATTTCAAGTTGAGGAGATATACCCAACCAGGAGGGAAAACAAACCCTCCTATATATCAATATTTCCACTGTCAAGATTACCTCCTGGTTATTGTCCTAAACGGAAATGAGTTTACTTAGGTGACATCAAAAGTAATGAATGGAAAGTAAAGAGCATGGCAGGGCTAAACGGGATCCTAGGATGGTGTTAATTGTTCTATATAAATATCATATGGGTTTGTGTTAGAAGCTGTGGAGATCAGGGTGAAGGATTATGAAATGTAACAGGAGGAAGAATGAGGAGGGGAGCACAAAGGAAATAGATTTAGACAGTGAAAATAAAACACAATGGAAAAGTCAAATGCAAGCGAGGAAAAGGTACATTGGGCGAACCAAATAACATAGGGCAGACACCACGATGAAGGTAGTCAATAGTCTTAAGCATGTGGTTGTCTGGGCATTGCTATGCTTCCATGCATGGTTCTCCATATCCTAATATCAGCCACATTCCTTGACACCTCTCAGGTTCGCTGACATCTTTCTATTTGTAGACACCATAATGACATTGCAAAATGTAGAGCACAAGGTCATGCTACTCAAGGCATAGCTGAGGTTAGTGACTTCAAGGTGCACCTGACAAAGCTCAGAAGGTCCTCCGTCCCCTTCCCTTATTTTAAATTTGGTTCAGAGAGGTCTCTTGTTTTGAAGGCTGGAATGTCAGATTATTTCAATAAAGGACTAAACTATACCACTCTCTTTGCCTAGTAAATTCTAAGTGATCTAAAACTTTAACAGGGCAGCTTTCAAATGCACGGCCTTTACATTGTTCACATAGTACAGTCCTGGTAAACGTGCAGGGAGAGACACACTCCTCCTCACTAGATACAATAATTATCATCTCAGTTTATCCTGGTGATACTCTCTGACCGTGAAGTGGTGTAAAACGATCATAGCCAAGTAACGTTGTGCTATTCTGTACTTGGTATTCTAACTCTAACCATATATGTAGGATCTGTTGCCTCACTTATTTCTGTTTTGCTTCCCTCCTGCACCACTGTAGCCCCACATCACCAGTGCACACACCTACAAACTGCTCGACAGCCAAGACGGCTTCTTGATCCGTCACCACCTCCGAGAAGACTGGATGTGTCTGGGCCACCTTCAGCGTCTGCAGTCCCACTGTTTTGGCTCCTAGGGTTTTTGCCACACTGGAGAAAGAAGAGCAGAGCATGTGAGGTACACGAACTTGAAATGTGTTCTTGGCATGCCACAGAGTGGGAGGTGTGGCCATGTCTGTTGTAAGATGTTATTATGATTGGCAGTAAAAGGCTGCCTTTTGGGTTATGTCTGGTGTAGAATAGTCATGATGAGTAGGAATAAGCAGATATGGCTGTGTTGATGGTGTACTTTATGTTGTTGGATAGTCAGGATGAGTCTGGATTGACAGCTGTGGTGAGTTTATTGTGTAGAATGGTGTTTGTTAGACGACGGATCGATGTGTTTGATGGGGAGTTGGATATGGATTGGTGGGTTAGGGTAGTGTCCCTTGTAGGCTACTCTGGATTCATAAAGATGGACAGCTTTAGATGGTTTTGTGTGGTGTGGCATAATAGGTGTTTATGGAGATTGGCAAGCGTGTATAAGTGTCTGGTGTATGATGTTATCAGTTTGGATGCACATCTGTGGGTGGGTCTCTGGTGTAGGGTGGTTGTGAAGGTGTGGAGGGACAGCTGGGAGCATGCACATTCGTACAAAAGCTAAGATAATGCCGTATTTCAGCATGGTATGGTGGCTGCGAGCAGCTGTGGGTGGGTTTCTGGTATAGTCATTAGGATGGGAGGACTTGGGCAGCTGAGGGTGGGTATCTGGTGTAGGATAACAAGGGATGCATAGCTGAGTAAGAGTGTTTGGAGTAGGGATGAACAGCCACAGTAGGCTGTCTGGTGTAGGATAACAAGGAAATGTGGGGATGGAAAGCTGAAGGGTGGTTGCCTGGTGTAGGAAAGCACAGAGCGGGGGGCATTGGCATTTGTGGTGAGTGTCTGGTGTTGGACAGCTAGGAGTAGACATAGGCAGGATTAGTGTGGGATGAGCATCTGAGGGTCGGTGCCTGTGGTATCGGTGTGCCTATGTCCATCTCCTCTTCTGTGTGTACCCACCTATGGCTCAAATCCTGTACTTGACCTCTGTTTAAGCCACTGTCCCATCCCTGTCCTTCTGTCCCTGTGCAATCTGGTCCTTTGTCCCTAAGCCCATCTCCCCCTTTGTATATACATCCTTTAGTCCCTCATCCAATCACCCCTTCAGCCTCTGCCCAGTTCTGAATCAGGGCCTGTGCCCAGATCAGCGACTGTGTGCAGCCATCAATCTCGCGGCCTTGGTTTTTAACTGTACCCGAGTCCACCACCTCAGCTGCTCCATGCCCATCTTCCCCTATTTATTTCCCTCCTTCAGTCCCTGTTTCGTCTCAATCTCTGTGCCTGGGCCTATCTTCCCCTCAACATGTATGCCCATCTTTCTTCAGTTCATCTCCCCATCTCACTCCCTCAGTGATTGTGCCCCACGGTGTGCTCCCCCTTCACCACGCCATCACCATTACCTTGTGATCTCAGGCAGGGTCACCAGTTTCCCAGCTGTCACTGCTGCATTCAGACTGTCCGCTCCTCTGGTTTCCATGGCAATAATGGGCACATCCTCCCATCCCACCTCGCGGAGGCCCTGGACCACCCCGCACAGCATGCCGCCTCCACCCACTGACAGTGCGATGGCTCCGGGCTTAAAGTTGTGGACCTTCTTCAACTCCTTCACAATGGACGTGTGGCCTTCCCTGCGATGGAAACAGCAGGATAATGAGTCAAAGAAGGCAGTGAGTGTGGACAGCACTAGAAAAAAGAACAGGGGCCATATTGGGAGTAGAGGGTTAGTCCTGGAGTGCAACCCAAGGAAAATGACTGTCGAGGAGTTAGTGAGGCCAGCAGATAAGGTGCCCCAGAGGATGGAGGCCATATTCAGCGAGTCAGGCATGGACGCTTCGCTTCGGAGGCTACATTGGATTTGGCCAGTGAGCTCTCACATTAGCTGCATTAAGGAAGTGATGCCTGCGAAGCACTGGTTAGGCCAGCATCGCGGAGGGCAGAGTCTTCATTCATATTGTCAGAGTAAAGAGAGAGATTTAAGATCTTCATGAAAACGACACCTTTCATGTGTGCCGTGCAGATTCGAAGGGCCACAGTTCATGCTTCAGACCCTCATCCCCCAGTATCCGGTGCATGCCCTATGGTCTTCTTGTTACATTTGTACCACGCCTGAGCCCACCCACCTTAATGTAAATTTCTCATGCAGCTCCCCTTCTGTCTATGGGCTCCACCCCTTTGGCAATTATTCCTAACATCACACCCCCTGCAAATCACTCAAACTCCAGTGTCTTTGCTCCAGATGAGACATTCTGTACATTCTAATCAACCTTTGTAGTCAGGAGCAACATTTGCTCAGATGGCTAAAAGAAACATCACACCACCCTACCCCCAAACCACCAGCCCCCATCATTCACACACGAAAGTGTCACATGCAACTTTTTCAAAGCATGCCACGCACACCGCATTTAACATACCAGATGAGCGGGTCATCAAAGGGCGGCACGTACACCCAGCCAGGGTTGTTCTTCACCATCTCTTTGGCGTGTTCAATTGTGTCATCCAGCATCTTTTAGAGGAAAGAAGACATTTACTAAATGGAGCAGTGGAGACATGTTTGAGATTGCTAGCCCACCAAACCCATGCACTCGTAGCCACCACCAGACAGGTACACAATCCTGGCCAGCACCAAACCCTTGCTCTCCTGGCCAGCCCCAGACTCATGCATTGCAGATTTGTGATACCAGTCAACAGACTAGACCCAGGCACTCTCAGTGAGCACCTACATTTTGTGCACCTGAGACAAGGAGACACATTTCTGGCATTTCCACCTGGTATCTAGATCCACCCACGCCTAGCCAGCAACACAGATACACACATCCACAGCCCCAGCACTCGAGGTCCATAGACACCAAGTTTGAAGCAACGCTTCAGAGCTGCATTCTAAGTCAGCACCCCCATCTAATACCATAGATCTCTGCACCACAGATTATCACTGCATTCAAAGCCAGCGGCTTAGACCCACATACTCAGAGATGCACCGTAGACCTGTGCAGCCCCAGCGATCTCTCCAGTCCTGTGCACACCGAGCCTACACAATAGACCACTGAACCAGGCAGCATCACTCACCTCTCCCACTACAGACACTTCAGCCCCTTCGTCCTTCAGCCGGTCGATTGTAAAAGAGGGAGTCGTGGTGGGTACCAGGATGGTGGCCGGGATGCCTAGTTTCCGGGCCGAATAGGCCGCTGCCAGGCCAGCGTTTCCACCTACAAGACAACACCAATCAGCATGGTTAGTGGAAGGGAAGCAACACGTTTTACAGAGAAACATCTACAACGGGCAAAAAATAGCCACCAAGACCACTCAATCTACCTTTTCATTTCTGACACCATTCTTGGTGTATCATCGCTTGCGTAATCAACTTTGCTGTTTGTCTTAATCCTAAAAGTGTTGATTTAGGCCTTAAAAAATGAAGCTCCCCCCAGGATGGACGCGCAATAGGGACTGTTGCTTCGGGCACTTAATAATATAATGCCTGGAATTTGACGTTCCGCAACACTGCATCACATACACGAACTCTTCAAACCACACCCCGTAAATGACATTAAAGACAAGTTGCAATACTTTCCTCGGCCCCGGCACTTCAGAATACTGACGGAATTAAGATGATCTGGGGCACAGGGGTAACCGTGAAAGGTATTCACGAGTGTTATGGCCAGATTAACAACTCATCGGTCTTCTTTCCGTGCTATAGTATGCATATGGTGAGTCTTTCTCAAGTCAGACCTGCAGTAGGTGGTGCTAAGATTGAGTCCATGCGTCACCCCTGGTATCCACCACATTCCTGCTACATAGATCTGTTCTTCTGAATCAGAACGCGCCATACTGCGTATGTGCATTATTATTGATGCCTATTGTCCTGGCCATGCCCCAGCATCTTCTAGATCTATGATCTTTCAGAGCTGAACGATTTCCACAACATTAAGGTACACAGTTTTAGTGATCTGAACAGATTTGTCCATACCCAACTCTTGCACAGGATAAGCCCTGGTGTTTGGGTTCTGCCACCCTCACTACAGCAGTACCGTAGTACCGCAGGGGGAGCTGCTTCTGGCCTGGGACCCTTGGTCCAGGAAACTGAACCAGGTTGTCTCAGCGGGTTGTAGGGCTTGATGGAATGGTAGGAAAGCACCCAGGCACCCCTTAGTCTGAGTAAAGATAAGAGCGACTGGTGCCCCATCTCTGCTTTGAGACCCCCGCCCCCCCCCCCTCCACCAAACTGCTGCACTCACCTGAGGAACAGACGAACCTCTCGCAGCCTCGGTCTGCCCACTGTGGAAGAAACCAAGGCAGACATTAAACCAGCAGCTTATCGCAACACTCTTCCTCAACCCTGTGCCTCCCCTACTCCTCACCACAATCAGCCCTCTGAGGCTCCCACCCTACGCGGAGAGTTCCTCTCACTTACTACATCTCTACCTCCCCTCATTTTCAACAGAGCCCTCACCCACTGGACCAGCATGGCTTCTAAATTGCATTTTCATCAACAACTATCTATGGTCTAACAAAAACCATAACAATTATTCACTTTCTACTTTGATATGAAAACATGTATTAACAATTTCACTGTTATTATCAGAAATTAGTAATTCATCAAAAAAATATGTATAATGCGTCAGTGTGAGAAACACTTGATTGAGCACATTTTACAACTCATTCAGAAGAAGACTAGTTCCTTTGGCGCTAAGGCGGTCCCTAACTTCACACATTCAAACACTCGTATATTCAGACTTATACCGAACATCACAGTAAAAACAATTGGTCCTGGACTTTTAACATAATCCATTTTTCGGTACTTGTGTCTTTGATCTATCATTTTTGCCCTGTTGGGTAGTGTCAGGTGGATCTAAAAACAACTGATGCACGTTTCGGGGAATACTTCATTTAGAATGCCGCCTTCCTCAGGACAAAATTTCATGGGTTCTAACATCAAGCATGTGGGGCTTGAGGCTTACTGGCAATCCGTACCCACAATTTTAAAACAAAAAAACCATAGAACATTCTAATATGCTTTTAAAACACTAATATAAGAACCACCTTCCATGGATCAACACTAATTAGTGAGCTTTTGGTGCAGTTTTGATGCCAATCTCAACATAAAATTACTGCATGGCACTCTCTCAGGTCCTACTGAGTGACACTAATCTTGTGAGACTCCCATATATTAGTATATTTATAATATTCAGAGCTATGGACTCTTCTGGGAGAGTGGCTATTGACAGAATATTGTCTCAACCCATGGTGGAACTGGGCTAGGCCTACCCTACCAGTGGAAACTGGAGTAGAACCCCTCTAGAAAAGGTGCTGAAAACATCACAGATTGTAAGAATAAATCACACCAGCATTATCTGGCCTGGGGTTGCCACTGGACATGAACTATTTTATGCACAGCATCTGCTCCAGATTTCATATTTGCAAACCAGGCCAGTCAAGAACCCTGTAAGAATGTACGGACATTAAAAACAACAACCTGGCAAGATGAACCGCTGTCGGTGGGTTAAACTGTACTTGGTGGGTATTGGGACTCACAAATGAGTGTTGTCTGGCAGTGGGTACAGACGTGAGGTGGATGCTAATGTAGTTGGGTTAGCACAGTATGAGAGTGTGCAGCTGCGAGGTGGAAAACAAAGGTGAGTTACGCCTATTAGGGGCTTTACGGTAGCTGATGGATGTTGAGGCAGGTAGGAAAGTTAGTACCAAGAAAGGGGGGAGGAGGGGTGAGGGTAGTGGTTAAGGGGGTATCCATTTTAGGGGTTCTAGGTGTAATCTTGGTGACTTGTCGTGGTGCATATTTTATATGCAACTCGAACCTATTAGTCAAGTTTTTTCTAGGTCTGGCTGTGCTTGACGTATTGTTACCATTTTTTTAAATAAGCATTGGCAAAGCCAGTAGGTGTAGCCTCGGCAAGTGAGTGTGATGGTTAATTTTTTTATTGCAAGCCTAACCCACAAAAATTAAAGCAAAGCATAAAAATGCATGGCTGCCCCTATGTTTGCAAAAGCATTTGTAAATTAAAAGTGAGGTGGAGTTTTACTAGTGTTTTAACTAAAAAGCTTTTCAGTTGCACCATGCGTTTTATTATTAATATTATTGTTTATAACGAGACATGAATAAATCATGACCTAACCAAGCAGTCATTGCAGACAGCTGAAGTATTTCATTGTCACGTAAACATTATAACATTGACTGATAATTAAACGGATGCGAACAGTGTGCACAGGCGTGTGCAGTCACATTCGTATTGATGGGAGCCAACGGGTAATGTGGGCCGACACGTTTCCGCATGCTGTGGTGGGCTGAAGCAAAATGTGATGTACAATTTCCTAGACCAGTGGAAGATACGAGTCGACCCCCCCCCCCAAATAGTCACAGAGTGGGCTTTGACTCCGCACATGGGTGTATTTCTCTTGTCACATTTGGTTTTTCAGAAAGCGGTTCCGATGAAATGCACGAGGGACTGTTTTGCATTTGGAAAGTGTACCCAATCATCTGACTGCTGGTCACGTTCTTTATCTCCTATATGCATTCTATACATAACACGGTTCTTGTTGCAACTTTTCCCCCCTAGCGGTGGCAAAGCCAATAGGGCAGTCTTCAGGCTTTAATGTGACAACCAATTGCGCATGCATCACATGTAAACAGCATTTGGGAACGCCTGCGTTTACAAAGGTAGGCACATTAAAAACGGATTGCCTTTGTCAATGCTAGTTCTCTTGGGCCCCGGTGTTTTTCCCCTCCCCCATTCCCTTGCCCAGGAGACCTCTACATACCGTCTTACAGAGGTGTCCGATGCCCCGGATCTTGAAGGAGCCCGTGGGCTGTGCGTTGTCCAGCTTGAGGTAGATGCTGGTTCCGGCCCTCTTGGTGAGGGGCACGCTGTCCCTCAGCGGGCTGTCCACGTGCAGGATCCTCTGGCACGGCATGACTTGGCTGTGGGAAGAGGTCAAACAAAGAAAGGGCTCGTGAACAGAGCCGCCTGAGCATGCGGTGCCGGGTCAGGGAGCAACACATCACTGCGCCTCGTGCGCCTAACAACTAAAGCAAAACAGGTGGGCGCTAGCACACAGTATGCTACCACTAGAAGTTATAAAACAGTAATATATTCTTCCTCCTTCGCCACCCTCTCCCCAAAATATAACCTTTTTCGAGTCAAGGGCCCTGTGCTGTACCGTGAACGAGGCCCGTTAATCTTTCATGCAAAAAGTGTCTACTCTATCCAGTGTCGAGACGCCCTGCGACTTGCTGGACGAGCTACATATAGTTTAATTCATGCAAGGTTGCCCCCAATCTACAGCTGGGACGGGGGTCGATTCTTCGTGAACTGCGTCCTCACTAGGGCACACGTCACTGGGTCAGACGTGTACGCTTTACATGCATTGCACTGCTATCCGTGATGTGGGGATCATTGATTTCCAAAATTGTATTCTTTTCAAACGTGTAGTCTGTATAACCCGAACATCCACTCAGTATAAACTAGATGCGAATCCACCCACCCCCTGCCAAATCTCTATTCAGTGTTTGTTTGTTTTTAGTGTCAGAGGAAATTGAATCACACCGAGCGTCATTCAGCATCTGGGGTCCTTCCGTGTACCCCATGCTTCAAATCAGTACCGCATTTCTGAGAAATCTGTTCGCAGAACAGAGCAAAATCACAGCGCGCTCTATATAGAGTAACCGGGGATGTAATCCGTTTACAGAGACGTGTTTGCTACCAGGGAGGTTTGTAGTAGAACTCCAGCTGTCCTGTTCGGAAGGCACCTGTCCCTACATGTGCCCATGGGGGTAAAGTGTGTGTGTGTGTGTGGGGGGGGGGGTTCTTGAGTAGCCATAGGGTGGCAGCATGGGTGAAGAGCGTCTCTTACCTTGGGCACGTTCAAAGCTCGCCCGGGTGCCTTCGCTCAGTGCTGCTGCAGGTGTCTGTGGCTAACGCCGTTAGGTTACCGTCGTTGCAGAAACCGGCACCGCAGCAGTGGTGTCCCCCGTAGTGTGTCAGGGGCTGCTGCTTCCACAGTTGAACTTTGCCGCCTCGCCTGTCCCAGTGAGAGCGTCCCTCGATGTCCTGTAGCCACGACTACCTTTTGGTTTTTCCCACAGTCCTTGCTGTGAGTGCAGACTCTTATTGGCCTTTATAGCCCACGACCCCCCTCGGAGCGGCCAATCGCCGATCAGAATGGGACACTCCTACAGCACCCCCACCCCCCGCCCTCTGATGTAACCCCCCTGCAAGCGAGCTGCTAGGTGATTTCAGCAGCAGCGAGCGGCAGATCAACAACAATACCAAAAGGGGGGTAGTGGCGCGAGCAGGGGGAGGGGGCGGCTCAGAGGTCTCAAAAGGAAGAGGAACTATTTATGGGTCATCACTTCCTAAAGGGGGTGTGGAGAGGGGGGGACAAAGGGCCTTCCTGAGTCACCCAGACCGGCTCAAACAGGCTGTGGAGCTCAGAGCGGACTTGGCAGAGAGAATGAATATCCGAGGCATGGCAGTGCCTCTAACCGGTACGGGGCAGCCTGCTGACATTGCACAACACGGCCCCATCTCCAGTAAAATACATCACCCCCTTAAACATGTTTTCCCGAAAGTGAACGTGCCCGTCTAACTGTGCCAAGTACCCTATACACGTCATCACCCAAGTACAAACGCTTCCCTCTCCCCTAGCCAATAGGTTAAGAAATGGATATGAACAACACATGCACCCCATCCTGTGGATTGTCCCCCCAAAAACATATCATTCTCAAGTGAAACATGCCCCCGCGCTAACGTGTGACCTCAAGCGCACACGCCCCCCCCTGCGAAAATACCACCCTCTAAATATATCTATTCATAAGTACAAACATGATGACCATCTTTCCGTGATAACACCTCCCTAAAAACAAAAACCTCTAAGTATACTGCGCTCTATAAATGATATACCTCCCTCTATATGCAAACATGGCCCCCTTCTGTGAGAAAAAACTCCCATTAACATATCGTTCTCAAGTGCAAACATGCAAAACTCTGCAAAAGAAACGCCCCGCGCTGACACGATGTATCCTCAGGTGCACACCCCTCTCCTGAGAAAAGACCACCCTCTAAACATATCTGTCCTCAAGTACAAACATTAATATCTTTCCGTGAGGATAGTTTTATTATCTCAGAAAGCTAATCACGTGTGTACTCGGGAAGCCAGTTCAGCGATAAAAGGCATGTTCTAAAGGGCAGAGATCTTTTTGCATTCGAGGCCAGAAGTGCTGAAGAATGGAGGTGAGCTGGGCTGAATTTAGGCTGTCCAGTCAGTAGTGTATTTCCATGGTGTATACAAGAAATGATTAGGGCCAATGCTTAATTTGAACCGGTGGGGGCCCCCAGCACTTACGTCTCCTGATGAGACATTTCCCGAGAGCAAGAGAGGGAAAAACACAAAGGATAAAGAAAGAGGAAGAGAAAGAGAAAGAAAGACAACTGTCAGAAAGGGAGAAAACAGGGTCCTGCAAGAGTGGGGAGAGGATGTGGTCCGTCGGCATAAACTACCGAAACCAGAGTTCGAGCCTCGAGGTCGCGTTCACATCCTGTGATTCTGGGCAAATCACGTAATCTCCCTGTGCCTGAATGTGTAATGTAAATACGGTGCTCTTATAAAGCGCTCCAATACCTTCGGGTCGAGTTCGCGCTATATAAATATGCAAAAAAACAATACAAAGAGTGAGATACAGGGGAAGGTAGTGTGTGGGAGTGGAATAAAGAGCTACTATGAGATTGATTTAGGGCTATCATCCTTAGCATTGGGCGTGCCAATGTTTGATTGCACGGGCTACAGAGCAGAACTTTGTGCACTCTATTCATTGTTTTACAAATTATGCACTGCCTAGGGCTTGAACAGCCAGTCTAAAATCTTGCTTTGGGAGACAAAGCTTGACGCTATGGATACGTTTTAGATAATATCTGCCATTCTCCCTCATTTATTTGATCTGTAATCAACATGGCTTCGTTTATCGAGTTTGAAGCATGCGCTGGTCTGGCAAGACTTTTAGTAAGGGCTTGAAAATATGCTACCATGGCCAGCCTAGCGAGTGAGTGCATGTACGCGGGCGCACGCTTATGAGCAGAGGCGCCATATGGCTTTCCTCGTCATGCTCATTAAGCGCAACGCTGGCCGCGCTTGCGATCACTTTCGCGGCCGCTTTTTATTTATTTAAAAGTTTTATATAGCGCTAGCTTGACCCGTAGGTATCAGAGCGCTTTACATACATACTGTAAAGAAAAACAGACGGAAATTGCATTACATAGTAGGCAGTAAGGAAGCAAAACCAGGGATAAAAAAAATACAGCATGGAAGATAAGGTGGTTAACAGTCAGGTAGCCAACTATCCTTGAATGTCAAGAGAGAGGAGTAAACTCGGATATTAAAGTCTAGGTTAGTTGACGTTGGTCAGGAAAGTATTTGTTAAGGAGATGGATTTTCAGGTCCCTTTTGAAACAGGAGAAGGAGGGGTTGCATCTGAGGACTATAGGGAGAGCATTCCACATCCTGGGAGCGTTGCCAGAGAACGATCGGTATTTTGTGGTTTTCTTTTTCAGTTTCGGATGAATAAGAAGGTGTGAGTTGGAGCTTCTCAGCGATCTGGATTGACCTGCTCTTACCCGTTTGTTGTTCAGGTAGTTAGGGGCCGGAGAGTGAAGGGTTTTGTGTGTGATGCAGGCCAGTTTGTAAATACACCTCCCTTCCATGGGAAGCCAGTTGAGGGAGTTGAGAGCTGGAGTGATGTGATCAAATCTTTTTACTCCAGATACGAGTTGAGCGGCCATGTTCAACACTGCCTTTAGAGGTGCTCGGTGAGCTTTTGGAGTCCCTGTTAGGATGGCGTTCCCGTAGTCGATTTTAGAGAGAACTAGGGCTTGGACTACTGTCTTGAGGTCATCATGGGGAAGAAAAGCTTTCAATTTCTTGAGGTGTTTTAGAGAGAAAAGAGCACTTTTTGCAGAGTTTTTGATGTGGGTCTCCAAAGATAAGTTCTTGTCAAGGGTGATGCCTAGAGACTTAACTGAGTCGGATAGGACGATGGGGCAGTTTAGGGTGACCAGATTCTTGAGCCACTCTTGGATTGGACGATGGTTGCTTTTTGGAGAGAATAGGATTAGTTCTGTTTTATCTGGATTGAGTTTTAAGTGGTTAGCGTTGAACCAAGTTTGGATCTCCGTTAGAGTGGCATTGAGGTGTTGTATGTCGCTGGGAGACTTGATTTTGAAATAGATTTGGGTGTCATCAGCGTAAATGTGGTAATTCACTCCAACTTTTTTCAAGATGATTGTGAGGGGCTCCATGAAAAGATTGAAGAGGGCCGGGGAGAGGATCGAGCCTTGCGGGACCCAAGTGTGACTTTTGTTGGCTTCGAGAGACAGGAGTTGATTTTAATTTGTTGTGAGCGGTGTTGAAGGAAGGAGGTGAACCATTTTAGTACTGTGCCATTGATGCCGGAGCGCTTCGACATGGTCTCCAGAAGCGCTGGATGATTTACTGTGTCGAATGCCGCAGATAGGTCAATAAGGATGAGTAGGCAGGCATCACCTTCATCTAAAGCCTTGTGAATATCGTCCGAGACGTTGAGCATAGCTGTTTCCGTGCTACAGCCTTTCCTGAATCCTGATTGAAAGGTGTCGAAGAGGTTGAACTCATCAATGTGTTTGTTGAGTTGGTGGAGAACGCATTTCTCCAATGTTTTTGCAAGGAATGGGAGGTTGGAGATAGGTCTGAGGTTGTTGAGATCATTAGGGTCGGCCCCTGTTTTTTTGAGAATGGGTGTGATTTGTCCAAGTTGAAGGAGTCTGGGACACAGCCTGAGGTGAGAGAGGCGTTGATGATTTTAGTCCAGAAAGGGGAAATGGTGTGGTTAAGTTCTTTTATGATTGTGGATGGGATGGGGTCCATAGTGTGGGAGGAAGGCTTTAGGTTAGAAATTATACTGAAAACCTCATTATGCACATTAGCTCAAAGTCGGACCAGTGTGCATTGTTTTTTAGCTGGAGGCAGACCTGATTGTCCTTGGCAAGGACTCTTTCCGAATGATATGGGGTGTTTAGTGTGGGGCAGGTTAAGAGGGAAGGAGGGTTAGAGGTTTGGATGAAGGACTGATCAATTTTCGAGACTTTATTAGTGAAGAAGGTGGCAATTTCTTCACAACGTTCATTTGTGGCTTTGATTTCTTGAGAGGGAGTGTAGTTAGTTTGGCTTTTGACAATGTTGAAGAGTTCTCTCGGTCTGTTTTTTGCCAGATCTAGTTGGCTGCGGAAGAAAGACGCCTTTTCACTGAAAATGTGTTTTTTGTACGCTTGCCAAGCAGATCTAAGTTGCGCTAGGTGTAAGGTCGAGGGGTTTAGTCTCCAAGACCTTTCCGTTTGTCTGAGTTGACGCCTTTCCTCATTCAGAACCACGTTAAACCAGGGCTTAGATTTGGTTCGCCTCAATTGTTTGAGTTTGAGAGGAGCTACTTGGTCTAGAACCTCTGTCATTTTTGAGTTAAAGTGTGTAGTGAGGTCACCGGCCGTCGATGATGAGGGTTGGAGTTGAAGATGGGCATGAATCTTGGATTCGAGTTCAGATAAAGAGATTGCTTTGATATTTCTGGTCCAGTGTTTAGGTTTGTCATCACGAATAGGTTGGTGGAAGACAAGTACATCAATCTTGAACAGAATGAGGTGGTGGTCGGACCAGTCAATGGGAGAAATCGCTGTCAGAGAGACCAGATAATTGTTGGTAATGATCGCATCCAGTGTTGCACCTTTGATGTGAGTTGGTTTATTGCAGAGTTGTTTGAGGTTATATATTTCAAGTAGGTTGGATAGGTTCTGGGCAGTGGAGTCTTCTGGGTCGTTCCAGTGGATATTTAGGTCACCCAGGAACACGTCTTTAGTGTCTGTTATGGAGAACCGTGATATTTGGTCTGTTAGTTCTTCGGGGAAAAGGGTACGCTCTCCAGGAGGATGATAGATGGTGTGAAATTTGATGGGTGAGGTGCCCTTGGCACTGAGTTCGACACCCAGGTATTCAAACGATAGGTATTCTGCAGGTTTAAGTTTGGTAATCTGAATTCCTGCCTTGTGGATGATGGCTAGTCCCCCCCCCCCCCCGTTTTGATCGGTCTGTCTTGTCTGATGATGGTGTACCCTGGAGGGGTGAGAATGTCAAGAATGGGTGTGGAGTGGACATTGAGCCAGGATTCAGTGAGGAAAGCGATGTCAATTTCTTCAGCGAGTGGTGCTTCAGCAATGTCTGTGGCGTGTTGTACTGCTGATCTGCAGTTGAGGAGCATGCAAGAGAGAGGACGGGGAGCCTCGATGATGGGGGGAGTGAGGTGGATAGAGGAGTATTGAGCAGGAGGTCTAGGCGAGTGGACATTTTTTGGGATTCTGTTAGTGCCGATAATAACAGGGATGGGGAAAGGGGCTGACTTCTGGCTCAAAGTGAGGTAAGAGTCGTTGATCTCATCAGGTTTCGGTATCGAAAAGGGTTGGCGATCCCGGTTGGGTCGAAGTGCCTGACTCGCTGATGGACTGGAGGGACGAGGGGTGCACTGAGGGGCCAAGGGAGCGGTATTGAGTGGGGTGGGAGGAAATCTACCCGGGGAGAGGGAGCACGGCGGCTTGATCCTGTTGAGAAGATCTTGTTGTAAGTATAGGAAATCAGCAGCAAGGGAGTTAATTTTCAGCTCCATTCTGTTCAGTTGCTGTGCTATTGAGCTGAAAAAGTTTAAGGTTTTAGGCAGGGGCCGAGAATGACTTGGGTCTTTGGAGGGAGAGTGAACAGGGGTCGGGGATTGGACAGACTCAGTGGGGTTAGGAGAGGGGAGAGGTTGGACGCGGGGAGCCGGATTAGTAATGCTCCCATTCAAGGGATTCAAAGGAGGAGTAGAGGGTCTACTGTCCAAGTGAGGAGGGAGAAAAATTCTAGATAAGAAGTCAGATTTCTGGGGAATTTCAATGAGATTAGCGGTGGAGGTAGGTTGTGTATGTGGGTGTGCGACGGCGGAGGGGGAGCATGTAGTGATAATGGGGGGAGCGAGTTTAAAGGATTGGTGACGACGTTGGCCATGGGTATGTCACGGGGGTTGTCAGTGAGGTAATCGGTGGAGACCGGTTGTGTCTGTGGAAGTGGGACATCGGCGGGGGAGTGTGCAGTGGTAGTAGGGGGGAGAGAGACCACTGGATTGGAGACGACGTTGGACATGGGGGACGTAAGGGTCGGGGGAAAAGGGTCTGTGTTGGAGGAAGAGGTAGTTTGTGAGGGAGGGTGCAGATTATCACGGGTCGAGCGGAGAGTGCCTGTGGGGATTTCGGTTACGGGAGGGAAGAGGTTAGAGTCCGAGCTGTCAAGATCTAGATCGGTCTTGTGGTGTTTGTTAATTGTGAGTTTGTTGTTCCTAGTGTGCTCAGTAGATGTAATAGTTGTGGGTTTTTGGCGTCGGAGAGTAATGATAGGGGTAGTGTGATTACAGTGAGTGATGGTGGATGTCCATGAGTTGGAGAGAGGTTCTTCAGGGCAGGGAGATGGGATCAGTTCCACGTTATTAGTAAGGGTGATGGTGGGTTGGGGAGATATGGTTTGACGGCTCAGTTGAGTTAACGAGGAAAGAAGTGTGGGGAAGTGGCGGTCAAAAGTGGTGAGGTGCGGGTCGGTGGCCTGTATGAGAATGGTTCCAGTTCTGTAGATGGAGATGGTGAGTTCCCCTTTGAAGGTCGGGGAGATGGAAGTGGAGATTTTTTCACCATAGGAAATGATTACTGACTTGGCGACTTGAAGGTGAAGAGAGAAGGTGTTTTTCCATTTAGCCGAGCAATTAGTGTAGAAAATGAAGTTAGTTTTCGTGTTGCAGTTGGTCGCTGTGTGGTAGTTATCTACAATGAGTGTTTCCGGGTGTTGTTTTAGAATACTATGCTTGAAGTTCTTTTTTGCATTACTGGTCATTTTGTCTGGGTAGTTAATGGACCAGGAGTTTGGTCCGTAGCGCACAAGATTCGAGTTCCGGGCGGGGTAAGGTAGGCGCATGGTTGAACGGTAGAATTTCCGAGATACAATCAGGACTCAGGCCGAAGAAGAAATGCAGAGGCACAGTCCGGAATCAAGCATAAGGCAGGGAGGTAGTTATCATACAATTTTATGCAGTATATACACTAAACTTTAAAGTGCCATATTAACTGCAGTGTAAAACATTACTAGCAGTGTATCTCCTAAATCACAAGAGGTCAGGGCCCCACCAACTATGTATTTACAGTATCTGCTGTGCCTTCAGGGAGGTGAGGGTGCAGTGCAGGCCTCTCAAGCCTGGGCGAGAACCTCAAGCGAACTCCAGGTCCGCACCTGGACCAAGTCTCGTCGTGCACTCCAGCCATTCAAGCCCTCACCCATCGGCAGTGCCACCTGGGCCACACTCGAAAACAAAGGCCCAGTCTCACCTTGAGCCGCAGTCACCACCATCGATCCAGGGATGGATCCAGGGATGCCGGGGCACCTCTCCTGTCCCTTCTTGAAGCGTCCCGGCCACTGGCAGTGAATCCTCATTCAGATAGGTTCCCCAGCATGGGTCGAATGTTCCGGTATTGGCTCGGGGGTCCAATGTACGGGATACGAGGCCAAATAAGGATTACAGCTCGCTTGAGCAATCCTCAGCCTCGGAGCTCCCTCTTGGAGCTCCTCACCGTCTGGCGGAGATGGTGGATGACATTTACTCCATTACATCAAAGAGGGAAGGGCCCTCAGCAGGCGTCGGTTGCTTTGCCTCATACTCTGCTGGTTTGATGTTCTTTGATGTTCTTAGTGAGCCGCGTTACTTTGCTTGGCTTTGAAATTGCTTTCACTTTCGTGCTTGTTAAGGAAAAACGATTGGGCTGTTATTTATTCCTCTACAGCAGTCAAAATGTAATCCACAAGCTTCATTTTCTTTTGGATTGCTCATAAAATCAATTTATATATCTGATAAGACTTTGGTCCTGATAGTTGCGAGCTGTCAGTAATGCTCTCTGATGAACACAATTCTAGGTAGCCTTTAATGAACATTCATATTAATCTTCTTTATTATGTTATTGTCTTGCAAATAAAGAAAGAGCAAAGGAGTAACCACTAATAAATCTCTTTTAGATGTGGCTTCGTTCTGCAAAGTTTCTTAAAGTGCAGTAACACGTGTCAGGGCGGGAAAATGTGAAGCTTCTCAAATGACTAACCCTGGGAGGCTGGAAGTCTGCATTTTCTTTGTCGGCTTTCGACCTGCTGGTCCCAGAAAGCGTCAGCAGCTAGTATTTTACAAACTGAGGTATCTTACCAATTTATGGGTGTTGGAAACAGCCCACTCCCACTCCGCAGGGTGGTGGTGGACTCCTCGAACACACTGTGGTAGCTTGGCTCGAGTGGTCAGGAACCAGGCGCAGTGCTAAGCATACAATATACCCATACAATAACCATGCGTGCATCCGTTCCAAAAACGACTCTACACCGTAAAAATTATGAAAATATTCTTTCTTTATCTTTTTCTCTTAGTTGCTGATTGGAAAAATAAATAGGTCAATCACAATATACAAGTTTCAATTAGTGCAGGTCAAGTAAATATTGGCTGTTTGATGAAATAAATAGGGGTGATCATAAATAACAGGGCATAAATACAAGTGCAATATATACAGACAATTAAATACTTTGAGGCAATAAATACTGTACCAATAAATATTGTACACCAACAAGTCCTGTGGACCTATAAATATAGTGCAGCAATAAATAGGTAAAAACTCAATAAATACAGTATCCCCAATAAATAATTACAAGTATACAGCACCCCTCATATAATCAGATGACACTTCACTTCTTAAGGGCTGATATGGCCCAGGCACAGCTTGTAGGGTTGTGGAAGGCTTGAGGGGGGCTACTCCCTGGCTGGGACAAGGCTGAGGCCTAATCTGAGGTAGATCCAAGGGGGGTATACCAGTGCCCTGGCTTTCTCTCTCCACACAACCTCTCTAGGTTAGTCCCAGTTCACCCCAGGCACAGTCAGGTGGGTTTCAGCACCTCCCTAGCCCCTTAGAGCAGTCTCTCAGGTCTCCACAGGGCCTTAGGCGCCCTCTACTCCACTTACTGCCCTTTTTCTGATGTTCCGACGCCGCTGGAGTCGTGTCGACGCCGTGAGGCGGTTCCGGTTCGGTCTCGGCGGCCTCGGCACAATGTCAGTTCTTTGACGACGCCAGTAGGCGGTTCCGGTCCGATGTCGGCGGCCTCGGTTCGATCTCTACCTCCGATTCGACGGCGTCGGGCAGTCTCTTCACGATGTCGACTTCGGGCGGCTCCGGTCCGATGGCGCTCTCGGCTCCGATGACGTCGGCCGGCCTGGCCTCGATGTCGACTTCCGGCGACTCCGGGGTGCGATCCTCACCCCCGACCTCCGGTGCTCCTCCTCACAGGCTCCGGGCGACTCCGGAGTGCGATCCTCACTCCCGACCTCCGGTTCACCTCTACCTCGGTCTCCGACGACTCCGGAGGGCGGACTTCACTCCTCCGATGACGCCGCTCGCTCGACCTCGGTTCACTTCCTCCTCGACCTCTGGTATTCCTCTCGACCCCCGTCGGCGCCCTCTCACGACCTCAGGCGGCTCCGGGTACGACGTCTGCTACTTCAGTCAGCGCCGCTTCTCCACCTCGGGCTCCAGGTCTTCAGGCTACTCGACGCCGGACTCCAGGGAAACCAGTTCTCAGGTCAGAATCTTGCTGTTTTCTTGGTTCTAAGGCCTGTTCCTGCTGTCCAGGTCCTTAGGATGGTTTTCTTCTGTCTTCTTCCCACACAGGGCTATAGGCTGGGATCCATCAGTAGGGACAAGTATCAAGGGTGGGTTTATGGACCCCACTCCAGGCACAAGTTTCCACCCCTGCTGCTTCACTCCTTCCTCCTTCACTGTTGTGCTGCTCTCTCTTCAACAGTCAGGTGCCAACTGCCAACTGCCTCTCTTATCCTCCCAACATTCTAAACCGCCTCCAACGGTCACAGGGTTCTGGAATCTCCTGGAATGTTCTGGAAGGTGCTGGTAGGTTCCAGTGGATGCTGGTGATGTCACAGGTGGCCACCATTTTGTGCTTCAGGCCCTCAGACAGAAGTTTCAGGGGTAGCTAAAATGGTTCCCTGAATCTGTAGCAACACGAAAAAGTCTGGTGGTTCCCAAAAAGGAAAAATTCACACAGGGTTTGAGGCAAAAGTGGGACAAAATAAATAATGATGAGGAGGGACCACCCAAAGGGCTGACAGGTCTAACACGCGTCCCCCCCAGCTGAAAGTGGGGAGAGCTACCCAACCCCTTGGGAGTTCTCATCACTAAGGCGGAAATACCTTGAGAGACCGTCTGCATTGGCGTGGTCCACTCCAGGCCGATGTTCCACCTGAAAGTCCATTCCCTGTAGGGAAATAGACCACCTCAACAACTTGGGATTCTCCCCCTTCATTTGCATCAGCCAACGAAGGGGTCTGTGGTCGGTCTGAACCAGGAAGTGCGAGCCAAACAGGTATGGCCGCAACTTCTTCAGAGCCCATACCACTGCAAAGGCTTCACGCTCTATTGCACTCCACTTCTGTTCCCTGGGAAGTAGTCTCCGGGATAGGAAGACCACGGGTTGATCCAGACCCTCTTCGTTGAGTTGCGATAACACTGCCCCAATGCCATGTTCTGATGCATCTGTCTGGACAATGAACTCCTTGGAAAAGTCTGGGGCCCTTAAGACCGGGGCCTCGCACATGGCTTTCTTCAATCTCTCAAAGGCTTGCTGACAAGCCTCCGTCCAGACTACCCGTCGAGGTTGTTTCTTGGACGTGAGCTCCGTGAGGGGGGCTACGATGGTACCGTACCCCTTCACGAAGCGGCGGTAATATCCCGTGAGGCCCAAAAATGCTCGGACCTCAGTCTGTGTCTTGGGGGGTTCCCAGGCCATGATGGCCTCGATCTTCGCCTGGAGGGGTTGCACCGCTCCCCTACCCACCAAGTGTCCAAGGTACACTACCGACCCCTGCCCGATCTGGCACTTGCTGGCCTTGATCGTCAATCCAGCTTGTCTCAGGGCCTGGAGAACAGCTTGCAGGTGACGCAAGTGATCCTCCCAGCTGTTACTGAAGACGGCTATGTCATCCAGATAAGCAGCAGAGAAACTCTCCATTCCGGTGAGGATCTGGTTTACCAGGCGCTGAAACGTGGCAGGTGCGTTCTTGAGCCCAAAGGGCATCACACAGAACTGGTAGTGGCCATTGGGCGTGGAGAAGGCTGACCTTTCCCTTGCTCCATCAGTCAAAGAGATCTGCCAGTACCCCGAAGTAAGGTCAAAGGTACTTAGATATTGGGCAGCTCCCAGCCGGTCAATCAATTCATCCGCCCTAGGGATCGGATGAGCATCAGTTTTTGTCACTGAATTCAGTCCCCGGTAGTCCACACAGAACCTCAGTTCTGGTTGGGCACCCGGTGGTGCAGCTTTCGGTACTAACACCACCGGACTAGACCAGGGGCTGCTAGAAGGTTCAATCACTCCTAGCTCCAGCATCTTAGTGACTTCACTATGAATGCTGTCCTTCACCTTGTCTGACATCCGGTAGATCTTGGACTTCACAGGTGGGCTGTCTCCTGTGTCCACGTCATGGACGCACAGGTGAGTCCTACCCGGGACAAGGGAGAACAACGGAGAGTACTGCCCCAGGACCTGGCGACAGTCCTCCTGCTGTTCAGGAGTTAGAGATGGGGAGAGAATCACTCCCTCCACCGACCCATCCTTTTCTCGAGACGCAAACAGATCAGGGAGAGGCTCGCTTTCCACGTCCTCCCCTCCGTCAGTCACCATCATCAAGATGACTTCGGGCCTCTCGTGGTGGGGTTTGAGGCGGTTGGCATGCAGCACCCGCAGGGGCTGACGAGGGGTCTTCAGGTCCACCAAGTAGGTAGCCTTACCCTTCTTCTCCAACACCTCAAAGGGTCCTGACCAGCGATCCTGGAGGGCACTAAGCTCTCCTGGTTCGATCACCCACACCTTCTGGCCAGGCTCCAACTCCACCGGGTGAGCGTTGTGGTCATACCACGCCTTCATTACTGCTTGGCTGGCTTCCAAGTTGTCAGAAGCTTGCTTCCACAACTTAGCCATTTGGCTCCGGAAGGCCAGCATGTAGCTCACCACATCCTGGGGGAGCTTTCTGGGAGTTCTTTCCCATCCGTCTCTCACCAGGTTAAGAGGTCCACGTACAGGGTGCCCATACAGAAGCTCGAAGGGGCTGAAGCCCACTCCCTTCTGTGGCACTTCCCTGTAGGAAAAAAGTAAACAGGGTAGGAGGACGTCCCATTTCCTCCGCAGGGTTTCAGGCAGACTTCTGATCATGCCTTTTAAGGTTTTGTTAAACCTTTCCACTAGACCATTGGTCTGGGGGTGGTAAGGAGTTGTGAACCGGTAGGTCACTCCACACTCCTTCCACATTGCCCGCATATATGCTGACATGAAGTTGGTCCCCCTGTCGGACACAACTTCCTTGGGAAAACCCACTCGGGTAAAGATTCCCATCAGGGCCCTAGCCACAACAGGTGCTGTTATGGTCCTCAGAGGTATTGCCTCTGGGTACCGTGTGGCATGATCCACCAGAACCAGGATAAACCTGTGACCAGCTGTAGTCGGCGGATCTAATGGACCCACAATGTCGATGCCCACCCTTTCAAAGGGGGTGCTAACGACAGGGAGTGGTTCCAGGGGAGCTTTCAGCTTCACCCCTGTTTTCCCACTGGCTTGGCAAGACACACATGTCCGGCAGTAGGTATCGGACGACACTTTCATCTGAGGCCAATAAAAGTGTGGGACAAGACGGGCGAAGGTCTTGTCTTGCCCCAGGTGTCCTGCCAATGGTATCTCGTGAGCCAACTCTAAAAGGAAGGCTCGATAACGTTGAGGAACTACCAAGGCTCGTGACGATCCATGTAGGGGTGCCTTGGGTTCACTGTAGAGGAGGCCATCCTCCCAGTAAACACTGTAGTTCCCTTCAACGTTCCCTGCTGCCTGGGCTTCGGCCTGTCGCCTCAGCCCCTCAAGGGTAGGGCACTCCCTCTGGCCCTGGCAGAATTCCTCCCTGGACGGGCCTCCCTCCACGTGCCACTCGGCCGGGATGGGTAGGTCCTCCAGGTTGGTAACGTCCCCCTCCGCAGACTCCTGGTCCACCACCTCCGGTGGCCTATCCGTCCTACGGGGTGGAGACGCCGAGGCAGGCTCCTCCTGTCCTCGGTTCTTCCCTTGACTGGCAGCTGGCTGGGCCTTTGTTCCAGGCTCCAGCCGGAATGAACTCCCTCTTCGGGTAGTCTCGGACCTTGTGCTAACACAGGCCCAGTCAGGTGTACCCAGCATCTCGGTATGAGTCCGGTATTCCACCTCCTTCCAAGCGTTGTGCTCCATGTCATTGCCCAGCAGACAATCGACTGGCACGGCAGGGCTTACGGCAACTCGAAGTGAACCTGCAACCCCCCCCCATTCAAAGGGAACCTCGGCCACTGGATAGTGACCTGTTCTGCCGTCAGCCATCGCGGCTGGGTGGAGTACATCGGGAATTACCTGCTCTGGAGACACCAGTTGGCTACGCACCATAGTCATACTGGCTCCTGTGTCTCTCAGAGCCTCCCCTCTTTGGCCGTTGATGGTGATCCACTGCCCATACTTTGCGGTATTTGCGGGCACCTGGATCTTAGGAACCATCTCCCGTTCTCCCAGGGACACTAAAGTGACACCCGCCCACTCCCTTCCCGTAGTTAAGGGCATCTCCTCCCCGAGCACTACACTAGCTACTCCGGGGGGCTTTCCTCCAGTGGGAGGGGGTGATCGTTTCTGACACTTCGGATCTCCTTTATAGTGTCCAACGCCACCGCACTCATAGCAATGGACAACCCTTGGCTGCTGACTCTGGCCAGGATTAGGGTTTCTGGGTGGGTTAGCCTTAGAGGTGAATCCTGTTCCCTTCCCTTGGAAGTTATTTTGGGGGCCTTTGGAGAACTCCTTTTTCTTTTCCCCTCCTTCTTTCTTCTGGGGGGCGCCCTGTCCGGCCTTTTGAGTATCCCCTCCAGTCCCCCTTGTGGACACCCGGGTACTAGCCCAAATGTCCGCCTCCTCAGCAAGCTTCCGGGGGCTGGTCAGCTTGCTATCCACCAGGTGTTGCCGCAGTTCAGGGAAACATTTCTCGAGTAGGTGTTCCTTCAGTACTAGGTCAAACAGCTCCTCGTAGTTCCTTACTTCACTGCCCTGAATCCAACCTTCCAGTGCCTTCTTTGCATAGTCCAGGAAGTCCACCCAATTCTGTGTGCCCAGCTTGTGACTACCCCTGAACTTCTGTCTGTACTTTTCAGGTGTTAGTCCAAACTTTCTGATGAGCGCCAGTTTCATGATGGGGTAGTGGGTCTGCTCATCCTCTTCGAGGGCCAATAAAGCATCCCTACCAGCTGGAGGCATGTACTTATACAATCCCCCTCCCCAGTACTTCACTGGAACCCCATGGGCCCTCAACGAGACCTCATAGGCTGCTAGCCACTTGGCGATGTCGTCACCCGCCCCATAGCTAGCTACTATGTCCTTTGGCAGGTAAGGTTTGGGTTCCCTGGTGGACTCTTGGATTTGGCTGCCACCATTAGGAACAGTTGGTGCTCCAATTCTTAGGATCTGAAGCTCTATCTCTTTCAGTCTTATCTCATGAGCCATCCTCTCTTTCTCCGTCTCATGAGCCAACCTCTGTTCCTCCTTCTCCTTCTCCAGCTTTGCTAAATCCCATGTGAGCTGTCTTTTCTCTCTCCGATCTGCTAACTCCACGCTGGATAAGCCCCCGCTAGAGACAGTGCTGCCCTTCCTAGAAAGTGTCCTGGGCCCTGCTGACAGGTTCCCCACCTCAGGTTGGTACATCTCAGCCCCCTCGGGGTCAGGCTCTCCATCCCTGTCTTCCTCCTCAGCCTTGCTTTCTCGGCGTGCCTCCCCCCAAGCCCTTAAGCTGGTTTGGAGTGCACCCTTCTTTGCTCCTGGGGGACAGTACACCCCCTCCCGCTGGCAAAACTCCCTGAGTTGGGCCACAGTGTACGTTTCTAGATTCTCTAGTACAAACTCCATCTTGCCCACTCAGGTTAGAGGACAGGTTTTGTGCAGTAACAATGCAGGGGGGTACCTTTAATAATACCTCCTCCCACCACCAGAGTAAATTTGGAAAAAACAAAAACCCACAATTAGGAAGGCCGCTTTGAGAAAACTCCCGGTGTAGGCCTATGGACTACCCACAGTTATTGTTGAGTATACGTAGGCACAGCTCTATCCCACCGCTGAACACCAATTTATGTTGGAAACAGCCCACTCCCACTCCGCAGGGTGGTGGTGGACTCCTCGAACACACTGTGGTAGCTTGGCTCGAGTGGTCAGGAACCAGGCGCAGTGCTAAGCATACAATATACCCATACAATAACCATGCGTGCATCCGTTCCAAAAACGACTCTACACCGTAAAAATTATGAAAATATTCTTTCTTTATCTTTTTCTCTTAGTTGCTGATTGGAAAAATAAATAGGTCAATCACAATATACAAGTTTCAATTAGTGCAGGTCAAGTAAATATTGGCTGTTTGATGAAATAAATAGGGGTGATCATAAATAACAGGGCATAAATACAAGTGCAATATATACAGACAATTAAATACTTTGAGGCAATAAATACTGTACCAATAAATATTGTACACCAACAAGTCCCGTGGACCTATAAATATAGTGCAGCAATAAATAGGTAAAAACTCAATAAATACAGTATCCCCAATAAATAATTACAAGTATACAGCACCCCTCATATAATCAGATGACACTTCACTTCTTAAGGGCTGATATGGCCCAGGCACAGCTTGTAGGGTTGTGGAAGGCTTGAGGGGGGCTACTCCCTGGCTGGGACAAGGCTGAGGTCTAATCTGAGGTAGATCCAAGGGGGGTATACCAGTGCCCTGGCTTTCTCTCTCCACACAACCTCTCTAGGTTAGTCCCAGTTCACCCCAGGCACAGTCAGGTGGGTTTCAGCACCTCCCTAGCCCCTTAGAGCAGTCTCTCAGGTCTCCACAGGGCCTTAGGCGCCCTCTACTCCACTTACTGCCCTTTTTCTGATGTTCCGACGCCGCTGGAGTCGTGTCGACGCCGTGAGGCGGTTCCGGTTCGGTCTCGGCGGCCTCGGCACAATGTCAGTTCTTTGACGACGCCAGTAGGCGGTTCCGGTCCGATGTCGGCGGCCTCGGTTCGATCTCTACCTCCGATTCGACGGCGTCGGGCAGTCTCTTCACGATGTCGACTTCGGGCGGCTCCGGTCCAATGGCGCTCTCGGCTCCGATGACGTCGGCCGGCCTGGCCTCGATGTCGACTTCCGGCGACTCCGGGGTGCGATCCTCACCCCCGACCTCCGGTGCTCCTCCTCACAGGCTCCGGGCGACTCCGGAGTGCGATCCTCACTCCCGACCTCCGGTTCACCTCTACCTCGGTCTCCGACGACTCCGGAGGGCGGACTTCACTCCTCCGATGACGCCGCTCGCTCGACCTCGGTTCACTTCCTCCTCGACCTCTGGTATTCCTCTCGACCCCCGTCGGCGCCCTCTCACGACCTCAGGCGGCTCCGGGTACGACGTCTGCTACTTCAGTCAGCGCCGCTTCTCCACCTCGGGCTCCAGGTCTTCAGGCTACTCGACGCCGGACTCCAGGGAAACCAGTTCTCAGGTCAGAATCTTGCTGTTTTCTTGGTTCTAAGGCCTGTTCCTGCTGTCCAGGTCCTTAGGATGGTTTTCTTCTGTCTTCTTCCCACACAGGGCTATAGGCTGGGATCCATCAGTAGGGACAAGTATCAAGGGTGGGTTTATGGACCCCACTCCAGGCACAAGTTTCCACCCCTGCTGCTTCACTCCTTCCTCCTTCACTGTTGTGCTGCTCTCTCTTCACCAGTCAGGTGCCAACTGCCAACTGCCTCTCTTATCCTCCCAACATTCTAAACCGCCTCCAACGGTCACAGGGTTCTGGAATCTCCTGGAATGTTCTGGAAGGTGCTGGTAGGTTCCAGTGGATGCTGGTGATGTCACAGGTGGCCACCATTTTGTGCTTCAGGCCCTCAGACAGAAGTTTCAGGGGTAGCTAAAATGGTTCCCTGAATCTGTAGCAACACGAAAAAGTCTGGTGGTTCCCAAAAAGGAAAAATTCACACAGGGTTTGAGGCAAAAGTGGGACAAAATAAATAATGATGAGGAGGGACCACCCAAAGGGCTGACAGGTCTAACAACGGGCCTCATAATTTTCATGCCATGTCAATCAGGATTTTATGATAGTCTTCGTATCAAAGGACTCTTATTTAGGAGATTAATCAACATTTATTTAGGGTTTCTTTCTAAGGTTTTCGGACTTTTCAGTGCGGGAAATCTTGTGCACACAAAACACCGGTGTCCTTCTCTTGGTCAAATTCTCATCTAACTTTTCTCCGTAATGTGGGTGGCTCTTCTTTTCTTCGCTACCACCAGTGCTTTAAATGGGCCGGTACGGAGTACCAGCACTTTTATTTTGAGAGGAAGAGTACCAACACTTTTCAAGAGTGATGTAATACTCTTAATTTGAGACTACCAGCACTTCTCAGAAACAAGCAGGCCCCTCTCCTGGGGCTGGCACCCGGCCATGGCGGGCTGCAGCTGGGCCTTGCTGTCTGTTATTCAGGATGGGTTGGCACTCACGCCCTATTATGGACTGTTGCCTGTACCCAATTTCCCCTCGTTCCTCGCCTCTACCCTGGCCCTATCTTCTGCCACTGGCTGTGGAGTTCTCTCTCTTTCTACCTCGTCTCGCACCCCCCCAACTCCCCCCACAACCAGTGGTCACACCTGGTACCCCCTCCAACCTCACATCCTTTTCCCTTCATGTCTAATGAACTGTGTTTCCATCACTGCTCTCTCTCCCTGCCAATGTCGCCTTTCTCTCCCAGTACCCTCTGTCTCTGGCCCTTCCCCAATGGCTGTCTCTCTATTCTTCTCTCCCTGTCACCTCTGCAAGCGTCTCCTTTCTTCATGCCCTCCCGTCCTTTGTTGACATTGTCACTCTCTGCTCTCCTCACGCGCCCTCTCTCCTGAAGTGTCAGTAATCGCGGCCATTCCTCCCTCCCGTCACTCTCTCCCTCCTTCCCTCGCTCTGTCCGTAACAGCGTCACTGCTTCTCCCGCTCCAGTCTGCCGGTGCCTCATCACACTCCCTGGCTGTCTGTCTGGCACCCTCTCCCATCCTGCCGTCTCCCTCACCCCATCTCCCATCCTCCCATCTCTCACCCGCTCTCTCCCATCCTGCTATCTCTCTCACCCTCTCTCTTCCACCCTCCCATCTCTCTCACCCTCTCTCTCCCATCCTGCTATCTCTCTCACCCTCTCTCTTCCACCCTGCCATCTCTCTCACCCTCTCTCTCCCATCCTGCTATCTCTCTCACCCATCCTGTCATCTCTCTCACCCTCTCTCTCCCATCCTATCATCTCCCTCACCCTCTCTCTCCCACCCTGCCGTCCCTCTCACCCTCCCCCCGCCTTCACTCACTGCCCTCTTCTCTTTCTCTCTGCCCTCTGTCTCCCCCTCCGCTAGCCCGTCTGTCCTTCCTTCCTTTGACAGTAAGTCTCCATTTCTTTTTCTCCGCTCCCCTCTTTCTCTGTCCTGCTTTGTGCCCTCACTTTAGTCTCTGTGCTCGTTCTCTCGTGGCTCCTGCCATCCACCATCTATGCCTCTCTCTCCCATCCCATCTACCCCTCTCCGCTCACTCTTTCTCTCATTGTCTCTCTCTCTCCATCCTCTCTGCTACCCCTTTCTCCCTCTTTCTATCACATCGACTTTATACTGTTCTCCCTCTCACCCTCTCATTCTATTTAATCTAACCCTTTTGTTTCTTTTGTCTCTCTATTACTAATTATCCCTTTCTCAATTCTCCCTCTCGCTCTTACATCCCATCTACTACCTCACGCTCCTGCTCTCCATGTCACAGTGGGAGAGTACTGTTCTCTCTTCTCGCCCGTCTACTCGCCATCCCTCTGACACCCAGACGCTGCTACTCCTTCGTTCTCCCTCGCTCATTTCCCCTGCACTCCCTCTCTGCATCCCTCTTTCATGTCAGGGCCTTTCTCTCCCCTCCTCCCCAGCTATGCCTCCTTAACTCTGCCCTTGAAAAGGATGGTAGTGGGTAAGGTCAGGGCCACTGGAATTATGCGATTCTGCTGCCATGGCGAATTACGTATAATTTTGTATTTGCCGCATTTGCCACGTCATCCATCATCTGCAGATTGTAATAAAAACACATGTTTATGTTTCAAACTGATGAAAAGTTACAAAACCTATAGCGACTTTGATTCCTGCGCATGCACCGGAATGCTTTTCACTAGATTTGACTGGCATTTAAAAAAAACTTTTTTATAACAATTTTTATTGAAAATAAAAACCACAACATAGCAGCAGTAATGACACTTAATGAGGACCTCCACTGGCCAGGCATATATTCAGACGCTGGAGATAACAGACAATAAAGTCAGGGCAGCAAGAATAAATCAGATCAAATAGTGAAGCAGTACAAAGGGGGGTTTCATAAACATTGTAGGATCGGGAGCCCCCCGTGCACATCGTATGTCTGATGGCCTGAGGGTTTTAAGTCACCGCGCTTGCCCCAACTTTCTCCAATGTAGCCAATCTCTCCCTCCTAAGCTCCACTGTAGGAGAAATACAGATGTCCCCCCGGTATTTGTTCCATCGTCCCCACTTGTGGTCCCATTTCTGCGGGCAGCCTCGGCTTTTGTAGACAGTTTTCTCCGCCACCATGGCATGATCCATATCAGCGGCCCAAACCTGTAGCTGTGGCATGGTGTCTACCCCCCATTTCTGGGCAATATTCCTCTTAGCAATGGTCCAACCCATGGCAGACCATGTTTGTTCCACCTGGGTAAGGTACGTAGCCTCCCAAATATTAAGGAGGCAGAGTTGGGGAGAGGGGGATACGGGCTTACCAATGGACCTCGCCATCTGTCGGGTGACGTCTATCCAGTATTGTTGAATGCGGGGGCATGTCCATAGAATATGTATGAATGTACCTATCTGGTGGCAGTGTCGTAGGCAGAGCGTATCGAGTCGTCTCCCCAATTTGCACAACAGTCTTGCATCAAAATAGACACGATGCAGAATTTTTAGCTGAACGAGACGAAGTCGCATCTGCATTGCTACCTCGCGCGGGGAGGCTAACGCTTCAGTCCAGTCCTCGTCAGTCATTTCTCCCAAGTCAGTCTCCCAGCTAGCCCTCAACTTCCGCATGGGGTCGGTCCGGTTGTTAATTAGCTTCTTATACGTCAAGGAGATAGCCTTGCGGTCCATAGGGTCCAGCAGCAGCCTATCCTCTAAGGGAGAGGAGTCTGGGAGGGGGGCACCAGCGGGAAGGGCGCTGTCGATAGCATGGCTAATTTGAAAGTATCGAAAATATTCTGACGGTGCGAGCTGGTATTTGAGCTGGAGCTCCTCATATGACGCCTTTTTACCTTTGATCCAGACGTCCCCAACCGTGGAGATGCCGATAAGGTCCCATTTATCGAACCCTGCACAGATACTCAGTCGTCCCAGGCTATCAGGCTCCCAGAGTGGGGTGGCCTTAGTCAGGTGCCCATACCAACCCATGCGCCGCTGGAGCCTGTGCCAGATTTCTACCATTCGGGCCGTAGGGCCGGTCAAGCCTAGGTTTTTATGATTTGAGTATAGAGCTCTATTATATCCTCTCTTTCCCAGTAGCCATCGATCTGTACGGAAATTGGGATCATCGTGGGGTCCAAACACCAACCTGGTTGATTGCGATCAATTGCGATGCCTGGTAGTAAAGGCGTATATCCGGTAATCCTATACCTCCATCATACCATCCCATGGTAAGTTTCTGCATTGCGATTCGAGGCGGTCCACTATCCCATAACAGGTCTCTAACTGCTGCCTCAATCTGCAAAAAGTAGGATTCGGGGATCGGGATGGGCGTATTCTGCAGGGCGTAGAGAAAGCGTGGGAGAGCCAGCATCTTGAGTAAGGATGCACGACCCAAAAGTGTGAGGGGCAAAGTTTTCCAATGGACCACATGACTGGCATCTTTAAGTTCCTTATTGCTGTATTTGGGTGTTAAATTGTAACTAATAACGTGCACCCTATTCCCAGACACTATTGCCAGGTGTACAAGTATTGAAGTAAAACTATGATGAAATGTGCCGAATTATGCTGCATAATTTGCCTTTTTTTGCTGCATAATTTGTGCAACCCTGCCACATAATTTGGTCCTCTTCCGTCACACAATTTCAGTGGCCCTGGATAAGGTGTAAAGCCAATGGTAGGTGCAGTAGGCTTCATGGGTTCACCGAAAAAGTCACACTACAGCTCATAGGAGACACACACTCCATCTGTCTATGTAAGAGCACACTACAGCTCATAGGAGACAAGCACACCATTCCTCATTGTAGGAGTACACTACAGCTCACAGGAGACAAGCACTCCATCCCTCACAGTAAGAGGACACTACAGCTCATAGGAGACAAGCACTCCATTCCTCACAGTAGGAGCACACTACAGCTCACAGGAGACGAGCACTCCATCTGTCATTGTAGGAGCACACTACAGCTCACAGGAGACAAGCACTCCATCTGTCATTGTAGGAGCACACTACAGCTCATAGGAGACAAGCACTCCATCTGCCATTGTAGGAGCACACTACAGCTCACAGGAGACAAGCACTCCCTCTGTCATTGTAGGAGCACACTACAGCTCATAGGAGATAAGCACTCCATTCCTCATTGTAGGAGCACACTACAGCTCACAGGAGACAAGACCTCCATCTGTCATTGTAGGAGCACACTACAGCTCATAGGAGATAAGCACTCCATTCCTCATTGTAGGAGCACACTACAGCTCACAGGAGACGAGCACTCCATCTGTCATTGTAGGAGCACACTACAGCTCATAGGATACAAGCACTCCATCTGTCATTGTAGGAGCACACTACAGCTCACAGGAGACAAGCACTCCCTCTGTCATTGTAGGAGCACACTACAGCTCATAGGAGATACGCACTCCATTCCTCATTGTAGGAGCACACTACAGCTCACAGGAGACAAGCACTCCATCTGTCATTGTAAGAGCACACTACAGCTCAGAGGAGACAAGCACTCCATATGTCATTATACAAGCACGCTACAGCTCACAGAAGACAAGCACTCCATCCCTCACAGTAAGAGCACACTACAGCTCATAGGAGACGAGCACTCCATTCCTCACAGTAGGAGCAGACTATACCACACAGGAGACAAGCACTCCATTTGTCATTGTAGGAGCACACTACAGCTCATAGGAGACAAGCACTACATTCCTCATTGTAGGAGCAAACTACAGCTCATATGAGACAAGCACTCCATCTGCCATTGTGAGAGCACACTACAGCTCATAGGAGACAAGCACTACATTTCTCACTGTCGGAGCACGCTACAGATCACAGGAGGCAAGCACTTCATCCCTCACTGTAAGAGCACACTACAGCTCATAGGAGACAAGCACTCCATTCCTCACAGTAGGAGCACACTACAGCTCATAGGACACAAGCACTCCCTTCCTCATTGTAGGAGCACACTACAACTCACCGTAAGAGCACACTACAGCTCACAGAAAACAAGCACTCCATTTCTCATTGTAGGAACACACTACAGCTCATAGGAGACAAGCGCTCCATCCCTCATTGTAGGAGCACACTAACGCTTACAGGAGACAAGCACTCCATTCCTCATTGTAGGAGCACACTACAGCTCACAGGAGACAAGCACTCCATACCACATTGTAGGGGCAAACTACAGCTCACAGGAGACAAGTACTCAATCTGCCATTGTTAGAGCACACTACAGCTAATAGGAGACAAACACTTGATTCCTGATTGTAGGAGCACGCTACAGCTCACAGGAGACACACAGTCGATGTCTCACTGTAAGAGCAAACTACAGCTTACAGGAGACAAGCACTCCATCTGTCATTATAGGAGCACACTACAGCTCGCAGAAGACAAGCACTCCATCCCTCACAGTAAGAGCACACTACAGCTCATGGGAGACAAGCACTCCATGCCTCACAGTAGGAGTACACTACACCTACACTCCATTCCTCATTGTAGGAGCACACTACAGCTCACAGCAGATAAGCACTCCATCTGTCATTGTAGGTACAAACTACAGCTCACAGGAGAGAAGCACTCCATCTGTAATTGTAGGAGCACACTACAGCTCATAGGAGACGATCACTACATTCCTCATTTAAGGAGCACACCACAGCTCACTACAGGAGATAAGCACTCCATCTGGCTTTGTAGGAGCACACTGCAGCTCATAGGAGACAAGCACTCCTTCTGTCATTGTAGGAGCACACTATAGCTTATAGGAGACATGCACGGCATCTGCCATTGTAGGAGCACACTACAGCTCACAGGAGACAAGCACTCCATCTGCCATTGTAGGAACACTGCAACTCACAGGAGACGAGCACTCCATCTGCCATTGTAGGAGCACACTACAGCTCACAGGAGACGAGCACTCAATCTGTCATAGTAGGAGCACACTATAGATCACAGGTGACAAGCACTCCATCTGTCATTGTAGGAGCACACTACAGCTCACAGGAGACGGCCACTCCATATATCATTGTAGGAGCACACTACAGCTCACAGGAGACAAGCACTCCATCCCTCATTGTAGGAGCACACTACAGCTCACAGGTGACAAGCACTCCATCTGTCATTGTAGGAGCACACTCTTAGGAGTCAAGCACTCCATTCCTCATTGTAAGAGCACACTAGAGCTCACAGGAGACGAGCACTCCATCTGTCATTGTAGGCACACACTACAGCTCACAGGAGACAAGCACTCCATCTGTCATTGTAGGAGCACACTTCAGCTCATAGGAGACAAGCACTCCATTCCTCATTGTAGGAGCACACTACAGCTCACAGGAGACGAGCACTCCATCTGTCATTGTAGGAGCACACTACAGCTCATAGGAGACAAGCACTCCATCTGTCATTGTAGGAGCACACTACAGCTCACAGGTGACAAGCACTCCATCTGTCATTGTAGGAGCACACTCTTAGGAGTCAAGCACTCCATTCCTCATTGTAAGAGCACACTAGAGCTCACAGGAGACGAGCCCTCCATCTGTCATTGTAGGAGCACACTACAGCTCACAGGAGACAAGCACTCCATCTGTCATTGTAGGAGCACACTTCAGCTCATAGGAGACAAGCACTCCATTCCTCATTGTAGGAGCACACTACAGCTCACAGGAGACGAGCACTCCGTCTGTCATTGTAGGAGCACACTACAGCTCATAGGAGACAAGCACTCCATCTGTCATTGTAGGAGCACACTACAGCTCATAGGGGACCAGCACTACATTCCTCATTGTAGGAGCACACTACAGCTCACAGGAGACAAGCACTCCATCTGTCATTGTAAGAGCACACTACAGCTCAGCGGAGACAAGTACTCCATCTGTCATTATACGAGCACACTACAGCTCATAGGAGACAAGCACTCCATTCCTCACAGTAGGAGCAGACTATACCTCACAGGAGACAAGCACTCCATGTGTCATTGTAGGAGCACACTACAGCTCATAGGAGACAAGCACTCCATTCCTCACAGTAAGAGCACACTACAGCTCATAGGAGACAAGCACTACATTTCTCTCTGTCGGAGCACGCTACAGATCACAGGAAGCAAGCAGTACCTTCTTCATTGTAGGAGCACACTACAGCCCACAGAAAACAATCGCTCCATCCCTCATTGTAGGAGCACACTACAGCTTACAGGAGACAAGCACTCCATCCCTCATTGTAGGAGCACACTACAGCTCACAGGAGACAAGCACTCCATACCACATTGTAGGGGCAAACTACAGCTGACAGGAGACAAGTACTCAATCTGCCATTGTAAGAGCACACTACAGCTCACAGGAGACACACAGTCGATTTCTCACTGTAAGAGCAAACTACAGCTCACAGGAAACATGCACTCAATCTGTCAATGTATGAGCACACTACAGCTCACAGGAGACAAGCACTCCATCTGTCATTATAGGAGCACACTGCAGCTCGCAGAAGACAAGCACTCCATCCCTCACAGTAAGAGCACACTACAGCTCATGGGAGACAAGTACTCCATTCCTCACAGTAGGAGCACACTACCTACACTCCATTCCTCATTGTAGGAGCACACTACAGCTCACAGCAGATAAGCACTCCATCTGTCATTGTAGGTACAAACTACAGCTCAAAGGAGAGAAGCACTCCATCTGTCATTGTAGGAGCACACTACAGCTCATAGGAGACGATCACTACATTCCTCATTTTAGGAGCACACCACAGCTCACTACAGGAGTTAAGCACTCCATCTGCCATTGTAGGAGCACACTGCAGCTCACAGGAGACAAGCACTCCTTCTGTCATTGTAGGAGCACACTATAGCTTATAGGAGACATGCACTACATCTGCCATTGTAGGAGCACACTACAGCTCACAGGAGACAAGCACTCCATCTGCCATTGTAGGACACACTACAACTCACAGGAGACGAGCACTCCATCTGCCATTGTAGAAGCACACTACAGCTCACAGGAGACGAGTACTCCATCTGCCATTGTAGGAGGACACTACAGCTCTCAGTGGACAAGCACTTCATCTGCCATTGTAGGAGCACACTATAGCTCACAGGAGACGAGCACTCAATCTGTCATTATAGGAGCACACTACCGCTCACAGGAGACAAGCATTCCATCCCTCATTGTAGGAGCACACTACAGCTCACAGGAGACGAGCACTTCATCTGTCTTTGTAGGAGCACACTACAGCTCACAGGAGACAAGCACTCCATCCTTCATTGTAGGAGCACACTACAGCTCATAGAAGACAATCACTCCATCTGGCATTGTAGGACACACTACAACTCACAGGAGACGAGCACTCCATCTGCCATTTTAGGAGCACACCACAGCTCACTACAGGAGTTAAGCACTCCATCTGCCATTGTAGGAGCACACTGCAGCTCACAGGAGACAAGCACTCCTTCTGTCATTGTAGGAGCACACTATAGCTTATAGGAGACATGCACTACATCTGCCATTGTAGGAGCACACTACAGCTCACAGGAGACAAGCACTATGTTATGCCCTGCATAGTATTTTCATATCTTGCAGTTTCCCAGTTCTCCTGCTGTTCAGCCACAGCGTGTGTTTGGAGTAGAATGTTGAGAATGCTGTGATGCATAGAACGTTGGGAGTCTGACTGGGTGACAGATGACAGTTACAGATGGGCTGAGCAGCAGGCAGGCTGCTCCTGGTGGGGTTAGATACTACCAAGGGGTTTTGGTACTACAAAGGTGTTTGCTGTGGCATGTTACCAAGGACTGACTACTGGGCTACCCTACTCACCTTATCCTGTTACCTGTACTACCTGTTGGATGTACCAGTAAACCAACTTGCTGTACTACTGGAATAAAGGTACTAAAGAACTTACATGGCTATCAGCGTCTACTTCATGTAAGAGTACAACATATTTTTGGCGACGAGCGAGAGTTGGAAACGTACTCACTGCCCTGGGAGATGGTACAGTAACAAGAAGAAGAAAGAAGAAGAATTTTCTAACAGCGCAACTAAAGAAGTAACTCAAGATGTCACTAGCAACAGAAGAAAGTCGCACAGCACTCTTCGCAACCCCACCAGTGTCCTGTACATCGGACAGCCCAAGCAACAGAGTGCTATACTGTGTGGTTATGCGTACACCCACAAGTTCTGCGCCTAAATGGAAAGTTAATGGCTTGGAAGTATATGTCTACAAGTACTTAGGCGCAGCAAAGATTAAGACAAACAAGGACTGCTGTTTAGCGCCTTATTTTGATGATGCCTGGTGCTGGCGCTACTTTGGAGGTGCTTAAAGACTGACTTTAATTTTTACTGTTCACTTTGGAAGCAGCGTAAGTCAAGTCTTATATGTGGAGGTGCTTTAGAAGTGTCTGAAAAAACGATTTATACATGCCTCATGGAGCTACAAGGTGTGTATACATGTGGGTCAGTTGTGTCCTCTCACAACGATTTGGTTTTAAAAAGTGCACTTTTGGGTCTTTATCAGCGTGGAGAGATCACACAGAGCTGAGTGCGTTATGGAGCTTCACTAACGGGATCTGGTCAAATATGAGCTTCTTCATGGCAGTGGCTAATAGTATGGCAACAGTTTCTTCAATAAAGTTTTATGTAGCAGGAAGATGATCGTGGTGGTCGTTTCAACTCTTGTGAGCGGGCTGTTTGGATCATCCATCAGAGGACAGATGGACCCGTTTGTTACACCGGCGGTGAGTGGAAGTTTTTGGTTCTTTCAGATCTATAAGTATACGGTGGCAGAATTTGTGTTCCCGCTTCACATGGACATTTAGAGAGTTATATTCAGAGACTGATCCTGCTTCAGAACATTCGGGCTGAATAGTATGGTATGACTATTTGGAGCACTGGTGATTTAACAACACTAACGGTGGAAATGTTTTCGGGTGAGAGATCGCTCACCGGTGTGGCATACAGTTTAAGATGTTTTGCATTTAAAATGTTTGCAAATTTTATGTAATGTTTTTTTGGAGTGTGATTTTCCACAGTATTTGTTTCCCTTCATATGGGTAGGACATGTAATGTCGGGGTGGTTATCACAGGTTTTTCCCTAGTTACAGGGATCGAGTTTGGTGTGTGCTCATCACACAGTATAGTGCCCTTCGGCAAGGGATGCCCTATTTGTGTTATTGGGCAGAGGTTACACGTATGCCTGATTTTGTTAGTGAGTGTAAAGTTGAGGTGTCTAGTCCTCAGTGGTTCAAATTCCACAGGTTGCCCTCTTAGTGTCTTTAATAGGCTGTGTTTACACGTTCCCTTATTTTAGGGATGGGTATGGGTTTGGTTCTAGTTCCTTCCCATTTAGAGTTATTGGAACCCCTGCTCTGGGGTGGGTATGTGGTCTTGTTACACTTTAAGCGGTACACGCGGCCTGTTTATTGAGGCGAGTTGGTGAGTGAGATTTTTACTCACAGTTCCCATATTATAGGGATGGTCATGGTCTGGGTACGAGTCCCTTTCCATAGTGCGTTACACGCAGCCTTTTCTAAGGTGAGTTTATGGGTATTGGTCCCATTCGAGGTTTATAGATTAATTTTTTTTGGTAACCCGGACGCGGGTCATGTTTTCATGGTTTCCACCAGTTAACATAACATTTTACCCTCTCTGGGTTGGTTTAGATGTATGGGTACGGTTCCCCTACACAGGGTGTATCTTTTAGTTATGTGGTCCCATATTCATTGTTATAGTCTTAGACCCTTTCATTAGGGTGGTTTTTAGGGTCATAATCCCGAGTTTTTGTACCTCACAAGAGGAGTGAAGGTTTGCTTTTAGTCATCTTCACAATGTAGGTGAGTTTCCTATGCTAGGAACTTTGCTTTTCATTTGTTCCCTTTCTTTAGGGATTGTACTATAGAGTTGGTATGTGTCGGATGGGTCCCATGCTTTTCAAGGTCATTCCTACTCAGGATGTGCATGCATGGGAGTTAGACTCAAATACAGTGGCAAGGTGGTTACCTTTTGTCTAACGCGATGACACTTTCTCATTTTTTGTTTTTGGGAGAGGATGGGTTGTTGTACTCAATTTTTACAATTGTTGTTTATTATCCGTTCTCTACTATGAATGGTTCATTATCTCTCGTGATGTTCTTATTTGCACATCCCTGGTTTTGATTCATTCTTTTCTTGGGTAATTTTGCTATGTTTGAGACTTGGCAATATGTGCTTTATGCAGGTTTGTTCCCCTTTTGCTATACGCTACTTATTGTCTCAATCTATTGTATTCATTTTATTACAGGTGTATTTTCTTTTGTGTATGGCTTGCTCATATTGCATTGTTGCATTTCCATAGTACAAATGGCACTTTTGTTTTTCATTTTAAAAGAAGGGGGATATGTTATGCCCTGCATAGTATTTTCATATCTTGCAGTTTCCCAGTTCTCCTGCTGTTCAGCCACAGCGTGTGTTTGGAGTAGAATGTTGAGAATGCTGTGATGCATAGAACGTTGGGAGTCTGACTGGGTGACAGATGACAGTTACAGATGGGCTGAGCAGCAGGCAGGCTGCTCCTGGTGGGGTTAGATACTACCAAGGGGTTTTGGTACTACAAAGGTGTTTGCTGTGGCATGTTACCAAGGACTGACTACTGGGCTAACCTACTTTACCTTATCCTGTTACCTGTACTACCTGTTGGATGTACCAGTAAACCAATTTGCTGTACTACTGGAATAAAGGTACTAAAGAACTAACATGGCTATCAGCGTCTACTTCATGTAAGAGTACAACACACTCCATCTGCCATTGTAGGACACACTACAACTCACAGGAGACGAGCACTCCATCTGCCATTGTAGATGCACACTACAGCTCACAGGAGATGAGTACTCCATCTGCCATTGTAGGAGGACACTACAGCTCTCAGTGGACAAGCACTCCATCTGCCATTGTAGGAGCACACTACAGCTCACAGGAGACGAGCACTCAATCTGTCATTATAGGAGCACACTACCGCTCACAGGAGACAAGCATTCCATCCCTCATTGTAGGAGCACACTACAGCTCACAGGAGACGAGCACTTCATCTGTCTTTGTAGGAGCACACTACAGCTCACAGGGGACAAGCACTCCATCCTTCATTGTAGGAGCACACTACAGCTCATAGAAGACAATCACTCCATCTGGCATTGTAATAACACACTGCAGCTCACAGGAGACAAGCACTCCATCTGTCATTGTAGGACACACTACAACTCACAGGAGACGAGCACTCCATCTGCCATTGTAGAAGCACACTACAGCTCACAGGAGACGAGTACTCCATCTGCCATTGTAGGAGGGCACTACAGCTCTCAGTGGACAAGCACTCCATCTGTCATTGTAGGAGCACACTACAGCTCACAGGAGACAAGCATTCCATCCCTCATTGTAGGAGCACACTACAGCTCACAGGAGACGAGCACTTCATCTGTCTTTGTAGGAGCACACTACAGCTCACAGGAGACAAGCACTCCATCCCTCATTGTAGGAGCACACTACAGCTCATAGAAGACAATCACTCCATCTGGCATTGTAATAACACACTGCAGCTCACAGGAGACAAGCACTCCATCTGTCATTATACGAGCACACTACAGCTCACAGGAGACAATCACTCCATCTGTCAATGTATGAGCACACTACAGCTCACAGGAGACAAGCACTCCATCTGTCATTGTAGGAGCACACTACAGTTCATAGAAGACAAGCACTCCATCTGTCATTGTAATAACACGCTACAGCTCACAGGAGACAAGCACTCCATCTGTCATTGTAGGAGCACACTACAGCTCATAGGAGACGAGCACTACATTCCTCATTGTAGGAGCACACTACAGCTCACTACAGGAGTTAAACACTCCATCTGCCATTGTAGGAGCACACTGCAGCTCACAGGAGACAAGCACTCCATCTGTCATTGTAGAAGCACACAGCAGCTCATATGAGACAAGCACTCCATCTGTCATTGTAGGAGCACACTACAGCTCACATGAGACAAACACTACATTCCTCATTGTAGGAGCAAACTACAGCTCATATGAGATAAGCACTCCATCTGCCATTGTGAGAGCACACTACAGCTCATAGAAGACAAGCACTCCATTCCTCATAGTAAGAGCACACTACAGCTCATAGGAGAAAAGCACTACATTTCTCACTGTCGGAGCACGCTACAGATCACAGGAAGCAAGCACTCCTTCTGTCATTGTAGGAGCACACTATAGCTTATAGGAGACATGCACTACATCTGCCATTGTAGGAGCACACTACAGCTCACAGGAGACAAGCACTCCCTCTGCCATTGTAGGACACACTGCAACTCACAAGAGACCAGCACTCCATCTACCATTGTAGGAGCACACTACATCTCACAGGAGACGAGCACTCCATCTGCCATTGTAGGAGCATACTACAGCTCACAGGAGACAAGCACTCAATCTGTCATTGTAGGAGCATACTACAGCTCACAGGAGACAAGCATTCCATCCCTCATTGTAGGAGCACACTACAGCTTACAGGAGACGAGCACTTCATCTGTCTTTGTAGGAGCACACTACAGCTCACAGGAGACAAGCTCTCCTTCCCTCATTGTAGGAGCACACTACAGCTCATAGGAGACAATCACTTCATCTCTCATTGTAATAACACACTACAGCTCACAGGAGACAAGCACTCCATCTGTCATTGTAATAACACACTACAGCTCACAGGAGACAAGCACTCCATCTGTCATTGTAGGAACAAGCTACAGCTCACAGGAGACAAGCACTCCATCTGTCATTGTAGGAGCACACTACAGCTCATAGGAGACGAGCACTGCATTCCTCATTGTAGGAGCACACTACAGCTCACAGGAGACAAGCACTCCATCTGCCATTGTAGGAGCACACTACAGCTCACAGGAGACAAGCACTCCTGACATTACAGGAGCACACTACAGCTCACAGGAGACAAGCACTCCATCTGTCATTGCAGGAGCACACTACAGCTCACAGGAGACCAGCACTCGATCTGTCATTGTAGGAGCACACTACAGCTCACAGGAGACAAGCACTCCATCTGTCATTGCAGGAGCACACTACAGCTCACAGGAGACCAGCACTCGATCTGTCATTGTAGGAGCACACTACAGCTCATAGGAGAGAAGCAATGCATTCCCCACAGCAGGAGCACACTACAGCTCATAGGAGACAAGCACTACCTTCCTCATTGTAGTAGAACACTACAGCTCACTGTATGAGCACACTACAGCTCACCACAGGAGACAAATACTCCATATGTCATTGTAGGAGCACACTATAGCTCATAGGAGACAAGCACTCCATCTGCCATTGTAGGAGCATACTACAGCTCACAAAAAACAAGCACTCGATTCCTCATTGTAGGAACACACTACAGCTCATAGAAGACAAGCACTCCATCTGTCATTGTAGAAACACACTACAGCTCACAGGAGACAAGTACTCCATCTGTCATTGTAGGAGCACACTACAGCTCATAGGAGACAAGCACTCCATTCAACATTGTAGGAACACACTACAGCTCACAGGAGACACGCACTCCATACCACATTGTAAGAGCACACTACAGCTAATAGGAGACACACACTCGATTCCTCATTGTAGGAGCACACTACAGCTCACAGGAGACAAGCACTCCATCTGTCAATGTATGAGCACACTGCAGCTCACAGAAGACAAGCACTCCATCCCTCACGGTAAGAGCACATTACAGCTCATGGGAGACAAGCACTCCATGCCTCACAGTAGGAGCACACTACACCTACACTCCATTCCTCATTGTAGGAGCACACTACAGCTCACAGCAGATAAGCACTCCATCTGTCATTGTAGGAGCACACTACAGCTCATAGGAGACGATCACTGCATTCCTCATTTCAGGAGCACACCACAGCTCACTACAGGAGTTAAGCACTCCATCTGCCATTGTAGGAGCACACTGCAGCTCACAGGAGACAAGCACTCCTTCTGTCATTGTAGGAGCACACTATAGCTTATAAGAGACATGCACTACATCTGCCATTGTAGGAGCACACTACAGCTCACAGGAGACGAGCACTCCATCTGCCATTGTAGGATGACACTACAGCTCTCAGGAGACAAGCACTCCATCTGCCATTGTAGGAGCACACTACAGCTCACAAGAGACAAGCACTCAATCTGTCATTGTAGGAGCACACTACAGCTCATAGGAGACAAGCACTACATTCCTAACTGTAGGAGCACACCACAGCTCACAGGAGGCAAGCACTCCATCTGTCATTGTAGGAGCACACTACAGCTCATAGGAGACAAGCACTACATTCCTAACTGTAGGAGCACACTACAGCTCACAGGAGACATGCACTCCATTCCTCATTGTTGGAGCACACTACAGCTCACAGGAGACATGCACTCCATTCCTTATTGTAGGAGCACACTACAGTGCACAGGAGACAAGCACTCCATCTGTCATTTTAAGAGCCCACTACAGCTCACAGGAGACAAACAATCCATTCCTGACAGTAAGAGCAGACCATACCTCACAGGCAGTGCTTTAAATGGAAATACAGAAGTGCTGGTACTCTCCATTCAGAGTACCTATTTGCTCTTGAGGAGTGCCAGTACTCGCCTATTAAATGTTTTGTAGCAGAGCTAAAAAGAGCGGGTACTCACTCTTTCAAATTAAAGAAGTGCAGGTACTAAGTACTGGACAGTACCTATCCATTTTAATCACTGCTCACATGAAATGAGCAGTCCATCCCTTGTGGTAAGGGCACACCACAGCTCACAGGAAATGAGCACTCATTGTAAGATCACACCACACAGTTTTCAGGAAACATGGACTTGACCTGTTTGTCAAAGAAATCCCCTTACACCCCTCTTTCAGAATCTGAAAGGGTTAACTGAAAAAAGTAGAAAATATTAGTCCGTGAGTCAGAGGCACTCAAGTAGGTGGTCCCACTGAAATCATTGGTGGAGACAATCTTGGCAAGTACAGGCAAGACCTAAATTTATAAATTCCTATTTGTAAAGCACGAAAATATCACCCCTTTAAGGGTTTCAATGCACTGAGACCATCAGGGAGATTAGGGGGCATATTATCAAGAAACGGCGTTAATATTATCGCCGCTTTAGCGGCAGAAAACTGCTGCTAAAGCGGCGATATTGATTTGGGAAAAAGGCGGTGGTGATGGACAGAGTTTCTGAATGATGCAGAATACTCTTACCAAGTCAAGAGATCATGGTTTTAATCCATCACCGTTTTTTAGCTCACTGCACCATCCCAGCTTAGAACCTGGCTACATGCAAATTAGTCTGTACCTGTCCCAGTGCATGATGGGAACAGGGCAAACCAAACTACCAAGCCAATTCTTATACTGGGAAGGAAACAAGCTTCCGGGGACCGGTTTCTGGCATCACAGCCTTCATCGGCCCGGCTTGCCTGAATCCTGATGGTGCAATGAGCAAGGGACTCACGTCTGAGCATACCCTCCCACACTGAGTGTGGATAACATCGATTTGGGAAAAAGGGGGTGGTGATGGACAGAGTTTCTGAATGATGCAGAATCCATCACCGTTTTTTAGCTCACTGCACCATCCCAGCTCAGAACCTGGTTACATGCAAATTAGTCTGTACCGGGGAACTACCTTTACAACGCAACTTTTACAACGCTATGCTATTACAACGCATTTTTTACAACGCAAAAACTTTTACAACGCATGCTTTTACAACGCATGCTATTATATGGTAAGTACTTTTACAACGCATATACCTTTACAACGCATTCTTTGAAAATGCCTTTACAACGCATGCATTTACAACGCATGCATTTACAACGCATGATGTTATATGGTAAGTACTTTTACAACGTATATACTATTACAACGCATTTTTTAATGTTGGTATTTTAATTTAAATAAATATATATATCGTATAATTAATTTTTATTAAATAAAATATAATTTTTAAAAAGTGAGTAGTTTTACAAAATATTAATTCTTGAGTATTTTGTCTAATAGAAATGTTGTTTTTGGATAGTTAAAATAATACTAGAGTATTTCTCTAAATAGAAAGAGTATTTTTAAATTTAATTTGATACATATTAGAGTTAATAGTGAGTTTTTTAAAGTTAAATTAATACTTGAGAATTATTCTAAATAGAAAGAGTATTTAATATTTAAAAAAAAAAAAATAAGAGTGAGTAACTAAATATTAATACTTGAATAGTGAGTTGTTTTTCAAAATATTAATACTTGAGTATTTTGACTAATAGAAATGTTTTTTAGGATAGTTAAATTAATACTTGAGTATTTCTCTAAATAGAAAGATTTTTTTTAATTTAATTTGAAACATATTAGAGTTAATAGTGAGTTTGTAAAAAGTTAAATTAATACTTGAGAATTTTTCTAAATAGAAAGAGTATTTAATATTTTTTTTTTTAAAAAAAGAGTGAGTAACTAAATATTAATACTTGAGTTTTTTTCATATTTTAATGTGTATTTTTTACATTATGTTATTACTTGAGTTTTTTTTGAGAAAAAAAATATATTATAAATGTAATAAAAAAAAAATAAGAGTACTTAATCAGTAATAAGAATGATTAATACTAGAGTATTTTTAAGTTTCAAAAATAAAGTATAATTATTATCTATAAAATGGAAGAGTACTTTTTGACTTTTTTAAAAAATATTAAGAGAATTTTTAAAAATAATATTTCAAATATTAAAATATTTTTAATATTTAAAGACTACTAAAAAATGCATTTTAAAAATAATATTAGATTAAAAAAAAGAGAAGAAAAAAAAATACTTACTTTTAAAAAAAAATTCCCACGGTTTTGCATTGAAGTCTATGAGCTTATTTGTCCTTTATTTATTTTGGCAGCTTCTGAATATACAACCCGCGGAACAAGAAAAGAAGGATCAGAAAGAGAAGGAAGAGGAAGTTTTGAAGGGAAAAGACAAAAGAGTCGAGGTAAGGAACATATTTAGTAAATTTACATATAAATAGTTACAATTTTGAAGATTTAATCACTTTTTAATAAATAATAACAGCAAACAATTTTTGTTTTGAAAATATTTATTTATACAAAAATAAGGAAAAAATAAACCATATTTTTATTTAATTTTGCAATGTAAGTAACATTTTCCCAAAAACATATTAATATTTTATTTACATTTATAAACATTTATTAACAGATTAGTTAAATAAAGTAGTCCGTTGAATATTTTGATGCACGCGATGACGTAATGACGTGAGCGTCGACGTAATGCGCCATTTTGCAGAGCATCGGAGGAGGAAGCAGCAGGAAGCTGATCTGCGGTCAGGTAGGAAATACTTTCATTTGATATTATAGATTAAACCTTTAAAAGGGGTACATATATAGTGAGGAAAGAATAAGGAGAGGTTGCGGGAAAACTAATTGATGTCTTAAATGTTTGTAAACATGTCCACATTAATGTCATTAATGTATGCCTAAGTCGGGTCGCGAAAAGTTATTTTTTTATTTAAAAAAAGTTTGTAACTGTAAAAGAATTTAAAGTTACTGTTCAGAAAGTTGATTTGTTTACTTAGGAAGTAACAAAAGTAATGTCGATCTTCAATTCGAATTGGAAAAAAATAGCGCACTTGTAAATTTTGGAAAATAAAGATAGATTGAAAAATGGTGATTAAGCAGCAAAGTGCAATTTTGAATATGGTTTGACGTGTAGAATTTAGATATGTTTGAATTTTGGTGATTTCTTAGGACGGAAATTATAATGGAAGTTATCGGTAATTATAGTAATGGCGTTCCGATTTAGAAAAATTGTACAAATACTGTGGGACAGTAAATTTGAAAACATTGGAATTTTTTTCTTGAAATGAAGATTTGTTTAAAAAAAAAAAAGGACCCGACTTGTTTGTTTGTAAAAGTTTTTAGAAAAAAAAATTGTATGCCAATTGTAATTTGAAAAATATTAAATTTTAAAGCAAAGCAGGAAAGTAAGTTAATACATTATTTTAGAAAGAAAGAATGTTAGAAAGATTTTCCAGGTAGTCTATAGCCACACACAACGAAAATTGTTGTAGAATTGCCAATAGTCTCTCAGACATTTCCCTTGTTTTGACTGTTACTCGTGGGTTTAGACTACCTGCGAGTGTTTGGGCTATTCTCATTTCCTGAAAACTTTGCTCCTTCTTCAAAGTTTCCAAAAAAGAGTAGAAGTTTGGATGTGGTTTGCCAATTGTGTGGTTGAAGGAGTTATGCCATCCCTCAATGGCATTGTTTGTTTTTGCTTCTCCCTCTAAACAACTCGTGTAGCAGTTCCACCACTCCACATGGAATCGTGGCTTCCTCCTGCGACCCGATCTGCTTAGGTGTCCAATCCATGTGTCCTCAAAATAATTTAGAATGGGTGCCAATTTTTCTTCGTTACTCGTATAATAAACAGATTCTATAATTGCAGTGTAGTACTCGTCCACACTATCGGGAGGAACAAAACAAAGTGCAGTTAATTTTTTTAGTTCAAATTGTAGTTTGCTATCCCGAGAATATTCTGCAACTAGGGATGTTTTCTGTAATTTACGCCAAAATGCCTGCGAAAAATGAAAAAAACATCCCTGAATTTGGGTATCCGTGTACGTTTTAGTGATCACATTGATCATGCTCAATTCAAAATCAATAATTATTTTTCGAGGACTAGAAGATGTTTTACTTTTAATCACTGATAAAAGTTCAGTGTATGTTGCAGAAGTCTTATCAGGTAGCAAACTATAAACTAAGGGAATAACACTATTGTTAATTTTAGCATGTATAGTGTAAATTTGAGTGAAAGGATGGGGTGTACTTTTAAACGTCCCATCCATCATCCAAATTTCACTACTTTCTAACTTAGCAAGGTTACGTGGGGTACTAAAAATGAGAATTCGTTTCTGAGGGTTTTCGTTGTCATGCAGAAGGAAAGGTTCATCAGAAAAAGAAATAGAAAGATCATGAGGAATTCTAATGTCAGAGAAAGAATGTGGTGTAGATAATTGAATGTTACTTGCTTGCTTTTGTCTCTGAATAATTCTTCTCAAATTAGGAATTATAGGCATGTTACTAGCAACATGACTGGGGACATGCTGTGCAACCTCTCTTAAAATGGATCCTGTAGAATCATTGGAGGTGCTTGCAATAGCTTTCATTTCGTTTATTGTTTCTCTAATTTCTACCTCCATTGCAGAGGCAGAGTGGTTATGTTCAGTGGTTTTCACAACTAAATTATCAACAGTAACCGCTCTGCCACTGCAATGGGTAGTGTAGTATTGCACACACCTCCAATGATTTCTAGTTAAACTTATTCTTTCCTTACTATATATGTATCCACCATGGTTTAATAAATTTTTGCCCTTCTTGGATTTAATAAACTTTGCAGCTTCCAGACTAGACATTATCTGAAAAGAGAAGAGAAGAAAAAAAAATTAGCCTGACAAAATAAATGAAATACCAAAAACATAACATTTACACCATCCAACACTTTCCCTACTGCTGCACCTTCCTGGAGTTGGAATAGTAAATTGTACCCCTACACCATCCAACACTTTCCCTACTGCTGCATCTTCCTGGAGTTGGAATAGTAAATTGCACCCCTACACCATCCAACACTTTCCCTACTGCTGCACCTTCCTGGAGTTAGAATAGTAATTTGCACCCCTACACCATCCATCACTTTCCCTTCTGCTGCACCTTCCTGGAGTTAGAATAGTAAATTGCACCCCTACACCATCCAACACTTTCCCTACTGCTGCACCTTCCTGGAGTTAGAATAGTAAATTGCACCCCTACACCATCCATCACTTTCCCTACTGCTGCACCTTCCTGGAGTTGGAATAGTAAATTGCACCCCTACACCATCCATCACTTTCCCTACTGCTGCACCTTCCTGGAGTTGGAATAGTAAATTGCACCCCTACACCATCCATCACTTTCCCTAATGCTGCACCTTCCTGGAGTTAGAATAGTAAATTGCACCCCTACACCATCCATCACTTTCCCTACTGCTGCACCTTCCTGGAGTTAGAATAGTAAATTGTACCCCTACACCATCCAACACTTTCCCTACTGCTGCACCTTCCTGGAGTTGGAATAGTAAATTGCACCCCTACACCATCCAACACTTTCCCTAATGCTGCACCTTCCTGGAGTTGGAATAGTAATTTGCACCCCTACACCATCCATCACTTTCCCTTCTGCTGCACCTTCCTGGAGTTGGAATAGTAAATTGCACCCCTACACCATCCATCACTTTCCCTTCTGCTGCACCTTCCTGGAGTTAGAATAGTAAATTGCACCCCTACACCATCCATCACTTTCCCTACTGCTGCACCTTCCTGGAGTTGGAATAGTAAATTGCACCCCTACACCATCCAACACTTTCCCTACTGATGCACCTTCCTGGAGTTGGAATAGTAAATTGCACCCCTACACCATCCATCACTTTCCCTACTGCTGCACCTTATAATGTTGTTTAAAAATACCTTGTTTTTTTGAAATTGGTTTCCTTGCAGAGTCTTCAACAGTGGGAATGGCCTGTAGGCTGGAGTAGTCACTTGGGTATTGATTGGAAATGTAAAACAAAAACAATTGTCTGCAAAAGTGATAAATGGAAAAAATGAGAAAAATGAACGTTGTAGAGAAATGCTAATTTACAATAACTTTTTGCAAAAATTATATTCATTTTAACATTTAGTACATAACACTTTCCCTACTGCTGCACCTTCCTGGAGTTGGAATAGTAAATTGCACCCCTACACCATCCATCACTTTCCCTAATGCTGCACCTTCCTGGAGTTGGAATAGTAAATTGCACCCCTACACCATCCATCACTTTCACTACTGATGCACCTTCCTGGAGTTAGAATAGTAAATTGCACCCCTACACCATCCATCACTTTCCCTACTGCTGCACCTTCCTGGAGTTGGAATAGTAAATTGCACCCCTACACCATCCAACACTTTCCCTACTTCTGCACCTTCCTGGAGTTGGAATAGTAAATTGCACCCCTACACCATCCATCACTTTCCCTACTGCTGCACCTTCCTGGAGTTGGAATAGTAAATTGTACCCCTACACCATCCATCACTTTCCCTACTGCTGCACCTTCCTGGAGTTGGAATAGTAATACCATCCATCACTTTCCCTACTGCTGCACCTTCCTGGAGTTGGAATAGTAAATTGCACCCCTACACCATCCAACACTTTCCCTACTGCTGCACCTTCCTGGAGTTGGAATAGTAAATTGCACCCTTACACCATCCAACACTTTCCCTACTGCTGCACCTTCCTGCAGTTAGAATAGTAAATTGCACCCCTACACCATCCATCACTTTCCTTTCTGCTGCACCTTCCTGGAGTTGGAATAGTAAATTGTACCTTTGCACTATCCATCAGTTATCCTATTTCTGCACTTTAGTGGAGTAACAATAGCAAAAGGAATGAGTATTAAATTGTTGAAATTATAACACTCATAATGTAAAATACCTTTGTCAGTTGTTGTTTGTTTTCGTGCCTTTAAGGTAATGCTTGCTGCAGGATAGTTATATTTTTTGTAACCGATTTACTGTGGAAAAAAAAAAAATATATAAAAATTAATGTTACTTAGCCAACGTTGGTTAAAAAAAAAAAAACATTTTTGAAAAGTATGATATTTGACAAATGAGTATGTGTCAAAATTGGTTAAGCAAAACATAATACACATTGAATGCATTTTAAAATAAGAGTAATAATGGATACAGCTACACTATCACTCAATTACTCTACTGCTGAACATTCTGGGACTTAGAATACTAATCGTTACCTCAGTAACTTGGTACGCTTTTTCAGGTGTTGTACCTAACTGAAGTCTTATTAGTAATTGTTACCTCTGCACCATGGTATAATTTCGTTTATGATGTAGTGAGAATGAGGAAAGAAAAAAAATCACCTTTGCCATTACAACACTTTAGCTAATGCTTAAAATATATTTTTAAACTAAAATAATTTAAATTAAATTATATTTACCTTCACTATACTAAAGGTGAGTCGTTTATGTGGAGGCGATGCAAAATTAGGTACACCAATTTTTGATTCTCAATGTATTGCAAGTTTCTGTTTTTGGAAAAGAAAGTAGTTGTTTTTAGTTGGTATATATTTTTAGTCATAACAAATTAGAAACAGTACATTTTAAAAGTTAATGTTAAAAATTTAAAAATATATTTTGTATGGAAAGTAGACATATTTTACGCAAAACTATGGTTTAAAAATATTTTACTGACTTACTAGTAGTTGTCTACTAATAATGGTTTTCCGAAGAAATTCAGTGCTCTCTCTGAGGAGGTCGCAGTAGAGGTGACAGAGGGTCAGGTTTTGACGTCTGGTCTCTCTGGTAGTTGATAATCAACTGATTGCAAAATGGTGTCTTCCTGGTATTTATAAGTTTTACTCTGTGTCACTATTAATTTTTTTAAAAACTGCGTTCGATGTGTTTTTTTTTGTACTTTATTTTACTGTGGAAAATGATAATTTAAAAATGCATTTTAAAATGTATTGTTTTCACTCATTTGCTCCGTTTTGGCATCCATTTTGGAACATGTCTTTTGGTATTGTTTTCATAGAAAGTGTTGTAGGACAAGTTTTACAAGTGAGATGGTGAAAATGGCGCCTATGTGTATGTGTGTTTTACTCTGTTTACTTACTTTCCGATTTAATCATGATAAAAATGTGTTAGTACTGTTGTTTTAACTATCGTTCTTTTTGTTAATCTTTGAAATGTGTGAAAATGGAATTTTATTGGGGATTTTGAGTATTAATTTTAATACTCGAGTATTAATTTTAATACTCAAGGATTAATTTGGTAATGGATTTCAGTAGATTTACGCACAGTTGTTCTCCACATTTTAATACACTTCCCCACCCTAAAACCCCTAATTTCCCTGCATCCCGTGCCAGATTTTATTGTACTTTTAAATAAAAAAAAAAAAAAATCGCGTTGTAATGGTATGCGTTATAATAGATTTCGTTGTAACAGCACTTTTCAGTATTTTAATAGGTTTTGCGTTGTAAAAGTGTTCGTTGTAAAGTAATGCGTTGTAGTAGTACTTGCGTTGTAAAAAATGCGTTGTAAAGGTATGCGTTGTAATAGCATGCGTTGTAACGTCATACATCCGTCTGTACCTGTCCCAGTGCATGATGGGAACAGGGCAAACCAAACTACCAAGCCAATTCTTATACTGGGAAGGAAACAAGCTTCCGGGGACCGGTTTCTGGCATCACAGCCTTCCTCGGCCCGGCTTGCCTGAATCCTGATGGTGCAATGAGCAAGGGACTCACGTCTGAGCATACCCTCCCACACTAAGTGTGGATAAAATTGATATGGGAAAAAGGGGGTGGTGATGGACAGAGTTTCTGAATGATGCAGAATACTCTTACCAAGTCAAGAGATCATGGTTTTAATCCATCACCGTTTTTTAGCTCACTGCACCATCCCAGCTCATGTAGCCAGGTTCTGAGCTGGGATGGTGCAGTGAGCTAAAAAACGGTGATGGATTAAAACCATGATCCCTTGACTTGGTAAGAGTATTCTGCATCATTCAGAAACTCTGTCCATCACCACCCCCTTTTTCCCATATCGATTTTATCCACACTTAGTGTGGGAGGGTATGCTCAGACCTGAGTCCCTTGCTCATTGCACCATCAGGATTCAGGCAAGCCGGGCCGACGAAGGCTGTGATGCCAGAAACCGGTCCCCGGAAGCTTGTTTCCTTCCCAGTATAAGAATTGGCTTGGTAGTTTGCTTTGCCCTGTTCCCATCATGCACTGGGACAGGTACAGACTAATTTGCATGTAGCCAGGTTCTGAGCTGGGATGGTGCAGTGAGCTAAAAAACGGTGATGGATTAAAACCATGATCCCTTGACTTGGTAAGAGTATTCTGCATCATTCAGAAACTCTGTCCATCACCACCCCCTTTTTCCCAAATCGATTTTATCCACACTTAGTGTGGGAGGGTATGCTCAGACGTGAGTCCCTTGCTCATTGCACCATCAGGATTCAGGCAAGCCGGGCCGACGAAGGCTGTGATGCCAGAAACCGGTCCCCGGAAGCTTGTTTCCTTCCCAGTATAAGAATTGGCTTGGTAGTTTGGTTTGCCCTGTTTCCATCATGCACTGGGACAGGTACAGACTAATTTGCATGTAGCCAGGTTCTGAGCTGGGATGGTGCAGTGAGCTAAAAAACGGTGATGGATTAAAACCATGATCTCTTGACTTGGTAAGAGTATTCTGCATCATTCAGAAACTCTGTCCATCACCACCCCCTTTTTCCCAAAAGCGGCGATATTGGGCTTGATAATATGCCCTCGAGAATTCCAATAGAAGCCCATGTTTTGGTGTCAACATGGGCTTCTATTGGAATTCTCTGCGGCATATTATCAAGCCCTTTATCGCCGCATTAGCAGCAGTTTTCTGCCGCTAAAGTGGCGATAATGTTAACGCCGTGCTTGATAATATGCCCCTAAGTGAGCTATTGCCCAGAGTCAAATGAAACTGAGTTGAGCTGCTGCCGGTGATCGAACCATGAACCCTGTGCTCCAGAGTCAGCCGCTCTGGTCGCTGCGCCAAACTTCTACCTATATTTATACTCTTCCTACACACAAGTTTTTAGTATTGTTTATCTGTCAAGACTTTACATAAGGAATGTGAGCAAGGGCCCAGCTGAGCTCATAACTTTAAAACTGCCTTCACTAGTAACGAAAATGTAAACAGTTTTTGACTGCGCAAGCTTCGTAACTATTTCTCACCTTGTGAGCCAAAACGCAAGTTGCCCTAACATCAGAGATGGGAACATCCTGTGGGCAATTTTATTCTGGGACAGGAAACGGATGAGGCAGGTACCCTAAAATGTGGCAAAACACAATCAAAGCTTTTCCCAATTCCTCACTCTTGAGCTTTATATTTGTGCAATTCAAGACACTTTGGTGTTCATTAATCAATACACTCCCTGCTCCACATCACTTTCACAACATTCTAAAGAACCATAATCAAACTTCCAATCATCAAGTCATCGTCATCATTCTGGATTGGCCCTAGGTACGATGGGGAAGTGCCTGTGCCTCTAGCCCTGCTTGTGATTGAGGCTATGCAGGCTTGGGCAAGGGGTAAATCTGGAGTAGTGCAAGGCAGCGCACGTTGCTGCCTTGCTTTACTCTGCCCTGGGAAGATGTTCCGTGGGTGGATTGCGGATGTTCCCTTACTTCTACTGATGGCTTTTAGTGCAATTCCACATTTACTAGCACTAGTAAACCTGAGAATGCTTTAAAATGGTACACCTTCGCAGGGGAAATGAAATTAAGAGAACTAGGTCTTTTTTCCTCTGTTTTTCTTCTTTCTGTGTGTGCTGCATTCTGCAGGACAGTTAGAAAGAGGAAAGAGCCTCAGAGTATTTTTTTGTGTAGGAAGGTGTCCCTTTTCTGCACAAAACAACTCTAGCTGTAATGCAGGCACCCTAGCACCATGATGTAAGGGTGCCTGCATTGGTGCTTGGCAGCTCCAATTGTGCCAGTGCAGAGGGAGAGCAGGAATGAGCCATATGTTAGTAAATATGGCGGCTTCCTGTCCGCTCCATTTAGCGCAGTGCAGCAAGTTGTCTTGCTGCGTTGTGCCAAATATTGGTAAATCTACCCTCTAGTTTCTCAGAGTTCAGTTATACTTTTCATTTTACCCCAATGCACAATGAAGATTTTGTTTAATCCTTAGAGCTTTACCCAGTTCCTTAATTACAGTGAAGAAAAAATGATTTGCTTTATCACTTTCAACCTTGAGCCGTATCCTGAATCTAGGAATAAAGGGGCATATCTACAAGGCGGCGATCAAAAATTATCGCCACTTTTGTAGTGGTTTTCGGCCGAAAAGCGGCGATAATTTTATCGCTATATCAGCAAGGTCACGCTATCGTGTGAAACCTTGCCTTAGCGCCTGAATTCCTAATGCCCATCTTTGCATCTCTAATGAGCTGCAAAGTGGGCGTTCCTCCCCAAGATAACGGGAGAAATGTCGCTAAGTGACATTTCTCCAATTATCAAGCCTCAAGCAAAGCAGCATAGTGACAAGAAAAGTAGCGATAACCTCTGTTATCGCTACTTTCCTTATGCCTACTTTGAAACTGAGTTAGCCATGATATCCTAGGTAAGGTGGAGATCATGGCTAAGTATGTGAGGCCCTATCAGCAAGCTTTCGCCAAACGTCGTGGGATTATCGCTGGGTTTCCAGCGATAATCTGACGTTTGGCAGTTAGCGCTAGGATTTTTATCGCTTTTGAGATAAGCGTTGCTAATAGCACGCTATCTCAGCGATAAAAATCCACGCTAGCCGGCGATAATTATCCTAGCGCTAAGTGCGCTTAGCGATAATTATCGCCGGTTGTTGCTGATATGCCCCAAAGTCTTGTAGCAGTCGCTTAACTACAGTAATACCATCAGCTCGTGCACATGAATAAGCATTGATACACCCTGGAAACATGCACACTAATATTAGAAAAATTGGCTCCCCAGGGGGTTCAAAACCGGCCCCCACCCTGGTGGCCAACCAGGAAAACACCCAATGACCGCTACGGCCAGTCCGGCCCTGATTTTGACTAACATGCAATGCCATTAACAAGTGGCTAAATTTGGAAGCAATACTTTGGTAGCAACCACTTTACCATGCTTGTCTTGCCGTAATTCATTGGGATGCTTCTGACATGCATACTATTCAAGATTGTATAGGCTCGGCATGAGGGGCTCACAGTTCGGTTCACATATAAAAATACCTTACATTCAAATTTTGCACCCTGAGCTTTCGTGCCTACCACCAGGGGGCCTACCTGTCGAACTCACCAGTGTTCTTATTAGCTTCAGAGTCTTCCACTGTATGCATATACTGTTTTCCAAACTCTTGGGCACTATTTGGAAATTCCCCTCCAGATTCAATCAGTGCTGCGTTTTGGGGAAGCCAGTCTACCAATGTTAAAAATTCCATTACCTTGAATTACCTGCTCACTGCTTTGTCTCCCTCACTGTAGGCCTAGGATGGGTGGAGAAGTTCAGCACATCTATGGCTGGCAGGTGCTCGCCTGCTCACGCATGAGGCATGTGATCTCAGTGAGCTCTTTTCAACCACAGACTCCTCCAGTCCAGCGTTGGCTACTGTAGCAGTGTTCCTGTCAGACCAACCCATTGTTTCCTGAGTTCCTGAGCAGTTGCTATTCCTTATTTTGCTATTCTTGTTTCTTGATTCCTGATCTGTAGCTAATCCTTGTTCTTGAACGAGCACTGCCTGTAGTGCTCTCTTAAATTCTAAGCCAGCTCTATTTTAGTGCACACTTGAAGTCTCTTCTGGATTCACCTGTTTCCCTGTGCCCTCTTTCTCTCCCTTTCTCTTTGTTCCAGTTTCTAGTTTGCTACCTTCCTATTCCTGTTGTTTTAGCTTTTACTTTCCTTGTGTAGTTGTTACTTGCATTCTGCCAAGTAGGTGCCCTTTGTTTTCTCTTCTTTTTTGCTAAGCACTCATTCTGGCTAGCTCCTTGTCTTTCGTGGCTGTGTATTTAGATCAGGGGTCTTCAAACTGTGGGGCGCGACCCCCAGGGGAGCCGTGGAGTGATGCAAAGGGGGTCGCGCCTTCCCAGTCAGCCCGGGCTGCTGCAGTGAAACTTGAGCTGCTGCGGGCTCAGCTGAGCAGTGTCTGGGGTCTTATCTCCGGCACCCCCGTGTTTTTTCACAGGTCTTTAAAGACCATTTGCATTTTAACATGCCTTTGTAAACTGGTTACAGAGGCTTAGTTTTTTTGCTGGTTCCAGTACCCCCTGGGTCCCCACTGTGCCTATTCCTTACATTTGGATTTTACATTCACTGCCGTAGTGTGAGAATGCATTTCATGGAAAGGAATACAAAGTTGGCTTCCTGGGGGCGCCCTGTGTGAAAGTTTATTGTGCTTTTGAAGCACCTTCTGCAGCGTTTCTTTCCGCGGCAATTACCAGGCCTCACATAAATGTCAAGATAACTCGTGTGATTAATTATCTTCCTGGAGAGAGATCAGAATGTTGTATAGTTGAGGTTTTGACTTCGGTGAAGTTAGTGCAGAGGGTTAATATGCCTGCTGCAAAGAACGTGTACCAAGTAGATTACAGAGTGCGTATGATGTGAAGAGATCAGCAGGTTACTGCTTTCAAAAGAGACATCCTTTTGTTACTTGCAATTTATAACTTAAAGTCCTAATAGAGAATAGTGAGCTATTAACTTTCATCCTAGAACAGCATGCACACTACAAAGAATACATTATTAGACCATTGATTAATGTTGCAAAAAGGGTTAATTTGGCTAGAAATCAATTCTTATTATTAAAGGAAACTCCCAACTATGCGGTTTCTTTTTCGACTCTGAGTTTGTGCTTCTCCACACCAAGCACTCTTGAACTATACTGCCTACCAGTATGGATGACATGTGACTCCTATACTTTTAGTCCTTTGGCTTATGTAACATTTCCTATACACTGATTTACACACTTATGATTGATTGTCTCTGTGTAATGTGTGTGTGATGCAAAGTGCTCGGACACCCTACACTGGTATGAGTGGCACTATATAACTAATTCAATGCATCTGAGAGTGTGGGGTTATGGAGACTTGGTCACTGTTAAAGGGTGCTAGTGAGAGAATCCATGGTGGGGGTGGTCATTGTGGGGGGCACCAACAAACATTGTCGCACAGGGCACCACCAGCACTAAAGCCGGCCCTGGGAAGTATGCACAGATAAGTGCTGAAAATACCGCTTTAGGTGACTGCTTTTTTTTGTACCGACTGGGCCACCAAAATAATCTGCTGGCAACCCTAACCATAGGACTGGAAGTTTGTTGCAGGATCAGCACATTATTTATTTCCTTCACCCTCGATCCCCGATTAATGCCGCAATAGTTTAACTTAGATATTAAAGTCTACGCCCCCGTCAATAACATGCTGAGTTACTTCATGGGTCTGGGAATGCACCCTGCATTCAGACAACTCATTCCTCATTCTCGCCCTTCATTGTCACGCTCACCCTGCACCCACAGCGATCACAATGCACTCACACTGATCACCATGCACTTGCACCATTCACCCGCTCACCCTGCACTCACAGCGATCACAATGCACTCACACTGATCACCATGCACTTGCACCATTCACCCGCTCACCTTGCACTCACAGTGATCACAATGCACTCACACTGATCACCATGCACTTGCACCATTCACCCGCTCACCCTGCACTCACAGTGATCACAATGCACTCACACTGATCACCATGCACTTGCACCATTCACCCGCTCACCTTGCACTCACAGCGATCACAATGCACTCACACTGATCACCATGCACTTGCACCATTCACCCGCTCACCCTGCACTCACAGTGATCACAATGCACTCACACTGATCACCATGCACTTGCACCATTCACCCGCTCACCTTGCACTCACAGTGATCACTCTGCACTCACAATGCACTTGTCCTGCTCACACTATACCTCAACCTGCAGTCACACGAGTACACTACTCATCCTGCACTCATGTGACACTTCACTCACCTGTCCCCCTCACTACTCAATATGCAACTCACTCAAACAAGCCCATCAGTAATCATACATTCATTCATCCCATTCTGAACTTGCATCCGCACCCAAAATGAGAGAGGACAGCAAGGGAGTGAGAGAATTTGATTGAAGAGGTCAGGGATGAGGAGAAATGTGAATTGCCGAAGAGAAGTGTGGACACGCAAGAAGTGAGTGTGATCCAAAGGTGAGGGCTTCTGTTAGAACAAAGGGGAGATGTGAAAGAGGAATGGGGGGACTGGAGAGGTGTAAGATACAAATAGACAAAAATTTGAATGAAGAGACGAGGTGAATGAGAAGTGCTGAGGGGCACGGGAGGTGACAGGGCCAGAGAGGCCATGAGATAAATGTGAGAGACTGTTAGAGATGAGGGCAGTGAAAGGACAGAATGGCTAGAGGTGATTAAAGGTGAAGTGAGAGGTTGAATGGGGAGAGTTCAGAAGTTGTAAAAAGGGGTGAAAGAAAATGACCTGCAAAGTGAGAGAGGGATCCGGGGTTAGGAGAGGAGAGAGGGATGGAAGGGAGGGGGTGAGAGGAAAGCTGCATGGGTAAAAGGCTTAACTCTACACAAAACCGCCAGGGTTTTAAGGGACCCCTGCTTCTTCCGGTCAGGGCCAGGTGAGCTTCTAATGTGGCAGCACGTATTGCTGCAGAGTGGAAGGCCCTTCACAAAGGTTGACTTGAAATCTTTCTGATGATAATTGCTGTATTTTGGTTATACATGGGTACTGATTGGGTGAAATCTTTCCTCAGCGTTACTGTGTGTAACAAATATCAAAATAATGAAGCAATGCTATCCCAAAATACGCGGCATCACATAACCTTATTTACATTTTCATCCCACGCAATTTAGTCAACAGGTTTAGACATATTGTCAAGAGGGGGTCCTTACGCCTCAAAATGTTGACAGGGGGGTCTCGGCATCCAAAAGTTTGAAGACCTCTGATTTAGATCTACACTAGGCCTGGGCGGTATATTCCGTTCCGCTCACGGAATTTACGGAATTTGGGTAATCTCGCATTCTGCGGAGAACGCGGAATTGCCCAAAATTCTGCGTTCTGCGGCGTCGCGGAATTTTTCACTTGTTCGTGTTCTCAAAATGCGTGTTCGCAAGATATTTTCCCCCGAGCACACAAACAGCGTTCGTGAACAGGAAAAAAGCATCGCGAACAAGCCATTCCGCGTGTTCGCGGAAATTCTGCGTGCTCGTGGAGATTTTTTACCATTTCGCGGAACTTTGCGTAGCGCGACTACGCAAATTCCGCCCACCATTCTACACCCTTGCTGTTACTGCCTTGCGTGTTCCTGTTTGATCGCCAGGATCGATAGGCACAGCTGACAACCTAGGTGGTGCTTATTGTCCACTGTAAGTATTGTCTTTGAGCTACTAATATATAACATCACTATAGGCATCAGCTCCACAGGCTCTGCCTTTCCTTGTGTATCCTTTATGTGGGTATATGAAGTCGGTATCCGTAACAACAATTGTGGGTGAAGAACTTACTGAGCTTCAGTCTTAAACTGTGGAGCTCCAGATTGCTTTACCCCACCTTCTGTTCATTGTTAATGTTGTTATATATATGTTTTGCACATCCGTCCTGGGTTTTATTCTGAATGACAAATTGCCTCATGAGTGAGTGCCTGTCTTTTCTAAGCTTTGACCATTGTGTTCCCTTGTGCCTTTGGATCCTTTTCTCTGTACTCTCTGTGTGATCCTGGGTCGGCTCTACGCCCAGTATTCTGCTTCCTTTTTTCTACCCTGCCACCAGTCCTTGCTAGAGTTCCTGATATTCAAGAGACAAAGCAGCATGCTTAGCGGTGCATTCACATAAAGCATTACCTTTGGACACCTCATCTTGAATAGTGAGGGGCAACTGGAAGGCATCAAGCACACCTTGGACGTAGGACCCACTTTTAATCAGGTCAGTGACTAAAGCAGAGTGCAGCTGGAGGTTAACTAAGATTCTCAACATTTTTATGTTTAGTGCAAACAGCAGAACCATCAATAATCATCAATGTACTCTACAAGATCACAGTTTGGTAAAGGTACCCCAATAAGTTCAACACAGGGTTTGGTCAGATGAGTAGTGGTGAGAATCCAATTGTGTGGTTCTCCATCGAGGAAAATAGGGAGTAGTAGAGAAGGATTAACAAAGGAACTATAACAGAATAATTTGGTAGGCAGTGAGCAATAATATTTCATAACCTAGACATAAAAAAGTGTTCGGTTTTGGTAATTAACAACATTGCAGCCACAGCACCGAGTACAACAGTGAGAGGTGACCCATGTACAATATTTTCAGACTCTTCAACAATGTGGGGTGCTGCTGTGACTTCATGCAGATATGGAGGTAGCACTGTTGGCAGAGTACCAAGGGCAGAGGAGTACATACCTGCCAACTCACACTGTGCCACGTGTGACACACGATATCGGCTCCCATCACAAGTTCTCCTGGTGAGGAGCCAGTATCACATGGTGGCAGGGAAAATGAGCTGAGAACCCCTGTAAATAGTGGCTTTCCCGCTCGTTTTCTGAGGCGTTGAAATGCTGATGTACATTAAGGGGTGTGAAAACACCCATGGACACCTGCACCAGCTTGAGCAAGCTTTTTTGTTGGGAGGAGGAGGCTTGGGGCGGGGTTCAAAAGCACCTAGTAAGTACTTCTCGGCACAAGGCCCCACTCCCTTCAAGGCCCCACCACCTCACACTGTGAGATTGTTCTTCAAGTTAGCAGGTATGGGAATAATAAGCATTCCATTTTATTTTATCACCATCATTTTGCTCGAACACCCTTAAGGTAAGCACTCTATCTTATGGAAGTGCAAATGAAACAGTTTCACATAATATATTAAATAATACAAAAAACACAAGGCAGCAGCGGAATATAGTGCATGATTTAAAGACATTAAAACGTGTTTTGCCTCCTTGGACTAGTGCAAAGGTTTGTGGTGTCTCTTTTAACAAAATATTGCAAAGGCTTTCTAAAATCCACTACCTGCAGAAACCCTCCATCAAAAAAAGGTGCAAACCTGGGAGAGCATGGGTGATTTACAAACAGCTGAGATCAGTCAGATTTGTTTTTCCAACCAAAATGTTTTGATCTCATTTTCGAACACCGGGTAACCAAAATTGCAACAGTTCCTTAGAAGATGTATGTCTTTATGTTGCTAATTTAGTGAGGAGATACAATCACATTTGCATTAGTCCAAGAGGTTAGAGGAAACTAATAAATCATCCGTTTGGAACCAGTATAGACCTTCTTTGAAAGAACATGGTTTTAAAATCGTTCTGTAGTGCCAATGGAAAGATGGAAGGCGACTGTAAACCTCATTAAAGGCATTGGTTCATCTTAAAAAATATATATATATTCTAATCTGAGAACACTTAGTTCAAGTTCACCCCATGTGTAATCATATAAAACATATTGGATAAATCACCAATATCGGCACGTCCGCTACTACAAGTGGACCTGTCCTATCAGTACATGGAGGTTACTTAACAAAAGCGAAAAACCTGATCTAAATCACTGTGTTTTCTGGTGCTCAAACTCGCCACACAGACAAGAGAATGATTAGCGCAATAAACAATAAAGTTTTGTAAAAATGTAAAAATGCAAAAAATATGTTTGTAAAAACTACCCAACCCATAATGCACTAGAAAGAATCACAGTGTATTTAAGAGGAAATTAAAAAAGGACTAGAATAACACTCTACCGTGATCAGGAACTACGGTTCGAAACGCGTAGGAGACAGTCACGAACTGAATAAACAACTTTAAAATCATCAAGAGGTGTGCCGTGTACTTCATCTTTGAGTAAGATATATATATATGTGTATATATATATATATATATATATATATTCACTGAAAAAACCATAGGTTTCACACACGTTATAGTTAGGAATTAGCATTTAAAAAACCTTGCAAATTCACTTAAAAAACCATAGGTTTCACACATGTTATAGTTAGGTGGATATTTCACTCATAAAAAACCAATGAAATTCCCCCGTTATAGTTAGTTCAGATAACTATAACTCGCGCGCCCGCAATCCACTGCACATGACGTCACATATTACATCACTCATGACATGGTCAGTGGCATCACTCATGACATCCCTGATGACATCATCCTTGTGATAGAGTGGCGGTCGCGCGATTTATAGTTATCTGAACTAACTATAACGGGGGAATTTCATTGGTTTTTTATGAGTGAAATATCCACCTAACTATAACATGTGTGAAACCTATGGTTTTTTAAGTGAATTTGCAAGGTTTTTTAAATGCTAATTCCTAACTATAACGTGTGTGAAACCTATGGTTTTTTCAGTGAATTTGTACGGTTTTTTAAATGCTAATTTATTTATGTATTATTTTTTTATATATTTATTTTACAATAAACTACGTATTAAAAAGTATTATTTTTTTTTTTTTGGTTTTCACCCTGCGATTATATTTAAAAAAAATATATATATTTTTTTGGGGGGGGTTTTCAGGGTGCGCGCATTGTGCGCGCACCCCCGCGATTTAAAAAAAAAAAAAAATTTTTTTGCCTTCGGGGTCCTTCAGGGACCCCCTGACAAAGGCTAGGGGGTCAGGAACTCTCTACCCTGCCCCCTTTTCACGTTCACCACCTTCCTTTTTCACTCTCGCACTGAAAACAAACAAAATGGCGGCCGACACTTCCCGATTTCGACCGATTCGAACGTTGACTAACATGTAACCACCAATCAGAATTACGCTCGCGCACGTTAGGGTGCTCGCACGGTGCGCGCACCCTGCGCGCGTATAGATATATATATTGATTTAAATGCTATTTTCTCTGGAAATACTTTACAGATTTACACCAAACCTGCAAAAGGCACTTCATGGACCTTATGGCTACCTCTCTGCCAAATTTCACATAATTCTGTTCAGCCGTTCGGGCTGTAGCTGCGACTAAAGTCCCTATGGAAAAATCCATGGGGAAAACGTGTTTTGGGACCCCCCCTTTTTCTCAGCCCCCGCTTGACGAATCACCCCGAGACTTTCAGGGTAGGAGCTGAACGGAGCGCCCCATTAGTTTTGAAAATTTCGCGAAGATTCGCCAATCGGCGCCAAAGTTATTCAAAATAGAATTTTGAGATTTCCTATGGAAACTCGGTCCTAACTATAACTACCTACTGGCGACCGCCAGTAGGTAATATATATATATATATATATATATATATATATATATATATATATATATATATATATTCCACATGAAGGGTGCTCCCAAATTAAGGCGCCACACGCAGCGTGCTGCTTAAAACCTTTTATTGATCGGCTGACTGTAGGGCATGTATACTCGTTGTTGCAGCAAGGTTAATCGTAAGCCAATTTTCTGCCATACGCGTTTCGGGGCTCTCTGTCTCTTTATCACTGGCTTGGCTGTGGATGGAGAGGCTGAAAACAGTGACGCCGTACTCACGGTTGATTTATACATCTCGCCTCAGTGGGCGTATACCACCAGTGCATTATGGTCTTTCGAGTCCAGTAAAATCCATAGTGGCAGCCTACTATCATCCTACAAGTCTTTAAGTTCCATAATAGGTTTACCGCAAACATTCGGGTAAACTGACCCGCATCTTTCATGTCTCACCGAACAGGTGCACGCCACTCCATCCGCGCAGGAAATCCGTAGCGCTGAGGACCCGCGACGTCCGCAGCAGGGCGCCCTCGCGGTCAGAGCGAACTGCAAAATATTCCACATGAAGTGTGCTCCCAAATGAAGGTGCCACACGCGGCGTGCTGTTTAAAACCTTTTATTGATCGGCTGACTGCAGGGCATGTATACTCGTTGTTGCAGCAAGGTTAATCATACGCCAATTTTCTGCCATACGCGTTTCGGGGCTGTCTGTCCCTTTATCACTGGCTTGGCTGTGGATGGAGAGGCTGAAAACAGTGACGCCGTACTCACGGTTGATTTATACATCTCGCCTCAGTGGGCGTATACCACCAGTGCATTATGGTCTTTCGAGTCCAGTAAAATCCATAGTGGCAGCCTACTATCATCCTACAAGTCTTTAAGTTCCATAATAGGTTCACCGCAAACATTCGGGTAAACTGACCCGCATCTTTCATGTCTCACCAAACAGGGGCACGCCACTCCATCCGCGCTGGAAATCCGTAGCGCTGAGGACCCGCGACGTCCGCAGCAGGGCGCCCTCGCGGTCTGAGTGAACCGCAAAATATTCCACATGACTGTGCTCCCAAATGAAGGCGCCACACGCGGCGTGCTGCTTAAAACCTTTTATTGATCGGCTGACTGCAGGGCATGTATACTCGTTGCAGCAAGGTTAATCATACGCCAATTTTCTGCCATACGCGTTTCGGGGCTGTCTGTCCCTTTATCACTGGCTTGGCTGTGGATGGAGAGGCTGAAAACAGTGACGCCGTACTCACGGTTGATTTATACATCTCGCCTCAGTGGGCGTATACCACCAGTGCATTATGGTCTTTCGAGTCCAGTAAAATCCATAGTGGCAGCCTACTATCATCCTACAAGTCTTTAAGTTCCATAATAGGTTTACCGCAAACATTCGGGTAAACTGACCCGCATCTTTCATGTCTCACCGAACAGGTGCACGCCACTCCATCCACGCAGGAAATCCGTAGCGCTGAGGACCCGCGACGTCCGCAGCAGGGCGCCCTCGCGGTCAGAGCGAACTGCAAAATATTCCACATGAAGTGTGCTCCCAAATGAAGGCGCCACACGCGGCGTGCTGTTTAAAACCTTTTATTGATCGGCTGACTACAGGGCATGTATACTCGTTGTTGCAGCAAGGTTAATCATACGCCAATTTTCTGCCATACGCGTTTCGGGGCTGTCTGTCCCTTTATCACTGGCTTGGCTGTGGATGGAGAGGCTGAAAACAGTGACGCCGTACTCACGGTTGATTTATACATCTCGCCTCAGTGGGCGTATACCACCAGTGCATTATGGTCTTTCGAGTCCAGTAAAATCCATAGTGGCAGCCTTATATCATCCTACAAGTCTTTAAGTTCCATAATAGGTTCACCGCAAACATTCGGGTACACTGACCCGCATCTTTCATGTCTCACCAAACAGGTGCACGCCACTCCATCCGCGCTGGAAATCCGTAGCGCTGAGGACCCGCGACGTCCGCAGCAGGGCGCCCTCGCGGTCTGAGTGAACCGCAAAATATTCCACATGACTGTGCTCCCAAATGAAGGCGCCACACGCGGCGTGCTGCTTAAAACCTTTTATTGATCGGCTGACTGCAGGGCATGTATACTCGTTGCAGCAAGGTTAATCATACGCCAATTTTCTGCAATGCGCGTTTCGGGGCTGTCTGTCCTCTATCACTGGCTTGGCTGTGGATGGAGAGGCTGAAAACAGTGACGCCGTACTCACGGTTGATTTATACATCTCGCCTCAGTGGACGTATACCACCAGTGCATTATGGTCTTTCGAGTCCAGTAAAATCCATAGTGGCAGCCTACTATCATCCTACAAGTCTTTAAGTTCCATAATAGGTTCACGCAAACATTCGGGTAAACTGACCCGCATCTTTCATGTCTCACCGAACAGGTGCACGCCACTCCATCCGCGCTGGAAATCCGTAGCGCTGAGGACCCGCGACGTCCGCAGCAGGGCGCCCTCGTGGTCAGAGCGAACCGCAAAATATTCCACATGAAGGGTGCTCCCAAATGAAGGCGCCACACGCAGCGTGCTGCTTAAAACCTTTTATTGATCGGCTGACTGTAGGGCATGTATACTCGTTGTTGCAGCAAGGTTAATCATACGCCAATTTAGTGCCATACGCGTTTCGGGGCTGTCTGTCCCTTTATCACTGGCTTGGCTGTGGATGGAGAGGCTGAAAACAGTGACGCCGTACTCACGGTTGATTTATACATCTCGCCTCAGTGGGCGTATACCACCAGTGCATTATGGTCTTTCGAGTCCAGTAAAATCCATAGTGGCAGCCTACTATCATCCTACAAGTCTTTAAGTTCCATAATAGGTTTACCGCAAACATTCTGGTAAACTGACCCGCATCTTTCATGTCTCACCGAACAGGTGCATGCCACTCCATCTGCGCAGAAAATCCGTAGCGCTGAGGACCTGCGACGTCCGCAGCAGGGCACCCTCGCGGTCAGAGCGAACCGCAAAATATTCCACATGAAGGGTGCTCCCAAATGAAGGCGCCACACGCGGCGTGCTGTTTAAAACCTTTTATTGATCGGCTGACTGCAGGGCATGTATACTCGTTGTTGCAGCAAGGTTAATCATACACCAATTTTCTGCCATACGCGTTTCGGGGCTGTCTGTCCCTTTATCACTGGCTTGGCTGTGGATGGAGAGGCTGGAAACAGTGGCGCCGTACTCACGGTTGATTTATACATCTCGCCTCAGTGGGCATATACCACCAGTGCATTATGGTCTTTCGAGTCCAGTAAAATCCATAGTGGCAGCCTACTATCATCCTACAAGTCTTTAAGTTCCATAATAGGTTCACCGCAAACATTCAGGTAAACTGACCCGCATCTTTCATGTCTCACCGAACAGGTGCACGCCACTCCATCCGCGCTGGAAATCCGTAGCGCTGAGGACCCGCGACGTCCGCAGCAGGGCGCCCTCGCGGTCAGAGTGAACCGCAAAATATTCCACATGAAGGGTGCTCCCAAATGAAGGCGCCACACGCGACGTGCTGCTTTAAACCTTTTATTGATCGGCTGACTGCAGGGCATGTATACTCGTTGTTGCAGCAAGGTTAATCATACGCCAATTTTCTGCCATACGCGTTTCGGGGCTGTCTGTCCCTTTATCACTGGCTTGGCTGTGGATGGAGAGGCTGAAAACAGTGACACCGTACTCACGGTTGATTTATACATCTCGCCTCAGTGGGCGTATACCACCAGTGCATTATGGTCGTTCGAGTCCAGTAAAATCCATAGTGGCAGCCTACTTTCATCCTACAAGTCTTCAAGTTCCATAATAGGTTCACCACAAACATTCGGGTAAACTGACCCGCATCTTTCATGTCTCACCGAACAGGTGCACGCCACTTCATCCGCGCTGGAAATCCGTAGCGCTGAGGACCCGCGACGTCAGCAGCAGGGCGTCCTCGTGGTCAGAGTGAACCGCAAAATATTCCACGTGAAGGGTGCTCCCAAATGAAGGCGCCACACGCGGCGTGCTGCTTAAAACCTTTTATTGATCGGCTGACTGCAGGGCATGTATACTCGTTGTTGCAGCAAGGTTAATCATACACCAATTTTCTGCCATACGCGTTTCGGGCTGTCTGTCCCTTTATCACTGGCTTGGCTGTGGATGGAGAGGCTGAAAACAGTGGCGCCGTACTCACGGTTGATTTATACATCTCGCCTCAGTGGGCATATACCACCAGTGCATTATGGTCTTTCGAGTCCAGTAAAATCCATAGTGGCAGCCTACTATCATCCTACAAGTCTTTAAGTTCCATAATAGGTTCACCGCAAACATTCAGGTAAACTGACCCGCATCTTTCATGTCTCACCGAACAGGTGCACGCCACTCCATCCGCGCTGGAAATCCGTAGCGCTGAGGACCCGCGACGTCCGCAGCAGGGCGTCCTCGCGGTCAGAGTGAACCGCAAAATATTCCACATGAAGGGTGCTCCCAAATGAAGGCGCCACACGCGACGTGCTGCTTTAAACCTTTTATTGATCGGCTGACTGCAGGGCATGTATACTCGTTGTTGCAGCAAGGTTAATCATACGCCAATTTTCTGCCATACGCGTTTCGGGGCTGTCTGTCCCTTTATCACTGGCTTGGCTGTGGATGGAGAGGCTGAAAACAGTGACGCCGTACTCACGGTTGATTTATACATCTCGCCTCAGTGAGCGTATACCACCAGTGCATTATGGTCTTTCGAGTCCAGTAAAATCCATAGTGGCAGCCTACTTTCATCCTACAAGTCTTTAAGTTCCATAATAGGTTCACCGCAAACATTCGGGTAAACTGACCCGCATCTTTCATGTCTCACCGAACAGGTGCATGCCACTCCATCCGTGCTGGAAATCCATAGCGCTGAGGACCCGCGACGTCCGCAGCAGGGCGTCCTCGTGGTCAGAGTGAATCGCAAAATATTCCACGTGAAGGGTGCTCCCAAATGAAGGCGCCACACGCGGCGTGCTGCTTAAAACCTTTTATTGATCGGCTGACTGCAGGGCATGTATACTCGTTGTTGCAGCAAGGTTAATCATACACCAATTTTCTGCCATACGCGTTTCTGGGCTGTCTGTCCCTTTATCACTGGCTTGGCTGTGGATGGAGAGGCTGAAAACAGTGACGCCTTACTCACGGTTGATTTATACATCTCGCCTCAGTGGGCGTATACCACCAGTGCATTATGGTCTTTCGAGTCCAGTAAAATCCGTAGTGGCAGCCTACTTTCATCCTACAAGTCTTTAAGTTCCATAATAGGTTCACCGCAAACATTCTGGTAAACTGACCCGCATCTTTCATGTCTCACCGAACAGGTGCACGCCACTCCATCCGCGCTGGAAATCCGTAGCGCTGAGGACCCGCGACGTCCGCAGCAGGGCGCCCTCGCGGTCAGAGTGAAACGCAAAATATTCCACATGAAGGGTGCTCCCAAATGAAGGCGCCACACGCGGCATGCTGCTTAAAACCTGTTATTGATCAGCTGACTGCAGGGCATGTATACTCGTTGTTGCAGCAAGGTTAATCATACGCCAATTTTCTGCCATACGCGTTTCGGGGCTGTCTGTCCCTTTATCACTGGCTTGGCTGTGGATGGAGAGGATGAAAACAGTGACGCCGTACTCACGGTTGATTTATACATCTCGCCTCAGTGGGCGTATACCACCAGTGCATTATGGTCTTTCGAGTCCAGTAAAATCCATAGTGGCAGCCTACTATCATCCTACAAGTCTTCAAGTTCCATAATAGGTTCACCGCAAACATTCGGGTAAACTGACCCGCATCTTTCATGTCTCACCGAACAGGTGCACGCCACTCCATCCACGCTGGAAATCCGTAGCGCTGAGGACCCGCGATGTATATATTCCAAAAAAATATTCCTCCATAAGGTCTACAAGGGGACACGGCGGGGCTAAAAACACAGTTCATTTAGAGCCTGGCATGACGCGTTTCGGCAGAAGCCTTTCTCAAATGCCTCTGGCGTTGTAGTTCTGTTCAGCTCAGAAGTGTTGGCCCATCCTCCTAAAGTAGCGTGGGACCCACCTGACCACGTTCTAAGTCACGCCCAAGCAGTTAGTGTGTGAAGGTCTGCATTATCCATCATGCAGTTTGTTCGTGGCGTTTTGGGGATGTTACTATCAGCCTAAATTTTGATTGCTCATGGTTGAGAGGTTGATGTCGAGCATGGCAGGACTGGAACCGGCACTGTGCAGGACAATGAGCTGTCTTGAAACCCTCACTTCCTACCGCCCGTCTCCCCATACGTATACATATATATATATATATATATATATATATATATATATATATATATATATATATATATATATATATAGGTTTCCCATTTGGGAAGACATTGGAGAAAGCAAGCAGTGGTCATCTGGATCACTGCCTTCTCCCCCCAAGGCCACTGGGCCACCATCATGATCACCAAAGGGGAGGATGTCCCACGGTGACAACTTTACCTTTGCGACTCAGATACCACTCTATTTGAGGTGCTGGTATCCTGTCAATAGTTTTGAATTACGGTCACAAACCATTGATACATTCCTCTCCAAATTAGTCATAGTTAGGGGGCACTAGTAAAAAGATATTTTCCAGTTGTCAACCCCAATTATTTTGCGAAGCGAAGGCTTTGTGACTGGGATTACCTTTGTATTGATACCAATTTTTCAGTTTGAAAAGGGTAAAAGGTGGAGATGCCCCTTCTAGAATTAAAAACCATATCCTGCATGTTTTAGATATTTGTAGACTGCTGGGATGCATACTGGCTCCCGGCAGACAGAAGAATAACCTTCAAACTCCTCACCCACGCTTACAAGGCCCTCGATAACGCCGGACTGGCATTCCTGAACAGCCGCCTCTCCTTTCAGGCACCCAAAAGACATCTCCGCTCCGCCCAGCCCGCCCTGGACACCGTCCCACGGATCCGCAGAACCAGAGGAAAGTCCTTCTCCTTCCTTGCTGCCAAGACCTGGAACACCCTACCCCTCCTCCTCAGACTATCTCCCAAGATACCCCAGTTCAGGAAGAACATCAAGACCTGACTCTTCGAATGACCCCAGCATTTATTTTAGACGGATCTGCTCTCTACTACCCCCCTCCTAGTGGCTTGAGGCCCTCATCGCGGTGAGTAGTTGCGCTTTACCAACCCTTGATTGATACCTATATACAAATGCATGTATATATCACTTCATAACCCTCGCAAAGAATTATGCAGAATGTTGCAATATTCTTTAATCCAATGTTAGGATGGTATAATTCTTTAAATTGAAGTAGTGCTTTATGTTATGAGGGGTTTTATAACACTAAGAAGTTAAAAGTAACTGCCACTAATATCTTTGTTGTAATGCTGTGCACAGTTCGAACTTATGTTTATTTGCTTTGGTAGTCAAGACCCTTCCAGTCTATCACAGTCTCTGTCAAAATTGCCCTGTGATAGGAGCCTAGCGCGCAACCAAGATGGCCGCGTAGGTGCGAAGCTCCCGAGGACCTCCGCGACCTCCTGAATTAATCCTGATTATATCCTGTCTTTGACGAGGGGACTGTGTCTGTGTACCCGAGCTGAGGCGGCACCCGTTTTCCGTTTTCGAATCGGACCCCGGACACTGGTGGGAGCACCGATCGAAGATTGCGGCCTTCTCCGCGCCGGCCCCCCGGATTGGAGTTGTGGGGCGATCCGGGGACAAAGCGAACAACAGCGGCGGGCAGGGCTGGGCGACTCACGTACCCCGCGCTTTCACTTTCGCTTTTGCGCCCTCCTTGCCCTCAAGCGAGGTAGGGTTGCGGAGCGGGGTGCGGTGGTGTGGCCTTGTCCCGGTGCCTGGCTGACCCGCCGGCTGTGAGTTGTCCTGCGGTCCAGTGGTCACCCCCCCCCGGAACCCGTGAACTGGTTTATCGGCCCTTTCGAGGAGATTGGCACGACTTTGGGAGTGCGACATGTCCACAAAGCAAGATGGCGACCGGGCAAAGGTGAAATCGACCCGCCGCGGCCCGGCACATCAGTCAAACAGTATGGACCGCTACACCCTCCAGAAGGGATCCCCAGAGGCACAGCGTACATCCCCCGCGGGCCCGGCTGAGGCGTCTGCTCAGCCCGCGGATCTGACCCTCCGGGACGTCATGGGCGCCATTGCCGAGATGAAGGCCTCGGTGGACCAGCGCTTTGATACTCTTGCGCAGAAGATAGACTCGGCCCTGGTGGATGTGGGCCTGGTGAGAGCCGACTTGTCTAAAACAAATGACCGGGTCGATTCCCTGGCCCACACCACCTCGAGTCTCACTACAGACGTGGCGGCCCTTCAAAAGGAGGTGAACCGGCTTGGCCAGGCGAGCGCCATGATGGACCGTCGATTGGAGGACGCCGAGGGTCGGGCCCGGAGGAACAACGTTCGTATTGTCGGGGTGCCGGAGGGACGGGAGGAGGAGGCGGCGGATTTGTTTGTGGAAGACCTGATCCTCACCCATCTCCAGCCCCGGGGGCTGAGTAAGCTTTTTGCGGTGGAACGGGCTCACAGGGTCCCCGGAGGAAGACCTAAGGTCGGAGCCCCGCCGCGGCCTCTCATTGCCCGGATTTTTAACTTTCGGGACAGAGACGCTATCCTGCAGACTTCCAGGCTACAGGGACCGGTCAAGCTCGATAATATGGACGTGAATTTCTACCCTGACTTTACTCCGACGGTCCAAAAGCAGAGACTGAGTTTTCTCGGAGTTAAACGTCGCCTACGGGACCTGAACCTTAAGTACTCAAGGCTTTTTCCAGCTAAGCTGAGGGTGGAGGTGGATGGTCGCACGCACTTTTTTGACCGTCCCGAGGCGGCTGGGGACTGGTTGGATACTCTGCCTGGGGATCGGGGCCGGGGGGGTGGGGGGGGGTGCGGTTGGCGGGGAGGGCTCGCCGGATCAGAACTGAGGGGTGAATAGTAGGCCTTGCTCTGGACAACATTTTGGTTACCATTCACTGATCGTGTATGTTCCCCTCCTATGGAGGTCGTACGGGGTCCATTGGGGGCTTTCCCTCCTCCTCTGGGGGACTAGTTAGTTTTTCATCTATGGGGCGACAGGCACACTGCACTTTGGGGGGGCTGTCTGGGCTCATGCAGGGGTGCAGGGAGGGGGGAGTTCTGTTGGGATGGGTGGGTGGGGGTGGAGTGTTGTTTGTTTGCACCGCAAGGCGAACCCTTTACTGTATTGTTGTTTTTGAGATGCTCTTTGGGGGACGATTGATGGCTTCCATGTATGATGGGGGGTAGGGATCTGACTGTGTTATCATGGAACGTTAACGGACTGGGGGATAGGATTAAGCGTGGTGTGGTCCTGCAGTATCTGAAACGAATTTCACCAGATGTGATCTTCCTGCAGGAGACACACCTTATAGGTAATTCCTTTCATGCTATGAATCGGAGAGGCTATCGCTTGGTGGCCCATTCGGGCTTCACCTCGGGCTCGCGGGGGGAGGGTATCATGATTAAGAACTCGCTCCCATTGGAGATTGATGAGGTGCGCCATGATGAGAGGGGACGTTACACTGTCTTGGTGGGTAGAATGGAGGGCAGAGTGGTCGTTTTTGTATCAGTGTACGTTCCGCCGGGGTTGCAATCTACCACGTTTGCGGACTTGGGGCGCCTCCTCCTTGACCTCCCGGGTGGGCTTCTGGTAGTTGGGGGGGACTTCAATGCGGTGGCTTCTGGGTCTATGGATCGTCATCCCCCTAGGGACCTCCCCCGGGCACAGGCGTGGCTGTCCGGCCTTTTAGATACACTAGGATTGGTGGATTGCTGGCGACTAAAGCATCCCGCGCAGCTGCAATACACCTTCCACTCGGGTGCCCATGGTAGCCTCTCGCGGCTTGATTATATCCTTGTTCCTGCGGCCTATGCTGGGAGAGTGGGAGAGGTGCGCCATTTGGCGCGGGGTATTTCAGATCACTCCCCACTACTGCTGCACGTTGATGTCTTCCCGAAGGGGGAGGGCAGGGTAGCCCCAATCAATGCCTGGTACCTGCGCGACCCCACTATTCGAGCCGAATTGATCAAATCCTTGCAGCGGTACTTTGAGGAGAATGTGGGGTCTGTCCCTTCGGCTATCTCCCTTTCGGAGGCTTTTAAGGTAGTTCTCAGGGGGGAGGCCCTCTCCTTTATCTCCCATGCCCGGAGGCGCGAGCAGGAGGAGGTAACCCGGGTGGAGGCCGAAATTACTGAACTAGAGGGTGACCTGGGGAGCGGGGTGACGGATGCCACATTGCATGTTCTACACCTCAAGCAGGCGGCCTATAGGGCCCTCGTCACGGAGGCGGCCAGGGGCCTCAGTAGAGAGCAGCAGGGGCGACTGTATGATGTGGGTGATAAGGCTGGTAAATTGATAGCGTGGTTGGATAAAAAGGAGAGAGCGAGTCGTGTGGTTCCGTTGATCGAGAGGATGGATGGTGTATGTGTCACCGAGCCGGACGCCATTGTCTCCTGCTTCGCGGATTATTTCCGCGAGGTGTATTCCCCGGTTTCTCCCTGCTCGGAGGAGGATTCCCATGCCCTGCTTCGGGACATCGCGCTGCCCTCCCTTTCGGTGGAGGACAGGGATTCGCTGGACGCTCCTCCCACCTCGGACGAAATTGCCCTTGCTATCCGCTCGATCGCATCTGGCAAGGCCATGGGCCCCAATGGCATTCCTATCGAGCTGTACAAGCTGCGACCGGATGTGCTGGCGCCCCACCTGCGCGCGATGTTCCTGGCGGCCCGCTCGCGGGGTTCCCTTCCGCCGGACCAGCGTCTGGCCACGATCGTGGTGATCCACAAGGAGGGGAGACCCCGTGAGCGGGTCACATCCTATAGGCCTATCTCGCTCTTGAACGCGGAGCCCAAAATCCTCGCCAAGGTGCTGGCCAACCGGCTGGTCGGCGTGGTGGGCGACTTGGTCCACCAAGACCAGTCCGGCTTCATACCCCATCGTAACACGGCCCTTAATCTGCGACGCTTGCACGGGGTGCTCGCGCGTGTCCCGTTCGTGCGGGAACCGGCCATCTTGGCGTCCTTGGACGCCACCATGGCGTTTGATACGCTTGAGTGGCCATACATTTGGGCGATGCTGGCGAAGTTTGGCTTTGGACCAGGCTTCATCAGCTGGGTCAAGTTGTTGTATTCCGGCCCATTGGCGCAGGTGGTGGTGAATGGACGAGCTTCGGCCCCATTCGCACTGGGACGGGGCACGCGACAGGGTTGCCCCCTGTCGCCTCTCCTGTTTGCACTGGCCCTGGAGCCCCTGGCGGAGTGGCTGCGGTGGCACCCTTCCATCCGTGGTCTTCGCTGGACCCCCGAGCATGAGGACCGTGTGTCCCTCTACGCTGATGATATCCTTCTATATCTCGCCTCCCCGCGTAAATCACTGATCGTCCTAGTTGATGTTTTGCGCTCATTCGGTCGCAACTCAGGCCTCGTCATCAACTGGGCGAAATCCTGTGTATATGTGCTTGCCGGGGAGGCTCCGGTCCTACCACGGGACTGTCCGATCCAGATTGCCTCCCAGGGGTTTCGGTACCTGGGTATATATATTACTCTGGACCCGGAGGCCCGCTACGAGCGGAATTTGCTGCCCCCCCTCCAGCGCTTGAAGGAGGACGTGGTGCGTTGGCGGCGTCTGCCGCTTTCGCCGCTCGGCCGAGCGGCCTTGTTTAAGATGATGTTGTTGCCGCGCTTTCTGTACGCTCTCCAGAACACTATGGATTTGGTTCCGGCGCGCTACTTCCGAGAGGTGGAGAGTTTGCAGCGTCGCCTGTTCTGGGACGGGAGGCCACGTATTGCCTTGGCTAAATTGACGCTCCCGTGGTACGATGGGGGGGTTGCCCTCCCGGATATTAAACGGTATTACTGGGCCTCCCAACTAGCTGCGATTAATCATGGCCTTTACGGGCCCGCCCTGAACCCGGCATTTGAAATGGACAAGATGCTCCTGCCCGGTGGCGACTACAATCGAGCGCTCTACTCTGGCGCGCCGGACCCTCGCCTGACGGGACCGACGCGTGTCATGGTGCGTGTATGGCACGCGGCTAACGCAGCTATGGGGTGGAAGGACCGCTTGACCCGGGCGTCACCGCTATATGCGTCGGCGAGGTTGGGCTCCCTGTGGACCTCGAAGGGCTTCGAGAAATGGGACACGATCGGCATCAGCACAGTGGGAGATCTCTGGACGAGGGGGGGATTCAAAACTTTTGAGACGCTGCAGACGGAGTTTCAGTTGCAAGGCAGTGAGTACTTCCGGTACTTACAAGTCCGCCACGCGCTGGGCTCCGTCTTCCCGGATGTCGCGTCCATTCCGGAGTCTTCCCCCCTGGAGGACAGAGTGCTGGATGGCCATGTCCCAGACAGCACGATCTCCCTTATATATAAAAAACTGATCAACGACCGATCGGGCCTGCTGACTGGCCTCCGCGAGGCCTGGGTTGCCGATGGGCTGGAGTTGGACGACGAGGACTGGATGTCCGCGGTGGCCTCTCCGAAGGAGGTGGCCATCCCGGCTCGCCTTCGCTTCGTCCAGCTTAAGATCCTCCACCGGGTTTACGTGACGGGGCCAAGGCTTCTACGTATGGGCTCTGCTGAGGATGGACTGTGTAAGCGTGGCTGTGGTGCTTTGGCAACTTTCTTGCATATTCTGTGGGAATGCCCAAAGGTGGAGCGATTCTGGCGTGGTGTGCACGAGGTCCTGCGAGTGGTTACGCGTGTCGTGCTGTTGCCTGAAGCGAGGAGATGCTTGCTGAATGTGTGGGAGCCAACTGACTACTCGGTTCCGCAGACGCGGTGGGTGACTCTGGGATACATGATAGCTAAGCGTGACATTGCTCAATTGTGGGGATCCCAGAGGCCTCCGGCGGTGTCGGCCTGGAAAGAACACATGGATTGGTGTATGTTCCGTGAAAAGGTGGTGTATGTTGCGAGGGGTAAGCCTGGGGCGTGGGTGAAAATCTGGGGCCCCTGGAACGCCTATCGCGGGGGTATTTGCGAGCCGCCGCCGCTGCCGGCTGCCTCACCAGCTCCGTCCCCCTAGCCGACCCCCTCCCCCAGCCATGGGCACGTGGTTCCCCAGTCCCTGATCTGTTCTCATTCCCCTCTTCAGAGTTTGGCGATTGGTTGGGGTCCCCCACTTAAGGAGCGCGTGCTGTCACTTGGGATTGCGGGTTGCCTTGCGGGTGTGGTTGTTTTTGTGTTGTTGTGTTTCGACAAAAGGAAACCGTATTGTGGGTCTGGAGTTATGTGGCCTGCACTACTGATATCTCCTGATTTACCCTTTTTGCACCGCCAAGAGATTTTCTGTATGTATGTCATATGCTTCTGCCACTCTAGCGGCCGGCCAGGCGGTTGTAGGCCCATACTTGTAACTATTTGAGATTGCAATAAACGGTTTCAAAAAAAAAAAAAAAAAAAAAAAAAAAATTGCCCTGTGATGTACATGTATTGCCTGGCTTCTATAGCATTGGGGGTGGCATCTGAGGACGGGGCCGGGGTGTGATAAAAGCAGTATTCCCCCCTGATGCTGCCCTCAGACCTGCAGCCTGGACACAGTGACTAGCCCATGGCACTCTAGGAAACTTTCTGTACACAGAAACTATCAAACCTAAAAAGCAAAAAAGAGTCTCCTCCAGCATCTCAAATGTCTTTGGGAGAATGACCACCTAATTTAGTGTGACTGGCCTACCAGCGAGGCCAATTTCGAAGCCCCAGCCTGGGGAGCCCTGTTGTGGGCAGCTGACCAGAGGGAGGTGGGGGCAGGGGAGGCTAAAGTCCACTCATCCCAATGCTCATTGTGCACGTGTCATGGTTGGGCAGCAGGGTAGTGGGTGGTTATGGTCGGGGCCACTGGAATTATGAGATTCTACAGCCACATTATTTCCTGTATAATTTTGGAATTACCACATTTGCACATAATTCATCATCTGCTGCATAATCTGCTGATTTACCGTATTTGCCACATAATTTGTCATCCGCTGCATAATCTGCAGGTTTTACCCCCCAAAAATGTTGATCCTAGCTCAGTTGGTTCAAAAGTTATAAAAATTGAAGCGACCCGTGTTGCTGTGCAGTGGAGGGCCCTCTGCAAAGTTTGACTTCATCTTTCAGTTGATTATTATAGGATTTGGAGGTTAAACCGGTACTAATGAGGTGAAGCCTTTGTCCAGACAGTGTGAAAAAATTTCACTATTATGAAGTAATACTATTACAAAATATGCCACATTAGGCAACATAACCTACCTTTTTACCACATAAATTTAATCTACCCTGCCATGTAATTTGGTTCTATCCTGCCACATAATTCCATTGGGGCTGGCTATTGTATACGATTCTACCTGTTATAAAATACATTTTAAAGAGCGTGAAAGCGAACTAAGGGTATTCCCGAGCCAATGATCCATAAGAAATGACACCTAAATAGCCATGGTGGCTGAGAAGTGCCATGTTTAAAGGGCTATGTGTACTCGTGAAAGCTTTAGTTGGGCTCTAATGATGGAGGCGAGACGGTTGCAGATCTTTGGGGCACAATCGAAGGCTTAGTCCTCCACTCCGCGATTTGATGGTGACATCAAAAAATTATATGAAGCAGAGGCAAGAGAGCGAGGAGGGAGATATATTTGAAGCTGTCGGTGGAGAAAGGGCGGTTCATGTGGACTCGTTTTTAAACAATGATTCTTCTGTGAATAGGCAACATATGGAGTTTGATATGGTGGCCAGCGGTGTGGCCTCTGTGAGCCAAACCAGTGATGAGCCGATGGAGGTGCTGTGCATACGCTCGAATTTGGTGAACATGCACTTGCGGAGGGCCCAAATATAATCCATTTCTTCATTCCATGTGGGAGGCTTGCATCACTGTTTTGCAGTGATTAAGTGGTAAGACTGAAAAATATTTCGGGGGGATTCTGAACCAGAAGATTTGTGTGAAGTGGGTTTACAGACCTGGGGATCAAGGAAAGGGCAATGTCTATGGAAAAACCAAGGCTGTGTAAAGCTACCGATGGTGCTGGGGTAGTATCTGTATTGGTGAGCCACCAAGCATTAGACTAGTGGCTGGATGGGTTGCCTACAATGAATATGAGTCCTATTGGCATTGAATATGGGTTTACGCAAGGCCATCCAGTTGACCACTACTTTAAGATAATTTTGGAAATGTGCCTGTCATCGACATCTGGATGGATAAAATGTGTGTTAACAGCATATGTATAGAATAAAAACTCAAAGGAAGGAATGAGGTGCAGTAACAAGGGACTAAGATATTAATAAATCAATCAATCAATCACTCATTGTATTTATAGAGAGCACTACTCACCCGTGAGGGTCTCAAGGCGCTAAAGAGGGGGTGGGGGGGTGGTTGCTGCTACTGGTCGAACAACCAGGTTTTGAGGAGTCTTCTGAAGGTCAGAAGGTCCTGGGTCTGTCGAAGGTGGGTGGGGAGGATGTTCCATGTCTTGGCGGCGAGGTAGGAGAAGAATCTGCCGCCAGTTGACATACGGTGGATGCGTGGGACGGTGGTGAGGGCGAGGTCAGCGAAGCGAAGCTGGCAGCTCGGGGTGTACAAGGTGAGTCGTTTGTTGAGGTATGCTGGTCCGGTGTTGTGGAGTGCTTTGTGAGCGTGGGTGAGGAGCTTGAAGGTGATCCTCTTGTTGACGGGAGCCAGTACAGGTCTCTTAGGTGGCTACTGATGTGGCTGTGGTGGGGGATGTCGAGGATGAGGCGTGCGGAGACATTCTGGATGCGTTGAAGTCTTTTTTGGAGTTTGGCCGTGGTTCCTGCATAGAGGGCGTTGCGTTGCCGTAGTCCAGCCTGCTGCTGACGAGGGCTTGGGTGACCGTCCTTCTGGTTCCGGTGGGGATCCATCTGTAGATCTTGCAAAGCATGCAGAGGGTGTTGAAGCAGGAGGAGGAGACAACGTTGACTTGCTGGGTCATAGATAGCGTTGAGTCCAGGATGAACGCAAAAACAACAGTTGATGGACAGAATGCAGAACAATGTCAAACATTCAACCCTGTACAGAGATCTGGGCCTAAATCCATCGTTTTTTTGCTCACCATGCCATTCCAGTTTGAACCCAGCCATATGCAAATCAGTCTTGACCCTGTGCCTCATGGGAACAGTCCAGCCCGAACTGCCAAGCCAGGTCCTCCCTGGACTGGAAACAAGCATCCTAGGACCAGTTTCGGGGTTTCAGGCTCTTCAGCCAGGATAGCTTGAGTCCAGTGGCATGGAGAGCACGGTACCCCCGTCTAGGCATACCCGCCCCACTCGGGGTGACAAATGCAAAAACAACAGTTGATGGACAGAAGGCAGAACAATGTCATACATTCACCCCAGTACAGAGATCGGGGCCTAAATCCATAGTTTTTTTGCTCACCATGCCATTCCAGTTTGAACCCAGCCATATGGAAATCAGTCTTGACCCTGTGCCTCTTGGGAATAGTCCAGCCCGAACTGCCAAGCCAGGTCCTCCCTGATGACCTGGATGAACCCCAGGTCGCGTGCGTGGTTGGTGGGTGTCGGTGCAGCTCCCAGCGTGGCCGGCCACCAGGAGTCGTCCCAGGCGGAGGGGGTGGGGCCGAGGATGAGGACCTCCGTCTTGTCAGAGTTCAGTTTCAGACGACTGGTCTTCATCCATTCTGTGACGGCCTTTATTCCTTCGTGGAGGTTGGTTTTGGCGGTGGCCGGGTCCTTAGTGAGGGAGAGGATCAGCTGGGTGCCGTCGGCATACAAGATGAAGTTGAGGTCGTGTGATCGGACAATGTTGCACTAAACAATAAAGTGGAGCTTAGAGGAAATCCATAAGGCACTTTCCAAAAGAACAGAAGGAGGAGATGGCCACTGACTGCTAGCAATCTTGAAGAAGAGATAGCAACAACTGAAATCTTATAACCTAAGTTCTCAAGACGTTACAACATTAGGTTGTGGGAAACTGCGTCAAACGTGACAGAGAGACCTAGAAGAAACATGGTAGCTTCCTTCGCCCTTCATCAGGGATCACATGGAGGCCTCTTTGTCTGCAGTCGTTGGGGATCATTTGGACGCCACTCTGTCCACCCTTGTCAGTCATCACGTGGAGGCCACTCAATTCACCATCATTTGGGTTCCTGTGGAGGCCGCTGTATCTGCCCTTGCCTTGAGGGCCGCCATGATGTCTGACTCAGTGCCATGGCATGACGAAAGCCTGCTTGAGCCTAGCTCTGTAGAGCGCCATCTTCCAAACTAGGATAGCTGCTTGTTGGCAGTGCCCTCTATAATCTTAGTCACAGTAGGCAGGCAGTGGTTAGACATAAGACAAGCATCAGCAGAAGGTTTGTGTGGCATTTGAATCACTACGGCCTGATGCCAAAAAGCAGGACAACAGCACTATCCAGTGCCTGTGAGGACAGGTACAGTCATGCTGGAGGCCTGCTAGAGGATTCTTACAGGGTGCAAGCACATGATTAGTCCTATTTAATTGTGATAAGTTTGTCCCAAGGAATCCTGGGCAGACAATGGACAAAAGGCCCTGACAGCTGCTGACTCGGGCATAGAGGTGGGCATGACCCTCCGGATGATGTGGTTACCGTGGTGGCCAGGTCTGGTGGCTCAGTAGCAGGGATCAGGGATGAATACAGCGCAGGGATCCGTGTTTGACCCCCAGAGTCACATATTTGAATCCCCGAGGATCCACTCAGTGTTTCATCCTTCCAAAGTCGATTAAATGAATTCCATTGAGTTGGGCAAAAATAAACATTCATTATCTGATAATAGCACTAAGTGACCTTCTAGGCATGAACATGCTCTATAAATACATTAAATCATTTCAGCTACGATATTTATTGTGATTAGTAGATCGCCAATGGACTTAATATAAATAAGATAGTATGAATTGGTGCTTTAACAACACATGGGCATTTCATTTCCAATTCATAAAAAGGATGTTTTGACAGCTGAGCCCAGGGGTAGGAGAATGAAGACCAAGTTAGTTTGAACTATTTATCTGAAATATTTGTGTAATGTACTCTGGCTTGGTTCGTTTGCAATGTGTCTAAAAACAGGATCTAAATCATACATATAATGGGGCAAATGCTGGCCCTGTCTATATTTGATGGGAAAATTAATAACGGTTAAGTTCTCATTCATTTCACGGATTAATGTAATGGACAGTGCAATAAATATATATATATATACAGGAGCACTGAAATGATATCATATACAATTCCTGATTTTATTACGGGATGTTTAAAATTTGTTTTCATATTTTTATTCACAGCTTTGATAAAGAGGGTTATTTAGAAAATCATGTTGGCTGTTTTTGAACACTGAGCTGTTTGGATATGGAGATATAAAGATGAGATTAAAATAATTAAGATTAAGGTTCTTTTAAAAAAAATCACCAAAGTATGATAAATTTATGAATCTTGACTTTCCATTCTTCCATGTTTGCATGAGACCTATAAAGTACTACTCGCCGAATGACAAGCCCCCGACTAAGGCAGAAAGAAGTGTGCTTTAGAAATAGAAAGCAGCATAACCTGATCTAACATCACGTGCCTTAAGATGGCGTAAGATTATTGTGTTTTATGATGTATGGATAATGGACATGAGATGGGGGTCACTAAAGAATGGGTAAGAGCCTGGTATGCAAGGGAGATATAAGAAGCTAAGGGTCTGTAGGTAAGAAAGAGAGACTGGCAGAGCAAAACTTCGAGCTATTGGTGCATTCCAACTCTCTTACCACTTTAGTTTTTTATTAGTGATTTCATTGGTTGGACCCTCACTTTGTGGGCTGTGCTACCCAGAGGCCTGGCAGGGAGGCGATGAGCTGCACGGTGCCCCCATTATAAAGGAAGTTTGTGGTGGTTGTTTTCTATGAGCTATGTGTTGTGCCAGCAGGAGTAAGTGTTCCAGCAGTTTCCAAGGTCGTGTTGTCATGCTCCTGACACGGTGGCCTCGTACACTCGATTGTTATATGGTGGCCTGTCAACTCGTGGCCATGGAGCGGAGGAGGGGGCTCGTTTCAGTATGGGAGGGGTTGGTGGACGCCACAGGCCTCTTGAGTCCCACCAGCCCCACCAGGCAGGGAACTGGGACAGAGGTCCTCTCCCTGCGCCCTCCTTTATGACCATGTTTACCGCATTGATCCTTATTGTGGAGGTGACGGAGCTTCAGGAATGTTCTGGAAAAGCAGAGAAACGCCCCCTGCCCTCCCTCCCTCTATTATAGACGAAGATGCGGTACTGATAACCCACCCAGGCTCTTCCTCCTTCACCCACGGGGACGGAGAGCATTGCGCCGTATTATATACATTAACCAGCGCTCACAAACAACAAAGCACCGGTAAAAACAGAGGCGGTGTCCGTGACGTCAGAGCATCAGGTCGGAGGAGCAGTCCAGGCACACCCCTCTCAGTGAACTTGGACCTCATGACCCATGATGCACTACAGCAAGATCTCGATAACTGTTTGTTCTTGAATTCTCAACACGTCTATTACTGGGTTGTAAAAGATTGCAGCAAAGCCACGAAACATTCATTTTATTTTTCAGCTTTATATAGTCTTATTTTATTTATTAACATCACTTCACATGTCTGAATCTGAGCAACTTAACCAGCATTACATTCATAAATTACTTCTACTGATGTGTAGCGAAGTCGATTACAAAAAGAGGTTGGGAGGCACAGTGAAACCAGTTTCGTGTAGAAGGTGTTCCAAATGAGGTGGACTTCCTATCTGTACAGTATTTCCAGATATACTTATGAGGAGCCCCCAGTGGTATACCTGAATCCAGAGTTGCACATCTCTACCGACATCTTTCACAATCTTATACTTGGAACTCTTAGACTGAGATAACCTCAAAAGTATTTGAACAAAATCAGGGTCCCAAACCTTTTTACATGTCTTTAGATATCTCTAGCCCTTGGACGGGGTCTTTTCTGGCAACGGGGTCTTCTCAGGCAGCATCGACACTTTGCCTACATCGTGATGCTAAGCGTTCATGCTTGGGAAGATGCGACCTGCCCAAAGCTGGCCAACATCACAGCAGACCACTGCTAACCCCACACCAAGGTTTAAAATATTTTGTGGGTGGGGCATCTTCCCAAATGCCCAGCATGTCTACCACCGCAGTAATATGCACGTTTGAGACCATTATACTCGATAACTAGGCCTTAACTCTGTCCAAGAATTGCTTCATCTGGAGGCATTCTCATAAAATGTCCATAAAGGAACCTTGCTGCCCTTATCCATTCAGGCAGTTGCCATCTACTGTCCACCCTACTGCACAACGCAGCACTCGTGTGTAGTAAATTTGCAGCTGAAGAAATCCGGCACATTCCTGTTATTAGCAGGAAAATGAGCAAATAGGGATGAAACATAATGAACCTTGAGGGCACTGAACCCCAGCTTTTACTGAAAGCCAAGTCACTTGGATTCACCCTGGACACCAACCTTTCCCTCAGGAACCACATTGCTAAAAATACGAAGACGCCCAGGTACCAGAACTCTTTTATAGAGAAAGTGAAACCATTTTTGTAAAGCACATGCTCACCTCTAGGGGTTTCTTAACGCAAGTTCCAGATGTTTATCAATTTCTCTCCAGAGGGAAATGTCAGGTGTGTGTGCATACACATCATTGTAGTGTCATTGTGTCGCAGAAAATCCCTAAATTTGGACTATATATTCAAGTGTTCTCGCTATTGGTTCCTTGTGAATGTTGCGCTCTTTTCCATAATTTATAAAGGCCAAACCTTTACCAGATCCTGGGAGCTCTATTACTTTTCATTGCTGTGCTATCATTAGTTTCATAGCTACTAGCACCTAAATTATTACATTTCCAACATCAGAATGGCACAAGATTCAGAGTCAATCACACCTTGCCCGAGCAATACCATATGAGGATCCCAAGGCACCTTTAAGCCAATCATCCATCTCAGGATACTTAATGCCTTTTCTTGGATTCCTTATGCAGTTAGTAGGCCATGTATATGGTGGATGTTATCATTTTCCACTGGTGTCTCAGGTCCTCCGGTACTGATGAACTACAATTGATTTGGTCTCTTTGGGCACTTGACTCTCCAGCGGTCGTGAAGTCGAGCCGTCAAGCCTTTCTGTGGGAGGTGGTAAAGTTCCAAATTTAGATAAAGCTGAGCATAATCCATAACATACAACCAATTAAGGTCTATTATCAAGAAAGAAACAGATCTTTATTTAAGAGGAGGGTAAATAGGGTGGTAAAAATAAAGATGGAGAAAAAAAGAGAAAGCTCCGTGACCTTCTAGGGTCAAGATATTACCCAAGAAGAGCATTTATGGACTAGGTGCTACAAATGAACCAACGTAGGGCCCAATAGAAAATGATCGCCAATCAACAAACCATCCAGCTAGTTCACCATGCCGAAAGCCTCACTCACTTGGTCGATGTTGCTTAGAGATATTTCTATTTAGATATTCGTTTACAAAGCTCATTCAACGGGACAGTGGTGTACAAATGAACGATGCAATACATCGAGTAGATCTGATAGGCCTGCCTCCTCGTTCACAGCCTTGGGTTGCACGAAGCAGCACACATAGAAGTTACAAATCGTCATTCTAGATTGTTTATGTGCAGGAAGGGACACCTTCCTGCACATAAACAACCATTCCCTCAATGCAGGCACCCTTGCACTATAGGCCTGTCCTATAGTGCAAGGGTGCCTGCATTGGTGCTAGGCAGCTGAGTTTAGCGCCGGCGCTAGGGAAAACGTAGGGATGCACGTATTGTTGTAAATATGGTGCATCCTTGCATTTTCAGAATGGCGGAGCGGGGTGTTAGCTATTTTGGCTTAATACCACACTCCAACATACTTTTGTAAATATGGCCCTCTGTGTTCAGTGTATTTAGTTATAATAGGACCTTGAATATGCATGTTTGAGCACATTTGGTGAGCCAGGTACATGACAAAAAGACAGGGAGAATGTAGACAGATGCGTTGAAACCCTTCAGAAGCATTAATTCTTTAAACTTCTTGCCCTTCACCATAAGGCTCCTGGATGGCTTACAGAAGTCGGCCAATAGGAATTTGCGAATCTTTTAAGCATGAAAGTGCAGTATAACCAGTCTATACAGTCAAAGGTGTTTTCATCTGCCAATCAGTGTCAAGAGGGAGGTGTGATCAATATAGCACTCTCGTTACATTGTCTTCTGTGAATCTCCCTTTATTTATCCCACATTGATCCTGATTCATATTTGTGGAAGAAGATTATTGACCTGATAACTGTGACATTGATATACAGCTCGGACTCCTGGTTCAGGCTGCTCTTGATCAATTTGTTAAGCATTCTTTGGGAACCACCTCTGGTATGTCAATCGGAAGCAAAGTGGAGCAGAAATGAGTTCAAAACGTGAATTGCAATGGTTTTTAACAAATCAAGCAATAAAGATGTATTATCATTATTATTAGAGTTCAAATCATTGCACAACAGTTTGATAAAGTTTTATTTGAGCACATATAAGACAGAGGAGAGTATCCATCTGATCATATGTTTTCCCACTTAGAAGGGAGGCAATTGCTGTTGTAAACTCGTGTTGCGAGGCTCTCTTGATGTACAACAGTTTGGTCATGTCTCTTTAAGTAATTGAATGTAACAAAAACACAGTTTATCTCTGCAGTAAAAAAAGATTTGCATAATTAACCCAATTGTGTAAGTTTTTCTGATTCTTAATTCTTGGCCTAGCCTTCTTGATTTGTAATTCCATGCATGCAGTGTCTGCAGTGTTTAATATTGTGTTCCTAAGCTAATAATGTTTTCACTGTAGTACTTTCTTCAAAATAAAACTGCTTCGTCTCATGAATTAGTTACTCCTTAATTGTTTCTATATTTTATTTCACTCTGCAGCCTCCTGCTTCTCCCATTTTCTGCTGGTCACTATCTGGCTCACGAATCTCACATCAAATGCCACGGAGAACTAAATCCAGAAGGCACTCTGTCAAAGCTGCGGGTGAACGCTATCTAGTTGTTGATTTAAATTGTGATAAACCTAAAACAGGTTCCAGAGCAGCATTAAAGTACCCCTTACCATCATTTCCTTAATAACAAAGGAGGCCAGTGATGTGAACAAACTTTGGAAGAATGTATCATGAACTTCACTTGGGAATCAATAGAGTCCATTGTGACTTATGGCTTTTCAGATATCGGCCATCTTTTTAGAGTCTGTTTATCTTTTATCACGGGCCGAATCTTTGATCCTTCTCATAACTTTCAATTTTACAAGACATTGGGTACGTTGCCCATATCCTGGGAGACTCCTTTTACAATTATCAACACCCACTTCCAATTTACTACAACTCCCTTCAGTGCCACCCTCAGATCCATATCCCGACAGATCAAGACTGCCGCCCACACTAGACCATACAATATCTGCCCAAGACTTGCACGTTATCCTTCCATATCATCAGACAAGTCACCCTTCTTCCTTCCTCCAGGACATGTACATGTTTTGTGAACTATTTTAAGCAAAAAAAGAAAATCGTAACGATGAAGATAATAACTTCTGGATATACAAATATGTATAAAAGGATAAGATCACTCTAACAAGACTTATTTAATACATTTGTAATCAACTGCAACATTCAAGATTTGCTTTTTTAGGATTAGCTATTAAGAATATTTGCAGTCTTGTATGATCCATTGAGTGGGTATTTTATACTGATGTGTTTTATCGTTTACTGGCTCACCGAACTTTGGCGAACCAAGTCTTGCACCAATAGAAGCTCCGCCCCTGGAAGTCACAGGGGTCTACTTGACAACATGATAAGCCTCGAACCCATGGCATATCATTCCGAGCCTTCTATTGACCACTGAAGCGTCCATTTATTCCCAGAAAATCTACTCAGGGGAGTCTCCTCGGATCCATATGAGTCTTTCTGCACCAAAAAAGTTTCCATGAAAAATCTCATTGCACCCGAAATGCTTGTTAGTATTTGCATCAGCTGCTAATAAACAATCATCAAAAAAACGACATACATACGAGCCTTTAGGGGGTCGGGAGTCTGCCCGGCCTCCTCGAAGTCCCCCTAAACCCGTGAGCTGACTAGCCCATACGAGTTTAAGTACCCTTTTTTCATTTATTTTGCATATTTATATAGCGCGAACTCGATCCGAAGGTATTGGAGCGCTTTACATGAGCACCGTCTTTACATTGCACATTCAGGAACGGGACGCGACCCGAGGCTCGAACCCTGGTTTACAGCACCAAAGTCGGCAGCGCAGCCGACGGACCACATCCTCTCCCGTAATGCATAGAAGACCCTTTGAAGCTTTACGACCCTCTACGGGCCTCCTTGAAGCTACAGGAGTTTGGGTGAAGCCACGGGACCCTCCCTGGACTAGAAGGGCTTCCAGAACCTAAACATGTTTCCTTGCACATATAGGAGTTTCAGTGACCGGACAGTAGCCCTTCTGGACATCACGGGAATGAGCCTATTTTTTTTATATATTTATATATATTTTAGTTTACAAATCATGCTGACACACATGAATCTAGAACAACTGCCACCCCCACCCCGTAAAATCGTTAACTTTAAATGTAGGAGAAATGTTTCAAAATGTGAATGAATATGGAAGCGCTTTGTAAATTCAAGTACAATACTAAAATGACCGGGCACGTTGGAGACAGCCGTGCAAAATGGCATGCTGGGATTAATATATTACAGAAGTCCTGGACCCTGGTGTTCTTCCCACTCTGACATCATGACACTTTGAACTATCACTAAGCGAGTGGGTGGAAGATGACAGCCCGGGCATCCCATTGGTCAATGGCGTCGTCCAATGACTTTGTGGAGGCTTGTCCGTTGTAGCTCTCTCATTGGATTGGATGGGGAGGAGCCCGATCTTCATAACATGTTATGCATTTCAGTGGTATGGATGACGCGTACACATTCCACACTGACGTAAACAGCTTCTATAATGTACAGAAGAGCAGGGGCTATCAATCCCCAGGCACTGCAGTGTCAGGCAGCACAGAATGTTTCAGCACAGCCACGTAACATATGGTGTTTTAAGATATATGAAGGATTTATTTGCGACCCGAAGTCGAACTCCATCAAATAATTCACCACATGACGCATGAAACATATTAAGAACAATACACTATTCAAATGAAAATGATAATAAAGAAGATACTAAAACAAAAAAAATATAAATTATGCTTTTTAAAATCAGAGTGACGAAAGTGTAATTTACTTTAGAATAATAATATTGTGAATATTGAAATGTGAATCTGTCCTGGTTACTCGTACGTTTTGATAGACGTGCTTATCAATGGTTAAAGCTGCATACCCTCTTCTCCTCGCCTGTATAGATCACCATTTTTAGGGCTCGATCCAGGGCAGGGTCACGAATTATGCCGCAGGGAATAACCAAATTATGCGGCAAGATCAGCGGTAGAGGTGCATTCGATAAAGCAAGGGGACTGTGATCTGGAGAGCAATGGAGGCGGGGCCACTAAACTGGAGCAGGGCAAAAGCATGGCTAAAGGGAACAAACTATTCTGTAACTATTTTGTTGGTCTTACACTTACGGGAAACTGCATACAAAACAAAGCACACGCCTTAAATGAAAACATAAATGCACGTTAAAGTAATCAATGGGAAATACCCAATTTTACGTTATGAAACCTCTGTTGGTTAATTCGACCACTCCAGATGTCTGTGTGTAACCAGAGAGCCTCTAGAATTTGAATCCTGATAGCTGCCTTAGGCAATAGCGACTTGTGTACTTCTAGTGATACGATGACCCAACCTGTGATATAAAGCACTGTGAATATGTAAGTCATTATTTTACATAGTATAAGCTAGGCAGCCACAAAATGTGGAAAAAGATTTAGGTTTAATATAAAAAGTGCTTTCAGGATATATATTTTGGGGTAATACGAAATTAGACCGGACCAAATGCAAACATTATTATAAATGTCCATTAAAAACACACATTCCAGAACTCAACTGGTAACACCCCTTTACAATATCTCTCAAAAAGAATACATCTTCCTCTTCACAAAGCTTCAAGTGATTTCTTCAATTATAGCCAGTACTAGCTCCCAAACCGCCTTTACATTTGCAGACTAATCAATTACAAACATTTACATTTCAGGCACCCTGGCAGGAAAGCTTGTTTCTTGATTAGCGCTCTCTGTCCTTTCCTGGGCTTCACAGCACAGCGACTCCCACCCTCCCATTTCGGCAGAGGCATCTCAGCAGTTGGAATTAAACATGCTGGGACCGTTTACAAAAAAAAAAAAACTAGAACTGTTGTTGGTAAATTATAAAAATATGGGCATGTCAGTCCCCACAGATCGCACCCACTTCGACCTTTGGGCAAGACTGACTACATTATGCAGCAAAAAAGCGAATCATGCAGAGTAATGCAGAACGTTTTGTGATAGTTTTACTTCATTATTTTGGCGTTTTTACAAATAACACTGCCTGGGCAAAGGATCGTCTCATTAGTACCACTTTAACATCTAAATACAGCAATAAGCAACCGAAATAGGGCTTCTCAGCCTTTGCAAAGGTCTGTCTAGTACACTGCAACACTTGCTGCTGGGTTTTTAGTAATATTTGATTAATTTGAGCTAGTAACAATCCTTTTTGTTAAAATCTGCAATTAGGTAGCAGACGATGCACTATGTGGCAAATGTGTCAAGTCCATAATCATGCAGTGGCTGCAGAAACGCATAGTTCCCTTGGTCCAGGGGTGAGGCAGCCATTCACACTCAGAGACACGAATATGGAATTTGCAGGGATCTTAAGTTGTTTTGTATCAGATGCAGGCAGCTCATTCAGGCCTGTTAAGGTCTGGCAGGAGATCTCCTTGGCTAATTGGTGGACCTTATACAAAGTAAATAGAAAGAGAGTGTAAAAAAGTTAGGGGGACATTAGCAACAACTTGCGATAATTATTGCAAAACACGCTTAGCACGATTTTTTTAGCGCCTCATATCGCTGGATTCTATCGCGGAGATAACGCAGTATTACCAACGTTTATCTCCACGGCGATAACAATCCAGCGATAGCGGCGAATCCCATCTACAACGTGAGATTTCCACCGATAAAAACCCTATCGCTAAGGAAAATCTCACTAATAGGCAGGTGGGGACCTAGCCGTAGAATCCACCTCCCATTGACTATTATGGCTAAGTCAGGTTTTTACCAGGTGTAAAATCCTGGCGCGAATCGCGGTTAGCGCGCGTTTTCTTACTGCGCGGCGGGTATTGCTAATAGGCGATAGCAGTGTTAGCGACTGCTTTCAGTCGCTGCCAGTTTGGGTACGCCCACTTTGCATGTCATTAGCGATAAATATCGCTGACATGCAAAGTGGGCCCCAAACCGGTTGCTATCGCCTGGAAGCTGTCGCTAACTGCTGTTAGCAACAGCTTGGTAATTGGGCGATAAAAAAATCGCCGCTTTATCAGCAAAAAGTGCCGATAAAGCGGCGATCTGGCCCTTGCTAATATGCCCCTTAGTCTCTTAGCCATTTGTTGGAAGCAGCATATCAATGATGATTAGCCCACTTCCATCATGCATTGGTTGACTGTAACTGTCATACAGCCATTTCCTTAGTCCTTAGTGGCAGCGGGATCAGTCTGTATAGGGAAAAGTGCACTGTTTTTAACTGTGAAGACAGAAGCAGTCCATATTCATTTTTTCATTTTAAAACTTCCTACTGAAGCTGTTTAATATGTTTCCTGATCTGTACTGTCTCCATTGAATAGAACATGCATCTTATGTTAATTCAGAACTATGCTCTATCTATGAAATACTGTGTCAGATGACATCGACCCGGTGATATTTGTTTTATTACATTATTACAAGTCAGGGTCTTGCTTGTCACAGGTCTAATAAACCTCACCTTCCTTTGGGTGGCGGGTGCCCACTGGGCTATGGAATATTTCATAGTAAGTAAGAACAATTAATGAACTAAAATTTATAGGTATAGCAATGCACACATTGAAATACCAAAAAGTATAATAAAAGACCCTAATGAAAAAATACCATAATACAAAATTTATTCCGTGAGAAATATCACCAGGGCTCAGTATCGTAAGCTGGTACATATAACATATTACAATCATATACAAAACCAGACAGGTGGCGGACAAGGAGAAAAAAACATAAAAGACAGAGTTTCAACACTTTACATAAAACTCCGACAAACAAAGCAATGTGTCCTCCAATAATTGAGGCCACAGTAGCGTCGACGGCGTTTCGACCTTTGGCATTAATCCATGGTCATCCTCAGGACATAACATTTTTACTGAGCATACCTATAAATTTTAGTTCATTAATTGTTTTTACTTACTGTGAAATTGTATACTCTGAACCCTTGTTTGGAATAATTATTGTATGCCCCTGGTTCAGGTGGTTTGGGCTGCCCTTGTGGTGGTTAATGGATTATTTCATGGCTTATGTTTAGAGGGAGTGTCAAATGTAAGAGGGCTTCTTGCAGGATAGTGATTGAATGAAAGGAGCCAGAGTGTTATGTCCTTTGAGTTCTTTATACATTTGTAAGAGGCTTGTGAATGGGAGGTTAAACCTAATTTCTTAGTACTTTGATGACGTTGGGAGATGATGAGGTAATGCAAGTCTTAAGTCAAGGGAGCCAGATGGGCCTGTGAGGAGGAGGCTTACTTCATCATCATCATCATCATCATCATCCTCATCATCCTCATCATACTCAGTGAAATACCATCAAAGAGATACATAATACAATATACAATAACTATCATAACATTAATAATATGTTAAAAGCTAAAAACATACACATAGATCATTTATAAAGAAGAGTACATAATCAACAAGCCAGGGCTCACCCTTTCTTAATCCACAAATATGCTATACTGCTGATTAATAAATAAAAAGATTGGCAAGCATTTTATAAAAACGCAACTATCTAAATCCATTAAAACAAGTTGCATCAGCCTGTCTTTCCCATATCAGCCAAGCATGCAAAAACCTGGAAACAGCAAAGAGCATATGGGGTACTGAATCAGTGTGAAGAATCCTATAGGCTACAACATTTCTTGTAGTGCCAAGGTTTCTACAGATAGGGATCAACCACTTTGATCTTGCCCTGCATTAAGCTGGACAAAAAATAACAGGTGGGGTACATTTTCCTTTTAATATCCACTAATGGGGAAGTCCTGGTCATTAGTGTTTTATAGTCCTAACCTTTTCGAAATGCATGAAGTGGTTAAGTTCCGTATCTGAACAGGACGTAGTTTTTTTGCTAAGTTGGGTTCGATTTAGTCACAAAAAGTTTCTAAGTGATAAGTATTCTTTACAGAAGTTGATAAAGCGCCTTGTGCATGCATTAAAAGTTTATTAAATTTACATAACTTACATTTTTTTTTAGTTCATTCACACTAATAGTTGGGCAGCAACCCACAGGATCGAGCTGAAAGTTAGCCAAACCCATTCCTATTAAAGAATCTTTGACAAATTTAAACACAAGGAATTTAGCAGCAAGGGTATGTCTTACTTAGTGTTATTACCAGGCAAAGGAAAAAGACAAGCACCAGTGACTGCAACAAACACCACTGATGTCGCAACAAGTGAACAGAGAAGCAGTTCATGTGTGTTTTTAAATATGAAGAAATGTCTACTCTTTCTTACAGGGAGGTGGACTTTCCCTGGGTACCACTTTGGTAGTAAGGGAGGAGGGAAAAAGCCAGGTCGCACTCTACCAAAAGGCCTTGGCCTGCACACACCACTCAGGCCATGTACTCCTTGTGATGGCACACACTGCACCTGCTCCTCCCACTTCCTTTCAACATACATTGCTCCTTCCCCTACACTCTGCCACCCCCATACGCTACATTAGCCCCATCACACTCGGATTCTGCCATTACCTCCACACTCATCCCTCACACACAGTCCTTGCCACTTCATCATTCATGCCCTCGAGGGAGGGCCCATAAGGGCCAGGCCAGTCTATGTATATATTTGGCCAATCGAATCTCTCTGGGCAACTTTCAGGGCGGGAAGGGCATGTGACCTGCTATTAAATAAAATAAAATACATCGCCTGAAATTAAAAAATGCAAACTAAAGTGAGAGATTTTCTCTGCATTATAACCCAAACATTTCCAAAAAACGAAGTTTTCCATTTAATTAAGCAAAGGTGTCGTGTGAATTTAAATATGACAAAAAATATAAACATCCCAAAGCGTAGTGAATGAATGCACAACAAATATGCAGCCAGCTTCCTGGCTTTCCCTTTGTTCCAGTTTTGACCATTTTGCATTACTGTAAAACCAGCTTCATTCCATAAAAAAGTTACATTTTATTTTTGCAAAGTTCTTCCATCCTTCAAATATCCACCACGTCCCCCTCTCCTTCATGGGAGTGGTTTTAAATCACTTTAGGAAGTTTAAGCGTTGTAAGCAAACAGAAAATGACACTGGCACTCTCACTTCAAGATGCTCCTTCGCTTCTCCAATTAAACTCATGTGTCAGCTCATTTGATGTTTCATATTGTGCTTGAGCAGATAATATGAAAACATTTTTATAAAAATCCTCATCTTTAGCCTACTTTACAGTGTTCATTGCCATGCTTAGACATGCACAATAAACGTACCCTGTCGTATTGGGGTCTCCTAAGGACCAAGAACTGGTTACAACTGAAAAGTGTTAAATAAATAAGTTGCCTTGCTATATTCTCATCATTATTGTGGGTATTGTTCTTCGTCCTGAGGAGACAACAGAACGACGGGGTCCGAAACATGTCAACTACTACACATAAGGGAGTTGTTTGACTGTTCAACTATATAAGGCAAGGCTTTTTGAGAAACTGTGCTTTGCTCTGGTTTGACGAATGAGTTTTGACAACCCCTTGATATCCTTGATCCTAGGAGTTTGAACAATTGAGATAAATATGTAACTCCTATTTTTCAGAAAATTGAGGACTGGTCATGTGTGTCATGAACTGATAATTTGGATAACATTTTCAATTAATGTTTTGTTTTCAAAATTCATGAACAAGGTGAAGGTAAAACAAGCTCAATGGATATTGATTGCTGGTTATGCTATCCAATATTGATGATTTGGTTTGCAAAATGGGTCAAAATTAATGGTTGATTTTTTTTATTTGTAATGTAAAAAGAGTGGTCATGTTAAGAAAATCTCTTGATCACGGATGAATAACTTTTTTGTGTTGGTTAAATCATTTCAGTCAGGGTAAATTGTTAATGTAACTTTTAGAAAGTTGGCATTTTCTGCCCAAGCTATTTTGTGTTTGCAGTCTGTTCTTGGGCCACATAACTGCGTGTAGCTGGCAGGTGTTGGCAGGTGTTTATTCCTCCCAGACAGCCACCCAGTAGAGGGATTACGTGTGACTGAATGAGCCATCACTGGCAGGATAGGAGTGGAGCTGGGCACATCCCTACTTTCAAACCAATAGCCTGTGCCCTGCCTTCACACAAAGGACTTCACACTACCTCATGTGCCTGTGATCAGGCTGGAACCAGGGCAGGGGAAGCAGAAAAGAAATTGCAACTACTGCAAAGGGAAATTTCTCCTACTTCAAAGAAGGCACCAGGTATAAAAATAGAACCCTCAGACCCCCTCCTCAATTCATTTTCTGGACCCGCAGATGACTCTCTGGGGATTGTCTGCTGCCGTGGCCTGCTGCATACTTGCGAAGCAGCTTTGCTGCACCTCGAAGGACTGCTCTGCTGCCTGAAGCTTGCCCTGATTTCTCAGAGGCCTGCCCTGATGCTTGAGCTCTGTTCCACTTCTTTAATCTAGGACTATCAGAGTGACTCCAAGGGCTAGTTGGCATGAATCATGATAAGAGCTTCAGGGTCAGAAAAGGCTCCAACTATCTTGAACCCGCACCTGGACCCCGCCTGAGTCGATTCCGATGCTCCAGGTGGTACTTCTTCAGTCCTGGACCCTTGGAAGTGGTGCTAAAGGTGGCCAGATAGACAAAATCCAAAACTTGGGGGTGTAAACATTTTTTGGCTAAAAGTGCTCTGAGAACCAAAGAGACTGTAACCTACCTGCTCGTCGATCAACCCATGGTGCATCGCTGATCGGCTTGACTTTGCGGAAACTCTTGCTACGTTCTTCTCCACAGCAGCAAATCCTGTTCTATGGACCTATGAAGAAGGGGATTCCTGTTCAAAGGTCCTTCGCAGAACTGGTATCCGTCCTCATAGGCCACAGCTTTCAGCTTCATCCCACTGGAGATTTTCGACTTCCAAAAAAGAGACTAAGTCCGAACTTAAAAATCTTCACTGCAACTTTATCCAGCGGTACCTCTGCAGACACTGCTCGCAGCCTTGCCCTTTTGAACTTTACCATCTCTGGCATTTATTCCTAACATTTCTTCTAAGCCCGAAGGTAAGCACCGACCGGGCCTGATCATCTTCATGTGTGCAGCTTGTGCTCCATTGTGATTGCCATATTTTTCGATTTTCACCAGGTCTCACACGACTAGATGTCTGCAGTTGCCGCTTCGATCTTTTAAGTGCTAGTTTTTACCTTAAACTTTTAAAATACATAACAATTGTTCTACCGATTGGCGATTGGGTTTTTGTCATTTTAGTACAAAAGAATTTATTAAAATGTACTCCATTTTTCTAAATTGGTGTGGGATTTTTATTGTGTTGTGTTTTCACTTCACTACTCTATGTGTGCCGCATCAATACTTTACACATTGCCTCTAAGTTAAGCCCTGACTGATTTTGTACCAGGCTGTCAGAGGGTTAAGGACAGGTTAATTTAGTTACTTTTTATAGTTCCCCCTGACAAGCAGTATATGGAGGGGACAGCTTCTGTAAATTCCCACCAAATCGCTTTTGCACACTTTGCACTTTACTGAATTTCTTGTGTATTTGTTAAATTGCTAATTAATCTGAAATTGTATTTTTAATATGTTTTGTGATACTAACACATTTGTAGCTTACCACTCACTTTTGGTTGAAGTTCGGTGGCCATTTTTACTCTTAACACCATTTTGGGTGGCGGTCTAGTTGATTTTGCTTGGCTGCTCTCACTATTTAATCCTGTCTACTGGTGCGAGTGCACCACTGGCATACCAAAGGCAAGCCTGTCTGTGCCCATCCACACCAGGTTGGAACCAGGGGACACCCATTATACTGGAAATCACTTTTACTAATCCAGTGAACTTAGAGCTTTTATTTGATGAGTTATGCTATTTGCCCTCTTACGTTAATGAAACAAAAAAACTTTGAACACTTGGGTGCCAATTACGATCCGGTAAAAACCGGGTACGAACCGTCGGTCGGAGCGTATTCTCCGTACGACGCGTACCCGGTCGTCAAAATTTACAAACATGGAATTACGATTCGCACGGGAACACCATTTCCGTACGAATCGTAAAAAAGCCCGACCGAACAAAATAAACCTACAAATGCGATCCGGGAAAGCGCCGACGTGACGTCGGGACGCTCGCAGCCTGCCATTCACGAACCAGGAATTACGATTCGCACCGACGTCATCCCGCACGGTGAATATTTTCCGGCTGCCAAAAACTGCCGGGAAATCAGGACGACGTGAACAAGGACCACCAGTACGCGACGGACAGACAGGACGACGCGAACAAGGAGGACCAGTACGCGACAGGACGACGCGAACAAGGAGTACCAGTACGCGACGGACAGACAGGACGACGCGATCAAGGAGGACCAGTACGCGACGGACAGACAGGACGACGCGAACAAGGAGGACCCGTACGCGACGGACAGACATGGACCCGAACCTACGTGTCATCCCGGCCCTCATAGCAGTCGACCTCCTCTACAGATTCCGACGCAGACGCCGCAGAAGGTCAGAACAACTAAGGGAGGGGGGAAAGTGTGGTGGGGTGGGGGTGGCAGGACCAGGGCAGGCCACAAACCCCCCACCAAAGTCACACAGCACACATGCCCAGGACATACCTGACTCCCATGCCCTGGTCACTACGAGGGGGTGGGGGCGTGTCCAGCTAAGCCAGCGACCGCCACAACGGAAGTCCGTCACGACGCGAACCGGCAACACAACCAGACCGGTACGTCCCGTACCCACGCCTGAAGAGCGTGGGTACGAGTCGTACCACGCCCACACCCACGTCACCCCAACAATGGCGGGACGGCTCGTACCCACGTGGCAAAGGCCTGGGTACGGCCCGCACAAGCATCACATAGCGTGGGGACGGATATGTACGGACCCTACCCCCACCCCGTATGCATGGAGCGTACCCCCACCCCAACAGTGTAAGTACGACCCGTACCCCCACCCGCGTACGTATGCAGCGTACCCCCACCCCAACAGTGTAAGTACGACCCGTACCCACACCCGCGTACGTATGGAGCGTACCCCCACCCCAACAGTGTAAGTAAGACACGTACCCTCACCCGCGTACGTATGGAGCGTACCCCCACCCCAACAGTGTAAGTACGACCCGTACCCACACCCGCGAACGTATGGAGCGTACCCCCACCCCAACAGTGTAAGTACGACCCGTACCCCCACCCGCGTACGTATGCAGCGTACCCCCACCCCAACAGTGTAAGTACGACCCGTACCCCCACCCACGTACGTATGCAGCGTACCCCCACCCCAACAGTGTAAGTATGACCCGTACCCACACCCGCGTACGTATGGAGCGTACCCCCACCCCAACAGTGTTAGTAAGACACGTACCCTCACCTCAAATGCATGGAGCGTACCCCCACCCCAACAGTGTAAGTACGACCCGTACCCACACCCGCGTACGTATGCAGCGTACCCCCACCCCAACAGTGTAAGTACGACCCGTACCCACACCCGCGTACGTATGGAGCGTACCCCCACTCCAACAGTGTAAGTAAGACACGTACCCTCACCTCGAATGCATGGAGCGTACCCCCACCCCAACAGTGTAAGTACGACCCGTACCCACACCCGCGTACGTATGGAGCATACCCCCACCCCAACAGTGTAAGTAAGACACGTACCCTCACCTCGAATGCATGGAGCGTACCCCCACCCGAACAGTGTAAGTAAGACACGTACCCTCACCTCGAATGCATGGAGCGTACCCCCACCCCAACAGTGTAAGTACGACCCGTACCCACACCCGCGTACGTATGGAGCGTACCCCCACCCCAACAGTGTAAGTACGACACGTACCCCCACCTCGAATGCATGGAGCGTACCCACATCCGTGTATGTCATGAGCGTACATATTGTGAAATTGGAGAGGTGGGTGCAGAGTCCTCCCAGCAGTGCCCTGAGAAAGGAGGGGTGGGGGCCCATCACTCCCAGCAGTGCCCTGAGACAGGAGGGGTGGGTGCCTATCACCCCCAGCAGTGCCCTGAGACAGGAGGGGAGTGTGCAGAGTCCTCCCAACAGTGCCCTGAGACAGGAGGGGTGGGGGCCTATCACTCCCAGCAGTGCCCAGAGACAGGAGGGGTGTGTGCAGAGTCCTCCCAGCAGTGCCCTGAGACAGGAGGGGTGGGGGCCTATCACTCCCAGCAGTGCCCTGAGACAGGAGGGGTGGGGGCCTATCACTCCCAGCAGTGCCCTGAGACAGGAGGGGTGGGTGCAGAGTCCTCCCAGCAGTGCCCAGAGACAGGAGGGGTGTGTGCAGAGTCCTCCCAGCAGTGCCCTGAGACAGGAGGGGTGGGTGCAGAGTCCTCCCAGCAGTGCCCTGAGACAGGAGGGGTGGGTGCCTATCACCCCCAGCAGTGCCCTGAGACAGGAGGGGAGTGTGCAGAGTCCTCCCAGCACTGCCCAGAGACAGGAGGGGTGGGTGCAGAGTCCTCCCAGCAGTGCCCAGAGACAGGAGGGGTGGGTGCAGAGTCCTCCCAGCACTGCCCAGAGACAGGAGGGGTGTGTGCAGAGTCCTCCCAGCAGTGCCCAGACACAGGAGGGGTGTGTGCAGAGTCCTCCCAGCAGTGCCCAGAGACAGGAGGGGTGGGTGCCTATCACTCCCAGCAGTGCCCAGAGACAGGAGGGGTGGGTGCCTATCACTCCCAGCAGTGCCCAGAGACAGGAGGGGTGTGTGCAGAGTCCTCCCAGCAGTGCCCTGAGACAGGAGGGGTGGGGGCCTATCACTCCCAGCAGTGCCCTGAGACAGGAGGGGTGGGGGCCTATCACTCCCAGCAGTGCCCAGAGACAGGAGGGGTGTGTGCAGAGTCCTCCCAGCAGTGCCCTGAGACAGGAGGGGTGTGTGCAGAGTCCTCCCAGCAGTGCCCATGGAACGCAAAGGGTGGAGTAGTCACAGATACCATGCCCACAAATGTCAGTCAGGTGCACAAAGACCCTGCAGTACATGTACCACATGTGTGCAAGGCTGGGAGTATACGCATGCATAGCGCAGAAAAGAAAACATGTACACATGAAGTCATGTCAATAGGCCACATACACAAGTACAATGACTACCAAGGATGCCACGAATGATGCAGGTGGAGACATCGCTCAGCATGCATGTGCAAAGGTGAAGGACTATGTCACACACCCAGCTAATGGACACACAGCTCTGTGCCAAAGTCAGGGGACACCCTGCAGGGAAGAAGTCAGGGTACACAGAGGAAGGAATACACCTTGGGACAATTGCAACATGCAGCAACTGCTTACACGAATGGAGAAAGCTAGCTAACACCGTGTGATGGCACACAGATCCCATGGTCCCCCCTATGAGCAGCACACTACTACATTTCCCACACACCCAACACATGACCAACACCCACAACCATGTAGCAGCCCCACCAACAGCAATGCCAGCAATGCAGGAGTGTTCCAAGGGCAAAAAATAAATAGCTTTATTCAGCATGAGCAAAAAACTAGTATGACGTAAGTCCAACAGTAACAAAGGCCATAGGGCAGTCCAGGAGTCCCAGCTGGATGGGGGACACAGTGGGATGCGTGTCCCCTAGCTTGCCTGCACAGTTACAATCCGTTGTCTTCCACAGGGGTCAGGGCATCATGTGGGGGGGAAGAAACGGGCACCGCAGGGACAGGAGGGTGAAGGGTAGGCGTCGTCGGTGCAGGGATGGAGGACTCCACCACAGGGGGTGGGGCAGGGCCAAAGGCGGAGGCCAGGATCTCGCTGCACACCTTAGCAAGGTCCTCCAGGGACTCCCCAGCACCCGAAGGAACCACAGGCCCCAAGGAGGGGGGGGGGTCAGAGGGATGGGTCGCAGCGCCACTGTGGGAGGGTGTGGACAGGGGGGGGACTCAAGCACCCTGACCGGGGACCTCCTTGACCGCTTGCGGGGTGGTGTCACTGTGGGGCTCAGGGACAGAGCGGCCATGAAGGAGTCTTTGGGGGAGATGTGGCCAGGAGAGCTGAGGGGAGCGGATTTGGAGGGAGTGGATTGGGTGGAATGCGGACTCCCACTCTGGCTGCGTGTCACACGTTTGCCCCCCGACCCAGTGAGTGTGCCTACTGCACCCTGTGTGTGCGTGTCAGGAGGTGTGCGGCGGACCTTCCCTGCTGGTGTGGTGCCTGTGTCTGTTGTGGTGGCTGCATGCTTACGTCTGGGTGTATGTGGGACAGGCATGGGAGTGGGAATTGTGGAAGGAGCAGGGGTTGGGGGTGGGACGTAGCGCTGCAGGAGACCCACTGCTGCAGTCAGTGTGGAGTCTATGGACCTCAGCAAGTTGCGTTGGTCAGCCTACGATGAATGAATGCCCTCCAAGTATGCCTCCATGTTGTTGAGGACCTGGCTGTGGCCATGGAGGACATTAAGGATCACAGTCTGACCAATCTGCAACTGCCGCTGGATGTCCACAGACTCAGCATTGGCGGCAGCAGTGGAGACAGGGGCAGGGGGTGCGGTGCCTGGCTGGAAGGAGACATGTGGTGACCGGGCACGTTGGGAAGGGACACGAGCACGTGGGAGGCGGCTGATGCCAATGGAGGGGGCGGTGCCAGATGTAGGGCTGCTGTCAGATGGTGGTGCAGCCACCGCACACTCGGAGAGATCATCCTCGGACCCGTCAGCTTCATACTCTGTTGTGCCAGTCGACAGGTCCCCCGGGTTCACTCTCCTCCGCCTCAGGCCCACTCGAAGTGCCAGCCCCGATGTCACCGCTGGCACTGGTGCTCGGTCCCTCCGCGCCGTCTGTGTCCATGTCTCCCTCCGTGTCCCCCGACGATGCTGTGGGCAGGGTGAAGAGACAGAAAGTAATCATACACCTGTATACATATGTCACATGAGTACAATCTACATAGGTTACAGTGCATAGCCTGAAACAAAGGATGAGTTACAACTCCAAAACAAGGTACATACGTAGGCCCTGCAAGACACAGTTGTGTGACCCACCATGCCATGGAAAAACTATGGAGAGCATGACACAATAGCAAATGAGATGACATGGCATTCTGACTGAGGAGCAAGGCCCTGGGGACAATACAGCACTGCATCTGCACCACACAGCGTGGCAGGAAATTGGGATGAGCAGGGACCAAATCCAGGAACTAGAGGCACATGCAGCATAGGTAATACTGAGAACATGCCCACCCTGACTGGCACGCTGCACCTTGAGTGTATGTCCAGACAAACATCACACACTGGCCAGTCCGAGCAAGGAGATGACAGGTCTTGACATGTAGGCCATGGCCGCCCCACCCACCCCCTACATGAGACAAATCTGTGGAGACACAGGAAGCACTTACATCTCTTAGTCTGGGTGAAATACACATGGGATGCAATAATTCAAGATTGCACACCAAATACCCAAGGTGCGCCTGTCCAAAGAATCATGTACAAATGGGCATCATCAGATGATTGCTACAAGACACACAGGCAATGGCCACCGTGAGTATGTACTTGGAAAATCACGTCAGGCTGGACAGTGGACACTTGTAATACATCTCACGTCAATAAACATGGTGCCAGGGGACAATGGCACAGAGCACAACCTATGCTGTAGACACAGAGATTGTCGACATTCTCGGATTACACACATGATACCTAGGAAAAGATGCCCCTGGGGACAGTAGTGGCCACACAACTCCATGCTCCTGAATGGAAATGACTGCAACACACGCTAACATCCCTGCACTATGCGTAACGCACACTCATGCACATCATGTCACAGGCCACCACATGGGACATGCCTGCTGGAAGGCCTCGCACTCAAGAGATTAACTCCCATGTCTGAAATCAGCATTAGTGCCAACTGACATGGAACCCACAAGTCCAGAACTGGACAGGGCACAGGCAAGGTCACTAAACCTGTTACACACCACCCCCACACATGATGCTGCAGGCATTGTACACTTGGAGAAGGTGTCAGGCTACATAACTTTGTGATGGAGTGACTACACAGAGACCAGGGAACACATTGCAAGGTGGGGAAGGGAGGCAGGAGAGGCCTGCAACACTGTGGGTAACAGGATCTGCACAGCACCATAAACCCTGGAAGTGTATCCATGGAACAGTGCACTTACAAATGCTGGTGAAACACAACAAACACACACATGTACCTACCCCCTTCCGGCTGCTGCTTTTCCTGTAGACGCCTGTCCAAGTCAGGAAAGACCACCGCCAGCACACGTTTCTGGATGTGGGAGAGACGGCGGCGCCCGCGGTTCTTGTGGCTCACAGGTGAGTCCCCCAGCAGGACCCGTGCGATCCTCCGCGTCCAGCACCGGATATCCTGCCAGCGTTTCCTCACCTGGGACAGGTGCCGCCTCCGACCATCCGCACTCCTCACGGCGCTGACGGCGTCCAGCCATATCTGCTCCTTGGCAGAGGCGTCAACCTGTGAGGATGAACAAGTGACACTACATCAATACACCTTGCACATGTCACGGGGACACAGATTAGAACACATTTGCTGTTTACAACAAGGCATAGTATGCATCCAACGCATTGCACCTTTGTCATAGGGACATGATCCTGTGGGGGAAGGCCAAAAGCAGTACGTGCCATTGAAAGGACACAGGTGGAATGAGGGCAACTACACAATCAATGATCCAGGCTCACACTGTGCATCACACCCACCCCTCCTGTCTCAGGGCACTGCTGGGAGGACTCTGCACACTCCCCTCCTGTCTCAGGGCACTGCTGGGGGTGATAGGCACCCACCCCTCCTGTCTCAGGGCACTGCTGGGAGGACTCTGCACACTCCCCTCCTGTCTCAGGGCACTGCTGGGAGTGATAGGCCCCCACCCCTCCTGTCTCAGGGCACTGCTGGGAGTGATAGGCCCCCACCCCTCCTGTCTCAGGGCACTGCTGGGAGGACTCTGCACACTCCCCTCCTGTCTCAGGGCACTGCTGGGAGTGATTGACACCCACCCCTCCTGTCTCAGGGCACTGCTGGGAGGACTCTGCACACTCCCCTCCTGTCTCAGGGCACTGCTGGGGGTGATAGGCACCCACCCCTCCTGTCTCAGGGCACTGCTGGGAGGACTCTGCACACTCCCCTCCTGTCTGAGGGCACTGCTGGGGGTGATAGGCACCCACCCCTCCTGTCTCAGGGCACTGCTGGGAGGACTCTGCACACTCCCCTCCTGTCTCAGGGCACTGCTGGGGGTGATAGGCACCCACCCCTCCTGTCTCAGGGCACTGCTGGGAGTGATAGGTACCCACCCCTCCTGTCTCAGGGCACTGCTGGGAGGACTCTGCACACTCCCCTCCTGTCTCAGGGCACTGCTGGGAGTGATTGGCACCCACCCCTCCTGTCTCAGGGCACTGCTGGGAGGACTCTGCACACTCCCCTCCTGTCTCAGGGCACTGCTGGGAGTGATAGGCCCCCACCCCTCCTGTCTCAGGGCACTGCTGGGAGTGATAGGCACCCACCCCTCCTGTCTCAGGGCACTGCTGGGAGTGATAGGCCCCCACCCCTCCTGTCTCAGGGCACTGCTGGGAGACATCAGACATTCCCCCCCTGGGACCCCCCCTACAGTACATAGCATGTGTGTCACACCTGGACACAATGGCAGAAGTCACAGTCACTAAAAAGGGACACAGTCTGTGCCAGTGGACACTGAACTCACCTGATAACCTGGTCGCCCATACAGCATGGGGTACCGTGGGAGGATCACATCCACCAAAGCCATGTTCTCCTCCAGGGTGAATGGCTGTGACCTCTCCACAGCCCTTGACATGGTTCCAGGGAATCAGTAGCAGCAGCTGGGTCGTGGAATACAAAGATGTGCAGGCAAGTGCTCCCTCATGGGACCTGGCTGCCTTATATCTGCCTTGCTGGCCCATCTCATGCACAGGAGTACAGAGTGATTGGTCACTCACATTTGCATCCTATGTTTCCTCCAATCCCTTCAAACCTAGCAGTCTGTGGGTTCTCTCTCGGTTTCATTCTCCTGCATGATGTCAGCCCCACAAACACATTGCAACAAAGTAGATTAATTCCAACTGACTTCTGCTGTGCACCTTCCAGAACACATTCAAATTTTGAACTTGGTCTCCATGACAACCAGCATGCATGTAGGCCTTAATACTTGTCCCTCATGTGTCCCCTATGTAATTTGGAGCTTCACACACAGGTACGGTGTGTTCCGGGGCCCTAGGGCACCCCAAATGCATTGCAACGGCCCGTACACGCGTGCCTACGTTCACTATCACTATGGGTGTCCTCGCGTATGCGTACTCGTAGTGGTACGGGCCGTACACACCCCTGTACGCTCCCTATCACTATGGGTGTCCTCGCGTATGCGTACTCGTAGTGGTACGGGCCGTACACACGCCTGTACGCTCCCTATCACTATGGGTGGCCTCGCGTATGCGTACACGTTGTGATAGGGAGCGTACAGGCGTGCGTACGGCCCGTACCACTACGAGTACGCATACGCGAGGACACCCATAGTGATAGGGAGCGTACAGGCGTGTGTACGGCCCGTACCACGACGAGTACGCATACGCGAGGCCACCCATAGTGATAGGGAGCGTACAGGCGTGCGTACGGCCCGTACCACGACGAGTACGCATACGCGAGGCCACCCATAGTGATAGGGAGCGTACAGGCGTGCGTACGGCCCGTACCACGACGAGTACGCATACGCGAGGCCACCCATAGTGATAGGGAGCGTACAGGCGTGCGTACGGCCCTACCACTATGGGTGTTGTTGCGTATGCCTACTCGTAGTGGTACGGGCCGTACACATGCCTGTACGCTCGCCATCACGATGGGTACACATACGGCAGCACTCCCATAGTGATATGGGAACGTACACAGGCCCTCTTCGCAGCAGTACAGCGGTTTTCACACATCACAGTGGTGACAGGCGGCACACAGGTAGGGATAGGGCGGACATACTTGTCCATGGATGGACATACTTGTCCATGGCTGGACATACTTGTCCATGGATGGACATACTTGTCCATGGCTGGACATACTTGTCCATTAATTGACATCAAGGCATCGTCTGTGCATTACTACATGTGTGGGGCACAGGTGTGACGGCCTGTGATGTGGAACATTACTCCTGAGTCGAGAAGGCACCAGATGTATGATGAGATGTATACAGATGTACTGTGTGATGGTGCAATGTGTGCCAGGCATGCCCTTGACTCCTTTGACATGTGTGCATGTCGTACTGCACACTTGGGGTGAGCGTCACTGGCATGGCACGGACACCAACACACGGAAGTGTCCCCTGATGCCCGGTACAGGGGTTACCACACCTGACTTGTCACTACCCACGGTGCATAATGTGACTATGTCATGTATGTGTGGGGGCTTCCCATCAGGTTGATGTTGGAGCACCCTCAAAAGCTGCAGCCGTTGCAGCAACCAACATGTGTCTGTGTGTAGATTGTCATTGCACACTGTTCCGCACACCATGCCACATGTGGTATCGGATGTGAGGTGCACATGTATGCATGGGACACGGAGTAGCGTGACAAGGACATGTCTGCATCCTCACAATGAATGTGTGGTGAGTCATGACATGTGCACCTTCATGGCAAGGTGTGTGGGCTGTCCTAGTGTAATGTCATGTGACCTGTGGCTCTAGTGTTCTGCTACCAGTCTCTGCAATCGGCATCCTACGTCTGCTGATGTGTGGGCGTATGTCACTCCTGTCTTGCGTCTGGCTGTTCACTTGCACTGGGACACAGCTATTCCCATGGCATGCCATGGGGAGGTTCTCAATCTCCGTGTGTAGATGGGTCTTGGTAGGAGTGTCACCTTGCATCCATACGTGTCCTGGGCATGTAGCACATACCTGACTCCCTATGTAGCATATGTGTATTGACAGATTAACATGTGCTCAGTACATATGAATTGTTGTCGTAGTGCACTCACTCTTCCTTGTCACTTCCAAATTACTGCAGAGCGCCGCCTCTTGCCCGACCAATTCCGGACTTGGCTGCCATGCGGGAGAATGACAGCATCCGGCTCTACCGCTTCACCCAACCGTTGATTCTGGAGTTGACGGCGAGACTGGCACCACACCTGCAACCGCAGCACAGGTATCCTACGGCACTGACACCCCAGCTGAAGGTAATGGCTGCCCTACATTTTCTTGCCACGGGTACCTTTCAAAATACCATAGCTCATGTTGGTGGCATGTCCCAGAGCATGTTCTGCCGTGTGCTGCATGATTTCTTAGAGGCCATGTTGATTCACCTGGATGACTTCATCAAGTTCCCAACCCCTGAACAGTTGACTGCGGTCAAGCGTGGATTCTATGCCCTGGGAGGGACGCCCCATGTCATTGGGTCCATAGATGGGACACATGTAGCTTTGGTACCACAACACGCACGGGAGGTGGCGTACCGCAATCTGAAGCACTACCCATCCATCAATGCCCTTGTGGTGTGTCAGTCCAACATGGTGATTTCACATGTTGTGCTCGTTTTCCAGGATCAGCACACGATGCCTACATCATGAGGCGTAGCAGGATGCCTGAAATGATGATGCAGCTGCGCAACGAAAGAGCATGTGTTGTTGGTGGGTACAGTCTGTCTGTCCTGTAATTTGCATAGCCTACCAGCACGACCGCTTCACCAGTACTAACGATGTCCATGTGCTTCCCATGTAGGGGACGCTGGCTATCCCAACATGCCATGGCTGCTCACACCTCTCCGCAACCCCATCACGCCGGCCCAGCTCCGCTACAACACCGCCCATGGCCGGACAAGGCGAGTGATAGAGAGGACGTTTGGCCTGCTGAAGAGCCGATTTAGGTGCCTCCACAAGACCGGCGGCGCGCTCCCATATGCCCCTGCGAAGGTCTGCAAAATCTTCATGGTCTGCTGCATGCTGCACAACATGGCAGTTGAGAGAGCTGTGCCACTCATCCTGGATCAAGATGACGAGGACCATCCACCTGTGGAGGACGAAGGGCTTGGCAATGGGGCTAGTGATGTGGAGGATGTGGAGCCGCAAGAGGACATCCGGACTCGGCTCATACGCAACTTCTTTGCTTAGTGGTGAGTACCAGTGTCTGAGTGTGCACGCATTGGTCCCCGTGTGGCATGTGTTGTGATGTGTGTCTCCACCTGCATGTATGGCACGTGAGTCAGAGGTGTGTGTGGGTGTGTCACTGGAGTGATGGTGGCAGTGATGGTTGTATTTCCCCAGTCATAATTGTGACCTAGCATGTTGTCATCCATACATGTGTCGAGTAAATGCACATGCAAGTGGCTGTGCTTTTTGTGGCTGACTTCTTGTGTGTCTCTCTTCCCCAGGTACTTGCGCATGCCGTCTGCTGCTTGCATTGTTGTGGCACTGCTATTCCTCATGGACACGTCATCGTGGGCTGACTCAGCGTTACAGGCACGGACACGTTTGGAAGTCTCCATAGGGTAAGGGATGCATCTGGGGTGTATTGGGTGTGGCAGTTGTTCACGATGTATGCACACTGGCCCTGTCGATGTTTGGTTCCTCTGCAGCCATGTAGCATCCCCATGGGACACGACATGCAGCTGTGTACACCTGAATAGATGGTCTGCCTGGTTGACAGTCATCAGTGATGGGATAGTGGATTGTGATGATGACATCAATGTGTGTGACACTGCCCTCGGACACATACGGTTAGCATTGGCTTGACATGGTGTGGGACTTCCACATCAGCGGATCAATGGTGTATGGCAGTCTCTCCGTGAGCAGCTGTGGGTGTTTAGCTGTTAGCCGACAATTGTGTGCCAGTTTCATGGCTAACACGCATTTGTGCTGCAGAAGGGGGGTTCCAGTGTTGGACCCACATGTTACTCCACGAGATGTGTTCATGTGTACTTCAAGTTGCCTCTGCAATCCCCAAAACATGACTAATAAAGGTGTCCCTATGCCTCCAAGGTGCCTCTTCTCCGTCAATGCTGGTGTGTTGGCACGGTGCATCCAGCATGTCTGGCAGTGTTTTCCCTGATAGTGGCTATGTGTCGATGTGTCGAGTAGCAAGATGCAAGCTGTGTGTGTGGGCTGAGACTGTGTGTTGGGCATGATGTCCATGACTGTGTGGGTATTGTGACATGTGCCATCCCCATGCATCCAAAGTTGGCCAGGCCCCCATTCTCTGCATCCACCGGGCTCAAGCTTGCAGGACATGGTTCTGCCACCTGTCTACACATACCTGGGTGCCCCCCAGGACCCTGGACATGATCCCTGACCTCTGCGCATGACTGTTGCTGTACTCAATGTGTCTGTCAGCATGGTTGTGCGGCCACCCCCTCAGCTGGTTGGGCCCATCACGGGTGTGTATGGTGCGCCATGTCTGTCTTGCCTAATACACTGTGACCCGTGTGTCCTGTGCCAGACTCAGGCCCCAGGGTGTGGATGGTTGGAGTCAAAAGAGAGCTCAGGCATGTTTAGACTTTACAACACACATGTAAGGTAATAATGCAACCAGCAGGCATCTTCTCTTCATGGTGTGAATTTTTATTTGGGGGGGGGGGGATAAAGTGAGGGGCTTTCCGGGAGTTTGGAATCCAAAGTTCAGTAGGGGAGTTGGTGTCCTTGCCATTTGAAATCCTCAGAGTCCATGCCACAGTCTTTGTCAACATTGGTCAGACAGTGACCAACAGGGCCATGTGGCAGAGAATGTCTCTTGATGCTGTGATGCTGTTGCTCCAGTGGGCCAGGTGCCAGGCCAGGTGTCCTGGGAGATGGTGATGTTGCGCCGACCCTCACGGTCTTTTCCGTGGACGACCCGCCCTCCTGCGGGGACCCTCAGAAGCAGGCCGTGACGACGTCTGGGATGCTCCATCGGATGTTTCCTCCTCCTCCTCCTGCTCCCTCCCTGTGGGTGGTGATGTTCTCCGCCTTCTGGCACAGGGAGGGTCGGCCATGTTGTCGGCCATCCGACGGAGTGTATCGTGAATTCCCGTGTACGCCGTCACGAGCTCAGCCTGTCCGTCCTCCATCCTCCGTTGGTGTTGCAGGAGACAGGCATGTAGCTCCGCATGTTGCTGGGCCTGCTGGGTCTTGATCCCCTCGAGGACAGTCACAACCTGGGCCAGGCCCGTGGTGTCCTGCCGGTATGTGTCCAGGATGTTACGGACATGGGTAAATACCGGTTCCCCAGCCAACTGGTCAGGCTCGCGCCTCCGCCGTCCTCCACTCCCACCACCCCTGCCCACTTGCACCTGGCCTGCCCTTGTGGGTACATCGGGTCTCCGGGACCCCTGAGGGGTGGCATTGGCGTTGTCGCCTGCCTCCTCCTGGGTGCCCGGGACACGGTGTCCCTCCTGGCCATCCTGGCTGCATTGTGGTGGTGGGGCAGGGATCCTGGGTGTCTCCTGGGATGTGGCAGGAGTGGGGGTGGTGGTTGGCACAGTTGTACCTGACGCAGGTGCTGCAGGTGGTTGGACACCAGAGGTGCCAGGTCGGTCGGGGTCGTCCACAGAGTGGTGAGAGTCGTCGCTGCCGGTGGGATCGGGCTCCCGCAGATCCGGGTCCTGTGAGTCTTCCCCCCCAGTGTTGGGGGGTGAACCGCGACGTTGACCTGTGTGTGAGAGAGACAATGTTAATTTTGGTCCATGCAACATCCATGTTTCATCAGTTTCAAAGTTGGCACTTTTCCTCTTGGAATTAGGATCTGTCTTGCATTCCACTCACAGTGCACTTGTGCATGGGTGTGTCCCTTGGACACCACTTTGGCCCCTTTAAATATGTGTGGCACAGTCTTACTTGCTGCGTCAAGTGTGACTGCAGTCAGCAGTGGAGTGGGCAGGTGTGGCGAGCCATGCATTGGCGCCTTCCGTGTAGCACTGTACATGTGCACATGGAGTGGATCCACACACTTATATAATGCAGGTAGCTGTCGTTGTGCTCGTGAACAGGTTGTGACATGGGCCTGTGTTTTGCCATGGGGAAGAGGGGGGGTTCTGGCACTGGCCACCCTTGGCTACATGCACGCAGTCTACCTGCTGACGAGCAGACATTCCCACACACCACACGGCTGATTTGCTCTCCCTGTGTCTCCCTCCCTCTCTGTCCCCCTCTCCCTCCCTCTGTGTGTCAGCCTCCTCCCTCTGTCCGTGTTCCTGTGTCTCCCTCCCTCTCTGTCCCCCTCTCCCTCCCTCTCTGTCCCCCTCTCCCTCCCTCCGTGTGTCTGCCTCCTCCCTCTGTCCGTGTCCCTGTGTCTCCCTCCCTCTCTGTCCCCCTCTCCCTCCCTCCGTGTGTCTGCCTCCTCCCTCTGTCCGTGTCCCTGTGTCTCCCTCCCTCTCTGTCCCCCTCTCCCTCCCTCCGTGTGTCAGCCTCCTCCCTCTGTCCGTGTCCCTGTGTCTCCCTCCCTCTCTGTCCCCCTCTCCCTCCCTCTCTGTCCCCCTCTCCCTCCCTCTCTGTCCCCCTCTCCCTCCCTCTGTGTGTCACCCTCTGTCACCTCAGCCCAGCTTCCTAGACACACACTTTTTCCAGCCCTTTGAATGGCCCTTGGCTTGTTGCTGTGAGTTTGTTTCTGATCTCCAGGCACCCATTGGGTGTAGTGTCTGTGTGTGCGCTGCTGCTGTGGTTGTGTGTGCTGCCACTCTTTCACAGTGTTGGCTGTTCATTAGCTGCTGTCATGTGCAAGAACGTGCCGTCACCCCCATGTGTTGATGCAAGGCCTCCGACATTTGCTGGCGAGTCTTTCCTGTGTGGGGACACACTGTTTGTCTCGCTGTGACCTGGGCCATATGGGCAGAGGGCATTGTTGTCTGCTTCTGAGTTGCACTATGTGATTTTTGGGGCCCACCCTCCCGCCATCCGGGTTACGGTGTCATGTGTTGGTGTCTTCTGTGGCCTGTGACTTGACATTGTCCAGCTGGGTGCATGGGGCATGGTGGCGGCAGTGGCATGTGCATGTTCATGGAGTGTGGTTGAGTCATGCGATAGGTTGGGGTGGTTGCGTGCCTGTTAGTGATTTTGGTTGTGGATGAGGTCCCCCCCATGTGAGGTGCGTTGTTCGTGTACTCACCCGGGTCTCGGAGTCCTCCTAATCCTTCGACTGCCTCCACCGGCTGTATGGCCATCACCCTCTCCTCCCAGGGCTGGTAGTGTACGGGTCTGCGGGAGGGCCCTCCTCCGGTGGCGTTGGCCTGGTTGTGTTCCTCCAGCATCTTGGCTCGGACCCTCCTCCGCAGATCGTACCACCTGGCTTGGCATTCCTGCCTGGTCCTTCTGGTGTCCGCAACAGCATTCACAGCATCGACGATGGTCTGCCACATGGCTGTTTTTGCTGCAATGCTGGTCTGTCTGACCAATGTTCCAAAGAGCTGTGGCTCGACTCTGAGGATTTCATCAACAAGGACCTCCAACTCTCGGTTACTGAACTTTGGATTCTTGTTAGTGGGCATGGTGAGGGGTGTGGATGGTGGGGGGTGTGTGTGGATGGTTGTGGGTGTGTGGGTGTGGTTGTGCAGGTGTGTGTGTGTGAATGTGATGAGGGGGTGTTTGTGGAGGTGGTTGTGTGGAGGTTTGCAAGTGTAAGGTGTGGTGAGGCTTGTAGTATGGTTCTGTGGTGTCTGGCAGCAGCGAGTCTGTTGCAAAGGCTCATGGTTTGTGTATGTGGGCCCTTTTTATTGGTCCATGGGTGGGTGTGGCTGTGTTTGAAGTTTGGGTGGGTGTGTTATAAGGAGTGGTGGTGTTTTGGGCCTCTGTTTGTTTTTGGCAGTTGCAGGTCAGTGGATGTGTTTTTTTAGTGTTTGTTGGCCATGTTTAGTGGCTTTGTGCCATTCGAATAGTGTATTCTTGTGTTGTTTGGTTTTGTCCTGGTTGTGTACGTGCGTTTTGAGCGTGTGTACGGTGTGTACATGGGCCATTTGGTTGTACGGTGCTGTCCTTGTGTGTGGCTTGGTACGACTCGTACATGCGGTTGTGATGTTGGGGCCTGGGGTGCGCTCCGTACTTAGGAGGTTGTGTTGGGGGTGCGACGGGAACGTACTGGGGTGTACATTGACGGTGGTACGACACGTACAGGGGTGGGGGTAGGACTCGAACGTACTGGGGTGTACATAGACGGTGGTACGACACGTACAGGGGTGGGGGTACGACTCGAACGTACTGGGGTGTACATACATGGGGGTCGGACACGTACAGGGGTGGGGGTTCGACTCGAACGTACTGGGGTGTACATACATGGGGCCTGGACACGTACAGGGGTGGGGGTTCGACTCGAACGTACTGGGGTGTACATGGACGTTGGTACGACACGTACAGGGGTGGGGGTACGACTCGAACGTACTGGGGTGTACATACATGGGGGTCGGACACGTACAGGGGTGGGGGTTCGACTCGAACGTACTGGGGTGTACATACATGGGGGTCGGACACGTACAGGGGTGGGGGTTCGACTCGAACGTACTGGGGTGTACATGGACGTTGGTACGACACGTACAGGGGTGGGGGTACGACTCGAACGTACTGGGGTGTACATGGACGTTGGTACGACACGTACAGGGGTGGGGGTACGACTCGAACGTACTGGGGTGTACATACATGGGGGTCGGACACGTACAGGGGTGGGGGTTCAACTCGAACGTACTGGGGTGTACATACATGGGGGTCGGACACGTACAGGGGTGGGGGTTCGACTCGACCGTACTGGGGTGTACATGGACGTTGGTACGACACGTACAGGGGTGGGGGTACGACTCGAACGTACTGGGGTGTACATACATGGGGGTCGGACACGTACAGGGGTGGGGGTTCGACTCGAACGTACTGGGGTGTACATACATGGGGGTCGGACACGTACAGGGGTGGGGGTTCGACTCGAACGTACTGGGGTGTACATGGACATTGGTACGACACATACAGGGGTGGGGGTACGACTCGAACGTACTGGGGTGTACATGGACGTTGGTACGACACGTACAGGGGTGGGGGTACGACTCGAACGTACTGGGGTGTACATACATGGGGGTCGGACACGTACAGGGGTGGGGGTTTGACTCGAACGTACTGGGGTGTACATGGACGTTGGTACGACACGTACAGGGGTGGGGGTACGACTCGAATGTACTGGGGTGTACATACATGGGGGTCGGACACGTACAGGGGTGGGGGTTCGACTCGAACGTACTGGGGTGTACATGGACGTTGGTACGACTCGTACAGGGGTGGGGGTACGACTCGAACGTACTGGGGTGTACATACATGGGGGTCGGACACGTACAGGGGTGGGGGTTCGACTCGAACGTACTGGGGTGTACATACATGGGGGTCGGACACGTACAGGGGTGGGGGTTCGACTCGAATGTACTGGGGTGTACATGGACGTTGGTACGACACGTACAGGGGTGGGGGTACGACTCGAACGTACTGGGGTGTACATACATGGGGGTCGGACACGTACAGGGGTGGGGGTTCGACTCGAACGTACTGGGGTGTACATGGACGTTGGTACGACTCGTACAGGGGTGGGGGTACGACTCGAACGTACTGGGGTGTACATACATGGGGGTCGGACACGTACAGGGGTGGGGGTTCGACTCGAACGTACTGGGGTGTACATACATGGGGGTCGGAAACGTACAGGGGTGGGGGTTCGACTCGAACGTACTGGGGTGTACATAGACGGTGGTACGACACGTACAGGGGTGGGGGTTCGACTCGAACGTACTGGGGTGTACATACACGGGTGGGGGTGTACATACACGGGGGGTACGTCTCGGACGTACGGGGGCGGGGGGGAGTGTTGGGCGCGTATGCGGGCACATGTCTCCATGGTTGTTATGGGAGTTCGGTGCGGACGGTGTTTTTTCCATACGGTTGTGACATCGGACGCACGGGATGGATCGTGATTCCTCGGTCGGACTTCACCTTTCACATTTGTACGGTAAATCGTCCGAGGACGTGTCGGACACATTTTCCGACCCGAGGACGTGTGGGAAATCATTCCCGATGCGGTTCGTATGGACTTTTTACCATGCGAATCGTGATTGCCAGTTCGTACGGCACTTGTACGATTCGTACGGTAAAAAGACCGGATACGAGTCGCACGGGGAATTTTTTTACCGGATCGTAATTGGCACCTTGGTTGCTTATCGCCCCCATCCCCATATCTCTGTATCAGCAATGAACTCAGTTGCAGTAAGTTTGTATGCAACACCTTCCTCTGATTCATTGAGTCATCCTCATATTCTATCACTTATTTATCTCAATACACACTCAATGGTTAAGCACCTTGGAGGTTTTTATTTTGCTGAATGCAGAAAAAAATTATATTTTACTCTTTACTTAAACTTTGCTTACAGAAGAACCCACTCACAATATTTTAGCTGTTATGCTAGATAGGTTTCATATTCTCTAAGCAAACAGGCATTCAGGAAAAATGGGTGGTTGATTGACATCCATTATTCTTACAAAATTTAACTCAAGCCTAGTTCACGGCCATAGCATCCCTGAAACTGACCTCTTATTTATTACACTGGAATTAGCTATTCCAGAATTCTCCAATCAGTAACTCATGAGCTACTAGTATCTCTTCAGCTCCTTGTAATTAGCTCTAATATGAGCTGCCTAGCCTACTAAATATTAAAATTTTTCTTGATTGAATTCATATATATATACCAAAACTGAGAAGTACGTGTTCAAGACCAAAATGTGTGCATTTCCAGATCTCAAAAGCTGATGTTTGTAGAAACATGGTTGAATACCTAAAATATATTTAAGGCAGATTTTAGAGGGATACATCATGCAACACTGAGGAGACATGTTATTAATGTTAATACCTAGGTGCCAGGGGTGTTGCAGCTATGGCCTTTATGTATTACCCGTGTAGAGGCATTCCAAATTGTAAAACCATTTCTACATTACTACTGGCAGCCTAATCAAGGCACTGATGTGATCACTGTTGGTGACGGGCACTAATGTAAACCTGTCTGATGTGGTCATAAATACACTACTAATATTAGTAGCGCTGGATGATTTTCATATGAACTTAAGTAGCTATTATTTTAGAAAAGGTTGGAGACCCCTGTGCTAAACAGTCATTGGTTTGCATTTTAATGTATGTCCCTCTCAATTATATGCCAAACTTCCCCTTTCAATTTTCTGAGGTAATGCTCCCTTTTTAATAGATCATGCATTTAGGGGATTTTCACTATTGGGTAACTGATGACAACAGGTGTCAAAAATCACGAGACCTCACAGAGCTTTTATCTAGCTTCAATCTTGTACACCATTTATCCTCTCCTATGCCTATTAAAGGACATACCTTAGACCAAGTTTGGACAACAAATCTTCTACTTACAAGTCTAAATGTTCTCCCTTGTCGGACCATTTTTTGGTTACATTTAACTTGATGGTCTACAACACCAAGATATAAAATCAAGAAATTCCAACTACTTATTTATTTATTTTATTTATTTATAAAGTTTTATATAGCACGAACAAGATCCCAAGGGATATCAGAGTGCTCTACATTAGGATGCGAGGAGGACATACATGCAAAATCGCTAACAAGTAGTCATGACACACAAACAGGAATGATCTCTGATTCAGGGACAGTTGCACCATAGAAGGTAACACATTAGGCAAATAAAAGCGAGCCCAGATGGGGCCACTGTAAAAGGAAAAGAGGAGTAGAAACAAAAGAAGGTACAGTGGAAGTGAGAGCAATGTCCAAGGAGGGTAATACAGTAAACAAGTAAAAGCGGGCCCTGAAGGGGTCTTTGTATAGGAAAAGAGGAGAATTAGCACAAGATGATACAAAGGAGGTAACATCAATAACTTTGAGCAGGTTGGCCAAGCCCAATTAGGGTAAGAATTTGTTCATAAAGAATCTTTTGGCTTCCACTTTGAACACCATTGTTGAAGAGATTCTGTTGAAGAGCATTTTGTGTGCTCCATCTGTCTCTTTCACTGGGATACTCACATACAGGCCACCCGGCCCTAGGGCTAGTTTTTCTTCAGATCTCCTCAGAATCCTAGCCCCTTATTTTGGAAAATCCGATCTTTCCATCTTGGGTGATATCAATTTCCATCTTGATGAAATCAACTCAAAGGATACCCTGACATTAATTGAGTCACTCGGAGCTTGTGACCTCGTTCAGTTGGTGAGCAGCCCAACACACAAGGCTGGCCATATTCTTGATGGGGTATTTTCTAGTGATTCTAGGCTATCTACTGGCCCGCCTCTGCCGTTGGTCTGGACAGATCATTTTGCAGTACCGCTTGAACTTGCTCTTCCTGCCCTGCCCTTAGCTAATCATGTCGCTACTTCATTTACTCTTAGGAGAAACTTTAGAAATATTACCGATGACACTATTGCTTCTCACATTCGGATCTCGGAATCTTTCTCCTTGAAGGATGCAGATGTGGCAGCTCAAGAACTTATGGACTCTATTACCAATGCAGTGGAAAAGATTGCCCCCGCCTCCCTTCGATATGTAGCTCGGCAGAAACCCACTGCACCCTGGTTCTCTGAACATCTGAGACTCCTAAGGCAGGGGTGTAGGAGCAGCGAGAGAAGCTGGAGGAAATTCTGGGATCCGAAAGATCGAGAGGTTCATAAGTCCGCTTTACGGGACTACAAACAGAGAGTTGTAGTGGAAAAGCAGGAGTACTTTTCCAATCTTACAGGTTCCCTAACCTCATCCAGGGAACTTTTTAAAATTGCTGATTCACTATGCTCTCTCCAACTCCCTGATCCTGTAGTTAGCTCTCAGGATCTTTGTAATAACATCTCTGACTTCTTTCACAGCAAAATCTCGGACATTCACATCGCCTTAGAAGCCCAAAGCCACTCCTTGGATAAGGATATTCCTTCTGCTATAGCCAGTCTGGACACTTTGGGTGAAGGCCCTTCCAAACTATTCAGGCAATTTCCCTTACTGTCTTTGGAAGGACTGAACCTCCTACTCGATAGGACTAAATCTTCCTCCCCAATGGATCCTTTACCGCTAAAAATACTGAAGGAGTGCCGAAACAGCATTCTTCCGCCCATGTTGGAAGTCAGGAATAGGGCTATTGTCCAGGGTTCCTTTCCACCAGTGTGGAAGAAGGCTATTGTAAAGCCTCTCCTTAAGAAATCGTCTTTGGATCCTGGTCTTCTTAAAAACTTCAGGCCAATCTCTCTGCTCCCGGCCCCTGCAAAAATATTGGAGGCACACCTCAACTCCCACCTCTCTACTTTTCTTGAGACCAGTGAGTATCTTGATAACACACAGCACGGATTCAGAAAGTACCACAGTACCGAATCAGCACTCACTGTTGTAGTAGACAACATCCGACGTGAAGTGGATAGTGGCCAAACTACAATACTGGTCCTATTAGATCTCACAGCCGCGTTCGATACCCTGTCTCCCGCCATTTTAACATCTCGGCTTAGGGAGGCAGGGGTTACTGGGCCGGCCTTGAATCTTCTTTACTCCTTTCTCCTTGGTAGAGAACAGAGAGTAAAGCTTGGAAATTTCCTCTCCCCTGCCAAGTCATTGCAATGTGGGGTGCCACAGGGGTCGGCCCTTAGTCCGACCCTGTTTAACATCTATGTGGCCCCCCTTGCTAGACTAGTAAGATCGCAGGAGATGGAGGTGGTGTCCTACGCCGACGACACCCAGATCATGGTGTCACTGGCTCATTCCTCTGTCCATACATCCGCCATTAGCTTTAGGTCATGCATGCAGCATGTGGCAGATTGGATGATCATCAATTCCCTAAAGCTAAACGGCGACAAGACAGAGGTCCTGGTCTTTGGGAAAGACCAAGATGTTTGGTCGAGCGAGTGGTGGCCTTCATCTCTTGGCACCTGCCCCACTCCCTCCCAATCAGCCAGAAATCTCGGCGTGGTCTTTGACACCTCACTCTCTATGATGCTCCAAGTAAATAGGACCGTGGCCACATGCTGGGGTGTTATCAGGATTCTAAATAGGATCCGTAACTATCTTTCTCTCCAGGCTCGTAAGCAGATTGCAGTCGCTCTTGTTGGCTCCAGGCTCGATTATTGCAACTCCCTGTATGTGGAGTCCAACAAGGGCCTTATCCATCGACTGCAAATCATGCAGAATGCTGCAGCACGTTTTGTTCTGGCCCTTCCCTTGGCATCTTCAGCCATGACTGCTAGGAGAGATCTTCATTGGCTCCCTGTTCAGCATAGAGTCTTTTTTAAGATTCTATGTCTTACATACAGAGCTCTTGCGGCTGGTGCACTTGGGTCTCTGCTTACCCGCTATATCCCAACCAGATCTCTTCGATCTGCTGGGTTATTTCAACTGGTAGTGCCCCGCACAAGGCTAGCCAGATGGGGAGCGAGAGCTTTTTCTGTTGCCGCTCCTAAGCTCTGGAACTCTCTTCCAATTGAGGTCAAAACCCTTCCCTCAATTGATCTGTTCAAAAAGGCCCTTAAGACGTGGTACTTTACCAAAGCCTACCAATGAGAGAATGTTGGTTTGATTTGATTTGCGAGCTGTATTATTTGAATTAGGCGCCTTGACGCCCATTGGGCAAAGTTTGCGCATGACAAAACTCATTTCATTCATTCATTCACGTACTTCTGGAGGAAGAGAGTTCCATATCTTTGGGGCGGCGCCTGAGAAGGCTCTGTGACAAGTTCTCTTTTTCCTAAGGATGGGAGGTTTCAAGAGGAAAGTATTGGCACTCCTTGAGTTTCTTGCCCCACAAGATAGCCCAAGTTTTTGTGCAAGGTACCGGGGAGTATTTCAGTGAAGAGCTTTGTGCGTCAGAACAGCAATCTTTTACTTAATACGTGCATCATACGGCAACCATTTGAGAGATTTTAGGACTGGGGATATGTGATAATTTCGCTTGGAGTCTGTAACCAGCCTGACCGCGGAGTTCAGTGATACTCTTAGGGGAGCCAGGGTGTATTTAGGAAGTCCACAGAGGGTCGCACTGCCGTAGTCAAGCCTCGGAAAGACAAGCGCTTGGACCACCTGTTTGAAATCGCTTTGAGGAAGAAAAGGTTTGATATTCCTGAGTGTCCTCAGCAGGTGATTTGCTCCCTTGCACACCTTACTGATATTCAGGTGCTTGTCCAAGGTGACTCCAAGTGATTTGGTTGAGTCTATGATGAGAGGAGTGCAGTTGAATGTCGTGAGGAGATTTAACCAAAGGTCAAGTTTGGGGGGTGTGGTTCGGAGGGGAGATGACCATGAATTCCGTTTTGGCGGTGTTGAGAAGGAGATGGTTCCCAGTTAAACATCTTTGAGTAGACAATAGGGTTGTGTTGAGAGAGATGAGATTTTCCGGGGAAGAGATTTTCACATAGATCTGCGTATCGTCCGCATACATAAGGAACAGAGTGTCCGTGGAGTTTAGAACTATGTTCATAACTGGTCGCTTATAGTCAAGGACAGCTTTCGCACAACCTTTGTAGGCTCGGCACCTAGTCTTTGTTTAGATATTCATTCAATGCAAAAAGAAGTTTCATCATGGTTACTAAATGCCAGTAATAGACATGCCCTCTTACGGAAAGTCAGAAATGTTAAACGCACAGTTTCCTCAGTATGGTTATCCGAGGAATTGAAACTCGCCAAATTAAAACTCCACCAGTTGGAGCAGAAATACCATAAAGACTATATACACCTGACAATGACATTCTCTTCACAAAGGGTTTAAAGGACTACAAAGCTTCACTTTTGCACTCTTAGACTCTCTTCTTTAAAGAGGAGTTGGCCTAACGGCTAGGGTGGTGGACCTCGAATCTGGGGAACCAGGTTCGAGTCTCGGCAATGAGGCTGAACATCCTGTGATTCTGGGCAAATCACTTAATCTCCCTGTGCCTAACAAAAAATGAATGTGTCCTCATGTAACGCAACCCATGCTATGTAAAGTGCTCTGATACCCAATTCCGGGTCTAGTTCATGCTATATAAAACTCTATAAAAAAAAAATGAATAAGATCCTGCACTATATTAATAAATCTAAGTGTTCTTCAGAATTGGGACTGAAAATTCTAGCCCAAACAGATTGTATTTGCCAATAACTCCTACTCAGGAGTTCTGCAATATGTTAAACACATATATTTTTAAATAAAATTAAAATAATAAAAAACAGCATTGTGCCAGGTTTCAAGGAACCTCATATATCTTCTTCTGACACAAGCCCTACTGTATTCACTAACTTTCCTGCTCAGTGAAGAACACTTACTCAAGCTAATAGCCAAAGTAAAGTCTGGCTCACCTAATGATCCTTGTCCTGCTATGGTTCTTAAATCTTTTTTGCCTGCAATAGGTGGTCCATTCCTGTGTCTTCTAAACTCTTCCTTGGCTCGAAGAATCATCCTACTGTCTTTTAAAGAGGCTGTTGTAATGCCTTTACAAACAAAATAAGACGAAGATCTGCTACTTTTGTAAAAACTACCACCCTATTATTTTGCTGCCTTTTTAGCTAAATTATTTGAAGCACACGTGGCATAGATCACATTTGGAGAACTCTCAATTTTGGAATGATATTCATATTCTCTAATAAAGGTATGCAGCCCTTTTGAGAAGTGATGTTATTGTTCTTGAAGAGTGCAGCAGTACTAATAAAAATTGCTGATCCTTCCAATTAAGGATTTGGTAGCATTGTTGAAATTGTGCTTACTAATACAGTGGTGACATGATGGGTTCCTGGACTGCATTACATCCAAGCAGTCGAACTATTACCTAATACTAGAAATTCTTGATCCTCTTCGTGTACTGCCATGTAGGCCTGGGCGGTAAATTCCGTTCCGCTCACGGAATTTGCGTAATTTGAGTCATTTCGCATTCAGCAGAGAACGCGGAATTGGCAAAAATTCCGAGATCCGCCGCTTTGCGGAATTTTTTGCTTGTTTGCGCTTTCAAAATGCGCGTTCGCGAGCTATTTCTGCCCGAGCACACAAACAGCATTTACGAACAGGAAAAAATCATTGCGAACGGGCGGGAAAAGCAATTCCGTATGTTCGTGGAACTTTTGCGTGCTCGCTGAGATTTTTTACCGTTTACGGGAGCTTTGCTAGCGCAACTACGCAAATTCCGCCCACCCCCTACTGCCAAATTCATAGATTAATTCTTTTAATTTCCAGAACTGATACAAATGATATGCACAATGTGGCATACATTGGTTCATGCCATAAGTGAGCTGGGGATAGTGAGAGGCTGAAGCTGCAAGGGCCGAGCTAGTGTGGGTGTTGAACTCCAATAATAGTTTGAACCCCAATATTTTATGTGCCCGATTGTTACCATGGGCTGTTTGGCTCCAGACATCTCTCATTGATCTAGTGGTAAAAGATTACACTCCTCTTTAATAAATATTAATTTTAGCAGAGTGAAAATCAGAATAAAACTCTGGATCATTTAGTACTGAGATCTAGATCAGAATAAGGAAAAATAGACCCAGTACTAGGGACACCATACTCATTACAGTTAGGTTTTTCCCTAGTATTAACCCCTGATTTTAAAACATACGGACTAGGAGCAGGAATAAAATATTAGCTCACTAGCTAGGTATTTTTAACCTATTTTTCCCACTCCACATCACTGCACCACACATATTTTCCAAAAATTAAATGCTCCTACGTAGTTTGCAAGTCGCAGCACGCCTCAATCCGCAGCAGATTGAGAGGACCCCAATGATGCCACCTAGGGGTAACCCTGGTGGGTGAGGAGACTCTAGAAAATAATTTTTCTTTCTGGAAAGAGGGTTTTTCACACATGTTCAGTGGAATCACTGTTCTTCCTATGGTTAGGTTTCTAATTCCGGTATTTCGGATGTTGTGGAAGTGCAATCAGTAATGTTAATGTTAATGTTAACTGCTACTTCTATAGCGCATAATCACCATCAGGTCTCTTAATCTCCCTGTGCCTAACAAAAAATGAATGTGTCCTCATGTAACGCAACCCATGCTATGTAAAGTGCTCTGATACCCAATTCCGGGTCTAGTTCATGCTATATAAAACTCTATAAAAAAAAAATGAATAAGATCCTGCACTATATTAATAAATCTAAGTGTTCTTCAGAATTGGGACTGAAAATTCTAGCCCAAACAGATTGTATTTGCCAATAACTCCTACTCAGGAGTTCTGCAATATGTTAAACACATATATTTTTAAATAAAATTAAAATAATAAAAAACAGCATTGTGCCAGGTTTCAAGGAACCTCATATATCTTCTTCTGACACAAGCCCTACTGTATTCACTAACTTTCCTGCTCAGTGAAGAACACTTACTCAAGCTAATAGCCAAAGTAAAGTCTGGCTCACCTAATGATCCTTGTCCTGCTATGGTTCTTAAATCTTTTTTGCCTGCAATAGGTGGTCCATTCCTGTGTCTTCTAAACTCTTCCTTGGCTCGAAGAATCATCCTACTGTCTTTTAAAGAGGCTGTTGTAATGCCTTTACAAACAAAATAAGACGAAGATCTGCTACTTTTGTAAAAACTACCACCCTATTATTTTGCTGCCTTTTTAGCTAAATTATTTGAAGCACACGTGGCATAGATCACATTTGGAGAACTCTCAATTTTGGAATGATATTCATATTCTCTAATAAAGGTATGCAGCCCTTTTGAGAAGTGATGTTATTGTTCTTGAAGAGTGCAGCAGTACTAATAAAAATTGCTGATCCTTCCAATTAAGGATTTGGTAGCATTGTTGAAATTGTGCTTACTAATACAGTGGTGACATGATGGGTTCCTGGACTGCATTACATCCAAGCAGTCGAACTATTACCTAATACTAGAAATTCTTGATCCTCTTCGTGTACTGCCATGTAGGCCTGGGCGGTAAATTCCGTTCCGCTCACGGAATTTGCGTAATTTGAGTCATTTCGCATTCAGCAGAGAACGCGGAATTGGCAAAAATTCCGAGATCCGCCGCTTTGCGGAATTTTTTGCTTGTTTGCGCTTTCAAAATGCGCGTTCGCGAGCTATTTCTGCCCGAGCACACAAACAGCATTTACGAACAGGAAAAAATCATTGCGAACGGGCGGGAAAAGCAATTCCGTATGTTCGTGGAACTTTTGCGTGCTCGCTGAGATTTTTTACCGTTTACGGGAGCTTTGCTAGCGCAACTACGCAAATTCCGCCCACCCCCTACTGCCAAATTCATAGATTAATTCTTTTAATTTCCAGAACTGATACAAATGATATGCACAATGTGGCATACATTGGTTCATGCCATAAGTGAGCTGGGGATAGTGAGAGGCTGAAGCTGCAAGGGCCGAGCTAGTGTGGGTGTTGAACCCCAATAATAGTTTGAACCCCAATATTTTATGTGCCCGATTGTTACCATGGGCTGTTTGGCTCCAGACATCTCTCATTGATCTAGTGGTAAAAGATTACACTCCTCTTTAATAAATATTAATTTTAGCAGAGTGAAAATCAGAATAAAACTCTGGATCATTTAGTACTGAGATCTAGATCAGAATAAGGAAAAATAGACCCAGTACTAGGGACACCATACTCATTACAGTTAGGTTTTTCCCTAGTATTAACCCCTGATTTTAAAACATACGGACTAGGAGCAGGAATAAAATATTAGCTCACTAGCTAGGTATTTTTAACCTATTTTTCCCACTCCACATCACTGCACCACACATATTTTCCAAAAATTAAATGCTCCTACGTAGTTTGCAAGTCGCAGCACGCCTCAATCCGCAGCAGATTGAGAGGACCCCAATGATGCCACCTAGGGGTAACCCTGGTGGGTGAGGAGACTCTAGAAAATAATTTTTCTTTCTGGAAAGAGGGTTTTTCACACATGTTCAGTGGAATCACTGTTCTTCCTATGGTTAGGTTTCTAATTCCGGTATTTCGGATGTTGTGGAAGTGCAATCAGTAATGTTAATGTTAATGTTAACTGCTACTTCTATAGCGCATAATCACCATCAGGTCTCTTAGCGCTTTGAGAGAGGGGTCCGATACCCACTGCAGTCCCCAGGAACATGCGTAACAGATGATTAGATAGTGTCCAGCGCCTCCCTGAACAGGAGCGTTTTGAGGCGTTTCCTGAAAGGGAGGAGAGCGCATTTGTTGCGGAGGCCAACGGGTAGTTTATTCCGGAGTTCCGAGAGCAGGACAGTTGGACTGATGTAAAAAATAATTGAATCTATTTTTTTTTCAGAAAAATATTTCGTTTGGATAAAAATTTGAAAATGCCTAGAAGAACTGAGAAAAAAAGACTAGAAAAGAAGCATTTATATTTGCAGAAAAGAAAAGATTTGGAATTACAAAAAAATGAGAGCACTACAAAAACAGTTTCTTCTGGTAAAAACACTAGACGATTTCTGAAAAAAATATTACGAACATTAATGAAACGCGCACTGTGAACTAAAGCCTAATGCTGAAAGTCTGCCTATTTTTAACTTTTTTTTTATCCTGATATAACGTACTGTAATCTTTATGTGCACTGCCTAATATTTTATTGTTTTAAAACTTACGTGTATAACGCTTTCCTTCACCTACCTCTCCACCTCTGATGCCTCATTACTCCGCATCCTCCCCGTTTCACCACGGGTTTTCCCGGTTGACGTGGAGGGAGATCGCGGTTACATTTTCTCTTCTGGGCTAGAGGCGAGGGGAGGCGGGGTGCTTCACGTGATACTGGTCATCTGACCAAGGGTTTATCTACATGTTAGAAGCTTCGCGCAGCGGACGCGCACTGTGAACTAAAGCCTAATGCTGAAAGGCTGCCTTTCTTGGTATTTGTAACTTTTTTTTTTATCCTGAAATAACTGTAATCTTTATGTGCACTGCCTAATATTTTATTGTTTTAAAACTTACGTGTTGAAGCCCGTCTGCGCCCGTCCGCGCCTGACCGGGGCCAGGGGCCATAAACCCTGGTCCAAATCCCTTTTATCCCCCTGAAAAACGTACTTTCACTTCAGAGCAACTTTTAGCTTTCCGCTCTAAAATCAAGCCTGACTGCACTAGTTGCCTGGCTACTAATTATGCTAAAGATACTTGTCCCGGTTGTAATTTCTCCCTCGCCAACCCCCATTCAAGTCTTCACACATCTTCAGATAATAGAACAAACACTTGCACGCCCTCTCCCCTACTAAAGTTTTTTCATTCCTTAGTGTAAATTGTCGTTCGCTCCCTAAACATAAACTGGACATTTTTTACCTCCTTTACGATGTCAAACCAGATGCTTTATTTCTCACGGAGACCTGGCTCCATGAGAGCTCAGGTCCTGATGTCGCAGCAGCCTTATCCCCTAATTATGTTAATATTAGGAAAGACAGAATGACATCCTCTGGTGGCGGCATTGCTATCATTTACAAAAAAAACTTTCAATGTAAATTTGGCACAGTGGACATTCCACATTGTGAAGCCGCCTCATTTAAGTTAACTCTTAACCCCCACTTTACATTCTCTGGCCTCCTTATTTATCGTCCCCCTGGTCCGCCCAATCCCTGGGCCACATCCCTTCTGGATGACCTTACCCCTCTGATTATGAATTCAAATAATTTCTCGCTGCTCGGCGACTTTAATTTACATCTGGACATTCTTTCTAATCCCACGTGCAGCAACTTTGTCTCAGATCTTGCCGCTATGAATATCTTTTTACGTAATTCGGGACCCACACATAAAGCCGGCCACCTCCTTGACCCCATTTTTTCTAGCTTTCCTGGTCTTCATTGCGATCCTGCATTGCCCATCCATTGGTCTGACCATTTTTTATCTACATTTACTATCTCGATTCCTCTTGTCTCTCCATTTCTATCTCACTCCCTAAAGACATCTAAAAGAGACTGGAAAAAATTAGACCGGAATGCCTTTAACCACATCCTATGCTCGAACGGTCCTCTATATGTTTCTGATGTGGAGTCATTTTCCAAAAATGTACACAGTTGGCTCTCAACTGCTATTGATTCCTGCCTTCCTCCCACTCAGAAAAGATTTACAAATCACCGTCCCTCGGCTCCTTGGTTCAATGATACTCTAAAAATTGAAAAAACTAAATGCAAATCTTTGGAACGTAAATGGAGGAGAGACTATGCGCCAGAACTGAAAATGGCATATATAAAGTCAAAAAAACTCTACCATAATTTATGTAAATCCACTAAGGCTCTCTTCGTCTCTAATTCTATCACCTCCGCTGCTAATTGTTCCAAGACACTCTTTAGCTTAGTTAAAAAGCTTGCTGGATCTGAGACCCTGGCTACTCCTCCTCCCTTGGAAAATTGCCAGTGTGAGGATCTTGCTCACTTCTTTAAACAAAAAATAGAGAAGATTCATCTTGATATTGCTAACACTCATCTTGATAGCAGCCTCTTGACGACAACACTTTCTACTACCACTCAGAATGCTCTTCCCCCAAGCATAAATGAACAGTCTCTTGCTGAGCTTCCTGTTGTGCATACCACTACGACCCCTCTTCTTGACACCTGGCCACTCCTCAATATGGATTCTCTTACTCTTATCCTAAATAAAGTTAAGTCTGGCTCCCCTAACGACCCCCTACCTCCCTCTATATTCAAACAACTGGATCCTCTCCACATGCACATCATCTTGAACGTCCTAAATTCCTCTCTTCGTGAGTCGGTAGTTCCAACTCACTGGAAACATGCTATGGTGACTCCTCTGTTGAGAAAGCCAACTGCCGACCCCCTCATTCTCTCTAACTACAACCCCATTTCTCTTTTGCCAATCTTTTCTAAGATTCTAGAGAGTCACATTCACTCTCATTTTGCCCAGTTTGTCGAACTGAATAAAATTCTTCATCCTTCCCAATCCGGGTTCAGGTCCAATTTCTCCACAGAAACCACTCTATTAGGTGTCACAGAGAAGCTTCGCCACCATCTTGACTGTGGAGAAACTGTGGCGCTTGTTTTGCTCGATCTCAGCGCAGCGTTCGACACTATTTCGCATCCCACACTTATTAAAACTTTAAAATCCTTGGGCATATGTGGCTCTGCCCTGGACTGGATCATCTCCTTTCTGAACGGTCGCACTTTCCAGATTTTTTCAGCCACTAACAGTTCCAGCACTCATTCTTCCCCCCATGGGGTACCCCAGGGCTCCATACTCAGTCCTCTGCTTTATAATCTCTATGTAAGGCCTTTAGCAGATATTGCTGACCAATCCGGCCTAACTCTTTTTTCTTACGCAGACGACTCTCAAATCATCTTTTCTCTCTCTTCCACTGATTCTAACTCAATATCTGACCTACAACTTGGCCTGAGGAACATCGCCTCGTGGATGACCCAACACCATCTTAAACTTAATGGTGATAAAACCGAGGTCTTAATCCTGGGAAAGGATAAGGACCTCTGGGGTCCACTTCATTGGCCCACCGAGATGGGTGCCCTCCCGCAACCTTCTAACCATGTCCAGAATTTGGGCGTCTACATTGACAACTCTCTGTCTTGGCACCAACAAGCCGTCAGGGTCGCGGCCACATGCTTTACCATCTTGAGATGGCTGCGGAAAATTATTTGGATGTTACCCACTGCTACTCAGAAAACAGTGGTCCATGCCCGTATAACCTCAAGGTTAGACTACGGCAATGTCCTGTTGCTAGGTGCCAACAAGACCGTAATCCGTAAACTGCAGTTAGTTCAAAACTCTGCAGTTAGACTTCTCTGCAAAATTCCCAGAACTTCGCACATTTCTGGCTACCTCAACGATCTTCATTGGCTTAGAGTGGAGAGTCGCATAAAGTTCAAAGCCTTCAGCTTTATGTTCAAGATAAGGCGGGGTTCAGCACCACCCTACCTGCATACTCCTGTTAGCCCTTACATTCCCACACGTCATCTCCGTTCTTCAACGCTTGAGAAATTCACGATCCCTCATTTCAAACTTGCCAGGATGGGTGGCAAGTCCTTTTCCTATCTTGGCCCCACCCTCTGGAATACTCTGACTTTTGCCATCCGAAAAGAAACCAACTATACCTGCTTTCGGCGATCCATAAAGACCTGGCTGTTTAGCCAGTAACCTTTCTCTCTGCTCTTCACCATTCAGTTCGCAGCTGTCTTGGCGCCGGGAAACCCTTTTTGGGTAGCTGTCGCGCCTTATAAATTCAACTATAATAATAATAATAATGAAAATAACATCACACAAAAGAAAAAGAAGAATTTTTCAAGTAAGGAGAAGGAGACTTCAATTTCAAATACAAGGAAAAGAAAACATGATAAAGAAGCAGTATCTGTTACCCGGAGACAAAAACAGTTTCAAGAAATTCGTCAGAGACTTTTTCGAAGTAGAGTGATTCAGAATTTAATGAGAACATGCTGCAAATATAAAAAGAAAGTGCTGCAATTCAAACAGAAGCAGCGTATTGAAAGTATAGTAGATACTGCTTTTACTTTAAAACAGAAGTTATTAATTGTGATTTTGAAGAGGATCAAAGTATTAGATAAAGTAATCAAAGTGTTGAAAGAGAAAAGTAGAAGAAAAAGACTTGTGAACAGAACCAACTTTTGCAAAATCTTTAGTGGACATTGGAAACATACTTCTAGTAGTGAGCCTTTTTTTTAATGAGGAAAGTTACTTCCAGGAAAATAGTTTACCATTTGCAGTTGATACTGGAGGTAATTGCTACGAAGTTCAGGATGGCTGTCCCCTTCCAATAGAGGAATTGGTTGGTAAAAGTGCAGAAGAGTTTATAGTTGAAGAAGTGCAAGGGAAACGTACACAAGCTCCTGTGTATAAGTGGGTTTGTAGCAGTATTTGTAGTATTCAACAGGAATCTATTGATATAGTGAGAAATTTGTTACGAGAATATACACAGAAAAGCATTAAACAGAAGATTAAGCTGTTGCAAGGAGTAGATCCATGTAATGTAAGAAAATATACTGAGAAACATGGGCATTTTCTGGCGTGTCTTTCAAGAAAAGTGTCTAAAAGTGTTTTTCATCACTTGAGGATGTTAGCAGTACACCATTCAGAAATGCAGAAGTTTGTAAGGAAACTGTACTATGTAAAAAGTCCTGCATTATGTTTAAGTGAACTGAATACAGCTCTTTTATCAGATGTTCAAAAAAAGTGTGATGATATTGAAATGCGATATTTTGGTTCAGAAGAGCAGTCAATAGAAAGTAAAAGTTTGACAATTACAGATGATGAAGGAGATGGGAAAGTGATTAGCATTGATCAGTTTGAAGAAGACATTGGAAGGTTTAATGTAGTGTGCTCTGAAATACCAAACTAGGTTTGTGTTTGTTGTTGACGTAGTCATTATAAAAGTCAAACCAGGAATGTTGATTTGTATTTGAAAAGTGAAAAGGAGAACAATAGTAAGTGGGAAGAATTTGCAACTTACTTGTTGGTGGAAGGTCGATTTGAGTTAGGTAGTGATCAACGTATATGTAAATATTGTTACAACAAATTAGAAGAGAACAAAATGCCTGCTAGAGCAGTACATAATAACTTAGAATTAGTAGCTATTCCGGAGGAACTGGCAGAATTGAATACATATGAGTCGGTTCTAATTCAATCTGTTCATCCTTTTCAAACTATAATTCGGATGGAGCCTAAAACAGGTAAACTTCCATCAACAGACTTGCAAAGAGGGCTGAAAGCAAGAGTGGTGTACTTACCTTTGGATTTTAAGAAAAATATTTAAACTATTGCTGGAGAGAAAGAGGAAAATTAGGCAGTAGTCATTCTTGTAAATGGTGTACCAACAAAAAGTTGGAAAATATGGCAAGAATTTGTGGATGTTAATAAAGTTGAAAAGGCTACCTTATATCTTATAGAGAACACTATTTATTACAAAACTGTAAATGTGGATGAACAGGTATTAAGTTTAGAAGATGAATGTGAAACTTCAAGTGGTCAAAAAGAGAAAGTGGACAAGTCAAGGACTGAAGAGATTTATGAACATTACACAATATGTCCTTTGCATTCAAAAGAAGTAATAGGAAGCAGCATTGAGTTATTTCAAATGAAAAAAGCACAGGGAACTCCAATGAGTGTATGGGAGAAGAGCTTGGAAGCTTGTTGTTTTCCACAGCTGTTTCCTACAGGAGAAGGTAGACGATATGATGACCAACTTGTACGTATTCCAGCTTCAGAATATCGGTCAACAAGATTATATTCTGAAGATCCTAGATTTCAACAGTGCATTCCATACATATTTCACCTTTTGTTTGAAAGTGATTTATCTTCTCTGTCGTATGCAGTGAACCACATACTTAAAACTGGAGTTCATCAATCACTTCTTTCTGCGAATGAATTTGTGGAGAAAGTTGAAAAAACAGACGAAAATGTAGACGCACAGTTAATCAATTTGATGGCATGTCAACGTGGAACAAATGAGTATTGGTATCGTCGTCATGGAGAACTCAAGTGTATGTTACGGAACGTAGGTACACCAACATGGTTTGTCACACTTTGCTGTGCAGAGTATGCATGGGAAGATTTGCTTGAGTTTCTAAGAGAAGTGAATTCCAATATTAAAAATGTTGAAATTAAGACTCTTGGTGAACGGTGTTCATTGGATCCTGTAAATGTGTGCAGATATCTTAATCATAGGTTTCAAGCTATGATGTCTTTTATCGGCAATAAAAAGAATCCACCTCTCGGAGAAGTTATCAATTTCTTTTGGAGAAAGGAGTACCAAGCAAGAGGTGCACGTCATATACATATGATACTAAGGGTCAAGTATGCACCTAAATTTGGAACTGATTCTGATGAAACAGTATTGTCTTTCATCGAACAGTATGTGACATGTGAGATTCTGAGAGAAGAAGGAGATAGAAGCTTGAGACAGCAAGTTTTACGTTTCTAAAGTCACCATTGTGGAAAGTACTGCAGAAGAAAATACAAGTCTAAAGGAAAATTTTACACCAAATGTCGGTTTGGTTTTCCACGTCCTATCATTTGTAAAGGAAGAGTAAATTATTTTTTTTCTTCTGTAAGGCACACAATAACTCGGAAATCTCCAAAGAATACCTCCAACTTAAAAAGAACAGAAGTGTCAAAGTACATCAATGACTACAATCCAGTCATTTTAAAAATGCGGAATGTGAACATGGACATCCAGTATGTTGCAGATAACTCAATTGCTGTTGCCCTTTATGTTACATCGTACATAACAAAATCAGAAAAAACAGAGATGAAACAAATGTGGGAAGAAATTGCCCAAGAGAAAAGCGTTAGCAAAAAATATGTACAGCTTTACTTTGAAAATGCTTTCCCACCGAGAAATTGGATCCTATGAATGTTCAGACCGCTTGTGCTCTTCAAGTTTATATTCAAAGTCTCGAGGAATCATTTGGGTAAGTTTAGGTCTTGCCTGCTCACGGAATAGAGTGTTGAAATCATTAGAAGAAATTGAATACTTAGCAGCAAATGAACCAGACAGTACAGACATTCTTAAAACTAATATGTTGGACACATACTATCCGAAAAGGAGTCGACATCTGGAACAGCTATGTCTGTATGAAGTACTTCAACATTACTGCTTCAAAAGAAATGTTAAACAGAATTTAAAAGAAGGAAAATATGCAGTAGTTGGATGTCATGGTTGTTTAGTAAAACATGCAAAGGGTAATCTTATTAACCACAAGAAACTCAGTTGTGAAACTCCAGATAAGCGAGGATTTTACTATTTAGCACTTCTCCAACAGTTGAATGATGAAGTTGAACAGGAAAAGACTATTACAGCTGAAATAGGTAATGAAAGTTCTCAAGATAGTCAAAGTAGTGGTCAATGTAGTCAAGATCCTCTTGGACAACCAATACTGGAAAATGAAGCAGCGATTGCCATGCATGAAGTCGAAATTGCAATGCAACAAGCACACAAGGAGAATATGACATTGGAAAAGTTAGAAGAACAACTAAATGTTGAACAGAAAGAAATATATGTACAAGTGAGAGAACAGATAGAACATGGTTTGTTGCATGAAAAAAAAGAATGTGTGTGTTCATCTTTTAAACCTCTTCTGATGTACATCAGTGGTCAAGCGGGGACAGGTAAAAGTTTTTTAATTAAAGTTTTGACCAGTTATCTTCAAAAAACTACTGGTTCACAATCATGTTCTGTGGTAACAGCTCCAACTGGATTTGCTGCACACAATGTTAAAGGAGTTACTTTGCATAGATTACTGATGTTACCAGTTGAGCATGATAGTAAATTACAATATCAGAAGTTGTCTGGAGAAACTTCTCATGAAGTGTCAAGAGTGCTGAAGAAAATGAAACTATTAATTATTGATGAGGTGAGCATGGTCTCAAACTTAATGCTTGCTTTTGTACACTTAAGATTGCAGCAGGTATTAAAAACAGATTATGATGTTCTCTTTGGAGGAAAACATTTAATTGTATTTGGAGATCTGCTACAACTAACACATGTAAAAGGAGAACCAGTGTTTAAAACTCTTCTACATGAAAACACAAAGAAATTTCTGGGAAGTATTGGAAATGTGAATCTGTGGTTAAATTTTGAATATCAAGAACTCACTCAGAATATGCAACAAGCAAGAGATGAAGATTATGGAAATATTCTAAAAGATGTAAGAATTGGTGTTCTAAGCAAACATGGTAAAGAAGTGTTTCAAAGTCGTCTACTAAAGAACTTGTTTACAAATGAAAACACACCAGCAGAAGTACTGTACAACAAAATGAAAGAAAAAAAGTCTATAGTTTGCAGTGGAAGAGTGTTATACATTTAATAGAGAGTTTATGAAATTGGAAAATGAAGAAATAGTTCACATTGAAGCTATTGATAAAATCGAGCATCAAGGAATAACAATTCTTCTTTCAGAAAAACTACAGACTAAATTGGATTCTTTGGAAAAGCCTGTATCAAAAACTGCTGGCTTAGAAAATGTTTTAGATGTATGTTTAAACTGTCGGGTAATTTTGAGGCGTAATCTGAATGTAGAAGAAGGTTTAGTGAATGGAGCAATGGGGAAAGTTATTGATTTTGTGAAATATCAAAATAGAAATGGAATTGAATTCTTGAAAGTTAAATTTGATCAGATTACAGAGGTAAGACAGATTGCGCGTTGTGCTGTACGTTTTTTGCTTGTAAAAGACCTGTATGTTCATAGAAAACAGTTTCCCTTCTGTGTAGCATATGCAATAACTATTCATAATTCTCAAGGTTTAAGCGTAGATAATGCTTTGATAAATGTAGGAAGAACTGTGTTTAAAGAGGGAATGGTATATGTTGCATTACCTCGAGTTAGAACGTTGTCTGGTTTGTATTTAATCGATTTTGATGAGAACAAGGTTAGTGCTGATGTTAATTGTGTAAGAGAATATAATCGTTTGAGAAGGCTTTATGCTCCAAGTTTAGGTGAATCATGGTGAAGAATCAACTATGGTTGCAAAGCAGAAGCAAAATCAAGAGAAAAGAAAAGATGTAAAGAAGCAGAAAATACAAACAAGTGATGATGTTGTCGGATTCCAATTAGAAAATGCTTCTAGTGTCAACTGCTATGGTAATGTTATTCTAAACGTTATATTTTATCTTGAAGATGTTTATGGTGAAATTATGGAAAGTCAGGAAAAAAGATTATGTTCGGCACTTTATACTATATTTCAAGAATTGAGAACTGATAGAAGTAAGATCCATTCTGCTTCTGGTATTCGCCAACTGTTGGATACATGTACTGGTTCTTTAATGTTCAGTGCTAATATACAACAAGATGCACAAGAATTTCTGATGGTTATGCTTGGAGTACTAGAAGATGAAGGAATTCAGATAGAGAGTTTATTTGGACTCAGTTACGAATGGGAACATAAATGTGAACAATGTTCGTTAACTTCAAGCACTATAGTTGACAGAGAATGATTTCTATATTTGACAATACCTGACTGCAAATCTGTACCATTTTCCGAATTACTAAAAGAAGCAGATCACGAGATAATCTGTTCTCGTTGTAAATCAACAATGCTACCTACATCATGCCTACAAAGATATGGAAAATATTTGATTATAATGCTACAATGCTGTAGACCAAATGGAAGAAAAGTGGAAACCAAAATTAAAAATCTTGTTGCTAGTCAAGTATCTATTTCTGGTAGAACGTTTGCAACAGTTGCTATTGTTTTCCATGCTAGAAGTACTACCACAAGTGGACATTATGCAGTTTATTTAAAGTGTAGTACTGGTTGGAGTCACTGCAACAATACACACTTGGAAATGAAACCGAGATTGCCTTATGAATTACCCAACTCATACTTAATATTTCTAAAACAAAGATTTTAGATACACCATTCGGCTTTGTGGGAAGGTGTAAAGATACTTTAAGGAATTCCTACTGGATGCTTTCAAAGCAAATTTTTTAATACATTATTTGGTGTATTGAGAAAATGTTCACAGAAACTACGAAGTAAAGGTAAGATTTGAAGATTGGAAATAGTATTGGATGTGTTATTTGTTTTGATTTTGTATTATATTTCTGAGAATTAGGGATTTGTTTTTTTTTAACAATCTGGTTGATTGTTTTTTTTTCCCTGCTGTTTATGATGAAACTACTCTGACATCACTGTGAATAGTGATGTTAAGTAGTAGCCGATGACAGCAAAAAAATTAAATTATTTTGTATTATTTAAAAACTCATTGTAATTTGTGAAATATATTACATTACATAGTAGTTTTGCAGTTTATTTTATGTAGTTGAAAAGTTAGAAAAAACAGTAGTAATGACAAATAGCACAATAGTAGTTCGATATTTAAAAAACCTTTGAAATTCACTGAAAAAACCATAGGTTTTCAAGACGTTATAGTTAGAAATTTGCATTTAAAAAACCTTATAAATTCACTGAAAAAAACCATAGCTTTCAGGGACGTCATAGTTAGAAATTAACATTTAAAAAACCTTAGAAATTCACTGAAAAAACCATAGGTTTCAGAGACGTTATAGTTAGTTGGACATTTGACTCATATAAAACCAGAGAAATTTGCCTCTTATAGTTAGTTGAGCAAACTATAACTCGCACGCTCGGAATGCACTGCTGATGACGTCACATATTATATCACTCATGACATGGTCAGTGACATCACTCATGACATCACTGATGACATCTCAAATGACATCACTGATGACATCACTGATGACATCATCCACGTGATAGTCTGACACACCTCTTCACACTCTAATATAACCTTTACTACACCCACTCTAAAATACAGACTACCATTTTCGAAACCATAGACACAGCAATACCAGATACTAGCTACTAGATACCCATCCACTGTTTCCTATCTATATATTGTGAGCCAGACATACACTGATACAGTCACTTATACATGCTGTCACTCATCATTACATCAGTATAATATCCACTCATACACCTATACATACATTCAAACAGTGCTACTGATCCATAGAGTTACTCACACATCTACTCATTCATGCCAAAATTCAATCACACACCCATGTACTCACCTATGCAGATATATACACACCACCTGACTTATTTATACACACACCACTTCCCTTATTTATATAGATACTATCACATACTTACTCTCTTATAAAATCACTAATACAAGTACACATTTGTATATGTAGACACTCTTGCAATCACTCTCTCTCACATATAGTCAATTATACACCCCTACACTCACATATACTGTCTAAAAACATATATAGTTACTCACATATTTACAACTGACACATCAATTCACTAATCAACACACCTGTACACACAGTTAGCTACCCATACAGCCCTTCCGAGATGCAGTTTTGAATGTATAGAACCAGTGAAACAGCTATTCAGACATGTATGCACAGTCAGACACTCCCCACCCACTCAGATAGACACTCAGACACCCATACAGATACACCTACAATCAATAACCCATATAGACACTGATGTAGCTACTCACCAACCCATGCACCTGTTACACACCAACTGAGCCATTCACACAGTTTAGTCACTAATCCATGCATTCAGTAACATATGTTCAATCAGTGACTTATAGAGTCAGTCATGCATCTACTAAATAATCCATTCAGGCACTTATATATCGACTCATTCTTCAATAGACCTTGGCATAGATATATGAGAAAAATATTTACAGTTTACAGAAAAACACATTCACTGGATGATGTCATCAGTGATGTCATCAGTGATGTCATTTTAGATGTCATCAGTGATGTCATGAGAGATGTCAATGACCATGTGATGAGTGATGTAATATGTGACGTCATCAGCAGTGAATTGCGAGCGTGCGAGTTATAGTTAGCTCAACTAACTATAACAGGCGAATTTCTCTGGTTTTATATGAGTCAAATGTCCAATTAACTATAACGTCTCTGAAACCTATGGTTTTTTCAGTGAATGTCTATATATATATATATCCCAAAGAATCGTAACCGATAGATGCGCTCTCAGTGACACAGAACTCCCAGCCAATCTTATTCAAGAGGTGTTCAATGCACGCGTTTCAGCTCCTTGCAAAGCCTTAATCACGCAATTACTTGTGCAAACAGCCGGCTGACTGATAAAGTTCACAGTGAACAACGACAAGGGACTCAAAACTGTCAAGATAATGGCAGACATTTTGGAATGGTGAGATGCATTTAACAAATCATGAAGAAACATCAACAAAGTATTATAAATGCACATTGTCATATTGTGTAAAGGGTAACACTACACGATGTGTCCAATATTCTAAAATACAATATTGAAAACAATTCAAAGCCTAAGTAACGTAAAGGCTTAAACTAACAAACAGGGTCATGGACATGAGCAAAGAACAATGCTGATGTCGTGAAAATGGCAGACATGTTGGAATGGTGCAAAAATGGTGCCAAAATTAATGACCACTAATTCCTTCGTATCAAATGCACAGAATCATTCTGAAAGGGGATATTACTTCCAAGTGTGGTGTGAAGCATGGTGATATAGATAATCAAATCTACACAAGTCTTATACTGTGAAATGCACTGTAAAAATCCTCTTATCGTGGGTCAGATCGTGAGCTAGTGCACAACAAGTCTCCCAATGGTATGCTGAAAAGAAGGCATACAGTGTGACATACAATGTAAAATACAACTGGACGCTAGTCACATCATAAGCAAAAAAGTTCTGATGCCACATCTGAGAGATATCCTGACATAGGTAAGTACCTCGGTGTACGACAATGGCAGGTGTGTCCTGTACGGGAAGATACTGTCGATGCCAATAACTGTAAAGTGCCTATGTCTCATACTGCGAGTTGAAGTGCAAGTGCAATATACAAAATACAAGTACACAAATACACGTATATATATATATAGAGTTTAATTTGTATAAGTATATTGAGTATTTGTTTGTATATATTTCTGTAGCCCTGAAAAAGTCCCAAGGGGATGAAATGCCTTGGCTATCCATTTTGGATATTCTCTTTGGCTACAATCAAATTGGTTTTATAAGAAGAATGAGACTATAAAGAATGTATTATAAACTGTATTCAGGACCATTTTATGATAATGAAGGGTGCACATTGATCTATATTATATGGTTGTCAGTTTCCCATTTTCTTTTCTCATTTTCAGAAGTATCTTCCTGCAAGTCTCTGAGTTCACTCAAAGATGTTGCATCAAATCTATTGTGTAGTATCAGTTGTGAAATCATAATTTCCATTTTCTTGAACAAATGACTATTCTTGCAAGGCACAATACCTTGCCATCTGATCTGTGTATCTATTTCTTAATGTAACCACATCCTCGTCAGCCTTAATAGCTGTCCACTTAACAACTGCTACTTCTTTTGGCTTCTAATTGGCATTCAACAAATCTAATATATATATGCTGTTCCTAATTAGAGCACCTGAAGATATCATAAATCCTCTCTGTGACCAGAGCAGTCCATAATCATGAAGAGCACCCAAACCATATTGTCTCTCTGTATAGATTGTTACATTTAAATTCTAAGATAAGCAGCAAGCTCTCGTTAAGGTAATCAATTCTGCCACTTGAACTGATTTCACATTTGGTAAGGAGGATGCTTTAAGTGTGTCTGTGGTAGGCAGCCAGTTCCAATGGAACTTCTTTTATGTCTGGTCTTAGTTTTGTGCATAATTCAGTCACCCCAATACAATTATGCTCCAATTCATCAATATTTTCATCTTCTGTGTCTTCACAGTTCTTTTCTGAAATTGGAAGCAAGGTTGCTGGATTCAGGACATTACATCTCTGAATGAAAATATGTTTTGCTGCAAGAATGGTTTGCTCATAACGTGTCAACTTACTATTTGTTATCTGCTGTGTTCAGTCCTTGTTAAAAAGATCTTGACTGAATGACGGACATTAACATTTAAAGTATGCTCCATCACAATTCCTTAATTTTGTTCAATTGCCAAACAAACTGCTATAACCAATTTCAGACAAGCTGGAAGATTTACAGCTCCTGAATCCAACACTCCTGATAAATATGCTGCTGGGCACATAAGTCCCCTTTGTTTCTGAGTGAGAACTGAAAATGCCCATTCATCTTTCTCATGACAAAATAAAAAAAATATCATATTAGAATCATGTTCTTCTGCATGCCTGATTCAGAACTTTCAGCAGAAATCCTTCAAAATGGTGCATGAAGGAAAGCTTAATTCACAATACATGCTTTCTAATACTATTGCATCCTTTAATGCAATAGCGTTCTGTGCTCCGTAGAAACTGTGGTGACAGATAACTTGCAGCTGGACACTGATTCGAGCGGGCATGACAGGAGCAAGACTGAATCATACACTTAGAGGTCGATTCCGATCCGGGTCGGAAAACACTCCGACCGAGCCAGATCCGAAGTGTTTTCCGACCGATCCGGAGTCCTGCAGTCCGACTGAGCGAGTTCGATGCGGCCGTATGCTGCCAGACTCGGTTCGGTCGGACTGCCATAGAAGTCAATGGGAGCCGGTCGTATGACGCGTACATGGGCTCCCATTGACTGAATGAGTACGTCTCGCGCAAGGGCGCCCCCTACTGTGGGTACGTGTCGGTGCCATCTGCACCGTACATGCCTGTTTTGGGGGGACCCTTGGGTCTCCCCATGTGTCCGAGTCGTAAGGCTGCGGGTGACAGGGGGTCCGACGCGGACCCCCAAAAGCAACCACCTGGACGTTTTGCGAGCCGGACACTCCGGCTCGCACAGGCTGTCCAACGCGTGCATCGTACTGGCTCGGTCGTAAATCGCATCCATTGCACGCCACGGTTAGCTTCCGACCGAGACGTACGGAGCGGTTCGGACCCGGAAACGACTCGGTCGGTGAATTTCATGTAGCTCGCATTGTACTTGCTCGCTCGTACAGATGTACGAGTCGGGCAGAAAACACGCGTACGGCTCGTAGTTTTTCCGGCCGGATCGCGTTCGATGCCCTTCCGATCCGGATCAGAATCGGCCCCAGAAACGGTGTCTATTTTACATAAATAGCATTTTGCATGAAAATGTGGCATAACTTAAACTACACAATTAATTATGTTTCTATGCAAAACAATCAAATCTATTCAAGTGCAACATCATTAATTCATGAGTTGAGACTATATGCATCTTCAAAAGTATTATTTTGCACAATTAATTTGTCACCCAAAATTAAACCCATGAGGCATAGGGTCAATACTGATTTGCATATGGCCATGTCTGAACTGGGGTGGCGTGGTGAGCAAAATAACAATGGATTAAACCCAGATCTGTGACTGGGGGTGAATGTTTTGCCAAAGTGCAACATTCCGTCCATCATCTTGTGTGTTTTGCTGTTCGCCCTATGTGGGAAGGCTATGCCCAGACGTGGGTCCCGTGCTCATTACGCCACTGGAGTCAAGCTATCCTGGCTGAAGAGGGGTGAAACCACGAAACCGGTCCTAGGATGCTTGATTCCGGTCCAGGGAAGACATGGCTTGGCAGTTCGGGCTGGACTGTTCCCATGAGGCATAGGGTCAAGACTGATTTGCATATGGCCATGTCTGAACTGGGGTGGCGTGGTGAGAAAAATAACAATGGATTAAACCCAGATCTGTGACTGGGGGTGAATGTTTTGCCAATGTGCAGCATTCCATTCATCATCTTGTGTGTTTTGCTGTTCGCCCTATGTGGGAAGGGCATGCCCAGACGTGGGTCCCGTGCTCACTACGCCACTGGAGTCAAGCTATCATGGCTGAAGAGGGGTGAAACCCCAAAACCGGTCCTAGGATGCTTGATTCCGGTCCAGGGAAGACATGGCTTGGCAGTTCGGGCTGGACTGTTCCCATGAGGCATAGGGTCAAGACTGATTTGCATATGGCCATGTCTGAACTGGGGTGACGTGGTGAGCAAAATAACAATGGATTAAACCTAGATCTGTGACTGGGGGTGAATGTTTTGCCAATGTGCAACATTCCGTCCATCATCTTGTGTGGTTTACCCAAAATTAAACATCAGGAAAAGCTTTGACACTAGCTCAAAAAATAAAGGGGGTAGGGGTGGGTTCAACGGGAAAAGGAGAGTCAATAAACCAAACAAATAATGAACTGCTAACCAAATTGAACTGAAAATGGAACTTGAAAGCAAACTATCAACTAATCGAATCTGACTTGAAATTCCAATGTACCTTAATCCTTAATTTCTCTACCCCTATTCTTGAAACCCAGTCTTGAGGCCCATTGCCCTTTCAACCCTATGCTCCCCTACCCAACCTTATATTTCAGATTTCCAAATCAATCTCTTCTTTTCTCTCCTTAACCATTTACTTCCTCCTGCTTCCCTTCCTTTTCCAAACCTACTCTATCTTAATCTCCGTTCCCTTCTCTTATCACATGTGCTCACTCTCCCCCGTCTAGTTCTTTTGCTTCCACTTCATTTTACTTTGATCTCCATCCCTCACAACCTTAATGCCCATCCTCCACTCGTCTCCCATTTCCTGAACCCTTTCTATACCCAATCATTAATACATCGCCCATCCCAGGATCTTTGCTTTCCCTTGTGTACCAATTATTTACCTTACCCTATGCACTATTCTCTTACCTACTGCCAGCTCCACTTACGTACCCCTTTAACTTCCCTACCCTTTCTTATTCTTTATTTCCTCCATTACTCCCTTTCCATATAAAATCTTTGTTTCCATCCACTCCTTTTTTCTACTGTACACCCATCCTTTCCTTTTCTGTTTTGGTCCCTGCAAACTCAACCAGTGCCCCCTCACATTCCCTTCCAATGAATTTCTGTACATACTCCTCCACACCCACTTCACCCTACTTCATTCCTTCCATTAATCTTCCATAACCATTCCTTAACCCTTCTCTTCCTTTACTCCCTTTCCCTTCCTATCTGCTCTCATCCCTTCACATTCCCTTTCCTTCCATTCCCTTAAGCCCTCTCTCCTTTTCCTTCTCTTTCCCTTACCCTGTAGCGAGAGAGATTGACTGGGTTGAAGGAACGCTGCTGAGACAGTTCGGAAGCCGGTCAAGACACTGTGTGAGTCCATTGTGTTTTGAGACCTGTGGGTGAACTTCCAGACTGCTTGCTAAACTCCCTTTGTTTACATCTACCTCCTAATTAAAACTTGCTACATATCCCTAATGGCTTCGTGAGGACCCAGAGTAAGTGTGACATCAGCCTTGTGCGGCCCAGTATCTGTGAGGAGGGGCTGGTTATCTTCCATCCGGGGGTATAGGACAATAGGGGTGAACTAGAGGGTGGAGGGAAGCTAGGGCCATGGAGTCTGCAGGGAGTTATCCATTGAGCTGCTGGGTACCAGCAGCACCGCATATGGGTGTATGTATGCAAGAGTGTTCTGTACGGACTGGGCTGATACCTGTTGTACCGTGTAACAGTGCAGAGAGAGTGTGTGACTGGGAGTGATAGTCTACGGACTGCCTGTGAGTCACGACGTGCCGCTTTATAGGTTGATTTCATGCCAAAAGCACAATATATTTGACATTGGGTTTACCTGCATGGCTCTGGCCAGCGGTGCTGCTGAAAAGTGTTCTAGTTTCTTGTACCCACATATTTTTGATATTGTTGTGACCAGAGGTGAATCCTATAACTGTGTGGGATTGTATTATCAGGATTACTAGGGTGAGCCGGGGGTGGACAGCGTGGCTCACCATATAAGGGTGCTCTCTCTCTCTCAGGGGTGGAGGGGGGTAGGTGTGGAATTGTCTACAGTGTGCAGACTATTGATATCATAACAATACGAGTGGCTCTAGTACTGTTAGTAATATTTCCAAATGTGTTTTATGCCCAAAACTACCTGATGTTCATGTTATAATTATTGAATGTGTGTTGAATACATTATTTACATACATCGTGTGAGAAGTCTCTTGTGATGCGCAGTGTATTGATCGTGAGTGACTACTGTGCCTTCACTTTACACATTGCCTCTGAGGTAAGCCTGATTGCTCAGTGACAAGCTACCCAAGGGTGAGCACAGGTTATACAGCGAGTGTAATCACCCACCCTTGACGGGAGTGGTAAGTTCTGCCTGGCTTGGGAATCCCTTCAGGCAACCAGAAAGTGCCGCTTCCAACAGAAGGGCAATGCAGAACAAGAGAAGGAAGGTAGGCAAAGAAAGTGAAGAGAGGTGAAGGACAAATGAAGGCAGAGAGGAGGATAGGCAAAGAGGGGAAGGGTAGTGACGGAGTTAAGGTTAGGGAAGAGATAGGGAAGGGGAGGAGGAGATAGGAAAGGGGGTAGCAAAGGGAAAATTAGAGGATAGGGTAGGAAATAGAAGTGAAGAATAGGGATTGTTAGGGAAGGGAGGAAAGGGAAAGGAAGGTGAGGGAAGGGAGAAGGGAAGAGGAGAGATAGTTAAGGGGAGAGAAGAAGAAAGAAAAGAAAATGAAGGAAAGGAATGGGAGAGAGGGAAAAGACTGATAGGGAAGGGGAGGGAAGAGAAGGGGACAGGAAAAAAGAAGAGAGATAGGATGCCAGGAAGAGAAGAGAGGAGAGCTAGGGAAGGTGGAGCAGGGAGAGGAGAGATTGAGATGGAGAGGGAGCAGGGCAGAGAAGATGAGAGATTGGGAAGGAAGATAAGGGGAGGGATGGGGAAGAAAGGGGAGAGATAAGAAGAAGGAAAGGGAAAGGAATGGGAAAGAGAAGGGGAATGGAAGGTGAGGGCATGGGAGTGAAGAGAAGGTGATAAGGCGGGAGGGGTGTGGAGGGCAAAAGAGAGGAGAGATGGGGAAAGGTAGGGTAGGGGGAGGAGGGGGAAAGGAGGGAAGGGAAAGTAAAGGAGCTGAGTGGAGAGGAAAGAAGAGGTTGGGAAACAAGTTTGGGAGGAGAGGAGAGGTGAGGAAAGGAAAGGGGAGGGGAGGCAAGAGAGGGAAAGAAAATAGGGAAGACGAAGGAAGGAAAGTGGAGGCAAGTAGAGGGAGGGGAGAAGAGAAGGCAGAGAGCCAAAGGGAGAGGAGGGATATTGAAGGGAAGAGGATGGAGGGAAGGTATAGGGAGAGGAAGGGGATAAGGGAGAGAGGGAAGGGGAGACGTGAAGTGAAGGGAAGACAAGGCAAAGGAAGGGAAGTGAAGGGAAAGATACAGAAGGGGAAGCAAGAGGCAGGGAGGGAGGGAGGGGAAGGGAAGGGAAAGCTAGGGGAGGTAAAGGGAATTGAAAGGGAAGTGAGGGGAGTGGGAAGGGAGATAGGGCAGTGGGCAGGAGGGGAGATGAGAAAATTAAAAGAAAGGAAAGGGAAGCAATGGGTGTGGGGGAATGGAAGAGGGATGGGCAGGGGAGGGAATGGAAGAGAAGGGAAGAAGGGAATGTGAATGGAAGGGAAAGAAGAGGAAGGGAAGGAGGATAGATGGGAGTGAATATAAGTAAAGGGTAGGGAAGGTGAGAGGAGGAAAGGGGTTGGAAGAGAAAGAAGGGATATGGAAGAAGGGGAGGGGAAAGGAGTGGAGAGATTGGAAAGGAAGGTAGAAGAGAGGATAGATGGGGAAGGAGAGGAGAGATAAGGAATGGGAAAGGAAGAGTTGTGATGAGGAAGGAAGGATTGGAAGGGTAAGGAAGAGAAGAGGATGGAAACAAACTGAAGTGGGGGATGGGAGGGAGGGATTTGTAGTGAGGAGAAATAGAGATGGAGGGGAGGGGAGCAGGAGTGCAGGGGAAGGGGCGGAATGGAGGGGGAAGGGAAAAGGAGAAGCAGAATGGGGAATGGGGAATGGAGAGAGAGGTTAGGAAGAGGAAAAGAACAGAAGGCAGGGGAAAGCCAAGGAAGGGGGAGAAGGAGAAGGAATAAGAGGCAAGCAAAGTGGAGGGCAGGGGAGAGGAAGAGAAGGACATGAGAATGGTAGGTGATGGGGAAAAGAGTAGGAAAGGAGACGGGGCTGGCTGGGACATTGAAGGGAATGTAAAGGGAGAGGAGAGGAGAAAGGTGTAGAACAGGGAAGTTGATGAGAAAGGATAAGAGACAGGAAGTGAAGGTAAGGGAAGGGAAGGCAAGGGAAGAGAAGAGAAGTGAGGTAGGGAATGGAGGGCAAGGCAGGGAGAGGAAACAGGAGGGGAGAGGAGATGGGGAGAAGGAAGGGAAGAAAACAGTGGAAGGGAAGGTGAGGGAAGTGACTGGAAGCATGGGGAAGTGTGAGAGGATTGAATGAAATAGGGAAAGGAAGAAGAAGAAGAGGAGGGGAAGGAGTGGAGAGATAGGGAAGGAGTGAAGGGGAGGAGAGGATGAGAGAGGAGAGATAGGGAAAGATGGCTAGGAAGGGAAATGGGAGGACAGGAAGTGCAGTAGAGGGGGAGATAAGTTGGGAGAAGAAATAGAGAAGGGAGAATAGAAGGAAATAGGAGGGAATGGAAATACGGGGGAAGAGAAGAGGGAGGAGTGGAAAAGCAAAGAGGAGAGAATGGAGGGAAGATACGGGGAACAGGAAGAGCAGGGTAGGGGAGGGGGGTGAAACAAGAGGGTTGATAGGGAAGGGCGATGGAAGGGGGAAGGGGAAGTGAAAAGAAAGGAAGGGGATGGATGGGGAGAACAGAGACACAGCGAGGGAAAGGATGAGATTGAAGGGAAGTTATGGGAAGGGAATGTCAGGAAGTGGAGAGGATGAGAAAGGAGCAGAAAGAGAAGAGAGAATGTATAGGGAGGGGCGGGGGAAAAGGAGGAGAGATAGGTAAGGAGGGGAAGACAGAGAAGATGAAACAGGGGAGGGGAGAGATAGGGAAGAGCAGGGGAGGGATAGGGAGGAGCAAAGGAGAGAGAAGGGTGGAAGAGAGGGGAAGGAAGGGAAGAAAAGTGGAGGGAGGGGGAGAGATAGGGAAGGGGAACGATAGGGAAAGGGGGATATTGGGAAGGGACAGGAAGTAAAGATAAGGGAGGGATAGGGAAGTGGAGGCGAGAAAACGTAAAGGGAAGGGAACAGGATGGAAAGGAAGATGCGGTGATGGGGTAGATAAGGGAAAGGCATGTGATGGAAGGAGTGGAAAAAAGAAGAGTGTTGGAGGTAAAGGGAGGAAATTGGAGGTTAAGGAAGGGAATGTGAACGGTATGGAGTGATAGGGAACAAGATGAATTGGAGAAAGGAGAGATAAGGAAGATGGGGAGGGAAGAGGAGGGTTATGGAAGGAGAGGGGAGGAGAGATGGGGAAGGAAGGGAATGGAATGGGTGGGAAATTAGTTGAACGGGGAGGGAAAGGGAGTGGAGCGGAGAGCTAGGCAAGGAAGAAAGAGAAGTTAAATGGAGAGAAGTGAAGGCAGAGAGGAGAGAAAAGGAAGAGAAGCAAGAGGGGGGAATATAGGGAAGGCAAGACAGAAGGGAGGGGAGCTATAGGGAAGGGGGATGGGAAAGGAAGGGGATGCCAAAGGAAAGGGAAAGGAGAAGATAGTGAAGGGAAGATAAGGGAAAGGTGAAGGAAGTGAAAAGAAGTGAATGGATAGCACAGTAATGGTATGGAATGAAGGGAAGGTGAGGGAAGGGAAGAGGAGAGGAACATATTGGGGAATAAGGAAGGAGGGGAGAGGAAAGGGAATGAGAGGAACGAAGGGGGCAAAGAGCTAGAGAAAGTGGAGATGAGAGGAGAGATGGGGAAGAAGGGAAGAGAAAGGAAGTGAATGGAACAGGGAAGGGAAAGGAAGAGAAGGGGAGAGGAGAGAGATAGGTGGAGGTGAAGGAAGGGGTAGAGGAGAAAAACTGAATGAAGGGAAAGGAAGGGAAGGGGAGGTTATGGGAGAGGTAGGGAAAGGAAAGGGGTAGAGGGATAGAGAAGAAGGGGAAGGGAGGGGAAGGAGAGAAGAGATGGGAAGGTGGGGAGAGGACATATGCAAGGAGGGGAGAGGATAGATGGAGGGAAGGGGTGAGGAAGGGAATTGGGGAGAATAGGAAAGAAGAGGAGAGGAAAGGAAAGATAGGGAACGTGAGAGGAGAGATAAGGGGACAGGAGAAATAGAGAAGCGGGAAGGGAAATTGATGGTGGAATGGAAAGGAAAAGAAGTGGAAGGTGGAGGGAATGAAGGGTAAATGTGAAGGGGGAGTGAAAAGAAGATAAGAGGGAAGGGAAGCAGATGGTATGGAAGGGGAGGTGAAAGGAGAGATGGAGAAGGAAAGGGAGAAAGAAGGGGAAATAAAAAGGAAGGGGAGTGGAGTGAAAATATATTAAGAGAAGGGAAGGTGAGGAATGGTAGAGGAGGAGAAAGGAGAGAAGAGATAAAGAAGGTAGGGGGACTCAAGGGAAAGAGAGGAGGGGAAGAGAGACAAGAGATTGGGGGAGAGTGGAGAGATAGGGAAGGGAAGTAAGAGATATGGAAGGTATGGTAGGGCAGAAATGGAAAAGAAAAGGGGAGGGAAGATATAGGGAAGGGAAGTGGAGGAGTGGGGAGGGAAGGGGAGAAGATGGGAAGAGAAGGGAAGAGAAGTGAAGCGAATGGTAGGTGAGGAGAAAGGAAAGTAGAAAAAGGGAGGCAAATGATGGGAAGAAAAGTTGGTTGCAGGGCGATGGAAGGGAAGAAAATGTGAAGGGAAAGTAGAGGAGAAATCTAAAGAAGAAGAAAGTTGATGGGAGAGGGAAAGGGACTGGAGGGAAGGGATAGGGAAGTGAAAGAAAGAGAAGTGAAGGGGGAATGGAATGCAAGGGGAAAGGGGTGGGGAGGGAGAGAGGAGAGGTAAGGAAGGGTAAGAGAACAGAAGGATAGAGACAGGGAAGGGAATGGGAGACAAGGGACGTAGAAGGTTGGGTAGGGAAGAGGAAGGAAAGGGAGGGAATGGTATGAGGGAAAGGAGTGTATGAAAGAGAAAGGGAGGTAACGGAAAGGATGGGAATGGGAAGGGAGAAGGGAGAAGAGAGGGGAAGGTAAAGAGCAGGGGAGGAGAGGCGAGAGGAGAGGAAGCAGGAGATTGGGGAGAATAGGGATGGGACAGAAAGGAAAGGGGAATGGGAGGCGAGAGGAGAGGAGAGGTGAGATAAGGAAGGGGAAGGGAATGCAAGGTGAATGGAAATAAGGGAATGGAGGGGAAGGGAAAGGAAAGGAATTACAGGGAATGGAAAGGATGGGAGGAAAGGAGATACGAAATAACTAAGGTGAGGGGAGAGGAGAGATAGGGAAGGAGGGTAGAGATGGGCAAAGAAAGGGGAGAGGAGAGATGGATAAGGTAGGGAAGGGAAGGAAAGAGGGGAGGGCAGAGATAAGGCAATTTAAGACAGTAGAGGAAGGAAAGGAATGGTAGGGAAAAAGAGAGTAGGAAAGGGAAGGGAAGGGAAAGGGTGGGAGACTGGAAGGGATGCAAAGGGAAGGAAAAGAAAGGAAAGTGGAGGGGAAAGTAATGGGAGGGCATGGGGAGAGGGGAAGGGGAGGATGGGGAGAGATAAGGAATGGAGGGGGGAGAGAACAGAAGGGGAGAGACAGGGAAGGAAGGGGAGAGAAGATAAGGGAATGGGAGGCAAGGGAAGTAGAGAGTTGGGTAGTGGAGTAGAGGGGAGGGGAGAGAAGGAGAGAAGAGGGAAGAGGAGGGGGGAGGAGGAGAGATAGGGAAGGGAAGAGAAAGTAAAAGAAAGGGATGGCGAGAGGAGAGGAGAGATAAAGTCAGGGAAGGAAATGCAAGGAGAGTGGACGAGAAGGCAGTAGAGGGAAGGGAAGGGGAAATAAAAGTGAGGGGAGGGTAAAGGAGAAGCGTGATAGGGAAGGGAGAGGAGAGATAGGGAGGGATGGGAGAGGAGAGGGGAGATTGGATAGGGGAGAGAAGAGGAGAGCTAAGGAAAGTTAGGAAAGGAAAGAAGAAGAGGGGAGAGATAGGGAAGTAGAGGGGGAGGCGAGAAGAGGAAGTGAAAGAAAGAAATGGTAGGGGAAGGAAAAGGAGAGTAGGAAAGGGGAGGATATTGAAGAAAATGGGACGTTGGTTAGCAGGGAGGTGGAATGGAAGAGAGTGTGAAGGAAGAAAGGTAAAGGCGGAAGTTGATGGGAAAGGATGGAAGATGGGAAGGGAATGGAGTGGCGGGGAAAGGAAATGGGAAGGGGAGCGGTGAGGGGAGAGAAGGGAAGAGATAAGGAAAGGGGGAATTGAATGAAATGGGAGAGACAGGAAAAGGAGGGTAGAGAAAAGGAATGAGAGACAAGGGAAGTAGAGGGTTGGGCAGAGGAGAGGAGGGGAAGGGAATGGAAGGGAGGGGTGATAAGGGAGGGGAAAGGAGAGTATTAAAGTAGAAGGGAGGGAAGGAAAAGAAAGGAGGAGGTTTAGCAGAGGAATTAAGGGAATGGGAATGTGAAGGGAGAAGATAGGGTAAGTGGAGGTGAGGAGAGGAGAGGGGAGCCTAGGTGAGGTGAGGTGAGGCGAGGAGTGGAGAGGATGGTGTGAGAAGCAAGAGAAGAGATAGAAAAGGTGTGTAGGTGAGAAAATGAAGGGCTGGTGAAGGGGGTTGGCCAAAGAATAGAAGGGAATGTGAAGGGAGAAAAGAAAAAAGGTCACAAGATGTTAAAAAAGGCAAGGGTTATGAAAGGTGAAGATAAGGATTGTTCAATTAAATGTAAAGAGTGGATGTGGAAAGGCATTTAAGGAATGGATTAGAGGGATGGTGAAAGGAACCAGGGTTGAGCTCGGAAGAGATCGAGAGGGAAAAGGAAAGGATGCACAGGGAAGAATGGGGATGGAATATGTAAGTGTATAAAAAGGAAGATCGAATAGGGAAAGGAAGGAAATGGAAAAGGACAGAATAGGAAAGGTTAGGGAGATTGAAAGGATATGTAAAGGGAGCTGAGGGGTAGGGAAGAAAAAGAGTTGATAGGGTAAGGGAAGTGCTGGGTATTGGAGGGAAAGTAAAGCTGCTGGGAAAAGAGCAGACAGATTAGGTATCGAAAGGTTGGAGGAAATGGGAGGGAAGTAGAGGGTAGGGGTAAGAGGTTAAGCAAGGAAAACCAAATTCAAATAAAAGGAGTAAAGTGGTAGGAAAGTAACTGGAGAGACATGTTATGAGAAAGGGGAGATCAGGGAAGGGGGTAGGGTTGGAGATAGAAGGTAAGCGAGCAGAAGGCAAGAAATGCGTTAGTAGACAACGGAATGCATTGGTTTGGAAAAAATACACAGTTGGAAGGGAAGCATAGGGTTGAGTGGCTATGGATTTCAAGAAATGGGGTGAAAGAACGGGGTTGACGAAATTAAGGAAATCGGGTTAATTGGAATTTCAAGTCAGTTTCAAGTTCGTTTTTAGTTGGGTTTCAAGTAGAATTTTGAGCACGGTTTGGTTTTCGGTTCAGTTTTCGCTTGGTTTGTTCACTCACCTTACCCCGTTAAACCCACCGCTGCCTCTTCCTTTCTTGAGGCCTGCTCATCCCCTCCTGCATTGGCTTCTCGCTATTCCAGCTCCAGCTTCCTGCAGTGGTCCTACCCATCCGGTGTCCTTGTGTGCAATGCTGCAGCTCCCTGGTTACCAGTCTTTTATACCAACGACACGTCACAATGGAGACTTTTCAACATGTCATCATACATCAACACTTTGCGGGTGATACCATGTGTTTCAGGTTAATCGGGGAACAAGCAACAAACGCATATTCTTGTTTCTTGAGAAAATCCGACTATTTAATAACAAAAAAATGATCTTGCAATGTACCTGAAAGACATATTTTTCTTACCTGCCAAAGTACCTCAACAGTGGTCTCTCCTTTTTAGGTCGAGGACTACCGGTCTGCCGAAGGCAGAACCGGAAGTCGAGATTTAATGTTTTCTAGAGTGGCTATTTAGCCCGCCTCTCTTTTTGCTTCTCCTCCATTGGCTGGCTTCCTAAACGGAGGCCAGCCATTGGAGGAGAGAGCCGTCCCTCCAAATAGGCTCCGTCTTTTTCAGATTCGGGGGCGTGTTTCTTGCTGTTCTTTCCACTTTTTAGCCACGCCCTTTTAGAACAGCAGGAACACGCCCCCGAATCCGAAAAAGTTTCGGAGCTTCCATCCGCCATTTTTTCTCTATCGTCTGGCCGTGAGGATCCATCCGTCCGGCGCCGTACACAATGTTAATATCAGAAGAATGCTAGAATAAATCAACACAAACGATCTCCTATCTGATGCAAGCTGATCTGCTGTATAGTGGTCATTGACTTGCCTTTCGAAGGACGAAAGTTTAACTATTACCCTAAATTCAAAAAGAGACATCTTTACTTGTATTAATAACCCTACCAGAGATGTTTATATCACTCTAAGAGTTGCCCCCCGCGTCTCCCACTTAGAAAACAGAGCAGGTGAACAATTGTGCTCTAAAATAAGCAGCCAGCCACAGTGATATACATGTTTAGAAGGAGAACCGAGGGTCGCTCTCTGAAGTTTCCGCCAATCGGAGCTCGGCAGTCAACTATGCTCGTGCCCTGTAGATGGAAGAGCCCAATCAGACTTCCTCAGCGTGTTAAATTGTCAAGTATAGCCATCCAATGTTTCGAGACGCTGCTTCTACACTAGGGCGTCCTGTGCACTGATTGGGTAATAGTCACCGCAGCTCGTCCAATCGGAGGCTCTCAATTATGAATATTGAATTTCAGTGGGAGGCGTGCTTTACTGGATCCGCTCACGTACTTCAGCTGTACGGTCACTCTTTTCCCGACCAACAGGAATACTCCGGTGTGTTACCAACAGGCGAAGCGGGATTGATGCAGCACACTTAAACATCCGAGGCTAGATCTGAGAGGGGGACAGCAGCTGGCGGTTCTCGGTGGGATTTAAGATGCCGCAGCCCAAGTCTCGAAAGGTCGCCATTCTGGGATACCGCTCTGTAGGTGAGTACAGCGCGCGCGTGGCCACAACACGGGAGGACGGGTTGGTTGGAGTCGGCTTATGACGCAAGACGTGGCTGCGAGGCTGATTGTGACGCAAGTAGATGGCCGTGAGGTGGATTGCGACATTAAGGAGGCCACGGGGCCGATTGTAGTGCAGTTTGATGGGCGCGAGATGTGTCCTGGCACACAGTGAAGTAGCTCCAAATTCGATTGACAGTTCACGCCCGGTTGAGGTGTCACCGGCGTTTGAGGTGCCGAAGTGGTTCCAGCTGTCAGCGGTGTCTCTTCCTTCATGCTGCCTCGATTTGCCTTTTCTATACGTGTTATTTTGCGAGCGGCATCAGCATGTTTAGTCGCCCACGAGTTTTCATCGACACGCGCTGCCATAGCGTCTGTTGTATAAAACGACACGTAAATGCCCCTTCGCTTAGAGATGGCCCTCAGTGAGGGGAGTTGGGTGCGGGGTGAATGTCTCACTACTCTGGTACATTTGTAAACGCCAGGCCTTTTGGAGCTACAACACTGTAGTGTGCAGCTTCTCACTGACTTCGTGTACCGGCCATCGCTCCTCACTTGCAGCCACCATTTTGCTTATTTCTTCGAAAGAAGCAGTGCCTAGAGCATATAGGCAAAATGTGAATGACACTAAATATGGGTATTTTTCGCATCCGGATTACTTGTTTACACCCAAAGTTGGCGTTTGTCCAGTTATGAAGCGCATTTGTCCTTTATAGGTTTGTACTTACAGTTATATCATTCAAAACAGCGTTATTCCTTTTCCCTTTATATCTTTTCACTCAGGTAACGTTAATTGTATGGTGTCCCTATGCACCACGCCTATGTGATATGTCCGTGTTTAATGTGCATTGACAATGTACTGGTAGAAACAAGTATATTCAATGCACACAGCTATTACGTTTTTAGGTCGAGGACTACCGGTCTGCCGAAGGCAGAACCGGAAGTCGAGATTTAATGTTTTCTAGAGTGGCTATTTAGCCCGCCTCTCTTTTTGCTTCTCCTCCATCGGCCTAGTGCTAGTGCTTCCCATCCCTATCTCACTCTCTCTCACTACCTCACTCTCTATTTCAATACCTCACTCTCTCTCTCTATCTCACTAACTCACTCTCTCTCTGCTAATGCAATAGGTATCATATATGCAAAAAAAAGCTACTGCCAATAGAAATGACAATGCCATTTATTTAGGGATACAAAAATAATAAAAAAATAATGAGCAATACCAATAGCTCTACCTATAATATTGCCGAGACCATTGCATTGTAAATGCTTGTTTTTCTCTGCTACAGTGGAGGCCTCCCCTTTACATATACCATGTCCCTCCTGACGTCACATTGGAGGGTGTGTGCTATCACAAGAGTTCCATTCACAGGCGTCTGCTTCTGGTGCTGTGGCCAGGCAGGGACGGACCTTCAGGTGAATTTTAAAATGAGAGCTTTTCTCGGTTTTTGTTTAAAATAAATTATATTTCTACCTTAAGGCTCGTTGTCACAAGCTGCCTGGACAGCGCTTCTTCTATGTACACATTAAATGATTATACTGAGCCGCATCCTGTGTCCGCCCAGCTCGCCCCCTCACCCCCCTCGAAAATTGTTCAGTAACCCTCCTGTAAAGTAGTAAAATAGAGAGCGATGAAAGTCTAGATAGGCGAAAGCAATGTAAGGGGGAAGCGAGAGACAAAATGAGCAAAAAGCGAGAAAGAGACACAAGAAGAAGGAACAAGAGAGAAAGAGATGGACAGACAAAGGGAAGAACAGGATTGGAATGGAACGGGAAGGCACACATACGGAGAAAGTTGATGTGATGGAACAGAAAGACAAAGGGGGGTCTAAGGTGTTCAAGAGGAGGAGATAAAAGAAGGTAGAAGAAAAGAGGGCGATAGGAGAGAAAGAAGAGAGGAAAAATAATAGAAGTGGGAAGCAAGGAGACCTACAGAAGCAGAGATATGGAGGCAGGAGAGAGAAAACCAGGAGGGAGTAGGAGGAAGGGATGGAGCAGAGTGGTAGTAGGATAGAGGTGGTGAGTGGAGAGAAGGCAAGCAAGAGATTATGAAAGAGAAATTGAGAGGAAGGTGGGATGGAGACCAAAAAGGACGAGCAGCAACATTGGAGATGTTGGAGATTACAAAGGGAGAGACAGAGGAGAGAGTGTTGGAAGTTTTCAGATCTGTAACATCAAGGAAATGATGGATAGTGCCTGACAGACTTTCTTATTTCCTCTCCAGTCCAGGTGCAGTGAAATACCTTCACCTTGTGGGTAGTATGGTGGTGTAAATACTGCTGAGGAACTCTGTGTCAGGCTGCCAGGGATGTCCTTGGTGCCGGAGCCCAGAATTTTGAGCCCTGCTGATCTGCGCTGCTCCTGTGCTCTCCTCCGTTATCTCACCGTAGACAGACTGACATGCAACAGGAAGATATCCCAGTATGAGCTCGTTTGCTCTGCCTGTGTGCCTCAAACTTGGTCCAAGTTGTTGCACCTTCATCTCTAATATGCCATGCACTCAGGGCACGAGTCGGGGGTACACGTGGTTGGACTGCGTGCACCCACTTTTTTCACAACGTTCACCCTGCCAAGAAGTTGAGCCCCACTGAATAATGTGCTGAGCTCGTCCTGGTGTAATTTTCAAACATAGGGACACTTTCAGCAGCTCCTGCACGTTGTCTGCTTTCTATCTGCAACAAGCAACAATGTGCAGGCGGGGACGGGGCTTTCTTATTGTAGACTCCTGCTGGGTCCATAACAAATGGTACAAAAAACAATGGTCCTGGACCTATATTTCAATTGAATAAATCAAAGATTCTCATTTGACATATTATTGAGTAAAGCAATAAACATAGAAAATCAATATAAAAAATGTCAACATAAAAAGTGCAACAAAAAGACCATGACCTGGATCCCATTAGGCATCTTTTCTACCTGGAGACGGCCGCGAAGTGAAGACGCGTTTGTTCAACCCCCGGAGTAATTCGATTACACGACCTTCTATAGAGACTGGGAATCGCAATCATCTCCTTTGGTTCAAAGGGGTGCATTTACTGAAACCAAGTGTGAAGATTACGGTTGGAGGCGAATACCCCCATATTGGATTCATATAAGAAACCATGGACTCATGATCTCACCTGTGCTTGATGGGTTGCCCAATGTAGTCCTGATGAAGATCCGCCCGGCCGAGGAACTAATTACCCTGTTGGCCATAAGTCGGATCGAAACGTCGACGCCCAATTAACCTAACCTGGACCCTCTGGCCGTTTTCACGTGCTACCCTAGAATTGATTTCTAGTACGAACTGATATAATAATATTGTGTGAATATAATTGGGCCAGGTTACCCAAGGATGGTGATTTACAACCGGTTCCGCTGTTGTTTGTTTTGACATATTGAAACTTTTCATGTATTCTTGCTGAAATATCTCTCTTTACCACGTCACTCTTCAGCACTCTGTTTCACTGCATGTCTCCCTCTGGAGCAACCTTTTTCAAATTGCTACTTTGTATTATATACTGTCTGGTTTTCTTTTAAAATAAATATATGGTGATCCAGGTCATGGTCTTTTTGTTGCACTTTTTATGTTGATATTTTTGATATTGATTTTCTATGTTTATTGCTTTACTCAATAATATGTCAAATGAGAATCTTTGATTTATTCAATTGAAATATAGGTCCAGGACCATTGTTTTTTGTACCATACAGTACCCAGGTCCTTGATTACTTTGGGTTACCCCGTTCTTTATAAGGGTCCATAACAAAGACCGAATTTGAGGGTTTATCAGGCCTCCTTTTGTTGGATTCTCCTGGCTGGGAGCAGTCAGGAGCCTCACACCTGACGCAAATGGAGCTGAGGAGAAACAAAGGCTCAGACCTTATGAGCACTTCACATATACTTAAGAGAGGCAGCTTTTCACTTTGTTCAGTCTCTGTTTAGGAGATATGCATGTACTGTAAGAATGTCAGATTTGTTGGTCTTTCCCAGTATTTACATAAAGCAAATTGCATTTATATAGAGCTTACTTCCCCTGAGGGGGCGTTGAAATAATTTAAGTGCCACTATTTTTTCTTGTATAGCCCCACTCTTTCCAATGCATGGTGTCAGAGCACTTACATAAAACTGGGGGATTGCAAGGTGTAGAAGTCACAGATCATCTTCCATAGCTCACGGTGCTATTATCCTCGCAATGCACTCAAGCGTACACATGATAGACCTGCTAAACATATATGTGAGGGCTTTAGATCTGATGTCACTTCTTGTGATGCCACTTCTTGTAAAGCCGTGGCTTGTGATGCCACTTTCTATGATGTCAATTCCTGTGATGCCATGTGTGATGTTGTGTGCCGTGATGTCATGCGCCGTGATGTCGCGTGCCTTGATGTTACTTGCATACTGCCTAACTAGGTTAGTCCCCCCACTTCTTTTTTAGGACTTGTGCCCTGCATGTACTCATTGCCTGCATTTAACCATCGCAGCCTGTGAATACTGACTGTGGGCTGCACTGAAGGGATCTGTGCTCCATCTGAGCATTATGAACTTTAATTTTGGCATACGCGTAATGCAAACATGGAGATGGCACACAGACAAACTAAAAACTATATACATAATGTAGGTCGAGCAGTTTGCAAAAGCGATGCAATGATAAGGTTATAGTTAGTAGAGAGAGAAAAAAAGGGCAACATTGAGAGAAAGTATGAGTGAACGATAAGCAGGAAGCCGTTTGAGAGGGGTGAGTAAAGTGTAAAGCAACAGAAAGGGAGAGGGGTAGTGCAATGTTTCAAGAGAGAGATTTGTCAAACAAGTACACCAAGTGTAAGGTTACTAAAGTACTCGAGCAGCTGCTGCAGATGCAGCCAGGTGCAGACACTCCCTCCTCTCCTATAGAGGAAACAACAAGCCACAAGGTGAATCATGGATTGCTCGAATTAATCTCAGTCACTGGTGATTGCTTGGGGCCACATCTCAAGACATCATTTTTCACCCATCAGGCCACTTCAGGCAGAGGCCCACCTTATGCAAATCAGAAATGACCCTGCTTCTCTTGGAAACATTCCATCTTGAACTGCCAGCAAGAGAGGCTCCTCCAGGAAGGCGGAGGAGCGTCGTCCCACTACTTTCAAAGCAGTGAAAAAATAAAAAATAAAATGATAATAACCTTGTTATTATCGTTTTATTTTTTGCAGCTGCGGGGTTGGGCTAGGGTGGGATTGGGCTAGGGCAGGGCGGAGCTGGGGTCACAGGGGGAGGATTGCTGGGCACACTTTTAGTGAATCAGGAGGACCTAGAAAAAATAATATTATGGGTCCGCTATATAGACGACCTTTTTCTAGTTTGAAATGGTACTCAACAGGAATTCGATCAGTACTATTCCAAGCTTTGTAATAACAACATTGGCCTTGAATTCACGTGCAACTCAAGTAAGAAAGAAATAGACTTTTTGGACATTAAGGTCTACATTGAGAATAACCACATTCACTCTACCCTATTTCGAAAAAAGACATCTACAAATAGTATACTACATGGGAAAAGTTTCCATCCAAGATCATTACTGGCCAGCATTCCATATGGAGAATTTACTAGAATGAAACGCAATTGTTCAAAACAAATAGATGCGGAGAAAAAGATTCAAGAATCCATGACCAGATTGAGGACAAGAGGGTATAATGAAGGAACTCTACAGAAATGTAAGAAAAGAATTGACAACAAAACGAGAACGGGAATTCTGACACCAAAAGACACTAGGCAAGAAGAGGAATACGGTCCCCCGCGCTTTATAACAACATACAGTAAAGAAAGCGGCCTAATAGAAGGAAAAATTAAGAAATATTAGCACCTAATATCTGGGGATCCAGATATTGGGAAGATGTTGGGAGAAAGACCGATAATCACCTATAGGTAAACAAACTGCCTCACACTAGTATCAAGTCATTTTAAAACACCTGAACCAGAGAACTGGCTAAGCAATCAACAAAAGGGTTTTTAAAAATGTAGTGTCTGTAAAGCTTGTAACATTGGAAAAAATAAAAGTACTATCAATGACCCAAGTGGACAAGTCATCAAAATTGAACAAAAAATTCTCTGTACATCAACGCATGTAGTATACATTATCGAATGCAAATGCGGAATGCAATAAGTTGGAAGCTCGGTGTGCATGTTGAAAAAACGGATTCTAGAGCACATAAGAGGCGTTAAAAATAAAGACATGTCATACGCAACAACCAAGCACATGGCGTCTTGCCAAAAAAGCGATTGGAGAGCCATGAACTATTATGGGATACGAATGATGCCCCAAGACGAACGGGGTGGAAACAGGATGAAAAAACTGCGACAAATAGAATCACGGTTAATCATCAGACTGAAAACAAAAAACCCAAGAGGGATGAACTACGATGAGTAACTTTTTGTACACCTAGACTAACGAAAGTGATTGCTCCCATTGATGAATATTGACATTTGCTCTAAAAAAGAGTTGCTGGTAATTAGAAAATATCAAGAGTGTGGACAATAGAAATAGGGTACTATACCCAGTGATTGTTCATATATATAGAAAAGACTCATGAATTTAATACGATTAATGCATGCAGTGAATGGCCTCTGTATTAGCTTAAACTACATCATTTAATTGTAATTAAATTCGAGTGCAGATAAAATAGCGCAGGTAAATGCGTAAAATTCAGGTACTATACCATGAAGTGGTGATACGAACAATGCCTCGTATAAATCTTCATATAGCTAATGTAAATTTACTAAAACTTGTAAACATGTGACAAATCAACAAACATGCAGAATAATTTTTTTCATTTGTTATTTTCAATGTTATTTACATAAGTATAAAAATAGACACTACAACTCCCATAATGCCACATTGAGGCAAAAATGGGATATATAGTAGAAACAAACGATCACTCACTGACCGTGAACAAAGCCGAGAGTAGGCTGAAACGCGTTGGTCTGAGTGGTGAAAGACTGCATTAAAAGAAGCTAAAAGCCAAGTTCTGAGTGCCGCGTCCTTTGTTTCAAAATTGAAGATAATTGGGCCAGGATCCGGCCCCTACGCTAAGCACCCGTAATTGAGCGCGTGGGAGTAAAAGGATCACATTGCTGACGATATATATATATATATATATATATATATATATATATATATATATATATATATAATTAGTGAGTATCACATATAGGGACGAATGTATTAAATGTATTAAATCTAAGTACAAATACAATACAGGAAGACAAATGACCAATTGCAAAACACTCAAAACAAAGAAAACATGCATCATAAAACTACATAACGATATTCACATAACAACAATCAAAAACAGAAAAAATCATAAGATTCTACAAATTATTACTCATTGTAATAACAACTGTAGTACACTAATGATGATACTACTATAACGTGTATTGAAACAAATGGACAGAAATGCGCAGATGCTCATTTTGGAAGTTTACAATTCAGTGCCAACAACCTTCATCAGGGCGGTGTCTGTGCTTTTACGTCGGTGGCACCAAGCCATCCACTCAGAACATATTCAGTAGAACTATGCACATGGCAGGGGGCTAAAAGTTGTTCAATACAACAGGTAATCAAGGAATTATCATCGCTCTAATGATATAGGTACTTGTAGCCAAGGACTGATGAAAAAAAAGGTCTGGATAAGTATGGTACCCACTACAGCTTCAGAATTGTAAAGCATCTCCCGGAGCGCTCCATAGGATAAAGGAGAGCAACAGGGCTCAGATAGCCATGGTCGAAAATAGAAGTACGATAATCCGTATCCAGTTATAGATAACTAGGGGCATGGTCCTGGGTTAAAGAGCCGAATGGGTCTGGCAAAGTCTCACAAGATCAAATGAGCCTCTTAGTGGCCTCGATTAGGTCAGGCATACCTGTTGCACTTAGAGGAACAATTGCAACAAACAAGCAGGCCAGGCCCCAGCGGGACTAAGTGTGTAACGGCCACCATTTTAGGTCAGTTATCGCTCTAGTTGTCCCACGGCTATACAGGAAGGCTATTTAAAGCTCCCCCTGAGGTGGACATGCGCAGCGGGCGCGCCGCCGGTGCACCAAAGGCAAGCCCGTCTGTACCCGTCCGGATCCTTCCACGCTCAGCGCCAGCCACACTGCCGGTTTGCAGACAGAGGGGCGCCTCCGCTGTCATACATTAGAGGTGAGCTTCTGGCACTATCTTTTAGGTCTCCTATATGTCCTGGGCCTATTTTAGGAGGCACTAAGGACACTGGGAAGCAGACTTGTCAACGTTGTAACCTTAGGCTCTCAGACATCAAAAGTAAGCTTTACTCTGACAAAGCCCCAATAATATCTTTAAGGAATATCCAGTAGAAGTAAGGAATGAGCATATTGCCCCCAAGATTCTAAAACTGATCCAAGGATTGTCATGTGCATTAGTAAATGCACGGTCACTAATCAAACATCAGTTTGAATTCAGTCACTTTGTTGACTCCCATGCCCTGGACCTGATATTTGTCTCGAAGACCTGGGCAGATGAAACATCAGGACCCGATCTGGTGACAGCAGTCCCACAAGGGTTTGCAATAACCAGAAGGGATCGCCCTGGTAAAAAGGAAGGAGGTCTGGCAATAATTTATAGAAACCATTTAAAAGCATCATTCAAAGACACTACTATAGATAAGGAAGCTGAGGTGCTTTTGTTTAAAATAGCGGTCAACCATGTATACTCATTTAATGGGATGCTAGTCTACAGACCACCAGGATCCAGAACAAACTTTAGTCATACCATGGGCCAGCTCTTGGAACATAAAATAACATCTCATAATTTTCCCATCTTGGGCGATTTTAACTTCCATTTAGACAATCCCCTCGATAAAGACTCGAGGGCCCTTCTTGGCCTAATGACTAGCACAGGCCTTGAGCAAATTGTGGTCGGTCCAACCCACACAGCGGGACATCTCTTAGACGCTATTTTCACAGACTGACCATTGCTGAAATATAATCATACCCTACAACTTCACTGGTCTGATCACCATGACGTGTTGTTCACTCTTAATTTTCCTTCCTCGCCGGTTTCTAAGCACGTCCCAGGAAACAGCGAAATAAGTTATCAATGGCATAGGCCAGATAGAAATGATTTCTCTACCCATCTGAGTCAGAACAAGCCTTGCTTTGCTAAAGATCCAGAGGTGGCCTCATTACAATATCATCATTGGATCTCAGTAGCAGCTAACACCACTGTTTCCCAGAGAAAAGGGAAAACTAGCAGGACAGCACCTACTGACCATGGTTATCTGAAAAACTAAAGACCTCAAGAAGACTCTGTTGTATTCATGAAAGACGCTGGCGTAAACACTATGATCCCAGAGAAAAGGAATTATATAAGTCAAGACTGGCACATCATAAAGAACTGATAAAAAAACTAAAATCAGCTATTTTTCTGAAAAAATTGAAGGAGCGAAAAATAACTCCAAGGAGCTCTTTAAAACAGTGCTGAAACTCAGTCAAGTGCAAGAGACCAATAATAGCACTATAGATCAAGCTTTTTGTGACACATTGACCTCTTCTTTCTACAATAAAGTCTCCTCTATTTATGACACCGTTGCTCTATGACCGGTTAACTCCCAGGGCGTTCAAACTGATACCACATGTATGACCTCAGTCCAGCCCACCCCGGGCTCCAAACTCGCCCAATCCAGTCTTTCAAATTTCACACTGCTTTCTCAAGAACAAACTTCAAAGCTTCTTTTAGCCACAAAGTCCGGTTCCCCCCTGCATCCCTGCCCTGCGCGAGTAACCCACCTGTTAGTAGAATTTGTTGCTTTGCCACTCATGTAGGTTGTTAACTCGGCTATTGAAACAGGGACCTTTCCCACAATGTGGAAGAAAAAATCAATCCTACCTCTGCTAAAGAAATCAAACCTGGATAATACAGAAACAAGAAACTACCGCCTGTTTACCCCTACCAGTGAAGGTACTGGAGAAACATATGAACAGGGAACTAGCGGTTTTTATTGAGAACAATCACATTCTGGACTCCACTCAATACGGCTTTAGAGCCCACCATAGAACTGAACTAGCCTTGATCACTGCAACGGAGGAAGTCAGACGGGCGGTTGATAATGGAGGATCAGCAGCTCTGATACTATTAGATTTATCATCCACCTTTGATACAGTGGATCACGGTATTCTAATACACCGGCTCCAGGAAGTAGGAGTAGAAGGCTTGGCTCTAGCACTGTTCAGATCCTTCCTGCTCAACCGCGAAGCAGGAGGCTACAAATCTAAATGCTTTAGGCTTTCTTGTGGGGTGCCACAGGGCTCATCAATGAGCCCTACCCTTTTCAATATATATGTTGCCCCCTCGGCACGTATGATCAAAACTCATGGGTTTGAATTAGTATCATATGCAGATGATACCCAGATTATTGTATCAATTTCGAGTAACAATCCTAAAACAGCTCAACATTTTAAGGAGTGCATGAGATGTGTCAGTGACTGGAAGGCCGAGAACAGTCTCAAATTAAACTCAAATAAAATTGAGGTTCTACTCTTTGGGAAAGACACATCCTTCTGGTCCTCAGAATGGTGGCCAGCAGAGCTGGGGAGTCTCCCAACACCGGTCACTAAGGCAAAAGATCTCGGAGTCATCATAGACACCTCCCTCTCCCTCTGTCACCACGTAAACAAACTTACTGCATCCATCTACTACACTTTAAAAATCTTGAGGAAAATTCTGCCTTTCATACCGGCAGGACTGCAGAAAACAGTTGTGGCAGCCTTAGTGCTGTCCAAACTCGACTATTGCAATGAATTGCTGGTTGGAGCAAATAAATCAGTAATAATAAAACTGCAGGTTCTTCGGAATTCCACCGCCAGATTGCTCTTCGGTCTGTCCAAATATGCATCTGCCAAACAGGCCTTAAACACCTTACATTGGCTGCCGATTGAGAAGCGACTTAGGTTTAAGGCCTCTTTGAAGCTGGTGAGGGTACCATCTTCCCGCCTTCAGAGATGGGATGATAAGAGCTTTTTAAATATCACCACTAGATGGTGGAACAAGCTACCTCTTCATTAAAAAAATTCCACCGATCTTCTGTCTTTTAGAAAGGGACTGAAGACATGGCTTTACACTCTGCAATTTGGTAAGCACTGGTTCCTACATCATGCAGATGCTCTGTGGGCTACCTCCACAAGCGCCTAGACGCCCCCGGGTAGTAGTGCGCTATCTAAATATATAATAAATAAAATAAATAAATGGATGGAATGTATGAAGTAATCTCAGCCACTGCTGATTGCTCAGAGCTGCATTCCAGTCCATCACTTTTCACCCACCATTCCACTCTAGCTAACATTTGAGGGCTGATTCATGCAAAGTTTGGAAAGCATATTGATAATGTTAGGTTCCTGTTGCTATGACTGCTGTTTCAATACTTGAATAGGGAAATTTCATCATCTATATTCCCAATAATTTCTTTGATATTATCACAACTTCAGCCTGAAGTCGCCCCTTGTGCTCCCACACCGTACCATAAATTGTCTCACACCTACTAGGAGTCATTTTGATCGTATACTTATGAGGAAAACACAGCTCTATAGCCAATTAAGGGAGATTATTCTGAAAAGGGACCCTTTTGCTTCAGTTTTCTAAAACATTTTTTTCAGAAGGTGAACCCGATAACCCATAAGAACTTGAAGGCTTGCCTGGCAACCCAAATTGTTTTTGTAATTGTTTTTTGCTGCTCCTTTGAGACCCTCAGTCTATTAGCCACACAATGTAGAAATTGGGCAGTTAAAGGCATCATTTGTACATGCCAGTGGCCAAATTCAGTCCCCACATCACTACTAGCCCTCCTCCATCACCAAACCAGTAAAAGAAGTCTGGCTCACTGATTCCAATTCAAGACCGATATTTATGCTGCACAACTTTGAAAGTTCAACACCTGGCCCTGGTTATTGCTGGCTAATGATCAATTTGCTCGGTTTAAATCCTGGTGGGTCCACTCAGTGTGTCACCTTCCAAGGCCAAAACAGAGTACCATTAAGTTAGGTGGCAAACATATATTATTTAGTACCAAGTTCGATGCTCACATATTTTCATTTTTCTACTTGTCATACCCATATAACGGAGTCCTCTGGAACAAGATATCCTGTAGATAACATAAGTGGAATTATGGTTAGTGTGTTTTTTAATGGTCCACACTCCCTGTTTCCAGATGCAGTGTTTTTGTGGTGCAAGTCAGGTGGCAAACACTACAGGTACCACATGCAGAACCCTAGATGTTGAGAACTGTTGTTCTCATTTCCCTGTTTGTCTTGCAATGGGTGGACACCAGATTGTCCTTCAGGCTTCTTGTTTGTTTGTAGTAAAGTAGTGTTTTTTCCAATTTCAGATTGCCTGTATGTTTAATGCACCAATGTTTGTTTATGTTCTTCTTTACCTGGTCAGAAATCATGTTGTAGATCGTGACACATGTGAGAGGGATTGTAATGTTGTTACTGGGATGAATATGATTGAGTACAATCCGGAAAAGAACTTACTAATATTAACCCGCCCCAAGAGAAACATGGAAACGAGAATGACAGTGCTCAACAGCTGGGGTCTTCCGGACGTCAAAGGTAATTATGCATGTGGTAATCATAGTGTTTGCCACCTGGCTTGCTCCACAAAAACTCTTGATCTGGAATCAGAGAGAGTGTGGACCATCAAAAAACATACTAACTGTAATTCCACTAACGTTATATACATGATAACTTGTCTCCGTGGGCACCGTTATGTTAGTATGACAAGTAGAAAAATCAAAAAAAGAATATGTGAGCATCGACACAACATCCGGTGCAAACGGAATACACCTAAAATGACTGACCACTTCCTTGAAGAGGGACACAGGACAAATCATATGAGATGGGCCATAATTGTGCAACTGGAGAGTAGAATGAGATACCGAAAAAGGCTCCTTGTTGAGTAGGAACGGCAGTGGATAAACTGTTTATCCACATAGAAAACAGGCCTAAATGACACTATAGCATGGAATGCCATGCAACTGTAATTTATAAAATAGACTTGAACATACTGAAGTCTGACTATTTTTTGTGAGAATATGACTGCCTTTAATGTGTGTAACCTTAATCTCATATAAATTTCTTTACTTAGCACATGCCAACAGATTACCTTGTAACATACCAATCTAAGGGTCTCTTAACATGATTTGGATCAAACCCCCCCTTATGAACACCATGCTTGCTCAATTTTCAGACCATAATTGTCTACTTGATCCAGCTCAGCATGGATTTCGTCCCAATCATTCCACGAATCTGCTCTCATTGCGGCTGCGGAGGGAATCCGTATGGCGGTCGACGGAGGTGGTAGAGCTATTTTAGTTCTCCTCGATCTGTCGGCTGCCTTTGATACGGTCAACCATACGGTTTTAGTGCAGCGACTAAAGGAGGCAGGCATCAGTCACCGAGCCCTGGCCCTTCTTTCTTCCTTTTTGCAGGACAGACAGCAATCTCTTAGTTGGGAGGGCTTGAAATCTGATAATTTTAAACTGACCTGTGGCGTCCCAAAGGGTTCTGCTTTATCCCCCACTTTGTTTAATCTCTATGTGAGACCCCTGGCGGATGTTGTGAGGAAGCATGGTTTTTCCTTTGTCTCATATGCGGACGACTCGCAACTGGTCATCTCGCTGGTAGATTCCCCTGAGCTAACTGCACGGCGGTTCCATCTGTGTCTTAAAGATATTATGGCTTGGATGTCGTTGAGCTTCTTGAAAATCAACACCGAGAAAACCGAAGTTATGGAATTCGGGATTGGGCCTCCTATTTGGAACAATCTTTGGTGGCCACCGGAGGCAGGACTCTGCCCTCTTCCTGTGCTAGAGGTTAGAAATCTGGGTGTGATATTTGACACTAAGTTGAACATGTCAGCACAGGTTAATAGCATAACTTCTGCCTGCTTTCTCCTGCTCAAGTCTCTCCGCAAGATCTTTCCTTTTATTTCTGCGGCTCTTCAGAAGACGGTGATGGCCGCTCTCTTTATGTCAAGACTTGACTATTGTAACGCTATGTTTTTGGGCATGGACAAGTTTCAGATCAGCAAACTTCAATCTCTTCAAAATGCCGCTGTCCGTGTCCTGTTGCAAATTCCCATGGGCCATTCCATCTCCTCTGCTAGGAGATCGTTACATTGGCTCCCGGTCCAACAGAGAGTTGAGTTTAAGGCATTATGCCTTGTCCATAAGGCACATTATGGGGGTGGTTCTATCTACTGCCATAACATTTTCAAGCCTTACGTTGTGATCTACGTTCGGCCAATCTTGGCCTTATGTATTTTTGTATTTGTATTTGTATTGGCATTTATAAGGCGCGTAAATCACCCGTAGGTTTCAAAGCGCCTCACCAGACATAGACGCGCCAGATGGGGTGGTCGCACATTTTCCATCTGTGCCTCGCAATTATGGAACAGGCTTCCAGTCTCTCTTCGACTGGAGCCAGATCTTCTTTCCTTTAGGAAAGCGTTGAAGTCCAGGCTGTTTAATGTCCTCTAGGTTTCTCAGTCCGTTCTGCCCTTTTCACCTTCTCACACCTCAGCGCCAAGACGCCGTTGGCATTAGAGCGCTATATAAGCCTTTTTATACTTATACTTATACTTATACTTATACTTATACTTATACTTATACTTATACTTTTCTGCTTGCCACTATAGACACATTACCATTGTGTGTCCGATATATACTGAATAGTGGGATGTCGTCTCACACATTCATGTACAAATACACATAACCTTGAACATTTTAACCATGCCACTTTTAAAATGAGTATGCTTTTAATACCTAATTATGCCTTGGACATTATGACACTTTGAGATTAGGGATACTTGGAGAAGAAATAGACTTAGCATTCCTCACAGAATCCTAGCTCAACGGCCATTCTACCTCTATTCTAGACCTTCTCATCCCGCCAGGATACAACATCATTAGACAGGACAGACCGCTCAAAACAGGTGGTGGGCTAGCGATTGTCCACAAAGAAGGTATACAAATTACTACATTAATATCTGCAGAATACTGGACTCTGGAGTACCTCGGTGTTGAACTTACAGTCAAAGGCACCACGCCCATCAAATTTCACACTATCTACAATCCCCGTGGGGACCGTGCACTCTTTGCCGAAGAACTAACCGACCTAATAACTCATTTCTCCCTAACAGACATGAAAGACATGTTCCTGGGTCACCACTACCCAAAACCTATCCAAACTGCTGGAAATAACCAACCTCAAACAGCTCTGCAATGAACCAACACACAGCAAAGGAGCAACTCTGGATGCGATCATCACCAAAAACAAACTAGTCTCCCTGAGATCGATCTCTCCCATTGACTGGTCTGACCACCACCTCATATTGTTTAATATCGACTCACCTGTCAGATACCATCCAATACGATCTGACAAACCCTAGCACTGGATCAGGAACATCAATGAAGTCCCTATTTCCGAACTTGAATCCGAGATTCATGCCCATCTACAGTCCCAGCCTACCTCCTTGTCGGCCGATGACCTCACAGCTCACTTTAACTCAACAATGACGAGGTATTAGATCAAGTTGCGCCAATCAAACTTAAACAATTGAGATCGATCAAATCTAAATCATGGTTCAGTGTGGATATCAATACCAAAAGACGACAACTGAGACTTGCGGAAAGGACATGGAGACAAAACCCATCGACAAGGCACCTAGTGCTACTTAGATCTGCATGGTCGGAATACAAAAAGCACATCTTTAGAGAAAAGGCCTCATTCTTCCGCAGACAAGACCAGGGCAAGAATGGACCTAGAGAACTCTTCAACATTGTCAAAAGGCAAACAAATGGCGCATCCCCTCACGACATAAAAGCGACCAAGGCCCAATGCGAAGAAATTACTAGCTTCTTCACAGACAAAGTCACAAAATTGATCAATTCTTCATCCAAACCTCCAATACACCGTGAATCTTAACCTGCCCCTCAACACTCAGCCTCAACCAAGCAGATATTATTCATACCAAGGACAACCAGGTCCGCTACCAATTGAAAAATGATGCAAACTGGTCGGACTTTGATCTCGTGTTGGAAAACAAGGTCTTCTATATAATTGCTAGCTTAAAGCCTACCTCTCACACTATGGACCCTCTCCCAGCCACAATAGTACAAAAACACAACCACATCATTACCCCTGCCTGGAAAAAAATTATCAACTCCTCTCTCACATCAGGCTGTGTCCGAGAATCCCTTCAATTAGGACAAATCCCACCCATACTCAAAAAACCAGGGCCGACCCTAACGATCTCAACAACCTCAGACCTATCTCCAACCTTCCGTTCCTTGCCAAAACCCTGGAGTAGTGTGTTCTCCAACAACTTAACAAACATATCTATGATTTCAACCGCCTCAACACCTTTCAATCGGGATTAAGGAAAGGGCTCAATATCTCAGATGATATCCACAGAGCCTTAGATGATGGTGAAGCCTGTCTTCTCATCCTTAATGACCTATCTGCTGCTTTCCACACAATAAATCATCCAGCTTTACTTGAAACTTTGAAGGGCCATCCTGGCATTAATGGCATAGTACTAAAATGGTTCGCTTCCTACCTTCCGCACTGCTCCCAACAAATTAAAATCAACTCCTGTCTCTCTAAGCCAACACGAGTCACAGTTGGGGTCCCTCAAGGCTCGACCCTCTCCCCAGCCCTCTTCAATCTCTTCATGGAACCCCTTACAATCATTCTGAAACAAGCAGGAGTTAAATATCATCTATGCAGACGACACTCAACTCTACTACAAAATGAAATCACTTAATGACATCCGACACCTCAATGTCACACTAACCAAGATCCAATCCTGGTTTAACGCAAACCACTTAAAACTGAACCTGGACAAAACGGAATTAGTACTGTTCGCTACAAAAAATAACCACCTTCCTGTCCAAGACTGGCTCAAGAACTTGGATCCCCTAAACTGTTCTCTCGCCCTTTCCGACTCGGTTAAGTCACTAGGTATTACCCTAGACAAGAGCTTATCAATGAAGGACCACATAAAAAATTCTACAAAAAGTGCACTTTACTTACTATAACACCTGAAGAAAATTAAACCTTTCATTCCCCAGGACGATTTCAAGACTATTGTTCAATCCCTAGTCCTCTCCAAACTAGACTACGGGAACGCCATCCTTACAGGGATGCCGAAAGCTCACCTAGCACCACTAAGTTCAGTCCTTAACATGGCAGTTCGACTCATAACTGGGGTAAAAAGGATTTAACACATCACACAAACCCTTCCGCTCCCTCAACTGGCTGCCCATTGAAGGTGGATGTACCTACAAATTGGCATGTATCACACACAAAACTCTTCACTCACATTCCCCCAACTACCTAAACAGCAAATTGGTTCAAGCTGGAAGATCCAGCTCCCTGAGAAGCTCCAACTCACTTCTTCTCATCCCTCCGAAATTGAAAAAGGAAACCACCAAGTCCTGATCCTTTTCTGGTGACGTACCCAGGATATGGAACTCACTCCCGATTGACCTCAGATGCAACCCCTCCTTCCCCTGCTTCAAAAGGGACCTGAAACTCCTTCTCCTCAAGAAATACTTTACCGCCCAAGTCAACGAACCTAGACTTCAATAGCCTAGGTGTCCCCCTGCTCACTTGTCCATTTAGGATAGATGGTTATGAGAATGTTTCAACATCTTGACCTTCCTCCCTACCCTTCACCATGTGCCTAATTATAATGTGTTGCTTATATCCTAATGTACCTTTATGTCCTGCTATGTAATGTTATGACTAATTATAATGTTTAGCTTATATATTTACACATAAGTATAATGTTTAGCTTATATGCATCTCAAGGTCCTGCTATGCAATGCAATTTTTGTTCCCCCTGGGTATGTAAAGCGCTCTGATACCACGAGTCTAGCTAGCGCTATATAAAACTTATAAATAAAGGAATAAATAAGAGATAGACGTAGATCGAGAATCAGACCGCCCTTAGAAGGAGCCCATCCTTAGACTCGCATGGGCATGTCCAGGCCTCTAATTCCAGTTGCCATGAACACTCACTGCAATACGTGAACGCCTGCCCATTGGCTAACGTCATGCGCTGACGTGCACCGATGTGTGCACACAGAAGCTCTCCCCCCTTGCTGGGAACTGTATTTAGTCCCTATGGGACAGGGGATAAGTAACATGATGAGTTCGGAGGACCAAAGAGGTAGCATATGGGCATGACACCATGCCGAAGTTAGTTGGGTGTGGGTACTTTTGATAACTACTTTACAAATGATAGGGGCATTATCAGACACGCTTCTACTCCCTTAGTGTGTGACTACAGGGCCCGACCCCCTCTGAGTATCCATGTCAAAAAGTAATACTACACTATAAGTAGGTTACATATCCCATAGACGATAAAGTGACACATGAAATGCATTCAACTCACTACTTGTGTTTATATAAACCTCCTTGTACGTCGCGATTCATGGAATGCATTTATCGCCCTGCCTGAGAACAATCACTAATAAGTTTGAAGGCTGCGCAGTGAGATGCATATGTTTCTTCGTTTTTGGCACATAACGAATGCTTGCTTACTATAAGAAGGTCATGAGGACTGGGAAACACTGCCACTTCGAAATACAGAGACATAGAATCTGAAATTGAGAGACATGGGCAATGCAGAATGCAGACAGCATTCCCCTAAGAAGACACAGGTATGAAACCTCACAGGGGACTGGCATAGAGACACAGAGCCTTTCATATTTAGATGTGGAGAGAACCAAGGTTCAAGGCCTCTCTGGCATGAGTATAGCACCTTTTTAACCTAAGGCTGAATGGCTCAGTGAATTCGTACAGAAGTTATGAATATCTAGCGCATGGTAGGATATGATGAGTGCCCAAGAGACCTGGACTGACCACGGGTGATAACACATAGTGAAGTGCATGTCACTTTAATGGCTGGTAGCTCAAAAACATAGGGGTCGATTAGGATGTAGGGCGGATCGCCACCGCCCGCATGGCAGTGGCGATCCGCCCTACAATACACCCCGCCCGTCACCCATTTCCCCCCGCCATATTAGTATGGCGGGGGGGGGGGCCCCGGCGGACGGAAAGACCGTCCGCCGGTTTTCCGCCGGTCACAGAGGTGACCGGGCGGAAAAGGGGCCTGATATGGTGGCGGTGTCTGCTAGACACCGCCATCCATATTAGGAAGGCAGTGGGGAGCAGCCTTTCCGTGGCGGCAATGAAAGGCATGTGGATTGTGCTCACGGGGGCCTGTTGCAGGCCCCCAGGGTATTGGAGGCGTGGGGGGTGCACATGGGGGTACCTATGGTACCCCCCTACATTGTCATGGACAAGGTGGCAGGCACGTGCGGTGCCTGTCACCTTGTGCATAACAATGCACACTGTGCATTCCCAGCATTGTGGCGGGCGGTGCTGTGAGCACCGCCTGCCACAATGCTGGGAATAGAGGATACCACGGTGGCATCCTAATTGCAGGTGCGGGACCGCCGCACCACTGGCGGCCGGTCCCAGCACCGCTAGGGTGGCGGGCATCCTAATCGGCCCCTTAGTGTGGGTTGCGAAGATTGGCACCTCTCTTGTTAGATGGCATTCCACTAGCTAAGGATTCTGAAAGGAATGGGTTGAAATGACGTTTGATCTCAAAGAAGCAGAACACTATGAGGGCTGGATGACTTAGGATATTGGCATGTAGATGCAGTGATCTTTCCCTTCTGGGGTCTTGAGAGTTTGCATAGAAAGACAGAGCCTGTCACCTCAATGGATGATGCAGTGGACATAGTAAAGCATTATGTAAGCATGTTTTATCCTAAAGATGAATTATACACCCTACCTCCCCATGGGAAAATTGTTGAATATTTGCCCTTTCTGCAGGGTTGCCCCAGACTTTATTTTGCCTTTTTGCTGATCCCTATTTTTGCTGGCTATATAACTTTATATAACACTGCTAACCAGTGGGACAGTGATTGTGCTCCTCCTTTCAACACGGTAAAATTAGTCTACCCCTGGTTGGTTTATTTAATTTGCCTATCAGTTCCCATATTTGGTACCAAGTCTACTCAGGGCCTGCCATTCTAGCCTAGCTGTGCAGCTTTAAAACTGCAAATTTGACTTGTAAAAATAACCCCTTTTGACTGGCCTAACCCTTCTTTTAAATATTATTAAGGAGGGCTTTTTGCTAGTAAGGCAGGGTGCATAGTGTTTTCATGTAGAGAATGTAAAAGTTTAATGTTTGACATGTCCTTACCATGAAAAGGCCCTGAAACTAGTTTATTGCAGCTGGGTTGGCTGTACCATGGTAATGAATTGGGATACAACATTAAGTTTAATCAATGTTATCTCCAGCTCCGAAACAACTATACATTTCATTTTCAGACTTTTTGTCATATTTATTACAAGGCCAATTCACTGGTGAAGTCAGATTTTTAATAAATATTTTAGAAAGGGGACTTTTAGAAAGTTACTATTGCCCTGCTTGAAGTTGCTGGAAGCCTAATCTGCATTTTTGCTCTCCCACTTCTGCCAGTCAGTAATTAGTACTTGAATATATGTTATTGAGGTGTGAGCTTGCTCCCATGAGCAAACAAGGCTTACCTGAGTAGAGAAATATGAACCTGACAGAATATGCAGGGTCGGGCTTTGAGGATCCTTTTTCACAAGAAAAGTGTTAAATCCTGCTTGAATGTCACATTATGCTCGACAGGTCTGCTGGGTTTTCCCCTATAACTTTTGGGGCGCACATCAAAAGATTAAGCTAGGATCTTATGTACCTCATGTTTGGCTACTGAAAACTCGGCTTTGTTCTACCAGACTCATGTCTCTGAGTTAGTTTGGGTAGAGGACCTGCTGCAAGCTAGATTTTAAAGTTAGATGTACCATAGTACATTACCCACACACATTCGTGCCCAGGTTTCATGTGGCCGATGACTTTGATACTCATGAAAATGATAAAAGTTGTTAGAGTTTGTCCCGGTAACCTTATCCCCATTGGATAGACCATCCGGAGTGGTCATTCCACCCATGAGTTTGTGCCAAGCATGAAGGTAGCATCTCCAGGAATCCACTTCAAAACCCTCCTAGACCTGTGGAATATCAGAAGAGGCCTATACCTGCTGTCTGAGACCTGAAAAGAGCCCTAAAGGACTGTATCTGTTCTCTCTCTTGTACCCAGGACAATGAAGTGGACTCCAAGAGTCATAAGGCTGACCTCCTGCTAAAGCTACAAGTATACAACAAGTTACAAGAGACTTGCTGAAACTGCTCTGCTGAATAGTGGCAACTAGACCTGGAATGGACTGTCTGATACTCTGTGCGTCTCCAAGTTTATTCCCAGAGAACCTGGGGACTTTAGAATTGTTCTCTTATGGTAGATTGAGAATTGAAGGAATGAGGTCAGAAGGTACAATCTTTGACCAGGACGAACCTGGTAGTGTATCCTAGTTATCTGCCAGCATTACATTTTTCCTAGGTGCTAGGCTACCGTGACCATTGACTATCATTGGCACTTTATGTTTCTTGGTGCTATTCCTATTTAAAACATATTAAAATGCATATCTCTGATTCCCTTTATTGTTTTTCTATCATTGTGGTGTAAGTTTGTTTGGTGCACAGACAAAATACAGAGTTTTTTATTTTGACATACATTAATATCGAGTTTTAAATATCGTAGGGACAGAATATCGACATCAAGAATATCGGCGATCAGAATATTGACCTGAAGGTAAGAAATATCGTTTTGTTTAATATCAAAGTTTGTAATATCGATAACAAAAATATCAATGTTAATAAGTCGATGTTTATGTTAGTTTTATGTATTTTAGTACGTATTTTATATGGATGTGTTCAACATGTTTTGTTATGTTTTGTGTTTGTTTTAAAATATGTGTATTAATTGTTTAGAGTTAGTAATTTTTTTTAAAGTAAATTTTGCGTTTAAGTACCGTAGCAGGTTGTGGGTTTATAGGGGAATAGGGTGGGAAGTAATTTAATTATAGTAAATTAATTCATAATTTTTAGAAATTACTAATTATTTTTAATTAAATTTTGCATTTTAGTTTTGTAGCGGGTTGTGGGATGATAAGGGAATAGGATCGGAAGTAATTTAATTGTAATTAAGTAGCAAAGGCCGCTCTTGGTCCTCCATGCATGCAGCAACAGAGACACGTGATGCACTTAGTAGGGTTGTGACGTGCTCAACCACAAGCAGTTGCAGCACCCTATATTTAAACCCTCGAACTGAGCACGGCACTCAGGATGTGTGCGGAATACAATGTACAGTAGCAGCCAGGTGGCTCACTACATCCCTTAGAATCTATAATAAAGAAAAATAATAAAAAGGAAATTGTACACTAATGCTTGGTGTTTGGAACATAAAATCTCTCAGTCTCTGGCTGGGCCAGAGATTGGTTTTCAGCTTATATGGATGACCACGAGGGTTATCTTTGGAAGACAAGGTTGCTGGGTCGTCCCCCCGCCCTGGTAACAGGGGTGTTGCACTGGAGTCCTTCCTGGTGCATTCTGTAGTGGTATCTTTCATAGTGTTCACAGGAGCATTCTTGATGGCGACATCATCCAGTTCATCGGCTACAACCTCCTCTGTGGCACCAGAGTCCCTTTCTGCGATTTTCTTGAACCATGATACATTTCTAGAAATTTCCATGTTTCCTCTCACTTTTATTATCATGGTGTCTCGAACTTTGGCAAGTTTCCGAGTCTTTTGCTCGAAAGGTTTGTAATATTTCCACCCCGGGTGACGATCTTTAAAGATGACTCTATCTCACACTTGGATGCGGGGCTCTGTAGCCCTCCTGCTTCGGCTTGCCTTTTCATTGTTAATTTGTCTCTTCTCTTGTGTAGCTGTTATATCAACAACCGCTAATCCACAAGGGGCCTGCCAGCAGCAACGCTCGCCTAGACAGCTTCATCAAGAGGTTACTCGGCACACACCCTGTCGTGCTGTGCGGTGTTTGGCGCTAGTCAACAGGAATTGTTGTAAACAGCCTTCAAGATCTTCTCTTTTTTCCACTTCAGTCCCGAGTGCTTTATTGAGCATCCTCATAAACCTTTCCACTTCGCCATTTTCCTGAGGCCATCGAGGAGTGATCCTCCTGTGTTGCATATTGAGGTTATGTAAGTAGTCCTTAAATTCTTGGCCCTGAAATGGGGGACCATCTGTTTTTATTGCTTTGAGCAGCCCCAGCAATGCAAAGATCCTGTCTAGAGCTTGTCTCCCGCATTCGAACAAGGTAGATCTGACAAGTTCCACCACGTGGTATTTGGAGTCCATGAGCACTAGCATGAGTTAGCGGTCTGTAAAGCTTCCAAAGTCCATGCTCACGGATGACCAGGGTCTTGTAATGGCAGCTTCTGTGATCACGGGAGCCACAGGTGACTCCCTGCTTGTGAAGATGCAGGATCAACAGGTTCTTACTCTTTCCTCCACCTGCTGATCCATCCTCTGGAACATTATTTTGCTCCTAATGAGGGCTTTTGTTTTTGCAAAGCCCTGATGTCCTTGATGGGCCAGTTCAACAGTTTGGGCCCTCTGTCCACGAGGAATGACTATTTGATGGCATCAGAGGATGAACCCTTTCTCACCTTCACTAAACTCAACCTGATATCTCCACAGTTGTGTCCTGGCACCTTGCTTTTCCTCCGTCAGCCTACAAAGGCCATGAAGGAAATTCATCCATTGGTGTCCTTGCAACACTTCCTTTACTCTTGTGAGGTCTGCATTGGACCTTGTCACTTCCACAATTTCCTCCAAAGAAAGTGCACGGGGCACAACATCTCTGTGATCAACTTGTACAAACCACCCAATATCCGGGTCATCTTCTCTCGGGTCACTGAAATCAGAGGCCAAAGGAGAGCGTGATGAATATTCAGCAGGAATATTTACCCCTGGCTGGTAGGTGACTTCAAAGAAGTACTGAAGGAGCAGGACAGCCATCCTTCCAATCCTTGGGGGTCCATTTTGAGTTGTGCCTGCAAAGAGCCATACTAGTGGTTTATGATCTATAACAACTTGATACGTTTTACTGCAGAGGTTGCGGTGAAAATGTTTGCATGCCCACTGAATAGTCAACACCTCTCTTTCTATTTTGGCTTATCTGGCCTCCACTGCTGTGAGGGCTCTGATCGCATACGCTATGGGAACCCATTCCCCTCTCCTCTCGTTTTCCAGTAGCACCACCTCTAGCCTCACTGAACTTGCATCAACAATCAGTTCTGTTGGCAGGGTTGGGCTGAAGTACACCTTGATTGCACCATGAAGTAGAGCATTCTTGATCTCTTGGAAGGCCTGTGCTGCTTTGTCATCCCATTCCCAATGAACATCTTTCCGGGTCGGTGCTCGAAGAGTGTCAGCCAGAGTGGTCAGATTTGGTATAAACTGGCCACAGTAGTTGGCCATCCCCAGGAAATTGCGATCTCCCAAATGATTTTGGGGCACTGCTGCGGACCGGATTGCTTCAAATTTTTGGGGGTCTTGGAGACCCTCTTTCGAGAGTTTGCATCCAAAGAATTCCATTTTGTTAGTGTAAAACGCACACTTCTGTCGATGAAGGGTCAATTTTTACTCCACCAGCTGTTTAATAGGTGCTCTCAATCAAGCATGATGTTCTTCAAAAGTACTGGAGAATATTAATATGCCATCACTCACATTGATGACGCCCACCAGTCCTGGCAGGGCTTCCCGTATTGCATCCTGGATGACCTCCACCACTGAAGGGATGCCAAAACTAAGTTGCTTAAACTGTCGCAGGCCTACGTGAGTGGAAAAGGTTGTTATGTAGTGGCAGGAATCTTCCAGCATCAACTGATGGCAAACAGAATTAAAATTGATTTTAGAAAAACATCGGGCCCTATTCAGGTCGGCCACAATTTCATCACTGGCCGGGTGATATGTCTCTACCGTCGAATGGCCTGGTTGGACAGCCTCATATCCATGCACCGTCTTATCGTCCCAGGCTGTTTGTGTTTGGAGTCAATGACCACCGGGGACACTCAGGGGGTGGCCCTGTCACTTTGTCTATTACACCTGCCTGTTCCAACTGTTCCAGTTCTTTCTTGACCAATGGTCTAAGATTAAAAGGCACCCTTCTGTGACGCAATGCCATGGACAGACAATCTCATCGATATGGAGTTTGACTTGGACACCCTTCAAGCACCCTAGCCCTTTGAGCAGCTCTGGAAAGTCTGCAGGATTGGCTTTTGCATGGGACTGGTGAATCTGTTTCCTAAAGAACATCAGACCGAGGTCCTCCACCATGTGGTAGCCCAAGAGCATACTGGTGTCGCCCTTAGTCACATGAAATTTGGCCTGCGTCTTGGTGCCTCCATGGGCCACTTCTACTTCGATGTCTCCTTGTAGGGGGATGGGGTCAGTGCCCCCATGGGTGTAAATCATAGCCTTTGTGGGGAGTATTGCTGGCTGAGGTCTACTTTCAGGAATTGCTCTACATTGATTACATTCACGGAGGCTCCAATATCAATGAGGGTAGTAATTTTGATGCCACTAATCTCCACCTGGCACATGGGTGGTGGCCTCCTCTTCTGATTGTCTTGCTATGTGAAGGATATGGTGTACACCTCTTTTTTCTTTATCCTCCTATTGGCTAGTGTTGATGCTGTTCCTTGCCACCGATGCAGCACCAGGACTACAGCACACTTTTGCGAAGTGATTAAGACAGCCGCATTTGAGGCATGGCTTTCCTTGTGCCAAACACCCGCTTGGTGGATAGTGTACAGTTCCACAGTTTCCGTTCTCTTTCTCGCTAGGCTTCGTAACGGTTGTCCCACGGAGTCTCACTGGACGCCGCTGTATTGCCTCCATCTGCTCCTCCTTGACCTTTATAGCTTGTGTTGTTGGGGGACCCATTGAATGGCAGGAAAGGGCAAAATCCATTTACCCAGCTCTACTGTGAGCCAGTTCATGGGAGCGGGAGAATATCAGCTAGATGTCATTCAGCAGTATTCCAGGCTGCCTGTTATGTTATTTTAATGCAGTTTGTTAAGCGCATATACACCCTGGGGTGCTTTGGCGCTGTCTGCTCCTGAGCAGGAAGAAACCTATTTGTTGAAGAGCCGAGTTTTTAGCTTTTATCTAAATGAGATGAGGGTGGGGAGGCAAGTTGTTGCAAAGCTTAGTAGTTCCAACTACAAAGCTTCTACCTCCCCAATTTGCTTTGTAGATTCTCGGCGTGGTCAAAAGCTTCACCCCTAGTGATCGCAGCTGTCTGCCAGGAGTATATATCTGTAAGGAGTGTTTAAGAATCCCAGGGCCAATATTGTGTAGCGCCTAATAGGCTATGCACAGAGCCTTACATTTTATGCTGCTTCTAACTAGCAGTCAGTGCAACTACCGAATTACTTTGGTTACCGAATTAAATTTAGGAGTCCCCGTGAGAATCGTAGCAGCTGCATTCTGCACCATTTGGAGCTTATTACGGTTTTTTTCCCATGCGTATTAACATATAGACTGTTGCAGTAGTCGAAGTTAGAAAGGACTAGAGCTGTGGTTACTGTCTTTCTCGCCTCCACTGGAATGAAAGGGAAACGTTTTTTTTATCATTCCGAGCAGGGAGAAACAGGAGGAGGTCAAAGAGTTGACTTGAGGTTTGTAATTTAATGTGTCATCTATTATAACTCCAACAGTTTTTGCGTTAGCTGCTGGAATAGAGGGAGATCCCAGTTCTTCCGGCCAGCAGCTAGAATACCAGACAGGGAGTAAGTTACCAAACAAGATCACCTCAGTTTTATTAGAGTTCAATTTAAGGCAGTGTCTAGACAACCATGAACTGATTGCCAGCATACCATCGTGGAAGGTGGCCAATACCTCTGTGCCATGTTTAAAAATGGGCAAGACTATTTGGGTATCGTCAGCATAGGAGGTTAACGCAAGGCCAAAGGATTTGACTAAGACAGCCAACTCTGTAACATAAATGTTGAACAGGGTGGGACTGATAGATGAGCCCTGCAAAACCCCACAGGGAAGAGAGAAAGAAGCTGATTCAAAATTTGTCAGAGCTAGTGATTGTGATTGATCAGTCAAGAAAGATATCAGAAGGGATTTAACCCTATTCTTGATGCCGAAGGTGGCGATACGGTTGATCAACATCCCGTGGTCAACCGTATCAAAAGCAGCTGATAGGTCAAGGAGAATAAGTGCCGCCGCTCCACCTCTGTCGAGCGCGACCCTTATTTCTTCAGTGGCTTTGATCGGTGATGTCTCAGTGCTATGGCTGGATCTAAAACCGAATTGCGTTCCATCCAGCAACTGGTTATCATGAATATATCGTGTGAGCTGACTATTCATCACTTTTTCAATGAGTCTAGCGGGCAGAGGGAGACACGAGATAGGTCGGTAATTGTTGGGATCGGCTGAGTTTAGGTTTGTTTTTTTTATCTGCGGAAAAATGAGCGCTTTCTTCCACTGAGTCGGGAAAACTCCTGAATTAAACATAGTATTAAAGATAGCTGCAAGATTTGCACCTATCAGGTCTGGGATAAGTTTCAAGACCGACGGGGGGCATGGGTCAACTGGTGAGCCAGACTTGGCCTTGCTCACCATAGTGGCTATTTGTCCATTGGTAACCGAGGAACATTCCATGAAACACAGGTCTCGGGCAGATCCCTCCTTGCCTGAATCGGATGCAATCTCGGCAGCAGAGGAAGCTTCAAACTTAGAGTAAATTTGGTTTACTTTTGTCTGGAAGCACTGGGCTAACGAGTCAGAGAAAGCTTGTGCAGCGATATCAGAATGGTTCTCTGGTGGTGACACAAGTTTAGACACCACATGAAACAACTGTTTGGTGCAATCCTTAGCGGTTTCTATTTCCTGTGCAAAGTAATCACTCTTTTCCTTAATTAGGAGACGTTTATAACCTCAAAATGCACTTGCGGACAAGCTGAACCCTTAATGAGTAGTTGTGGAACCCTTAATTTAAACCCCCGGACCGAGCCCAGCCCTCAGGATGTGTGCGGAATACGATATATAGTAGCGCCTGGGTGGCTCACTACAGGTAGGTAGCTGTCAGAGGAAGTTTGGAATGTAGGCATGTGCCAGGCCTAGTTTTGGGGGAAGGGAAGACTGGGGCTATCAGGCCAGAATTGTGGTGGTTGATCTCTGCAAACTAGGCCAAGGGGAACTTTTCATGCCACTTGACTCTGAGGTTAGTGAGGGGGAGCAGTCACAGTCTTCTCAGTGAAGTAATGTGGGGGGCAAGAGCTCAGAGCTCAAGCGAAAGACAAAGTAAAGTACTTTCCAGCCTAGTTCTTGTCTTTTAATCAAAAGTAATACTTTAATAATACAGCATTCAACGCAACACATTCTACAGGTGGTTCGGTTACAAAGTTATTTAACCACCTTGGGGTTCTAACGAAATACCGATGCCCCTATGGTAGCTGCTTCTCCTCTCTTCTCTTGTGTGAATCAAGCAAAGTTATGGATACAGGTATAGGCTAGCCACAGGTGCAGATTACTGGTGATTCCCACAAAGAGTGGCCCGTAGGTCTGTTCAACTGTCTTTTGGCCCAGGAAGTCAGTGCCAGCAAAGATTAATGTAAGTAGCAATAGTTTCCCTTTGCTCGCATTCAGGAGCAGTCCGTGCTGGTCAGTGCAATCAGCGCCGTCATACTCGTGAGCTTCAGCGCTAGGGCGGGACACCATGGGCGGTGGTCTAGAGTCCTTCAGGAACCATCTCTGTGAGCTTGTCGGTGGTTACAGTCTTTGGGCCAATGCAGGGGGGTGCTCATCTTCTGCAGTTGCAGGCCTGGATGACATTGCAGCAGCTCCTCAGTAATGGGCACCTCGGATGGCAGCGGCAGAACTAGGCTCCTAGGTTTGATGGCAGGAGTGCTGGGCCACACTTCACACAGCTCACAGTGTGAGCTGCAACAGCAGAGCAGGGGACCCTGCAGACTTTGGGTTAGGGTTGGCTTTGCCCTCTCTCAGTAGTCAGCTACTTCTGGGTGCCTCACACACCCATGAACATGCTCTGCTTATTTTCCTGGACGGCCTCTCCTTCTGCAGGGCCAGGCCCACTCCTTCCATCTCTGTGAAGGCAGGCAGGCTTTTATGGGTGCAGGAAGACCCTCAGTGTCTGCAGCACGGTGCGATATCAGGTGATTTCCCCTCATCTCTCGGAAACTGCCTGTCATGCAGAAACCAGTCCTGATCACAAAACAGTGCGTCGGGTACTCTGGGACGCATTCTGTTCCATGGTCTTTAAAGAATTAGAACGGACAAAGTGAGGTGGTTTGAATCCCGCATTTATACATATTTTCCAGACAGGGATGTGGATCCACTGTCTCAGACCTCTGAACTTGTTTGAGTTGGTTCTCTTTCAAGTGTCATTTCCAGCCTTCTCTCCAGACACAGCCTTTGTGCAAAGGAGTTGTTCTCTCAGGAAGCAGCAATGAGTGGCACCAACAAAGCATATCCTTAATAAATTATTTTATTTATTGTTTGGTTACTTAAAACCATTACAATATATAGCAACATAGATGACAATAAAATGTCATATCCAAAAACTTCAATACATTTTTAATTTATCAGTAACGAAAGTGCTGGCAAACTACACCAATAGATGATAAAAACAAAGTGCAAAGTGGAATGTACGAAATAGCAGCAGACGTTTGTCAACAGTGGTTGGGTGTGGGAGCAAATTGTTCCTTTTTAAAACCTACACATAGTTTGGCTCAGTGTACCTTCAATAAATAGATACAAACTCAAAGTGCGCTTCCCGGCACTAATACCACGCCGCATTAAAACTGAAATTTCATAAACATGATCGGCTGTAAAAAAAAAAAAAAAAATTGATAACATTGGTGCAGGTGGCAGACACAGCACTTAAACATTAAACTTTAAACATTTATCAGAACAAGTTTGCCTCAGTATGCTGTGGGACTGATGGACCTTCATGTAAGGTGCTTGAACTTATGGCTGGTGCCACAACATGGAGTGTGACCCCCTTGCTTAGTATCTTAACTTAACAGTATCTAAAACAGGATGCCATGAAGTCTGAGTTCTCTGTAGCAGCTGCCATCCCCTTCCTGAAGAAGTAATCAGAGACAAACAAACAGGCAGACCCTACCTAGAAACCTATTCATCTTCAGCAACATGAACTACAGCACCATCCCTAACGCTTTCCATGTACCAAATGGCAGTGCTCAGGATTAATTACTCTGCACCCTTTTTCTAACAAGGTTCCCATGGAATTTATAAAGATAGCCCTGCCTCCATCCTCCTAACCTCAGTGTCTGGGGTTCCACCCTCCAGTCACAGGAATGGCGGTAATACACTTCCGCTGTCTGGAGAAGCTATACTCATCCTGCGTCCTGTGTCATGCTAAACTAGGGACATCCAATATTCATCCCACTGGCCCCAGTACTCAGACTCATACCTCACACAGACTGCTACTATTGCACATGTGCTACACATGCCCTTCACATACAAACACACTCACCATACATACAGAATGTCAATGCAAGAGTCTGGGTGTCAGATAACTCAGAACTTTTTGCAATAGACTGCACTCTCACTGACACACAGTAAAAGGTCTGGTTACACTATAAATTCACAAAGCAAGGTATGCTGCCATCACCGCTTTATGTAATGTACTTGAGGCAATAACAGCAGGCCACTGCCTCGTGTGACGGTATGCCTCGTGCGCTCTTCAGGTCACAGGACAGATCCTGGACCACCCATTGTCAGGGACACGTTTGGGACTCTGCTCACACACAATAGACTAGATTGATGCAAGGGCCAAAGTAAAAGCATTTTTTGTTGTTAAAATCTGCAGATTATGGATTATGTGACAAATTTGGCAAATCCGTAATTATACTTAAAAATCACATTCCAGTGACCCTGATTGTAGGCAGAAGGGAATGTATGATGGATTTGCTGCGATGATTCTAAAGGCCCATCAGGAAACCGGGGACATGGAGGGTATGGGCCTCAGTTGTTTACGTGAAGACAGGGGTTGGTGTTGGGCATTAAGCACCTGAAGACAGGCGACGCAACTCAATCAACTCCTGCCCTTATTATCGAACAGCCAGCATCAAGAAATATAGATGAATAGGCACGGGGCAAACTGAGCCACCAAGCAGCGGGCACAACAGCCTAATAAGGGGGTAGACTATATATCTAGATGCCCCCAACCTTCTGAGACATCCTGACAGATCTCTTTCTCCCCACGCGACGGGAGACCATGCCTGGAGCAGGGTTCCTCTACCAACATGGTGAAGGCCATAAACGTATTTAACAGCTGCACAGACCGACGACAGACACCTTATGCTCTCGTCCACCATTGGACTGCACAGTCAACTAGAGAGTAGACCTTATTGGAGGAAAATCCTTCTCTTACCTTGCTGCGAAGACCTGGAACTCCCTGCCTCTATATCTCAGTCAATCACCATTGCTGCCTCAATTCAGGAAGAGCCTCAAGACCTGGCTCTTCCACTGAACTGCAGCCCCCCCCCCCCCCCCCACACACACACACTCAGCGCCTTGAGACCCTTCCGGGTGAGTAGTGGTGCTTTACAGAACCCTGATTGATTGAAACTGCTAATGCGATGAACTGTTCCCACCCGAAGTCCTGCATGACCTCAGTGGCCAAGTCAGGGACGGCCGATGGTTAATTTGTAAAAAAATAAGTGCGGGGTCACTCCTCAGGAGTCAGCTTGGACCATCCTCCTGTCTCCTGTTACAGCCACCTAAAACAGAACCAACTACTAAAAATGAATAACACAACAAGTGTTGAGAGGATGTGGTGTAATGGCCAGAGCTACCCATTTGTGGACCTGGGGAAACAGGTTCGAGTCTCGGTGTGGCTCAAACTCCTGTGATTCTGGGCAACTCATTTAATCTCCTTGGTGCTATGAGCGCTGGTGTTGATGATTAAGTGCCAGTGCTGAGCACCGGAAACCACCAACTCAAATTAAGCACTGGGGGAGGCCCTCCTTCCTAATGCGGACAAAAATAACTGGCTTTACAGAAATGATGCACAGCCTGCAACCATACCAAATTGAGGCGAAACAACATTGCGAAGTAAAAAAAAAAAAGTTTGCCAATCCGTTGTTCTTATTCACAACGGAGCGGCTCCCCTTATGTGCGCGGTATCAAACTAAAACGAATAAACAGCTGGACATCTATAAAACTGCACATTTAAGAGTTTTATGAAAGTTTAATACTGTGGCTGGAAAATTGAAAGGTTATAGGGTTAAAGATTAATAATTGTTCGCCGATTACGAAACTGCGAGGGAGCTGGCAAATCGGATTGCTGACTTGCAATTTTATTATCAAATGCTGGCACAGTAAGTCTGCAGGCAGTAAATATCTGGAGACCTGCCTGAACTAGGAAGGATACATTCAGGGAGCCGTCTGTCTAAGCAGACGTCAAATACCGACCGTCGAGAATCGGCGCGTGAAGAATACCCCGGAGGGAAGTGAGGCAGCCACCTCGGAGAAGGAAGTGAAGTAAATACCACGGAGAGGAAAGTGAGGTAAGCAAGGGGCCCGAGAAGTCGGCATCTTGGAAATGACGTGTACAGAGCGCACTTTACAGGGGCTTGCTTGCTCTAATTCTGTTCAGGGTTGGACATTTTTTTGGAATATGTGCAGCTGATATTCACGAGCTCTCTCAAATTTCAAACTTCTGTACATTGCTGCTGACGTCCACATTGTCTGAGGCAGACATCCCGAATCCTTTTCTCCCTGAAAACTGAACGTTTTCTTAACTAGGGAGTAAACGCTGAATCGAAGTTCTGGCTTGGCGCTTGGAGCCCGTGCATGAGAGCTGAGCCCTGAAAAAGCAAATCATTCAACAAACATCAGGTAAAATATGATGACGTCTCTTCAAGTTTCAAAGAGGCGCATGTTTTTCGTTATCACGTGGAAGCTGACATTAATATGTGCCATTATAACACTGCACTGAGAAGAACTTAATAAAAGTGATAGTTTTTAAACAAGAATCATTATTGAACTAAGAAGCAGACAGTTGTCCTGTGAACCCTGACTGACCCAGATTATTATAGACCAACACTATAGTCTCTTAAATCAAACATAATGTTTTTGTACAGCTGGTATTCTGAACTCACATAAGCGGTTTCATATGTCATAATGAAGAAAAAAGAGTTTTGGTGAAATAAAAGATTTGCCTAAGATCACACAATGTAAGCAGGAAGGCCACGATTTATCCAGGTTTTCTGGTTTCACTTTGTACAAATCTGTCACTAAATGGCTATGTATTTGTCTTTCCTTTTTTGTGTTAACGGTTGTGTATTTTCCTCTTTGTGCATTTTTGTGCAGTTTTTATTTAGAGCAAACTTGACTTGGGGCGCTTTACATGAGCACCAGTAACATCACATAAAGTTGCATTCATTTTTTATTGGCACAGGGAGTTTAAGTAATTTGCCCAGAATCACAGGATGTTGAGCTGATGCCAAGACTCGAACCTTGGCTGTAACATCGCAGGCAGCCACACGAAGCCCGGCTCGTTTTTGGGCTCAAGGTTCCAACAGGACCTCAAGCTGAACCAGAGCCAGGCTTCAAACACAATCCTGGCTCGAGCTGTCAGTGGCTCATCCACCTCTAATTTGACAGTACGTATAGGTAATACGTATTGATAAATCAAGTGGGAGTGAACATGGGGCTAAACTCCCCCAACTTCTAATGAGCCCTCGCACTTTGGTGTTAGTATGATTTTAGTTTTTGTAAAAATCAAATCCAATACACATATCTAAAACACTCACCTGTAATGATCAGCCCTGTAGTACTAGAACATGGGCAAAACCACTGGCAGGCAGTATTCTCATTGCTCCCAATCTGCATTGCTCCAGCCTGGAACCCTCTGTTGCCAGTGAGTACGATTACGAGCCAGTATTAGCATTGCCCTCAGTATGCAAAGAGCCATTGCCATTCATTACATTATTGCTTCTGGTTCATAGAGCACCTTTGCCACTGGACCCTATTTTTCCATATGAAAACAAAACCATTAATAGTCAGTATACTCGCTGCCTAGTATTCAAAGCTGTATCACAAGCCAATACCAACCTTACTCCAGCAAATCACTGGTTCCAAACCAGCACTTTGACCCAGTGCGAAAGGCACTATTTTTAGTGAATATACTTACTGTCTCCAGTAAGCAAAGCCCCTCTATCAGTCAGTATTTATATTACATTCAGTATGCAATGCACTACTGCAGTGTCAGTACCAATTGTCTATGTAAGAAAGTCACCACTGACACACTGACAGCCAGTATCCTCTATGCCCCGGTATGTAAAGTGCCTTTGCCTGTCATTATTCTCATTGCTTTTAGTATGCAAAACACTATTTCCATGGCGCTTCCACATCATTCTCTGTTTCCATGCAATTTCCACATGGCTCGCCCACATGCTGGATTTACATGGCATGTGGTGACAATACACACATTTAATGCATCTGCATCGGTTAATCTGAGCCACCCTCTAGGGCCTATCGATGTAGGGTTGGGTGCCAGGAGGCTGGGCTCTCTAGCTCTGAGAGCAAGCTGCATGCTAAGGTACGTCTAATACCTAGCTCCTTCCTGCGCTACTAACCTGAGTGCGTGGTTGAGGGTGCACTAGAGTGAAGGCTCTGACTTCAAGCCGCGCATCCTGGCATCCAAGTGTGATGTAGAAACAGCGGCATTTCAGTAGCTTCTTGTTATTCTAGCCAGTGCTTAATCTGTAAAAGAATAGGTACCAGGGCCCAAAATTTTGCTCCGATGCCTGCGGTGGGTGCTATTGAAGACCGGGGTACTGAATACCAAAGCTGCGCAGGACCAGACAGGCCTTTAGTTCTACTTGGCATATCCTAGGTGGGCTGGAGCCCCTGGAGCCCATCTATAAAAAACCCAGTGCTACTCCTCAGTCACTTCCCCCCAGAGTTATTGCCGAAGGCACAACGAGGCTTCAAAGGAGGGAAAATAAGAGAGAGAGAAGGAGAGGGGAGACAGAGAGTGGTCAGAGAGGCAGAAGAAAGAGAGAGGAGAGAAAGAGAAAGAATGGATGGATGGAAAGAGAGAGAGAGAGAGAGTGCAAGAAGACAAATCGAGCGGGACTGGTTTGAGCATATTTGCCAGGGTGCTTTTGCTTTCCTAGTTCAGCCCTGAGGCTCTGTAGTCTTGATTCAACTTCATGTCTGTCATCCACCACCATGGATTTCCTGCCTCGCTATCGCACTCTTGAAGGTTCTGTCTCATCCCTTTGCCACTGTATTTCGATCTTTCTCTTCCTCCGGCATTCACCCTTTTGTGTTTTCCTCTTGCTTTCGATCAAATCTGTTGAGGAATTATAAGTACTAGTCCCCAAAAATTAGTGCAGGTAGGCCCCACTTGCAACCGCCGGCTTAAATTAAGTACTGATTGTGGTTCACCTTCATAAGAGGCAAATTGTGAACTAGTATTGTTGGAAAGTACTCCTTTTTCACATTGCCACTCCTACATCTTGTGTAGTACATGGTGTGATTTTGACTGGAAGTGCACAGGGCTCCTGCTAATCAGGTCCCCAGTGCCAGATCTCATTCCCAAAACTGTACAATTGTTTCCCCAATTGGCAATATCTTTAGCACCCTCTGTAAATCCCTAGTAAGTGGTACTTCTGGTACCTAGGGCCTGGGGTACTAAAGAGGGTCCCCTGAGGGCTGCAGCATGAATTGTGCCACCCCAAGTGATCCCTTACCAAACTCATGCAGGGCTGCCATCGTAGGCTGCATGTTTTAGTGAGAGCGCAACATGACACATATCCCTGTGTGTCATGTCCCCTAACACTGCAAGTAGTATTTGTAAGTCATCCCTACAGTAGGCCTTGCAGCCATAAGGCAGGGTGTTAGATACTACATGTGAGGGCATACCTGCCTGAGCAGATGTGCCCCTGTGCTGGTCAGTTCTATTACTGCCCGTACAAGTAAACAGGAAAGCTATTTTAGAACATGTGCTGGACACTGATGAAAACGAGTTTTCCAGCTATGTGATGGCTTCGCTAAAAATATAGATGTTTGGTATCAAACATCTCATATTCACAAACCCATCCTGATTGCAGTGGTGGATTTGTGAATACATGCACACAGAGGGTACCTTAGAGGTGCCCCATGAAAACCTACCAGCCTCTGTTGTGTTGGCTGACTGGTCTCTGCCAGCCTGCCACCCAAGACAGATTTCTGACCTCCCAGGGTGAGGGTCTTTGCTCTCAGGAGGTCAGAAACAGCCTGCATGGGAAGAGGGTGTTCACACGCCCTCCCTCAGGATGACCTGCTGAGTAGCACTCCTAGGCTGGTGCTTCAAAGAAGTTCCCACCTTTAAAATGCAATCTAGCTTCTCTCTCAGGAGAGGAGATGACCCCCTCTTTGCCCAGAGCCCTTTGGCACCTGAATAGGTGGGAAATTATGTAGTCAGGTAGGCTTGCCCACCCCCAGGCTGCTACCACCCCTAAGGTGGCCTAACCTGATGTGGACACAACTTTTCAGAAATTGCCATCTTTGTGTTGGCACACTTACAAACTCCAGGACAGGGTTATGCCCACATCCCACATCCCACATGAAGTGGTCATACAGGGGGTGTAGTGACCCCAAAGGTAAGTAGCTCATTGGCTACTAACCTACACTTCCCTAATGCCCTTAAAGTCAGTATTTAGGAGATCCCCTGGCACCGGGAAATCAGATCCTGGTGGCCTGAAGAAAGAAGACAGATGTGAAGAGTTGCAAAGCAAAAACAAAAGACACAGCAACTGACATAGCAACAACATTGCCAGCCTGCTTGCTGACTTTGCCAACTGAACCCAAAGCCGACTTGTCCTGCAGCTGCTGAGTCCCCAAAGTCCGGGAGACCTGCCAGCACTTCGCCCAGGATCCATGACCTCCTGATGGACAATGGAACTGTCCCCTGCAGACAGCAAACATGAACCTCCAGGACTCCAGAACTGCCAAAACCCAATGTCGTCAAGCACCACTGCACCGAGCCAATGTCAAAGTGGACCCACAGTGTCAGCATGGTCCCCAAGCCCTCCAGGTACTGAGTCCACTGTGGAGTGACTCCTCGTGAATTCCCCAGTGTTGCCTCCACCTCTGAGTGCAGGCCTCCTCCACTGCGAATGTTCCCGTACGGAGAAACCCGACACCCCAAAGACCCTATGCACCTGGACAGCCTGTCCCGAGGAGAAGAGGACCAAATGTGTCCCAATGTCCCCCAACATCGCAAGAACCGAAGCCACTCGTGGGCTTTGCCAGAATGACATCTCAGCTCACCCTGCAGCCTCTTCTTGACCGGACCGATACCCATGGGTTTGCATTGGTGTAGAGTAGAGTGGAGTGGCGTAGAGTGGAATATTGTGGAGTGGCGTAGAGTGGCATGGAGGGAGTAGACTGAAGTAGAGTTGAAGGGCATGGAGTGGAGTAGAGTGTTGTACAGGGGAGTGGCATTGAGTGTCATAGAGTGTCGTAGAGTTGAGTAGAGTGTTGTAGATAAGAGTGAAGTGGCATAGAGTGTCATGGAGGGAGTGGAGTGTCATAGAATAGAGGAGCATAGAGTGGAGTAGAGTGTTGTGAAGTGGCATAGAGTGGGAGAGTAGAGTTGAGTGGTGTAGAGTGGAGTAAAGTAGGCATGGAGTGGTATAGAGGGAGTTGTGTAGAGTTGAGCGGCATAGACTGGAGTGGGGTATGATAGAGTGTTGTCATTGGAGTGTTGTCGAGTGGAATGTTGAGTTCAGTGACGTCAAGTGGAGAGTCATTAAGTATCGCAGAGTGGAGTGTCATAGACTAGAGTGGAGTAGTAGTGTCAAACGTGAAAATGCTGATTTAGGGGTTGCATAAGTCGGAACTCGAATACCAAAATTTGTGTTTGGTGAACTTGGTATTGGGGTGATTTAAGGTTCAGTCAGGGCAATTGCAGAGCCACGGTTGTGAGTTTCAGCCAGGTGCACAGGGGCGTGGTTCGGGGGGGGGCGGGAGGGGTCCCACCAACCTCCTAGGGGCCACCACCATTCAAAGGGGGGAGCATTCAGCCCAAGGCCAATGAATATCTGTAAGATATGAGAGACCAAGGGTTCCCTCATCACATTCTGCAGAAGGGCCCCATCATTTAGCGTTACGCCACTGCAGGTGAAGGGTATCAGCCTAGCCACAGCGAGACCTGTTTAGGGCCCAGATGCCTTCCTGAGCAAAAAAGGGCGTGCGTATAAAACTCTTGCTTAAAAACTGATCCTTCCTTTAGGAGGCTCTAAGTATAATCTGTACCCCAAAAACATTGTCTAAGTTCCACCATTGTAGCTGCTGATTGTAATGCAACTAATTTGGTATCTGTGCACAGCATCAGGCAACATCTTTGCCTAAAAAAGAAACAGGTCTCTATTTAGATTTCTGCACCTCTTCATCTTACTCTCTTTTGGTGTGAATGCACAGCAGAGGCGCATGGGCAAGGCGGGACCCCTGGGAATGAGAAGTTTCTCTCTAGCTCACTTATGTGTATTTCTGTAATATTTAATGTATAATTCAATATTATTCTCTAACATGCTGTGAATTAGCAGACAATGGGTACTAAAATTCAAAGTTGTTCCAAAGAGAGGCCCTCAAAATATTCCTTGCCCCGGTCCTTCAAACTCCTAAAATGATAGTGTACCGCATACTGTTGCCACTGTGGATACATTTGTGCTACATATACGCCTGTTAGCAAATGAGCTACCAAAATACCGGTCACCAAATACTGAGGAATGGTATGAAACAGCGGGCAATAAATTGCGAGACAGTGTTGCAAACAGGAGTAAATCATAAATGCACCTACGTCATAAACCTAAAGGCCGTACAGGTTGCAACGAGCCTTTCTGCAACAGTTCTACGTATAATATCAATGCAACAAATGGAGCTACCGTAAAAACCAAACAGCAATCCCGGGCAATGAATCTGTCATGGATAACAATAGTTCAATGTGATATGAACCAAGAGAAATTATATCAACCATGACTATGAAATAAATGCCGTAGTTAACGATGCAATACATGCCACAATTTCCAGTAAAAACGTAAAGCCGGGCAGCGATTTTCATGATATAAAGCAGATCACTTTAATTCTCAGCAAACTGTGGTGCAAAAAGTGTTTGAGGCTGTTGTGCTCAAATGGGGATAGAATAAAAAGGTAACAAAACTTGCATCCATAGGAATGAGGCAATCAAACAAGGGTTTGTGATTTGGTCTTGTGAAGTCTGCCTAGACCAGGAGCCAGCTGCTTCCCCGGCTGGGACTGAACTTGAAGTTGGGGGAAAAGGAACTTGTTTTGTGAGGCAGTAAATGTTTTCCATGGCACCAGACGATCTCTACCCTAGTTCTTCAGACTCATGCTTCCCCTTTTAGAGGGGGTCCAAGGTCGTGTTGATCTGTGGAGGCGGACCTTCACCCCCTACAGCCACTGTCATCTACCAACTGTGAAACAAAAACAGATGTTCTTTTCAGTCTTTGGGACGTGAGAAATACCTTTATGTGTAGTGCACCTGAGATAATTTTAGGATGTGAAGTGTGTTATTTGTAAGAGGTGGGTTGAGAGCAAAAAACACATATCTGAACCACCTCTCACCGGTGTGAGCCATTTAAACTGCCCATAATATTGTGCGCCTCAGATCCTCACAGGGAGGAGACAGGGCAGCCTGCAGATGAACCTCCCATCCTTGGCCTCTCTTCTAACACTGCAGCAGTCAGAGGTGCAACTTTACCCGAACTTCTGGGGGAGGCTAACAAGTCTACCACTGGAGGTAGGGCTAACACTTAAAAAACGCAGCAGAGCTATCCTTAAAGCCAATGCAAGAAAATAGTGATAACATGTGCATTACAAACATATTTGTCAAGCCGGATACGATTAGAACAAATATGTTCTAGTGGATTTGACAATGTTTGTAGGCTACTGACAGAGAATTTGTAAAAGGGGAATGAGGAATTTGACAACTAAAAAGCAACTTCTAAAGACCTCAATACAAAGCACTTTAAAATAATTTTTAGCTAAGTTATTTGAGAGGATCACCCTTTTTGCCAACTCTCAAAAATATTTAATCTGTGAAATGACAGTGAGCTCAAGAAATATTTTTAATTCACTCTTCAGAAAAATGCTCCACCCTGACTTCTGACCAAAGGTACATTTTAAGTCTGCTTCTTGGGTAGTTGAGCCATTGACTTTTTTGAAGCCGCACAACTATGCAGGTCTCAGAAAACTGAGCTTAGGGGGTTAACACACTTGGTTTTGGGATGTGTGATCGGCAAGTCACAGGTTTGATTCCTAATACATCTTCTGTTCCTCCTGAAATTTAATGCCTCAATGTCAATATGTTGGAAATCAATGTTAACTTGACTCAAAACAAAATAGTTGTTGTTAGCACCGCACACTGAACACTTCTTATATAGTACATTCATGCAGGAAGCCACCAGGCCTAAAGAATTTGCAAAAAAGATAGTTGTTTTGCATGAAAAGTATACAAGTATTCTTTCAAACTTAAGAACACATAGAATGTGTAGATGATGGTCAAAATCCTGCAAATAGGTCACTCTAACAGAAACAAAAATGGTGCCTTTTAATACCATATATTATTATAACAAAATATTTGCTTTAAATTCCATTCTGAAGCCCCCAGAACATAAAGTGTGAAGTCCACTAAAATATGAATTTTGTTTTTACAGCCTGCAGAGGCAATGTGCATTATAAAATACAACAATTTGTATGAACTTCTCCAAAATGTCTTTCAGAACAAGCACTGGCAAAGTCAATAGGTCTCGCCTATGTAAGAGCTATTGGCGTTACCAAAATGTTTCAGTCATGTTACATAACAGCATAGCTGCTGTTCAGCATGGCTAAAAGTTAGAGGGGTAAAGGAGGGTGGCGTGGAGTGGAGTGTCATAAATTGGAGTACAGTGGAGTATCATGGAGTGGCGTGGAGTGCCATGGAGGGAGTAGAGTGGTGTAGAGTGGAAGGGCATGGAGTGGAGTATATTTTAATTACATAGACTGTCAGAGTGAAGTAGAATGTTGTGAAGTAGCATAGTGTTGTGGAGTGGTGTAGAGTGATGTAGAGTAGAGTGACGTAGAGCTGAGTAGATTGTCGCAGAGTGGAGTGGCTTAGAGTGGAGTAGTGTAGGAGAGTAGAATGGCATAATGTAGAGTTGAGTGGCTTAGGGTGGAGTGGCATAGAGTTCAGTGGGTAGCATAGAGTGGAGTAGAATTGTGTGAAGAAAAGTGGCCTGGAGTGGCATAGAGGTAGTTGCCTTGAGTGTCATTAAGTGGAGTAGTGTTGTAGAGTGGAATAGAGTGTTGTAGAGTAGAGTGGAGTAGAGTTTAATGGAATAGAGTGTTTGTGTGGAGTAACATAGAGTGTAGTGTCATAGAGTGTAGTATCGCAGAGTGGAGTAGAGTGACATCTAGTGAAGTGGCGTAGAGTACAGTGTTGCAGAGTAGATTGGGGTAGAACGCAGTGGTGTATAGGGCATTTATTTTGTGTAGATTGCATTGATGTTGAGTGCAGTGACAGAGTAGAGTGGTGTGGAGTGCAGTGACGTAGAGTGGTGCAGAGTAGAGTGCAGTGGTGTAGAGTACGTTAGCATAGAGTAGATTGCGCCAGAGTAAATTGAAGAGGCATAGCATGCAGTGGAGTTGTGCAGCGTAGAGTGCAGTGGTGTAGAGTGGTGCAGAGTGCAGTGGTGTAGAGTGCAGTGGTATAGAGTGAAGTGGTGCAGAATAGATTAGTGTGGCGTGGAGTGATGCAGAGTGTATTGGCCTATAGTGCAGTAGAGTGGCGTAGAGTTGAGTGGTGCAGAGTAGGGTGACGTATCATAGAGTAGAGTGGTGTAGAGTAGAGTGGTGCAGAGTAGAGTGGCGCAGAGTAGAATGGTGCAGAGAGCAGTGGCATAGAGTAGAATAGAGTGGCGTAGAGTGCAGTGATGTAGAGCGCAATCGCGTAGACTGACAGAGTTCAGTGGTGAAGGGTAGCGTGGTGTTGAGTTCAGTGGTAGAGAGTGCAGCCTTGCAGAGTGCAGTGACGTGGAGAAGAGTGTGTAGAGTAGAGTGGCATAGTGTAGAGTTGCGTAGAGTAGAGTGGCGCAGGGTAGAATAGAGTGGCCTACCGTGCAGTGGCGTAGAGTGCAGTGGCATAGAGTGTATTGCTTTTGAGTAAAGTGGTGTTGAGTGCAGTGGCATAGAGTGCAGTGGTTTAGAGTAGAGTGGCATAAAGGGCAGAGGCGTAGAGGGCAGTGGTGTAGAGTAGAACGCTGCAGAGTAGAGTGGCATAGCATAGAGTGCAGTTGCATAGAGTAGTGCAGACTGAAGTAGTGTGGCATAAAGTAGATTATTTCAGAGTAGAGTGAAGTCGTATAGAGTGGAGTGGTGCAGGTTAGAGTGCAGCAGCATAGAGTAGTGGTGTAAAGCGCAGTGGCATAGAGAAGTGTAGAGAAGAATAAAATGAGGTAGAGTGCAGTGGCATAAAGTGCACTGGCTCAGAGTGGAGTAGAGTGGCGTAGAGGGCAGTGGTATAGAGCAAAGTGTTTCAGAGTAGAGTGAAGTGGAGTGGTGCAGGGTAGAGAAGAGTGGTGCAGAATAGAGTGCAGTGGTGTAGAGTAGTGGCGTAGAGTGCTTTGTTGTAGAGTGTAGTGGCATAGAATGCAGTGTTCCAGAGTAGAGTGGCATAGAGTGAAGTGGCATATAGTGGAGTGGTGCAGAGTGGCCTAGACTGGACTGGTGTAGAGTGCAGTGGCGAAGAGTGCAGTTGTGCATAGTAGAGTGGGGTCATCGAGTGCACTGGCATAGAGTAGCGTGGTGCAGAGTAGAGTAGAGAGGCATAGAGTGAAGTGGCACAGAGTGTCGCACTAGATGCCATTAGTGCTAAAGCTGGACCCGGTGGTATACTGTTGTTGTTTCAGTGGAACATGTTCACCTATTTCATTGTTGACAACACACACATCCACCAATTAGTATACAAACTATGTTTTTACATAGGCAGGGTGTTTAAAGCTGTAGTGTAAATAATGCAGCAAGTTTCCAGGCTCCTATTTGCAGTTTTCAGGAAAGCAGCAATCTGTGTTGTCTAGGTTTTTATGGCACAGTGCTACTGCACGTGTTGCACATGCTGAAGCTATTGCTCATTAAGTGTAGCGGTGTAGGCTATATCTTTTCGCTTGCCACTGCATGCTACTATTAAAAGGGGTGTGTACTCAGACTCACTGACTGTAAACAGAAAGATCATTAGATCTTCTCTAGAGGGTCACATTAAGCAAAAGCCGACAGTACTTTGATAGAAGAACCTTGATATAGGAAGCTGGCTCTGTATGTGATATTTCAAAAAGTTTATACACTATGAATAGATTTCAGGGGTTCCCTTACGAGTGGAGCGGGATTGGTATGTAATCCCAAGTGCTCTGTTAGGGGGTAGTGTGGTTGAGCAGCCTTAGGCTTAACACAGAGGAGTACAAGACATTTGCAAATACGCACAATGATGAATAAATGAAAGCACTACTCAAAGGGAGAGCCACACCAATTTATGAAAATAGCAAGTATCTTTCTATATGTTTAGGCATCAGAGAGAAATAATTGAGGTAAGTATATTTCGGAAGATAATTATTATTATTATTTTTTTTTTTAGTTCAGAAATAATTTTATTGAAAAGAGTAGAGGTGCCTGCATACATTACAAGATATTGAAATCACTGCTTTACAATTAATGTCTGTTACAATAGAACTTACATGAATCGGACTTATTAATGAAAGTAGAAAAAGTAAAACAATATAAATGAATCATAGATAACATAGAATCAAATAAGTTTCAGGAACCAACAGGAGATTCAAGGTGGTTTAAGGACTTCTTGCTGAGTTGGTTCTGGTACAGAGCAGCTTTGGGCACTTGCGTCAATGTATGCTGTGACAGGTGACCACACATTTAAACGTTTCGTTGCCATCTGCAAAGGGTAAACAAAAGAAGTGTCCAGTCTATGATTATGACAGACAGCATACCACCAAGCTTTATAAGAAATTTTTGTAAAATCTTTCCAATTTATGGTAATTTGCTGAAAAGCAACTGCTAATAATAAGTCAATAATTTTAACATTTAGCGTGACATTTTCCCAAATAGGAGAAAGACTTCCTAGAAAAATATGAGTAAAGGAAAAAGGAAATTTAGTACCAAAAATTTAATTAATTTGGGCCCATACTTGTTTCCAAAATGCATACACACATGGACAATAAAATAGCATATGAAATTAACCAGCATTTGTAGACGCACATGTCCAGCAAGTATCAGACACCATTGAGAAACTTTTACTCAAAGTAAGTGGTGTTAGTAAGAGTCTGTTATATACATAAAACAATGTTTGCATTGTAGTAGTTGCTCTAAAAGACCTACGAATCTAGGTCCATATGTTTTTCCAAAGTGACAACGGCCAAGATGTCATAAAGTCGCGCTCCCATAGCTGTTCTGTTTTAGATTTCTGCCTATCAGAGACGGAGCTTTGTATATAGCTATAGATAGTGGAAGCCTTGGGCATGGTTTGCAACAGAGTATGAAGTCTCAAGGTGGAATTTGGAGTGTTTGAGGTATCAGGTGTGTTAGAAAATTGGAGGTAAGTATCCATCACAGCTTTCTTAAGGGAATTATGTTTATGATTGAATGAAGCAGGTAGATTAAATAGTTCTCTGAGCAAAGAGAAGGGTAGAAAATCTGATCCTGAAAATAATTGATTTACCCAAATTAGTCCTTTTTGTCTCCAAGTTTTCCAATAGAAACGTTTATTTTGGATAAGAAGATTCTTGTTGTGCCAAACTGGTGAGTTAAGAAAAGACTCTAGAGTACTATGAGGTGAAAGAGGTGTTGGTTCAAGGAGTTTTGAAGTGAGTTTAATTATGGGAGTAGACAGAAATTGAGGTTTGCGTGAGAAGGAAGGAAAAGGGGTTTAAAAATAGACGTTCGAGTGAGGTCCAAATTGGGCAGTCCTCCGTGGAGTCCAATAACCAACAAGAGTCTTGACGCAAAAGAAAGGCTTTTTGATATGATGGGAAATCTGGAAAGTTGACTCCGCCCTCCAATTTAGGGCAAGTTAATTTTAATAAAGACATTTGGGATTTCTTATTATTCCACAGAAAGGAGGAAAGGATGGAGTTGATTTTTTAAAATAATTTATCAGAGATAGGTACTGGAATGTTAGAAATAGTATATAATACTATGGGTGATAACATCATCTTTATAGTATCCAAACGTCCCCACCATGATAAATAGAGGGGATGCCACCTAGTAGTTAATTCTGATATCCTTTGTATACATTTATTCATACATAATGTTACTGTATCTGAGACTGAGGGAGTGAAGTGTAAACCTAAATATTTAATATGTTTAGGACTCCATGTAAAATTAGAAGCAAAGAAGTTTGTTTTAAAAGTGTATTTGGTTAAGGGCAGAATCTCACATTTATCGTTATTCAGTTTATATCCAGAAATAATGGAGTATGAACTTACTTTATCTAAAAAAGCTGGGATTGATTCTTCTGTCCTGGACATAAAAAGTAGAATATCATCAGCATAAGCTGCAAGTTTAATATGGGAGTTTAACATTTGGAAACCATGTACGTTTAGATTTTGATAAGAATGGTTCCAAAGCTATATTAAAAAGAAAGGGGGAAAGAGGGCAACCCTGGTGCACTCCTCTTCGCAAATTAAAAAACAGGGAAATCATGCCATTAGCACATACTGCAGCACGAGAATTAGAATAAAGAAGAGATATTAAAGATATAAACTTAGGGCCAAAACCAAACCACTTAAGAGTATAAAACAAGTAAGTCCACTCAACTCTATCAAATGCTTTTTCTGCGTCTAATGCTATTGCTGCAAGGGGCTGCTTTAGATGTGATGATTTAGACAAGATAATTAAGAGAAGACGTGTGTTATCTGTAATTAGACATCGTTTAACAAAGCCAGATTGCTCCTTACCCAGCAATTTTGGTAAGTAAGAATCTAAGCGTATAGCTAAAGCCTTGGAGAAAATTTTATAATCAATGTTAACTAGGGAAATAGGCCTATAATTTTTACAATGTGTAGTATCTTTTCCCTCTTTCGGGATGAGGCAAATATGGGCTTCTGAGAAAGAACCTGAGGAGCTATTTACGTAGCAAAAAGATTTTATCAGAGAATACAACTTGGGTAATAAAAGTGTAGAAAAATGAAGATAAAACTTAACAGTAAGACCATCGGGACCTGGCGCTTTATCTTTTTTAAGACATTGGAGAGCTTTAAGTAATTCTTTCTGTGTTGGGTCCAAGTCCAAGGAAGGTAAATCAGAAGGAATGTGTTGGGATTTCTGAACATTAGAAAAAAAAGTGACAATTCTTGATCTGAAGGATGTGTTTCAGACGTGTATAATGATTTATATAAGGTAGAAAGTTCATTCAATATCTCAGCATCTTTAAATTTTAAGACAGAACATTCATCATAGATAGATTCAATATTTAGTTTGTTGTGCCAAATTTTTAAATAGTTAGCCAATATTTTCCCAGCCATATTCTTGCCACCATAAAATTTTGCACTGGATTTTAATAAATAAAGTGAGGCATTATCTGTAGATTTCTTATTAAATTGAAATTTAGCATTTATAAGAGCTGTCAAACATTTCTGCGAAGGGGACATGTAATATGAGTGCTCCAGTCTCTTAAAATCATGAAAAAGATAATTAGTAATGTTGCGTGCTGTTCTTCATTTCTTGGAAACAAAATTAATAATGAAATCTTTCGCAGAGGCCTTAAAAGCATTCCAAATGGTTGAAAATGGCATGGAATCATTTTGGTTTACCGCAAAGTATTCATTAAAAAAGGAGGTGAAGGAGGCTGTAAATGCAGGATCCAAAAGAAGAGCATTATTAAAACGCCATCTTCTAGGGACATTAACTTTAGGCAGTATATCAAGACTAATTAAGACAGGAGTGTGATCGTACAATAGGATAGGGCCAATTTCAGCATTTATAAGGGCTTGCGAGATATTATGAGAAACAAATATATAGTCAATTCGTGATTTAGTGTGATGAGGTGGGGAGTAGAAAGTGTATTCTCTGGTAGTCGGGTTACATAAACACCAAGCATCAAGGAGTTTGTGTTGAGTGATAGTGTGAACGAAAGATTTATGAGGTTTATTAGGGACAAAAGAAACCTTGGAGCATTTGTCTATGAACGGGTCATAAATCTGATTACAGTCCCCAGCAAGTATGAAGTTGTCTTCAATGCCATGAGAGATTTGCTTAGCTAATGTGTGCCAAAACGAGACGTCACCACCAGTGGGAGCGTAAACATTAAGGAAAGAGACTGGAACATTCTTGAGAGACAATTTAGCATATAACCATCTACCTACATCATCTGATTCCTGTGATGTAAGTTTAACAAAAAGTGATTTACGAAAAAGTATCATAACTCCATTACATTTACCATCCCCTTGAGAGTAGAAGAATTCCCCAACCCAATTTCTTTTTAATTTTTAAGACTCAACTTCCGTAAGATGCGTTTCTTGCAGAAAAGTTATATCAGCGCCCATTTTAGCTAGATGAGATAAGACTCTTTGCCTTTTGATGGAGGAGTTTAATCCCCTAACATTCCATGAGATTAATTTTAGAGACATAACATTTTAGGAAAAGACTGAAACAGGAACAAGAAGTAAAAGTCCAAGTCATGAATGTGACAGTGGAGGGTATAGGAAAAGAGACAGTAGAAACTGATAATCAGTTCATTTACAAGGCGAAAAAGGATAGATGAAGCACAAGTCTTAAACCAAAAATAGAAATTAGAGATGACAGTGTAGCGAGAAATATGAATTATAAGTGGGTAATATAAGAATGAGTATACAGTATGGATTAGAGAAATAGTAGAAAGTATGTTAACAGACGTAAGTGTGCAGAGAAAGGTGGATATATTAAGGACACCAAAAAAGAAGAGAGTAAGGAAATGCATGACAAAACAAATAACAAGAAACAAAACAAATAACATATCTATATGAAAACTTGAATCTGCATCGGTGGAAATAAGCATAAACACGAGAATACAAAAGGAACTGGGAATATTGAAGACACCAAGTAAGCAAGAAACCAAGATATGCGAGACAGAGAAAAGAGCAAAAGATAGGACAAAACAAATAACAAAAAATAAAACAAATGACATACCTACATAAAGGGAACTTGAATGCCGGGATGGGTGGAACCACATGAAGCCGACAGACATCCAGTGATGACTCGACTAGACCGGGGGAGGATCACATTGTGACAAAACCTAACTGTGAAGCGAAAAATAACATGTTTAACTATAAGTTAGAAGGTGAGCATAGAACATAAAAACATTGAAAACAAGAGAGCTAGAACTATATTGCCATGGAGGAAAATTTATCAACATAAGCCTAAGACTGACGTTGTAAAGACTTCCCTCAGCAGAAAATAACATCTCACATATAGAAATCAAACAATTCATGTAATATGAGAGGAGGAGGATCCGGAAAAGTCCATAATAACCGTTTTTTGCGAGTTTATAAAGCTCTGCAGCCGAACTGGATCTTCATATGTTGTTGTTGTAGGTAACCTTGAAAAGACATGGGTGAAAAAGACCATATCTAGCACCCATGGAGCGAAGGTCAGATCTCATGTTAAGAAAGGCTTTACATCTTGCAGCTGTAGCCTTAGAGTAGTCTTGTGCAAAGAACAAGGTAGAACCAGACCATGAGATCCGTTGAACAGCTTTAGCCGCTGCCAACACCTTCAGCAAGTCAGTGTATTCTAAAAAATAAAGAATGACTCCCCTTGGTCTTTGTGAAGATGAAGTTGCTGTGGGAGCTCGTCCCAACCTGTGAGCACGTTGCATGTTAAGTACAGTATCTTCTGGCATGTGCAGAATTTTAGGGAGGAGTGATTTAAAGAATGAGAGAGAGTCTGTACCTTCGGCCCCCTCCACCAGGCCATAAATACGCATGTTGTTTCTTCTATTACGATTTTCAAGATCCTCGACCTGCTTCTGAAGTGTAGAGACCTGAGAATGCAAAAAAGTGACATTCTTAGTGGTTTCATTGAGGGAAGAAAGATTATGTTCTACTGCTGTAAGTCTTGTATCCAGTTGCGACCAATTGTCGGAGAGGGTTTGTAATTTAGAGTTTGTCTCTTCCATAAAGGGTCTGAGGGCCCTTATCTCTAGTAGTAATAACTCCATTGAGACTGGAGAAGCTAGTTTAGGTGGTGAGGGAGGGTCTTTTTTCAAGCATTTCACATTGGACTTTCCTGATACTCCTTGTGAGGAATCCATTGTTTCGTTGGCGTGCTCTACTTCGATTAATCCTGAGTCTTCCAGTTTGGAAAGTTGTGAAAAACGCTTTGAATTTTTAATAAAGGAGCGTTGTGGCTTCGGTATACTGTAAAAAGATCCTTTTGTTCTGCCCATGAACATGAAAGATAAGCCAAGCAGAAAGTCTTGAAAGTGGTTTCAGAGAAAGTTGGCGCAACAATGGATGTATGAGGAAACAACTTCAACCTGGGATAAGTAACGTTTTTAAATGGAGACTAAGCAGCTAGGTTTGATAATGTAGCATTCAATAAACTATGAGAAATTTGCAGTCGTTAAGGCATATGAACCCCTACAACCATAACTGCCAAAATAGCTATTATGCTCCTTCAAATATGTGTTTCCTTCTCCTAATATTTGTCATGTAAGCCAGTATTCAAAACATTTGAAACACGTAGGACATGGGGACAAAGAATTGAAAGAGTAGCCCCTTATTTTGAGGACATTATAAGAGAGCATAAATGGAAACATTGACAGACTGCATTAGCGCTTGAGGGAGTATCATAAAGCATTTATAAAAGGTTCCTCAAGATGGAGGCCATTTCTCTGTCTCCTCAGTTATTGCATAATAATGAGGAAACGCTGAGTAAAAAGCCCTCTCAAACGTCCTCTACTGAAGCCCAATGAATAGCTCTAGCTCCAAAAGTAAGGTGAGCGTATATAAGTGTTTTATTCTCCCCACAATTTAGTCAGAAAAACGCTTGTTGTGTTGAAACGATATCCAAAATGGCGGCAGCGATGCCGCGAATTCCCGTCGGAGCGTTTACCTGCAACAAGCTCGTTCCGTGGTGAGAGAAAAACTGCAGGCGCCAGCGCTTCCCTGCGCACAGCACTTCAGCAGTGTGCCCTTGAAGCGGTAATCCGACGCGCCAGTGTCGGGAGCCTCACCTAGGTGCTGCCATGCCCGCCGGGTGCCAAGCCATGCCCCCTGAAGATAAATTCTTTTCACTTTAAAAAGTTGAATTTAATTCAATTTTTGAGTTCTGCAATGTTATCATATGGAAGGAAGAACAGGTTCTGGAAACAGGTACAGTACATTGACTTACAGGACCAATCTCCCAGAGTTAAGGTAAGTGGGGGGGGCAAGGTCCAAGGCAGCACCAGCGGTATACGACCAGTAGCATGAGGGTGGCTGGGTACAGGGTGCAAATCAGTGTTGGGAGCACAATAGGTTTCAATGGGGATCGGTCTCTGTGAAAAGAGGCTAGAGGTTCTGTCTAGGCGGTCAGCCAGGTTGAACCAACAGAGGGGTTCAAGGCTTGTGATTCTCGTGGACGTTGAAACATCTGGGATACTCTTCTCCACGGTGACGGATGCAGAGGTGTCTTTAGGCATTGGGTTTCTCTTACCGGGAACAGTTGTGGTTGAGGGGGCTCGCATGCAGATGCTGAAGGCGACGTCAGGGAGTCCACAAAGGGTGAGACCATGATGGACTCGAGCTCTAGAGGCTAGGGGAACCTTGTTGGCACCTTGGCCCACTTCAACTTGGGCTGGAGGCGAAAGGTGCAGTGGTGGCTTCGGGTGTCTGGTTTTGACGGTTACGGAGGCCTCAAAGTCTTCTCTTTTGGAGTTTCTGCAGGATGCAGGGAAATGTTCTGCTGTTCTTTGGGAGGTCTTGGTCTTTATTGAAGGCAGGCCATCCTCCCAGATTTTGGAGACACAGCTGCAGGACGAGTTATTTTTGGTGCAGGGTTGATAGCGAACAACAGACAGGACAGTAGGGCTGGGGCCAAGTCAGGTGCTCTTTTCAGTCTTCCGGTTTTGAGGCTCTTCCTGTCCTTCTTTGTAGTCATCAGGATCTGCTTCTCTGGTGCCAGCAACTCTCCTAAATACTGAATTTTGAGGCATTAGGGGAGTGTAGGGTAGAAGCCAATGGGCTGCTGACCTTTGGGGTCACTATGCCCCATCTATGACCACTTCCTGTGGGAAGTGGGCCTAACCCTGTCCCAGAACTTCCAAGTATGCCATCACAAAGAATGTTTCTTCTGAAAAATCTTAGAGGTGATACTAGCCTGGAGGTGGCACGCCTACCTGATTAGCTGATTTTCCTGCCTGTCCATGTGCCAAGGCGGCTCTGGACGGGGGGGTGGGGGGGGCAGGTTCCTCTTTCTTGAGGGGAGCCAGATTTCACCCTCTTCCCGGACTGGCTTTTGTTCTGGGTCTCCTGAGAGCCAAAGGCTCTTACCATAGGAGGTCAGAACGGCGTCTCAGGTGGCAGGCTGACAGAAACCAGTCAGCAAGGACACCAGAGACTGGTCGGGTTTCAGGGGTACCGCTAAGGTGCCCTCTGAGTGCATGCATTGGTAAATCGAACACTGGAATCAATGTGGATTTGCCAGTATGAGATGGTTGATACCAAACATCCCTATTTTCAGTGAACCCATCATGTAGCCGGGGAACTCGTTTACACCAGTGTCCAGCACATGTTCTGAAATGGCTTTCCTGATCACTTGTACTGACAGTAATGGAACTGACCAGCACAGTAGCATATCTGCTCATGCCTTAGGGCTGTCATGCCTGCTGTAGGGGTGGCTTAGGAGCAGTGGTAGGAGACATGGCACACAGGGATGTGTGACATGTCATGCTTTTACTTTTGTCTGCACCAAGACACGCAGCCTGCAATGGCAGTCTTACATGTGCTTGATAAGGGGTCCCTTAGGGTAGCACAATTCGTGCTGCAGCCCTTAGGGGCCCTCTTTAGTACCTCAGGCCCTAGGTACCAGGAGTACCATTTATTAGATACTTACAGAGGGTGGTAAAGGTTTTGTCTATTGGTGGAACAACTGTACATTATTTTTAGGAAAAGAACACTGGTACTGGGAACCTGGTTAACAGGGACTCAGTACACTTCAGTCACAGGTGCATCAAAAATCAGGCAAAAAGCATGAATATGTGTGTAGCACTGCCACATAATCTGCATGCATCTCCTGCCTGCAGGCCTGTTTTAAGGGTTCTATTTCAGTCTTGTAAACTGAGGCATATGAGGGGCATGAGCGAGCTCCTTGGGTACAGTAATCTGCATTAATCTTGCTTTCCTATAAACACTCTCACTTTGAAGTCACAGAAAGAAAAGTATACACCAAGCTGCCTCTGAAGCCGAAGATGGAGCCTGATATTTGACCTTTGTGTTTAAATTCACAGCAAATGTGACAGATAAGAACAAGATTTAAAGGCCTGTTTACAGAAAGTGAGATCTCAGGAGGATACAGTAAACAAGGTTTAGGCAAGGGAAGGGACGAACTCAAGCTGGACAGGCTCGAACAAATAGAGCCTGCAAATAGAAAGCAAGGTAATGTGAGTTACAAACCACAAATCCAATGGTAAGCAATAGGCAGAATGCATTTCCAGGAAAGATTTCTGAATGTCTCCAAGATGTCTTCAGCAAACCAGACAGCTGTGCTGTTTGGTAGTCTTCGACCTAAAAATGACCATATTCTCTATAATAGTTGTTCCTAAATGTCTATAGTTATTACAGCAACTGCCTAGCCTGGTAAGGGAAATAGACAACCTTGAAAGAAGCAGAAGAGGGACGCCAGACAAACATAAAAATGTCCAGTTTGTCATTGTAACACTAGAGCAAGCACTGCACAATGTACTGCTGTCATTGTGCAATGCTTCTGCATTGGTAACCTATTATCCACAGTATCAGAGTTTTGCTGCTTTTGACAGATGCAGGCTTCTTGTGACAGCAGAATATGTCAAAGATAGCTTTATTCTATAACAGGTATCTTAAAAGCATTAACATTTATACAATCATCAATAAAATACGAGTTATCAAAAAGCAACAGTTAAAATATGCAAATCCATTAACACAAGATAAAACTTAATACACAATAAAATTATTTTGAATCCAACTTGTATGCAAGATATTATATAAAGTGACAGAATATGGTTTCACAAGCATTTTGATGACAGACTACTCAAGGTTGAAGAAGCAGGGCTCAGCAATGCAATGCCTACACAAGGGGAGTGCCGTCTACAGCCTCTACATAATCACCATTCCATAGAAGAAGCACATAAGGCATACGTTAGCACACATTCTACATCTGTCTTACAATGTACTCTGAGATACTGATCATGGAGGAATTTTGCTCTAGGCAGAAGGGATATGACCCTGATTAGGCAGAACTCATATGTTCAAGCTTCACATAGCTAAGTCTGGCACCAGACACCTGAGCTATCTCTCAGGTGACAATGCTCCATCACTAAATGAGAAGTGGCACAAACCATAATTTCTGCTTGATTTCTTCTATAATTGCCAACAGCTTTTAGTTTAGTGCCAGAGGGCACCCACTAAATAGCTTGAAAAACTATAAATGCTAGATATGAGTTGAGTTGAGTTATTACTTTTAAAGTGCAATGAACATCCTAAGGCATCTGGGCGCTTAACTGATTAACAACACCAAAAAAGATATTAAGATAATTAGTCAAATAGATGAATTTTAAGAGCCTTCCTAAACATAGAATGGATCTTTACTCTGGGAAGGCCAAGCCTGAATGCAGTTCAAATATAGGAAGTGAAAAATAGGAGAATAAAGACCACTCCCGTAGGCCCCCGATACGCTGAGCCTTTACAAATCGGAGGACTAATTGCACAGAGGAAGAGACAAAATGAAGGGATCACTTAGACTCGAACGCAATCACATAAGCAACATTGGGCCTGTTTCAGAATAGGCTCTGTGGGCAAAGTAAAGGGCTGTGTAATGGATCTTTCTAGAAACCGCCAACCAGCACAGCTTACAACAAATCTTTCAAATTTCCTGAAAATCCTGACAAGTCACAATGGCATATTCTGACTCCTTGACGTTTGTAAATAGCTGACTTAGGATGGCCAATTTAGCAAACATTGGCATAGTTCTAGCTGCAAATGATGGTAGCATTAACAACTCAAGCTTTCAAGTGGCACGGGAAAGAAAGAAGGTTTTTCTTCAAGATCCTCTTTTGGAGGTAACAGGACGACACAACTGCAACAGCTGAAAGAGGCAGGTGGAAATGCCATCATTGTAATCTTTGAGATAAAATGCTGGTGCGCGCTACAACGGGTTTATAATACACGTGTTTTGGTGTTCCTTGGGTATAAGTAGGTTTTGTAGGTGCTCCTGGGGTGACGTTTCGGTCAGAGAACGTCGCGAATATACCAAAAACAGCACAGTCGTACTAGAATGTCCTTTTAAAACAACAATGTATCATGACTTTAGCCTTGTTTATTAAGATAAAATAGTTGATAACATCATGATTTTTCATTGCCATAAGACTCCCCACTATGATTGCGTACTATCATTGTTTTTACAGATATGTCCCTGACGAAGGGTTCAACGAACCCGAAATGCATTGGACAAACAATAAACATTTGAATTACAAGATGTTTAGTTCAACTTCAAGTTGTTAATGAAGAAAGTAGAAATGAGCACGTAACTGCAGAGAAAAACAATGAATAAAATTGTGGAAACCATAGGCAACGTGTAATTGAATCTATATTACAAACTCGGTCTCCAACAGGAGATCCAACAGTGTGCCCAGGGGGACACATTCTAGTACGACTGTGCTGTTTTTGGTATCATTGTAATCTTGTCTGATGTTATTCAATGCAGCTACAGGAGCAGTCCCAGTGCCTTAACCAGTTCTTAAACTACTCATTTGGCTACCATCTAGTGACTAGCGCTCTTCAAGATGTTTGGAAAGTCGGTGAGCTAGAACTTTCAATAATTTTAGTTACTGCTGGGCAAGAAAAATGAACCTATAATTAGCCCATACTATATTTAGTTGACAATCCCTTTCTTCCTTCCATTAGGGACAGAGCCACATAAAATAGGTGTTACGGATGAAGGTAACAGCAGGTGTAACAACTGGAGAAAAAGACCTGACTGGACATACTTCATCTGGGGAGTGTGACTTTTGGGGGTAAACAAGGAGGAAACCCCCTTCTCCTCATCCTTCATCATTGATAGAGCTGCAAGATGACTCTCAAAAGGTTGGAGACTTATAATAATGCTGTATGGGACTGGATCAAACTGGAAGCTGGGCAATACATTCATGAATGGCTTTCATCTCATAAAAAAGAGGCCAAATTATCACAAGCAATTAAAGAGGGCAAATAGTCATTTTACACGGGCAGATTGGTGAGAATGACTAGAAAAGAGCCCTTGAAGAGTTGGAGGCCTGAGAAATTGAATTTGGAAATGAAAAAAAAGGAGTAGTACTACCTTAATTTTTTTTTCATTTATCTATTATTTTTTTGTATTGAACTTTTTATTACAACAATAAAGATCTGCATGTGTTCTTGTACATTCGCAATGTCATTTCTGTACAGTCACTTGATAAACAATTCTACCAAGTCACAATGGCATATTCTGACTCCTTGATTACACATTTGATTTACACAACATTACATGTCCTCACCTTAATCACTATCATCTTCTGGGGGCGTACAGATGTTTCCTCTGTATGTGTGTACTAACCAATTTTAATACCTGAGTTATTGACATTTGTTGCTTTCAAAGTCTGATACATGATGTGAGCCGGAACAGGAAGTGTCTCACCGGGGCTTCACCGACACCGTTTTCTGCTCAGTCACGTACCGAGTCGTTTAAAATCATTCCAGTAATTAAATGCGCAAATAAAAACCATTTACTCTTGGCTGCGCATTGATAACGAGACAGTTATGTGACTGCCACACACACACTGTGTGGATTTGCACCGTTCAGCTTGGGTTGAGCAATCTCATTATTTTTTGCCCTGATGATGACCTCCCAAAAAGTTTCTATTTCCCCTAATACTTTATGAGGTCGAAAGGCGTTGGCATTTTGTCCTGGGGATTCATAAGGAGTACCACCTCAATATAAGAACATTGGCTATGTCTGAAAAGAATTCAACAGTTCAAAAAAAGGACTATAAATTTGATTGGCCTAGGTTGGGCTGAGTGTGGGAATGTAATATTGACCAGATAACCCCATGCACTTCTTTAAGGGGCACTATAAAGATAGATGTGAGTTACATTGGACTCATTGTCAACAACTCACATTTGTTTAGTAGATATTGTTTTTTCAAATAATTGTTCTGTGTCGTGTTTTGATTTGTGTTGACCTATGTCAATTTGTATTTTATTTGTATATTGTTTGTACCAAGTGGAGAAGATTATCAAAAAATGGAAAACAGTGAAAAGAATATACAAATTGTGAAATGAGATACATTCTTAAGCACCTTAGATTGATGTGTATATCGTGCTTCTTTTATTAGTGTTTGTCATTGGCCTTGTGGGGTATTTGATATGATTTTGTGTTGTGACCTTGATCCCTCCCCATCTATTAGGCCTTATTGGATCAAACCCCATTGTGTCTTCATATTCACATTTGGGCTACAGTAAATGCAAAATTATATATTTTGTAAATACAACGGTATAGGGGTTGTTTCTCTTCCCCTGACCTCAACTGGATATGCCGAAGTTACCTCCTGCCTGCCCTATCCTCTAAAGAACAGTGCTTTGCTGATTATGTGATCATTTTTGGTGTTGACTTTAGCACTATATACCCCTTGCTGGCAGTTTGAAGGCACCAGGGGCAAAGACAAAGGTGAAAACCAAAGGAATCATTTAGAAGATGGTGGAGCGGGAGCACCACCATACCTCTGCGGTACTTCCCCCATGCTACTTGCCATTCCCCCGCTCTATTTAGAGTTGCCAGATCGCCCATGTGTACATCGATGGAGACTCCACTGGCTCTGTTGGTTTAAATCTTTGAGCTGTCAAGTCCCAATGATGGTGTTCTCACCCCATTGAAGACGGGGCTAACATCACTCATTTACAGGGAAAATGTAGAGCACCCCCACGCGTATATTCTGCCAAGTACCGTACAGTCACAAGTTAAACCTATGGAATGGGGAATTACTATCTCAAACTGATTTTTCTGGTCTGTAATAGCGCATTTAACGTATACATTTACCATCTGCACAAAGCGGGTGGTAAATATTTGATGGACCGCTGGGCCGGGTGAAGAGTGCAATAGTAAGTGAGGGGAGGAGAAGGTTCACAGTGCTTTCAGTCGCAGGCGGGGACCTCGTTGCATTATAAATACATATCACTTTTGTCCAGCGAACCAACCAGGATTCAGTTCTGTTTTTGTTTGGTCACATACACATACACCTAGAAGGACAGCATTAACCAATTGAGTATTCATGCAATAAAAGAATGCATTTCCCACCATTACTTTATAGTGGTTTTATTTTTTATTGAAGGTGTATGCAGAGCTGGCGTTAAGGAGGTGAGACCAGTGCAGCTGCACCTGGCACTGAACTTAGGGTGGGGGCGCTGTGTTTAGAAATAACTTATGGGTTTAGGAGCACCTGCTGCAGATTTCTTAGTGTGTTCAGCAGTTTCCAAGCAACAATACAAATTTTGAGATAATACTAGTGAATAATTCTCTTGATGAGAAGAGATGTAAAATATTATTTTACAACTGCATTTTGGTTGCAAAACATTAATACATACCACTACGATTCCGAATTTGGAAGTGACACCCCTAATATGCCCCTTCCGAATCCCAATTCAGTATTTGGTTGCAAATCCCAAATTGTGATACGGCAACAAGTTACAAAATCGCAATTTGGTGTTTGTTCATTTAAAAAATCATTTTTGCAGGTCGCCATATGCGACATCACAAATGCTATGTACATCTTGACCATAGTGACTACCAGTAGTAAAGGAAGCATGAAAAAGGCATGAGATCCAGAAAGCATCAGATAAATACCCAGGAGGATAATCGAAAGGACAGGAAATAAGAAACAGGAAAGAGCGACTAAAGGGGAGATTACATAATAGGGAAAGACAAGGAGAAAGAGAGGAGGATGGGAGGATGAGAGGGGTCAGCAGTGAGAGGGAAGGGAAGTTTGCAGCAACATCACTATGACCAGTGAGCCAATCATGAGCAACCATGTCCTTCGTCAGCTCTGGCAATGAAGCCCTAGGTTGGCCATGACTGGATCTTTGGTTATGATTGGGAGAGGTTGGTAGACGGGCTCCTACAACAGACAGTCCAGGCGGGCATGGTTTCAAGAGGGTTTTAGTGTTGGCATTAATCTAATCTGTTCCAAAGTTTTTCTTCAAATTATTTTTGTTGCTAAATGGTAGGCTGTAATGCTCTCATTACAGGTTGTCTTGGGTGCTAAACTCTGGTTCTGATCATTCTGGGCTGCAGCACAGGATCTGGAGACTTATGAGGAGGTGCATGGGCTGCGGGCAGCTGCTGTTCTCGGGCCCACGTCCACCCTCACACTTCAGCATAGGGAAGCAGAAGAAGCCCCAGCTGAAGTAATAGAAACTCAGTCCTCCACCATCCCCGCCCTTTGTTTCACACTTCACACGCAGGCCAAGAAGAAAGCCCCAACAACAATTGCCAATTGCCCCATGCAGGTGTTAAATGTGTGAAGATTTGGGATGTTTTTTCATCTGGGGGGAGCAAAAACATGCAGAATCGGATTCGGTAATCCTGGGTCCATGTGCTATTCTGCGTTCTGGGAGTTCTAACTCATAATTCATTTTAACTCAAGGGGACATACCCACCGGAATTGTTAATTGCAGCCCTGGTATCTCCCAGAGAAGTTAACAGGGAACTCGTAATGAGAGCCTAGGTAGGTATGTGCGATTTACACCTGTGTGCTTAGCAACCCCAGGACCAACCAAAATGATGTGATTCCGGAGCATTTTTGCAGTTGCATAAAACGTACCTGGAGTTGAGGGCGATTAGGATATAGAACAGAAGACCCTTGATTATAAGGGGCATATTTACAAGCCCCTATCGTCACCGGAGTGTCACTTTTTTTACACTCCGGTGGTGCTATGTGCTGGCCCATATTTACAAGGTCACTCAACCCAATTTGCGTGGCTTTACACGGCCTTGTAAATATGGCCATGTTTCACGCAGTACGCTGCGTCAAAGTGGCATGTCATGGATGTTGCTGTGGGTGTTCCCACGCAACATCCATGGCTTTTTGACACTGCCCCAGATTTACAAGGATTCGTACATCTGAGGCAGGGACAAAAACGAACACCTTTCTAGGGGAGGCATTAAAGTGGTGAAACGAGGAGAAATACTTTTATTTCTCCTCGTTTATTGCTCTTTCAAAGTGTGCTGCATTCTGCAGCACAGATAAGAGGAGCAAAACGCCATTAATGATTGTTTTTGTGCAGGAAGATGTCCCTTCCTGGACAAACACAATCATCTCGGCAACGCAGGCACCCTTGCACCATGGTGCAAGGGTGCCTGCATTGGTGCACTGCTGCTGTTTGTGCACCAGCACAGGGGAGAGCACAGGCGTGCACCGTAGTCTGGTAAATATGGCGCATCCCTGCGTTTTTTAAATGACGCAGTTCAGCCCAGCAAAATTGCTTGTGGACCTGCGCCATTTCATTGCAAGTATGCCCCTAAGTGTTTTTGGCGGATGTACTAAAATACATTAACAGGCTCAAGCAGTTTGTGTTTTATTATGTTGCGTAGATACAATTATAGTTCCATTTCTTCCCTTTCCCAGAAATGTTTCACCTTGCTGTAATCAAACATCATCTGGATGTGATTGAGCCAGTAGGAATTTGAGTCAGAGAGGCCCACTTTGACTTTCTCAACAGGTGTTCGAGGAGTGCAGCACATTAACATATCTTTGGATTGTGCTATTGAGGACGCTAATTTTGGTACAAAGGGCAACTTTAATACAGGGTTGGCTCCTCCGTGAGAGCAGGGGAGTGTCACCCCACTGCCAAAAATGCCCCCCAGGAAAGCCCCAGAGATGAAAAATAAAAAGGTAATAAAATTAATTTGTTACCTTTTTATTTTTCATCCACCCGTCCTGAACCTCCTGTCAGGACGGGGTGGGGCCACTGCTGCACAGCTGCTGAGTGGCAGCAGTGAGCTGTGCACTTCAGTTTAAAGGGTGCATGTCAATTTTGGCTGGCCATCTTGTGACGGCCAGCCGGACATGCGCATTTTAATCTTTTCTAACCTAGCTGTTTTCAGACAGCTGGGTTAGAGCAAGCGCAAACCTCCAGTGCCCTCTGGAGTGCCGAGAGAGGCTGCTCCCTCCAATCCTGGTGCTGCTCTCATGCTAGTGAGAGCAGTGTCAGGATTGGTTAGGGGAATTTGCTGGAGACAGAGCAGAACATGGACAGAGTGAGGAGGACATCGGACTTTGTGCAGTAAGCAAGGTATGGGTTATTTTTTTATTTTCACTTACCATCCACCTTTAGGCATACACTCACCGATCACACATTTGCCAGCACCTCCACTCTGACTACTTGCCAGCAGCCGCTACTTAAATATATTTTTCCAGCATTCATCAATGATAGATAGAAAAGGATTTAGGTATTTGTCCCAGCTTTCTTTCATTTTTTTATTCTATTCCATTTCTACTTAGGACTTTGTGCGGCTCGGAGGTCTGATTAAGTCAGGGGCCGTGTGTGAGCATTTTGGTTTTGAAATTAGTATTTTAGCTTAAGGAAGTTATAGAAGCCAATATTTTGGAGTTTATGTTCCTCTTTGTTTTGGGTCCATGAAATAGGCTGGTCTTTCGTACCAAGATCCTTGATTGAATGTATGCCAGCATTTATAAGGAGATACCATACGGAGCGTTTGAGCAAATCAAACACTCACCCCAGTCAACTTATCTGGGTTTAATCCATCATCATTCTTTAGCTCACTCCACCACCCCAGTTCAGATATGGCCATATGCAAATCAGTCTGACCTTGTAACTCATGGGAACAGTCCAGCCCGAACTGCCAAGCCATGTCTTCTCTGGACCAGAAACAAGTATACTGGGACCGGTTTCGGATTCATAACCCTCATCAGCCAGGCTATCTTGAATCCAGTGGCAAAGTGAGCAAGGGTCCAACGTCTGGGCACACCCTACCAACTTAGGGCGAACAAAGCGATACCAAAGGGGATGATGGACGGAGCGTTTGAGCAAATCAAACACTCACCCCCAGTCAACTGATCTGGGTTAAATCCATCATCATTCTTTAGCTCACTCCACCACCCCGGTTCAGACATGGCCATATGCAAATCAGTCTGACCCTGTGCCTCATGGGAACAGTCCAGCCCGAACTGCCAAGCCATGTCTTCCCTGGACTGGAAACAAGCATCCTGGGACCGGTTTCGGGTTCATAACCCTCATCAGCCAGGCTATCTTGAATCCAGTGGCAAAGTGAGCAAGGGACCCACGTCTGGGCACAACCTGCCAACTTAGGGCGAACAAAGCGATACCAAAGGGGATGATGGACAGAGCGTTTGAGCAAATCAAACACTCACCCCCAGTCAACTGATCTGGGTTTAATCCATCATCATTCTTTAGCTCACTCCACCACCCCAGTTCAGACATGGCCATATGCAAATCAGTCTGACCCTGTGCCTCATGGGATCAGTCCAGCCCGAACTGCCAAGCCATGTCTTCCCTGGACCAGAAACAAGCATCCTGGGACCGGTATCGGGTTCATAACCCTCATCAGCCAGGCTATCTTGAATCCAGTGGCAAAGTGAGCAAGGGACCCACGTCTGGGCACACCCTGCCAACTTAGGGCGAACAAAGCGATACCAAAGGGGATGATGGACAGAGCGTTTGAGCGAATCAAACACTCACCCCCAGTCAACTGATCTGGGTTTAATCCATCATCATTCTTTAGCTCACTCCACCACCCCAGTTCAGACATGGCCATATACAAATCAGTCTGACCCTGTGCCTCATGGGAACAGTCCAGCCCGGATTGCCAAGCCATGTCTTCCCTGAACCGGAAACAAGCATCCTGGGACCGGTTTCGGGTTCATAACCCTCATCAGCCAGGCTATCTTGAATCCAGTGGCAAAGTGAGCAAGGGACCCACGTCTGGGCATACCCTGCCAACTTAGGGTGAACAAAGCGATACCAAAGGGGATGATGGACGGAGCGTTTGAGAAAATCAAACACTCACCCCCAGTCAACTGATCTGGGTTTAATCCATCATCATTCTTTAGCTCACTCCACCACCCCAGGACTCTGATTTTATTAGAGCTCTGAATCTACTGAATCTATCAGCATTCTCAGTAAGCCAGGGCTCTAACTGGACTAGGGTTATAAATTCACCAGGACTAGTTTGCTATCATAATATCAAAGTTAGAATATGAACCTTCTCTTATATCAACTCCACAATATCGATTACCAACATATTGCCAACATATTGACAATGGTAATTAAATCAGGAGTTAAAAATAGTAAATCTTCACTTCCTTAAATATGTTTACCTTGACAATATTATAGTCAAAATTGATATATGTGATGGCCCATGTTCTTGACCTCGATATTGTGGCAAACATCCTCAGGCACTGAGTATGGTGGTATGCCTAAGCAGGGCTGTGACTATCCCAGGGCTCTGAACAGTCTAGTCCCTGACTGGCCAGACCTCTAGCTATGAAAGGGCACTGTGCTCTGGATATGTCAGGGCTCTGTCCATGAATGGGCCTTGAATAAACATGAATTATGACTACATCTGGGTCTTGAAGCTTTCAGGAGTCTGATCTAAGAAGGTTTTTTTTGCTTGTACCATGTTTCTGATAAAGCAAGGGTTCTGAATATTCCAGCGTTGTTCTGAGCATACTAATAATGTGTTTCTAACGCTACTTTTTAAGAAAGGCCCTCAGTGTTTGGACTTCTGGACTGCTCACACATATAGGATACATTCAGTATATAGCAGAGTGTTGTCTTTATGGAATGTTAGCGATAATTCATTCATAAATATGTAAAACTAAGTCTACAACCTCAGGGCAATCATGTTTAAAGACTTTTAAAAAAATGTAATACAAAGACATTGTGTACACAGTTTGGTACAAAACTTGTACATGACGTGATGTATTTAACGAAATGAGATTGCTGTTAATGGTAATAGCTATAGGAAATAAAAAGTGGACCCTTTTCAAGCAAGTGGGCTTTGAGATGCTCCAACTATCAGCCAGCTGCTGAGAGGAATGGGAGCTGCACTTCTATTCATGTAATGGTGGCCTAGTCCAGGCATGGAGTGTGGGTCGTCTGGGTTTGGGACGGGGCAGTTACCCTTATGATTGAACCACACTCTATGCAAATCATACCGACTGCGTGTTGGTGCAATGTGTAGACAATGCAAACACAAGGAGATGATGGACGTAGCACTGAAACTTTTCAGACACTCACCCCCAGTCACAGGTCTGGGTTGAATCCTTCATCATTCTTTAGCTCACTTCGTTACCCCAGTTCAGACCCAGCTATATGCAAATCAGTCTTGACCCTGTGCCTCATGGGAACAGTCCAGCCAGAACTGCCAAGCCAGGTATTCCCTGGACCGGAAACAAGCATCCTGGGACTGGTTTCGGGGTAACACCCCTCATCAGCCAGGCTAGCTTGAATCCAGTGACAAAGTGAGAAAGGAACAGGGTGCTTGTTTCCGGTCCAAGGAAGACCTCGCTTTGCAGTTTGGGCTGGACTGTTACCATGGGGCACAGATTCGAGACTGATTTGCATATGGCTGGGTCTGAACTTGGGTGGCAAAGTGAGCTAAAGAACGATGATGGATGGGATGAGTGTCTGAAAAGTTCCAGCGATCCGTCCATCATCTCCTTGTGTTTGCCGGACGTTGTGGCGCCTGAAGACATTTATTTAAAGAACAATCAGCAATTCCCGCTGTTCTACTTGTATCTTAGCTGGGTGGATGTGTTGAAAATGAGAATGGGGGGCACATGTGGTTGTTTTCTCCTGGCTGCCAGGCTCCTGAGATCATCAGGGGAAACACAGACGCACTCCGCATGGCGCTTAGGTTGGCAAAGAGATGGTCCAGGAGAGAGGCTTAGTTTCTCGAGCTCTATGTGTAGCAAAGTGTCTAACTCTATGTGTGCAGTTAAATTAATAAGGACCATTTATTCTGCACACAATTCAAACTGAATTGGTTTTGAAAGTGACACGTTATTGCTACCCAACTCATGGGAGCCCATTTTATTAACCAAGCGTGCACGCAGTCTAATGCATGCACTAGAGGCTGTTTACATCTCTGTGCTGTGGGTGTGTAGCTCCTCTGAATTATTTTACCAGGTTTGGAAATACATAATGTACACATGAACATCTGCAACAAACCTGCTAGCCCACTGAGCTATCTTACACAGAACGCAAGCTAGTGACCCTCAGGTTTCGGGCGATGCCTTGCAGCAGGCCCAATCAACTTGTTTGTGTTTTTACGAATATTCAAACCTGCGACCATATATTCAATGCATTTCCTTATTAAATGCATTTTGTCCTCCAGAGCACCGGCTTGCTGTTCAATAACTCCCCTCCTGCTGGCTCCGCCCCCCTCGACCCCGCCCTCCAGATTAGATATCGATTCTGCCGTGCAGAATGTGAATGTGTGGGTTCCTTGAGTGAAGTTTTGTTATCCAGAGGGCGCTGCAGCCACAAGTGAGTTTGAAGAACACTTTGGTATTTACAGTAACATTGCGAATTTGTGCGGGGGTGGGGGTAGGGGGTTGTTCTGATTTCAATTCACGCTGTAGTTTTTACTTGAACAGCCAAGATAAACACCCGTCCGGGCGGGGTCGCGTGCTCCGTTTATGGAAGTAGAAGCTGCTACTGGGACATGTAGTCAATTTGATCTTTGATGAGTCACTCAGCTCTTCGCTAGAATCTGTGCAATGACTCAGTAAATGTAAAAGAACTGAACAAGCGACCGGCCGTGACCGTTGTAGGATCGCTTACTCTTTGCACAGATCCTATAGGCAATACCATAGTGACAGGGGTTTCTTCTCCCATATCGATAATCTAAGTCCCATCTCTCTGCTGCTTTCGAGGACATGAAACGTGACTTTTTGCATCACTGACACGTAGGCACTTGACGTTAGGTTCGAGATTGTATCCTCGTTCATCCTAGACTTTGGTAATGTAGCGTTGATGTTTAAATAAACAAACGATGCATTTATTGATTCCTGAATTGAACTGATTTGGATTTCGATTATAGATTCACGCCGTTTGTTGCTATTGAGGGGTATACCTGATGTACCCTTATTTTTCAAAAGTGCGTCTGACCTCTGTCAAAGGGTCTAAACTGTTGAACTGAATTGATTACCTCCGTTTTCATTGCCCATTGAACTGTCGATCATTTATAACACGAATGGCTGTTTGCGTTTGCTACTGGTACCGACACACTTTAGATTTTAAGATTTATTCTGATCATTCTGATAAAGCAATTCTGCTATTAGGAAAGAACTGTGTTGCGTATTGAAATCGAGAAACCCAGAGGCGTTTAAACTTTAATAAAGGATTGGGAATCGACATTGTCTGTAATATCTGCTGCATTACAGCACTTTATTGCTTTCTAACATTCATTCATATTTTTCATTGAATCTCACGCAATGTCTTATTTAGTGCCTACATTTTAGAGTTTTTTCTTTGTATATCTTGCTCAATAAAAAGGAAAAAATATAATCTTGGTCTTACAATTTCACATTATGAATGCATAACACGGACAATTTCCAAATTGTTTACGAGGGTGTGTTTCCTGGGAACCATTGAGGGAACCGCTATCTTATCTGTTATCGCCACCTAGAGGCCATTAGGTTAATTATTTTCAAAACACTGAAGGAATCGTTCTGTGACAAAAACATAAAGTTCAAACCATTGAATGCTATGTTACATTGCATAACGAACAGGCTTTTTTCGATTTGTGCTCCAATTTGTGAAGGAAGAAAAGGGTGTGCCGCCACCATCAGCCTGTCTATCCCACCAACTATTCACCTGAAACCACATAGCCCACACTAATGATCACACTTACCGGGTATTAATATATTCCAAAGTAACTGGAGTAAATGGATGCAATTTTTAGGATAGGATAGGATAGCCACTTGTAAAGCGTGAACGAATGCCGAAGCGTCTTGGCGCTGGTGGGTAGAGAGAATACAGCTCCGTCTTAACACCTGCTCACATAAAAAAGCCGTGTTTTTAACATTTTTCTGAAGACTTGATGACTGTCTGTTAGTTTCAGAGAACCAGGGAGTTTGTTCCAGAGACTGGCAGCATGAAAAGAAAAGGCTCTGCCGCCCCATCTGGCTTTCCTGACACGGTTTAGCTTAAGGAGGGATTGAGAGGAGGACCTAAGAGCCCGACCTGGGGCGTAGGGAATAAAAAGCTTCTGAACCTCCTTAGCTCCCCCCCCAGCCGCGGTCGGTAGTAGGAGTTCCTGCAGGGCGGTGACGTGGGGAGGGGGAGGGGCAGGGTGGGGGGTAGTAAACTATGGATTACGGAGGTTTACAGGTAAGTAAACATATAATTTAATAAAACGAATTTCGTTGCGTGCACTGCATCGCCAAATGCGATGCAGTGCACGCAACGAAATTCGTTTAATTAATTTATATGTTTACTTACCTGTAAACCTCCGTAATCCATAGTTTACTACCCCCCACCCTGCCCCTCCCCCTCCCCACGTCACCGCCCTGCAGGAACTCCTACTACCGACCGCGGCTGTCACCCCCCAGACACAGCCTTCTGTACTAGGCATAGAGCCTTAAAATCTATACGCTGCTGGACTGGGAGCCAATGAAGTGCCCTGATTCCCTCAGCGATAGACTGACCTCTGGGAACGTCTAGCAAGAGTCTGGCTGCCGCATTCTGCAGGACCTGCAGTCTCCTCATCAAGGTCTTATTTATTCCTAATAGCAATGCATTACAGTAATCCATTCTGGACAGCACTAAAGCTACCACCACATTCCTACGAAGATCAACTTTAATAAAAGGGAAAATCTTCCGCAATGTCCTTATTAGATAAGAGCAGGACGAGGCCAGATTACTGACATGCGCAGAAAAATTGAGCTGATTATCGAACACCACTCCCAAGTTTCTGACCTTAAGCGCGGGACAGGGGCATTCACCAGCCTCTGCTGGCCACCAGGAACCCCTCCACACGGGATTTCCCCTGCCAAACTCTATTATCTCCATTTTCTCCGTATTAATTTTGAGAAAATTCTCTCGCATCCAGCTCATGATTTCTGACAAGCACCTATGAAACTTAATAGCCGTGTCATTGGTTTGTTCACCCGCGGACACAATGATCTGGGAATCATCAGCATAGGAGATAATCGTGAAGCCATGTGTCCTAATGAGCTTGGCCAAGGGGGCTACATAGATGTTAAAGAGCGTGGGAGATAAGGCAGAGCCCTGTGGCACTCCGCACGGTAGGTGATAGGGGTCGGACTGCAGACCATCCCACGACAAGCTCTGCTCCCTGCCCTCCAGAAAAGAGGCTAGTAGGGCCAATGCAGAACCCTGGACACCAAACTCCTGGAGCCTCCGAATCAGCACCGTATGATTCACGGTATCGAAGGCCGCCGAGAGGTCCAACATCACCAGGACTGCCCGACCTCCCCCGTCAACTATAGTACGCACATTTTCTGCTGCCATCAGAAGTGCTGACTCTGTAGAGTGTTGGGCGCGGAAACCATGCTGAGAAGAGTCAAGCAGATCGTGGGCCACCAGATATGCCGTCAGGGAGCGATTAAGCTCCCTCTCCAGAATCTTAGCCGCCATGGGCAATGCGGGAATTGGATGATAGTTTTTTAAGACTTGGGGGTCTAGTGTAGGTTTTTTTTAGCAGAGGCTTGATTATTGCTCTCTTCCAGCTCGAGGGGTAGCGACCAGATTGCATTGCTATATTCATTAACTGGGATAGCTCCTCTGGAATCACCTCGGCAGCAAGATGAAAGACTGATGGCGGGCATGGATCCAGGGGTGATCCTGAATTGATTGAAATGATCAACCTACGAGTTTCCTCCACCGTGATGGGGGCAAACTCCCTGAGACCCGTATTCGCCCTAGGGCCGGATTCCTGCCTCTGATCGCTCCACTCTGAGCTGGAAGACATACTACTAAACTCATTGTAGATGGCCTGTACCTTCTCCTGGAAATATACCGCCAACTTTTGGCAGGTTTCCAGGTCAGGTCGGTAGGTGTTATCCTGCGGAGGTTTGGCAAGAGCTGTTATGGTCTTAAAAAGCTCCTTGGCTGAGTTGCCAGCCTCGCTAATTTTAGACTCAAAATAGGCACTTTTGGCTGCCACTATTGCTTGCCTGTAAGCTGTAAGAGAGCAATTATAATGTGCTTTGCCCTCAACACTATAGTCCCTTCTCCACAAGCGCTCAGCCCTCCTACATGTACCCTTCAAGATCTTGAGTTCGCTGTTATACCAAGGCGCGGATAGTTTGGTTCTTCTGGAGCCCAGAGGCGTCTGAGGAGCTACAATCTCCATCGCGGCCGCCAGCCGATCCTTAAAGAGTATTGCCGCCTCCGAAATATCATTAGTGTAGGAGGGGCGTGAGCCATCCAGGATAGGGAGCAGCTTCACAGCGGTCACCTGAGACCATGGTCTGATCATGTGTTTCTCTGCCCTATTGCCTGAGGGAATGAACGATATTCCGGTCCTAATAATAAAGTTCACTGCCTTATGATCAGACCAGGGAAATGGCGTAATATTAGCCACCTTCAGGTCCATGTTGTTGATAAAGATGCCGTCTAAAGTATGTCCCAGACTATGAGTGGGGCTTGTGACTACTTGATTAAAATCGAGTGCAGCTAGATTGTCAAATAGCACCTGACTGCTCAGCACGTTCTAGATGATAATTAAAATTACCCAGGATCATAAAAGGATGGTGATCCATCCGGGATTCTAAAAAATGCATAAGCATTACAGGGAACGTGGACTTAGGGCCAGGCGGACGATAGACTAGAATTCCTAGGAATTTGTACATATTGGCTACATAGATGGTAAAAGACATTGCTTCCGCGGGGAGATCCAGATAAGTTTCCACACAAATTTTTAGCTGTGTCGAATGAACGACAGCTATTCCCCCACCTTTCTTGTCCAATCTATCCTGGAAAGAGACAGCATAACCGCTAGGTAAGGCGATGTTCCAGTCTGGACCGGATGTGTTGTCCGTCCAGGTTTCGGTTAAAAAAATTAAGTCATACGCCCCATTCTCAATAAGATCATGAATTTGGTAGCAGTGTTTATGAAGCGACCGAACGTTCAACAAAACACAACTTAACATTTGGGGCGGTAGAGTCTTCCTCAAAGGAGGGGTCATTTCTCCACTCTTATTCGCTATCTCTCCTCCATGCTGCCTATCAAGCAGGGTTCCCCCACCCGCCTCCTTACGATACTCCCGAGACGGGACAGCACAATTGGTACAGGCTCTTATCCCCGAAACCTCCCGACAAAGATTCCAGTCAAGGGGCCTGCACAGGGAGTTGTTCAAAGCTAACAACTCACCTCTGCTGTATGAGTACCGAGGAGCAGGGGTCCTGGCGCTGGGCGTGAAACGGGCGCAGACGGGCGCAGACGGGCTTGCCTTTGGCGCGCCGCCGGCACGCCCGCTGCGCGGCCTTCCCAGCGCCGTTTTAATTTTAAAAATAGCCACGCCCCCCAGCTGACGCGTCGAACCCAGGTGCAATGCGGGCCCGCCTACACCCGGGTCCGCTTGGGTT